>NC_069123.1:3467260-4844521 GCF_026914265.1 Mya arenaria | reverse complement strand
TAATTGTTTGGTTTAGTCAAATTTAGCCGAAAAGTTCATTGATTGGTCAATATTTATTAAAAAAATAACTATTAATCAATTAAATAATTTAAATGTGCAAACTAACCGAAAACATAGCATGTGGAAAACTTAACCAAGGTTTATACAATTGGCTGCTGGTACTATTTGAAAGAAATGTGCAAGAAAATAATATTGAAATATTTTAACTTTATCTATGTAAATACAAACGCTCTTTGTCCTTTAAAGATTACCAAAAATGTTGTTTTTCCTTCCGATTTCTGTTAAAACAAAGATCAACTATACAAACTGTAATAATGTTTTGTATAATGTAAGTTTGTATAATGTAAGTTGGTCATACGTTTTACATGTTGGTAATCCTCAATTAAATACCGTCCATTTTATACCACACTTATATAAAATCACCAGGCATAAATCTTTAACATTATGATTAATGGAGCTATCAAAGATATAAAGCTACATAATCCTATTAGGGCCATCCCGCGATATCCAAAAAAACAAAACCCCGTAATATTTGTTTTCGAAAATGTTTTTTATTTCAATACATATCGCGTTTTGCTCCAGACAACGCAATAAAAATAATGCACCGAATCAAATGTCAGTTCTCGCATCTTCCTCTAACCTCTAGGGAGTGAATGAAAAAAAAGCACCGATCCAAAATAAATACCGCAGGTTTTTCCTCTAAACAGACTAAAAAGATGAACCAAGGTAAATGTCAAATGTCACACTTCTTTTTATCGATTTTGGACATTTTGAAAAAGCGAGTGGCGGCATCGCGATAGCCCTAATAAGATGGTGTAGATAGCTAATCGGATGCATGAACATCGTTCATTATTTTCTCACCGTACGCTGACAAAGTGTTAATCACTGCTTCATCGAAATGGCGTCCTCGGCCTATGTATTCAATGTAAACGAATGTCGTAATTGTTAAATAAAAAAGAGTTAAAAGTAGAAAAACAAAGGCGAATGACGGAATCTCTTTAAGAAAATAATCCGCGAAATATTTCACCTGACCAACTGACCTGATAAACCAAATATGTATCATACAATGTGTCGTTTTCTATGCATATGGAAAAATGATTTATTATAACTCATTTATAGAACCTAAAGGCTGTCTTTGTAATTAAGTCAGTAAATACGCATGCATGTCGATTTTCAAAACACATATGGCCACTACTTTTATATAAATTGGTTTACAAAACCGGCGGGTCTAATTTTCCGAAAAGTACAAAAAATAAATAAATGAATTTCACTTTTTTTTCCAAATTATTTTCCCGACCGTATTGATTTTGGTGCGAAACGAAAGAAAAACAAACGGTAAGAGTACGAATGCAGTAGATCTCGACTGGTTTGTTGTTCCGTAGCCGTATTCGCCAATTTATAGTGATAGCATGTGAGCCAGTCAACTGTTATGGCAGCGCCGTTGGCAATGGCGGAATTGACGATAGCAGTCATTCTTTGTATGAAATAATTAATTAAAATATGCAGAGCTGTTAAAATAACAATAGCAATAAACATTGTCAAATTTAACAGCCGACACAAACAATTACTGTCACGTGATTGTTGTTTTTCCCCGCCAATTTAGGTCATGAAAATATTGTTGTTTATAGATAAAAAATAAAAGTGTCAGCGGCTGCCATCGAATAAGTAGATACAAATATCTGTAAATTAAGTGTGAGAAAAACATTTTATAACATTTTATGGTTAAATATCAAATAACAGTGCACTAAGTGTGAATGGTGAAATCGAAAGTAAAATTTCTAAGTTGACACCGGTGACCTAGTTTCACAAGTTCGGTCGGTGTTAAATCACAAAATGGTTTGGAAGTACTTGTCATTGAGTCAATGTAAAGCTTGTGCTTATTTTAGATTACATTTTTATTCATGTTTGGGTTAATAGTAGAGTAAAAACAATGAAAGAGTTGAACACATGTGTCAATGACATTAACTAATGCCAGGAGTTGGGTGCAAAACATTTAGATAAAACAACACGGAAAACTATTTTGAATAAGTCCATTTCAATTTGTAATGAACTTGATATTTCACTATAAATGAGATTTGTTGTTGTAACCAAGGAATACTCTTTGAAATGAAAAATAAACAAGCATGAATTATAGATGCCCTGTGAACGCATGTATACACAAAATGGCGGAGTTGGGAGAAGATGAAAATGTCCTATACATAATTATGGATTTCTCTGTTACTATCATTGGTACATAAAGTTAAGTCACATGCTAGATTTATTATTTTGCTATGTGATTTTTATGTACTGATGTGGTAATTTGCTGCAAGATTTGAATTTGAAATGGATTTGGTGAACATCCCATGGTAAATATCCCGGTCCGAAAATATCCGGACTTAGCATGGATCGGGTTACACACAACTAGGACCCCTCATGGTAAAGGTTATATATACTCAAATCTAGGTCTAGTTTGGTTTTTAGTTTTTCAGGAATTGTTTTCGCAATATTAAAGCTCAAATGTCTTATTAAATGTTACCTCCTTATTTACAAAATTGGTAATTATTTCACTTTATTGACATTTTCCAATATTAAAATAACTGAAACAATGTTTAGAAAATGTAATGTATTGTTTTAATACAGTGCAATTTTTGTGTATTTTAATGCGTAAAATTCGCCTGCTCTTTTTTCAATTTAACATTGGTAAGTTTTTAAGTGTTCTGCATTCACTTTTGCTTTAGCGTACCCTTAAAGCTAAACAAATGTCTTGCTGAGTGATATTCAATGTATCTTTGATTAAAAGTGTAGTTTATACATGTAAACATGTTTTATAGTCAATATCATTGATGTTTTATATGCACAGTATGTAAGATTTAAACTGTGTGTTTAATAAGAACTTTGAGTGTATTAAAACATGCATTAATAGCAGTTTAAGAATTTAAAATGACAAGTAAATGATATAAATATTCACTGTTTTTATGTTGTTTTCTGATTTTCACCCTTTAAGAGTATGTTTTGTGACTTTTTTCCTTTTTTTTTTTTCGACCACCCAGTGGACATTCTTTCCAAAAATTCTTGTAAACAAAAAAATAAAAAAGGAGTGGCCTAATCTATTAAAACTGCGCCCATTTAGCATTGTATTGAAATCATCTTACCTTTTAGTTGCAGTATAGCTTTCGATGCCTCATCTGTCATGTTGTGTTTCAACGCCTGCAATTCTGAGAGCGCACGTGCAAGTGATGCTTTGTCAGTCTCGACCGACTCTTTAGCACTGTCAATTTCATTGGCAACGTTTTTCTTAATCTCAGTAAAAGTATCCTCTTTTTCTTTTCTGAAGTTATCCATTTCGACTTTAAATTGCTCCACGAGGAATTCGAGGCGCACCATTTTTTCGAGCGTTCTCTCTTCATAATGAAACCTAGAACACTCCGGTTCCGCATAAGTGACCGTTGTGAAACAAGACAGAAGCAAGCACACGAGCTTCATCGACATTTTGCAAACTGTCTTCTTGAAGGTCCCAAACGAAATGATTTCAGGATGAAAGCAGACTTCAGGTTTGAATCGGTTTGCTTTGAAATTTAAACAATGTCTGTTTTTCATCAGCTTATTATGTGTTGCGTAAGTTTCGAACATGGACATGATTGAAATGCGCATATTTGAATGATTAAATTAAAATCCTTTGTTCAATTTCGACACCAGATTTTATATTCAACATCCACAGACGTTGAAATTTGTGCGTGCTTTTCTGATTAACCGGAATGTTTTGTTTAAAGAAGGGCAAATGCACGACCCATGGGTGATTTCGTATTTTGGCATGCGCGTATGACGTCTCTATTATTACTAGGGATGTGTCAGTTATTCCTCTGCGATTGCCTACCGCGGCATAAGATAGCTAACAATCAGGGGAATAATCAACATAATTTTACCTGCAAAGATAAGGACAAATTTATAAATACAGATTTTTGTCTTTTAACCTTTATGTCTTCACACAAGAGCAGCACTAATGAATAATACAATGGAAACAATATTTCTAGGATGACGATAAAAATCGAATGTCATGATTGTTGTTTGAGCCTATTCTTGAATGTCGTATGTTCAGCCACCTTCATTCTGCAAAACAAGTTTTTTTTTAAAATTCAGTATGGCAATGCTCAACCCACAACTTTAAAAAAATCGCACATTTTCTTTTTTTCTATGCCATATACTGGTCCAAACCCGAACAGTACACACAATTAATGACGAACACCTATTCAAACACCCGTTTCTTTACGGTGATCAATAATTTGATGATCTAAATAAAAACAGAAAATTTCCTAAGCAGTTTTTGCGAAGTTTCGTCGTGTTTCGTTGAGTATACCATTCATTGTTCTTACCCTCTAAAAGTTCAAACTGCATAATGTGGGAGAATGACGTCACTTGGTGCGAGCGCATCTTTGAAGACTCGCAGTGATGTTGACCTACATTTAAGATACTTATAAATAGGAACCACGCTTTACTTTTTTGAATCGCATGTTTTGCAAAACAACTTTTTTCACCTGTTTTCTGGTATATGTTCGATTTTTTTGCAGTAAGAATATCGTTCATGACGAAACGTTTGTAAATACTCAAACATAATGTTAATCTTTGTAATTGTCTGTTTTGCATACAGTAAAACCGAATCGTCTCGTTTAATGTTTGTTAGACCTTAACCTTGTCCTTCTCAACAGGGTCGTCGTTACTAGGCTTATCTCTCGGGCGTCCATTGTATCAATTAAAAAATGTTTAAAAGTTGATTTTGAAAGTGCCATTTCCATTTAAGGACTCCAATCTTTGACAGCAGGATTATTACGAATGTTGTTGACTTTTCGTCTGTGAAAATAGCAACACACATTTGATTCGTGTCCAGGACAAAGCATGATGCATTAAAGTTTGATTTGGTAATGGGTGCCAGTGATGGTCAAAAGTTAGGCAGATACATTAGATATATTTATCAACGCATGCCACATTTGTATGCTCCAGGAAGCTACTCGGTGAACATATAGTTGCCGCTTTGTCTTTTTCGCCGTCCATATTTCCGTCGTTCTATTAGTCCTCAGTCCCGATATCTGTTTCGTATCCATTCCAAAACTCATAAACCGATACCGACGTGCAGAGAATATGTTCGGGCCATCTATCGGTAATGTCATAACTTCACGTCATTCCGATGCATAGCTTTTCAGGAAAGGAAAGGATTTCAAAAGAACTTGTTAAAAATGTTATCCACATCGAGGGGACGTTTACGACGAAGTTCACAGCCACTAACCTTTACGTTAAAGGTGACCTTTAGCGTTACGTTAAAGGTGACCTTTATTGATCATCGGATGGATAGTCATTTCGTGTCCGCTTCCTAATTTACATGAAAAAATATTTGCAACATTGAGTAGACGTGCAAAATGTATGTTCCAGATAGCTGTCATTAAGTTCAAGGTTAAATTTACGAGCCTTAGGCCAATTTTTGTTTTCATGTCACATAACTTATTCCCTTGTGAACTAATTTGAAAATTACTTAACCATTACGAGTGGACGTGCATAACAAAGGCTCCAGCCACCCAACTTTATGGTCAAGGTCACATTCAGGGATCAATGCCAATTTACAGGGTTCTTTTAATTCTGCTTCTTAACTCCCAAATTGTTGGAACTATTTCGAAACAATCTGGTAGAAATGCTCACCAACTCTGGCTGGCTTTCACAGCGAATGATTTAGTATTCTATCTTCGAGGTACAGGTCTTTCTTAGAAATTTGTGTGTGTGTGCAATCAATACCTCCTCCATCGTTGGAAGGAGTACAAAACAGTATAAAACACTCGTATATAATCTCAACATTGGTTGTGGGAGCCGTAACTTTGACTTATTAGCTACTTTTGTCATTTGGTCGTTTAGAAAAAAGATGAGTCATAAAATAGGTATGCATCTTATGACTGTGCATGCCAGTGTGGTTATACTTGCTTGGAATAAATTAGGATGAAGTTACCCTTCATACACTCAAAAGTTTCTAACCGACACCTGCGTATTATATGATATTAAACAAATACAATATCCTACTTACCGGATACTTCCAAAATTTATGTTTCTGTGTATCGTGTCCAACCCTGTACAGTACTGAATACTCATTTAAAATGCGTTGATTACCGCGTTTTTAAAAAGAGCGTTTCAGTCTCGCAAAAGATATTTTACTCCAAATGGATTATCACCTACGGATTGAATTAGTACTCAAAACGAATTGATAATAAAGTTAACCGAATAGTATCTTATTTTATTATTCGTTGCCAGTTTTGTTTATATACTATTTATTCACACTTGTTCATCAAAACTAACATACAAACCATAATATGAAAGTATTGAGGAGGAAGCGTATGTCTTTTATGGGATCTCTCTTTCATTAGTTTTATGCAGAAATGTAATAATAAACGATGCCATGAGGAACTAATGAACACAACTGTAACAAATAATGATATCATATATTATAAACATCTTCATGAAGAAGCAGAGTAGTTTATAAGTATTAAGTTCGGACTTAAGACGTAAGTGAAAGGCCACAATCACAGTAACCATATCTTAAAAAAATAGGCGCTTCCGACAGGCGATCTCATTCCTAGAATTCTAGTTTCAATAAAATATAATATGAGCAAGGATGTTAGGGCGGAAGCCTTAGTGAATAAAGAAAAATAAAGAAAATATATAGTTAACATCGTAGAAAAAACAAAGGTAAAATGATATATAAAAACAAATGCAGGGAAACGAAGATAGGATTTAGAAAAACTGTCAATTTATTTAGAAGAGCCATTTCAAAAATATACAAACCAGCCAATTAACAGAATTCTAAAAATAAAAATGTCTGGAAGGCTTTGCTCTATAAATAGTCCGTTGCTATAAAGCTTTAAAAGAATGAGCTGTCAAATCGGCGTTAATGTTTTGTTTTTCTGAAAGCGCACATGCAGGTGTTAGATTTGCAGTCTCATTTGACTCTCCTTCTTATCATTAGCAACATCTTTTCTGATAACAGTACAAGTTGATTCCCCCCTTCTTTATTTTTAAGTTTTAATTGTGCACCACTTTTCGAGCGTTTTTTTTCTAGTGAAATAGTGGTTCTGCAGTTGTTGCTGTTGCAGATCAAGAACTTATAAGGCACACGAGCTTAAACATTTTTCGTTTTTTTTCTTTGTACTGCTGTTGTCAAACAAACAATATTTATAAAAATATCTGATAACACGATTCTGAATAACGAATTTCAGAATTTTTACACAAGATGAAGTTTATTTGCTTTGTGTAGGCCTAGATTGATTTATACAGACAGCCATGTCTAACATTTTACTTTCAGATTGCAGATAACATTTTTTTTTTAAATATTTGATCATTCGTTTTCCTCATTAAAATAACTTGACCGCCTTCGCAATCACTGAATTCTCTGTTTGGATGCTGGAAAAACTCACACTCGTCAATTGACACATCGTCAGCTGTATATATAAGTTTATTATTATATTTATTCCTTAAGCCCATTTTCTCATCTCGACTTAGTTTAACCCGTTGACGCGAATGCACGACAGCACGATACAGATTGTTATCCCGTTTTCGACCTGCTTGAAATTTATATTTAATTGAGTTACACTTACGTTTAACAGCATTTTAATAAATAAAAAGTATTATCACCGCATTTAAAATTATAAAAAGCAAACTATAGACATTTTAACATTTTACTGTAGGAATTCGTTCCAGCAAAATAATTATCGTTTCAACACGTGTGATTGTCACGGCACGTGGGGGCGATTATGATATAATTGCCCGACAAAGACGGGCACGTCCAATGAAGGTCAAAACGCAGTGACAATGAAGTGGTTTTTTTTTGTGTTTTTTTTTTTATTCTGTTAAGAAATCTGAATCATTCCAGCTAAATGGCTAGGCTCGATAAAGCATAGATTCTTTCAAAACTAATACTAGGCTTGATTGACCCAAATGTGCTCATATATTGAAATGAACGTCAAAATCATCCGATTTAAAGAATGAAAATATTGATGTCTAATCGCGAAAACATGTGAAAAGGGTTTAATTATTTACTGACAGTTCCAAGGTGTAATGTGTTGCTGTTCCGTGCTTCTTGTTTGTGATTTTTTTGTGTTCTATGTCTTTGGCGTTTACGCTGTGCCATTAAACGGGGTTTATGTTTTAACTTGTGGCTACTAAGCTTCTTTCTGTAGCTTTTCATATAGATATTAAAGTGACACTCTTATTCAATATCAATGCATACAAATGTATAACAAACATATATTTTGACTGATAAACCTTTAACTACTTACTTAACAATGCATTTATGGAAAATAATAATTACTGATAACAAGATTGTAATCGTGTATTTAATAGCTGAAAACGCAAAAGAATTAAAAGATTGGTGAATGCTAAAAGATTAACTGTGATCTACTGTAATCTCAAATGATAGTAATACCGTGCTTTATGCACATTTCTTTCAAATTAAAATTGGTATCTTTCATTAGAACCATTGTTTTCGACATTTATTCATCCTTTTGGAACAATAAAACAACAGTATTAATTGTGGTAAATTTTATGTGGGAGTAAGAGTGCATCTTTAATATGTTATTAGCCTATCCTTATTTGTAAAAGTTAATGCTATTCAAAACCAATTTGCTATATCTCCTTTTTTAACTGTTTAACTTCCTACTAATCAAATATTACATTGCTCCGAAATGTATTTTCAAAAACCGGGTCAAATCATTGTCAAATGTCAAAACTGCTCCAGTGAAAAATTAAAACCCACAGGCTAAAGCCCTCTGGCTATTATTCTTACGAATGGAGCCATTATCAACCAAAAGCCATGTCAAAAATATAATTTTCTATAATTTAACATAACATGAAATGCAAACATGCTTTGTCATGATAATATCTAAGGTCTCAAGATTAGCCACGAGGTCAAATTTGGGGCAAATTCCAATGAAACTGTAATATCGTTAGAGATTATATATAATATAAAAGTATATACTGATACAAGTAGTACTTAAATCAAATAAGTTACAAAGTCTTCCAAATGCAAACTTATTCAACTGCATATCAGAAAATTCAATAATTTAACTATATACCACATCAATATATCCATTTACGTCTAATGAGGTTTGTACATACCAATCTTAAATTATAACTACCAGTTTCTATTACTGGAGTTATATTCGGAACAAAACCGGTACGTCCTTGCATATATCGTTTCTTTTTTACTGTTAAATATATTTTTTAACCGATTAAGGTAAAGATAAGTCATATCTTCAAATAATTAGAGTAATAAGTTGTACAAAAAAGCTTTTAAACATTTTTACATCAATATATGAACTGTGTTCATCACTTCATATGCACGTTACGTAAAACGTTTCTACTTTCTGCAAACAAAAATGTCATAGCCTTGGTGTCGTGGTTATCAGCGTCGGCGTCATCGTTACGCTAAAACTTTAACATTGCCCATTACTAAAAGAGGGTCAAAGCAAATATGGTACACATGTTGCCAGATTCAATGCGTACATGCATAATATTACATACAAGTCTGGCGTTAATATGTTTCGAGTAACAGACAACCGATTGCGTTCACCTCGTGGCCATCCTGTGTTTGTATTCTATTGCAAACTATAGAGAAGTCGTCCATGAAAGGTATTCCATCGAGTGTTGTCGTCTGGAAATATTTTCGAATTTTCAATTTCAACAGTGACATACACTTCGCTCCCTGCTTGCACTTCGACAAACGCTTCCATAAGTTGCAGTTGTAGTCTTTATAGGTTGAAGACCTAGCAATCCCAACGTTGTTGATGTTTATTGAGAAGTAGATAACATTAACAATGCTGCAAATATGCGTATTGAACACATATGTGCCAGATACTGGTGCTACAAATCGCCCCGTCTTGTTGCTGTATACATCATCCGTATCACTAATTGTTTCCGAGAAAATGAAGACCTCGCCACGAGACGGAGATCGATTTTTGACCGTTTTGGCCCTGAAGAATACCCTATTTTCGCCTTCTGCAAAAGTAAGTTTAAAAAAAAACTAAAGAAGGACATCAGCAACACTACATTGATTAGTTAATGACATAAACAATTACAGTTTCCTTTGCATAGTTTTCAAATTGAACATTATCTTTTAAAATAAATCTCTTCCATATCATCCTTTATATTGCTACTAGACATTGCTCTGTTGATAAAAGGCGAACAAGAATTTAGTGTATGGATATGAATCGTTTATCCTTTTATTCTATTTATCCCTTAACATAATCGATTCATACCGAACAATTTATTTCAACAAAATATTGTTAGAAGTATACTTCTTTTTCAAAAGAAAGTTCTTCGTGCTGTATGTTTTTAAATATTTATTCTTGATACTACTTTCGGGGAATATATTCCACTCTCTTTTTAATTGGGATATTCATGTCACCATTTACGGAATCCGGCTCCCAGTTATATTTAAAATGCATCCTTTAGACAAATTTAGCATTGTGAAATACAAAATACGCATTTATTTACTGTTTTGACATGGACTGTATTTTTGCGTCAATACTAGTCCAGCAGAACCCGGAGTGAACCGTGCATTGGCGTATACAGAAAATGTTTTTGTATTTTCTTCATGGCATGACTGTACCATTACAGAATCTAAATGATACCACTTTGGCATCGGTGGGCATCTTTCGGAATTCAAGATGGCGTCCAAGATGGCCGCCAACGGACAAATTGTATCCGGAATGAAATGTGCATTGGCGTCTATACATAACGTTTTCGCTTTTTCTTAATGACATGACTGTACCATAACAGAATCTGAATAATGTCACTCATCGGTGGGCAACTCTTGGAATTGGAGATGGCATCCAAGATGGCCGCCAACGGGCAGTTTGTACCCGGAATGAACCGTGCATTTCGCGTCCATAAAAATGTTTTTGTATTTTCTCAACGGCATGACTGTACTATAACAGTATCTGAATGATGCAACTCTGGAGCGATGTTCATTAAAACGACCTTTATGAGGTATGGGCATGGCGCTGGTGGAACAATAGAAATCGCACTCAAGCCTGAAACTCTAAATACATGGGCACTCAGTCTGCACATATGGAGTCAAATGGTACATAACATCGATTTTATTTTGTGGCACAGAACGGCCACAAGACACAGACAAGCATGAGGAAGAGATGAAAAGCAGGATGTAGACCGCACTTCTATCCATCTACCAAGATCAAGCAATGCACTCATCCACTGCGGCCCATTGATCATCAACAAGAGCTGGTAAATGTTGTTACCGGAAAGATTTATCCACCTGTAGAAAAAGCACACGATGCCATCGTAATTGGTACGAAGCAAATGAAAGACTTTGAAAACGGATGGCCAAAAACAATCCACGAAGCCATTCCGCGATCAGTTACAACACAAGCCGCATCAAAGAAGTCACTTAAGATAGGTGAGTTGAGATCATTTGACACAAAGTTGATCTTTACCAGAGTTATTGATCTGCAAGCGAGTTCACGGGAAATTGACTTGAAATATATGTGTTATCGTATTAATTGTCGCCTGTTGCAACCTCTTTGTTTACTGCATCAGGTGATCTCAGAATTGGCAAATCAAAACCACAATTGAAGAAGACCTTACTGGTAGAAACGACTGCAAGACAATCATCAAATCAGATAGAGAGTGTTATAATTGACGGCTCTGCAACTTTATATATAATTCGCTGGCCAACAAATGGAACGGTCATCGGTTACATTTTCCAATTTAGGAGATATATTGAAAGGAAACTGGCCGACTTCAATGTATACCTTGTATTTGACAGATAGCGACCTTACTGTACCAGAAAACAAAAAAAACAGTTGATTTCTCTCATATGTGACGATTTGTCGACAAATGTAACATTCCCAGAAACGGGCTCAAAACACAAACTCGTTATAATTGGGAAAATTGATGTACCACTCGATGTTACAGAGAGTGTAACGATAAATCGGGCAGACATGCGCACAACACATGAAGAGGCGGATAATATTCTTGTTCAACAAATGGTTCTGGTTGCCAATGAGACCGAAAGTGGTATATGCATAATAGCTGACGACACGTATGTGTTTGTGCTGGCCCTTTATCATTTTTAGTACACCAAGTGTCTTTGAAAGTATTTAAGAAATCAGCTATACAAGGCCGTGCAGTTATTGACATCAGCGCGACTGTTGAGGCTAAAAAAGATATAATACTGAATTTATCAGCAGCTCATGCACTATCTGGTTGTGACACAGTGGCGTGTTGTAATGGAATCGGAAAGGGTACAGCTATACAGGTGCTAAATCTCATTAATACACACTCGAATCTATTGGAAATAAAACATCGACTCTACACGTCATCGTCAGTGAATCGACGTCTTTTGTTGCTGCTTGTTACGGGCTCGACGGAATAAATGCAATGGCAGACGCGATAATTGCTGCATGGGCCAAAAAGGATGGAAAGTCTCCAGCATGAGCACAAAAGCTTCAGTCACTTCCCCCAACAACTGAATCATTCATTGATAATGTAAAATGAGCGCATAAGTGATAAGTGAAACTGATAAGGTGTTCATGTAAAAGCCTAATGCCGTGCTTTAGTATGTGATGCCGTTGTAATAGCTCTCGAGTGTCATGCAATGTGTTCTGTGATTGTCTTGGAAAAGATATGTGCGGTAACGTACAGATCAGTTAGGAAATCAATGTATAAGTTTGCTTATATGTTATTATAAAGCCATTTTCCAAATATATAAATATCTTTATATGTTCACTTGTCTATCAGTAAAGGATTGTCTTGATCTATTTGACAAACTAATTGCCCCAATTTTATATTATGCAGGAGAAATTTGGGGTTTTGTCCAAGGTAATGCATTTGCAATCTACAATTCAGCAAACGTCTACAACCCAAAATGATTTTATTTACGGAGAATTAGAAAAGTTGAGTTTTAAAACAATTAGATATATGAATATAATTAAATACTGGGTAAGTACATAAAAAAGGTTTATATCATGCTTAAAAAGGACATTTAACGAAATGCAAGCAAGCCGAATTGGTGTTCACTTACTAATGACCTTCTTTGTAGTTAAGGTTGATTTGAAGCATGGTTTATCAAGAAATAGGTAATGTTGAATTATTTTTGTCATTAGTGAAACAGCGGCTAAAAGATAATTTCATCCAATATTGGCATGGTAGACTTAATGCATCGAGTAGAGCTAGATTTTATATTAATGTATCAAGTTTTAGACTTCAGCCATACCTCAAAATATTAAATGTTACAAAGTTCCGTAAGTCTAAGACTAAATTGCGGCTATCCTCACACAGATTAAGTATTGGAACAGGTAGATGGAATAGACCGCAATCAAACCCATTAAACGAACGTATATGTACCATTTGTGATTTATTAGAAGACGAGTATCATTTTGTTTTAGAGTGCACATTGTATACTGAACTCAGAGTTGAATATCTACATAGGTATTATAGACAACGTCCCAGTATGCATAAATTAATGGAACTTTTTAATATCGAATATGAAGCTATTTTGAAATATGTAAGTGTGTATATTTTTGAGCATTTGAATTAAGAAACACTATATACGTTATATTCCATGTAATGTGTATAGGTTTGATGTAATTGTCGTCTATCTGTTTGTTAAGAAGTACACAGTGTTAGTGCACCTCTCTTTATCTGCATAATAATGTATTTTTTATTATGATTTATTTATATCAATTTATTTTCATAAATTGTGTTTATTGTGTTGTTGCTGCTTTTGTCGCCATTGAATATGAACATGTTTTGCCAGATGGGTCTATGACCTTCTTGGAAATAAATGTTCTGTTCTGTTCCATGTTATTAAACTAGACCGATGAAACACTGAAATCAAAACGTGGCAAATGAAACAAGTGTTTTACATAGAGTTATTTCATGTAATTTTTAGTCTCTTTTTGTGGTGTTATTAGTTTTGAGTATATTAAGTACATCATAATTTCCGTTTTTATCTCTTTGATATCGGTTAATATGTTTACCACAATGATTATTTATCGTAAAAAAATGGAATTAAGTAGACGTGGTAACGTAAGTTTCATAACATTATCATGTATTACATGGACCTCTGCTAAATTTTGCAAACGTATAATCACAACGTTATTATTTGCAGTTATTTTGCCATGCTATGGTTTTATATTTTCATAACGATGCATATCAGTCGTCAAAAAGAACTAAGATTAAGTGGACGTGGTAACGTATGTTACATTTCATCTTAACCGTGCATTTCATTGGTTTCTAATTTATAATCCTGAAATTATGCAGTAAAGTTTTGTCGCTCGGATACAGTTTTATATTTTAAACACGATGATTATGAATCCCAAAATAAGAAAATGTGAATGAGTTGAGTAGACATTGTAACGTACATTACGTACATGACATAGTCATTTGCTCAAACTTGCAAATTTAATATAATTATAGTTTTGCTAGCACGTAATTGACTTACCAATCACAAACCTATATAACACGATATACATGTACTTCATATGATTCTCCTTTCTAATAATACACTCGTTGTACTACTTTGGTAACTAATTTTTATCAGAAAATGACAATTTGATGGGGGTTATTCATGAACCGTCTTAGACCAGTACATGTACACAGAAGATTATTATTGCTTATTAACATATATCCTAATAAAGAAATATAGTAATTGTGTGTGTTTTTTTCTTTTTCGGCAGCCATGTTGGCGGTCATCTTGTTTTAGCGAGTTGCCCAAAGATGCCAGCGTGGCATCACTCGGATTCGTTAACTTTAAGGTCTAACCTACACAAAAATACAAAAACATTTTGTATATACGCGATTACACGGTTAAGTTGAAATTTGGCTTTTATCTGCAGGACTATACCTGCAAGCCAGTGATATAAGACTGCTCACAAAAGATCAGATCACAGATTTTCATATTTCGTTCGAATATTAATGTTAAATTCTCTAGAAATACTTAATAAAATGTCAAATATCGCTTTTGATCGAATTTGGACATTTTGAAAAGGTGAGAAGCGGATGCGCTTATTCCTAATAAGATTCTGTAGACAGCTTATTTGTATGTCGGATCCTTGACCATCATTTTTTGAAAATATAGTCATAGTATACGCTGACATTTTGTAAATTACTGCTTCATCATAATGACGTCACCGGCCATTGTATTCAATGTATTCAGTGTACTTATCTTAAAATTAAAATTAAATAAAAGTGAAACAAAATTGTACAAATGATGGAACTTCTTTGATAAATAACCCACAGAATATGTCACGTGACGAACTTACCTAATAAGCCACATTTGAATCATACACTGTTTCGATTTCTATGAAAGTAACAGGATATTGTATTATAACCCATTCGTGGTACCTGAAGACATTTTATGTAATTAAGTCAGAAATTACACAGGCATTTCGATTTACAAAACAAGTGGTTTCTTAAAATTGCGTTTGATTTAGCATTGTAGCGAAATTATTTCACCTTGTACTTGCTGTATAGCTTTCGAGATCTCATCTGTCATGTTGTGTTTCATCGCCTGAATCTTTGAGAGCGCACGTGCAAGAGTTCTTGCTTTGTCAGCCTCAACCGACTCTTTAGCATTGTTCATTTCATTGGCAAATTCTTTCTTGATCTCAGAAAATAATTCCTCTTTCTCTTTCCTGAAGGTATCCATCTCAACTTTAAATTGCTCCACGAGGAATTCGAGGCGCACCATTTTCTCAAGCGTTTTCTCTTCATAGTGAAACCTAGAACACTCAGGTTCCGCAAGCGCTGTTGCAGCACTAGAAATAATAAGACACAATAGCTTAAACATTTATCTTGCTTTTGTTTCTACTGCTGTTTCCAAACTAACAATTTTTATACAAGTTTCTTTACTGATTTACTGGGAAATTCAGAAATTTGTTTACAATAAAATGTTAACCAAATTTCTTGTATTCACGATTTTGCTGGGAAATTTAAACTGTTATTCAAATCCCATTTTTCGTCCATCCTAGAACAGCTGTTTGCTTTATTAAAACATAATTTTAATAGCTTCGCAGTAAGTGGATTTTCTGATTTAAAGCTTAAAAAGTCATACTATGTAATCAACGTATCGTAGTTTGTTGTAGTAGATAAATGGAATGCACTTATTTAATTTTAAGAACCCCCTGCCGTCATCCTGATTTGTTTCGCTCCTTTGACCCGAAAGACCCAAGCAAAATACACTCTTTGTCCCCGCCTTCTGTCAGCCTGAAATGTATGTTTAAATGAGGTGATTTTATTACATGCACGTTTCTCAAATTAAGCTTATAATAAACAACGGGGTCTTTTAAGTGTTTGACTTTAAAATAAATGATTCCTTTTAACTTACGAAATTGATGCAACTGTTGCAAATCACGGGGAGATAATGCTACTGTAACAAAGCGAAAACGTGTGACACGCTAGATCTGGACAATCTGTTTTGTATAATGGTTCCCTCCTGGACTGTTTATATGTCTCCAAATGCTCCCCTCCCACCGTCAGAATGTTAGTAATCGGCACCCTTGTTACATTATGTGATATAACCTGAAATGGCGCAACGGCGCCTTAATCTAGTAATGATTGTTTGTTTCGAGCAGGGTTGTTTTCATAATACAAAGAAGTGTATGGCACACATACAAGTGAAGTATTCCAATGATATAAACCTTAAGCATTTAACTTGAAGGTCTTGAAGGTTTCAATGTATTAAAATTTACGTATTACTGATCTATACTTTCAGCGAGCGTATAACAAAACGCCGCTCATTTGGAAATGCCGCTCACTAGACAGACACTAAATAGAAGCTTTAACTTAGAATTTAACGCCTTTCCCTTTAATTTCAAATGTATCGCGCAATACCCTTTATTTTAATCGATCGTTTGATAAGATCGGGTGATACGTGTTGATAATTTTGGTCCTTCTGTTGAAATACTTTGAAAAGGGAAGAATTCCAAGCTATACAAGATGAAAACGCCACGTATATTGCCCTATAGTATGAAAGGGAGAAGCACTCGGACTCGTTGTTTGCAGTTTAATGTTTCTTGCCCAATGTTAAATTAATGCCCTACCCGCTCTCTTATGTAACTCAAAGATCCTGACTGGCTTTTATGACTACAATCGGGATCTTTTTCTGTTGCAAGATTGATAATTTACAGACGGGGACGCTTTGTCGAAACATTAACGTAACGCTTTTGTTTGGGTAAATATCTGGACAATTTTCCGCATGTACGGCTAAATACCATTTTTAACATGAACATGACAATGTTGTTACCGGTGTAACACGCTGTAATATAGATATTAAGTTTCGATTTGATTTGTGAGGATTTCCCTTAATTTTATTGTAAAGAACGTGACTCATGAATTGAGAAATCTATATTCAATAACGTTAGGACTAGCATAATAGTTTTGTGTTAAATATTGAGAACGAAATCCATAACATAATTTACAAAAAGAAAACGTGGTGTTCATTTTCAACACATTCATAACAAAATCTTTTTTTCTAGCAATACCATTGAACCTGCCCTTTTCTGTTTCTAAATATGAACATCTACGTACTGGTCACATCAGAAACGTAATTTAACAGAGTAACGTAGGACTTATTCTACTTGACAATGCCAATTCTGCTAATCACATAGTCAATTTGTAAAAGATAAAACTATTTCAGGAGTGTTTCACTCATATTGCTTTACGATAAAGGGGGGGGGGTCCGGGGTACTCTACTTCTATTGTCAGGTTTATTCCAATCACGCACACAGAGGGTAAGGAGTGCTCGGAACTGAAAAGGAACGACACAGAACTTGGCTCCAAACCTGTTCTTCGCATCCAGATAAAAGGTGATGCGAGTGGAGTAGTTGTTGTTGTTGTCATTGTGACCTTCATTATAAAGATATTTGGCGCTCTCAATAGGCAACAATTCCAATTAATGAAATTCTAGTCGATTTTTAAACACAATTTAACAATTACACAAGCTATTTCTTTAAATCGAATATACCATTATAATGGGGAATTGGTAGTCAACCGTTGACGATTTTAATACCCAACTTAGATTTCAAAACGATTGTTGGTATTGCAATTTGCTTATCCGTTGTTTATAATTTGATAAGCGATTTGATTATTAATTGACATATTCAGCTCAAACACTTGCTTTGTTTTTTATTGTTACCTTTTAAAACTTATGAACTTTAAACCCACGAAAGAAGATGGATGCATGATATCAAATTTATTTGTAAAATAAATAAGTTTATGCTTCTCTGATAAATAGTACTTTTGGTAACGGACTACGCAATATACACTTCGATATATACCATAAAGGGACTCAAATGTAGCTTATGCAAATTTTGCTAATTTAACGAAAGGTAAATAATTTCATCACAGTGTAAAAAATTATTTCTTAACTTGGTTGACAAAAGTTCCTTTGATTATTTAAAATTAAGTTAAACCCATCCTTCCCGACCCTGCACAAAACACTCCTGGGCAAAATTGTTGTTTTTGATTATATCTATGGACAACTGCACATTATTGGCATGACTTCCTTGTTTTGATCTATGAGTGCCAATTATTATTAGTTATAACCATGTTATTGTTCAATTCGTGTTTTTTATTATCACGTTACCGTTGTTTATGCGTGGCGTGATATAATGTTTATTTCTCTCATTGTCGTATGTATATATTTTACATATGTAAGTTTTGCATATATGAATTCTCTAGAAATTTAATGCTTATTTATGTCGCCTATTATTGGCGCTTTATGTCACCTTTTGTTGTCGCTTTATGTCCCCTATTGTTGGCGTTTTATATCGCATATTGTTGTCGCTTTATGTCCCTTATTGTTGGCGCTTTATGTTCATATCGCTTTATGTCGCATAATGTTGGCGCTTTATGTCTCCTATTGTTGGCGCTTTATGACGCCTATTGTTGGCGCTTTATGTCGCGTAATTTTGTCGCTTTATGTCCCCTATTGTTTGCGCTTTATATCCCCTATTGTTGGCGCTTTAAGTTTATATCGCTTTATGTAGCATAATGTTGTCGCTTCATGTCCCCTTTTATTGGTCGCTTTATGTCCCCTATTGTTGGCGCTTTATGTCCCCTATTATTGGCGCTTTATGTTTATATCGCTTAATGTAGCATAATGTTGGCGCTTTATGTCGCCTATTGTTGGCGCTTTATGTCGCATAATGTTGTCTCTTCATGTCCCCTTTTATTGGTCGCTTTATGTCGCTTATTGTTGGCGCTTTTTGACGCTTATTGTTGGTGCTTTATGTCGCGTAATGTTTTTTTTATGTCCCCTATTGTTGGCGATTTATGTCCCTATTGTTGGCGCTTTATGTCCCCTATTGTTGGCACTTTATGTTTATATCGCTTTATGTCGCATAATGTTGGCGCTTTATGTTCCCTATTGTTGGCGCTTTAAGTTTATATCGCTTTATGTAGCATAATGTTGGCGCTTTATGTCCCCTATTGTTGTCGCTTTATGACGCCTATTGTTGGCGCTTTATGTCGCGTAATGTTGTCGCTTCATGTCCCCTTTTATAGGTCGCTTTATGTCGCTTATTGTTGGCGCTTTATGACGCTTATTGTTGGTGCTTTATGTCGCGTAATGTTGTTTTTTATGTCCCCTATTGTTGGCGCTTTATGTCCCCTATTGTTGGCGCTTTATGTTTATATCGCTTTATGTCGCATAATGTTGGCGCTTTATGTCGCCTATTGTTGGCGCTTTATGTCGCGTAATGTTGTCGCTTCATGTCCCCTTTTATTGGTCGCTTTATGTCGCTTATTGTTGGCGCTTTATGACGCTTTTTGTTGGTGCTTTAAATCGCGTAATGTTGTATTTTTTGTGTCCCCTATTGTTGGCGCTTTATGTCCCCTATTGTTGGCGCTTTATGTCGCATAATGTTGGCGCTTTATGTCCCCTATTGTTGGCGCTTTAAGTTTATATCGCTTTATGTAGCATAATGTTGGCGCTTTATTTCGCTTATTGTTGGCGCTTTATGGCGCTTTATGTCGCGAAATGTTGTCGCTTCATGTCCCCTTTTATTGGTCGCTTTATGTCGCATAATGTTGGCGCTTTATGTCGCCTATTGTTGGCGCTTTATATCGCGTAATGTTGTCGCTTCATGTCCCCTTTTATTGGTCGCTTTATGTCGCCTATTGTTGGTGCTTTATGTCGCATAATGTTGGTGCTTTATGTCGCCTATTATTGGCGCTTTATGTCGCGTAATGTTGTCGCTTCATGTCCCCTTTTATTGGTCGCTTTATGTCGCCTATTGTTGGCGCTTTATGTCCCCTTTTGTTGGCGCTTTATGTCTATATCGCTTTATGTCGCATAATGTTGTCGCTTCATGTCCCTATTGTTGGCGCTTTATGTCGCCTATTGTTGGCGCTTTATATCGCGTAATGTTGTCGCTTCATGTCCCCTTTTATTGGTCGCTTTATGTCGCCTATTGTTGGTGCTTTATGTCGCATAATGTTGGTGCTTTATGTCGCCTATTATTGGCGCTTTATGTCGCGTAATGTTGTCGCTTCATGTCCCCTTTTATTGGTCGCTTTATGTCCCCTATTGTTGGCGCTTTATGTCCCCTATTGTTGGCGCTTTATGTTTATATCGCTTTAAGTCTCATAATGTTGGCGCTTTATGTCGCCTATTGTTGGCGCTTTATGTCGCGTAATGTTGTCGCTTCATGTCCCCTTTTATTGGTCGCTTTATGTCGCCTATTGTTGGCGCTTTATGTCCCCTTTTGTTGGCGCTTTATGTCTATATCGCTTTATGTCGCATAATGTTGTCGCTTTATGTCCCTATTGTTGGCGCTTTATGTCGCCTATTGTTGGCGCTTTATATCGCGTAATGTTGTCGCTTCATGTCCCCTTTTATTGGTCGCTTTATGTCGCCTATTGTTGGTGCTTTATGTCGCATAATGTTGGTGCTTTATGTCGCCTATTATTGGCGCTTTATGTCGCGTAATGTTGTCGCTTCATGTCCCCTTTTATTGGTCGCTTTATGTCCCCTATTGTTGGCGCTTTATGTCCCCTATTGTTGGCGCTTTATGTTTATATCGCTTTAAGTCTCATAATGTTGGCGCTTTATGTCGCCTATTGTTGGCGCTTTATGTCGCGTAATGTTGTCGCTTCATGTCCCCTTTTATTGGTCGCTTTATGTCCCCTTTTGTTGGCGCTTTATATCCCCTATTGTTGGCGCTTTATGTTTATATCGCTTTATGTAGCATAATGTTGGCGGTTTATGTCGCCTTTTGTTGGCGCGTTATGTCGCGTAATGTTGTCGCTTCATGTCCCCTTTTATTGGTCGCTTTATGTCGCTTATTGTTGGCGCTATATGACGTTTATTGGTGATGCTTTATGTCGCGTAATGTTGTTTTTCTATGTCCCCTATTGATAGCGCTTTATGTCGCCTATTGGTGGCACTTTATGACGCCTATTGTTAGCGTTTTATGACGCTTTTTGTTGGTGCTTTAATACGTGTAATGTTGTATTTTTTTTGTGTCCCCTATTGTTGGCGCTTTATGTTTATATCGCTTAATGTCGCATATTGTTGGCGCTTTATGACGCCTATTGTTGGCGCTTTATGTCCCCTATTGTTGGCGAATTATGTCGCGTAATCAGTTCTAATTTCGGCAACTGTGTTGCCATATACTTTGCTCTCAGATCGTATTACTCATGTATTTTATATCATGGCGTTGGCGCTTGTTTTATACCCACCTAAGTTTCAAATAAACTTTAAACCAAAGAAAGAGGATGAATGCCTAAATTACATTTTCGAAATTCTGCATGCATGAACACTTGTAATATAGTTGCCAGGAGCGTTCTGTGTGCATGATTTGAATGAGCCAATGCTTATGTATCATTCGAAAAGACAAAAACAACAACAAATAAGCCGCCATTTTGTTAAACTTTGAAATGTCCTTCACTTCACATTCCACAAATTCACGTCGCACCCCCTGATAACATAACTTCTCCAGCATTAAACCCAAAAAACATTGTCCTGCCTATTTTTTTTTAAATAACTCTGTATTTATTGATGAGCACAAGCTATTCATCACTGCAGCACGTTTATTTATCAAGAGCCAATTATGAATTCGTCGTTTTACAAACCTTCAAATTATTTTAAAGTGTAACGATAAATATTTTTTGGTGAGAAACCATTCGGTTGAATAATGTATTTACCAAATTCACGTTGTTTCACGCAATAAAATGTATAGTTTTTTTGTTCACATGACTTGCTTTCATATGCAGACGAAGTCATGATTCAATAATAACACATAGCGTTTAATTCATATGTTTGTAAGCTGTGCATATACAAAAACACCAAGTATTTGACAATTGAACAATAGCATACACATAACGTCATCAGTTTCGTTATCAGTTAAAGAGAGCGAAGCATCACTAACTGTTGGCAATACTACTAAATTAATAACATAAATTATATGCAAAAGATACGTAAAAATCAAGAAAGTCCAACAATTTGCTTCAATATCAAAACATTCAAACGAATTTCACTAACTTCATCAGTCAATACGACATATTTGGACAGCCGTTTTATAATTATTCAATTATTAAGAATAGCTAGAGTATCAGGATAAATCATTGAACATTGCAGTTGTTTGTCGTAGACAATATATCCTAATTATATATTCAATTTATGTAGTTCATCTATAGCATGCCATGGAAAAGACGTGCACTGAATGTATTCCATCGAGTGGTGTCGTCTTGATAGATGTTAACCCCGCTATTCGAAACGGTAACGTACATTTCATGTCCAGTATCCACCTTTACAAACGCTTCCAGCGAATTGCAGTTATGTTCATTATAAACTGAAGATCTTGCAACAACAACACCGTTATTTCTTAATGCAAATTTGATCGTATTGCCACTTGCACTACACAGGTGAGCAGTTAAAACGTAGGTCCCAGACACTGGTGCTACGAATCGTCCAGTTCTGTTATTGTATGTGCCGTCGGTATCTTGAACAGTTTCGAAGAAAATGAGGACATCACCTGAAGACGGTGATTGGTTTTGGATCTTTTTTGCGCTGAAAGCGACCATCTTTTGGGTGGCTGTAAAACATGAGAGTTAATAAACAACAAAACACATACTATCAAATAACAATATAACATTCGACTGAACCTTTGAATAGTTCATATTGTATTACCCACAAGGAGTAATTACGTTATAGTTTATGTCGACGGCATTTAACTAATAAAATACGACTTTATAATGATCGAATATCCTTTATAAAAACCAATGTGGTAGAAAAAACTTTCTTTTACATAAATATAATTAGCTGTAGTAGAAGATTGTTTTTATTTTAAATCTGTATGAAGAATTATTTAAAACTTAAATATGGAGATTGATCGCAATTTTCCGTGTGTTCATGCTGTAAATACGCAGGTGGACAAGCTAGCGAACTTCTCGAGAAACATTACTGCGTTTTATGGAAATGGTTCTGCGTGTCCTTCTGTGTTGAAGCAGCATGAACGCTCGAAAAAATGCATTAAATATGCATATAGCATTTACGAATTATTGGACAGGGCCACACAAATGGAAAGGTATTCACAAAAGTCCGGATTTGCGTTGCGTTTAGATTTAACAGCAAATATGCCTGTTTATAGAAATTGATTCCCACGAACATTCAGATTTTGGAATATTTTTTTAAAAATACACCTTTGATTTATACAATGAAAAAGAAATACCCTAAAGTACCGACAAATTGTCTTCAAACGTTCAGCATACTTATATCAGTTTGGCCATTTGATAATAAGTAAGTACATTTTTATTGTAAGATTTTATATCTTAAATTTTGATTTTGCATTGAAAAATCCTCTAAATCAAATGTCCTTTTACAATCTACATTCAAAAATTATTGATCATTCCTTATAGTTTCTGTTCTACGAAACATCAATTCATTTCCCCTCCAAATATTGTTGGAAAAAAAACTTGATTAAAATAGGACTACTCAGTATAACGTCGGTTCTACACTATTTGATACAATACCCTTATTGACTTTATTTAAAACTATACTATTTTAACCTTTTTGTTTGTTTGTTGTTGCTCTTGTTAACGATGTTTTTAATCATGTTAATGAAATTGATGATTTGCTTTAAAAAGTAGAAATATATATATCACATCGCCGTCAAAACCAGCTAGTAAAACACCTCTGCCTGATTGTAGAATGAGTTCTATGAATAAAACAATGCTTGTCCATTTTCGGTTTCTTAAAGTAAATCTGCCTATTTGAAGGCTGTTTTTATAAATATACAAACACATATCCATTTATAGAATTTGAGAGCTTTATTAGATGAACTGAATAATACAAATTATTATTGTCCCCATAGAATTATTCTTCAAAACCAAACACTGCAATTAATACTTGACTTATATTGCTTAATATATCAATTAAGATAACATATAAGTGGCACGCTATTTCTTGTTATACATTGAACATAGTTACATGATATATAAATACATAATATATGGTTATGCTTTTTAAATTTATGATTTAAAACAAAAAAAATGCGTTTTAGCAAGAATTTTATTTATTTTATTACCTTGAAGCTGCTGTAAAGCTCTATGAACTTCAGTCAAATTGGTATAGACCTTTTCCATTTCTGACAGCGCATCTGCATGTGTTGCTTTGTCAACCTCAACCGACTGTCTTAATTTTGCAATTTCATTTGACACATCTTTCCTTATTTCATTCAAAATAACCTTTTTCTCTATTCTGAAGTTATCCATCTCAACTTTAAATTGCTCCACAAGGAATTCTAGGCGCACCATCTTCTCGAGCGTTTTCTCTTCATAGTGAAACCTAGAACATTCGGGTTCTGCACGTGTTGATGTTGCAGAACACAGAACTATAAGGCACACGAGCTTTAACATTTCGTGTGTTTCTGTTTCTACTGCTACTGCCAAAATGGCAGAATTTAACCAAATTATGGTTCTCACGAATTTACTGGGAAATTCAGAATATTGTTTACTCCAACATGAGATTTATTTGCTAAGCAGGGTAAACATTAAAATATTTAGACAGCTATGTCTAACAATTTTAGTTTTCTTTCAGATTTCGCTGGAAAAAGAACACGTTTTATTTATATAAAGTTGAACAGCTGTGCCCATTACACGAAATATGACTGGCTACGCAGTTTGAAATCTTTAATTTACCCATCCAATCTTTTTCTCATATAGAATTGGAATGCGTGGAATTATTCCCAGGTCCCTTATTTTCTCATCGTCTATTTTCGCCTTTTTAACGCGGAAACACCACTGCACGAGACAGTAATTATTTCCGTTTTCGACCTGCCTGATTGGTTTGTTTTTAATACTTTGTTGCTACTTTGGTTTTATATAAAAGGGTTAAATGTGTAGGATAAGAATATGTAAATATTGTACTGACAAAAGTAGTGCAAACTAGCTGTTTTAACCTCGAAAGATTGAACAATTGGTCATTTCACTTCGAATTTCAGATATGATAATGAACACAACCACAAACTACCAAAAATGTATCTTTTATATTGCTTTGGTCATTTATGTCACATGTACATATTAGTGACCAGTAAGCGATACCTTTACAAATAATACTAACATGATATGGGGTCATCAGACATCACAGATTACCATTACGGCCAATTGCATGACAAAACGATTTTTTAACCTCGTTTACCTTGAATCTATTAACGGACAATATATTATAAAAAAAAATATAATCAAACGTCGTATCGATAAAAAGTGGTCGAGAAGATCTAAACGCGAAAAGATACCGTGACATGAACCTCTTATTGGAGACAAAGCCACAACACTAATAAAGAATGCAATCGTTGCAAATATAAAGCTACAAACGCAAATAAATCAACTTTTTATATCACTTTAACGTGTGGATAGGTTTAAATTTAAAACCATCTCGTTGTTGTTTATTCCATCACCTATTTTCAGTAAGGAACAATTTTTGACACGTGTATAAGGTGAGCCGATACTCACCAAGTTTATTTTATGACACAGAAACAAGTAAATGAATCAGGAAGGGATTTTTAAAATAAACATACGGAGGATAGATAAAATTATTTAAAGTATATAAAAATATCTTCACCAACCACCAAATACTTGTTGGTTAACATGTGCACGTTATTGTACTTTAAATCGTTCTTTTTTCACAAAACACTCATGCATACTGATCGAACAACCAAAAAACATGTTACCGAAATTATTAACTCATCACAGCTTAAATCATGGAGAAAACCCACAACTATGGTGTCTCTGTTGGGATTCCTGTCAAGGCGGTAGCCAATTCTACTTGTCAATGTTACATCCTGATCTCTAACGTCACACCAGATTAGCACGGACGCATAGCTGAGTCGATTTCGGTAATATGAGTGCTTGCTTGCTAACATTGAGTTGTATATGAGATGACAATCCGGCAATATATTATCTATAAAAAACACTCACATCTGTTGAAGAATTCAACATCAATAATGTGTATGGAACTTAATCTTGCTGACATGCGTAGTAATACATTTATATGTTTAAATAGCTTAAATCGAGAGACTCAATTTAGTGATATGAAGTGATATTTCCTGCTCAAATTTAGACTGGAATATTGATCAAATTTATCATTTAAATTTACCCGCAAAAGTCGTGCTTTTTATTTCCGAATGATTACCTTAATCTGTTTTAATAAATACCTATTTTCTGTACATGTCCCGTTTTCCAATTCGATTTGGTGCATTTCCACCTTCATTTTGTCCCAGTTATTACATATTTCATGATAATTGGCACATATTTCCGCCTTGAAGCACCCCAATGCGAATTGGCAGAAATTAGCAACCAAATCAAACAAAAAACAAAAAGTATTTGAACCCAATCTTATAAGCCACCTTTCTCATTTGTCGTTAAGAAAACATTTTGAGTGATAAATATATATATATATATTGGGAAGTATAAGGGTAGATTTGTGTGTGGCCCACGGTTTGTATGAAGTGTAACTGAAGAAAGTACCGTGGTTGCCGTCGATGGAATATACTCGCGAACTCAAAGTACCTGTGTATTAATGATTAGTCATTTGTTTAAAATGACACCAAGAGATTTTGCGATTATTATTTTAAGTTACTTTTTTCATCCATAATTTATATAACAATTCACACAAACATGTAATATTTAAAACTTTAAGATCTAAACTTTTCTGCGCTACACCTCCACCAATATATGCAAAAACAATCATTCAAGAAAGTAAGTGAATTCAAAGTCATACACCGTTTAATCACGGCGAGTCAAATTCTGAATTAGAGCGGTTCATACCTGCACGCTTTTTGATGCCAAATTTTACAATTCAATCATAGTAACGAGTAGAAAAGTGTATTTGGACATCGAAAACGTATATAATCTCCACTCTTCACTGTGCAGAACGTTTTCTACGCGTTGGTTGGTAATTACGTACTTTACCCACACACGATCCCCCTCTTTTAGTCAAAGCGGTGACACATGTTTCCTGGGTATGTTGCATCTCTTAAAGTTGACGTTTGTTGTGTTATCTCGTACACTACTATACAGGGGGAGGTCCAGGATTCGATATAAGAGAGGGCGTAATTTAGGGGAGCCCCTCCCTCGGAACCGAAATCGATTGGGTTGGAAGTGTTGGCATGGGGTTTGGGGTACTGACTCCCCCAAAAGATATTAACAAGACTTGAGCGCTCTACCGGTACCCGATGATTCTTATCGTTTAACTTACGACAGGTATGCGCGTGAATATGTACCGATTTTCAAGCACGGTGCTTTGATCTGACAAAGGGAAATAACCACTGAGTCTGACCGGCGACAAGTCCCGTTGTAAAGGAAGGGAATTTCGTTTATATTTGTTTTAGCAGTTATAATCATTTCTTTGTGAAACATGTTTTGTTATAGTAATTTTATCTATTTACGGACATTGAACTGGTTTCTTTATAAGGTAGTTTACGAAAGTTTAAAGTTAACGTGTTATTAACTTTCCTAACAATTTTAAATTTATCCATAGGCACCAGTCCATTGGAAATTTAAACATGTTTACACATATGCAGGGTCGTTCAACTACAAAATGGGTGAGAAAAAATTACTGTAACGTTTTCTTAAATGAAAGAAAGTATATTTTAATTCTTGAATGAAGTATTGGTGTTTATATAAGTAATGAATTCGGACTCCACACACTTTAACCAGCCCAACTGGGTTCATACCCCGGTGATGACATCAATCGCGCAGTTTAATCCTTAAATAATTCATACATAATATACTATAGGGAAGGGAACTCGGATATACAATACATAGTTAATTCAATGCGATTCGGTCCCTTTTTCATTGTTTTAGTAGTGATAATTGACGAATTACACACAGTAGCACTGTATGTTAGATGGAAGAACATAATATATCCTATATCATTATCCATTAATATATCACTTTGATTTTGCAACCATCTATTAAGGTTCATACTCCACCTTTTTGATTAGCTGTTTCATTATCCTCTGCATTGTTATGTATTTTCTATGCGTTGAAAGTTCAAAACATGCGTACCCAAGTCTTATGTTTCATGAACATTTTTATGACTTATTTTCCAAATAGCATTGCGGATAATTGGTCTTACATGTTAATAAATTGTTATACTCTCTTTGTTTTTATTCTATGTCCAGAATAGAAAAAAACATTATCTACACCACAATTGTTCTCACATTGTCTTGAAATTAAAGTTAGTAGGCATAATTGAATAACACACTCGTCCAGTACACATGTATGGTTGAATCTGAATAGCACCTTGCTGTCCGTTTTACTCTGCTATACGTTCACAAGTTATCATTTCCAACTCATGGACTACACCGAATCTATTTAAATTGATGAAGTCATTTAAAAATTTAACTTTAAGTTTGTCTAATAGTTGTTTGTGGTGGTTTTGAGTGCCATGCTATCATTCATATTGAAGGAATCATTGTTGAACCCGATCAGCACTATCAGTGTATTGATTCATATTTGGAGGAGAAAACTTGTAAATGTAGTCATATATCTCATCAGTATTTAATTTGCATACAAATGAATTTAGTACTCAAACTATAGTATTTGAAATACTGGCATAATATTTAATTGCTTATTATCTATATTCATCTCAATTCGTCACCAGTTTGGCTTTTTTGATATATTGAATTCGTCTCATTAATTTAATATATCTATCCAATTCTATATTTGATGAGTTTTTGCTTTATTTGAGATGATCCTGAACAACTCTGTGAATTATTAAGATAATCGTGTGAAGGGTATAGAAGTAATTAATAAATATCCCTGCCTAAAACTTTAATCTATCAATCAGGGGCCATAATTTTTATAAAGGATAATATGGAGTTATCTAACCTTATTATGTGATTGCCCTGAACAACTGTGTGAAGTATTAAGTCAATAGAATGAAAGGTATTGGACTTATAACTGAAAATCCCAACTTGCCTTAAAACTTACACCTGACGCCAACGCCGACGCCGACTCTGGGGCGAGTAGTATAGCCCTCCTTATTCTTCGAATAGTCATTCTTCGAATAGTCGAGCTAAAGATGGTAAGTAAAGTTCGACATATTGCGACCAAACTTGGTATATATGAAGAGTTCATAGAGACCTTTCATGAGATTGTATTTTGGGCCCCGATAGATGTGGTCATGGTCAAGGTCAATGTTGCTAAAAATAGAAATAAAAAGTTAGCACTGAACAACTTCAGTAAGCGTTGACATAGTGTGACCAAAATTGGTATTAAGGACGAGTTTGTGTAGACCTTTCATTGGATTGCATATTGGGATCCCTAGGGTCAAGGTCACTGTTACTAAAAATAGATTAACGTTTGGTACTGAATAATTATAGTTATTGTTGACATACTGTGACCAAAATTGATACGTATGAACAGTTTATGGAAGATTACGACAACTCTTGTATTGTTATATTTTCTAATTTGTCGGGGATGTTTATAAAATAAGTATCTTTATTGTCTAGCCATTTTATCACTCTTAAATATTTCAGTAACGCTGTATTTTGAATTCACTGCAAAGCGGATACTTTTAATTAGCTGTTTTAGCTTGTCCATCATTTTCATCGGAATGTTTTCCGATGTATTTTAAAACCGACTTTAATCAATAGTTATGATAGTCCTATTTTTAACGAATGTAAATGCGTCGCATTTTCAATTAAATTATAAATCTGAAAATAACTTTTTTTCTTTTTTTATTTGCAATCTATGCCATCTTAAACGACGTCGTTACGCTTTGAATACATTGAAGGCAAGTGAACAAATAAAAAAGGTTTTACAGTGTTGCATATATATTTAGTGTTCACATATTCACAACACCAGATCATTCACATATGTATATTATGAGATATCCTTATTGGCCGATATGACCACCATGCATTTGTGAAAAATACTCCATTAACGTACCACTATCAGTATACAAGCCTAAATGAATCACGTTTGCTCTACAATATATGAATACTATTCGTAATACAGCTATTTTTAATGTAACACCTATTGCAAACTGTAGAGAAGTCTTCCGTGAAAAGTATTCCATCGAGTGTTATCATCTTGAAATATTAGAGAGCCACCACTTTCAACAGTTACATACACTTCGCTCCCTGCTTGCACGTCGGCAAATGCTTCCACCATATTGCAGTTGTGTTTAGAATAGGTTGAAGAACTAGCAATCGCAACTTTATTGATGTTTATTGAGAAGTAGATAATATTTGCCGAGCTGCACAGATGTGTATTGAACACATAGGTGCCAGATACCGGTGCCATATATATTCCAGTCTTGTTGTTGTATGCCTCATCCTTATCAGTAATTGTCTCCGAAAAAACCCAAGACATCGCCTTTAGACGGAGATCAATTTTGGACTGTTTTGGCGCTGAAGAAGACCCTCTTTTCTCCATCTGCAAAAATGAAGGAGGTCAACAACAATATAATGACAAAAACAATTACAGTTTTCATTGCAGTGTTTTCCAAAAGAAAACAGTATGGTGTATGACTTTAAATAAATCCCATCCATATCATCCTATATAATGCTACAAGGCAATGTTGTATGAAAAGCGAACAACAATGCAATGCATGGATATGGAACGTTTGTCTAGCAAAGAGTTTTAATTTATCCTTTAATTATCAATTACGTTGCCAGACAAGGCATACATTTCTCATGCACTGCACTAGCCTTTGATCATTTTTATCCAAACATTTTAATGATTCATACCCAAACATTAAGTTCGACAAAGTATTGTTAGAAGTATTTTTCTTTTGAAAAAAGAACACTCAACATGTACAAGATAATATTTCGACAAAATATTCGTTCACCTAAGATATATCTTCAAAGGAGTGTTATTCGGGCTATATGACTTAAAATCATTATTCTTGATACTCTTTTCAGGGACTATATTCCTCTCTCTTTTTAATTAGAACATTCATGTCACTAAACCGCCAATAACAAGAATTTTTGCATTTGATGTATTCGATACACATATATTGGAATTTTGTATTCCTGGTGACACCAAACAAATTCGTACCATTTGAAAGAAATGAAAATGCAAGAACATAATATTGAAAAATTCTTACTTTATCAATATAACAAAACACGCTTTTTGTTATTGAAAGATTGCAAAAAATGGCATTTCCCTTCCGATTTCTGTTAAGACAAAGATCAAATATACAAACTGTTATAACTTTTTCTATAATGCACGTTGGTCATATATAATCACTAGGCATAATTCTTTAACAATATGATTAATGGAGATACCAGAGAGAAAAGGCTACGTAATCCTATAAGGGCCATCCCGTGATGTCCAAGAAAAAAAACCCCGTAATATTTGTTTTCGAAAATGTTTTTTATTTTAATACATATCGCGTTTTCCTCCAGAAAACGTAATAAAAATAATGCACCGTAGCAAATGTCAGATCTCGATTCTTCCTCTAACCTCTAGGGAGTGAATGAAAAAAGCACCGATCCAACAATAAATTTCGCGTTTTTTTTGCTCTAAACAGACCAAAAAGATGTACCAAAGTAAATGTCAAATATCACATTTCTTTTTATCGATTTTGGACATTTTGAAAAAGCGAGTGGCGGCATCGCGATAGCACTAATAAGATGGTGTAGATAACTAATCGGATGCATGAACATCGTTTTTTAATTATCTTCTCAGCGTTCGCTGACAATGTGTTAATCACTGCTTCATCGAAATGGCGTCCTCGGCGTATGTATTCAATGTAAACGAATATCATAATTGTTAAATAAAAAAGAGCTAAAAGTAGAAAAACAAAGCCGAATGACGGAATCTCTTTCAAAAAATAATCCGCGAAACATTTCACCTGACCAACTGACCTGATAAACCAAATATGTATCATACAATGTGTCGTTTTCAATGAATATGAAAGGATAATTTATTATAACTCTTTTTATAGTACCTAAAGGCTGTCTTCACGGTGATGATGCATAGCGGATTCTTTCCGTCCACATGTTTCATTTGCTGGTTCTATCCGGCACCGGTGCGGATTCTATCCGTTTTGTTTATATTTTACAATGGAAAGCCGATCAATAAATCGTTTAAATTAACAGCAAGTGATGTAAGTATGTGTGTGATTTGATTTCTAAAGAATAACTCCATTTAATATCGACTAAAAAAAAAACAAAAATGGAAGTCCCATATCTTTTTATTTATCTAAACGAATGAAAATAAAACAGCGATCATGATTCTGACAGCTACTACCACGCAAAAGAAACGTTAAAATGTATGTATTATGAGATATTTTCATACTGATAAATACGTTTAACTGTTGAAATAAGGTATCGAAGTAGGTATTATTTAATTTCCTGCTTTTGCATATAATATTTGGGATACAAAATGGAAATGCAGTCCTCACTTATCGGTTTAGCGAAGCTCCGGATTCTATCTATTATGAGCGTATGTATAGAAATTTGGGCACCAGATATATTTTGTCACTCGCACCAGATTCTATCCAAGATTTGATATGCTGTTTTTGTTTATTTGTTTTCAGTCTAATCTTTCTCTAAACAGAACAAAAAACATAAAAAAAGAAAAATTCAATCAACAAATGCAACACCTTCTAATGCCGCAAATCGCCCGGATGTTAGTTCACTGATTGCTGCCCCCCAAAAAACGAAACAACGTTCGAAGAAATCACGGAGGATACTTTTCGAAAGCAATGTCTCCGAAGATATACAAAAAGAAATGCTGAAAATTTTGCCAAGTGTTCTCAATAAATTAAACAAATCGGGACTTTTTACAACCTTCTGCGATTTTCTTCGATTAGTTAACACTGACAAGTTTCCTCTGAACAATATATCACTTTTGCTATTTCTTGATGTTGTCAAGTGGTATTCTGTAGATAAAACCTCTCAGATGTATTACTCAGAAGATTGTTTAAGATTCTGGAAGGTGTTGTATCGACTATTTCACGGCAAAGCACTACGTTTTATGGCTGGAATGAAAACACCAACCGAAAAGTTGGATATCGGTAAAGGACAAATAAATCCTCAAATGACTTCTATAAACTTTGCTGTTCCAGCTCAAAAATATGTAGCCAAATTTACGACTAACGAAGAAAAAGATGTTCCAAAAGAACTTCCACCTGGTATACTTGAGCAAGCACTTGATTTAAAAGCGAACAAGGGTACCTATGTGGTCAGTTTCGATGGGAAAAAACTTGCCCCTGGTTTAAGTAAAGACGGTGGAGACCAGAACTTGTTTGGACATGAGGATGGAGAATCATTTGGTCAGGTGAAAAAAAGATTAGAACAGAAAGAGGAAAAAGTAACACTTTTAGCCAAATCATAGTCTATCAAACGGTGATAAAATCAATAAGTTCAAGGAGCTGATAGAAATCATGTCCCTCAGAATTAAAGAGCTGAGAATTCTTTATATGAAGCAGAGACAATCGCTGAACAAGTTCATGAAGAAAGGAGGGTTAGTCAATGTGTGAAAATAAGTTGAATTTGAACATCTTGTACTTTTTTGTGATACCAAGATTAACATTTTTGTACAAAACAGAAATCAACGACGCTAAAGCTAAGCCATAGTCCGTCTTTTTTGATGAGCTATAAACGGAACAATTTATAGCTATCAATTTTTATTTCAGTCTAACCGATTTCAATGTATGTGAAAATATAACACAAAGATATCGTGCTTGTTGAACAAATAGTCGTGCAATTACAGGTACATGTACTTTTCAGTGTTATGTTTTTATAACATAAGTAAACACATTAAAAAAAGTTTTTTAACAGACAAAACTAAAACGTTTCACATACTATGTGGTTTCAAAATGTATCTAACAAGAGCTGTCACTGAGACAGCGCGTTCGACTATTCCACCGCTTTTCAGTGAAAGGATTGAAATTTTGGCGAAACATGGACCACTGTAAAATTAGATTAGATTTCAATGTAATACATAATGTATTTGCCGAGATGTTAACATAAATGCTGTTACATGCAAATATTCAACCAGAATTTCTAAGTCCAATAATAAAGGGCTATTTTTGCAAAATTCATTTATCTAACTTGGTTATTCAAGTAGGTTGTGTGGTTGAGTACCATTGTATAAAGTCTCAATGCAATACATCAAGTAGTTGCTGAGATAATAACCCATGTGTGCATGCATGCATAACCTTAACCAGAATTTCTAAGTCGCATAATAAAGGGGCAAAACTTATATAATATGCACGATAGAGTTATCTTTCCTGAGTTGTTATGAAGGTTGAATGGTTGGGAGCCCGTGTATAAAGTTTCAATGCAATAGATGATGTATTCGAATTTCTATGTCGAATAAAAAGGGCCCTAATTTGAATTTAATGCAAATTAGACTTATCTTAATTGGTTAATTAAGTAGATTGGATTGTTGAGTACCATTGTATAAAGTCTCAATGCAATACATCAAGTAGTCGATGAGATATTAACCTATGTGTGCTTAAATGCAAAACCTGAACCAGTATTTCCAAGTCAAATAATAAAGGTCCATAATTTGCATTATATTCAAAATGTTGTTATCTTACTTCTTTATTTTAGCAGGTTAGATACTTAGGAATACATATCTAAAGTTTCAATGCAATACATGATGTATTTACTGAGATAATGACTCAAAGGTGCTTACATGCAAAACCTCAACCAAGGTGTGACACCGACGCCGACGCTTGGGTGAGTAGTATAGCTCTCCTTTTTTATAGTCGAGCTAAAAACAAACATACTATAATAGTGAAAACAAAAATCAACATAACTCACAAGCTGAGCGTATAAAACATTTACATGATACCACCTAGGCATTTTTATAAAGGGAAATAATAAAGAGAAAACATATAAGATTGCTGCAATAGATGAAGGCTTGGTTTCCTGACTGGCCAACCTTGACGTACGATAATAAATGTTGTGGTTCCAGTTACCTCATCTACTTTGTTTTTAGTGAAATCGTTCAAATCTGTATGAACATTGCATGGACGAAAACAAAAACTAATGTACTAATAACACAATCAATAATTTCTAAAATGAATTGGTTTCACTTCACCGAAACCACAGCATTAATTTGTTCAGCCATAACAAGGTACTCTTGAAAATTATTTATGTAAGCTATACATGATCAATTTTAACAAAGAAACATCCGCCTTTATTAAAGTTGAACTCCTGTCAATTAATTATGTCCGGTGCGTTTCTTATGCTTGTAAAAAGTCCATCTGTATTTAAAAAATGTACCACATATTTGCACACTGGTAGCGTTCCTGGTTAGTATGTCCCATTTCATGCTCCCTCAGATAGCGCTGGAATTTAAAGTTCTTTCCACAATATTTACACGGAACTCGGTCAATTTTATGACCGCACTTATTTCTTGCAAGATTAGGTTGATATGAATACGCACGATCGCAGGAATGTGATGCCTTATGTCCCTCAAAATGGGATTTATAGTTAAAACATTTACCACAGCTTTTACAAATGTACTTAAACTGCCCCTTATGTTCCCTTTTGTGAGTATTTAACCCCCCTCTTGTCTTGAATGATTTTCCACATGAACACATGAATGGTTTCTCATGAAAGTGTGTCTTCTGATGTTCTTTCAATTCGTAATTATCAAAAAATGTTTTCAAACAAAAGCGGCAATTTTGGCCTTCAGAGTGAGTATTTACATGACGTCTGAATGCTCTCTTCGACGAACATACTGTTGCACAAATAGAACATGTTAAACTAATGTTTACGCTCTTATCCAATGTTTGATTCTCATTGCTGTTGTTGTTGTTGCTGCAGTTATTGTTGTTGGCATCCTGTGGTTCATCTCTCCCTACACCCCCGGTTTCACAAATGGAACAGTTAACGTCCATGTTCTTATCAAAGGTATTTGTGTTGTCGCTTTTGATGTCATCCCCGATTTTACTCGTCCCTGCAACCTCGGTTTCGGTCAATTCAAACCAAAAAAAAATTCAGTTCGTCTTCGAGGTCCTGAAAGAAAAAGAAAAAAATCTAGATCATGTAATCATTTCTTTTAATACATAATGTCATAATACTTCCATAGATGTTAATACACTAGCGGTGATAAGTTATTTTAAGTTGATCTGCATTAAAATCTTAATCATCAAGAATGGGCAGACAGAGCGCAGCAAGCGAGCCCTTCTTAATCATTAAGATTCTAATTCAGGTCATCTTACATATTTGTAAAACAACCTTATTGACACTTTGTCATTGCAAAATCTGTTGCAGGGTTTTGTATCGAATGAGTTGCAGTGGGCGAACCTTAAAATACCCACGAAAGTTGAAATGCTTAATGATTAAAGCTGCACTCTCACAGATTGAACGTTTTGACAACTTTTTATTTTTTTGACTTGAAACGAGCCAATTTATGCGAAAATGTATGTAAACCAACCATATAGACTGCTGACATTAACTTTGTCACAGAGTTTTCAGTTTAAGCTCAAAAATTGAGGATTTACACAACATAAGTTTTCAAACAGAAATATGAAAATCTGTCATTTGATCTATTGTCAGCAGGTTTTTATTACTGGTTTGCATATATTAATGCAAACAAATGCTTATTCCAAGATAAAAAATAAAATGCTAAAAAAACAGCAAATCTGTGAGAGTGCAGCTTTAAGCCTAGAACTAAATTATTGCATATCTGCATTTTCATTGGCTGTTATTAATGTAAACAAATGCTTGTTCCAAGATAAAAAAATAAAATGTTGAAAAAACAGTAAATCTGTGAGAGTGCAGCTTTAAGCCTAGAACTAAATTATTGCATATCTGCATTTCATTGGCTGTTCATGTAGATTATATTCTAACGACTCATGGTACAAGGATCATTATCTCAAAAGGCACTAGTGACTCCTAGGCATACCGGATAGGTATGAAAAAAAATATGTAGCAAAACTTTAATACCCTAATTCACATATGAAAGTTATAAAGCCATCTGAATTATTTGCATGTATATCATTTAAAGTTAATTTTAATAACATAATGCATTTTTTGCTGTTGTCTGCTACTTCCTTTTCATTGTTCATGTCTATTTGAGGTATGGATATTAAATATAAAACTTTATTTGAAGTATTCCTACCATTTCATAATCTGAAGTCTTCTTTGACAGTATGTAGAATCCTGAAAAGAAAAAAAAAGTGTTGATTAAACCTGACATTTTAATAGAATTTCTGAGACAAAATACTTTGTCAAGACCTGTGATTTTTGTTTTTCAGACAGTTACTATAAACACAGATTTTTTTTGGTTTTGCCCTTTTTATACTCAACCCCTTTATTCAGTCGAGCGTGCCAGAGTATGTCCTTATTAAATACACATAAAATCCTCTAGCATTAACTAGTTACAGACTCCATAACAATATCATGTAACTTTTCTAAACCAGTACTGTAGAATCCGGTGACCACAATGGCTAGATTCCGTTGCCGAGTAAAACATAAAAATAGTCCTTAAACACGATTAAACGACGAAAATAGATACGAAAACACAGTTTATGCTTGTCGACTACCTTTTTCATGTAAAATTTCTTCATTATTTTGTTATTTTAAAACGATCGTTAAACGGCATCTCTTAAATACCAATGAATTAATAGTTAGTAATAATATTGTCATTTTTTAAAATAAAAATATTTGCAGAAACGCTATAAGATAACACTAAAAAGGCGAAGAAATGCTGAGGTGTACTCACCTTTATTGTGATTTTCACGGATAGAATCCGCACCTGTGCCGGACAGAACCAGCAAATGAAAAATATGGACGGAAAGAATCCGCTATGCATCATCACCGTGGTCTTTGTAATTAAGTCAGTAAATACGCAGGCATGTCGATTTTCAAAACACATAATCTATTAAAACTGCGTCCATTTAGCATTGTATTGAAATCATCTTACCTTGTAGTTGCTGTATAGCTTTCGATGCCTCATCATGTTGTGTTTCACCGCCTGCAATCTGAGAGGGCACGTGCAAGTGATGCTTTGTCAGTCTCGACCGACTCTTTAGCACTGTCCATTTCATTGGCAACGTTTTTCTTAATTTCAGTAAAAGTATCCTCTTTTTCTTTTCTGAAGTTATCCATCCCAACTTTAAATTGCTCCACGAGGAATTCGAGGCGCACCATTTTCTCGAGCGTTCTCTCTTCATAATGAAACCTAGAACACTCCGGTTCCGCTTAAGTGACCGTTGTGAAACAAGACAGAAGCAAGCACACGAGCTTCATAATTTTGGAAACTGTCTTCTTGAAGGTCCCAAACGAAATGATTTCAGGATGATAGCAGACTTCAGGTTTGTATCGGTTTGCTTTGAAATTCAAACAATGTCTGTTTTTCATCAGCTTATTATGTGTTGCGTAAGTTTCGAACATGGACATGATTGAAATGCGCATGTTTGAATGATTAAATTAAAATCCTTTGTTCAATTTCGACACCAGATTTTATATTCAACACCCACAGACGTTGAAATTTGTGCGTGGTTTTCTGATTAACCGGAATGTTTTGTTTGAAGGAGGGCAAATGCACGACCCATGGGTGATTTCGTATTTTGGCATGCGCGTATGACGTCTCTATTATTACTAGGGATGTGACAGTTATTCCTCTGCGATTGCCTACCGCGGCATAAGATAGCAAACAATCAGGGGAATAATCAACATAATTTTACCTGAAAAAATAAGGACAAATTTATAAATACAGATTTTTGTCTTAACCTTTATGTCTTCACACAAGAGCAGCACTCATGATTGATACAGTGGAAACCATATTTCTATGATGATGATATAAGTCGAATGTCGCGATTGTCGTTTGAGCCTTAACTTGAATGTTGAATGTGGTATGTTCAGTCAACTTCATACAGCAAAACAGTTTTTACATATAAGTTCAGAATTCTTTTTTAAATTCAGTTTGGCAATGCTCAACACACACCTAAAAATCGCACATTTTCTTTTTCTATGCCATATACTGGTTGACGGTCCAAACCCGAACAGTACACAAATAACGAACACACTAAAATTATATAATTACGGTAATCAATACTTTGATGATTTAGATCCAAACAGAACATTTCCTAAGCACTACTTGCGAAGTTTCGTCTTGTTTCGTTGAGTATGCCATTCGTTGTTCTAACCCGCTAAAAGTTCAAACTACAGCATGTGGAAGAATGACTTCACTGGGTGCATCTTTGAAGCCTCTCATTGATGTTGACTTACATTTAAGATACTTATAAAAAGGTACTACGCTTTACTTTTTCGAATTGCATGTTTTGCAAAACAACGTTTGGCAACTGTTTTCAGGCATATATTCGATGTTTGCAATCAGAATATCGTTCATGACGAAACGTTTGTAAATACACAAACATAATGTTAATCTTTTTTTTATTTTTTTTATTTTTCGCATTAATTTAAACCGAATCGTCTCGTTTACTGTTTGTTAAACCTTAACCTTGTGCCTCTAAACAGGGTCCTTGTTACTAGGCTTTTCTCTCGAGCGTCCATTGTATCAACTATTTAAAGGTTGAAATTGAAAGTGCCATTTCCAATTTTCCCATCGTATTTTAAAACAAATTGTTACATATCTAATATAAATATGAGAAATTGCAAATCTTTGCAAGTTTAATTCCATTTAAGGACTCCAATTTTTGATAGCAGGATTATAACGAATGTTGTTGACTTTTCGTCTGTGAAAATAGAAACACACATCTGATACGTGACCAGTACAAGGCATGATGCATTAAAGGTTGATTTGGTAATGGGTGCCAGTGATGGTTAAAAGTTACATTAGATATATTCATCAACGCATGCCACATTGGTATGCTCCAGGAAGCTACTCGGGGAACAAATAGTTGCCGCCTTGTCTTTCTCGCCGTCCATATTTCCGTCGTTCTATTAGTCCTCATTACCGATACCTGTTTTGTTTCCATTCCAAAACTCATCAATCGATACCGACACGCAGAGCATATGTTCGGGCCATCTATCGTTAATGTCAAAACCTCACGTCATATACGATTCATATCTTTTAAGGAGAGGAAAGGATTTCAAAAGAACTTGTTTAAAATGTTATCACCATCGAGGGGACGTTTACGACGAAGTTTACAGCCACTAACCTTTACGTTTAAAGTCACCTTTTGTGTTACGTTTAAGGTCACCTTTAGTGATCATCGGATGGATAGTCATTTCGTGTCCGCTTCCTAATTTACATGACAGAATGTTGGCCACATCGAGCAGACGTGCAAAGTGTATGATAGCTGTCATCAAGTTCAAGGTCAAATTTACGAGACTTAGGCCAATTTTTGTTTTCATGTCACATAACTTATTCTCTTGTGAACTAATTTGAAAATTACTTAACCATAACGAGTGGACGTGCAGAACAAAGGTTCCACCTCACTTAATGGTCAAGGTTACATTCAGGAATCAATGCCATTTTACTGGGTTCTTTTAATTCTGCTCCTTAACTCTCAAATTGTGGGAACTATTTCGAAACAATCTGGTAGAAATGCTCACCAACTCTGGCCGGCTTTCACAGCGAATGATTTAGTATTCTATCTTCGAGGTACAGGTCTTTCTTCGAAATTTGTATGTGTGCAATCAATACTCCTCCATCGTTGGAAGGAGTACAAAACAGTATAAAGCACTCATATATAATCTCAACAACATTGGGTATGGGAGCCGTAACTTTGAATTATTAGCTCCTTTTGTCATTTGGTCGTTTAGAAAAGGGCTAGTCATAAAATGTGCGTGCCAGTGTGGTTATACTTGGAATAATATAAGGTGAAATTACTCTTTATACACTCAAAAGTTTCTAACCGACACCTGCGTATTATATGATATTAAACAAATACAATATCCTACTTACCGGATACTTTCAAAATTTATGTTTTTATGTATCGTGTCCAACCCTCTGCAGTACTGAATACTCATTTAAAATGCGTTACTTACCGAGCTTTTAATTGTGCAGCACATTTCTTTTTTTAAGAAGAGCGTTTCAGTCTCGCAAAAGATAATTTACTACAAATGGATTATCACCCCTGCAGACGGAATTAGTACTCAAAACGAATTGATAACCAAATAGTATCTAATTTTATTATTCGTTGCCAGTTTTGTTTATATACTATTTATTCACACTTGTTCATTAAAACTAACATACAAACCATAAAATGTAAGGATTGAGGAGGAAGTGTATGTCTTTTATGGAAACTCTCTTCTAGTAGTTCTATGCAGAAATGGTATAATAAACGATGCCATGAGGAACTAATGAACATAATTATAACTATATAATGATATCATATATTATAAACATCTTCATGAAGAAGCAGAGTAGTTCGTTAGTATTAAGTTTGGACTTAGGACGTAAGTGAAAGGCCACAATCACAGTAACCATAGCTTGAAAAAATAATGGGCGCTTCCGACAGGCGACCTATTTCATTTCTAGAATTATAGTTTTAATTAAATATAATATGAGCAAGGATGTAAGGGTGGTAGCCAAAGTGAATATATATATTTAACATCGCAGAAAAAACAAAGGTAAAAATGATATAAAACAAATGCATGGAAACGAAGATAGGATTTAGAAAAACTGTCAATTTTTTTAGAAGAGCCATTTCAAAAGTATACAAACCAGCCAATTAACGGGATTCTAAAAACAAACATGTCTGGAAGGCTTTGCTTTATAAATAGACCGTTGCTATAAAGCTTTAAAAGAATGAGCTGTCAAATCGGCGTTAATTTTTTGTTTTTCTAAAAACGCACATGCAGGTGTTGGATTTGCAGTCTCAACTAACTCTCCTTCTTTTGTCATATCATTAGCCACATCTTTTCAAATCACAGTAAAAGTTGATTCCCCCTTTCTTTATTTTCAACTTATAATTGTGCACCACTTTTCGAGCGTTGTTTTTTAGTGAAATCTAGAACACTCTGGTTCTGCAGTCGTTGCTGTTGCAGATCAAGAACTTATAAGGCACACGAGCTTAAACATTTTTCGTTTTTTTCTTTGTACTGCTGTTGTCAAACAAACAATTTTTATAAACATATCTGGTATCATGATTCTGAATTACGAAATTCAGAATTTTTACACAAAGATGATTTGTTTTGCGTTGTGTAGGCCTAGATTGATTTATACAGACAGCCATGTCTAAATTTTTACTTTCAGATTGCGCAGATAAGAATTTTTTTTTAATATTTGAACATTCGTTTTCCTCATTAAAACATAACTTGATCGCCTTCGCAATCAATGAATTCTCTTTTTGGATGCTTAAAAACCTCACACTCGTCAATTAACACATCGTCAGCTGTTCTCGTATATATAAGTTTATTAGTCCATTTTCTCATCTCGACTTAGTTTACCCCGTTGATGCGAATGCATGATAGCACGATACAGATTGTTATCCCGTTTTCGACCTGCTTGAAATTTATATTTAATTGAGTAACACTTATGTTTAACAGAATTTTAATTAATAAAACGTCTTATAAGCGCATTTGAAATTATTTAAAGGAAACTATATATATATAGTAACTTTTTACAGTAGTAATTCGTTCCTGGAAAATAATTATCTTTTAACCCGTGTGATTGTCACGGCACGTGGGGGCTTCCGCCTCGGGTGACATTCTGCTCTCGGGTTGACAATATCAATGTCACACATGCTGCCATATGATATTTATATAATATCCACACTTTTATTATTTTAACGCCACTATTATTATGCCTTGACAAATATTAATACGATGTCCGCCGGGAACCCTGCCTCGGCGTGGAATCATTTAAGGCAATCGGACTATTTGTAAACAGACAAACAACCATTTCACAAGATTTATGTAATACTTTGGCAAGAACATACAAAATAGCATAAACACATAACATATAACATAAAAACGTTTGAGTTGAATAAAGCAATAAAATTTTGTCCGCAGAAAACACGATCTAGAAAAATACTTATTCCATTTTAAGGCTTAACCTTTTACGAAGAGTAGCCTTCAGAAATCAAGCATCACCGTGAATACAATGAATACATAACTGTTCGTTGTGCTATTGCATGTTATGGAGCTTGGTCGAAAATAGTGTAAACAATGGAAAATTCTTTGTTTGTTGATGTTTTCATGAACCGCATGGAATCATGTCATCAAGTGCACGTGACGTACGTTCCTGCCATTGAATCAATGTCGTGTTAATTGAGATTCATGAATACTGGCGTATGAACAATACTACTCTGCATGTACCTCATCCTAAGGATTTCGCTGTTAATTCACTTAAAATTTAGAAAAACAATAGTAATTGAACTACATTTACTCCTTATTTACTCACCTCTTGTATGCATTTTCCAGATATGGTAAGGTTATAACTAAGGGAAATTACTGTTCATTTTTACACTAGATGCAACTAATTATTCCATCTTGACAGGTAGAAGACATTATATATCTGGGTATATTACCATATAATTATACTCAACAATTTATTCTAGACCCTGTAAGACTACCTAGTACCATAAGTACACGTACTTCAGTGAACATAAGTTATTAACCGCAGTGAAGTGCTTATTCCCTCAACATCGTCGATTAGTTCAAAGTGGCTTCCACACGAAAAATTTATCTTTGGTCAGTTTAAAATGGTGTATTTTAGAGTATTAAATGTTGCTAAAATATTAAACAAGTGTATCTGGTGGGTTATTTTGCATAACAAATACACGTTATTTTCTTATTGGGTATTTGTTTTCTTTTATTATTAATATTAACATGTGTTATAGCTCACGACTTAATTACACTTATTAAAGCACGCTTATTCTGATTCTGCTTCACACAAAAACTGCATAAAACTTCGTCGCCCAACATAAAAGGTGTTTAAACATTAAATAATCGGCCGTATAGTGCCCATGTAAGTGCATTAGCCATCGAAAAGATAATTAATGCAAAAAATCAATAACAGATAGCTAAAATAGGTACAAGAATGGTAAACTTGGACTGAAAACACAGTTTATAGTCAAGCAATTTTGTATTTTCACTTTGTAAACAATCAATCGCTCATCTTATACATTCAATAACTTTGTTAAGGCCTCTAGAAACAAAAGTTAAAAAAAACGAGAGACGCTTACACATGTGGTCTCCGGTAGGCGTATTTATATTGCGAGAACGGTAATGTAACTTAATTACAAGGTGAAAATCGCCATTTGATTCGGCTTCACACAATTTCCTTCACTTAAAATTCGGCAAACACAAATCACGTAGGACCCCCTGACTAGGCTTGATTGACCTAAACTGTGCTATATTGAAATGAACGTCAACATCATCCGATTTAAAAAATGAAAATATTGATGTTTAATTGCGAAAACACGTGAAAAAAAGTTTAATTATTGACTGGCCGTTCCAAGGTGTACTGTGTTGTTTGTGGATTTTTTTGCTGTTGTTCCGTGCTTCTTGTTTCTGATTTATTGTTTTTACTGAGCTTCTTTCTGTAGCTTTTCCTATGAATATTAAAGTGACTCTCTTCAATATCAATGCATACAAATGAATAACAAACATATATTTTGACTGATAAACCTTTAACTAATTACTTAATATTGCATTTATGTATTACACACATTAATATTAATTACTGATAACAAGATTGTAACCGTCTATTTATTAACTGAAAACGCAAAAATATTAAATGATTGGTGAATGCTAAAATATTAACTGTGATCTACTGTAATTTCAAATTGTAGAAATAGCGTGTTTTATGCCCATTTCTTTCAAATAGGTATTGTTTTCGGCATTTATTCATTCTTTTGGAATAATAAAACAATAGTATTAATTCTGGTAATTTTTATGTGGGAGTAAGAGTGCATCTTTAATATGTTAATAGCCTATCCTTATTTGTAAAAGTTAATGCTATTCAAAACCAATTTGCTATATCTCCTTTTTTAACTGTTTAACTTCCTACTAATCAAATATTACATTGCTCCGAAATGTATTTTCCAAAACCGGGTCAAATCATTGTCAAATTTCAAAAATGTAATGTTCTATAATTAAACATAACATGAAATGCAAACATGTTTTGTCAAGATAATATCTAAGGTCTCAACATTAGCCCCGAGGTCAAATTTCGGTCAAATTCCAATGAAACTGCAATATCGTTAGAGATTATATATAATATAAAAGTATATACTGATAAAATTAGTACTTATATCAAATAAGTTACAAAGTCATTCAAATGAAAACTTATTTAACTGCATATCAGAAATACAAACCGTCGCCAGTTTGGCTGCACTCATCTCATTTATTAAATATATCCATCCAATTTAAAAAAAAATTGCAAATTTCAATAATCTAACCATATAACTCATCAATATATCCATATACTTCTAATAAGGTTTGTACATACCAATCTTTAATTATAACTACCAGTTTCTATTACTGGAGTTATATTCGGAACAAAACCGGTACGTCCTTGCATATATCGTTTCTTTTTTACTGTTAAATATATTTTTTAACCGATTAAGATAAAGATAAGTCATATCTTCAAATAATTAGAGTAATTAGTTTTACAAAAAGCTTGTAAAACGTTATTTACATCAATATATGAACTGTGTTCATCACTTCATATGCACGTTACGTAAAACGTTTCTACTTTCTGCAAACAAAATTGTCATAGCCTTGGTCGTGGTTATCGGCGTCGGCGTCATCGTTATGCTAAAACTTTAACCTTGCTCATTACTAAAAGAGAGTCAAAGTAAATATGGTACACATGTTGCCAGATTCAATGCGTACGTGCATTATAATACACACAAGTCTGGCTTTAATATGATTTGAGTAACAAACAACCGATTGCGTTCACCTCGTGGCCATCCTGTGTTTGTATTCTATTGCAAACTATAGAGAAGTCGTCCATGGAATGTATTCCATCGAGTGTTGTCGTCTTGAAGGATTTTCGAATGTCCAATTTCAACAGTGACATACACTTCGCTCCCTACTTGCACTTCGGCAAACGCTTCCACCATGTTGCAGTTGTAGACATTATAGGTTGAAGACCTAGCAATCGCAACCTTATTGATGTTTATTGCGAAGTAGATAATATTAGTCGTGCTGCATATTTGCGTATTGAACACATATGTGCCAGACACTGGTGCCATAAATATTCCAGTCTTGTTGTTGTATGCATCATCCGTGTCAGTTAATGTCTCCGAAAAAAACGAAGACATCGTATTTAGAATGAGATCGATTTTTGACCGTTTTGGCACTGAAGAAGACCCTCTTTTTGGCATCTGCAAAAAATAGTTTTTTTAAAGAACCACAAAGAACATCAGCAACAATATATTGATTAGTTTATGACAAAAACAACACAATGACAGTTTTCATTGCATTGTTTTCCAAAACAAAACATCGTTTAAAATAAATCACTTCCATATCACCCGTTATATTGTTACATTTGAGCGTTGTATCAATAGCGATCAACAATTTAGTGCGTGGTTATGGAACGTTTATCTGTCAAAGAGTTTTAGTTTATCCTTATCAATTACGTTGTAGGGACAGGCAAGGCACTAGCCTTTTGTTTTAACATAATTGATTCATATCCAACAATTTATTTCGACAAAATATTGTTAGATGCATGTTTCTTTTTCAAAATAATGTTCTTCGTGCTATATGTTTTTAAATATTTATTCTTGATACTACTTTCGGGGAATTGATTGCACTCTCTTTTTAATTGGAAAATTCATGTCGCCATTTATGGCTTCCCATTCCCTGTGATATTTTATACAAAATGGCATCCTATAAAGAAATTTAGCATTGTGAAATGCAAAAGACGCATTCATTAACGTTCTTAAAGCTGCACTCTCACAGATTTACCGTTTTGGTATTGGAACGAGCCAATTTTTGCGTAAATACCTGCAAACCAGTGATATAAGACTGCTTTCAAAAGATCTGATCGCAGATTTTCATATTTCGTTCGAAAATCATTGTTTTATGGCTTAAAGCGTTACTACCTGTTTAAGAAAAATGCACAAATCATCAATTTCTGAACTTAAATAAGAAAATCTGCGATTTGATTTTTTTGTCAGCAGTCTTATATCACTGGTTTCCATGCCATCTCGCATAAATTGGCTCGTTCCAAGACAAAACATGAAAAATTTAATATGTGAGGGTGCAACTTTAAACGTTCTATAACAACACTATGTGTATATATTTTGCATGTGATTTATTCGATACACAGATATTGGATTTTCGAATTCCTGGTGACCCCGTATTTGTTTAGTACCATTTGAAAAAAATTCATGAACAAGAAAGTAATATTCAAATATTTTTACTTTATTTATGTAAATACAAACGGTTTTTGTCCATTCAAGATTGCAAAATATGTCATTTTCCTTCCGATTTCAGTAAAGACAAAGATAAGATATACAAACTGTAATAACTTTATGTATAATGTTTTTTTGGTCATACGTTTTACATGTTGGTAATTCTCAATTAAATACCACAATTATATAGACTCACCAGGCCTCAATTTTGTACAATATAATTTATGGAGCTACAGGAAAGATAGAGCTACGGAATGTTATTAGGGTCATCCCGCCATCCTGCAATGTCCAAGGACCCCCCCCCCCCTCCTCCCCTCCGCAATATTTGTTTGCGAAAATGTTTTTTATTTCAATAAATATCGCTTTTTTCTCCAGACTACCTAATGAAATAAATGAACTGAAGCAAATGTAAAATCTCACATCTTTTTTGTACACTACTTTATGTAGTAAAACCTTTAGGGAGTCAATGAAAAAAGCATTGCTCCAACAATTTATAGCGATTTTTTTCTATAGTCAGATTTAAAAAAGATGTACCGAAGTTAATGTCAATTATCGCTTTTTCTATCGTATTTCGACATTTTGAAAATGCGAGAAGCGGATGCGCTTATTCCTAAAAAGATTCTGTAGACAGCCTATTTGTATGTCGGATCGTTAAACATTATTTTTGAAAATATAGTCACAGTGTACGCTGACATTTTGTGAATTACTGCTTCATCAAAATGGCGTCACTGGCCTATCTATTCAATGTATTCAGTGTAATTATCTTAAAATGAAAATAAAATAAAAGTGAAACAACAATGTACAAGTGACGGAGCCCCTTAGAAAAATAATCCGCAGAACATGTCACGTGACCAACTGACCTAATAAGCCACATTTGAATCATACACTATGTCGACTTTTGTTATGGTGACAGGATATTTTATCATAACCAATTCGTGGTACCTTAAGACATTCTATGTACATGTAATTGAGCCAGAAATTACACAAGCTTGTCGATTTACAAAACAAATAGTCTCTTAAAATTGCGTCTCATTTAGCATTGTAGCGAAAATATTCTACCTTGCAGTTGCTGTATGGCTTTCGAGATCTCATCTGTCATGTTGTGTTTCATCGCCTGAAATTCTGAGAGCGCACGTGCAAGTTTTGTTGCTTTGTCAGCCTCAACCGACTTTCTAGCATTGTTCATTTCATTGGCAACGTCTTTCTTAATCTCAGTTATAGTATCCTCTTTTTCTTTTCTGAAGTTATCCATCTCAACTTTGAATTGTTCCACGACGAATTCGAGGCGCACCATTTTCTCGAGCGTTTTTTCTTCGTAGTGATACCTAGAACATTCTGGTTCCGCATGAGTGACCGTTGTGAAACAAGACAGAAGCAAGCACACGAGCTTCATCATTTTGCAAACTGTCTTCCTGAAGATCCCAAATGAAATGATTTCAGGATAAAAGCAGACTTCAGGTTTGTATCGGTTTGCTTGGAAATTGTAACAATGTCTGTTTTTCATCAGCTTATTATGTGTTGCGTAAGTTTCGTTAATGGACATGATTGAAACGCGCATATTTGAAAGATTAAATTAAAATCTTCCGTTCAACTTTGACAACAACTTTTATATCAAACGCCCACAGTTGAACTATTTGCGTGCTTTTCTGATTAACCGTAATTTTGTGTTTGAAGGAGGGCATGTGCACGCGACGCATGGATTGTTTCGTATTTTGGCATGCGCACATGAACCTTTTCTGGAATATCTCAAATTAAAAAGAAAACCAAGATATTTCTTGGTAAAATATAAGATCGGGCTTAAAAAGCGCCACCAGTACACTTCTTGAGAAAATTTACGTGTTTTTTTAAGTTTCAACGCCACTGTTACAACAAGAGATGTGTCAGTTATTCCACCAGTTTGATTACCTACCGTGGTCTACGATAGCAAATAATCTGGGGAGTTATCATAATGTTTTTGTGCAAATGCGGAAAAATGTAATCACAGATTTTTATTTCAACTTTTATGTCTACACACAAGAGCAGCAGACATGCAAACTACATTTGGGACAGTATGTCTAGAATGACGATAACAATTGAATGTCGAATGTCGTTTGAACGTATATTTAAATGTCGAATGTAGTATGTTCAGCCAACTTCATGTATCCAAACAGCTATATGGTCTAAGTTCAGCAATGCAATGCTCTACACGCAGATTTCCCCATTTCTTTGCTCTCTATCTTGTCAAATTGCAAAGACGTGAAGGAGTCACTAATTTCCGCGATTTGGGGTAGATTATATCGCTTAGAAGAACGGATTGCTGGGAAAAAGCAGATGGCCTCTCCCTTTTTGCTCGAAGAAAAAGATGCCCATATATTGAGAGAAGTGGGCATTTCCAGTGACTCTAACTAAATGTCATTTATTAAAAACACACATATTTTTATGAACGCGTCTGTTTTATACGTAATGACGTTTTATAAGTGACATGGTTAGTAGGTGACCCAATATGGGATATACGGGGCAAAGAAAATCATATCGAGTGAGAGCGAAGTTCGAACCCAAATATTGTTTCCTGCACCCCGTATATCCCATATCGGGTCACCACGAACCCCGTAACGTATATATCACGTCGACAACCTGGTTACATGTTTAAATGTTCCATTTATTCATTGGAATCTGAAAATAGAAGCCATTTTGGTACGATATAAATTTGAATTTTATTAAATCTGACCAGTCCTGGACCAGTGGCGTTGCGTCATTTATGTTAGGGGCGTGGTATCGGTTCATATTAAGCGATCGATAACCCATCTTGTAAACGTTTCATACCTCATGAAATAATTAATAAGACTTTCGCAAAAAACACGGATTTCCCGCAACACGAGTTCGTATTCAATCTTAACCGGATGCTGTTATTGCACGAATATTCTAAAACGTGATATAATATCAACATACAACATCGTAAAACCTTTAAATTATGAATTTTGGAATTTGAAATTAGCAGCTGTCATTTTTGTCCAGATCATTTGATAAATGTATAATATATTAAGCAAATCGGTATCAAAATTCACAACAACTGACGTATTTATGTTTCTAAAATATGTAACATTACTTAACGATTTCCACTTGCACACATCTTATTCAACGGAGTGATTAATGACACATACAATAGGACTCTAATAGTAAATGTACTATTCCCCGAATTTCTCATCTTTGCAGCCTAATCGGTGCGAACCGCATCGAAATTTCTCCATAGCAGAGCATAGCCGACCCTTCTGGTATGCCGTATTCTGACCCATATATATGGGTATAAACGCAGTATGACGAAGTTTGGTATGCCTTTTCCCGCTTTTTGAGCTAACTTGATTTTCATGCCACGAATTGAAAATATTTAACATATTTTTGTTTATATAATCATTGTCATTATTCACAAAAATGATTGGCTTATCTCATATTATTTTCGTTATCCAAATCGTGTCATTTATCATCAGTGAGTGTTTAACGATACGGATATATACGGCTACGGTTGTTGCCGGGATTTAGCATTCATGTTTTATTAACACAGTTACTTCCTCTGGTTTTAAGTATACATTTTAATTGGTTTGTTCAAATCTTTGCAATCGTGCTTTTGGAAGTCGAAGCTTTGGCTTATCTGTAAATGTCGAAGTGTTAAAGAGCATGAATGATAAGCTCCCGAAAGAATAATCAATTATTCGACGAGAACGGGATCCAGGATGGGTGAAAGGTCGCATTTATAATCCATATTCATAAAACCAATGGGTTATTGTATGTAAATCAATTTATACGTTTTGGGATTGTCAGTAGGGCCGAACTTAAGCCCAATTTTCAGCCGAAAGCAAACACATAGGTTTTATAATATGAAGATGAATTTACAAGGTGATAAATATAGTGTTCGAAAGCTGGTTATGAATGAATCATAAAACTGACAATATTAACCGAAGAATTAAACTGATAATGTTAACCAAAGTATCAAATATAAGAAACATCAGTATTGTCGTTTATTTGTTGGATACGTAAACTATTTATTTGTCCGGATGTCATTCCTAAAAAGCGGTATTCTTGAAGGCAGTCCCACAAATAAACAGTAATCAGATTCAATGGTCTATTGGGCTGCTATCCACAGTGTTTATCTGTGTTTGTATTGAATCAATAACTTATCATTCACTTAAAGTTTATATAGATGTAATATTCTAATTCTTTCGAACTGCCTATACTATGCAAACAATGTCAAATTTATATCCAATTTTCTATATTCTGTCAAAAATAAAACAAACTCATCGTTCGTCTTATTTAACAATAACTTGTTTATGCAGATGAACAGTCTCAATGTGTACAGTCACAGTGATATCTATTCATCAACCCGTTTTCAATAAATGTAAAGTTTTTAAATGTCTACCAGCTGTATTTTGATAAAGTACACTTCCTCATCAAGTTTGATATCACCCATTTCTAAAACTGCAAAACTAACTTAGCAGCAATTCAATGTGTCCCATAAATTGCCATAACAAATACAAGCTTTGCCATTCTTTTCATTTTCGAAAAAAAAATTCTAGTTCTAAATTAAAGGAACATCCTTCTCAACAATTGCCAAAGAAATGACATTGCATGTTTTAAAAAAAAACTGATAATAGCAGACACGCAGAAACATGGGACGATTTTGTCTCATTGCTACTCCATATTCTTATAAAGTCCATTGCCTATTTAGTGTGTTAATTGTTACTCATTTGGTCAAATTACAGAATAAAGAACTGTCCAACCTACCAACGTCTGATGTTGAATTGATGGGCGATGGAGACTGGACCATGGGCAAACAAATCACGTGTGTGTCGGTACTATATCATATAAGCCACTTTTATAAATTCGACATTAAGAAAGTGTCATAAACAATTGAACGCTTGTAACTGGCAGTGTAAATGCGGTTACATTCGGCATACATGAGAATGATTTCTCTCTATACAATCTACTTGTTTGTACCAGACATCTGCGTACAATACAATATTAAACAAATGCATACTCTGCATACCGGATGCTTCCAATGTCGAGTCTCAACTCTGTAACACGAGAACAAGTGTCACCGTTTCTGTCGAATATTGTTTGAATACGGCAAAACAAAAATTAATAAGGAATTATGAAGTTGTTTCAGGTTATATTGGAAAATAGAAAATACAAATAGCTTGTAAGCTCGTTTCATCATCCATTACATTTTTTTTATAAAGAATTGGAACTGTTTTCTTCAAAACAATGTCAAAACGACACAGCTGTTCAATTTGTACAATGAAAACAATAGCATTATATTTTTTTGATTTTACCTTTTATAATAGTTATAGTTAAAATAACAATCAAATTATAGCGGTGTGTGCCAGATTTCAAATTTTGATCACAATGATATATAGTTGTTACATTATTTAAAGACGTAAGGGTGAGCAAATGTTGTTTATCTTAGTAACTTAATTCTCAATTCTTAATAAAGGCATCCATAAACATTGCTTATTTTGTTTCATTTTTTTATTGTTTAATCATATTAACCGGTTCCTAAATCTCTGATTATAAACGACATTGGCCCAACATATTTTTTTAAGCATAGTAAGTTCTTCCGATAGTATGATTTGGTAGTGTTTTCAATGGGCTAGGGGAGAAAACGAATTCAATCAAACGTGAATTATCGTTCCGGAAAACGTATCCCATCTTCACTCCTCTCCACCTAACAAAAGGTCATCTGTGCCAGTGTTGGTGTATATGTACTTTACACACACACGATTTCCCCTTTGCAAGTGAACAATGGCATCCGAGCTGTGGCAGTTGTGTCCAATGTATGTTGCTTCTCTAAAAGTCGACCGTTGTTGTGTTATTTCATCCACTACTATATCAGTGATCCAATAATTACCGCCAGCCTTGAGGCAAAACTGCGTGGTAAATAGGTATGTCCCAGAAACAGGTGTGGTAAATATTCCCGTAGCTAGATCATACGCGTTACCTATGTTTGAAAGGACGTCAGAAAATAGTATAGTTTGGCTCTGACTTGGCGATTTATCGACGACTTTCTTTGCTCTAAAGTGGATTGTTGGTGTCATTAGCTGGTCTGCAATGAAAATAAATGGGATTGTTTATTCACTTGTTAAGAACTGAATGTCATTGTATTGTTTACGTTACAGATGTCAATGAAGGTATTTCTCCAGACAGCATATTGATAAATTGATAATGAATGTGACACTTCTGAAAATGTAAACATTGATATTTAACTTCTGATACGCTTTGATAGGCATTGGATGTGGGTTTTTATTCAAATAAAATACTTAATAAAAGCAATGAAACTGAGCAAATCTTATAGGGACAATGTTTTGATGTTCATAATCTATAGAACGTTACCAAGAAGTTTCACGGAAAATCCTCCCTTGGTTCGTTAACAGGACAATAGTGTGTCAATAAAAATGACCCCTGAACGCCGCTTTGTCAAAACATTTGGATACTTGAATCAAACATTTTGAGACGATATGCATTGATTTTTAATGGCTGTTCAATGTTTTCAGGAAAGTGAGGACAGAATAATTCGACCTTTGAACTGCAGACAAAGTTATCATAAGAATGTTTTCCGTAATCTACTGTCCTTTAATTCATCAGCATCATTGACTGGTAAAGGGAAAGGAGAATAAAGACAATCAAACAATACCTTGACCTACTGACCACTAAACAATATCGGTCATCTACTGGTCAAGAGCAACCTTCCACTGGAAGGTCTCATGTCAAACCGTTCTTGACGTCTAGCGCGGACAGGGTTTTGAGGGCATTTGTCACCACAAAATGAAAGAAGTAAAGGTAAAACGGTCAATGAAATCCTACCACTTATTTTGCATGGTGCTAGGTCAAGCTGTTCTCGATTTATTGTGCGGACAAGACATGGTCTACCAACCGATCATCTTATAAATACACTGACCGCCATTGCAAACTGATATGCCCCTAAATACAAATAAACAGTAGTTTGAAAACATAAACATTTTCGTCATTATTTCAACGATCATCGTCCACTTAATAAGATGTAATAACCATCAAACATAATCTTCATCAACATCATTATTTCATATTGATGTTGTTTTAATACCGAATTTCGTAGACTGCTATTGGTTTTGGAAGTAAAAACTAAAACTCGTTGCTACGTAACAATGCTTAGTGGCAAAGTATTGATGTAAATATATTCATGTATAACATTCTAATGTACACTGGAAAGGCTATGACAATCCTTGATAAATAATAGGCCTTTGGAATGTTCTAACACTTGCATCAAAAGTTTGAATACTAATTTAAAAGTCAAATCAAGTGCTGTATCCATTCGTTGCTGGTTTAATGTCACATGTTGTTGTACCTCGCTTGACAAATTGAACATTTTCGCCTGTATTTGTTCTTTTTCAATGTTTAAATATTCTTGAGCTTTAGTAAAGAAATCGCTTTTCTCCTTTTTGAACAGTTTCATCTCCTCTTTATACTGTTCCATCTGAAACTCGAGTCGCACCAACTTCTCGAGCGTTTTCTCCTCATAGTGGAATCTAGAACAACTTTGCTCTGCTCCTATTCCCACCAAGTAACAAGCGACGAGACAGATCAGGTTAAACATCGCTTTTATTGTACCTATCGACGTACGATAAACTATGAAATGAAATTGAAATTCTTACTTGCTTAAGTATGCACTGAAATCACGACAGTTGTTATCAAATTGTTTATTAAGTAATATTTATCTTATCAACTACAGAAGCAATGCCAGTAGTAGAAAGCTTGCAAATAAACCCATTTAAATGGTACAGGGCCAAGCCCCCTCCCTCCCCCCCCCCCAAAAAAAAAGGGAAAGAAAAGAACAGCGTAACACAAACATCCATATACCAGATAGACAATATAATACTAGGGATGTTTATCAAGGATAATTAGATACGGCTTTCGAGCGGTCAGCAACATGTTTTTTTACTGGGAGGTTAAAGTAATGTAACGGTCCGCTGTAGGTGCGGCGGAGGTGCATTCAATAATTAAACGGAAGTACGTTCATACCGGATGTGAACTTGGTTGGTAATATGCAAATTAGCAAAGCCCGGGATCTGTGAGAATAGAGAAGTTAGTTTATATAAAAACCAGTGGACCCCTTCTGGGTCGAGCATGCTTTTCCCTGAAGGGATCTGTTGGTGTTTGTTTCATTATGCCAGAAAGCTCGGCTATCTGGTGTTTATTTGTTCACGGTCGTACGTTACAGTAATTTATTTGTAATGTTTAAAATCTGATTATAACAAACAGTTCGTAATCGGCACATCCACTCCCATACGTTAGTTTTAACAATTGGGTTTGCCAATTAATAGCTACTTGGCCACAAATCCCTCTGTTAAAAAGCGCCAAATTTTCGTTTATATTTCTATCTGCTAATATGCAATTAGTCCAACTCAAATCAACCAACAGGAAATTGTAATGCATTAACTGATTTGTGACCATCACCGACTATTCCTTAAGAAAAAAAACTAATATCAGATATCATATATAACGGATTCTTAGCGAGACATACTTGAATTCAATTTTATTTTCCGCCTCCTCCGTTTTTCTCCTCATCAAATGTAAATGCACATTTTGCTCCATGTATGGTATGACACGCTCAGTAGAAAAAAACTTGTTTAAAGTCACATGAGTTAGGTCTATCGGAACGGAACAATTCATGACTAGAAAATAATTACGCATAACTGTATCAAAGTGACACTCTTATTCAAAAGCAATACCTACATATTTTTTACAATATGATAATTGAGTAATAAACCTTTAACTACTTACTAAATAATGCATTTTTGGACAATATCAACTACTGATAAGAAGATTGTAACCGTGTATTTAAAGGCTGAAAACGCAAATATAGTCAATGTTTGGTGAGTGCTAAAATATTTACAGTGATCTACTATCGTCTCATAAGGTAGAAATACCGTGTTTTCTGCACCTGTCTTTCAAATTAAACCTGGTATCCTAATAAGAACTATTGTTTTTGGCATGTATTCATCCTTTTAGCATAGTCAAACAATTGATTTAATTGTAATTTGGAAGAAAGACTGCATCTTTAAATAAAGTCCGTGAATAACATTTCGCTGTTCGTTGTGAGAGTATTGTGACACCTTAAAACTGTATCTTCACAAGTTAAGGCTTTTAGAAAGAAAATCAAGTATACTATAAGTATACTATAATAATTAGTTCTTGAATGTTTATTTAAAAAATAATGTACAATTATGTTAGTTACCTTAACTTGTTAAACGAAATTCTTCCGCGTACAGCTCTACATGTTACCCTTCTTATAAAATTATCGTAAGGTGCTAGATAACCGATGTTTCGTTTCATTCGAATGATTTACCGCACCTTTTTCTTAGGAACAGATTAATATATCAATATAAACAGAAATTTAAATCTACTCCTTTACCATAAATCATATGAAATGAAATTAAATTCGTATGGCCTAAGACTGCTGGTTATGATATTACTTTTAGCAAGACAGAAATACAATCCAATTTAGTTTGAATGATAAGTGTTTACATCGAATGTCCGCCTTTAATGGACTTTCTCACGTTCTTGCAATAACCATGGGCAAACCATGTTTAACGAAAAGATACTTATGCGGTCATAATTTAATATTAATTAAGTCAATCAATATTTGTTTGAAATCATGTTTTATTATATACATATCACTAGAACATATATTTATATAACAACTGTTGTTAGGTCAACAAAAATGGCAAAACCAATCTGACGTCATGGGCAATCATTACGAACAGTATCAAGTCTGACTTCAGACTCAAGTGGCTTAACTGCAATTTCATCGTATCCTACTTATAGTTATGTTCTAATGATGCAATTTGCTAAAATTATAACTATTTGAACTTGAAGAATTATTTACATGCTTTTATTGTTTAGACTCAGACTGAGAATCGCCTATTGCAAATAGAAATAGATCTGCAGTTATGAGACTACAGTGTTAAACTCAGACTCAATACTTTATTGAATATGAGCCCTTATCACATTTTGCGACTTGCCCAGACCTGGTACATAATTTATCATTGATGAAATTAAACAAAATCCACAAAGCGTTTGTGTTCGCTCATCACATGATCATGATCCAAATCACGTGATGTCATTAAAAAGTAAATTTTCTTTCATTCGAAGTTGTTTTTTATTTTTTACTTTGATTGAAATTTCCTTAATGAAATTACTTAAAATATTCCAGGAATACTTAGTGTAAACACTTGTATTCTAGCTGAAATCAATCAATCATTTTGTTCGTGGTGGCAGATATTTTCTTTGCCCGTCAAGAGAGACCTCTGGCTCGGAGAATAGAAATGAAAGAGTAGGAGTCCGTGCTCCGATTTCGAGCAGTTTTTCAATGTTTTGTCTATTCTAATATCCTCTGTTTTTCAAGAAGTGTTCGTGTACATATATATATGAATGTCATTTCTGTAATCAAATTTGGATACCATCCAGGCAATCCCGCCAAGTGTTTCTGACATTTAGCGTTTTATCAGATCGAATAAGTTTCATATATATCACGATTCTCACATTCTGTGATTTGGTGTCTTTAAAACACTTACGAATCACCGATTTTCTCTGGCATCGCAACATTTCAACTCTTTGTCTTTTCCAATAGAGGCATAAGTTCTAAACCAGTCTCAACATCGCCGTTTCGTCTTTTTCTCTGTTTTTCCGATTCTTTGTGATTTCCATTGCAAATTATTTCAGGAATTGAATCAAGTTTTTCCATTCCTTCACCATTCTCTTCCTCCTCCTCCTCCTCCATATCCATAACATCAACATACACAGAATCACTTTCATTCTCGTTTTTAAACTCCGTATACCCTTGTTCCGACACAATACTAGGTCTTTGTGAAACAGAAGTACCAGTAAAGGAATCATCATTTTGAATTCCGGAATCCGCAGACGATACAATGTTATTATCGAAAGCTGAATTGAATGAAATCCCACTGGTTGCACAAACGTCAATATCCGAGGTTTGCGTGTTAGTAATGAAGAGGTTCCCGGTGTCAGAGTAAAGCGAAGAAAGGCGAGTGAGTCTTTTTTGCTTGTTTTCACCTATTAACCAGTATGTCAGCAGTTCACCTTTGCCCTGAAAATGGAAGATGTATAAAAGAAAAACTCACAAATACGAGTAATCGCTAATGATAACGACTTCAAATCTAAAAAAGACGCCTATACGTGAAGCGTTCTTTTTGTTTTAGGCACCAAAGCACACTGCCAAATTATGATGCTACACAAAAGAATATATATATTTTTCGTGAACGTTGAGCTAGTTTTGACTTGCCTCAAGCGCACACAGATGCGTTGTCATGGACATCAGAACTGACAAATACTATAAATTTTAGTTAGTAATTGAAGCTCACGTCGTAATAACGAGAAAATATTCTGAACATCTATGACCTTTAATCAGTTACTGAGAGGTTAGAGAAATATGTAAATTTGATTTAGCGAAGAACAGGGTTGTAGTTGAAAACCACCACATCATCAAATAGCTAATTCATATATCAGACCATACTAACCTTCATATTTACCAGTCCTCGTTCTCTTACGATGTAGCCTCCGAGTTCGTCTAACAACTTCTTACATTGAATCGAACAGTGAATTTTTAAGGCTGCAAAACAATAAAGACATTAGCGCATTACATTTAGAACCTTTTAATAGCTAAATAATTTATAACGCACCGCATGCCTAAATGAGTATTTTCGAATATATATTATAGATACTTAAACCATGTTGTTCCTTCATTAGCTCCCGTAAGAAGTAGGCAGAGCTTAACCATGCTATAACAATGGCGGGGTCAACTTAAAACGCTTTTCAATTATACGCACTTTATATTATTGAACGATGCCCTTGGAAAATGGAACACATCAGCAACTTTAACCACTACCCTCGTGATTGAAATTATACACTCGCCTTGAAGCGTTCGTGTTTATTTTTTAATAATTCAGGGCGTGGTTGAAGTTACTGTTACATATACTATAACGGATATCATAAGTTCCTGACATTCGTAATAGAAATGATCTCATTCATATAATACCGAGTTTCTTCTCACCAGCAAATACTTACAGTGCGTAATATGTTATTTACCTGTAAACATTTCTAACAATTTCATATGCTGTATTATTTGTTGCTAGTGAATTGGCCCTAGAACTGATATGCTTTATGAATACCGTCCCAAACAGACAGCCAATTTAAACTTAATACTTTGTAAATAAATCTTAAGAGTTTATTTATGGTTTATTTAAATAAAGCTCGTACGCTTGATGGAATGTCCTTAAACTAGTTTGTTTGGTTTCAATGGCTCGTCTTAAACGTTTTCATTGAGTGGTTCTTTTTGTTAGACAACGTGATAGTAGTAAAAAAAATGAGCATCGACATTGTTGTGGTCGGGGCCGGTTACTGCAGAAACACCTTTCTCTCAAAATGTCCTACAGTAAAGTTGTCTATTGAATATAAGCCCTGCACATGTACCATTTGTGCTATAAAGACAAAGCTGTCGTAGGACCCTTACGATTGTAATTGAGCATTGACTGCTTTGCGGTTAGTCCTTGCATTGTAAACTTATAACCTATTTTAAGCCCCTAATATTTAAACCTCAACTTCCATTCCTTAAATGAACTGCCTTCGGACTTAACACACTTTGACCAGCCCAATTGCGTTCATACCCCGATAATGACATCAACCCCGCAATTCATTCCTTAATTAGACTCGTGATCCATGCAATTCTTGTTTCACTGACCGTTCCATGGCGGTAATCCAAACATTTATTGATAAAGCTAAATGAGTGTGTGGTCTGTTTGTGGTGTTTGTATTTGTTTATGTGGTGTAAGTTTGTTTGTGGTGTTTGTATTTGTATATGTGGTGTAAGTCTGTTTGTGGTGTTTGTATCTGTATATGTGGTGTAAGTCTGTTTGTGGTGTTTGTATTTGTATAAGTGGTGTAAGTTTTTTTGGGTGTTTGTATTTGTATAAGTGGTGTAAGTTTGTTTTCGGTGTTTGTATTTGTATATGTGTTGTAAGTTTGCTTTTTGGTGTTTGTATTTGTGTATGTGGTGTAAGTTTGTTTTTGGTGTTTGTATTTGTGTATGTGATGTAAGTTTGTTTTTGGTGTTTGTATTTGTGTATGTGGTGTAAATTTGTTTGTGGTGTTTGTATTTGCGTATGTGGTGTAAGTTTGTTTTTGGTGTTTGTATTTGCGTATGTGGTATAAGTTTGTTTGTGGTGTTTGTATTTGTGTATGTGGTGTAAGTTTGTTTGTGGTGTTTGTATTTTTATATGTGGTGTAAGTTTGTTTTTGGTGTTTGTATTTGTATATGTGGTGTAAGTTTGTTTTTGGTGTTTGTATTTGTATAAGTGGTGTAAGTTTTTTTTTGGTGTTTGTATTTGTGTATGTGGTGTAAGTTTTTTTTGGGTGTTTGTATTTGTGTATGATGTGTTAGTTTGTATGTGGTGTTTGTATTTGTATATGTGGTGTAAGCTTGTTTTTGGTGTTTGTATTTGTATATGTGGTGTAAGCTTGTTTTGGTGTTTGTATTTGTATACGTGGTGTAAGTTTGTTTTTGGTGTTTGTATTTGTATATGTGGTGTAAGTTTGTTTTTGTGTTTGTATTTGTATATGTGGTGTAAGCTTGTTTTTGGTGTTTGTATTTTTGTATGTGATGTAAATTAGTCTCTAGTTCATTGCCGTTTGAGCTTTCGCCTTCGGCCTCTAAACAGTGTTTATTTTTGTTTCTCGACTAATGTGTTTGTCCCGGTAGCTTTCATTGTATTACTTTACTCACCCAGACCGTTGCTCTCCATTCGAGATGCGGTATTCACAGTGTCCCCGAAGAGGCAATATCGGGGCATCTTATGTCCTACTACCCCTGCCACACAGGGGCCTGTGTGGATCCCTATTCGCAGTTTGAGGGTATCCTCGGGCCGGTGTCGGATTTTGAACTGTTTGATAGCCCTGAGCAAATGAAGAGACATGGAAGCAATCTCTCCTGAAAGATTTTATAAATATACATCGACTTCGGTTGGGATTGTTATAAACTGAATTAATAGTTTTTAAAAGAAAAAAAAATCTGGTTTACATTTCTCATATAAGACATTACTAAATGGCAATTATCACAACCATTTGTGAAGGGATTTTCTTCCGAACAAACGAGTACTTCAGAACGTAAATAACAAACAAACAAACAATATAGTCGCTTAAGCAAAGTTATTAAACTCACTATTTTTGACTGAATACTTTTGATCTTATTGTTTAATACAAGTTATAACTGATTTCCATTTGCTACACGTTCGTGAGGTATCGCCACTGCCTAACGTGATGGCAGTGGTCCATGGGAGATCAATACGGCTGAGTTTGTCATATAGGGAGTTAAGAATAATGCGCTTCTATGCTGCTCTTAGTAAATGCAAACATACTTCTGAATTATTTCATTATAATATCTAATCGTATATTAAAACAATAATTTCTTTAAACCTGTTTTACTACAATTTGTTGTATGTTAGTAGACCCGATACCTCGCAAAGTTGTAGTAGATGGATTTCTTTTTCCTTTGACATGGTACCAGGAGTTATCAACTATCATGCAACTTAATATATTCAATGCACTTTTATTATGAATAAGGGCAAACTTGTAGGACTAGGATGTACATATGATGTTGACGGAAGAATAACCAAACTGTGACTTAAAAAATCATCGAAGCTCATTTTTAGAATGAAAATCTAAAATTATATATTAAAAAGAAAGTTTTTAAAATTCTAATTTATGGACTTACCGGCATGCAAAATTCCGTTACGTTTTGGCAGCCCCGAGCCGACCATGTAAGCGTCTCCTATCGTCTCCACCTTATACACGTCGTAATTTTCAATGATCGAGTCAAACAACGTGTACAAATCGTTTAGTAGGTTCACCACCTAAAACGAAGTTATATCTTTCAATTTCCGTGTTAATTTAAAGTGACCCTCTTATTCAAAATCAATACATACACATGTATGATAAACATAAATTATGAGTGATAAACCTTTAACTACTTACAAAATAATGCATTTATGGAAAATATCAAAACTGATAACAAGATTGTAACAGTGTATTTTATAGCTGAAAACGCAAAAAAAGATTGGTTAATGCTAAAAGATTTACTGTGATCCAATATCGTCTCATAAGGTAGAAATACTGTGATTTTTGCACCTTTTTTCAAAATTAAACTCGGTATCCTTCACAAGAACCATTGTTTTTGACATTTATTCATCCATTTAGGTAAATTTTTTTATATTTATTGTGTTAAATCTTATTTGCGAGTAAGAGTGCATCTTAAACAATTTGGATAAAAAAAAACAGAGCTAGTTTTTTTATAAAGTATATATGCACTGCGTTGTTTGTAGAGTTTTGATCTGTTGTTCCATGTTTCTTATTTGTGATTTGTTTTTGTGTTCTATATATTTGGCATTTACCCTGTGCCCATTAGACGGGGTTTATATTTAAATATTTTGGCTACTGAGCTTGTTTCTGTAGTTTTTCATATAAATATTAATTATGGCAAATCTGAATTCACATCAAATGACACATGTTAGACTTTTTGAAAGCAATTGCAAACGTTATTTTAACTTCATTTGATGGAGAATTTTGTTCCTTGTTGTCCAACTTTGCTCAAAGTTCGATTGCGGAATCGAAAGGATCAAAAGTAGGACGTTGTCTTAACAAAGTGATTTGTATAAAAAAAAGACAAACATATTATAATTGTGTCAATATGATATTCAGTCAAAAATACTTTCATTAGAACAAAAACAACATTTACGTTTATTTGAATGATTTTATAAATAGCTTTAAAGCATTATTGAATAACATATACAAAAGCACTTATTCGAAAATATTATGCACTCTTGTTACATCTTGGTATTACTTTGTTTTAAGTACATCTGAATTAGGACTGCTTTAGGCATATGGCACTGTAAATTCACATATATCAGGAAGGGAGCTCGTCGCGCATACCTGCATAGGACTGCTATAGGCCGACAGCGCCGTAAATCCACAAATATCGGAGAAGTAGATCGTCGCACAGTCAAAGTGTTCCGCCTCAACCACTTTGCCACGCTTTAGTTGTTCTGTTACCGCCCTGGAAATTGGTTGAATATTGAAGTTAGACTGATAAACTAAATCATGCTTCATCGCGTAATGGGATTGCGCACATTAAGCACAACAAACTACGATCTATATATTAGCATTTTTGTTTTCAATAGACAAATATGTCTGAACACGGCCTACCCTACTGTTTCGTTATTGTAACGGTATTAACAGTTTGTCTACGCCTGCCCACGCTTGAGATGTTTTGTCTTAAAACTTCATGCATTCCATTATTTAAAAATATACGAAAACCAAGCTTTTAAGTTTAATATAAACAGTGGGGAAAAGGTCAACTATTTTTGTTTTAATTACGCGGTGACTTATTATTGTAACGCAGAGCTTGATACAATGAATGTGTGCATTATTCGAAGAGTCTGAAATGTTAAGAAATACTAGCTTTACATTATTTGTGACTTATTTGAACTACAGCTTCAATCAAACCGACTCGTCTTATGTCTTATTTCTTTGATTTTAGTTTAGGTTGCCAACTGATCTCCCTTCAAGCATCCATTGTCTGACGCTATATGTGTGGTAAATACTCTTTAAAAGGGTTTTAATGGACTACTGGGACATTTTGATGAACGGTAAAAGTGCATAAGTAGAAAGTGCTTGTTTAGAAAAGCAGTTGAACGAGGGACAAATGAGATTTTATTTCAGTATCACCAACTGCAGACACGTTAGTCTGACAAATTTGATGCTTTTATCACATGAATTTATTTAATGATGTACGCTTAGAGGGATTTATCAGGAACACATTCTTAAAGAATACACAAAGGCATCTGGCCACAAAGGAATCTCAGACATTTAATTCAAATGCATATTGGTAATAGATTTCTCAAAATGGTTTTTCGTCAATTTTTCCAACCTAGGACTATAAAATTAACACACGTATTTAAAACAAGAAGTTTTTGACTGATAATACTGTTTATATTTTTTGCAAAACACAAAAGTATAAAGAAAAAGACAAAACAAAGAGGAGCGTTAACTTCCATTTGTTTTATGTTCGCACACATAACAAAACATATATAACATTTATGCTTTCATTCTATGATATATATACCCACTTTGGTAGCATCTGTAAGAGTATCTCTTCTGTTTTCTTCTTCTCGTCTCGTAGTTGGTCCGTCTTTTCCTCAACGAGCGCCTCCAAATTGCTGGCATACTTTTCCATGATGGCGATCATGTTGTCGAGAATGTTTGGTTTCCTTAAATTCGAAAACGAAAAATGTATGAATAAGTAGTTATCTTACGTGTTTTTCTTTTTTGTCTGAAAACAATTTGATATTTCATATTAAGCCAGATCACTGTATTTTATGTTTTGTGCTGCTCTGCAAGTCCCCGGAGTGTTTCCCGAGCATGATCATTCTATACGACGTCACAATTCAAGAATTAATATTTATACAGAGTGGCACCTTGGTTCCGGACACGTAGAGCCATGTTTACGAACAGTCTCAAGTCAGAGTTCAGACACCGAAAGTCTTCAATTTATCGTAATGTTCCTTTTTGTTGACTATTGTTGCTAGAATGTTAATGAACCTTGTTAATTTTCAAAATCTTACAATTAGGGGCCATGAGTACGAACAGTCTCAAGTCCGTGTCTTGACTCAGACTCAGAAAAGCGTGTTCATTCAATAACAAATACATCTTCATTCCGTTGTTTCCACAAACATAAATACACAATCGCACAGTTTCAAAGAGCAAGGAATAAAAAATCAGCAAATTTCATCATCAATGCTCATCTAGAAGGAAAAATACGGTGAAATCAGTTTTCAGAATTCAGTTTTGTCCCAAGAGCTTGAAACTGTTTGTAATAATGGCCGCTGATATTCCGCAACTACTGTTATTTAACACTTTACTAATGGTTGACTTGTCCGTTAATTGTTGTTAATTTAAATCCACCAAATGTTGATTTGTGTTTTACCTAAACAGCAGTCTTTATTTGCATGAGCATTGACATCTTCTCTTTTGGAAATTAGACCAAAAGTAATGACTTATGCCCTTCTAATTGCATTTCATACTATCACTCTAGAATTAAGACACACTTTTCCTATTTCTGAGACATGAACATGGTGTGGTTATCAACCCAATGCTATAATGTATATTTCTATATCTAAGTCAAGTTGACGTAAGCGCCTTTCAATTTATGATTTTCAGTGGTTTATAAAAAAAGAGCGGTATATTTCGAAAGTGATTTTATATAAGATGGTAGTTTTAATGTAGGATTGCAAAATATTTAACCCCGTTAACACCAGAAAATATATTTCACGTGTTGAAAAGGCCACCCGTGAAGTATGACTTACAGGCGCACATACTCTTTATAAATCCCTTAGCATTTAATATTTTGCTGTTTTTAAGACAATGTAATAATTCTACTCACATGCCCTTCTGAATAGGTTTCAGCCTGTTCCTGATGGTCTTAAAGTCGGGACGGCGACTAGGCTCTTCGTCCCAACAATCTCGAAGGGCGTCTATCACAGTTTTTGAGGTGGTCAACAGTTCCCCCAGATGCGGCCGAAAAGGGACATCATCTCGCCGCTCCATCACGCGTGTTATTATAGCTGTGGATAAGTTTATACATACTTGTTAAATTGTTTGCTATAAAAGCTGCAAGCTTGTATGAATCATGCTTGATTAAATGGAATGAACAAATAAAACGCATGAAAATACCCATGACCTCTTGAGGTCTTGACACACTACCGCCCGCCGCAGCACACAATTAACAACGGCGAATAAATCGGCGGATCTCCGTCAAGAACCGATGCGATTCCGATTAACACTTTTCAGTCCCTTAAGTGCTATACCGAGGCTCTGCGTTTGTTATACCGAGGCGCCACCTTTCTTCTACCAATGTGTCACCGTTGACCAAAGATATAGCAGAGTGATACTGGAGTACTGCCGTTGTAGTCCTGCTGCTCGGTTCGGTAGCGCATCGGCAGTTTTTTGAGCATGTGAAAAGAATTTATACCCTCGCCGCCAGTTTATATTTTTTCACCTTTGTTCTAACGATGTGATACCGTTCGAAACGATGTGATACCGTTGAAACGATGTGATACTGTTGCGCTGCCGTACTTGTACCGATCCCCGAAAATCACCAAGTATGTGCTCCGGTATAGCTCCGACGAGCCAATTCGGCTAGATGTGACAGTGTGTTTGCAATTTATATGTCGTATTTTTGCATATTGTTTTTTTCATTCGTATAGCATTTCAGAAATGTTTGTTACGTTACGATATGTCTAATACGTATTTGCATATCAGTGTTCATCATGTATGCAAAGCCACTCTCTATAATGCTAGCTAAAGGTTCAGTAATTGATATATTTTCAAACAAACACAATGCGTTAGTTTTTAATATGTACATACCTTAACCAAACAGTATCTTACCTTTTGGAGACAGGTCTAAATCCCCATAAGGCCCCTTTCGTCCATGTATTTCGTACATGATGATGGCAAAAGAATAAACATCTCCTTCTTGCGTTCCGCGGCGTGGCGCATCTTCCGCTCTTAATAACTCTGGCGCTCGCCACAACATATCTGTCAGGGTACAATTGAAGCACTGTTTAATTTAAGCACTTTCTGTAATATATTAATATGCTGAACAATTAGAATGATATCTGTGAATAAATTATTAAAAATAAGTGGTATTGTCTAAAATTCTATACATGAGTTGCCGGCAAAAATTACATCAATAGTATTATTTTACAAGCACGACCATCTCTCGTACGAATAATGTCTGTGTTGTAAAACTGAATGTAAACACGGGATGACATATTATGTGTTTCTGTAACAAATGCGGAATAATGCCTCCTTTTTATTTATCAATTAATTACTCCATGATATATACTGCTCTCGTTTAAAATTATTGAAAATCCAATTTTGAAAGAGGAAAAATATTTATTTGAAAACGTACACAAGACTGGCAGTCCATCATTTAACTATGAACTTGTTCTGAAGCCGTTGATTGGGAAACCACTTAGAGGGGCGATCATTATTTTATGTAATGCAACTGAAGCTATTTTAAGTTTAAAGATTAGAGAAAATGGCTTTTAAATGTATACATGTTACTGATAAATGTTTCTATTATATTAACCATTTCATAAAACTTTCAAAACTACTGTACTTTCCTGATTTTCGCCGGCCCAAAATACAAAAAGTGTAACAGCCAGGGGCGTAGCCAGCGTTACGCACTTATGCATGTGCGTAACATCAATTTGAAAATGAAAAAAAAAATCTGGCCAAAATGGCATCAAGGTCGAGGGCTAAGGTAAAAATTGATATCAGAATAAAAGGAAGATCAGCCAAAGTAAACGTAGCTTCTCTGTGCTAGAGAGCTTTCTGAGCCGAAATCAATCACTTGGTAACTACAAAGTCGGCGGCCTCGAACTTATAAATCCCTTAGTTCCATTTTCCATTTTTTTACCCTGGGGAGGCCCCCCGAACCCCCAACTGCTACAGTGATATTCCCCATCCCACACCCTCACCCTTTCGTGCGTAACATTCGGTAGAGCCTGGCTACGCCTCTGACAGCAGCACTTATGTTTAAATAAAACACTATTGGGAAGGATGTATGCTATTCTCTTATAATGTAGTTTTGCTATTGCAAGGATTTTTTTTATATTACAGGCATTTTTTTCAGACGTTCTGGTAAACATATAACAAGTTCTGTAGATTGTTTCAAACGTTTCTCAACAGTGTTTTCAACAAGATGTTTATTATTTTTTATGAAAATATTTATATGTACTGAAGATGTGTTCAATCAAATAAACACACTGTCATCTATAATCATTGACATTATTTCATGTGAAATAAAGGTCCGATTAAAATAGGCGAAAATATATTTCAAAACATGATCTCCGTTACAGATTTTTAAATTTGTTTTTAATTAAAAACCTCTAAAAACAAAAAAAATAAATATTTAACGTATTGCGTATGGTGACAATGGCTAAGGGATTCTCAAAATAGACGTTCTGGAAGTTTATTCTTTAACATTTGAAACGAACAGGTTTTGATTAGGAAATAGTTCTTTAGTGAATTACTTCTAATGGTGTATATATGTCTGTCAAACGTGTGTTTCTTTCCGTATCTTGCTAAAACTTTAAAATTGTTTAAACATGTTCGCTAAATTATAGCTCTAACGAAATAAACGAGAAATTTCTCTACATCGCCCCAATTGAATTTCATATTGAATGTCCCTTGTATACCACAGTAGCTGACATAATTCAGAAAGTTTGCTTAGTACAGTTGCGCTATTGTTCATTTAAGTAGCCACCTACGTCTTTATTTGTTAATATCACTTCCGTTGAAACCTTTAGATGGAGCTGATAGAAACCGGGAACACCATAATCTGATTTTAGTGAAGTATTGTTAAAGTTGTGACAAAATCCCCTACATCATAATCTGCTTTTACATTTTCAGAGAAACATCGGGCGAGAAAGTGCTTCCACTTGCTACTAACGTAGGAAGATGTCACACGTCTTTATGATGTAACATAAAATAATGCTGGCAGATTTGCTGAAACATTAAAGCTGGACTCTCACAGACTGAACGTTTTGACATATTTTTTTCGAGCCAATTTTGTGAAAATTCATGGAAAAAAAGATCGCATATTTTTATATTTAAGTTCAAACATTGATGTTTTGTGCATTTTTCATAAACTGTTACTAACGGTTTAAGCCATAAAACATTAATTTTCGAACGGAAATATGAAAATCTACGATCAGATTTTTTTTATGCAATCTTATATCACATGGTTTGATCAAAATATATTTCCACAAAAAATGCCCTTTTCAAGACAAAAAAAATAAAAAAATAAAAAGTTGTAAAAAATTAAAATCTGTGAGAGTGCAGCTTTAAATAAAAAAACAAAACAACTAATGGTTAGTTTCTTTTGATAACAAACGAAACGTTGAATAGTAAAATGATATAACTGCAAAAATAAAAAGACTCTGCCTTTATAAAATCATAATAAAAACAAAACAAAATTGCTAACGATAGTTATCGCTGAAACATTGCTAACGGTTCGTAATTTTCGAAATCATTTTCTTCATAATCAGCTGCCATTGTTTTGAATGAATATCCTTATACTGCCATTAGTTTCTAACCTTTGTATTGCATATGTTTAAATATTTTAAGGACCGAATTACAGAAGTGTTGTTTTTTTTAGATCATTTCAAAATATTTGTACTGAAGGGTATTTTTAAATACTTTACTTAATAATAACAAAATAATGCTCCTAAATTATGCTTTCATTTACAAAAAAACAACAAATATTCTGTATTGTTATTTCATAATATGTATGTAATGTATAGTATAACAGTTTCTACCAGCTAAAAATAAAACATTAACGGAAACACCAGAATTTCATGAAAACGGTGTATAGATGATTACCATTGTTTGTTTGAGTGTAAGATAGCTTTTAATTTTATACAGAGATGTCGTTTATAGAGATTTATTTGTGACAAAATGATATTTCGATCATATACTGAAACACAATTATTATCTATATTTCACGTAGAGAGCACTAGAAACTATGTTTCACGAGTGGCGTAGCAGGTCGTTTTATAAATTTAAACATTGGAAGAGAGTCAGTTCGATGAACTTAAAATCCCTGAACAACCATTACTATAGCTTCATACCTAATGTAGCTGGTAAATTACCATTGTCGTAACCTGTTTTGATAGCAATGAAGAAAAAAAGTGTAGACGATTACTACTTACTTTAATTTTGGCGACATCACGTGACGAGTATATTTTAAAGTCTGTTAGTTTTATTTTAGATACTCAGGGAAACATGAATGAATAAGTAAGTCACCCAACATAACTGTTACTCTAGTTAAATATAATCCAATCTGTATTGAGTGAAAATTCCCGCATCCATCTTAACAGCTCTAATATAAGTATAATATGATATATTGTAGACTCTTACTTAGAGCGTCTATATTAATATACACCATAAGGCCTTTGACAATTTGATAGTATTTATACACGCACAAAAACATGAACAAAACAAATTGAGGACACATTCACTGATTTACCATAACTGTTGGACCTACTTCTGTATTTAGCAAAATCGCCTTCGTCGTCCTCATCTTCTCCCTCCAAAAACTCGTTCAGTCCAAAATCCGTTACCTTCAACACCCATCTGCTATCTACTACACAATTGGAGGATTTCAGTTTCCCGTGAGACTTTATCTCGCTGTCGTGGAGATATGACATACCCTAGAAAGGTTGAAAGAATCGTAAAGTTAGTCTATACAAATTTCTAACGGTTTGATTGTCAAGCCAGAATAAGGTTCATATGGATAACTCTCGAGTCCGTTTTCTGTTTTGTGACCATTAGTTGTTTCTATAGTCTACGAGAACTAGGCGCAAACCCGGGACCTAATGGGTGTAAGGCAGACAACTAAGCCACTTGAATACTATACCACTTAGGTTAATCCAAACAATTTGAAGATTAATGAATAGTTAGAAAAGTTAGCTGAATGAAAATGTTATTTGTGTAAGAGTTCATAACCGAGAAATGCGGAACAAAACAGTTTACTTAATGAATAGTAAATTACAATTCAATATTATATTTTTGGGTAAGATATCAAACTTTATGACTTTGATTCTCCATTTAAAAAAGTAGTAGTATAAGTTATATATCACGGGTATGCGGGGGAGGGGGGTGAAATCCCCCGCCCGATGGCTTAAAGGCTTATTGAAAACTATTATAATATGGCTTGTTGTTGCACATGAATTGTCTGACCCAAGATGGAGAAGATAGATATCTCCAGGCTGCTCACAAATACAGAAACGCATGTCTGTTATGCAAGAATCATTCATTATAAATACGCCCTAAATGAGGTTATTTAATCCTAATTAGTGGTAGTCGTGAAACTGTTGATTGCATTAGTTCATGTAAAGTTCAGAGGAAAAAACTCATCGAACAGTTCGGAGGAAAAGTTCATCAAACATTTGAGATGAAAGTCTAATTTAGTGGTCAAGACCTTAACTGAATGATTAATAAATTGCAGCTGATATATTCACAGGAAATAGAGAAATATTGAAATTAATTTAAATGGCAAGTCCTGGAAATGCTTAAATTGATAAAATTATTTTATTAAAGAAAATGTTTAATTCAAGTTCGCTGTCAAGACCTACATCAATAGTTTAGTCCATTAGTCTAGTGGTAAAGTCCAAGTAATGGTCATTTTTAGTTTGTGGGAAAAATACGTTGGGCATGCGGTATTGAACCTGATCTTTTGATGTCAAACATGGACGAAGGCCAAAAACGTGCAAGAATCTCTTCGTAAGACACGTTTTTGAAAAACTAAATCAAATTGTAGAACAATAACCAACATTATGATTTCTGAACGGTTGTGATGTTTCATCTTTCTAAACTTATTACCGTTAGTATGTTAAAAAGTTATCAAAGGTTACTTATTATTGTAGTGTTTGCATTCGCTTACCCTTATAATGTCAAACACAAGTGAAGCCCTGAACATGTCATCTAATTGAATGTCATCATTTTCTAGGATATCGGTTAGACTGCCCTTGGAGCAGTAGGCGGTAACAACGAGAATATGGGGCGTGTCTACGCATGCGCCGATAAACGGATTGAGGTTCTCGTGACGTAGGTCTCGAATCTGGAAAAGAACAGCACTTTGCAATTTTTTTTAACGTTTTCAGAACCGGTAATAAATAGAGTTATTCGTCGAGTCCTTCACAAAGGACCTATTTTAATTATGTTCCGTGCAAAAACGACACTGACCTAATATTGTTATTAACTTAAACGTGTCATACAGCATAGAACGAATAGCTACAAAGGAAGAAATGTGGACCGCTTTATTGATTAAAGTAACATGTCAATCTTTTCAAACTAAAAAAATATACTGTGTATACCACGTGATAAATAACGTCATATATGCTACGTCGGAAGGTAACTTTTTATTTAAATAAAGACTTAAATCAAATATAACTTTTCTTTTGCTACACCATTTTAAATAAAACAAAGGGCAGTCTACGCCGCTGAATGAGCCCAGCCTTCGTTTTATTACCGAAGTTTGATAAGATGATTAGTTTCATCAAACACTTCGACAAACCTGTTTCCAAAATAATGTTTTGACAGTGCTCCGTCAGACGGCCGTATTGTAGAAAGGTTTGTCGAAGTTTTTTTAAGAAACTAAACTCTCAATCAAGCTCTGGTAAAAGACCGAAGGTGGGACTCCGTAAGCGGCGTAGACTGCGCGATGTTTCATTTAAAATTGTGAGGAAATATTGAAGTTATCTTTGTCTTCATATGAAGCAAAATATTGCCTTCCGATGTAGCATTTATGACGCAATTTATCACGAAATATACACATACTGACTTGAGTTCTTTCTTAATATTCACCGTTATCCCGATGCAAAAGTACACATATTATTTGATCCTCAATAATAAATGACAACACTTACCACTTTCAGTTCTTTCTTGATGTTTCTTGTAATCTCAATGTGTTTCTTGCGTATCTTCCGGACTGCTACAATCATCCCTTTGTAGGTAGCGACGCAAGTAAACAGTTGCCGAAAGTCAAACTCGCCCTGGGATGCCAGAGACATCTGGCTGTTCACCCGTACCATAGCTGTTCTCTGGAAGCATAGAAGAATATAGGTTAGAAATGATAAATTCCCTTGACCAATATAGTGTTTTAATCGCAGAACTTTGATCGAAGCAGATACCCAATTGATCGCATGAACGTCTAAGTACAATACTAAAACACTGTTCACGCAATGAAATATTGAAACGCACAAATGCCCATTATTGTTAGTTTAGTTTATTGTAGGGTCAATCAAAACTACGTACACTCAGACCATGCAACACTCAAAAAAGATAAGTTTTACATATATTTAAATCATAAAAATACTTAGAATATCTTCTCTTTAAGCGATTGTTTAGGTATATTGCTTCTGCTTGATGTCGTAAAAGTTTGAAATAAGTGAGGAAGAGGAAGGCGAAGCAACCAAATGACGTAAAATGAAAGCATTTTCATATTGATTGAAAGATCACGTTTGTTTAGCTGCTGTCCGCATTTCGTAAAGCGCGTTAAAGTCACGTCGTGATTTAAAAAGTCCATTTGCAATTTTGACTGTCTGTCTGGTGATAATATAAAATCAAGACTCCTTACAAAATGATTTAATAGTAAACAAATACAAACGTGATATACATAAACCTGTATCTAATTTAAGAACTCCTTTCAAGAAACAACTCGATGAATAGAAGTTAAATGGAAACGAAACAAACAGAAATTCCTGCGCTGTACAAATATTGAAGTCATTTATTTCTTATTTTCTATCACTCCCGTCATTAAGAAAATGATTCTCAGAATTTTTAAGGTTTACTGCGACATTTGCGTAGCATTATCCGCATTTATATGTGCTAAATAGGCAAAAAATACATATTGTCAATTTTGTTCCGAGTCCGCCATCGCAGCATGTGTTTCAAAACAACATCTTAAACTATTATTCTTGCAAATTTCTTTTATGACATATATACCTTTTATGTTCCCAGGCTAAAATATTAGTAATCGTCAGGTTTTTTTAGAAGTTCTAAATTCCACGTGGTTTGTATTCACTCTCGTATGTTATGTTACAAAATAAATCGTGCACAGTAGCTGTTCTTTGAATGTGTTTTTAAACCTGCAAAAGTTTACTAGAAGCCGATTGTTAACGTATGCAAACATTTAACCATCAAAGTGTTGGACTAACCAACATGGTAACCAGATTGACGACTATATGTATAACCTGTTTTCACCCATGCATGATAAACTGCTAATTGTATACAAAAAGATGTTTCCTGATTAAAAGCTTTAAAAAAGATGTAAATTTGTTAATGAAGATATTATCGACATATGCGATATGACATTTACTAAAAAATATATGATCAATGTTCAATGTGCATGCAATGAGTATGCACTATCAATCTATTAATATTATTTTCATAAGATATAACCATTCTTTGATATTTCGCATAAAACAAGAATTTATAGCGATTGCCTCAACATATAATTATCTACTAAACGAATTCCATCACCTTGCTAAAATAGTCCATCACTCGAAATAGTCGATTACAGTATAACATATCGAGAAATTTAAATACATGACTTTTTCCCTGATATCAGACATTAACCAACTACTACTGCAGTTTGACATATCATGTTCTAAACATCCAACCATCACCATTTTACCTGGCAGTCTCCGACTTGAAACAACATACTTCGTACTCGAATAATTGTATTTCTCTAAATAAATAACAAATGTAAATATTCAAAACAACGTTTTAATGAAGCCCTCTCATCTGTATTCGAAGTGGCATTTCTGTGAAAAAGCAAATGTTATGAACAAATCGCGGAGTGTATTTTAACAATGAAGGTTGACAATGAAAACCGAAACTTTGCATGAGTCTAAAACGGAGAATACACATACACAATTTTCATAAATGATTCTGTGCTTTTCAGGTTGAAAATGGATCTTTAAATATTTTCGTTCAAAGTATTGTTTTCGTTCAATGAGCAAAACGAGAAGACACATACCCTCCCTTTGTTGCCACATTTGGTACTCATGGTGCCGACAAAATGGTCCTTGAAATCAATGTCCTTGTAATCCAGCTTCCACAGCAGACTGGCCAGGTCGTTTTCATACTTCCAGTTTCTGAAATTCAATCAATTACATATGCTTGAAGGAGAGATACGTTTCTAGTTTATACATCCACTGTCCCTTTTTTGGATATTTAATATTCATTGTATTTACACGTTGTGTAGTTTTAATCCATAAACATAATGTTTTGTGCATAATTTGTGTAATAGAGACAGGCATTTGTGCTCGACTCCTTTAGGTTTCGATGCAGCGTCGGTAAATGTTATATGAGAATAGAAGGAAAAATGTGCGGGATTAAGCTTCGACCTCAAGGGACCGCCGGTTCTCGAACGACCGCCTGTTCGAACTACCGCAGTTCTACTGTACTATGTGGTTTATTTCACGAGTATCAACAAATAAACATTGTTTCTTGAATGCTTATTTTCAGAGATTCTCCATTTTTGGAATACCCTTTTGCGACGCCCCTCACGTGATATTTAAATATTAAATTTATCATCAAATTTATGTTCGAGCGGTTGTTTTCGTCTGTAATGTTTTGTACAAAAGCAAATGGTCGAGGATTTAGCTTCAAGAGCACGTTAGAAAAACAGAATAATCGTTTTTCTTATGAACGTAGACGATTGTTTATTTCCAAAACTATCTATCTTTATACATGTGCAAGCTTTTTCTAATATCAAGTTATCATTTTTTACCAAATTGTGTAGTTTTAACGCGAGGTAATTAGATTTGAACAAGGGGAATTAATTTAAAACTGGTTCTTAAATTTGATACTTTCACTCCTTAGTTACCAGTTAAAATATATACACTGTTATTATTTCACTGATTAACCTCCACATTTCACCGAAAAGCATGAAATAAAACATTTATGTTAGTTTTAACGTATTTTCGATCAAGAAAGAAAGAATAAATGAAAATGTTTATATTATAGCTCGTATATGTGACTCAGCAGTGTACATACATTGACACTTCTTTTTATTTGAAAACCAATCATATTCTGAAGCAATATCTAAAGGTAGCATACACGTTACTGATATTTGATTGTAGGAATACTGTTGATAAACAGAAAAAGATTGTTTTCTGGGGATAACATAATTTTTGCCATTATCAGAGGCGTAGTCAGGCTTTACCGAATGGAAGCACGAAAAGGGGAGGGTGTGGGATGGGCAATATCCTTGTAGCCAGTTGGGGGTTCGGGGGGCATCCCCAGGGTAAAACAATGGAAAATGGAACTAACATGTTGAGCTCTGAGGTGTATTTGGAGGGATTATAAGTTCGAGGCCGCCGACTTTGTAGTTACCAAGTGATTGATTTCGGCTCAGAAAGCTCTCTAGCACAGAGAAGCTACGTTTACTTTGGCTGATCTTCCTTTTATTTTTATCAATTTTTACCTTAGCCCTCGACCTTGATGCCATTTTGGCCAGATTTATATTTTCATTTTTCAAATTGATGCTACGCACATGCGTAAGTGCGTAACGCTGGCTACGCCCCTGATTATCCAAGACTTTGTCCACTCATTTTTAGAACCTCGTAGCTATTGGCCCAATGAATAATGAATGTGTTGTTTTAAATTAAATGTATTGCTTAGGAAAAGGAAAAGGAAATAACCTTTGCCCTTATTGCGACCCTTCAATTAAGAAGTTCGTGAATGAAATCAACATTTATCTTGTGGCTCATTAATTCCGTACACCGAAAACAAATTATTATCTTCATAATAGATTGAAAGAGTGTTTAGTTGTCAAGAACAGATATAAACTGTCAAGAACATTAATTGTAGTTTTCGCCAACATGAAAAAACCCAAACTTAAAGGAGTTCATGAAGATCATGGTATTTTAATGAAGCAGGACTTCGTTCACCCGAGTCATCACTACTGATCCTTGTTAATAAAACGCTCCTCATTGTTGAAGGTGGCAGAGTAGTTATTGGATATTTGTCTGAGAGGTCAATCATGACAATCATGAATTTGAAGATAAAATTGGCAGAATTTAGACATTTCGAATATTTCTTTTTTTATATCCTCTTTTTTAGTTCATATTGTTTTTTTAAATTTAAAATAATATTCTGCTGCTAAACGTAGGAATGTTAGCTATGATAATGAAATTTGAGCGCAGTTTTTATTCAATCCAAGTATTTAAAGAGCTTGCATATGAAAAACAATGTTAAAGTAGTTTCGTAATATTTATTTACTCATAGGCAACAGACATTCTTATGAAAAAGCAATACAAAAACACAGTTATGTTGAAAAAGATAAAACTAGGCCAAACACTGTTATTATTATATAATGAAAAAAACATTCTAGAACACAACGATCTGCAGCAAATTGCATAAAACTTGAATAAATTGTCCACAGGTTATCTTTAGGCTAGTTTCCACGTTTAAATAATATGATTGGTTATTTTTTTGGATATATATTGACCTATAAATAAATATTTTGGCTTACTTTAAACAATCCAAGACTTAACCAATTTTATACAATTGGCTGCAGAGCCTAATACCAACCTATAAACGAGAAATCCGACCACGGAAACTATTAGAACAAGTCCTCCTGCAACTCCCGCCAATATCTCCCTTGTATACGCTGTAACATTGTTCCAGACATTACATAAGATGCACAATAGCACGAAGAAAGTATCAGTGACTATATACGGCGAATGTGAATTAATTGCTAGATTTTCCCCTCACATCCCTTCTTTTTTCCACCGCAATTTAAATTGGTTTAAACAAAAATGTTGAACTGGGGACTGTATTTGCGTATCGTTCCTTTATTTATACTAGCCGGTGTCGATGTAAACATTCACATGTAAAAAAGGATTGTTACGATTGTGTTAGTGTTTATTCTAGAAACTCATGTTTTTGGGCCCTTATGCATTTAAAAGGAGTATGAACACATACATCTTCAATTGTAAAACAGTAATTTAAAAAACAAAAGTTACACCCGCCCGCATTAAAATAATTGGATGAAACTCTAGCAATTAATTTATCTTGGCCTATTGTTTAAAGAAGTAAGCGAAGTTTTGTGTGTACGATTACAACAAGGATTTAGGGTTAACGTTGATGTTGTAGCCAGACAGATTCTGATTTTATAATTTTAAAAGCTTCTGACGAGAACGAGCGCAATTACCAATTTAGTCATTAACGCTGCACTCTCACAGATTGACCGTTTTGACAACATTTTATTTTGTTGTCTTGGAATGAGCCATTTTTTTCCATTAATGTCTGAATCCCAGTGAAAGAAAGCTGCAGACAAAAGATCAGATCGCAGTTTTTCATTTTACGTGTAGAAATTTATGTTTAATGGCTAAAGCGTTACTAACACTTGAAGAAGAATGAGTTTTTGTCAGCAGTTTTCAAAACAATTGAGATCTGTTCTTTAGTGAGTTAAGTTAAATGACTGAATCACAGGCATTGATGCTTTTTCAGCTGATTCTGAGACAAAAACAAAATAAAAGTCAACACTGTCAATCTTTGAGAGTGCAGCTTTAACTATTGTTTTAAATTTATGTGTTATTCAGTTGGAAACTATTTTAATTTGACAAAAATGATAAATTGGTAGCCAGCATGCATCCGGGCTGCACACGTTTATTTCGATTGTATGGTGTTGTACGCTTTGCGGCGCTCTGATGAAGTGTTTCAGGTTTTGTCAATATTGGAAACGCGTATATTATTGATATTGAATTATTTGTGAATAAAGCAAATCACAATATAAACTGTTCTACAATATACATACATTACCATGATTTCCAATACGTCAAACGCGCCTAATTCTATACATCTATACTTTGAGTTGAGTTTCAGCAACAAGAAAACGAATAAAAAGAATATCTTACATTAAGGCACACGTTTCACATGTTATTCAAAAATTTCCTTACTTTTTGGTGGAATACATTTTTCTCCACGGAATCCGCAAGGCGGTTCGTCTATCGGAGGTTTGCCATCAACCCAGTCTATATAGCTTCCCTCATAAAAATGGTATGTCTGAAACGATGATGAATAATCAATAAATAACCTATTGCTCAAAAGCTCCCTCTGTCTGAAAAGAAGGTGCATACACAATGGAAGTTCTGTCTAAAAGAAAGATACTTATACACAACCAAACATACATAGTCAATTTCGTTAAAATCTTCTACATATATACTAAGTACTAGATCCCATTTGAAATCCTGCATGTTTGAAACTATGGAACATAATCAATACCGATTCAAACCAGATCTCATTGTAAAAAAGTGTATGGCTGAAATAATTGTCCCTATGCCCGTCTAAAACAAAACTGCATACCGTTTAGTCAACGACTGAGCATACAACATCTTCTACACATATGTGACCGTGAGCGTGAGCATTGATCAGCTTATCAATGATCAGAATTAAAAAGATTGCAGTGAAATCTATTTTTATTCCCAAAGATCGAAGCCTAGGATTGGAAACACAGCCACCTCAGATTAAACACCTTCGCTCGATAGCGCTGTATGTCGGACACAAAAATACCATGCCCAATAAGTACTGCAATAAATCATACCTATTTCCTATCAGGCTTTATTAAAAAAACATGGTGTGTCTGAAATAAAGACACAAATGTTAAGCGAACGTGCAAAACGAGTGGTAAAAGTGTTCTGACTTGAGGAAAGGCACACACTCAATTATATATTGATTTATTTCTCAAGTAGCTGCTATGTCGGAAACGATACCATCTTGTTGTGGCTATTATATTTCGATCCTTGCACAACTTATCAAGGTCACACTAGAGCTCGCTTGTCCATTTTTTTGCAGTTTCAATATTCAAGTTTGATAAAAAAAAGTATGTTTCAAGAAAGGCGTCAATGTTGGACTAAATCTAGCTTGTTCACTCAATTAAACTTGTAAAGTTATGCTCTATAACAAATATTCATAAGTATTCAGCTGTCAACTTTGCTTAGATTTAATAATGCTACCTATAATACAAAAGTACAACGAACATTGTTTCATGGATTGATCAGGCATTCAACCGATATATCATCTCAACCCTCAGAAAGTGTGATGTCATAAACAAAGGTACATTATCAGAAAGTGTGATGTCATAAACAAAGGTACATTATCAGAAAGTGTGATGTCATAAACAAAGGTACATTATCAGAAAGTGTGATGTCATAAACAAAGGTACATTATCAGAAAGTGTGATGTCATAAACAAAGGTACATTATCAGAAAGTGTGATGTCATAAACAAAGGTACATTATCAGAAAGTGTGATGTCATAAACAAAGGTACATTATCAGAAAGTGTGATGTCATAAACAAAGGTACATTATCAGAAAGTGTGATGTCATAAACAAAGGTACATTATCAGAAAGTGTGATGTCATAAACACAGGTACATTATCAGAAAGTGTGATGTCATAAACAAAGGTACATTATCAGAAAGTGTGATGTCATAAACAAAGGTACATTATCAGAAAGTGTGATGTCATAAACAAAGGTACATTATCATTAAGTTTTCAGCTTTAGGCACATGATTTTCTGTTAAGAGACATGCAATTTTGTCCTTTTCCGGATGTGGTTGTCATAGGCATTTTTCAAAGGAGATTTCTTGGAGTTTAATAAACTCGCTTTGAACAGATTGTACAATTCATAGTCTTGTATATTAGTTGAAAGAAATTCATGGCTGAATGTGTCTCGGATAGTGTTAACTAAATTGTTTAATGCACTGTAGGGATGCATTATAACCCTTTGACAATACCGAGTTAATAGAATTGTAATCTGTCATTGTGCTACAAGTTGAAGTAAATTGATCTAAAATACGAATAATATAGAAAGCTGATTTCAAGTGAGGGGTTTTCTTAACGAAAAGGCACAATTGATTCTAATGGAAATGCCAAAAGTTTCAATGCACAGAAAATACTTATTTATTTTAATACTTTAATGTTATCCTTACCTTTTAACACATTACAAACATTAAAGTCTAGTTCACATTTTGAACACAAGTGAACTTCTTTAAATGAATATTTTAATGTCAAATTGCATTTATGTAGATTATTTACGTATGTAACTCACTGCCTCTTTGGCATTCAAACAAACACAAAAAGGGATTTCCGGGTATTCCATTGAGGCATGTTAGATGCGTTATGTCACCCTTATGTCTACTCTCTGAATTTACATAATGGTATATCCTTTCTCCCAGTGCAGTTAAATGCATTACCTATTCAATCTCATTCTTATTCAAACAGACTTCACTCTCCCCTTGACAGTTTCCATTTGTTAACCATGAAATATTATTTTTTACCACCGAAATTGTCCATTACCGAAATACTTTTTCACATGAAACATTGGATAAGATCAGACAAAACAAACTTCGTAGAAATTTATATGCGACTAAAATATTTTTAGGAAAAACAGCATCGGTTTTCAATAATTTACAATTTCATCTTGTGTTTCTGTCTATCTTCTTCTTGATTGTGAGAAGGCCATATTTACTTTAAGCAGGAAATGACTTTCGTGTCCATGCTTCAAATAAATAACCGGATACCAGGAAATCCAATTATAGGACAAGGTCATATGACTAAAACCCTGTGATTTATAGTTTCGCCTAAGCATTAAGATATAAACAGATTTATCAAAATGAAAGAACATTTTACGATCAGCGACAACTTCTAATGGAATATCTCATTTGAGATCAGGCCCTAATTTCCCGAAACGTCTCCAGCTGAAAACGCTTAAATAGCCTATTTTAGTTAGCCAAAATCCATACTTAAACTTTCATTTTGATAAATAAAAATGTTTAATTGTGATTATCGTAAAGAGAATTCATATTTAAAGCCTAAAACACTCCAAAAGAGGTAAATATTACGCAATTCATAGAAAAACATTACTACTGAGTTATGCTTGATTCTGTTATAAGGGACTAAAGGAGTTTCGGGAAATTTGGGCATTTCAAGAAACAATGGACATTGCAGGCACAAGCCTATGGCCCGCATACGCTAACCAATAACCCTAAAAAAAATTTTTTTAATTTTGTTGTAAAAACGGTTTTACAGCAGTAAACACGTAAATACAGTAGCTGTATTTGCTACGAATATAATGCTCTTCAATCAGAATTACATAATGTTTTTCAAAATTATTTATATTATAGATATTTTGAAACATTGCATACTTCAGTTTTCGGAACACGAGTCTGAAACTCAGACACAGAAGTTATTGAATACGGACCTAGGCATCTTTATCAAAACAGTAAACGTTAGTATATTCTCAATCTAAATCTCAACTCATTTGACCACATACCAATGTAGCATGATTCTTTTTAAACATGTTTTTCTGATATATTATAAATAATACAATTATTTGTTCCATGTTTTATTGAAACAAAATTCTTACAGTTAAGGTTGAACATGAGTCCAATGCATTACTTCTAAATCATACTTAAGTACTTTTTAAATCTAGAAATAATTTTCTTTAGAATATTGAGCAATGACGTTTATCAACATAATGCATTAAAGAATATGCTTTAAAAGGAACAAATACACATTTAGTAATTTTAAATAATACCATGCTGTTGTGTGAAAATATGAGTTGAGATTAGGTTGGTGAAATTACTTGACCGTTCCAAGGCGGTAATCTCTTCATTTATCGGTAAAGCAATATTGATGAATAAGTGGTCTGTTTAAAGTGTTTGTATTTGATTTCGTATTGTTTATATATTTTTTTGTCAAGTTCATCGTTGTTATGACCTTTGCCTGTTGCTTCTAAACAGGGCTCAGTTTTTTCTTTTCGACTACTTTTCCTTAAGTTTTTAATGCATTATTGAGTAAAGACCATTCAATAAAGGTTTTGGTTAATTTTGATCAGGCCAAAGATTTAACCAAGTTGGCTGCTGTGCAAAGTCTCAAGCCTAACAGAGACCAAATAACCTAAAGGCTCAAATATCGAGTCCAAATAGATGTTCATATGTTATAAGAAACAATTACCAAACCATATATGATTGTTATTTTAAAAACAAAACTTCAACGTCTTACGTGGAACCAATTGTTTATAAAAAAGGGTCATATTTGCATTTAAGTTTGCAGCCATGAGTTGAAAAACTCTTAAATATGACTTCAGTTTGAAACATGAAATATCTCAAATGGAACCAATTGTTTACGAAAGAGGTCCTATTTGCATTTACGCAAGCTACCAGAGTCTAAAACTCTAAAACAGACTAATTTTGATTCATGAAACATCTCAAATGGAAGCAATTGATTACAAAACATATCGTTTTTGCATTCATTTAAGCTAAGAAAAGGACAGAGCTGTTGGACCAACGTCTACTTAGTTCCGAGTCCATTACAGAACAGTAAACAGAATAAACAGAAACGAGACATAGCATAAGCTTTAAGGTTTTCTATTTAATTCTGTCTATACTTTTGTTGTGTGTATAATTTACAGGTTGTCTTTCAATGCATAACGCATTTGGTCTTTGTTTATTTTGATTATGCTTTAATTTTGTCGACCTTGAATAATTGATTGTTGGCCCTCCAAAACTACTAAATATATATAAACGCATGTGTGGTGTGTCTGTGTGATTTCGTTCCTCCTGTGTCTCTCGTTCAGTGTTAGTTCGACCCTAACCTTTTGCATTTAACCAGTATCATCTTAAACTGCTTTGCTAATTGGAGTGTCCTTGTAGTTTTCATTGTAATATTTTAATACATAGTTTTATTAAAAGTATTTCAGTATTTTCAAAAAAGCTTTTTATTCTAAATAATTTAGCATTTTAACAACAGTGATGTAGGTAGATCAAGCTGCGTAGCTTGCTTTTCATTCAGCCATAATAACCCGACAGAGTAGATGCCATACTACATTAAACCAGGGTCAAGAAAACCGGCGTTGCTTCCTCTCTGTATGCCAATCTGTGAACTCTTCAAAGTACATTCTACTATTTATAATACTCACCGGTAACGTTGGTAGCTCTGGCGGAGTACTTTGTTTTTCATTCAATCTGAATACCCCGACAGGGTAGATGCCATACTGCGTTACACCAGGCCCAAGCAGATCGGGCGTGTATGCCTCTCTAAAGACATCCCGAGCCACTAACGTGTAGTTGCCCTCAGAGTCTCCAAGCTCGTTGATCCTTAAGATGTATCCCATAGCGCCTAGAACGATAAATTACTACACTGTTGTTCGCAGTATGAACTTTGAGTGTATAAAAGATTTGCATAATGTAAAACATGATACCATTTCCTTTAAAAATCTTCAAACTGATGCTTATGATATGTGATTTAATGCAAGCCCGGTTTTTATTTCTCAAAAAGATCTTAAGCTAAACAAGATTAAAGTGACACTCTTATTCAAAATCAATACATACATATGTATTACAAACATAATTTTTGAGTGATAAACCTTGAACTACTTACTAAATAATGCATTTATGGAAAATATTTATTACAAATAACAAGATTGTAACTGTATTTCAAAGCTGAAAACGCAAACATATTAAATGATTGGTGAATGCTAAAAGATTTACTCTTTAAGTAACTTTTTTCATTTAACCAAATTGCTAACTAAAGCTTAAATTTACCAATAAATTAATATTTAATCGTGACAATCATAAAGATGTTTTCTTTTCAAAGACTTCCTTAACGCTTCTCAAGGAGAACATTGTACACAATATCAACACAAACCTGGTGCACTTAGCCTGATTCCGTTATAAGCAACCAAAGACAGTTCGAAAAATTGGGGCCAAACGCAACAAACAAGCGATTTTTTTTCTGTCATTTATTCTTAGACACAAGTGAAGTGGTTCATGTAATTATCCAAATTATCGTGTTACACGACTTTGATGTTGTAATGTATCATTGAAAAAGCTTATTGATATGTCTGCCTGACCAAAGGTATTTTAACGGACATATAGACCTTACTAAATACACATCATCAACAGACAACAATGACAGAGGGCTTAAGAGGAAAAGCTTAGTACTTAAAAAGTGAAACAAACTTAGGAAATAAAACTCTTCAATAAGAAAGCCAATCTCGGAAAGTTAAAGAGGAAAATAATCCCGATGGAATATATTCAGGAACACTCAGTATTTTACGAGCGCGTGTTTGTTCATTTTCTATCTATCGGAATTTTCTGCCTTACTTTCCACATAATAAATTGGTCCTGTCTGCGGAGAGTAAGACATAGCATAACCTTCAACATATGTATAATTCTCAGATGACGTTTCTTGTTTCGAGCACAATACAACCATTGCGTATTTCTGTTATAATACCTCACGTGACTTTGCCTTTGCAATGCCCCATAACTACCATAGCTTGCAGTCTAAAAGTAAGATTTCTTGCTCGTTTTCAAGCGCCTTTTGTTTTATAAAATATCGTTGAACATCTATGTGAATCCTTAAGCGTTCCGTGTGTATGCTTTTACATTCCATGGGATCTGATATCTATAAATACTATCTAAATTCTTCGTTTAGTCTGATATAACTTGGCATTGGTGTCATTTCGTGTCAAACATGTAACAGATACAATCCTGGATAAAACATTATTCTAAAATAATCTTACATAAACAACATCTCACGAAACTCGTTAAAGTAAAAGTATAAATTTCGCATAAGGCTCTTTATGATTATCATGATAAATATTTGTTTTCATCAGAATCAAATTTAAGCAAGATATTTAGCTTATTGAAACCGAAAACAGCTATTTAAGCTTGTAATGCTTAAGAACATTCCAGAAATCGTGGCCTGTTTATTAAAATAACTATTTAAATCTTAATGAATCATTGGTAGCAAGAGTTAATTATAACTATTTAGAATTCATCAAAGTTTACATCAAACTTCGGTGCCACGGATAACGAACAGTAACAAGTCAGAGCTACAAAGAATTCTCTTTTTTGGGTTGGTTTTACAAAAATAAATGTAGATAATTGTACAATTTCAAATACATGTAGTAATAACTTACAGCAATTTTTACCATAAATACTCAACTAGAAGGAAAGTTGCAATGAAATGAAGATTTGCAGATTGGCCACTCGAGTCTGAAATTTACGGTGGCACAGAGGTGACATGTGTATGCTTTTATTTATCTCGTGCGCACGACATACTAAGTCGTGCGCACGAGTAACTAAGTTATGCGCACGAGTAACTAAGTCGTAAAAAATAGTTTGCTTTAAATGACGCTGGGGAAAATAAACCTGCGCCACAATTAAAGAAAGTTATGCTCTTAAGTTTCTAACTTTCGATTATATTTGAATACGCTTTTTTTACTTTCTTTCAAAAGACAAAAAAACACCTTAGAAATAAAATATTTGAGTAAACGTTTACTTGTACAAAGTATTTTTGCTTTAAATGTGCAAAAAACAAGTATCGATTACAGAAACTCTTTACTCTGGAAAATTCTTAGATTCTACTCAAACGACGCAAACAGTTTTGTATATATCATTGGTGATTCATAAGCAACAACTCAGAAACATTTGTAATCACAACGTATTAGATGCTTAACGATTTCATCAATACGTAAGGAATATGATATATTAGTTCAGAAGCTTTGAGATGACAATATATTAGTACAGGCATCCCGTCATGCAGAAAATAATTTAATATACCGAAAAGTATGCGGTGTATGACATTTAGATATATTCTGCGCGTTTGCTATTGAACCATTCTGGTATTCCGTGCCATCCTTTTCACTGGGGTTTAGTGTTGTATAGCGGTTATACAATAAATGAGGTCTACGCGCAGCAGCCAAAAATAAAAATTACTTCTTGTCTGTGATCTCTCGAAAAAAACAAGAGCACCGCTGTGGTCTCTTGAAAAAAGAGCACTGTTAAACGCACACCAACGCTCGTTTGTTCTTGTATTTGTTTTCAGTCGACCAATGGACGTAACTCAATAATAGCTAAGTCATAGTTATGACACTTTCCATATATATGCGTATTTTCTCTGGCAAAATGTGTGCCGAGTTCCATTTCAGTATATTGAACGGTGCTTCAGTTATGATCAAGGTTAGAATATATGCACGCCGACGAAATCAATTTATCACAAGTTCCTGACATTTGTTTCAAATACAAACTAACTATAATCTAATGTTAAAAACATAAAAACAACAACAAAGCCAACATGTTTTAAACTTTGCAAGTTTAGTGAACACAGGAGGTTCATCAAACGTCATCCTTATTATTTTTGTGTCCGAAATACCGTTCTTTTTGAATGTATAGCCAACATGTGTGTGGGCTAATGACAATCGAGGATTTACCCCATTTACTATAGCTTCATATCATGTCGAGCAGATATAACATTGAATTCCTACATTTTCGTTGAAAGTATTTTGTCGATCTACATGATTTGAAACAGTTGTTTTTGTTTCATAATTCGCTTTACCTCTGCAGATGCGCGTAGTTACTACGACTGACGTCATGAACCCGAATTAAAAATAGATGTGTTACAGCTATCGAACCGTATTAACAAACTAAATAGTACAATATACAATCAAGCAAGCACAATTATATTTTTTTAGATATTCGTTCCTATGCGAAAATATAACAAAATAGCGTAATTAAAAAGAGAACAACATTATAATGAATGATAAAATTAACGATGTCATCCCTGTTACTATACTTTGCATATGATATATATAATAATCCAATTATCTACAACTGGCTGTTGCTTTTTTTTACAAAATTGACTCTTTAAGTTGATCTTTCGGTGCTTTTCCTTTTTGTACAACCAACGATTGATTTTATTTAGTGCATGAAATATCCACGAAGCCGCGACCATTTAGCATGGTTCGACACCCATGTACTGATTTAATTAAGCTTAAAGGCATGTGTGATTAAACATTCGCGCCCAAGTACCACATAAGGGTTATACTACATAGTGGGCGAAGCTATTGAGTGAAATAAGTGCGAATACCAAATGAATTCATTTTGGCGTTCTACAGAAATGGTACGATAATGCTCGATATTTGACCTCTCTCAATTGTCTGTACTCGAACATAAACGAATTAACCTCATTCTTCTAAAATTCAAATACAGTTTATAATGTAAGTGAGATTTGAACGCTTTCTACATTATTTGATTAGGAAATACTTTTCTGAGGCACTATATATTTAATTATGTTTCTGTATTTTACTTTTTTCAATCTAGAGCAATCTAAAAATCATCTTTTACTGGAATGTGTGCTGTTGTTCACAATATCTAGTATAACTAATCTTTGATAAACACGTTCCCATCAATAACGGAGTGTGCAAATGGTCCATATCTCAGAACTTGCCGATAATAATACATCCTCAGCCAGCTATCTTAATAGACAATTTGCTATTTCAAATAGTCACTTTTTAAGAAAGATTCTCCGTAATTGCCAAACCGAGCAAGCCAACAACATTTATCATTTAACTGCGCCATTAAAGGAGAGAAAATGGATTCCACTGGCTGCGATGATAGCTGTGATTATTTCACAAACTTTGCCCCATGATTTCTTAATGCAAATGTGTGTCGGTTATGGAATATTTACCACTGAATATTCCATTCAGGAGAACATGATTGATAGGGTTTGTTATTCGTCCCGTTTTATTTTGTAAATATCAAAATATCGGTGAAGTAATGGAGCAAAAGAACATTTTTGGCAATCACAATCTTCTTACGCTCTGAAATATATGCGTCTCATTGAGTGGAAGGAGATATAAGCCCTGTAAATTAAGATCCATTTAATTCACCCTGACAAAGTAGGTCAAGATGACATGATGCTGTTATTTATGCCAAAATAGCTGACTGGTTTTTGGAATTGCTTACACTAATTGAACTCATAAATGAAATCGTGGTCGTTCCAGATCAGCAACTAATAAAGAAATGTCTCGAGTGTGACGGAAATATATGACTGTACTACAGGACATAAGCGAAGCACATTTTATTAGCCGTACAGTACAAAGTGTATCAAATCGTTCCCATGATTATGTTACATGAGAGCATGCTCCCAAATACAATCTACATTACCATCGTACAATACCGTTATTTAGAAGGACTTTCCCCTGATATGGTTTGCCAGATAGCTGTTCCATTCAAGGCGTAACACAGTCACTTACTTTTGTATTAGTTATCCTTTAATCTGTTCTTTTATAAAAGAATATATTTTAGAGGAACAAATATCTTGCGTACGACCATTCAATATATAACACTGGATATTTTTCACTAGTTTGGATTTTTAGCATGATCTCATATCCAAATCAAACGTCAGCACGTGCATGGCTGTGACACAATTGCAACGACGTCATTTCATCACGTTCGTGTATAACATGGCGCTCCTTTCTATAGATCTACACTAACTTGTCATTTTAAATCCTTTCAGGCATATGAAAAGAAAATTGTTTGATGCAAACAGTGAGCCGCTAGTGCCTTTGTTATGAAATCCCCAATGTCTTTGAAATACTTTAAGTAATTATGAAAGTGCCTGCCAGTACTGCTGAAAACAAATTTTGAGAAAATAAAAAATAACGCAAGTTTGTCCAGTGGCAATAAGAAAGGGTTTGATGCAATATATGGGAATTGGTTTAATACTTTTAATTTTTCCCTTTTTTAACTAATAGACGGTTCTGAAATTGTATGTGGGAAGAGTATTTCCTTTTATTGACCTGGCCATTTACAATGTACAACATTCCCTCAAAGTTCGTTGAAGACTGTTTCAAATTGTTCCATGCCCAATGACTTTTGTACAGTAGCATATTATTACCCTTGAATTTTTCTTAACAAATATTGTTAAAGATGCACTCCCGAATAAGATTTACCACAATGAATACAATTTTTATTCTTAATAAAGAATAACGAGTTCAAATTGAGAGAAAGGTGCAGAAAACAGGGTATTTCTACCATATGAAACGATAGTATATCGCAGTAAATCTTTTAGCACACACCAATCATTTTTTTGCAGATTCATTTATCAAATAATCTTGTTTTCAGTAATCAATATTTTCCATAAATGCATTATTTGGGAAGAAGTTAAAAATTATCACTAAAATTTGTGTTTGTTATACATGTGTATGTATTGATTTTGTATAAGAGTGTCACTTTAAGTAATGTTATGATAAGTAACTATGTTGCGTGAGAGTGTGGTCTTATGCTGTTAGGGCTCTCTTGATTTTGTCAATGATAAGTAGCCAAATCCCTTGAGTTGTTTAATAAACAAGTTGTCGAGACTGCATTACTTACTTTTGTACGACTTCCCCTTGATTTTGTCGATGATAAGTTGCCCATCCCGATAGTCCAATCCATCTGAGAGACACTCATTTACAGCCTTGGCGTACAACCATACAGCATCATAAAGGTAGGCTGTTTCCGGTTTTAACTGAGATGGAAGAATATACATGTATTTAAGGATTGTGCACGATCTCGTAAATCCATGAAGCGCGTTCGCGTTACTTTGGAAATGTGTGAAATCATGCCCGATTCGTTAACATTATCATAATCATGATCATCATCATGATAAACACCATCATCATCATCATCATCATCATCATCATCAAGGCGATTTTTATAATTAGGATATAGAAATACTATCATTATCATTTTTGTCGAAACAGCATAGTTTGTAACGGAGTCAACCTGATAGAAAAAACCAAACTGATGACGGTGATGTAAATCAACGTCAACTAAAATAGAAATGGTATCTTACAGTGTTCTTTCATTTCTCCCCCAATTTTTAACACAGGAAAATAACAGACACGGGATCATTTGTTATGCAAACGTTTTTTTTGTTTTTATACTTAACCCTGTAGATAAGTTTTTTTTCTGCATCTGTCGTTCTGTCTATGCATACATTTCCATTGTATTGACTGTCAAAGAAGTCAATTTACCGAGTTCTACTTCGTCTACAATTCAACTTTGACTTTTCAAGCCTCTAAGGCAAATAAATATTTCAAAAAACGCGATAAGTGGACATATATTTTAAATAAAAAATAGATGTGCCTTAAAATTCCACACCATTTTCTGGATTATCGACCATTGTGTTGCCAAGGTCGTGTTTTTTGTAACATGGGTTTCTGGTTAATAAATACCATCAAATATCATCAAATCGTGTTAATAGTGATTCTCAAAATTAAAGGGCAATAACACATACTAGTAAGTCTTTAGATCATTTTTAGGTCGATTTTTAAAATAAAACCATTTCAACAATGATCATTTTAAAAGTTTAAAAGCTGTAACTTTTTAATCAATAACACATGGGAGTAAATTATTTCCGAAATATTGTAGACAAAACTATGAACCGTACAAACATGCTTTTTTATACTAACTCTTTTAAGACCTCCGATGTGTTTATAGTGGTTCTCGAAGTTAAAGGGCGGTAACTCCAGGTAGCTATTAACAACGCGGGTGAATGTGTCATATTCCGGATAAACTGGTGGAGAGTGAACAACACCTATGAAATACTGGAATGCCTCTTGGGTGGTAGCAGGTACGTTCTTCTCGCTGAATATTCCTGAAATGGTTAAGTTTCAGAATTGACAGTGCATGTCAATCCATTTATTCTAAAGTGCAAACATTAGATACAATATATGAAAAACACAATCGAATGAATTTTAACCGCTCGATATGCCCTAACTTATAAGATGATGAATACATTTTATAGCATTAATATCGATACATTCAAGGTGCTTTAGATATATGGCTACTGTTATCTGTTTTTCTCACAAAATGCGACGGATATGAAATGCACAATAATGCTGCATCAATAAGATTGATTGGTTAAAAAAGTAGAATTCTCATGAAAGTCATGAGGCATCTATGTTATCTTCACCTGCAAATGATTCAAGAGACGGCACCTTCACGTCACGACACATAAAATATGAAAGATTCGCGGAGACTAAGGTAGTTAATAGACACACATGAACACACTCTCGGAAGTGATTAAACATTTTATTCTGTTTGAAAGAATGAATAAACATATAATGGGAGAATGGAACTATGGCTCTCTTTTCTTAACTTCTCAGTTTAACTCATTTGCTATTATGGAAATCAAGACATGAACTATAAGTGTATTAGTTATTTTATATTCGTTCTTTCCCTATCATATTTTTCACAACTTTTTAAGGATTTAAATATAGAATATAAGGGAACGTACCATGGTTCCTGATAAAGTTAGCTTACTGATGTCAAATTATGTAATATCATATCAATATATAAACTATTCAATATATATATATATAATTTGCGTTCGTTTTCATAGACCTGTCATCCAGAGGTTAATATTATGTATATTTGATCACTTTCAGAGTTTCTGAATGGTAATGATCTGTGAACCAGACAGCCATGTCCTAAAGATAAGTAATCCCTTCGATCAATATACTGCAACAGATCTGAGAATGCTATTTTGAAGTGAAGAAGGTTCATTTTCGTCCAAATACCAATCTAATTGATCCCAATAGGAAATTCTGATATACTTGTTTGAACTAATACTGCCACGAAATTATTCATTTTTTTTTTGTATAATTGCACAAATAGCCATGATAACTCAGTTTGATATTGGGGCCATTTGGCTGTTTATAAAAACAACGTTAATAAGTTGACCACAAATTCATTATATATAATCAAGATAACAGAAAATTGTCAAATGCTCCCGGTTTGCCCTGTTGAACAGAAAACCATCAGTATTTTACCTGTCTGTACAGATAGATTTAAGGTTTTATCACATTTTTATAGTGACCAATCCAAGCTTTCCCTGATGTTTGTAAATATTTATAATTCAATGAAGGGTCACATTTTGTATTTAAGATCAAACAAAGAGTAAAACTCCCAACTTAAACTAAAACGTTTGAAGAAATATAACACACCACTGAGTGTTATTTGACATTATAAGGACCGGCCAGTCAGCTCCCGAAGGTGTATATAGACCGAGGCTTGCCGGTCTATATAATACCCTATGGCCCGAAGATAAGTGTTATATTTCTTATATTATACCGAACACTTTATATCATCATTCACTATTGAAGCGCTTTTGATGTGTTTCATTTAACAAAGCTAATATCAAAGCCAATAAAGCTAATTACTTTTGGCCAGAAATTGTAAACAACACTCACCCTTTGTATCACGTCAGCGGTCCAAATCATATTTTTGCGAGATCCGGACCGGCCAAAATATGATGGACCGCTGACGTCAAAGAAAGGGAAATTTTATCAAAATACAGTGATATATGGACCGATCAACTGTAAATAAACAAAGAAGGGACACATATATGCAAGTTAAATTATAGCGAAATGCAACATGCGTGTGTTATTGTTTTTTTTTATATCGTTAATAAACCTTCCCAAACTGGGATATAAATTGAGAATATCCCAACAAAGTCTTAGTCTTATAAAAACATAGATTAAAAGTGTCAATATTTGAAATTATGCAATTAAAGTTGCTGTCAATGTGGTTTAGCATTTTAAATCTTAATTGAAATTATTGATATTTTTCGAATTAGAATGAAATTTTATTGAATAAAACATTCATTTTAAAACACAATAACCATAACAAAAAACTACTTTCCTCAATTTTTCCACAAACAATTATATTTTTTTCAGAATGTTTGATCTTCAAAACCGAATTTCCCACTGAATTAGCTAGATTAATTCCACAACTCAGCTTCAAATTATTTATTCATTCAAGCTATCAAGCAATGAGCTAGCATTCGTGTTTTTATATATTTCTTGAGTGCCAAAAAGCAAAATGGTGACATTAATCAGAGAAACTTGATACAATTATGATTGCATTTACCACTGATGTACCTAGAGTGTATAGTTTACCATCAACAAATACCACCAACAGTGGACATGTCAAAACTTGATTTTGGGAACAACACAATGCTGTAAACTCTTGAACGCATGGGTTCTTTAGCCATCACACCAGCATCCAGAGTTGAAGGATGAATACTCTAATACATGATATTGCTGAAGTCCCTTTTGAAATGTTGAAAATGCTTTAAATATCACAGTACAAGTAACAAACAAATAACTGGTCGTAAATCAGAAACCGCAAAATTTCAGGTTAAGGAAACATTGACATTGCCCTTTGACACACTGATCTCAAAATCAAATAGGTTCACCTGCTGGTAATGACCAAGATGCATACTAAGGTTTGGAACCCTGGGCCTAAGTGTTTCGCATGTATTGATCAGAAACAAACTTTTAGCTTAAGGTCATCACATTTGACCAACTGACCTCAAAATTAAAAGGGTTCATTTGCTCTTCATGACCAAACTGGCCACCAAGTTTGGGGTCGTTATCACTAAGCGCCCTTCAGTTAATTAGCGGAAACGGCTAATGGTCATAACGACCTTTATATTTGCCCCACTGACCTCAAAATAAAAAGGTTCATCTGCTCGTCATGACAAAGCTCCCTACTAAGTAAGAGTTTCCTGGGCCTAAGTTTTCTTCAGTTAGTGGCCGGAAATAACTTTTCATCTATAGGTCACCACGACCTTTGCCTTTGACCATTGACCTTAAAATCAAAAGGTTTCATCTGCTGGTCATGAGATCCCTGGGCCTAAGTGTTATTGAACAGAAACCGTAGGGATGGACGGAAGTAGGTACGGACGGATTGACGGACCGATAACTATAGGCTTCACTATGGTGACATAAAAATGATATATGTTTCGCTTGTTCTATACTTAATTTGAAATCCTGAATTGAATATTTGGTCAGCTTGAATTTAATAATATTAATAATAGTTTATATGGTACAGGTGTTTGATACGGCTACCATTCATCAAAGATTGACCAATAACAAGCTTTAAACTTGAATTTAAGTTCTTGGGTCTTTGTCGAGTATATATCATAGCAAACAATATCTAGTCGTTGCACAAACATAAGATACATCTCGTATTACTTCCTATGATTGTGAAAAACGTTTCCGTAAAAACATTCTCGAAACACTCTTCTCTTCTAGATACAAACTATAATTGACATCTTAGGTAGAAATTTTGACAGAAATAACACATCAAGTTTCATATGTTGCCAATGATCTTATTTTCTGCGTGTTAGTTTGGCACGCAATCCATTCATCTTCATGTTGCATCTCGCAACAACAAGCTTAAAAGAGTTTATACACTTTCTCCTTTCCGAAATAAAATCTAGAAGGGGGAATCTTTGACAACCACAAATTACATATCGAGTAGGAAAATTCCTGAACGATTGATGCACTTCATATTTCAGGAGTTGTTATGGTCTCCCTGCGTCTTTTTGCCGCATTTTGACTTGAACCCACTTTTGAATTAAGCAAATGAAAGTAGCTATAATTGAACAGGATATTAAGCCATTAAGAAGTTCTTTAGACCCCTTCCCTACCCCCGCATCAAGAGGCTGTGTAACAACGATGCAATCATATACAACGTTACACAACAAAGTAGAGAAGAAGGAGGGGTCAGCCCGAGTAAAGGGGGGCGGGGCTTACCAGGATATGTGTGTGTCACCTTGGTTCGGTTTCGATGTTTCACTACCAAGAAAGGCTCAGAGCCTAGTTTGTATTTGTGTATGTGATGAAGTATGTTTGTGTCTAAATATTCCATTTTCGCTTGGGCCCCTGTCTGGTGTTCTCCAACAGGGAATAGTTTTAATTTTTCGGCAAATGGGCTTCTCTCTGTATTTTACATTGTATTGTTGGACTTTTTTCTACCCAATGATCATTAGGGCTGTATTTAAATAGATATAAAAAGGAGACTGACTTAATATATGTATTTAACGTAACTGTGTTGGAGCTCTTAGAGATAGATAGATTAATACATTTTGTCAAACATAAAATGCATAATTTACATGGTAGTTTAAATGTTTTAAATACAGCTGTAAAATTATATGGCTATTTCTTTCTTACGATATGTGTTTTTATGTTACCAGTGGTTCAGTTTTGCAGAATGCATCCTTTAAGACTGATTGATTCGTGCGAACAGATATATCCTCTAGAGCGTGGTAAACAGTGTTGGTTTTGATTACCAGTCCTAATAGAGCCGAGACTGTTATTTCAAAGATTCGGTGTATTCTGTCCCCGATGTACCATATTTCTAGAATATACGATTAACTATACAAATATATAGTTATATGTTAAGGAGATTTGTCTGTCGATTTTATATTGGCGATTTATTCTTCAAGCTTTATCCGATTTTTATAACCTTAGACCAAACGGAAACTGATAATACTCATTTTAACAGAACTCTTTAGGCTGAAAAAAAAAATCAAATTTATCATTGCGTTACCAAAGGTATTCGGCAAAAAAATTAGTTTTTATAGCATTTTTAAATATCTATTAACAACGGAGTTGTTTATTGAACTCGTAATGGTTTTGAATTATAATTACTAGCATTTCGGTCACATTTCCTTCGTAATACTTTTATTCTCGCCGTTTGGCCCTATACAACTTGAACAATATTAACCGTAAATAATTCATTTGAAAACAATGTGCAAGTCATATCTTATTTTCATAAAAAAAATGTTTTGAGAGTTTATTTATAACAAAGACGTAAGTACAATTAAGAATACACAGAATCAATATGAGAACTAAAGGAATTAGCCCAACAGTCAACAAGTTCAATATAATTATATACCCTGTTTAGGGGCAAGTAGGAGCTCAAACGATAACCAGAACGAGAGACACAAACATAACAGTCAGGGGCGTTATTCATTTCCTAACTTAAGTCAATTTCTTAATTTTTTTCAAAATCAAATTAAAAGAAACGTATATGTGCTTTTAATATGGAAGTATGTTTTTTTCAATAAGGTAGAAGATATAAAAATAATGTATTTTGGAACTTCATTATTTTTTTATTTCATATGAATAAATAGTAACTAAAATTAGGAATGTGATATCAGGCGATTTGCAATAAAACATTGAATACATGTATTTAAAAAAATCAAAAATTAAACGAGCAGTTTTTTCTAGAATTAAAGAAAGGCGCACTTTTTTCAGCAAAACACGACGCCGTTTTTCCCGCGAAAAATGACGTTATAGACGAATTTAGAAACAATAACGTTTAACAAGAGAAAGAAAAAGATATGAGCGTGAACGTTTTCACAAGACGCACTTGACGTTGAAATTTCATAGCTGAAAACGAAGAATTGATGAAAATATCGGTTATTGTAGCTGGAACGCAAAAATATGAGAGACGTCTCAAAATTGATGTCAGTGACTCGTAGATTCAAAACTGTTCCGAATATTGAAAAAGTAAAAACAGTCCCTAACTGGGCATATGCTCTTCTATTCGTATACCAATTTTCAGACAGAAACTCGAAAAAATATTCAAAGTCGCGTTCCACCTTAAGATGTTTTATGAATACCGCCCCAGCTGATCACATACAATCGTCTTCGATATTATTTAACTGGCCCTGGGTGCTCAACAAATCTCAAGTTCTTATTCAATGGAGTACCTTATTTAAGTAATGTGTTTATTCGAATAAAAGGAGATAAGTTTAGTTATTTCTTATTATCGGTAATTATTTAGTTTTTGATTTTTTAAAATGAATTTCATACGTTGTCTTCCGTGATAATTAGAAAAGATGCACTCTTAGTCCCAAATAATATTTACTAAAATTGATACAATTATTTTAATATACCAAGAAGGATGGATTTATTGAAAACAATTGTTCTTATGAAGGATTCCGAGTTTTGAAAGAAATGTGCAGAAAACAGAATATCACAGTAAATCTTTTAGCAGTCACCAATCCTTTAATATTTTTGCGTCGTTAGCTTTTAAATACACAGTTACAATCTTGTTATCAGTTATTAATATTTCCATCAATGCATTATCTAGTTAAAGTAGTTCAAAGTTTATCACTCAGAATTTATGTTTGTTATACAAGTGTATGTTTTAACCCGTTTACCTTTTACGTTTTTTCTTTATTTAGGATTGTTGGGATAAGAGTGAGGTTTGTGCACGTAATCTGGTTTAAACCCCAGTAAATTTACATTTTACTGATCGTTCCAAGGCGGTACCTAATATACCTAACACTCCTTATTAACATACCTAGTTTTTTATATTTAGTATATATGCACTGTGCTGTTTGTGGAGTTTTGTGCTGTTCTTCCATGTTTCTTGTTTGTGATTTTTTGTTTTTGTGTTCTATGTCTTTGGCGCCTACCCAGTGCCATTAAACCGGGTTTATGTTCAAACTTTTTTTGCTACTGAGCTTGTTTCTGTAGTTTTTCACATAAGTATTGATTTTGTATATGAGTGTCACTTTAAATATGGAATTATCACTTGAGTATCTTTTCATTATTGATTGAAGTTCAATCCTTGCATTTAAACTTTTCTTTTAACTTTTTGTTCAAAGTTTAATATCAATAAAATCGAGAGATAATATGATACTAATTTAGTAAAACATTTCAAATTTTTAAACAAGCTAGGCTGTAAAATTTAAAAATGAGCTAGTAATTCAAAAAGTATTTTCGAGAAACTGGGGCCAGTATTTCAAAATATGTTGGAGAACGGGTTAAGAGCTGTCGGCATTATCTTGTGGAAATTCATGGGTGATAAAGATATAAAAATATGTCACTCTCGAAGAAATCGCAGAAATTGCAGACAAGAAAAGAAAAGAATATGGGTATTATAAGCACAAACAACAATATTCTGAGTCTTTAAGAACACTTTATTCCGCGAGACTTGCCAGTAATGATGTCTTACTGGTAGGCGGTATAATTTGAGTAATTGTAAGCGCTGATTATCTATTACATAACAATGATATTTGTTTCTAAATGCAGCACCAAGCTGACATAAGTAATAAGCTAAAGAGCTGCTATATCATTATGGGTTCTTATGTTGATCATTAACCTATAAGCGCCATTGGATCAGACATAATTATGGTTATTTGAAGGAATGCCAATTGTTTTCATAATTTGTTAATTTCCTGTCACTGAGCAGATTAAATCATAAGCACCGACGTCTGAAGTCACGTTGGTTTGTGATGGAGCGATATTCGAATATAATCGGATGATTGCCCATGGGTGCCCAGCATCAGCGATTATATAAAAAATATTATAAATATACAATTGTTACCAACTCGAAAACTTAGCCATGAGTTATAGTGCCAATATTCATTTATCCCTTATGCCATAGCCTAATTCGATTTCCTAAATTGCACATAGTCAAATTGAATAATACATTGTTCAGTTTTTTTTTTCATTTATACGAAAAAAATAAACGCATTTTGGTCCTTATTTAGAAATATACAACATGATGAGTGAGATTCTTAGATAAGGAATATCACTTATGTTAGGGAATAAATACAGATGTCTTATGAATACCGTTCTAGCTTTAGCTCTTTGTGGTCACACTTACTTGTTCGAATGATTTGTATATAACTAAAAGCATAGCTTACCCCTGAAGTAAAGTTGTGCATCTTGTGGATCATACTGTCCAACGTGAACGCCGACTACAAAATACTCGCCAGTGTCCAGCAAGCCGCGGTCGTATAGCTGATCGACCAGGCCAACAAACTCATAGGACTGACCCAGCATAACGTAAACTGGAAAACAAAGATAAATGTAAACAAAACACAGTGAAAAAGAATCGCATTGAAACAAAAACGTTTCAAAAAATCTATATAGTTCTTCATGTCGATTTGATTCAGACTGTTCATTGACAATATATTGATATACGCAGCTCTGCCTCGCTTAAAGATGCTTTCTGAAAATCAAAAGCGATACTCAATGATTCAGAATGGCCGTTCATATATTTAAATCATTGAATAAAGCTTACATTTAAAGTTGGGCACATCTATCGTGATAATGTTCCCCAACGCTTTTAATTTTACACCAGAACAATAGTTATCAATTGAAAAACTTGATGGGAAATCACAACTTTTAAATTATTAAATTGCATAAAATGTTATGTACATTTTGCATTTTTATCATTTATAAAGTTTTAAAACTACAATTAGATACTTCAAAGCTATCAGTTTCGTTGGCATACAAAATCTCACAAAACACATAACTGTTGCTTGGCCATAGCTTTTCATGTGAACATCATTGCTAAAGAAGACATTTCTGGCCAACAAAAAAAAAACAAAAAAAACGCAACTTGCAATGTTATCAAGATTTGTCGATCTATTATTTATAAATCCGATTTTCGCAAAATTGCATTACAAAAATCTAATGGCTTGTAACAGTGTCACGAAACCGTTCCTAAGTTCGGTTTAGACACCAAAGCTCTGGAGGGTCTAGCTATTCCATATATCCAATAATTTGAATTGAAATCACATCATTCCAAATTGCATTAGAAGATGGTGAGTCGCTAAAAACTCTCTTATATTACACAGTTAGTTTCAATCTAATTGTTCAAGATGATGCATTTTGTTATAAATGAAGAAGCAACGGCCTGTTCTGGCTAAAAACTTGATTAAGACTTCCGTCGTAATAGAAACAAGAGCGCCGCTGAGCGATCGCCAACGACCGTCTGTTATTTTCTTTAGTTGTTATACGGGTATAAGTAAACAATTAGTTAAACAAGCGCTATGGTTATTGCTGTACATGTTCGTATTGTCTCAGACAATATGTGTAACAACATTTATTTGAGTTTCTTTACCGGTCTTTAAGTAATTGCCAAGGTTCAAGTTTATGAAGGCCGAGGTGGCTGACGACGACAACACCAACGCAAACTCTATGACTTTACCTCGACTTTCTTTTTTCGAAAGACAAAAACGATCTAATCAATCTGTAATGAGACATTGAACTACAAAGCGTCAAACCCAGCAGACAAACACGTACTATGATTTTGCTTTAATCAAGAATGTTTATTTATTTATCTTTCAATTGCATCTTTTAATTAAGTGTCCTACAATTTTGGCCAAGAACGTGAGAAGCTTGAGTGCATCAAGGGAAATTATATAAGTTTGGGCAATACTTTTTATTTAATTCACCTTTCAACACATTGTTTGTTTTCCCTAAAGCAAAAAACTTCTAAACATTGACGTAAATAAGAATGGTTTGCTTTCTATAAAGTAGGCCGATGGGTGCAATTATATTCACATCAGTGGGCGTTACATATCGCCAATGGGAATGAATAAAATCTTTGAGTATTAAAATAAAGGGGGAGGGGTGCGGATGAGTTTTATTATTCTATATTTTACAATTTTATCATCTGTGTTTGTTATTTTTTCTGTCTCTTTTAACAAGATCACAATGAGTATTTGGATGCTGGACTCTGTTCATTTCATTAGATTTGATGATCTTTAAATATCCAGTTATATACCGGCAACTTTGTGTTATTCAGGTGACCAGTACACAAACAAACAAATACCTTGTTCTTGGGGTCTAAAGCTAACGCTCTTGATACCAAATTTTGAGATGAGCAATCGTGTTGTCTTATTTTATTTTTGTGTTTGGTTTATGTATCTTAATTGTTATACATAGTTACTGTTGACACCTATTAAATATATTTTAAAAAAAGAGAGAATGAAAAGCTCCAATACCTACCGATTTCGGTACTAACTTACTTCTTGTGTCTACGAACGTTTCTTGGACGATTCGGATGAATGGGTTCACCATGTGGTCATGGAAGTAAGGTCCTTTGTACACTTTCCGGAATGTAACCTCGATCTCGTAGCTTTCCAGCAACTGTTGTATGAACAAAAGTATGATATATTGTGTTGATAATTTATTCGAAAGAGGCGTTAGTATAATTCAGAATTCAGTATACTTATATTACACTTAATAGTCATAGTTGTTGGATACAGTATAAAATATAAGTATGCAGTTTTTGTATGCGATTGGAAAATTAAAGTACATACAATGGAAATTTAATCATCAGTAAATAAATTTAATGCATAGCTTTAAGTTTTCTTAAGGATATTTTACGCAAGAAGGTAACGCCTTTGCAACCTCTCTGGTATAGGCTTTTAAAAAGCAGGTGCTTTGAATTGAATCTTTTTGAATTAGTAAAACCCTCTTGATATATTCTGCACTTGTTTAACTCCCAAATCGTTAAAAATCAAACCAAAGCAACAGAAAACAATACAAAATATGTATTTCCATTCTCAATCACAATCGAAGGACATATTTGGAAAAAAAGGTTCTTTTTGCCTGACAAGTTCTTGGTAGCCAATGCAAAGAATCCAACGAAAAAGTTGCGGTTTTGTTTCGTAACCTCTCTTTAGCAAACACCCTATAACCCAAATTTCCATAAAAAATACTCGATTTTAGTCTGACTGTAAGCTCGGTTAGATAGACCACATATTGAAAATAGGCACAATGCAGGCTCTTTTGCAATTCTAATAAGAAATTCTGGAAAAATGCAAATCAGTTATAATTTCCTTTTTTTGTTAAAGCAACATAAATGTTTAGCACAAAACCTATATTTCACGACTTAACCAACATGTTTATCGAACATATCACCAAAGAAGTCCTCTTTGGTTCTCTTTAGAGAAATTTAACATATTAATGCATGTTCAAAAAGTTAAAAAAGAAATTGGAAGTATAATATTTTACATGAGACTCCATACAATAAAACAATATGAACCTGCTTGAACAAGCATTCTAGCCTTTCAGTAACGAGTTTCATAAAAATGATCAAATAAATGGCAACGAATGTAATTATTTTCATTAAATGACTCATTTGTCGCAAAATGAAATAAAAATTATTAGGTAAAATGTTAGACAGTTGATTTAATAGTAGTGCTTTTGCATTACACAAGTTTTATGCCAGACAAAAATATATTTGTATTACAGCTACAATACAAAATGCACCGTCATGTGAATAAAACACTCTCATCTTCATGGAAATATTATCTTCGCCGAGGAAAGAGATTTGCTTTAAGACCAAATTTCACTTCCTGAATTCTGTCAGCCATCAGTATTTTATTTTCTCTACGAGCAGATAAAACTTCGTTAAATGGTATCATGAAGTGATTAATGTTGTGGTGCAGGTTTAGAAATATTTCGCTGTTTCTCATTCCGATAGAAACGTAAATTCAGAAAAAAATATAATTAAATACCCCTTTTGTTCTTGCTGTCTGAAAGGCAAATGTTTGTGCAGTGTTAGGAAAATTTCATTTAAGAATAATACAATTACATTGTTAAAACGTATTTTAAATGATGTCTAAAAATGGCGTAGTGATGCACAAATCTTTGTATTTCCAAAGTTTAACAAACATCAACGATGAATTTAGAAAGGAACAACTTATGTGATCAACTAATAAATTGTATCAACAGAGATTGTGAAACGTTATATATATATACCTTATTCAAACATATTTATTTTTTACACGCTATATATACGCTATATACATATATTTTAGTGATGGCAGACCTTTGAAACGGGTGGAAATTACACAATTACAGAAACCAAAGGTAGACACAGTAATCTATTTTTATAAAAATTATCATAATGATTGATACAACTTCCCGAGCATTTTGTTTTGACAGAACCATTGGCCTCTGGCAGATACTCAAATTGAAGCAAGAAACACATACGCTCCAAAAGTTCCTGTTGATATTGTAATACCCTACAAGAAGAGGGAAAATTCCTGGAAGCGGCACTAGTTAAATAACTAGTTTAAGCCTAGTATAAGTTGCCCCATCCCATGACGCACATGTGCACGCCTTCGCAAATCTAGGATATTATAATTACGTTTGTCTAGAGGTCTCTGTTATGACGGCCCTTTTCAGATTGATATCAATACCTCGGTGTAGATACTTAATCTTAACAAGCCATAACTGACCATTGACCAACCCATAATGCGCAGGAAAGTTGGCATCATGCGTGGGGAAAACATGCCAGACTTTCCATAAACTAAGCCTTTAATTCTCAAATCGTCACAATCAGCGCACATAGCTATAATATTTGTTTTGATTATGAGTTTCCTAACACTAAACAAGAAGCATTTAAATCTACTAAGTCATATGACATTTCCCAAACCAAACGATTGTTTCCTGAACCAGACTATGTAATATTGTGTCGGGTATATGACAAAATGCAGACAATCCCTCAAACAAATCCTTAGTAATCGGATATAACACATAAGGAGGGAAAATAATCAAAGACAATATTCATAGCAACACAAGGATGTACTTTAATATGACTGACACAAATTGAACGATAAGGCAAATGTTGTTTTGAGGTCAGCCCCAGTTAGAGTGTTAACATCGACAAAGCTTTTCAGAGTATGTAGTATACGTGCGAAAACCGTGATTTGAAAAACAAGTAGTCACGTTTCCAATGAGCTGTTCGTAGTACTGAAAAAGAACAAACTACCTTATTGCGTTCCTACCACGCATTTGAATATTGAAAATGCACTGTAAACAAAAGCTTGCGTTTTGTTTATAAAGTTCAAATCATTTCAAATATGTAATCAACATTATCATCGATGAGAGAGTATAATGACATGCATCACATTTGCTTGTGACATGTAATAACTAAATGCAGCCCATATCATTGACATTTATCATCAGTTAGTATACGCACAAAGTGAACTTAGTCGTCGTAACCAGATTTCATTATAATGTGTCATGTCCCGGGGGAAATGTTAACAACTCTTTCTAATCAATTCAAGTTATTGGATACCAAGCAAATGATGTAATTATGGATGAATTGTAGAACCTCAGACGTAATGATGATAAATAAATCTGGCAGTTATTTGAACGATGGCGATACAAAAGAAACACAAAAGATCCAATTAGCCTAATTACTTCCTGAGGGACAAAAAAGCTAAATATTCTTCGAAAGAGATTTAATATCAGTGGATATAATCATCCTGTTCAAAAACTTATTACGAAATTACGGACTCCATACACTTTGACCAGCCCAATTGCGTTCATATTCCGATAATAATCTTTAAAGACACATCCTTAATAAAAAGTACTTTGTTTTATATTGGCACACAGCATCGTGCTTATCCGGTTAGAGTGGAGAAAGGAAATTAACAATGACGTCAAAATGCCGCGAGATACATGCGCAATGAACGTCAATTTTAATTCATTCGATATGAAAGAACAAGGTGATGTTTAATAGTCTATTTAAATCAAAGTTCTTATAAACGATTAACATTGAGGGTGAAGCGTAGATGTACATTCCAGAGACTTACGTTTACTTTTGACAGAAGCAATGCCTCTCGGTCATTGCTTTGGCCAATTATTTCACTTCCATTGATTTTCCAGGCAGTATACAATAACATGTTAACGCTGGAAATGCCTGCTTGGCACCTTTATGCATAATTTCCGCGTAATTTTCGGTATTTGCATTTTTAAATATTTAAATCAGAGTAAAAATATACCAAAATATCTGAATTAATCATAGGTTTCCTCTATCAAATAAGTAGTCATTAAAGGAAATCTACTTACTGTTCTAATGACATTTTCCAACGGTTATTTCGTGAACAAAGACACGCAATTGACCACTCTAACGGGATGATGTTATTATGTGTCGAATCCATGACAAATTGTGGCCAAGCCTTGAAGCAATCTCTACTTATCGGATAAAACAGACGGCTTATAGAAAATAATTAATCAAATGTTATATTAATAGTAAAAAGAAGCATTTGAATTTGAATGACAGTAATTACATGGAAAATGGCAAAGGGGTCATCATACATTCATAGTGTATCTGGGGGAAAAAATTAATAAAAGTCGTGATATTCGTTCTGGTATAACCCTACAATATAATTATACCGAAAGTAGGAAAAGTATGTAGGACTGTAGTTTACCAGAAGTAGTTTTGAGGACAATTATGTTTCGGAAAACTATATTATACGGACCACAGCAAAGCTTTTAATGCGGTCCAAAGTCTGAAACGACATCAATGACCACTTGCTTTCTATGAAATATGATGCATCTTCAGAGCACGTGCATGTTTTAACTGATACATATCATTGTAACCGACACGTGTTTGCTTTTGTATATTGCCGTGGCTAATATTCTTTATCTATTGATTATCAGAAGAAAGGGATAGAATCATGGTCAGCTGGTCTATGCGTTTTCAGTTACTTGCAACATTCCGCCACAATTACCCGCCATTTACCAATACTGCGTATCCCACATAAGTGTGATAGCTGCATATTTTAAGTATACACACGAAATTAACCTTTTTACCTGTTGAAACAAGATCATACTATAAAGTGTCATGGCTAGGGAAATTATTGACATATCGTCCATGACAAATCATTTTTAGTTATTTGATAAAGCACAGAATAAGAACACAAATTGATTGTGGCATATCAGACGTATAGAAACATTGGCATTAATTTGAACGATTAAATTGGTAGGACGTCGAAACGCAATTACATGGGAACATAAGTGATTACTTTCATCACCTCAAATCATATTAGACTTATCAGCGTCTGATGGATCTATTCAGTTTTGAAACGAGTTAGCGTTAGTGGATTTGCAATTTAATATAAATCAAACGGTTTGTGATTAATTGCAAATAAACGCTGATCACTACCTGCATTGTTACAGTTTAGCGAAGTAATTGTTCGAATTTTCAAGAGGAATATACCGTTTGGAACAACATTTAATTGCGACCAATACTTCAAATCTACAGAAACAAGCTCAGTAGCAAAAAGTTTAAACATAAACCCGGTTTAATGACACTGGGTAAACGCCAAAGACAGAACACAAAAACTAAAAAATCACAAACATGAAACATGGAAGAACAGCACAAAACTCCACAAACAGCACAGTGCATACATACTATGTACAAAAACTAGGTATATTTATCAAGGATTGTTAGGTACCGCCTTAGAACGGTCAGTAAGATGTAAATTTACTGGGGGTTTAAACCAGTTTACGTGCACAAACCTCATCCAACAATCAAACCTGCGCTTAAGTTAATAAAGGACATTTCAAATTGACCTTTATGGAGTGAGAGTGGTCTAGTGGTCTTATGAAAATTCCAATAGGCAGTGTATAGTGTTTGAAAATCGGACCCTATTTGCTAACGATAATCGAATTGAATCGGACCAAGTATTTCGATTTACTATCGGACAATAATCGAAAGTTCATAAGTTAAGTTAGGAACACACTCTTTATACATAGTATCATCATGATCATTTAAATGGTTAAACCTGGAATCAATACGTGTGATGCTATAGTAATTCTTTTTGCAACAGTAAGTAAATTTCCATAATCTTTTTTTTTTTGTATTTAATAACTAAACGAAAAAACATTACAACACAACACAAACTTGACAAAAGACAAATTGATATTTACTCGAATTTTACCACAAAACAAACAAAAAACACATTGAAACCGGAAGTAACATAAGCGACATCGATTTTGGACAACCACTATCGATTGTCGCCGACATAGCATTGTCAGCGACGATTAATCGATTGTACTCGATAATCGTTTCATCACTAGGCAGTGATAATTTTTACGCTTACCAGAGACAAACTTCTGCATTTGATACTAGATACAAACTCAAAGTGACAAAACCGTTGCCCAAGGATACTTTATTCGGCTAGAAATATCATATGATCGTCAGGCCGAAAGTTCGGTATATTACACTGTCGATCTGATCGCTTCGGACAAATCAATCAAGACTATAAGGACCCAATACATAATATAACAGGCAACAAACGTCCTATTCAAAGCTGATTAGTTTCCGCTTTTGTTCAGGTACTTGTTCATACTTCAACGAGAATTTCAGGAAAAATATCAACTATATCTGTTTAATCATAGACGTCCTTAGTTTTCATAAGTAGCGTTCGTAGGAAATCAACTCATTCTAATGACATTTTTCGGTCATTTTATGAAAGAGGAAACGCGATTGACCGTTGTATTATTTGTTATGTGTCGAGTCTATGACAAATTGTGGCTTATCCTTCAAGAAGTCCCTAGTTATTGCATAGAACAAACAACGATTGGAAAAATAAGATTGATATTGATGAAAGGAAAAAAGTGGCTGATTTGACTGACTGTAATCACACTGTGTATGTCAAATGGACATAGATCATTCTGAAAAAGAGCAATAGAGTATGTTCAAATCATTTGAAAATGCCGACGACCGATAAAAAGTTTATGTAGCAGGATAAGCATGTTGAAAAACGACCAGCTCTTTAAAACGTTTACGCATTGCACAATAGAGTATGAAATTAAGTCAAGTCAATTGTGTGATTGGTAAATTGCTTAAATTTAACCAACCAAAGATACAAAATACAAAATAAAACAATACATGAAAGTTGTTAAACGGGAATGTATCAGTACAATGTTATAAACAACAACAACATTTTGTTCAGTATTTTGCTCTCCAAAATAACTACGGTTAATTTTGCTTATTGTTGACAAAGTGGCTGTAGTTTTCGCAATGCGATTAAAAAAATAGTGACTTTATTATTTTAAAGAGATTTAGGTTTTGTGCATCTGTAAGCCACGAAACTGCATAGGCTTATACCAAACAAAGAGTGGCCATCAATTACGGACAATGTGAACCTAATTTACCCTTGTAACAAGAATGAAGTAGTATGTGTCAAAATCAGGGGGAAATGTTGATGTATCATTTCTAGTTATTGGATATAGCAGTTGATATAAACATAGATGAAGTGCAGAACCACAAACGTAAAGATAATAAAAGAATGGAGAGCTTTGCACTTGTAAATGTACTTGTAAGTGTAGCTGCCTAGTAATTTCCTAACTTATTAATAATTCAATTTCTTCAGTAAAATAACTAAACAATATTTGAAATATTTCATTTCAATTGATTGGGCAAAGAATCTTTAATGTTAAACACTTTTATATTTTCCTTTAAATATGACTTCGAACATTTTAGAAAGTCGAGTTAATTTACGAAATGACTTAAGGAGTTTGATATATACGGTCCTTCTTTAAATATGGTGCTAGTAGTAGCTATCAAAGTGCTAAATTGATACCTAACAATAGTACCAATAGTTACTATCAAGGGATGATATCATACCTCAAATATGGTGTCAGCAGTGTGTTGCAGCTCATCTTCATGGGTATGGACGAAGGTGATCTTGTCCCATTCAAACTTCTTCAATATGGAGACAACGCTGCGTGAAATTTGTGAGTCGGTTGGCTTGGTGCGAGCGAATGTTGGGTAAGACTGGCTATTGCTGACTTCCACTTCCGAGCAAAACTGGAAAACAGACAATCAAAATTTTGATCTTCTATCAGGGCATACCGCGCTTTTAGATTCACGTCACGTAAAGCAAAACATTTAGAAATTAAGGATCAAAGAGAAATATAGCAAATTTTAATCAAAACTAGTTTATTAACAAATAGTTATCAAAAATATTTCCATATCATTTCGTATTATAACGTATATACACATAAATACACATTTTATAAGTAGTTAAGTTCAAAAGATAAAAAACAATATATAAGATACGAGGCACATCTAACGTTGGAAAGGTTCTCAAAAAGACAGTAAACGAACTCTTGCAATATTGATTTTTTATATATGTTTAAAGGTGCACTCTTACTCCAAAAAAAAATATTTACCACAATTAATACAATTGGTTTAATGTACCAAAACGAATGAATAAGTTCCGAAAACAATGGTTTTTATGAAAGATACCGAGTTTCACTTTAAAGGCAGTTGCAGAAAACACGGCATGACTACCTTATAAGACGATATTAGATCACAGTGAATCTTTCAGCACTCACCAATCATTTACTATTTTGGCGTTTTCAGCTGTTAAATACACGGTTTCAATCTGATCATTAGTAATTAATATTTTCGATAAATGCATTATTTAGTAAGTAATTAAAAGTTTATAACTCAAAAGCAATGATTGTTATACATGTGCTTGTAAAAAGTGCAAAAACAAATCGCCGTTTGTGTCTTTATAAATTTGCCACGATATTTTAATATTTCATTATTCACCAAACCATGTAGATCTTTTGCATCGCTTTACTATAAATCTTACTGAATCTGGCATTTCTACTATTCTTTTGCATAAAATTGGGTTTATTTATGCATCCAATATATTGATAATACACTGAAGAGTTGCAGGCAATAAATCTCTGTTTTCAGAAAGAAAGGTGCCAGTAAGATTGTACGCATCCTTAACATTCTGTAGCCTTCAATCCGGCAGAAATAGAAGTCCTATCTATATTGTTGCCAACACGTGATATTTTAAGTTTATTTTAAGTACTTATTTTAAGCATTAATCAAAGGATTAGAAGTAAAGTCTGGAGTTAAGCCATATCTTCTAGCGTACACGTGCATCTTGTGAGGGGTGGTTATGATGCCAGAGTAAACACTTCTCTTAATTGTTTAATTGTGTTAATGAAACGTTTGCAAAAAGTTCTTTTATTCATCAAGTGTTTGTGGAGTTTTGTGCTGTTGTTCCATGTTTCTTGTTTGTGTTTTTAGTGTTTGTGCTCTATGTCCCTGGCGTTTACCCTGTGCCATTAAACGGGGTTTATGTATACACTTTCTGCTAATGGGCTTGTTTCTGTAGTTTTTCACATAAATATTGGCTAGTATAAAACCCCAATTCGACATTATGAAAGATTGTAAAAAACGTTTATTTCACGTGAAATTTGAAAAGAAATAAAACGAAAACCCAACGTTAACAAAAACTCATCTAACGATGGTTTAACGTTTATTTCTGATACAATTTACATTTTCATTTCAACCCTATATTTTTAATATGGTAATATGTTAACATAATATATTTTCGATAATTCATTTATGCCTCTACCTACATTATCTTTATTATTTACCTCTATATTTTCATGTTGAACATACATTTCAGGAGATGTACGTGTTGACTTGACTTACACGACGTAAAAAGGAAACTGTTTTAATATTTTAAAAAAAATATTTTGTCCAAATGATTTATGTATCGTTCAACAGAGTCCAAGCATCCTTTAAATGCTACCAATATATTTTTGGGTTATAAAATATCAAATGTGAACATTACTGTTCACGAGGCACCGGAAAACATAGTGCAAGTTTGGGTTGACAATATTAGTTCAATAACATATTTAAACTAATCCTCAAATACTATTAAACTTTCCAATACACAACCGACACGATATCCACGTGGTTAAGTACACAATGGTATATAGTTCCCGCTTGAGATAGCTGTGTTTGACATCTACATGTATTAAACAGGTTAGTCAATAATTTATTACTTTATAATTCTGTCTGTTTTCATTTCAGATTTTAGCGAGTGTACATATCCTAGAATGTACCTGTTTAATATGAACAGAATCATTTTCCGACACTTATGCTATGAATCATTTGTTTGTCTGCAAATTAAGTGACACATTGATGTATTGCGGTATGTGGAATTGTTACCAATTGTTTACCTGTATATGTTTGCTATGTTGAGAAGCTACAACCTATACTTGTCAGACTGTTCATTGTTTGTTTTGTGTGAACATCTTCTTAATTCATTGTTTTTTTTTATTTGATAAAGGGCACCTGTGGAAAACAACACATACGAACAAAAGCAATAAAAGTGAAACAATATAAGGTAACTTTTTCGGTATTTGATATGATACATGTAGTAACCTTGTGTTGAGTTAAAGGCACGTCTTGCTGATATTGTCAAGAACGGTTTCTTGAATGGATTTAATCGTTAGTGTGAACTTTAACTTTTATAAATATATTATGTGAATATCCTTTAACAAGCATTCATTTATTCAGTGGAACTTAGTTAATATAAATTAAAACAAGAATCCGAAAACAAAAGGGTGGACCTGGTACATATTTCGTTGCTAGGAAAAACAATGAAGTGGAAAATAGTGCATGGCTTTGATTTGCAACGGAAAATATTCAACAGAAGTCTCATAACGATACCAAAAACGTTCGTCATTTATAGATTTATTGATTATTGTACCAATGGTTAGAGATATGCTAGGGCCAATACAAATGCATGACCTTTCTCAATAATTTGTACAAAACTCACTTTGTTTTTAATTTAATAATAGACAAACATGGCAATTTCATAGACCGCATTCAACTTAACACTGATTAGTTATGCCCGGCAATGCTTATTATTAATTGCTGTTGACAGTAATAATTTGAGAATGTGTTTACGCAGTACTTGTGTATATGCGATATGATTATGTATGTAGAGGTTTATGGTTCGGTTGTAGATTCTACGTATGTTATAGTTAGGTGCCATGAATCGAAATCTAAAAGATTAAGAATGGTCGGACTTAGTGTACCGAACGAAGCCCTATTCTTAATCATTAAAATATTACTTCAGGCCATAGACCTGACGTACAACACAACCCCTTGGCTGTCGATACAAAAATCTGACGTGTACATATTATAACAACAATGCCTGATCAAACTTTATTATAAGTTGTGCTCTTTGAATACATTCGTTGCATTTATAAAATATGAAATATATCCGACTTAGAGTGTTTCGATATTTACATCATTTTTAACTGCACTAATTGGACAACCGGTTTGTTTATCAATGAACTTAACGAACAAACGTCATTTAGTATGACGTCATGGTCAACAATTTGAATCCACTCAGTCACGTACACCAATAATCAAAATAAAGTGCACAACATTCTAATTCTCAATAGGCTCAGAACGTCTACAGGTCTATTTGAAGCGATGAACAATAAAGCATTATAGAAATTAAAGTGGTTTCATACAAGCCAATGGCTTTCTCCTCAATTCTATAAATTATATGTTTGTTGTAAATGTTTATTTGTTTTAAAAAAGTAAATACTGTTTAAACCAAAGCATTGTTGTGCTTCAAAATATATTTTAACACAAAAAGAACATCGTTGCTTGTGCCATCAATGCTGCTAGCTTTTGGAAACAAATGTTGGCTTGCGTGATGTAGAGCTGATACAGACAAACCGTAGATTGACTGCGGCATCAATTTCTCAGAATAAGATAACCTAATATATTCCCATTCATCAGTGACGTTCCTATATTTGCAAGAACACATGTGAACATTTCTTACGCAAATTGAAACTGTGTACGTGTGTTTTTATTGAATATTGCTTTCAATAGAGCAGTTCCAATCCATACTTCTATTTTGTTTGGGATTCACTTGAAATCTTTTTCATTGGACGTCCAGTAAAATGGTGGGATAAAAATCTCAGATAATGATAAACTGTTTATTTGTAATAAACACCCTCGTTTTAATGTATTTTACTATTAGGACAAGCATTGTCAATGAGCTGTTTGAATGCATAGTGTTATAAACAGTATTCGTACAGGTGAATGCTTTTGTTGATATTTGGATACATGTCATTATATGCGTAGAAGCTGCACTAGCAGATTTAGAAAAAAAACGATGGTATTTTAATGTCTGTTTCCGTGCATATTATTTTACAGAAATCTAACTGCCTTTAAAATGATTAATGAAATAAAATACAACAACAACATGAATAATCAACATCGAAATTTGGCTTAAAAATGACCTGTCTATAAGCGATTCGGATTGAACTCTTAAAGTGGACAACTATTTATATAAACTGTTAATCCACATGTTTGATTTCACGTTTCAAATATTTCATTCAGTAAATTGCGACCAGCGTTATTTGGTCAATTTATATATGTGCTGTGCCATTTTATTTGTTGTGTATATTGACTTGTATTATTTGATTCATTTATCCATTAAACAAATATATTGATAAATGTTTATAAAATTTTCGAACTGAAACACGAGTAAGCACATTTTTTTTATCTTGGATGTCAATTTCTCTTTATACCGGCATAGGAATTACAACCTACTTTATCGTTTTTCAAATATTGTGCGAGAGTGGCGAACCACAAATATCCCCTATCTTTTTGCATGTACATTAACATATCTTTATTTTAAACATTTGATTATTGAACATTGAAATCAAGCTATAACAAATGTTTTAATAAACGTTTGCCAAATTATGTATTTTAGTTGAAAAACAATGTGTATTTTAGTTGGAAAACAACGTAACTCTGATATAAACTTTTTGCTTAGGCACCACCAGGTCCTCTAATTTCATAACTTTTATTTTTGATTTATTAAAATACTATTTAGTACTTTCAACACTATAAAATAAAAAAGAAATATATTAGGTAGATTCACAAAGCGTTTCAGGACAACCGTACCAGTGCTTTGGATTAACGATACACGAATAACTAACTATACACGTTAAATGTGATTCCATTTTTTATTAAAATATTTCAAGTTAACTTTAAATGCAAGAAACGAAGTATTTTTAATCATTCAACATTTTGTTGTTTGTTTCCGCATTTTCACAGACGAACAAAGCTATCTCACAAGGGCATGTCATGGGGTTAACGGCAGAATGTACCAAACGCACTATATATGTAAATAGCCCATACAGCCTCTAAGCAGGCCCTTCAAGATCAGTTAAAGAAAAGGCAAAAACCGCGAGTAAAACAGTTCAAAACGAGGGCAGATTAACATATTGTTTTCCATTTTGATGACGGATATTGTGTGGCATCGATATCAACATTTACATTCATAATATCTTTTTTAATTCGGTTTCCCATGCTTGCTAGATAGTAATTTTAAGCATTGCTTTCAATAAAATACTTTATAAATTATGTCCGTGTGGATAAGATAATAAAATCAATATCTGCATTTTTCATCTTGTTTCTAAGAGAGCAACATGGTTCTTTTCATTATGCACGTTGTCTTAGATTCAGAAAAAAAAGTTTCCCTTGTGCCATAATTCCATTCATGTATGCCTGTTTTATCAGCTAACAAACGTTTTAGTAATACACAGTGTTGTGTATAAAGTTTCACACTGGTGTATAAACAGCTAGGAACGACAAGTTTTTCATTCTCCATGTCTTCCATTCTTAAGTATTTTCTCCAACCATCTTACACTTCAAAGCAGTTTTCTATGTTTAATTGTCTTAATTATTAAAATGCCCGCAACTTTTAAAATGCAAAGTGGTACGTTTCATATAAACCACGTCTATTTATGTATTACATTGAGGATATTTGGTTGTTTCAAAAGATACAAATTTCATTTCACCGGGATTGCATTTGGACAGCGGATCATGCTTATTATGATAATTATCAAAATGCTATTTAACTGTTTCAAAGCACAAATATATCAATTACTTCTTCATATATAATTCTTTAGATAACAATATATTTATGCAAAAAGTCAATGAGAATAACAAGGCCAAGTGTAACATTTAACCGCTGCAAAATATAAAAGCATGAACAAGCAATTACAATACAATATAAAAAGGAAGAGAGAGGGTTTCTTGCGCGGTTCCACTTTTCAGACAATTGTTAAAACAGCAAAATACTTATTTAATACATCTCAATGCATGGTAGCATAACAATACAATTTGCATTTCTTGTCTAATCATACATGAAAGTGTACCATATATAGAACAGCAATCTCAGTTATCATTTTGTGTTCCTGGAATAATTGTATGGTACTGTGATAATGCTAAGATTGTTAAATTATTTGGTGGATATCTCATTTCCTTGCAGCTAACAGGCGAGTAATAAAATCCGCGTTATGGCTAGCCACACGTAAAACTAATTTCCTAAAATACGTTTAACATGCAAAGAGTCATTTGCAAAATGGAAACTATATCAGTTGTAATTTACAACAGAACAGAATAACATTGTATCTCTTTGAAATCGAATGTCTTGAATTATTTTAATTATGAATTTTGTATTGGCGGTAACTGCAGCAATTATTGATGAACGATGATTTGATACGTATGTCGGTCTCCAGTCCTCGTTCAAACCAGTCATGTCAGCCCCTATTGCAGTGTCCAATTCTCTTGTTTAATATGTTTATTCTAAGTCTGTTTACCGGTTTCTTTTGGTCATTCGAGACATTCAAGGTCTAGTCAATATAGCCATTCTAAAAGTGACCCCTACCCAGATGAAAGCTATTATAGATCAGTTCTCAGGTCAAATGATTAGTGAAAGCGTAACATGTACAATATTATTTCTATGAAATAAGCCCGGAATTGCAATAAGCCATTAAAACAATACAGTAAATTACAAGGCAATAAACAAGGGATGCAGAGCTGGGCGTAAAAGCAAACCTCTTTCTTTGAAATAAGCCCGGAATTGCAATAAGCCAATAAAACAATACAGTAAATTATAAGGCAATAAACAAGGGATGCAGAGCTGGGTGTGAAAGCAAACCGGTCATTCCTTTAAAGGAGATCGAACGGTTGACGTGTCCATTATACAATGGTAACTTAACACAGACAAGTTGCGAAATCAATAACGTTCAGTCTTTAAAATTCAAAACATAATAGACACATAAAACAAGCTTCAAAAACAACAGAAACGGTAGGGGAAGGGGAAGTATAAACATGGAATTTACCAACCTAAAAAAGTCATTAGACTTTGTTGATAATAGTTTTGTTCTGTTCAAAAAATGAGTGAACACGGCCAACGTGTCATTGTCAACACAGCGTTTTGTCCGACTGTTCTCTTTGACTCGACAACCATCATAACCTTTATCGGCGTCATTATTATAATCATCGTCATAAAACCTATCAATGAATACAATTACCATAATAATAGCAAAATTAGCTATTTAACGTTGGATAACACTAATTGTTATTGCATTTCTGCACAACTCTAAACATAATAGAGAACACGTCGATTCTGGGCTTAAGAATAGCGGTCTGGTTAAGGAAATAACAATATTCTCTTTCCCTTCCTATTTTTGTCAATAGTTTTGAATATTTTATACACTAAAACCTTTTACAGGTAATGGGATGAAAACATTGATTTGTCATAGTGTAGCGCTAATAATTCGCAGGTGCTTTGATTTATACAACGGTTTTAAGACTAAACCCTTTTTGATGTATGTATGTGATCAAAACTCGGTGTCACTCGCAAGTTCGTGTAACTCGAGGTTTTATGTCGGTCCATAGCATCCTCGAGTCATCGCCAGATTCTGTATATTATATTATGTATATATTAATCCAATTAAGTTATGTATTCTAGTAATCTAGCAATAACCAAACCGTTTTTAAACCCTAGAAAGCAGCTGGACATTGCGTGGACTACCTTAAATATAACCTGTGTATAAAAAGCAATGCACTTTGATTGACACAACTGATATGACAACCACGTGGTGGAATACTCGTACACAATGGTTTGTAGTCCCCGCTAGCCTGTGACAGCTATGATTGACACAACTGATATGACAACCACGTGGTGGAATACTCGTACACAATGGTTTGTAGTCCCCGCTAGCCTGTGACAGCTATGGTTGACACAACTGATATGACAACCACGTGGTGGAATACTCGTACACAATGGTTTGTAGTCCCCGCTAGCCTGTGACAGCTATGATTGACACAACTGATATGACAACCACGTGATGGAATACTCGCACACAATGGTTTGTAGTCCCCGCTAGCCTGTGACAGCTATGAATGACACAATAGATATGATAACCACGTGATGGAATACTCGTACACAATGGTTTGTAGTCCCCGCTAGCCTGTGACAGCTATGATTGACACAATAGATATGATAACCACGTGATGGAATACTCGTACACAATGGTTTGTAGTCCCCGCTAGCATGTGACAGCTATGATTGACACCTATAAAACATGTGAGTCAATAATGTTACCTCTTAATGTATCTGTCTGGTCAGTTCATTTAGTGAACACTACTGTTATTTAATAATATGAGTTACAGCATTCTCTGTTTGGAAAACTAAGCAATACTTTAACATTAGTATAGCTGAAGTCATTGGTGATAAAGTTAGCTACTACGCTAGTGGTTAGAAGGGCGTTAAAAATGATTTGTTGTAAAGGAAGTATGCACATTTATTTTTTTTACAAATTTCTTTCTTGTGATTTTCTTTTTAAAAATTTGATTTTTGATATAACAATGATACATTTTTTTCTCGCTACACGAAATGATACCAAATAATGTTAGAAAAACTGACATCGTGATTTACATGAACTTTCTACCGAAACCCTGACATCCTTAATTGGCCGCGTAATACATATTCATTTCACTGTCTATATGTTTTTATTGTGAGTTTCATAGCTTTTTTGTATAAAAAACAGCCACATTTAGCAAAACGCATTTTTTAGACGTTTGACCTTTGAATCCGTACTTGTGGTATGTGTATAATAAGATAATAAACAAACACGATATTTACATAGACCGCATACCGGTTAACATAGGTAAAATATGTCTGGCAATACTAATTATTAATTGCTGTTGACATTGATGGTATGCAACTTTATGTATATCATACTTGTACATCGTATACGATGATAAAAAACAGCTATTTACTTCACTTGTAATAAGGCGAGAAACTAAAAGGCAGTATCTGTTGTCAATAATTAAAATATAATTATTTTTAGTGTATATTCTAACAACAGTTCAAGGCTTCTCAATAATATGAGACGCCAAAAAACTAACGTATTCAATGCACCAGTCGATAAAAAACTGTAAATAACGATAAAAACGAAATGTATACTAACTTAAACACGAATACTTTTCGCAAGTGAGAAAATGACAACTTTACACGCAAGGGAGTTAAATGCAATTAGAATAGCGACAGACAATAGTAGTCCATTAAACATTCAATATTAAGACGCTGTTTAGAGGCGCAATGTTAAGGCCTGACAGACGCTAAACGTCGAAACCAATAATGACAGGTTACATAAACATATACATAGCTGTATTCATTAATTTTGGAGTTACCATCTTGGAACATGCGTGCACATGTGTGCTTCACAAAAATATTTACCCTATATATCAAAAAAAGATTCTCAAAAAATAGTATGTTTCAAAATTATTCACGAAAACATCCAAAATTCAAAGTCAGAACTGAACACAGTTCACTGACATCATCTGAATGAATGCAGTTCTGTGTAAATTTGATTAATACTCTTGTAGAAAAATAGGACACCGTTGCTTGATCCATTAATATTGCTAGTATTTGATTGGAAACAAATGGTGTCTTAGAGAAAGTAACAGAGTCTATTAGGTTATAGACAGTACGTAGACATTTTCTCAGAATAAGATTATCTTATGTATTGTCATTTTCCAGTGATTGTTCTTTACATGTAAGAACAATTGTAAACATTTCGTACGCGATCAAGGCGGACAGAGTATTTAATGCCCAGTAGCTGTACTCCGGTCCCCTCACTCCCCCATGTATATTTTTACTTATATATTGTTTTCCCCAATCCCAGATACCACAGTAAAACATATCGGTTAAGTTTGATGGCGCTAAAGAGAAGTCCCAAGGAACACCCTCAACGTCAAAACAAACCCTAGATCCTTTCCAGCTCCGTCCACAATTGGAATATTCGCCGTTGCTAGGGGCTGTTAACAATGTTGCGATGCATTCATACTTTGTGACCAACTTTTTTATTTAAGCATAATTCTTTTAGAAACTATTAAGGATTCAACGTCTAAAGTGTATGCATATACATTCATAAGTGACAGAGCTGTTGAATTATGTACAGAAAATCAATGAAATTCGTATTGTCTTCATTATCGGATACTCGCGGATCTAACGATATTGTTCTGTTGTTATGATAGATTCATTCACAATCAACTTATTTGCAGGTTAACAAACAAGACTCTGACTATAATTTAACTAGTTCATTTGGAATAACGTCCTTCTAAGATTAAATGGCAGTACTTCTTGCAACAGGCAATTTTATCAATAGTACGAAAAATACATCAATCCCGTGAAATGTTTGACAATTAAATAATGAGCTTAAAGTAAAAAAAAATGAGTTGCTTTTTTCCTGAGGTTCATGTAAGTCTTAAATGAGCAAAGATCATTGCATGTTCGTGATACATTTCTCTACCTTTTTTTCTAATTAACTGAAGAGATATCACATTCTACTGAAATCATCTACAAACAAAACCTTAAAGCTGCACTCTCACAGATTTACCATTTTTACAACTTTTTAATTTTTTTGTCTTGGAAAAAGCAAATATTTGCGTAAATATCTTAAAATCAATGATATAAGTTTGCTGACAAGAAATCAGATCATAGATGTTCATATTTCCGTACAAAAATTAATGTTTTATGGCTTTAACTGTTTTTAACGGTTTAAGAAAAATGCATAAAACATTAATTTTGAACTTAAATCTATAAATTTGCGATCTAAATTTTTGTCAGCAGTCTTATATAACTGGTTTCCATGGATTTTTGCAAAGATTGGCTCGTTCCAAGACAAAAAATAAAAAGTTGTCAAAACGTTCAATCTGTGAGAGTGCAGCTTTAAACCATGTCAATAAACAATTTGGGTTGAATATGGGTGAAGAATAGTCCGTGTTATTGTTTTTTCTTTAAATACGTTATGCTATAAAAGGACTAATTATCCTTATATCGTAACCTTAGACTGTTAATCATTGTTTTTCCTCTCTATTTGTTGCGTATGCATAACAGTTCATAAAGTTTTGTAAGGTTATTGGTTAATTATATATTTTAATGTCTCTCGGTACATTATAACAACCACCACAGCATTTTCTATAGAAATGAAGAAGAGTTCAAATAGAGGGCAGATTAACATACTGTTTTCCACTCTGATGAAGGATTTCGTGTGGTTTCGATATCAACATTTACATTTATAATCGCATTTTTATTCGGTTTCCCATGGTTGCTAAGAAGTTATTTCTAGCGTTGATCGAATACTTTATGAATTATAAACGTGTGGACCAGATAACGGATACAATATCTGCAGTTTTTATTTTTTTTGAGTAACAGGATTTTCATCTTAATACGCTTTGTCCTTAATTCAGAAGAAGAAAATATTTCTATTGTGATATGCTGACATGCGTATATCATTGTGTTTATCAGCTAACAGAATATTAAGCATACAAACTTTTAAAGCTAGGGTATCGTTAACAATGGTCCGTCAAAGTGGTTTAAGTAACACAAACGTATTAAGCGTATACTAGGCTAGGACAGGCAAGTTTCCATCTCTCCATTTCTTCTACTCCTAATTATTTTATCCAACCATCAAACCGTTTGAAGCAGTCTACAATGCTTAATTTTGGCTGCTATTTAAACGGTGGCAATTTCTTTCAAAAAATGCGAAGACATGAAAAGCTTTACGGCACGGCAACGTACTGCATCGACTATCAACTTGAATCTATGCATATGGCTTAGATTTTGTTTGTTTGTTGCATTGAGATACCTATTTAACTCCATCGGTGTTTCATTGTTTCAAACAGTGTTATTTATTGGATCATTGTTTGCTTCAGTGTAAGATCGTTATATATTTCACCGATTGAGCTTCAAAAATTATATTTCATGAGTTGCGTGAAATTTGGTTATTCTTAGTTTTGGTTTTCTGTTTATTTATTTTTTTATTCTTTTAGACATAAGCGACCTAATTTATACACCCTCTAATTGACTCCAACCCTCGTTGCCAGTTATCATCGATCAGATCATTAATGCTATTGATCAGTGAAAGTATAACAGGAGCAACCCTTTTACATTTGAACAAGCTTTATATGGCAAGTGGCCAAAGGTTATTACGAATGAAATACATAGGGCAATACACAGGGGATGCATAGTTTGGGATTAACTAGCCAGATGTGTCTTAAACTACCAATTTAACAAGATTGTACTTTTACTTATGCCTTAAGTTTTCTTTACACCTTTGAAACTAATCAGTGACATTCCCGACGGAGGCCTAATCAAGAACGTCGAGGCTGCTTAGAGGGTCAAGTTTCAAGAGAAATCAGACAGTTTAAATCCAGCTTTAAAGTCCATGAGAACTTAAAGGATAACTTGGTAAGAATAAGAAAACAAATAACATCAAAACAGTTATCAATTAAATTTATGAATAGGAATTTTCTTCTTAGTAAGAGTTAAAATGTCATAGATTTAAGATTCAAGATTCAACTTATTTATCAAGTGACTTGAACACAAAGTGCTCCTTATTACATGATAGATATAATACATTCAATTAAACATATATACAACGAAAACACGAGAAAAGAACTGATAATTAATATTTTAACATAAAACTTTAACATTAGATACTTTTACATTACACTAACATTTCACTTACACAGTGATGATGGCCCAACAACTAATAAGTAAATATTTATATAATATTTTTTCATGATGAAATCTAGATTTTCAAAGATATATTATGGTATGCAAAAAAGCAAAAATGTATACCTTAATAAAGATCATGAAATAATATTTACAATGTTATGACGACGTTCAAATGCTTTAGAAACAAATTTGCACAAGTAAAGCTGTTCGGAATAATTCGTATCTTGCATAAGATCAATAAATGTCATCATACTAGGCCTAACGATATATTTTCTTCACAAATATATTCTACGTAAATCATCATATACATCACAAACACAAACAAAATGAAACTCATCTTCAATGTCACCATTCATATGGTGCAATAAGGTTTATGATGATCAATTCTGTTATTTCCATAACGTCCAGTTTCCTTACTGGTGAGACGAGAGTCTCAATTTAGTAAGAGGAATCGATACTTTGAAGAAAATTTATCCAGATACATAGAGCGTTCGAATGAAGTTTTAAAATGTTTGTAATTGCAAAGACTAGACTGTTATGTATAGAATTATACCAAAATTGTTTAAAGTTATCAATAAGGCGTTCTTTAAAAACTAAATAAAACGTGTTCACATCGACACAGCTTGGGTTAATCCAAACATTTGAAAAAATCAGTTGTGTTAAGCAACGGTTTTACATTACTAGCCCAATTAGTTTTCCCTTTCGCACAATCTAATAAAATATTAATATACAATGTGCTAACGATAATATTATCGCTATTTAGTGTTTTACACCAAAATTCGTGTGTCTTGTTATGTACAATGGATATCTTCCTAGTTCACCATAAATTGACACTGTCGATGTGGACTGTTTATCATGTAATAATAATTTACAAAACTTCAGATGAACCCTTTCAATTTCCTTATTTTTTCCAAATCCCCAAATTTCACAACCGTAATTTAGAACTGATGAGACAAATGCATCAAACAGTTAGCATAGTGTACTTGGTTTTAAAGGCTTATTTTTAACATTTGAAAGAAGGACATTAAGAGCCTTTAAACCTTTAACAGCAAGTGTCGATTGATTCAATATAAAACTTCCAGTATAATTAAACACCGTTCCAAGATAATTGAAATTATCAACAACCTTTAAGTTACAGCCATTGTACGTCCATTTTTCAACAATTTTAACAGGACCTCGTTTTCTAAACACAACTATTTTACTTTTATCTGGATTAACTTCTAATCCCCAACATTTACAATATGAATTAAACAAATTTAAGCTTTATTGCAAATCTTCCGGGGATTGTCCCATTATAACCATACCATCTGCAAATAACTTAATTTTAACAAAATATTAGTTTGTTTTTTTCCTGATCAGTAACCCGCGTCCATTCAAACCTCATAATTCATAGTTCAGTACATTATTGCAAAACAAAAACAACCTACATGTCATCGTTAACACGACCTGCCGCACTATTGTTATTTTTGTCATCACTTTCATCATAACCTTCATCGGTGTCTTTATCATAATTATCGTTTTGTAATACAATTATGTTAATTGTTTTATTGTAATTCCTTCCTGTAATTAATGTATTATTGCTTATCGGTTGCTGCTTCTGAATTTAACATTGGAACTTCTTCAGATCTTAGCAAGACGAATAATTAATTAACATTTTAATCAGCTACAAAAGTCTTCCCTTTCCGAAATTAGCCATTTCTCTATAATACATGAAGGTTTGTGGCTAATTTTAGTAATAAACATTATCGTGGCGTAATGTTTGTGTATTTTTCCTACCATATTGAAAAGAAAAGCTTACTTGGCCAATTGTAGGGGTCGGACCCATCCCCTACCACTTGCTCCGATAGTGTTATAGAATTTTATGAACTTCTTACTGTTGGGCTTTCCGTATTTGTCTTATAAAAAGTCCAATGAAAGGGCCTTAATGAGTTTCAAATTAAATAGGTAGAAAGATTCGCATTCAAATAAATGATGACCTATAACGTTCTTGCTTTCAACTCTCAGATTGTTACGTTCGGCAAAGAAATAACCAGTTCACTTGACTTAAGAACTAGATACATCACAATGATCTAAAGGCTACTATAACTAAGTACGTAAAAGCAAAGTAGTAATAGTGGAATGAAAGGTATAATCTTCTAAATGACATTTTAAAAAGATCCACATAGACGCGTTTTCGCTTTCGGCCCTCGAAAAGATCTTCAGACAATACTAAACCAATGACGTTGCCATTATCGTTTCTTAACAATGCAGTCTCAGAGGTAGTTAATTGGCCTAATGCGTTGTTAACAGCGATAATAAATGTCACATGAACAGCCCTATAACGCAACACTCAGTCGTTAACATTAATGCAGAAATTATTACCGGTAAAAGCGCTTTTATCCTTGCGACTTTTATAGCTTATAAATACTTGGCTTGTTTGACGTATTACCAAGGGAACAATTGTAAGTTATATTTGGTGTAAACATCTTTTCTAAAACTTTTAATTGTTATGTGTTTGCTGGGAATTAGACACAATGTTATTTTCATCAGTTAATTGGCAACCTTACCAACTGATCGAGTTCCGTGAGGATTTGGAGCAAAACAAAGTAAAGTAGCTTGACAGGTCATTATTAATTTATTTTGCATACATGTATTTTTGTCATTGTAAATCCTTTAATTATGCTGATATGTATGCGAAAAGCTACAGAAACAAGCTCAAAAGCAAAAGGTTTAAACAAAAACCCGGTTTTATGGCACTGGGTAAACGCCAAAGACATAGAACATAAAATCACAAACAAGAAAACTTAAAATTGAAAAATGAGTTATTCAAAATAATATTGTTAAAACTAAGAAACCGTTTTTAAAAGGTCATAATTACAATTGCTTAAATAACCTGAGGCTACATGATATGATAAAACTATTATATCAACATAGCTTGCTTGACCAAAAGGCTAGAAGCCTTGTGACCCCATATTACGTTTGAGCTCAGCTTGAGGCGAAAGATTATCACACAGATTAAGAAAACAAAATATGACAGGCTTATGCCGATTTAAACGTTTGTTTTGAAAATTTAAGTTTGAATATTTTTAGTTTGGAATCGAGTTTTTTTTTGGCGAATATATACATTTTGCCACCGAAAAGGAATAATCATATTCAAAGACTTTTCCTGGATTTTTCACTACTGCTAAACCACGAGTTTCACTGACCTTCAACACCTTTATCGGCCTACTCCTCTACATCAACCACATCCATCCATCCCATACATTTTTAACAAAAATAAATGAAATAAGGGCTACCCCCTTTCCAAGTATTGGGTCCCATTTGGGCCAAATGAGATTTGTTTTAAATTGTCTTGGCAGAATACCTCTTCCCGAATCACCCCTTTAATTTGCTCAGAAATTAAAAGTGTTCTTTGATTCATCATGTTAAAACCAAATCCGCTCAATCATAAAACCCTACACATACATATCCCATTTGTTTGATCGAAATGATAAAATAAGTTAACATTGAAGGGTCGTCTTTAACAGAATCTTGTTGACTGTAATTCTTAGTATTTAAGCTCAAAGGAATGTTTGCATTACCATAGCATCGTAGTGGTAGAGTAATACTGACATAGGCTTTCAATTCCTGTGAAATCGAAATGACGTGATTTGATTCATTTAAGGCTAAATTAAAATGGTTTGGTTTGGGTTACGTCCTTTTAAGCTCGACTATTTGAAGAATAAGGAAAGCTATCCTAGTCATCCGAGCGTCGGCGTCGGCGTTACCACTTATGTAAATGTTTGCGTACCACCTCAAATATTTTCAAAATCCATTGACATATGGCTTTAAAACTTTGCACACTTGTTCACCATTATGCCCCCAACCTGTTTACAGGAGGAGGTCACTGTATCAAGCATTTTGATAAAATTATGCCCCTTTTTCGACTAAATATTTCCTTTAAAGTTTACGTACCACCTCAAATATTTTCAAAGTCCATTGACATCTGGCTTTGAAACTTCGCACGCTTGTTCACCATCATGCCCCTTACCTGTTCCCAGAAGGAGGTCACTGTATCAAGCATTTTGACCAAATTATGCCCATTTTTCGACTTATAATTTCCTTAAATTTGCGTACCACCTCAAATATTTTCAAAGTCCATACACCCCAACTTGTACACAGGAGGAGGTCACTGTTTAAAACATTTTGACGGAATTATGCCCCTTTTTCGACTTAGAATTTACGTTTAAGTTTGCTTAACACCTCAAATATTTTCCAATTCAATTTATGTAAATATCTCAGCACATCATATATTGCATTGAAATCCAACCTAACAGTGATCCATGCATGTTTCGCCAAATTTTTTCAATCCATACACTGAAAAGCGGCGGAATAGTCGAGCGCGCTGTCTCTGTGCCAGCTCTTTTTTAAAACCGGTAGGGTATATATGGGTTTTTAATAAGACTTTTATGTAAGAACGCTATTGTCATCAACAGGCTTATTTTGTTGGTAGCGTCGTTACCCGAGCCAAAAGTATTTGTGTAGGCCTGATAGGTCAAATAAAAATTCTACATGCTGCTAGTAGTAAACTGAAGAGTTCTAAACTATGTAATGCCATACATTGGATAACAAATTATCGTATGAATAACCATTGGCACTAAATATGTAACTGAATTGAGGTTGCAGTGATGAGCAAATATCTTTCACTGTACGAATTGCTTACACCAGGCCCTTTTAAAATCAACTCCTCTAATATGTTTTGGCTAAAGATCGACATAAATATAGTGTTACTCAGGCTACATTTACATACACAATATTGTTTTCAAAAACATTTCATCGTAATAGTTAATTGGGGAAATGATTGAAGGAATAAAACAACGAATTGGCTCTAGGTTTGGTGAAATCCAGAACGAATTGGGTATCACGAAAATCTCAGAATATGGTGATTTTGGCACAATCTATAGCTAACAGAATCCCATGGAATCTTATTGTTGTAATCAAATTAGGCCTTGTACAATTAAGGAATAATGGAGCAGGCCGACTAATGGCATCTGGATGACCTGTCAAGCTGGAAACTCAGTAATCATGAGCTGTGAAATTCGGTACTACTTGCACACTGCATCAGTCGGTGAAAAAAGCTTGATGAGTCTCGAGGGAATGTCCGGAACATAGAGACATCATTATGTGTAATTTATCTTAATATACCTCAAGGACATTAATATTAAAACATATGGGATTTATTAGATTGTTATATACCTGCAGAGACCAACTCGTTGTTCATTTTATGGTTCTAATGTACACTATCCGTTCGAGCTATTAGTAGATACCACCATGTTTAAAATACAATCATCATTATAGTTAAAATGACTCATACTGATTTAATTACAGCGCTAATTATTTAAAGTGACTCGCTCATGGTTGGCACCAATTTTGTTCCCCGATGATGAATATGGAAACTCTATGTTTCAACTAGTTTACACTTTGATACAGAAATTACAGAAAAAACACTAACAGTATAAAACATATCCTGATTTTCTAGAGTGGAGAAAACCCATCCTGGTACAGACATTTCATTTTTAGAACAACTGACAACAAAAATGCTCGCCCGAGACAAATCTTACATTAAATGAGGATAATGTTACCTAGTTTTTTTTGTCTAAAAGCGTTTATTTACGCTGTTAAAATCGTGGACTTCAAAGACAAATTTTGAGAATATGTCAACATTTGTTGAAGGTTTTTAGCCGTAAGTATCTTAGTTTTAACAATTTCAATGATATGCCACACTTTGTTTCGTCATAAAAATGCACTTTAAAAAACACAAGCGAGTCTCGTTTATATGAAATTTCATAGTAGCAAAGCAGAAAATACTAAAATAGGTCGTCTAAAATTATTTATTCATAAAATATATATGACGAAGTATACGATTTATTTGGAATCAAGCATGAATGGTGTTCTACAGATATTTACATCATATAGTGACTTTTATAGAAGCCAATGCATAAGGAATCCCATATATTCTCATTGTTGTATCCAAATTCGGTCTTGTAAAATTTGGAAATAATAGAGCGGGACAACTCAGGGCATCTCGATGACCTATCTAGGTCATCTTGGAAAATGATGTATCCGTTGGCTGTGGAAGTAGGTACTACTCGTATACTGTTTAACCGGTGAAAATAACTTGAAGTGTCTCGCGGTAATTAGGGGAACACTTCGGCATTATCATTTGCCAACTCTTGTTAACTACAAGAGCATTGCTATATATTGCAATTGAGGAAAACTGTAACATTGCTACATACCTGTTGAGAACGACTTGTTAAGAGTACTTAAGTACAAATAGTTGGTGGGGAAAATTAAAAATTAAAATGTTTAAAAAGTGAATGTTTTATTTATTTTGAGCATCAATCTTTTTCTGAACTAATACACATCCTATGCGGCATGTCTTGCAGTAAAAGGAGTTAACCAACCTTTACGATGGAATCTTTTATCAGGTTTTGGATAAAAAAGCATTTGCATTTTTTCACAAAAGACTTTTGACTACATTAGTATTTTTTGTTTCAAAATGCTCCATACTTCATAATCAAAATTGTCTTGATAAAATGGGTTTCTTGATAATATATTTTCAAATAAAAAAAGATACTCAATAATATAGTAATAATAATAATAATAATGGATTAATTTCATTTCATGGTTACGAAAATGCAAATACGTTTTTAAATAACTACAATCAACACAACACCGCAAGACATTGTTAATAGGGTAATGTTGACTATTTTTACACAAAAAACAAATTCATTTTGTATAAAGACATTTCCAAAAAGACGGAAATGCTTTATGTCTAAAATTTTGATAAAATCTTCTTTCGAATATTTGCTTTAATTCTTATTACACCTACACATGTTGCAACAGACGTTTGCATCATGCTTGCAAAATATTGAACATTCAAAACTAATGAAACAATATTTGACGTTTGGTTCTTCAAACGACTTTTGCTGTGTGGAAGTCCGTTTTAACAAATTAAGATTATGGTAGTAATGTAACGATATCTTATCAGTATTCGTTTGAAATTAGAAGAACGACAAAGGGAAAAATTAATAGCAATAAAACAATGGAAACAACAGAGATAAACCCAGTTGCCTACATTCTAAAACCGTTCATCCCTTTTTAAATACCTCCAAAATCAAGACAAACAACCAACAAACTTTCAGACAAACAAATCAACAAGACAACAAACATCTGTTACATTATTTTGTTACAGTTGTCCCTCCAAGCGTTTGTACGTTTTAAAAGCAATATTAAACCATTCTTACAGTAAAGCTCAATTATAAGAGTTGCCAAGACAGAATTGGACAATGCATTTAAATGAATCAATTATTTAAGGTTGCAAAAGAAAACTCTACTCATCAAATATTGCTCCTTATATAACAGCGTCCTTTGGTTAATAATGTTAAAATATACGAATACTCAATTAAAAATAGCATTTCATTTTCCGCATATATTCAGAGCTTGAATTGAGACATCGCAAACCTCGGACAAAACGTCTGACTAGCTTTCATGTGATAAGAGCTATTTCTGTGAGATACCGATTTCATTCCGTTGGAATTTGATTTGGACAGAAGATCCGGCTTATTATGATATCAAAATGCCTTTCTAATGTTTCAAACAGAAATATATGAGGAATATTTCGATATAATTTGGTAGAATACGAAATGTTTATGTAATAAAACAATGAGAACTGCAGGGACAGGCCTAACAGTTAAGTATTATGTTCAATACAATATAAGTCCAGCTATTTTTTTAATGAAGTGGGGTAAGCAATAGACCGTTCCACTTTAAAGCACTATTGCAAAAAACAACAATCTATATGCAGCATCGTACAAATTCAGTATAGTTTGTCTTTCATATCTAACTGTTCGGCAATATGTGGCAAACGGGAGAACAAGAATCTCCAGTGATCTTTTGGGGTTTCTGAAATAATTGTATGTTACTGTGAACGTGATACGATTGTTATATAATTTGCTGGATATGTCATTTCCTTGCGACTAAAAGGCGAGTAATGAAATCCCCGTAATGGCTAACCACACATAAAACTAATTTCCTAAAATACGCTGAATATACAGAGAGTCATTTGCAAAATGGAAACTCTATCAGTTGTAATTTACGAAAGAAAATAATAATACTTCAACTCTTTAAAGTCGAATGTGTTTAACCACTTTTATTCATATATTTTGTAATACCATGCCTTATTGATGAACAATGATTTGATAAGAATGGCATCGTCGTTCAAACAAGCCCTGGACATTATCAAATCTAATTTAACCACACTATTAGTGACTCCACCCACATTGTCTGTTATCATCAGTCAGTCCTCAAAACAAAGAATATTGCGAGCACAGCCTTAAATGACAAATAGGTAATGATTAATACACATCAGATACAGGGCAAAACGCAGGAGATTTATAGCTTGGGATAAACAAGACAGAATTTCCTGAATCTACCCCTTAAACAAGACCCTTGAAGAGTTTTGACATTTCTATTCATCTTTCAAAACTGAACAGCAACATGTCGGGAAGCATCATTATGAACATCGAGGCTGCTAAGAGGGTCACGGTTCAGGCCATCGCAGACAGTTTAAATCCGGCTTAATAATCCAAGAATACTCACAGGACATCGCGGGCAGTTTACAAAGGAATAGATAAAATGAAACAGCAATTAATATACTTCATGAATACGTATTTTTTCTGATTAAGAGTTGAAATGTCATACATGTTTGTTTTAACACGGCGTGCTGCTCTGTTATCAATTTCGTCATTATTGCCATTACAATATGCATCGTAGTTATTATTATAATTATCGCCATTATAGTTATCATAAAGTTCAATTATTACAATTGTTTTAATTGTAGTTCATTCCTGTCAATAGTTTGTAATTAACTCACCGTAACTGCTACTGAATCTTATGTCATTGAAACGTTTTCTTCGCCATTCTAATAATTACCATTTGAATCAGCTAAAATGATTGACCCTTACTGATATTAGCCCTTTTTTCTGTACATGGGGATTGGTGGCTATTTTCGGCTTTCTGGTGTAACGTATTCGTATTTCTTAACCATATTGACGGGAAAAGCTTACTTTGGCAGTTTTAGTGGGCGGGAGCATCCCCCTGCTCTCGATCCTTCAGTGTTAAAGAGGAAACGATTCCTCGAATGTACTGGTAACGGTAGAGCTTTCTATATTCATATTATAAAACAGTCAAATGAAGTGCAGTTCCGTTTCAAATGAAATAAAACTGTACTTAAAAATATTAGAGGGTAACGCAAGAGAGTTCTTGATGACGTTCAGATAAAAGATCACTTATAACGTTCTTGCTTTCATTGTTGTGTTCGGCGAAGTGACCATTTCATTTGACTTAAAACTAGAAACATCACAATGATCTAAAGGCTACTATAATGAACGATCTTTGAAAAAAAGCTAAGACCATAAATCAAAGTAATTATAGAGGAATGTAAGATTCAATATTCTAGGTGGTATTTTAAAAATATATCCAGATAGAGGCCTTTCGCTTTCGGCCCTCGAAAAGTTCTTCAGACAATACTAAACCAATGACTTCGCCATTATCGTTTCTTAACAATGCAATCTTAGAGGTAATTAATTGGCCTAATGCGTTGTTAACAGTGATAATAAATGTCAAATGAACAGCCCTATAACGAAACACTCAGTCGTTAACATTAATGCAGAAATTATTACCGGTAAAAGCGCTTTTATCTTTTCTACTTTTATGGACAATAAATACTTGGCTTGTTTGACGTAAGACCAATAGTATATTTGTAAGTTGTATTCGGCGTGAACATCTTTCTAACACTTTTAATTGTTTTCAGTTTGCTGTGTATTAGAAACAAGGTTTATTTCATCAGTTAATTGTCAACTTTATTACTGAAACTGACCGAGTTCCGTTTAGATTTTATCTTCGTGTGTTAAGTAAACTAGAAGCAAAACATAGTTTAAGCTTTATAGATTATTATTAATCTATTTCGCCATTATTTATTTTTGTCAGTGTAAATACTTGATAATGCTTAAACTTGGAATTGAAAATGATTTTTTTTATTGCAATTAACATTATTCAAACCAAGTAAATTGTCACCGTTTCGATGAAGCTTCATCTGTTTATTTCTAAAGTAGCCTGAAGCTACATGATATGATAAAACTTGTATATTATCATAACCAGCTTGACCAAAGAGACGTTGTGACCCCGTATTACGACTGTGGTCACCTTGAGGCGAATTATTACCGCTCAGATTTTAGTTTGTCGACACGATGCTTTCATATTGGGTTCAAGAAAACAAAAGAAGACAGACTTATGCCAATTTGAAATCCTTTTGAAAATTTGCGTTTAAATATTTCATGTTCTTAATCGCGTCGGCGAATTTAAGCATTTTGCCACCAAAAAAGGAATAAATAAATTTAAAGGCTTTTCCCGATTTTTTACTGCTATTAAATTATGATCTTTACTGACCTTCACCATTTTATTGTATCGGCCTCCTCCACTACATCCATCCATTACATACATTAAGGGTTTATATATTGTTTTAGTTATCAGCTATCAGTTAAGTATTAGCAGGCTGTACATTCATCATTTCATAAAATTAGTCATTGAATGTAACTGTGATAATGATACTTGTAAGTACAGAATATACTGATGCATATGTGCATGACCATTTGTGTTATCAAAGAAGCGTGATCATAAAGATATATTTTCCCTGTCTATATATTACAATTTAAACTTTTATTATCAGTTTAAATGGGTTATCAATGAAAAGCCATATTATGCTTCGCCGACTTCTCTGAAATTTCATGGTTCACCGACCAATTTTCAACTATACCGGAAAAGCGCTGACTCTGACTTTAAGGAAGTTATGAAATATGAATGTTTTTTGGCTACAGATCGACATATATAGAAATAAATCACAGAATATGGTGCTTTTGGGAGAAACCATGGCTAACGGATTCTCATAGAATCTTATTGTTTTAATCAAATATTGGGCCTTGTAAAAATTGGAAATAATGGAGCAGGCCGACTAATGGCATCTAGATGACCTGTCAAGCTTAAAACTCAGTAATCATGAGCTGTGAAATTTGGTACTACTTGCACACTGCATCAGTCGGTGAAAAAGCTTGATGAGTCTCAAGGGAATGTCCGGAACATAGAGACATCATTATGTGTCATTTATCTGAACATACCTCAAGGACATTAATATTGAAACACATGGAATTTATTAGATTGTTATATACCTGCTGAGACCAACTCGTTGTTCATTTTTGGTTCTAATGTAAAATATCTTTTCGAGCAATAAGTTTATGCCACCATGTTTGACACATAATGATTTAATTACAGCGCAAATAACTTCAAGTCACTCAGTCATGATTTGCATCAATTTTGTTCCCCGTTAATGCATATGAAAACACTGTTAATACTATTTTACACTTTGATACAGAAATTACAGATGAAACACTAACAGTAAAAATCATATCCTGATTTTCTAGAGTTGAGAGAACCCATCCCGGTACAGACATTTCATTTTTAGAACAACTGACAACAAAACTGCTCGCCCGAGAGAAATCTTACATTAAATGAGGAATGATGTAACCTAGTATTTTGTCTAAAAGCGTTTATTTTCCCTGTTCAAAATCGTGCACTTCAAAGACAAATTTTAAAAAGATATCAACATTTGCTGAAGGGTTTAAACCGTAAGTATCTTAGTTTTAACAAATTCAATGATATGCCACTCCTTTTTTCGTCCTAAAAATGCACTTAAAAAGTCATAAGCGGGTCCCGTTTATATGAATCCTCGTAATATCAAAGCAGGAAATACTAAAATAGGTCGTTTAAAATTATTCATTCATGAAAGGTATATGACGAAATATTCTTTTATCCGTCGGAAGACTCAAACAAACACATGCAAATTCCCACATAATTGTATCGGATAAAATGATTGAATAAAATACGTTCGGGGGAATCCAGCATGAATGGTGTTCTATAGAAACTTACATCATATAGTGACTTTTATAGAAGCCAATGCTTAAGGAATCCCTTATAACCTCAGTGTTGTAATCAAGTTCGGTCTTGTAAAGTTTTGAAATAACAGAGCGGGACAAATCAGGGCATCTCGATGATCTATCTATGTCATCTAGGAAAATGATGTATCCGTTGGCTGTGGAAGCAGGTACTATTCGTATACTGTTTAACCGGTGAAAATAACTTGAAGTGTCTCGCAGGAAGTAGGGGAACACTTCGGCATTATCATTTGCCAACTCTTGTTAACCGCAAGATCATTGCAATACATTGCAATTGAGGAAATTTATAATATTGCTACATACCTGTTGAGAACGACTTGTTAAGAGTACTTAAGTACAAACAGTGGGAGGGGAGGCAAACTATTAGAATGTTTAAATAGGTCGTTTTTTATTTATTTTTGTGAATCAATATATTTATGAAAATAAGACATAAATCCTTAGCGACATGCTTTGCGGTAAAAAAGAGTTGACCAACTTTAACGAAGCAAGATTTTATCAGGTTTCGGATTAAAACGCAATTCCATTTTTTTCGCAATTAGTGATTTTTTGTTTGAAAATGCTCAATACTTCATAATCAACATTGTGTTGGTGGGTTTCTTAATGATATATTTTAAAATAAGAAAGGTATTCATTAAAATAGTGAAAAAGAGAATTGAATTCATTTCCTGGTTACAAAATCTGCAAATACATTATTAAAATAGCCGCAATCACCACAAAGACATTGACGATATGGTTATGTTGACTATTTTTAAACAAAGAATATTAATTTTGTATAAAGATATTTATATTAAATGGGAAATGCTTTATGTTTCAACTTTTGATAAAATCTTCATTCGTAAATTTGTTCAACTCCTTATTTCACCTTTACATGTTGCAAAGGATGTTTGTATTATGTTTGCCAAATATTGAACATTAACAACTAATCAAAAATGATTTTGTTTTTAAAGTTTGATGTTTTGGTCTTTCTAACGACTTCTAACGAATTAACATTACGGTAGTAATGACACGATATCTTAAGATAAGGATTTGTTCACAATTAGAAGAACGGCTAAAGGAAATGTTAACAGCAATAAAACAATAAAACAATAGAGAATAATCCAGTTGCCTAAACTTTAAAACCATTAGTCCCTTTATAAATGCCTCAAAAATCAAGGCAAACACCCAACAAACATTTCAGAGAAACAAATCAACAAGACAACAAACGTCTGTTACAGTTGCCCTTCTTAGCGTTTGAAAGCAGTATTAAAATATAGAGTTACCCGGACACAATTTGACAAAATTTAATACAAGCGTTTAAATCAAGCAATTATTTAAGGAGGCAAAGTAAACTGTACTTTTAAAATATTGCCCATAATACAATATCGTCCTTATAATGTTAAATTGATACGAATCTCAATTAAAATTCATCCCTTTTGTCTGAATATATACAGATGTTTAAATTGAGACGTCGCAAACCTCGGACAAAACGTCTGACTAGCTATCAAGTGATTATATATTTTTTTTCAGTGATATACCGATTTCATTCCGTCGGAATTTGATTTGGACCGCAGACTCGGATTATAATGATATCAAAATGCCATTCTAATGATTCAAACAGTAATATATTGGGAAAAGTTCGATATATATTGGTAAAATACGAACAACAATCTCCAGTGTTTTTTGTGTTTCTGAAATAACTGAATATTACTGTGAAATTGCTACGACTGTTATATCATTTGGTGGAAATGTCATTTTTGCAAATAATAGTCGAGTTATGAAACCTCCGTTATGGCTAACCACACATCTAACATTCTGAAATACGCTGAATATACAGAGAATCATTTGCAACATGGAAACCCTATCAGTTGTACTTTACGAAAGAAAATAAAAATGTTCCAACTTTTTAAAGTGATAATTTAATAGACATAAAAAACAGGAAAATACACATGGTATGTATAGCTTGAGACACACAAGCCAGATTTTTGTGACTTAAACAAGACCATACAAAGACCATACAAAGATTTCGACTCTTTCCTCAAGTTTTTTTTTCGAAACTGAATTTGAACAGCAACATGTCCGGGGGCATTATCATGATTGTCGAGGCTATTAAAAGGGTCAGACATCGCAGACAGTTTAAATTCGGCTTAGAAATCCAAGAACACCCACAGGACAACTCGGGCTGTATAAAAATTATGAATAAGATAACATTGTCTTGATGAAATGGTATCAAGGTATCAATATACTTTATGAATATGAATTTTCTTCTGATTAAGAGTTAGAATGTCATACATGTCAGTTTCAACACAAAGTGTTGCACTAGTATTCTTTTGTCACTATTTCCATAACAATCTGTATCGGCGTCATTATTATAATTATCGTCGCAATAGTAATCGTGTTATACAATTATTATAATTGTTCTAATTGAAGTTCATTCCTGTCAATAATTTGTAATTCACTCTCCGTAACTGCTATTATATCTTATAGCATTGAATCTTTTTCATCGCCATTCGAATAATGACCATTTTAATCAGCTTAAAATGTTGACCCTAACTGATATTAGCCCCTTTTTGTACATGGGGATTGGTGGCTATTTTTCGGCTTTCTGTTGTAATTTATGCGTATTGCAACTATATTGACAGGAAAAGCTTAATTGGGCAATTTAGGGGGCGGGTGCGTCCCCCACCATTCAATCCGACAGTGTTAAAGACGAAACGATTCCTCAAATGTACTGGTTACGGTAGGGCTTTCCATATTCATATTATAAAACAGTCCAATGAAGTGCTCTTCAGTTTCAAATTAAATACAACTGTACTTAATATTGGAGGTTAAGGCAATAGTGTTCTTGATGACATTCAGATAAAAGATAACGTATAACGTTCTTGCTTTCATTGTTGTGTTCGGCGATCTGATCTTTTCATTTGACTTAAAAACTAGATGCATCACAATGATCTAAAGGCTACTATAATGAACGATCTTTAAAAAAAGTTAAGACCATAAAAGCAAAGTAGAAATAGAGGAATAAAAGGTTCAATATTCTAGGTGGCATATAAAAACATCCAGATAGAAGCCTTTCGCTACCGTCCGTTGAAAAGATCTGTAGACAATACTAAACCAATGACGTTGCCATTATCGTTTCTTAACAATGCAATTTCAGAGGTAGTTAATTGGCCTAATGCGTTGTTAACAGCGATAATAAATGTCAAATGAACAGCCCTATAACGCAACACTCAGTCGTTAACATTAATGCAGAAATTATTACCGGTAAAAGCGCTTTTATCTTTCCATCTTTTATGGATAATAAATACTTGGCTAGTTTTTGACGTAAGACCAATGGTATATTTGTAAGTTGTATTCGGCGTGAACATCTTTCTAATTTCTCTTTATTTAATGTCACTTAGAACCTTTTCGCATTCACCCCTCGAATTGCAAGTGATAGTAGGCGTGAACATCTTTCTAAAAAAAAATTGTTTTCATTTTGCTGTGTATTAGAAACAAGGTTTATTTCATCAGTTAGCTAACTGTCAACTTGATTACTGAAACTGACCGAGTTCCGTTAAGTTTTGATCTGCGTGTGTTAGGTCAACTAGAAGCGAAACATAGTATAAACTTATAAATAATTATTAATCTATTTTGGCCTTCATTTATTTTAGTTATTGTAAATACCTGATAATGCTTAAACTTTGAATAGGAAATGATTTACTTTATTGAAATTAACATTGTTTAGATCAAGTAAAATGTCGCCGGTTTGAGAAAGCTTCATATGTTTTATTTCTAAAGTAATCTGAAGCTACATGATATGATAAAGCTATTATCTCAACATAATCTGTTTGACCAAAGAGATAAAACCGTTGTGACCCAATATTACGACTGTGTTCAGTCTGAAGCGAATTATTATCGCTCAGATTTTAATTTGTCGACATGATGCTTTCATATTGAGTTCAAATACCAAAAGACGACAGACTTATGCCGATTTGAACTCTTTTTGAAAATTTGCTGTTAAATAGTATAAGTTTTAAATCGAGTTTTTCGGCGAATTTAAGCATTTTGCCACCAAAAAAAGGAATAATTAGATTTTCCCCAAATTTCTCACTGCTGTTAAATTACGATTTCACTGACCTTCAGCACTTTATTGTATCGGCCTCCTCCACTACACCATCCACTACATCTATCCATAACATACATTGAGGGGTTATATATTGTTTTAGTTATCAGCTATCAGTTAAGTATTTGCAGACTGTGCATTAAACATTGCATGAAATTAGTCATTAAATGTAACTGTGATAATGATACTTGTCAGTATAGAATATACTGATGCATATATACATGACCATTTGTGTGATCAAAGAAGCTTATTCATAAAAAGACTGTCCATATATTGCAGTTAAGACTTTTATTATGAGTGTCAATTGGTGATAAGTGAACTAGCTAAATCATCCTTCAACGACTTCTCTGATATTTCATATTTTACTGACCAATTTTAAACAATTTGAAAAGCACTGCCCATTACATATTAAAGTAGCTACGAGGTAGGTGGTAACACATCTTTATAACATTTTTTTTCTTAGTTACCATTCTTCTGCCACTGACTATTGTTAAAATTGTCTTTTTCAATGCACAGAATACTATTTTTCCATGTTTGACCTTTTATTCTAGCGGGCCATACAGATGAAAACGTTTTAGTGAAACAGAAATACCAGACCAAATGTGCTCAAACGAAAAGATAAAATAAGACAAGCATTAACAACATTCTTGTCCATGAAATAAACTTTTTAGTATTGTGTCAAGTTCGGGCAAAAGGAGATATGACTTTAAACTTTCATGATAGAGTACAACTTACTGAAATATCAGTTTGCTCAGAAATCAAAAAGAAGTTCTTTGATGCATTAAGTCAAACCAAATATGCAAGTCAATAGTGGAAACTTACAGCAATAGATTACATTTTTTGATCGAAATGTTAAATTGTATGAACATTGACGGGTCGTCTTTAAAAGAATCATGCCGACTGTAATTCTTATTATATGAGCTCAATGGTATGGTTTTTTATCATAGCATTGTAATGGTAGAGTTTTACTGACTTACACTTTCAAATGCTGTGAAAACCAAAACACGTTATTTGATTTTTTAAGGCCACAACCAAACAAATGGTGTTCTTAGGCTAACATCCTATTTAGCAACAGATAGGGTAGGTAGACCAGGCATATTTGTTCAGGCCTTATAGGTCAAAATGAAATCTGCGAGCCGCTAGGATTCGACTGTATTGTTCTACAAACTGTAGGGTTCTAAACTATGTAGTACCATACATTGGATAACAAAGTGGCATATGAATAACCAATGACACTAAATACGTAACTTATCCTAGAGCTTTACATTTTCCCGAAGTCCTTAAACTAGGTTGCACTCCGCGAGTTCCAATTGTTCATATTCTAATGAACCATAATTTGGATACAAACTTGTCAAAAAGGGCGATGAATATGTTTGACCTGACACCGGGCGCCTTTATAATCAACTCTTCTAATATTGTTTTGGCTAAAGATCGACATAAATATAGTGTAGCTCAGGCTACATTTACATACACAATATTGTTTTCAAAAACATTTCATCGGAATAGTTAATTGAGGAAATGATTGAAGGAAATAAAACATCAAATTGGCTCTAGGTTAGGTGAAATCCAGAACAAATTGGGTAACGCGGAAATCTCAGAATATGGTGCTTCTGGGAGAAACCATGGCTGACAGAATTTCATAGAATCTTATTGTTGTAATCAAATTGGGCCTTGTAAAAATTGGAAATAATGGAGGAGGCTGACTAATGACATCTAGATTGCCTGACATACTCAAAACACAGCAATCATGAGCTGTGAAATTCGGTACTTCTTGCAGACTGCATCAGTCGGTGAAAAAGCTTAATGAGTCTCTAGGGAATTGCTGGAACACAGAGGCAACACTATTTGCCATATTAATATACCTCAATGACGTTGGCATTGAAAGGTATGAAATTTATTGGATAATTATATGCCTGTTGAGACCATCTCGTTGTTCATGTTATGGAAGTAATGCAAGATATCCTATCAAGCAAGTAGTAGATGACACCATTGTAATGATACAATCATAATTATTGGTTAAATGACACATAATGATAAATTCAAAGCTCGAATTATTGAAAGCGATGCTTATGTTTTGGCAACAATTTCTCCCGGTTATATATCTAAACACACTGATATTACCACAATTACTCTTTGATACCAAAATTGCCGAAGAAAATACACGAAGAGTATAAATTAAATCTGGTTTTAGTAGGGAGCGAACCAACGCCGGAACTGTCAGGCAAAAAAGAAAACTGACAACAAAACCGCTAGCCCACGAGGACTCTTACATAAAATGAAGGATAATTTAACATTTTTCGTTTCAAAGCGCCACTTACACTTTTCAAAATTGTGGACTTCAAAGACAATATGTGAGCTTATATTAAAAATTGTTGAAGGGTTCCAGCTGACAGTACCTTAGTTTAACCGATTCCTATGATTTGCCTCACTTGATTTCTTCATTACACAATTTACACAAAATGAGGTAGTCCCTTTAAATGAAACCTTATCAGAGCAAAGCAAAAACTACTAAAAAAGACTTTAAAAACCTTAAATCGTGATATATATTTGAACAAATAATTCTCTGATAAGTCGGAAGACCCACAAAAACACACACTCAAATGCCCACCTAATTACATTTGATCAAAAATTGAGTAACTGATTGAATTAATACATACGGTGAAAACCTAGCATAAATCGGGTTATACCGATATTTTCATCATATAATGACTTTTCTAAAAGCTAAGGCTTTAGGAATCCCACATAATTTCTTTGCTGTAATTAAATTTGATCTTGTAACATTTAGAAATAATAAAGCGGGACAACTAAGGACAGCTCGATGACCTGTCAAGTACGAAAACGCTGTATTCATTAGCCGTGAAAGTTAGTGTTACTCGTAAACTGTTAAACCGGTGAAAAAACTTGATGAGTCTCGCGGGAATTAGGGAAAAACCCTCGACTTTATGATGTGACAAATTTTGGTTACCACAAGAACATTGATATTGCAATTAAGGAAAACAATAATAATGCTACATGCCCGTTGAGACCGATTTCATAAGAGTACAGAAGTACAAAAAGCGGGTGGGGAAGGCAAAAATATTTAAATGTTTAAAAAGTTCATGTTTTTTTTTTTGAAGATCTTTTTTTTTCTCGAGTAAGACATACATCCTTTGTGACATTTGTTATGGTCAAAAGGAGTTGATAGCAAATGCACTTTTATCGCAAAATGCTTCTGATCTCCTAATCAACAATGTCCTGATGAAATTGGGTTTTTGATGATACTTTGATTCAAGCAAGAAAGATATTTAATGAAATTGTGATGAATTATAAATTAAATCATTGTCCTGGTAACAAGAACGCAAATATCTTTCTTAAAAAAGTTGCAATCACGATAAAACTGCAGGACATTGTTGACAGATTAACATTGAGTATTTGTACACAAAAAAAACCACCTTCATTTAGTATAAAGATATTTTTGTAAAATATGCAAATCTTTATGTTTGAAATTTTGATAAAATCTTTTTTCGTAAACTTTGCTCAACTCCTTACTACACCTTTACATGTTGCAAATGATGTATATTTTGCTTGCTAAAAATTGAACTTTAATGCTTAATATTTTGTTATTTGTTTTTAAACATTTGACATTTTGGTCTTCAAACGACTTTTGCTGTTTGGAAGGCCGCTGAAATGAATTAAGATTATGGAAATAATGTAAAGATACCTTATGATTAGGGCTCACCGACAACCAGTAGAACAGCAAAGGGAAATCTTAAAGGGACTGTACACCAGATTGGCACCAAAAAAAGTTTCTTTCTGTAACGAATCTCAGGACAATTATCTAATAGAATGTGTTACGCTTTGATATCATAATTGCAAAAAAAGTCCCAATATGTAAAAATAAAATTGTTTCGGAGACCGGGTTCGAACCCGTGTCGCCAAAATTGCAGTCCACCGTCGTATCAAATGAGTTACGTTGGCTAACTGTAAATAGGTGAAATAATTAAGCTACACCTACCTCGGTTATATCACGTGATAACACCGACTAGCCAATCACGCATAAGGAATGAATTCTACCTGGTAGACATACCCAGTAATCTTTTTTAATGGAAAAATACGAAATGACTGCTGCTCTTAAATAATGTGTAAACTATGTGGTACTTCAGTTAGTAAGTTTCAATGCATTGTACACATCGATGCCAAGTTTATGTCAGTTTCCGATAATTTTCTTTTTTTCCGCTATTTTATCATACGGAGTACAGCCCCTTTAATATGAATAAAACAAAAGAAACTTCACGGACTAGATTCTATAGCCATATCTTGTTTTAACTGGCCTCGAAAATCAAGGTCAAAGATACAACAAACAATTAAGAGAAACAAATTAACAATACAACAAACATCTGTTACATTTATTTGTTACGGTTGTCCCTCTAAGCGCTTTCGCATTTCAAAAGCAGGAGTAAACAATTCTTATAGTAAAGCTCAACAAATAGAATTGCCAAACACGAATGTGAAAAAAATGCTTATAAAAAAGCGATCATATAGTGTGGCATATACATATTGAACATCGTCCCTTATTCAACATTGATGGCCTTTGTGTAAATAATGTTAAAATGTATACGATAACTTAATTTAACATGCATGACTTTTGTCTGGATATATTCAGATTGTTGAATAAAGACCTTGCTAACCTCGGACAAAATGTCTGACTAGCTATCACGTTATAAGGGCAATTTGCATACGACATTAGCTTGATAGAGTTCTCATTTGTTTTCGACGCATTCATTTGAATTGATTAAGACCTCTCCAAATCCAAAACCTCTCCAAATCCAAATTCACTGGGAAGTATTTCATCTGAATCAAGACTAATGTAAAAAGCATGTACAGCCTATTTAGCGGGTTAAACTTTGAGGACAAATAACTGGAGAAGGGAAGGTTGATATAAGATTGACCTCGTGTGATTTATGACAGAGTGGACCGATTGTTTTAGAACCTTGTTTAAGTTAACAAACTTGTTAACGTTTGAGTTGTTAACTTTCAAATCCTTACTACTCTGGAAGTTTGGATACAGCGACTTTCTGCAGTATTTCTAATAAGCTTTCAGACTAGCTGTTATCTCGTTGTTAACATTAACAGTGTGTGTATACCACGTGATAAATTACGTCATATATGCTACTTCGGAAGGCAAAAATTTGCTTGAAATGAAGACTTAAATCAAAGATAACTTTTCATTTACAACACTATTTTAAATGAAACAAAGGGCAGTCTATACCGCTTAAAGAGCCCCGCATTTGTATCATTTCCGAAATTTGATGAGGTCATTAGTTTCATCAAACACTTCGACAAACCTGTTTTCATAATGTTTTGACAGTGCTCCGTCAGTCGACCGTATTGTGAAAAGTTTTTCGAAGTGTTTTAAGAAACTAAACTTGCAATCAAATTCTGGTAAAAGACCGAAGGTGGGGCTCTGTAAGCGGCGTAGCCTGCGCTATGTTTCATTTAAAATGGTGAAGAAATAGTGAAGCTATCTTTGTTTAAAGTATTTTATCAAATCAAAATATTGCCTTCCGACATAACATTTATGACGCAATTTACCACGTGGTATACACACACTGGTTAACAACGGTCTAAACAATTGCCGCTAAGTATAATTAAAGTGACATTCTTATTCAAACTCAATACAAATTCATGTATAACAAACATAAATTTTGACTGATAAACCTTTAACAACTTACTAAATAATACATTTATGGAAAATATTAATTACTGATAACAAGATTGTAACCGTGTATTTAAAAGCTGAAAACGCAAAAATATTAAATGATTGGTGAATGCTAAAAGATTGACCGTGATCTTCTAACGTTTCATAAGGTAGAAATACCGTGTTTTCTGCACCATTCTTTCAAATTAAACTCGGTATCCTTCATAAGAATCATTGTTTCGACATTTATTCGTCGTTTTTGGTAAATCAAAACAATTGTTTAAATTTGGTAAATCTTATTTGGGAGTAAGAGTTCATCTTTAAGTAACGGCTCTGCCTTGAATTAGACGAAACTTTCTAATGCCAACTCATCTACGATTAAAACTACATGTAGAAATGTTCATAAACAAAGATAGTACATTTCAGCTTTTTATATTTTATGCTGATAATTGCTAGAAGACAACCATTGCAATCATTCGTAGCTTGCTGCTTCCATTACAGAACATGTCTTTATTATTGGATAATGGCCCCTTCTATTGCCGCCCGTCTATGAAGTTCATATTCTGTGGGTCAGACCCATTACATCTACTTTTGTTCGCATTAACTCCAGCTATTGATAATAATTTTTAAAACCCAATTAACTGAGAAGTTATTCATTGAAGCAAGGCTAATGTAGAAAACATGTTCATCTTAATTCTAAGAAAAAATATAAATTGAGGGAGGAAGTAAACGGCCTCGTGTTAGTTATAATGTTTTTTTCTGACTTGCTAAAGACGGCATTTTGATGAGAGTTTTTTCATTGGTATAAATGTACGCCTCTCGTCCAAGATAATGTGCGATTAAATCCAACAAATGTTACTTTCTCTTGGCATCTTATGGGCACAAGTATGGGTTTCAAAGTGATTTAAATCTTCTTTCAGCTATCTTCACAATCTAGTTTAGATAAACTTGCATGAACTAATAAACAGAATGGGAAGAAAAAGACATGTATCATTTAAACTGCTTATATTATGCTTATTTGCAATAATAATAATAATAATAATAATAATAATAATAATAATAATAATAATAATAATAATAATAAAATAATAATAATAATAATAATAATAATAATAATAATAATAATATAATGATGATGATGATGATAATTATAATAATAATAATAATAATAATAATAATAATAATAATAATAATAATAATAATAATTAATAATAATAATAATAATAATAATAATAATAATAATAATAATAATAATATTATGATGATGATGATGATGATGATGATGATGATGATGATGATGATAATATGATGATAATAATAATAATAATAATAATAATAATAATAATAATAATAATAATAATAATAATAATAATAAAATTAATAATAATAATAAAAATAATAATAATAATAATAATAATAATAATAATAATAATAATAATAATCAGAAATCAGAAAAAGAAATCAGAGTCAAAGTTAGCCTTCAGATAGAATGCCGGTATTTGATAGGAAACAGCCACTTAACAACTTGGTATATTGATACTTCAATTATAGACCTGGACTTGCTAATTGGATAAGAGAACCTGGTACTGCCATACGTTTAATTAGTGTATGTATTGTGTGTCAGGCCCGCTTATCAACAGAGTTTCCACCTTTCTTGCATTTTATCAGCATCTTATTGTTTTCATACATAAAGAACACGTCAATATTAAGATAAGGTGCGGGCCAGTTCCAAGTCGCAACACTGTGTTATACATTAAAGTTGCACTCTCTTTTAAATTCAATACATACACATGCATCACAAACATAAATTCTGAGTGATAAACCTTTAACTATTTAGTTAATAATGCATTTATGGAAAATATTTACTACTGATAACAATAGTGTAACCATGTTTTAATAGATGAAAATCACAAATATTAAATAACTGGTGAGTCCTAAAAGATTTACAGTGATCAACTTTCCGTCTCTAGGATAGATAAACCGTGTTGGCTGCATCTTTTTGTTTAAAAAAACACGGTTTTCTTCATGTAGACCACTGTTTTCGATATTTTTTCACCCTTTTGGGGTAAATTGAAACTATTGTATTAATAGTGTTACAGTCGAACCCCGATGGCTCGAACTCCTAGGGACCGGCAAAAATACATCGAGCCTCGGACAATTCGAGCCAAGCGGGAATGCCTACATTCAGTATAATGAAATCGGTCCTTTACAACAAGATCGAGCCAATGATGAATTCGAGCCAAGCGAGTTCGAGCCAACAGGGTTCGACTGTACATCTTATTTAAGTAGGCATCTTTAGTGATTATTTTATATTTCCAAGAGAGAGGTGTTTCGAAAATATCTTAGCGTTTTTATCTAAAAGCCGATGCACTTAAACATTATCTGATTTCCTTGTTACAAATAAATATGTCAAAACATTGACAGTTACACACCCGATCGCATTCCCAAACCCATGAAGTAGATTAGTATTGATACATCCAGGTGAGAGTTGTTTCAGAACTATCTTAGAATTAATCTAATAAGCATAAGAAATCTTCACCCTCCCTTGTTATCTTACTCCATTCACGATATCTATCATATCTAACATTCTGCTTTATACATACTTACATAAGATATCATTGGTATGTTGAATGCAGCAGCAATTTTAGCTTCATGCGTACATGTCTCTTGGGGTCCAATATAGACCGATATATTCTGATTGACTAATTCGACGGTCACTTTGATACTTTCCAACTCAACACCGTACGTTTCCACCATAGTGAAGTCTAATTTAAGATCTTGAAGAACGCTTATATCCGCATTTATTTCATCCAAAGCCATAGTCAGCGCGCCAGAAACCTGTTGGCCCGGTCGGCGGTAAAATGTGCCAGGTAGTTTCTGGGATCCAGTAATGTACCCCATTTTTATCACATTGCTTGAAAACACAGAGGGAATGAAAAAACACACAATCCATATCACAGACATTTTTCACCTATAATTTGTTTTGTTACCGTACTTAAGGTATTTCCCGTTATCCGTACAAAACATGTAAACACTTTATCTGGCCATATATTTCACACAACTGTCAAACACATGTAACCTGATGCGTTCATAGTAATGAACCTATCACAATTGCAAATTTACTGTTACCGGCCTCCCACTGTTGTGACAAAAAAGTTAAAGCACGTTCGCACAGAGTAAACAAACCTGAGACCGGATCAAGCTTCTTCTATATTGCGCGTATATTGCGAGGCAATCGCATCTGCTAAAAATATAAGTTGTCTCTTATAATCATTGTCTATGAACATTCTAGGTATACAAAACACTTCTATAGATCCGATTTCTACAACTGTTGCTAGACCTGAATGAACTGACATTCTTCTCATCCGACAGAGACTGCCTCTATGTTTTCAGCGTACACTGATAGAGGAGAATTTTTCAATCCGATATGAAAGGGTACAGAGCGCTGTCTCGCCATGGCGATTTTGCTTCATCTGACAAGCGTCATTCAAACTAACAGCCGCATCATGTCTGAAAATAAAGAAAGTAATGTTTGTCTAAAATGTTGATCATGTTTACGGATATTGTCGCAATAAAATGTCCATCAAAAAATAATCCTGACTGTTTTTAAATCAGCTTTCAGCCACTTAAAAAGCAAAAATTCTCGAAACTGTTTTAAGTCCCTTATAACAGGATTAAGCAAAGCTCAGTATTTTTGGTTTTCAAAAAAAAATGCTTAATATTTACTAATTTAAGAGTTGTTATACTTTAGATAGGAATAATCTTTATCATAATCACAATAATCCCTTTTTCATTTATCAATATTCAATTTAAATATGTATGTATTTTGGCTAATTGAAATAAGTTACTTAAAGATGCACTCTAACTCCCGAAAATAGATTTACCACAATTAAAACAATTGTTTTAATTTAACAAAAAGGTTGAATAAATGTCGACAACAATGGTTCTTATGAAGGATACCGAGATTATTTTGAAATTAAGGTGCCGAAAACATGGTATTTCTACCTTAGGAGACTAAAGTAGATCATAGTAAATCTTTTAGCATTCACCTATCATTTAATAATTTTATGCTTTCAGCTATAAAATACACGGTTACAATCTTGTTATCAGTAATTAATATGTTCCATAAATGCGTTCTTTAGTTAGTAGTTAAAGGTATATCAGTCAAAATTAATGTTTGTAATACATGTGCATGTATTGATTTTGAATAAAAGTGTCAAAGTGTTTTCTTAAAGATGAAGTTTTGAGAAATTGGCGCAAGCTGCAGTTTCGGATAAAATATTCGTCTTTTTCCCGCATATTTCTCTAAACCTCTATTGTATGACTTTTAATGAAGCATGACCTTAACAGATAATAGCACGATCTACTTCGCAATTAGCGTTAACGATTATGCGTTCATTCATATACGAGACAAAATCATTTCTACAGAGGACATGTATATATTTTTTTGAAACGATAACTAGAAGAATGATCATATGAGAGGAAAACACAATGACATAACAAATATGCAACGGGCGGTCTAGGTCTGATTTGAATTGCTCTCGATATGAATTTGGATGTCCATTGACACAGTGTGTGCATACCACGTGATAAATTATATCATATATGCTACGTCATAAAGCAAAATTTTGCTTAAAAAGAAGACTTAAAACAAAGATAACTTTTATTTCACTACACCATTTTAAATGAAAGAAAGTGCCGTCTATGCTGCTTAAAGATCCCGCCTTCGTTTTGTTACCGGAGATTGATAAGATGATTAGTTTCATTAAATACTTCGAAAACCCTTCTTCCAAAATCACGGCCTCTAAACGCCAGCTCCACCACTTTACGGTTGTGCAAAGAAAAAGAGCTGTCGACACTTCCGTGGTGGAGCTGTGCCCTTTGTTTACATGAACAAATGTGAGTATGTTTTATATTTTATTTGATAATTTCATTTAACGGACATATTTCGAAAATCGGAGAATGTGGTACCGTGTAAGAACACTTACTGTAGGCTGGTTACTATTTCATTTCAATATTGTGCAAACTGTGGTGCCAGGAGCTTTTCTCCCGAATCGGACTTGTGCATATTTTGAGATCTAATTGCAGAGCAAGTACATTTCGGTGCTTACACATCCCGTAAGAACATTCTCACGCATGCAAACATAATTGTTATGTATAATAACTAAGCCGGAACACAACAAAACTGATAAGCACTTCTTAAAAAGGAAAAATGTACTTATCTATAAAAGTGGTGGCGCTGTTGCCCTAGTGGTGGCGCTGTCGAGTAGTGGTTGCGCTATCGAGTATGTTTTGCGCTTAAAGTAATATAAAAAGTTAACGCTTTTGGAATGAATACAAAAGTTGCTATGTTTATCATTCATTGAACAGTATGCTGGTTATGCATACTACTTGCGGAAACAAAACTCTACGCGAACTACCTTAACCTTACTGAAAACTATCTCGAAAACAAACGGCTATGTGCTGTTAATTTTACCATAGAACTATAAGTATTAAATATATCTTATTAGCAAAATTAGGCTGGTTAAGTATGGTTGCAGAAGCTAGATTGAAAATAATTTATAAGAGAAACTATGGTAAATAGTATTTATTTTGGAAACCAGGTTGAATATAGTTTATTATGGAATCTAAGGTAAATAAATTTGGTAAGGCAATTAGACTGTATATATTTTGTCAGGGAAATTATGCTTAATATAATTTATAATATTTTGGGTAAGGGAAACTATGCTTAATATAAAAAATGAAAACTACGGGAAATAAGCTGAGTATGGCTCGTTGGAGAAACTAGGCTGCAAATTATCTATAGAGAAACTAAACTTAAGTAGGTGTGTTAAAGCTGCACTCTCACAGATAAACCATTTTCACAACTTTTTTATTTTTCTTGTCTTGGAAAGAGCAAATTTTTGCATAGATATCTGCTAACCAATGATATAAGTATGCTGACAAAAATCAGATCGTAGATGTTCATATCATGAATTGTCTGATGAACTAAGAGTACTGCTTTTCGTACTTTTAGAGGAGAAATATGAAAACAGTGGGCTGCTGCTTTCGTTGGTATAAAAAGAATAGTGAATGTTTTATTAACTGCGCTTTAAAATAATTGGGTGTACTTTATTGAGCACATTATTGTCATCAGTATTTCGATTTCAATAATCGCGTAAATTGCCGCTGATTCACTTATATCATTCATTTTTCAATAATGCCGCCATTCCCCTCAGAAATAATTGAATTTAACAACGGCGGCACTCAACAGATTAAATCAACCGGTCTTGGCATTGTGATCCTGTTTCATTGCTCGCAAAAGAAATTGCGATTGACATACAGTCGAACCCCGATGGCTCGAACTCCTTGGGACCGGCTTAAATAACTCGGGCCTCGGAAAATTCGAGCCAAGCGGGAAAACTTAGGTTCAGTGAAAATAGATCGGTTCTTAACATTCAATTCGAGCCAGCAAGGAATTTGAGCCAAGCGAATTCGAGCCAACGGAGTTAGACTGCAATTAGCGTTGAAATGGTCTTTACATACATGCACTTTCATACATTTATTTATTGGATATTAATTCTATAAGCATTTTGGAATTACTCTGAAATGTTTCATTTCTTGGAGTTACAAGTTATGTTTTGTGGAGATTATAATATCATCAAAGGTTTTATAGCATTTGTGCTGATGTTAATGCACTTCGAAAGAAACTGTGAAAAATCATATCATATTTGAATCCCTGCGAGATATACGGCTTATCAGATTGTGCATTTGATCCAGCGGGATGAATATATTGATTTATTTACGGCTTCTGATATAATGTTATAGTTACCTTATTTATAAATTAATTAGACAAATACCTTAAAGCTGCACTCTCACAGATTTACTGTTTTTACAACTTTTTGTCTTGGAAAGAGCGTTTTATTTTCGTAAATATCTGCAAACCAATTACAAAAGATTGCTGATTTTCATATTTCGTTCGAAAAATAATGTTTTATGACTTAAACCGTTGTAACAGTTTAAGAAAAATGCATAAAATATCAAGTTTGTGCTTAGATATTAAAATCTGCGATCTAATATTTTGTCAGTAGTCTTGTATTACCAGTTTCCACGGATTTTTGCAAAAATTCGCTCGTTTAAAGACAAAATAATGAAAGTTTTCAAAACGTTCAATCTGCGAGAGTGCAGCTTTAAAGCACTAAGCACCTATACGAATTAAAAAACTTTTTCTTGCTTTACATAAACTTGTTTATCCATTATTTTGTCTTTCGAGTTTATGCATCTGGCTAAAATGCATAAAATATTAAAGCATTGAATCTATGCTTTCATTATCTTGTTGATAAAACGAGTTTTCCTTAGAATGTGTTTTTATTGTTTTAAGTGATCTATGGCTAACACGGCTTTTATTGTTAGGTATATAGGAACGAAAAGCAAAGGTTAAGTCAATAAGGAATAATGTGCTGACAAAACTAGAACGTGAAAGGAATTCGTACAAGTGGTTTATCTTAAAATGCATTGCATATCAACGATTTCCTGGTATTTCAAACAAAATATTCATTTATTCGTGTAATAATGAGTGATTATCTATGATGAATGTCAAATCAAGTTTCAGGAAAAGTTATCATTTTGAACACTCTAATGGCTTCTGGTTGCATCATTTCAAGGTTAAAAAACAAGAACACCAGATAAAGAAAAGTATTTTATGAATAGAACAACGTGTATCTGATAAGTACGTATTTAAAAGAAGCTAGCCAAAAACATTAACTACCCTGTTTCTTCTTCTAAGTATATAATTCATATATAAAGACACCGAATGTTCTCTATTGTTATTGTATGTGTGTCTTTTGTTTAGAATGTATTTTATATCAAGCTGGAAAACTTCATACAATCTTGTCGTATATCAAATCTACCTCGAGGTAGAATGCGCTTTATAGGTATTTTAATTTAAACAAACAGATATAGCGTTTTTATCATAATTGTGAGTTTTAAAAACTAGAGAATCAAAATAATTTCCATTCAAAATGTCCTACCCCCCTCCTAAACACACTATTGTATATGATATGAAAAAATAGTGTTTTCCGGTAGTTATAATGATATTTGTGACCATCGTAGGCCCTATCCTCCTTACGATTCCCATCCGCTCTCCCACCCCATCACATACAACATATCCACCTCACACACAATAACGTTGTTCTCTTTGACAAAGTTCTGAACAGTCAGCCCAATGTTTATACAGTGGAACCCCGTTGGCTCGAACACGCTTGGCTCGAACTCAATGTAAAGAACCGATTTCTTTAAACTGAAGGTAATCATTCCCGCTTGGCTCGAATTCCCCGAGGTTCGAGGTATTTTGCTGATCCCTGTGAGTTCAATCCAATGCGGTTCGACTGTTATGGTTAACAAATCAAGAATTATCAATGTTTCTTTATTTATGAAATACATTTATGTAACCGGGCAGCGGCGTGGCTAGCCCTCTTTTCATGTGGATTCATAATTGTGCAAGGGTTGTCCGGGGGCATGACCCCTCGGAATGTTTTGAAAACCATGGTGCAATCTGGTGCATTCTGGACGGTTTGATATGCTTTATTTAGTACTGGAAAATGAACAGTTTTAGGATCATGTAGTCAAGTACGCATACTGCAACTTTGGCTGATATATTTTTATTTTTTGTTAGAATCAGGTGGATTCAGCCACGCACTCGCGTATAGGCAGCTACGCGCCTGTCATGCACTCTTAAAGGAACTCGTTCACGTTTAATATGGTCAAACATCAAACACATTTAGCGGTATATTGGTAATAAATATATTTAAATGGGACAGAAAATACTCATTTTGGCCTAAAGCGTCCGTAACGTAAGTGCACATTTAATGACTTGAAGTATGGAATGACAAAAAATAGTTCAAATGATTGCTTAAAATTGTAACGATTTTTCCCTATTGTACAGCTTTTTCAACAAAACGTTGTTTCAACAGCATTTAAGCCGAAATTTCTTTCGCACGTTTAAATCATAAATTATTTTCGTAATGTTTATTGTCTTGTACTTTTAGGGGATGAATATATATATAAACAGATTTTATCTACTTCCTTCGCAGATTTAAAAAGTATAGTGATATTTAAAGGGGCTGTACTCCGTATGATGAAATAGCGGAAAAAAAGAAAATTGTCGAAAACTGACATAAACTTGGTATCAATGTGTACAGTGCATTGAAACTTACAAACTGAAGTACCACATAGTTGACAATTATTTTTTGGGGCAGTTTTTTGGTATTTTGCTATTAAAAAATATTACTAGGTATGTATACCTAGTAGAATTCATTCCTTATGCGTGATTGGCTGGTCGATGTTATCACGTGATATATCCAAGTGAGGTATATAGGTGAAATATTCCACCCTTTAAGAGTAAGCTTTCGTAGCACAGTGGATGCAGCACTGAACGGCAATTTTGGCGACCCCGGTTCAAACCCGGTCTCCGACGCGATTTTTTTTTTACATTTTTGTATTTTTTTTTACAATTATGATATCAAAGAGTAAAACATTTTATCAAATAATTGTCCTGAGATTCGTTACAGAAAAAACTTTTTTGTTGCCAATCTGGTGTACAGTCCCTTTAATAATAACTCGCAATGAAGATAAACTACATGTACTTTATTTGGTCGTTATTGTCATCCGCATTTCGATTTAAGTATTTGCGTCAATTGTCTTTGATTCATTCTTTATAAACTTCACTTAAATCTAATAGGGTTCTTTCCCCACAGGAGAAACTGTACTTAACACCGGAGGCAACAGCTCGACTTTTGGCATTATTCTCTTTTAGCATTGCCCTTTAAAATAATTTACGCTCGACAAAGTGGGTGTTAAAATTTTCTTTTTAAAGATGCACTTTCTTAAATCCATTAATCGGAAATTAATTCTATAAGCATTTTGGTATTACTCATGTTTGATTTCTGGGATTGTTTTCTGAAGATTTTATGTTATAAAATGGCTGACAAAACAAGAACAGGAAAGGAAATCGTACAAGTGGTTTATCTTAAAATGCATTAAATATCAACGATTTCCTGGTATTTCAAACAAAATATTCATTTATTCCTGTAAATCTGAGTGATTATCTAAGATGAATGTCAAATTGAAATTCAGGAAGAGTCATTATCTTGAACACTATAACCGACATTGGTTGCATCATTTTAAGATTTAAAACAGCCACAACAACAACAACAACGCCAGATGAAGAAAAGTATTTCATGAATAAAACAACGTAATACATGATGAGCCCCGGACTCCCTCACCCCTCGAATACTCTAATTAATATGATATGGAAATTATTTTTTTTGGTAATCTTTTGAGACATTTTATAGCCACTTCCTCTTACACTTCCCAACCCGCTCTCCCACCCCCTTACACACGTTATACCTAGCTCACATATAATAAAGTATGAACCCCAGACTCACCCTTCTCATACAATATCGTATATGATAGGTACAATTAAAGTGTTTTCCTTTTAAATAAGTCGTATTTGGAACCTTTAAAAAGCCCCTCCCTTCACGCTTCCCCAACCCCTCTCCCACCCACTGACACACTTTATACCCCCACCCACACCGATTATAGTATGAGTCTCAGCTGCCCCACCCCTAGCATACACTATCAGTGTGTGTATACCACGTAATAAGTGACGTCATAATACTACGTCGGACGGCAGTATTTTGCCTCGGATAAGAACGAAAATCAAAGGTAACTTTTTTATTTCTTTATCATTTTTAATGAAACATAGCGCAGTCTACGCCGCTAATAGTGCCCTACCTCCGTTTTTTACCAGAGTTTGATTCGTAATTTAGTTTTTCCAAACACTTCGACAAACCTGTTCAGAATTTACTTTTTGACAATGCTCCGTCAGACGGCCTTTTTTATTTTCTTATCATCGATTGTTAAAATGTTATATAACCACATTGTCTATTGTATAATTGAAGTGTTTTCCGATGATTCAAAATTCCGGCTGTTTGGTAATTCCACAGACCGCACCATAACTGTTAATTGCTGCCTGAGCGCGTGTATACACCTGTCCTCGAATACCGTTACACCGTTAATTAACTATGGCACCGATAGACACATGACAGTTCCACGACATTTGCGATATTATGTGTAGTATACTGAAAAGCCTGTCGTGCGTCGTATCGAGTTTCCGACACGTAACAAGACACACGCCAATACCGCACGATATAGTGTCGTTCGTCGTTTCGCATTGTAAAGCGTCGTGTGTCATATCGTTTCCCACGTAGGATGTCGTGTGTCGTCCTTGGAACGCAAATCACGACATACAAAGCGCCATTTGACACGTAAAAACAACATTCCTACGCGACGTACGATATAACACGCGTCATGCGAAGTGACACGCCATAATCACCACGGAAATGTGCTGCAGTCGCTAAACACCAAAGTGCTCTAACTTGATAGTCATGTGTTTTATTGTCTTTCTTTGCATCGCATGTTTTGTGTCATATCGTGTGTCGTTTGGCATGATGTATTTCGTATTGAGTGGCAGGTTGAAATGTCGTGTGTCGCGGTCCAAGTGCTACACACGACTTTGAATGTGGCCCTAACCGGATTCTGTACATTGGCCTTTTGTTTAGAACTTTTTCAAGATAACAACAGTGTTAAAGATGCACTCTTACTCCCAGATAAGATTTGCCATAATTAATAATATTGTTTTAATATTCCAAAAAGGATGAATAAATGTCGAAAACAATAGTTCTTATGAAGGATACCGAGTTTAATTTGAAAGAAATGAACATAAAACCCGGTATTTCTACCTTATGAGACTATAGTAGACCACAGTAAATCTTTTAGCATTCACCAATCATTTATTATTTGTGTTACAATTCTTGTTATCAGTAATTAGTATTTTGCATTATTTAGTAAGTAGTTAAAGGTTTATCAGTCATAATTTGTGTTTGTTATACATGTGTATGTATTGATTTTGAATAAGAGTGTCACTTTAACACAACCGTTGTTAACTTCTAAAACGTTGCTGCTATGGGAGTTGAATAAATTATCTTGTAATATAGCTGTTCTTGTTTTGTTTAGTTCCATAAACACATCAGCAACTATTACATATGTACACAACGATTGCGTTAATCACGTTGTTAACAAAGTTCTGAACAATCGCCACAATGTATGTAATGTTTAACAAATAGCAGTATTCAACAGTTCTAATCATGTTTCAATTATTGTCTTGTACTTGGTTTAAATAGTTTTGTCAATTGCCTGGTGAATTTAAAGTACTGTTTTTCATACTTTTAGAGGATAAATATATAAAACCTCTACTGTCTTCGCTGGTTTAAAAACTGTATATTGATGTTTAACTTATTTTTAATGAAGATAAGTTAAGTGTACTTTATTGGGTACTTTATTGTCATCCGCATTTCGATTCCAATATTTGCGTTAATTGTGGTTAATGCATTTGTATTCAACTTAACTTAAATTTAAATGTGATTTATCCCCACAGGAGAAATTGAACTTAACACCGGAGGCACTCAACAGCTTAAATCACCGGTTCTGGCATTATTCTCTTTTAGAATTGTCCTTCACAATTATTTACGATCGACATAGTGGGCGTTGGTATTTCTTTTTTATAGATGCCTTTTCTTAAATCCATTTATTGGATATTAATTCTATAAACAATTTGGAATTGCTTTGAAATGTTTAATCTCTTGGAGTTATAAAGTATTTTTTTTAAGAATATAATATCATCATATAATATCATCAAAGGTTTTCAACATCTTTGTAATGTTGTAGCATTTCAAATGAATCGTGAACAAATATATCGCATATAAATCCTGTGATATAAAGGGTTTGAGTCCGCGGGATGAATACATTAACTTATTTACGTCTTCCTAAAACATTCTTATAATTACCTTATTCATAAACCGTGCATGCACATAACTGATTCTGTTTTAATAAGATTACACCTGTAGCCTGTAAGAGAAAAACCTAAATCTGCTTAATATTAGTTTTTATAACTATGCGAACAGGAAGCCTTTTTTCATTTACATGAACTTGATTATACACTGTCTGTCGGTTAATGTTATCTGATACAATGCAAAACATATAAGAGTATGCAATCTATGTGTTCCTTAATGTGTAAATACAATGTTGTTTTTTCCTTTGAAACACAGATAAAAGATGGAGCAACCTATCGCTTACATGGATTTTTGTCAGGGCTGAAGTAACAATAGCAAAGGTTAAGTTATCTAGGAATATTGTAGAGAAAATACAAGAACGTGAAAGGAATTCGTACAAGTGGTTTATCTTAAAATTCATTGAATATTAAAGATTTCCTGGTATTTCAAGCAAAATATTCATTTATTCGTAAATCTGAGTGATTATCTAAGATGAATGTCAAATCGAAATTCAGGATTAGTCATTATCTTGAACACTACAACCAAAATCGATTGCATCATCTTAAGATTGAAGAAACAACAACATCAGATTAAAGAGACTGTACACAAGATTGGCACCAAAAAAGTATTTGTTTTCTGTTACGAATCTCGGGACAATTATTTAATGAAATGTTTTACTCTTTGATATCATAATTGTAAACAAAATACCAAAATGTTAAAAAATCGAGTCGGAGACCGGGTTGGAACCGGTGTCGCCAAAATTGCAGTACAGTGTTTTATCCACTGTGATACGAAGGCTTATCTTTAACTGTTGGAATATTTAAGCTATATGCCTAGCTTGGTAATATCACGTGATAACATTGACTAGCCAATCACACATAATGATTGAATTCTACTAGGTATACATACTTAGTAATCTTTTTTAATGGAAAAATACGAAACAACTGCAATAAAAGATCAAATGTAAACTATATGTTACTTCAGTTAGTAATTTTTAATGCATTGTACACATCGATATCAAGTTTATGTAAGTTTTCGGCAATTTTCTTTGTTTTCGCTTTTTCATCATACGGAGAACAGCCCCTTTAAGAAAAGTCCTTTATGAATAAAAACTTCGTGTATATAAAAAGTACGGATGTAAAAGAAGCTTGTCGAAATCATAAACTACCATTTTTATAATAAGTATGTAATTCACTTAAAGGCACCGAACGTCCTTTATTGTAATAGTTTGTCTGTCTATAGTTTAGAATGTATTTGATATAATGCTGGAATGCTTCATAGAATCGGTATCTTATTTCAAATCTACATCGACGTTAAATGTGTTTTATCGGTCTTTTAATTTCAACAAACAGATGTAGCGTTTTTATTACTATTTTACGACATAACATACATATTTACTCAGGTGTTATCTTTAATCTTAGACATATAAAGTAATTCCAAATAATTCCCTCCAACCCCAATATACCCACCTCAAAAACAATTTAGAATGAGCCATAGTCTTCCTCACCCTCGCATACTATATTGTATATGATCGGAAAATAATAAAGTGTTATCCGGTTATGAAAGAGGTATCAACGATCTTTTCATAGCTCCCCACTCACGCTTCCCCACCCCTTCTCCCAACACCTCATGTAATGGTAATTAAATCCTGTATCAGAGAACCAGCAATGTTTTGTTATTTAAGAGATACATATATGTTTCCATTCGCTCTGAAAGGAACTCTTTCATGATATGGTCAACATCGAAAAATATATTATTAATAATCATTTTTGAATGGGACAGAAAATGCTCAATTTTGCCAATAGCGTCCGTTATGCCAGAAAACATTGAATCATTTGAAGCTTGAATTTACAAAATTATGTTCGAATGATTATCTGAATGTTACAGTTCGGCATTTATTCATAAAAAAACAGTAATATAACTCAATTTCAACAACATTACAAAACGAGTAACGTTTCCACATATGTGAAAGAGTACCTTTAATGAACGTTCAAATTCTACGTTCTTTTTCTGACTTTACTGTTACGAGAACCATCATTATGGAGCGAACATTAACAGCAGCTCAGCAAAAGAATGGCGATGCCCGTCGGTCATCGTTGGCTCAACGGCAAAACCAAATTCATTTTAATGTGGCCACAAATATTTTTATTTCAATTCGTACATGATTTGCACATGTTTCAATCTGTCTATGATAAGGAGCTTGTTTCGGTAGGTATGAATATGTCATACTGTTCAATGTGCCCCGATGCTCAATTCTTTCTCAACCATTTGTACAAGTATAACAATGTGTCACACGGCATAACCAATCAACAATTTCATGGAACACCAAATCTACATAAACTCAAATACTTGAAGAGCTCTCCAAAGACCTCTTTAATTCAATTGAAGGGGTTGCTATCGAAGTAATGATCAATTTCATTAGAGTCATCAACAATTTAATTGAAAACATCTTCAAATCAACTGAATATAATTAATCTGTAATTAAAAAGTAGAGCTCTGCAAATTAAGAAGAGACCTCTCCAATTCCATTGGAGATATCTTCAAATTATTACTGTACATTGTTTAGTTTCAATTTTAGCCGAATTATCAACGATTGAATTATTGAGACTTGTCTTGAATTCAATTTATGGATTAGTACGGGTTTGTTGTTAAAATTCGAGCTTTCTTCAGATATTTTTTGTCGTCATTAATTGAATTATAGCTCTCTGTAATTGATTTGAAGAGCTCTATAATTTATTTTTTGAGAGCGACGAATGGAATGTTGCTAGTAATAATATTATAAAAAGAGCATCATATGATAAAAGACTTCTTCAAATTAAATTAAAAAGGTCTTTAAATCTTTTAAAAAGGGTGTTAATTTGGTTTTATTGTTGATTATGAACCACAAACAAAGCAAAAACAAAATATGATTTGGGTTTGCATTTCAAAGCATTGTCGGACCGTATTTGGTACAAAAACGAATATGGTACAAATGTACCATATTCGGTCGAATATGGTACAAATGTACCATATTCGGACCGAATATGGTACAATTTTCGACCGAATATGGTACAAACATTGTACCATATTCGGTTGGAATAAGTTTTTCTATGCTCGCCAAAACGTATTTGGTACATACCAAAAAAACTCATAAAATGAAAATGGCCTACGTATATGGTACATAAATTATGTATTTCTTAATAAATGAAATAGTCTGCCAATGTGTAAACTTTTTTTCAAACTCAAATACATTGTATTAACCTAATATTGGAAGTGACAAAAGTATCATCATCATCATCATCATCATCATCATCATCGTCGTCGTCGTCGTCGTCGTCGTCGTAACTAGCAGTAACAGAAACAGCTAACCTAACCACACTTTACATGGATTTTGCTGGTTGTGTAACTGTTTCGCCGGCTAGCTCAGTCGGTTGCGCGTCAGATTGGCACGCAGGCGGCCTGGGTTCGATTCCCGGGCGGGCCAGATACTTTCGTGGAGATTGGTCACGAAATGATTTCTACGGCCATTCTTCCCCTACCGCTGTTTCAAGTAGGGCAGTTGTCAATTACTGGCGAATGTATCTGCTTAGTACTGGTTACTAAGTACTAGTACTCTAAGACTAGAGACGTGCTTGCTCCAGGTAACTCTGTAAAAGTTTGAGGATTATCGCATTTTGGTTATGTTCATAGAGTGTGAACTTGTAAGGTAAAGGTAGGCGAGCAAATCCATGAAGCGCGCCAGCGCTTCTTGGAAAATTTGATCGTTTAATACCCCTCGGTATTAATGCTTATATTTTAATACATTTTAATAATAATTGGTAGGTTTTGTCCAGATATGATTGCTTTAAGCAAACGTCGTTGCAGGAATGTCGACGTCGCATTCGATTGGTCGAATGACGTCGCGTCAGCCATATTAATGATTTCGTGCATTGTTTGGGTCAATCTAAAACTTCTGACAAGAAGATATTGCATGAGAAAATCCGAAAAATAAACAAGAAATTGGGCCGAAAAAATAACTAACGAAATTCATATTTCATGCATTTGCAGTTGTTTTACGATAGAATTTCTTCGATATAATTCAATATCCTTTGGTCAGTAGTTTTAGATTGACCCAAACAATTCACAAGATCATTAATAGCAATTTTCAAATTTTTAAAACTTTTTTTTTCGAAAGTGTATTTTCACCAAAATCCGATTTAAGAGATTTTGAGCTCTTTTAAATGAATATATCTCTCCAAAAATAAGGATGTTTGACTGGCTGCTTTAGACAGGTGTGACTGTATTCCTAAACATTAGGCGAAAAGAAAAAAATTGTCTGGTTCCGGTGACCCGACCCTACCTATTTTTTTCGCCCGACCCTAAACTTTTTTTTATTTGAATACGAAAAAATTGGTCCGATTTTTTACTCAATATTCAAGAGAATTGTAAAGAACGTTTTAAAGCGTTCATGTAAACATTCTAAAAATAAAACAAAACTTAATAATTTTAGTTTAAGTTTTGAATCTATAATATGTTGTCTTGATTAAGGGAAAGTAAATTTTGAAAATAGAAATACATTGATCTTGTGGCAAGGTTCGAATCAAAACCTCATATTTTTAAATAAATGTACGAATTTGCACAGCACTAAAGCATTCAACGTAAAGCATTCCCTGCGACTTCTTTTTACGCTGATATTCAGTCAATTTAAAATGTTCTACAACCCATGATTTTGCCATATAATTGCATAAATACTGTACTAGTCATAGCAAGCACCGAAAATGGTCTCGTTTATAGCGAATTATATTTTCAAAATATAACACGTACAGAAAGAAACAATTATTAAACCTATAGGGTTAAATGTGCATAAAACTCCTCCAGCTTGCACACTATGCATGTTTACAGTACATAAAAAGCTTAGTGTTGCACGCACAGAAGACTTTAATCACACAAAATATACATTAAAATAACGTTATTATATCACCTTTCACTCAGCATCAGTAAAAATAAATAAATAAATAAAATAAAAAGAAATGCCGACCTACCCTACCTACTTTTTGGGGGCATGTCACCGGAACCAGACATAATGTTTTATTTGGCCTTACTTTGTAAAGTTGATTTGTCGTTCCGACGTCATATTGCTGAGAAGCCGACAAAGCTTTGAAGTTTCCGATTTTTTCTTTGATAACGTGCCGCTTTAAAAAGGCGGGAATTTTGCACACGAGTCTTACTCAGAAGTCAGTAACCATATTTGACTTGGCGGTCGGCAAGAAAAGTTGTGATTTTCGACTAGAAAGAATTGAAATCCAAACTTTCTTCAAACTTCAAAAGAATTCTTGACAGTAAGTACTGTACATAATTTTAATTTTCAGTTGTCTTAATATGCATTGATGTTTTAACATGCATTGATTTTTATGTTTTATGCCCCCCCCCCCCCCCCTCAGAGTGCATTTGCAGTTGTCCGTCCGTCTATCCAATTGTCCGTGGCATTCCTTCCGGGTGCGTAACTCCTAAACTGCTAAAATATTTAAGCTACAGTCATGAAACTTCATGAAAAATGTTGTCCATCATCAGCTCTCAAGATACATTTCAGCTCACCTGAGCACAAAGTGATCAAGGTGAGCTATTGTGATGGCAAGTTGTCCATCGTCCGTGCGTGCGTGCGTCCGTACGTGCGTCCGTCAACAATTTCTTCAAACGATTTCTCCTCCTAACCCGCTAAGCCAAATTCAATGAAACTTGGCAGGAATAGTCCTTGCATCAAGCTCTACCAAAGTTGTTCAAAGAATTCCATTTCATGAAGAACTCTGGTTGTCATGGCAACGAAAAGGCAAATCATAGTGAAATCTTTAAAAATATTCTTGTCCGAAACTGCAAGGCCTTGAGATTTGATATTTGGTATGTGACATAATTTTGGTATGTGACATAATTTTGGGGTCCTATACTAAGATTGTTCAAATTATGCCCCTGGGGTAAAAATTGGCACCGTCCCGTGCCTGTGTTGAATATTTACATAATATACATCTGCATACTTCTACTGTTTCATTTTTGTTAACTTTTCTTCTGAAAACAAAATGCACGAACTCCCAAGCCAAACATTGGGCAAGATTTGCCCATGAAAACAGACATTTATTTTAAAGATTCATAAATAAATATTTGGTACAAAAACGCTTAGTTTAACTATATAATTATTATATAGAGAAATTTAAAAATATATATCTTTTTCTCTAAAACCACTTTGCCCAGAGCTTTGATATTTGTTATGTGACATTTTCTATTGAACTTTCGACTTTTGATGAATTAAACCTTGACCAAGTGACTTAATTTTGAAGCTTTTGCCTTTATTTTCCTTACAGTTATTACAGCTCAATCTGATTTTGGTGAAAAATACACTTTCGAAAAAAATTGTTTCAAAAGTCGCTATTAAAGTATTAATGATTTTGTGAATTGTTTTCGGTTAATCTAAAACTACTGACCAAAGGATATTGAATTATATCGAAGAAATTCTATCGTAAAACAACTGAAAATGCATGGAAAATGGATTTCGCGTTAGATCTACTAACGCGATATTTTCGGCCTATTCCATTCCTATTCAATAAATAGGACAAAAATACCAATTTTGGTGTATTTTAATTGAAAAATAAAAAATCTTGTTATTTTTTCGGATTGTATTTGATGTCATGCAATGTCCTCTGGTCAGTATTTTTAGATTAACCCAAACAATTCACAAAATCATTAATAGCGACTTTTGGAAACAATTTTTTTCGAAAGTGTATTTTCCACCAAAATCAGATCGAGCTCCTTTAATCTGTAGATTTGAACATTTTAAATTTTATGGAGTTTATAGGTCTTTGACCTTCGAACCCTGCCTAGTCGTGACTTCTGGTGAGCGACCTAGGCCCCCAGGGCCCCTTCTTTATATCCCTTCCATCCACGTAGCATTGGTTTCTACAGACCGTTTGTCCGTTGACCGCCATAAGTTTGCCCGCTATTTTTCCCCTGAATTTGAATTCGGTTGGATTTCAATGAAACTTTACATGAAGTACTTGCTACTTTCATTGCGCATATTGCCCGGAAGTTCGGATTGTAAATTTTAGCGGAGCTATCAGACGAGTGATTTTAGCTCAGCTCATGTCGTGAGACATTCGTTTTCGACACGCGGTGTTCAATACAAGCTCTATTAACTAATGAAGTATAAATGTATAATAACTTATTATATTATTTCAGATGAAGGAAGCAATTAGGAGAAAAAGGAAGCAATTAGGGTGCTTGCCCAGGTCGAAGTACGACATTATTGTCAGATGTTTAAACGGATCGTTCGATGTCCCTGTGAAGAAACGGACACCTGAAGAGAATAATTGTTTGGCCATGATTAGAAAACGTAAGGACTTCGAGCTTGGTGACCGGGGTTCTTTATTGTGTGGCGGAAAGCAAGTCCTTGTGAAAGAAGATCTTCCTAGATTTGTTGAGAAGATGTTCATGGAAAACAAAGGATGTGGAGCAAGGGTTATTTACAACAAACTGAAAGTAAATTACACGGGGTTCTCGGAACAAGCTATCCTTGAAATACTGTACAATAGCAAGTATTACCATGAGAAGTATCCGAGATTTACAAACAAGCCAACGCCAAAGACAATTACAGAAGAGGAACCAGGCAAAAGATGGCAGATTGACTTAATTAACATGAAAAATCAAAGTGTTAGCTACAAGGGGTCCACATACAGTTATATTCTACAAGTCGTGGACGTTTATTCTAGGTACGTTATGCCAAAACCCCTGAAAACGAAGAGTTCGCGTGAAGTTGCAAAGGCATTAGAGGACGTGTTGATGGTTAACCTTGCCCCTGACATCATCCAATGTGACAACGGACTGGAATTTAAAGGCCCTAGTATGAAACTTTTGTTGAACAAGTACAACATCAAAATGATCAATAGTAGGCCGTATCATCCTCAATCACAGGGCAAGTGTGAAAGGTCAAACAGTGTTATAAAGGCCAAGATTCTATTTGCAACAAAAAGTAAACGTGGATTTAACTGGGTCGAAGGGCTTCAAGATTTAGCCTATGCCATAAACACAAGTTTCAAACGAGTTCTTGGGGGTCTCACGCCCTTTGAAGCCTACTACGGAAGAAGTCATGTTTTTACCAAAGAACGTCATAGTTCTCGTGAAATAAAGAAAACCATACGGCGAGCAAATAAAAAGGCTTACAGGTCGCTGTTGAAAAACGCAACTTCCCCAAGCAAGTACAAAGTAGGAGAGACAGTATTAATTCGCTATCCCTTTCGAAAATCCAGGGTGCCAACCAAAAGATATGTTATCGAAGGCAAGGTAGAAAAAGTAAAACGAAATGGTGTTTATATCGTGTCATTTCAAGTACCGAACAAACCCGAACTTGGATTCGTAAGCAAATCGGTTGGGGTCGAAAACATGACTAGCCTAACTGTTGCGTTAGAGAAACAACGAAAAATTAAAAAAACATTCATTAAAACAGAACCGCTCAGAGAAACAAAATCACAGAACTAAGTACTATCATGTTTCAACACACCATGAAAATCTGCAGTTGTTGGATGGGGTGAATATTGCCATGGACCCAAATCCGGATGGAAATTGTCAATTTGCTGCTATATCGCATCAACTTGGTAAAATTGGTATATACAAAGACGTAGATGCTTTACGTAAGGAAGCAGTCCATCACATTGTAGAAAACAGATATTTCTATGAAACTTTTGTCTATGATGAAACATTTGATGAATACGTTAAGAATATGTCTAAGAATGGGACATACGGCGACAACCTCACGCTCATTGCACTTATGAGAGAATATAATTTGCAGTGCCTGGTAGTTTGTACCCGAGGACTAGAACACTCATCAATTGTGTCAGCAGATGGAAAGTTCGATGGTGATGTTGGAACAATTGCATTGGGGTATTTCCCAGAAGGATTTGGCATGCATTACGTTAGTATCCGTATCAATCAACGCGTGTACAAGGACATAATATCACGCTTAGAACAGTCGTATGACAACGGTGACTCTGGCGACAGCGCTGCGTCTGGCGACAACGCTGCGTCTGGCGACAACGCTGCGTCTGGCGACAACGGTGACTCTGGCGACAACGGTGACTCCGGCGACACCGCTGCGTCTGGCGACAACACTGCATCTGGCGACAACGATGACTCTGGCGACAACGATGACTCTGGCGACAACGCTGCGTCTGGCGACAACGGTGACTCTTGCGACAACGGTGACTCCGGCGACAACGGTGACTCCGGCGACAACGGTGACTCCGGCGACAACGGTGACTCTGGCGACAACGGTGACTCCGGCGACAACGGTGACTCCGGCGACAACGGTGACTCCGGCGACAACGGTGACTCCGGCGACAACGGTGACTCTGGCGACAACGGTGACTCCGGCGACAACGGTGACTCCGGCGACAACGGTGACTCCGGCGACAACGGTGACTCTGGCGACAACGGTGACTCCGGCGACAACGGTGACTCTGGCGACAACGGTGACGTCTCTGTGTGTTCAGCCCTGAAAGAGCTTCAAGATATGATAAACAATAGGAGGGCACAGAGGCGAACGACTTTTCCATTTCTGATGTTACCACTTCACATTCAAGTTGAAATTTTTAAGTTCTGCATACAATCAAACCCGTCAATCCAGTTTGTGTTGGCGAAGGTCGGCAAACCCTTTAGAGATTTAATAAGGTCAATGAGTTTGCAAACACCTAGAATTTACATTCGGCCGGATATTGGACTAGATACTAGTAACAGAAATCCTGTTAGCGTTCGTTTCCTATTAACAAGAGCGGGCAGAAACAGCGGTCTTATTTCGGCAATAAAAGAAATCATCAAGGGGCCAAAATGGGCAAACGCATGGCTGCGTTTGCGTGTTAGTGGAATCGGTTGGTATGATATCATAGATGTCATGTACAGACATTACAGGTGAAATATACATGTATATCGGTGTTTGGAAACCTGTTATGTTATTTTTGTGATTGATGATTATGTTCTTCTACCGGAAATTTGTTGTCATTTGCTCATTTAATGGTAACTTTTTACGAAGCACATTTGGGATATTTTGGCTGCTACTAAAATGAATGTATATATGTATATTATGTCTGGTCAAAATGCTACAGTTGGATTAAAATTTAAATGCTGTTCTATGTTCTTCAATATTACTTTGAAAAATCCTGTCAGTATACCAATAAATGAAAAAAGTACAAGTTTGTTGAATCTCTTGAATGAAACAAATTATAAAATACAAAATGTAAAATGAATATGTGATGATGATGATGACAAAACATTTGTGATGATGATGATGGTAAAAAAATTGTGATGATGATGGTGGTGGTGATGATGATGACAGTGGTTATGATGATTGGGGTTTGATGATTGTGGTGATGATGATGATGATAATGATGATGATGATGATGATAACAAACGTTTTGGGATGATGATGACAGCGATGTTTATCGGACGATGATGATGGTTATAATGATGATGATAAGATTTTAGATGATGATGACGGCGATGTTTATCGGCCGACGATGATGATAATGATGATGATGATAACAAAATATTTGTGATGATGATGATGGCGATGTTTATTGGCCGATGATGATGATGATATTCTCATCGTCGTCATCATCATCACAACATCCTCATTATCGACCGAAAACATCGCTGTCATTATCATCACAAAAAAAACTTTTGTGATCACCATTACGATCATGATAATGGATATGATGATGTTGGTTTTGATGGTGATGATGATGGTGGTGTTGGTGAAGATAACAACGATGATGATCATTGGGGTGTTGATAATTGATGTGATGATGATGATGATGATGATGATGATGATAACAAACGTATTTTGATGATTATGACAGCGATGTTTATCGGTCGATGATGATTATTATAATGATGATGATTATGATGACAAATGTGTTTTGATGATGCTGACGGCGATTTTTATCGGTAGATTATGATGATGATGATGTGCTGACCGTCGTTATCATCATTACAAAACTTTTGTCATCATCATCACCATCGACCGAAAAACATCGCAGTTATCATCATCACATTTTTGTGATCTTCATTACGATGATGATAATGGTGATGATGATGATGGTGTTGATGATGATGATGATGACCTTGATGATTGTGGTGATAATGATGGTGATGATGATGACAATGATGATAAAAGTTTGTGATGATGATGATGACGGTAATTTTGATCGTCGTCATCATCATCAAAACTTTTGTCATCATCATGACGATGATGATGATAATGGCGTTAATGGTGACGATGATGATGTAATTGATGATGATGACAATGGTGATGATGATTGGGGTTTGATGATTGTGATGATGATAACTGCGATGTTTATCGGCCGATGATAATGATTATAATGATGATGATGAAAAAAGTTTTTTATTATGTTGACGCCAATGATTACCGGCCGCCGATGATGATGATTATGATGATGATGATGATGCTGATGATGATGATGATGATGATGATGATGATGATGACGATGATGATTATTTTCATGATGGTATTGATGACGTTGATGCAAATTGTAGTTATGATGATGATGATGATGATGATGATGACGATGATGATGATGACGATGACGATGATGAGTGTGTACCATATTCGGAACGAATGTGGTACATTTTTCATCCGAATATGGTACAAGTTTGTACCATATTTGGTCAGGCATTTTACCCCAAAACTGCAGATACGTATATGGTACAATTAGACAGTTGTACCATATTCGACCGAATATGGTACAAATTTGTACCATATTCGTTTTTGTACCAAATACGGTCCGACAAAGCATGAATAGGTTTTTCCGTTAGAGCAGTTGTTAGCGCCCTCGCTTTTTACCTATGCGACCCGTTTTCGATTCCAGGCCTTGGCGCAAGTGAGTTTGGTTTGTTGATTACGGTTTTCTCTCACAACACAAGACTACACTAAGGCTTAACATCGTGCCCACGAGAGTAATTAATATAACATTATAAAAGCTTGTTTCACAATCGTTGTGAAATAAATTAGTTCAAACTATATGCTGCACATAGGACATTTAAAGTAACTTAAATAAGCAATGACAAGTACTTATAAAACAGTTACTTAAAAAGGTATAACGTCCGTGCATGGTTCATTTGAATATGTTATCGCATTTTGTAACTTGTTTGGCAATCCTTGTTTGTAAGGAAAACGAATTGCACCGAAAAACAAGTTGTATTATTTGCGTTTATATCAACCATTTCACGAGAGCAATAGTCAACACTTCATATAACATAGGAAAATTGAAGCATTTCTTTGAAAGAATAATAAAGCCTTTTATTTCTGTTTAATTTCGATTTTGTGTAGCGGCCCTTGATCTCGTGTTTAAAAGAACGCTAACTAAAAAAACAGCAACACGAATATGTCCTAATAATGGTTGTTGTTCCGAGAGGTTTCTCCTGAAAGTGCCATTTGATTCGCATGTTGTTCATGACTTGACATCAAATGTCAAGGCTATTAGGCCTGTAGTTTCATTTCTTTTATTGTATTAAATTGATCTGCGTTGCAAACAAATTATGAAAGTTTGCTTTATCAATCTTTTGCAGTTCATTAATATTATTTACTCCCTAAGGTCTTGCAGTAATGACTTGGATGTGGTTTTATGATCCTACTTTGTTGAATGGTGACTTTTAGTGTTTTTCCGTAAATGTAAGTTCAACTTTGAACTTATACCTCTAAGTAATATTCAGATGACATGAAGTAGAATCTTAATGATTGAAAATAGGCAGGGTGAGGGTAGCGAACCATTGAAATTTATTTCAGGTCATCTTACTTAAAATACAGCCCCATTGGCTGGCGCATCGTCAACGCAAACGTTGATGCAGGGATTGTCTTTCGGATGAATGGACCTTTAATCACCTTCGAAAGTTGAGCCTTTTATTGATTGAACCTAATACTTGATGATTGCCTATCTGTAATTTCATTGACATAAAATGTAGGCTTTATCTAAACTAGCTAGATTGTCATTAGCGTGTTGGCTACAGTAAAGAAGATAACTTTTGATTTTAGGCCTCTATGTTTAGTTCTGTTATCTCAATTACATTCTTAATCAATCAAGCGCCATGTTTTATTAATGGCAAAAAAGGCTAAATAATACTATTTAATCTATTTTTATACTTTTTCTTAAAAACTAGTAATACAACGTCTTTGGAGCATTATGGTCATACATGTACCTTTTTACGTACTTATGTAAAGAACGTGCTTAAATTCGATCCAATTGTGGCCAAGACTGGCTTTCAAGTCACTGCTGGTTTGTTTAATTGTTTCACAGAAAGAGCATGCTATGTCATTTCTAAACACCTGATGCAATTATTTTAATCGCTGTTAATTTCCCTTAAATGTCAAAACATACTGTTTATGTTATAGTTACAAAGAGCATAATGCCCATAAATAGCGTTAAAGATTTGTGGTTGAGCTTTGTACTGTATAACTATAGAACCAATATTTTTCTCTCTCTCTAGATGTTCAAAACTTCTTATTGAATCTGTTTCATTGAAATTTGGAGTAAGTGTGCCGTGTAGTTGGTGTTTTGTTTCTTGCAAGTGACACAGTTCCATCTTTCTTAAAAGTTGAAAATTACACTTTCTTGTAATTAGTTGATGTGTGTACATTAAGCTCTCGATGTTTAGCCTGTACGGATATTTGAAATTGAAATTTATCAAAATACCATATGGGTCTGTTCGGAACTCATTGTAAAATGCGATACCAAAACTATCCTTTAAGACCCAAGACTTATGTGAAAAACTACAGAAACAAGCTCAGTAGCAACAAGTTTAAACATAAACCCGGTTTAATGGCACTGGGTAAACGCCAAAGACATAAAACACAACTTATCTACCCAATTTTAAATATTGTGACATTGTATTGGTGGTTTACTATGGAAGCGTCCAGGTGCCAAAGTGAAAAATATTTTCCAGTATACTATCTCCTAATTAGGAGATACTAACTCATAATTATGACTTACTAAGTCCTAATTATGAGATACTATCTCATATTTAGGAGATACTATCTCCTAATTACGACTGACTAAGTCATAATTAGGAGATACTAACTCATAATTATGACTTACGAAGTCCTAATTACGAGATACTTTCTCATAATTAGGAGATACTAACTCATAATTATGACTTACTAAGTCCTAATTACGAGATACTATGTCATATTTAGGCGATACTATCTCCTAATTTTCGACTTATTATCTCATAATTATGACTTACTAAGTCCTAATTACGAGATTCTATCTCATAATTAGGAGTTACTATCTCCTAATTACGACTTATTAAGTCCTAATTAGGAGATACTAACTCATAATTATGACTTACAAAGTCCTAATTACGAGATACCATCTCATAATTAGGAGATACTATCTCCTAATTACGACTTATTAAGTCCTAATTAGGAGATACTAACTCATAATTATGACTTACTAAGTCCTAATTATGAGATACTATCTCATAATTAGGAGATACTATCTCCTTATTACGAGATATTATCTCATAATTAGGAGATACTTTCTCCTAATTACGACTTATTATGTCCTTATTAGGAGATACTAATTCATAATTATGACTTACTAAGTCCTAATTACGAGATACTATCTCATAATTAGGAGATACTAACTCATAATTATGACTTACAAACTGCTAATTAGGAGATACTAACTCATAATTAGGACTTACTATCTCCTAATTAGGAGATACTAACTCATAATTAGGACTTACTAAGTGCTAATTACGAGATACTAACTCGCGATTATTACACTTTTGGAAGAAAACGCATGTATACATACTTTGAAATAGGAAACCATTTTAGGCTGCTAGGCCGCCAGGCCGCTAACTTCACGCCGCTAGGCCGCTTAAGTGCTCGATCGACTTATTAAAAAAAAAGTTTATAATTGCTTCAGAGTGATAATTTGGGCATAAAAACAGAATATACATATAAAAAAATAGAAGGAGAGGCATGTTCACATGCTTTGAAAAGCTGACTGCTTGTTTGATTTTTTTTTTAATGTTGATAATCGCCTCAGAGTGATAGTGTGTGCTTAAAACTCAGTTAATATTTCTTTGTTTTTTAAGAAAATCGGATAGCATTTTGGGCCGCCAGGCCGCTAACTTCACGCCGCTAGGCCGCTAGGACGCGAGGACGCTAACTTCACGCCGCTGAGCCGGTGGGCCGCTAGGCCGCTAACTTCACGTACATACTTTCAACGTCATTTCAAACTAATAATAGGGTCATCATGGACTTCTTTCTTTCATTGATTGTGTTTCTATGCACTAGTCATTTGAACACTCCAAGGTTTTTTTATTAACTGCCATTTTGGCTCAACTTGGCTGCCAACTTGTCCAATATTTTCTTAAAAATGACAGTAATATGCAAAGCCCTAATTTGAATCATCACCATTATCAACAACATCATCATCACCACAATCATAACCACTACCACCATTATGATCTCCACAATCATCCCCACAACCATCATCATCATTATCATCATCATCACCACCACCACCACCACCACCACCACCACCACCATCATCATCATCATCATCATCATCATCATCATCATCATCATCATCATCATCATCATCATCATCATCACCATCATCATCATTATCATCATCATCATCACCACCACCACCACCACCATCATCATCATAATCATCATCATCATCATCATCATCATCATCATCATCATCATCATCATCATCATCATCATTATCATCATCATCATCACCACCACCACCACCACCACCACCACAACCACCTCGACCACCACCACCACCACCACCATCATCATCATCATCATCATCAACAACAACGTCATCACCATCGTTTTTGTCATAGTTATGAGTTAGTATCTCCTAATTATGAGATAGTAAGTCATAATTATGAGATAGTATCTCCTAATTATGAGATAGTATCTCGTAATAAGGACTTAGTAAGTCATAATTATGAGTTAGTATCTCCTAATTATGACTTAGTTCTTAAGCCGGAACACAACAAAATTAATAAGCACTTCTTAAAAAGGAAATATGCACATAATACTAAAAGTCATAGTGCTGTTGCTCTAGAGCTGGCGCTGTCAATTAGCGGTGGCGCTGTCGAGTACATTTTGCATCCGGAGTTAATAAAGGCTTTGATTTCTAACACACATCTGCATTGTCTTATTAAAAACCATGCACCGATTTGTGCCCGTAGCATTTGTGACGTACCTTAATATTCATTAAATTATACTATGTTCCTTATATGGCTACCTATTCTATCATTAAAAAGCGTACACTCGTCTTTAAAGGTCTGGTGGGAAATTACTTTCACGTATAATAAAAAAATATATATTGGCATTGGTATTTACTGTAACAAATATATTATTCTAGAGGCGTATTTCTTTATTAGGCTACATATGTTACATTATTATTATAACTTTTAGCTTTATGCATGCATGAGTTATAGATTAATAAAAATAGACTTATATCAGATGACATTAATAGGCTAATGCATTTATCCCGTAAGATCAAAGGCACACTCCGATAAGCGATGAATCGTAGGGATTTATATGCGATGTATTTTTATATTGTTACCATGATGTGCTTTAACATAAGAACAAATATATCATCTTTGGCACTCCAACGTATCATAACGTATATGATATCCTGGGCAAATCAGCTGTATAAATCTCGTACTCATGATAAATTAATCAGGTGAAATCCAGCCGCTTGATTGGTCGCATGAGACACACCTCATGCGGTGCGGAAATGGCCAAGAAGTTACCAAAGTAATCTCGGTTTGAAATAATCCAATGAGATCACGGCTTATAAATCGTTTTAGTTAGGATATTGTTAAATATACCGGTGGCTCTTCACAAAGGAGATTCTTTCTATTTTGTTATCGGGCATTTCATTAGTCGGAAAAATGCTTTTGAATATTAAAGATTTACGAAGTTTCCCTAGCAAATTTGTCCAGGGTATCACATAGATTATGATACGCTGGGGTGCCGGGGATGAAATATATTAAATTTTCGATAATATAATAATCTTAATAAAACATAACTTTAAAACACCTACAAATCTAAACATTTCACAGTCATTCGCAAATGTTTATAAGATTAATGACCGACAATTGGATGTTAGAAAGTGCATCTGTAATACGAACTACCAACACTAACTAGGTCATTTGTCAATTCTACTACAGTGCAATGTTCAAAGAGAACAATACCAATATTGGTGGTTTAAACTTTTGAGCGCCTCTAGTGTTAAGTACAATTACGTTTGTGGGAAAATATCACTTTTAAATTGAAGTCAAGTTAAATGAGATTTAAATAGAGACATTTTTGTAAATATTGAACTAGCAAAACAGATGATATTAAAGTGCTCAAAAAAGTACACATAATTAATCTAAATAACAGTGAATAAAGATACATTACTATATTCTTTTAACCAATTAAACAAATATTAAGTGTATAGACTTATCCATTGAAATACGACAATAGTGCGAATAGTTGACGTGACGTATAGCGTTTTTCAATTTAAAAATGATTTCTCTTTTTGTAGCTTACTTTATAATCATATTTTGTAGGGAAAAACGATGTTACAAAGGCAGATCACCGAACGAACAATTGGAGTGCTTCTGCATATAGTATTCACTTCTCAAAAGCAATACGAAACTTGCCATTCAAAGATAAGGAAATAAAGTAGTTTCTTGAAAATACTAAACAGCCTTTTTTCCTATGGCATTTCATATCTACTTCACAATTATTTAAAATAGAATTTTACTGCAAGGCTCTGCATAATTATAGAAAACCATTTTTGTGCTATTTTGAACATATTTTTTTGATAAAGGTTCTATCCGACTATAGCTGAATATGCGAAATCCAATTCAGTCATCAAATATTTGGCTTATTATACATTTATTTTATTTTAACATATGTTATCCATTGATTGGATATTCTATTAAATGATAACCATTTTGCAAACCTCAAAAAATTCTAAATCATTTAACAAATTAATGGTAGCTTTCGTAAAAACTGAGCTAAAATAAATAAGTATAAAACTATTATAACTAACGAAATATGTTTGTAGTTAATATGCATAAGTGATCCACCTGAGTTGAACAATACATTTTTATAGATAATTTTACTCCACATCCCGATGGCTCTCCTTTAAACACAATATGCAGACGTAATTACTACGCTGTTTCCTTAACACAATGTCCAAACCTGCTTAATTGCATACACATTGTCTAATTTATGCCGAGATGTTTCAGCAGTTGCTGTATAAATGATAACTTCTCTTGTTTATGCCGAGATGTTTCAGCCATTGCTGTATAAATTATAACTTGTCTAGTTTATGCCGAGATGTTACAGCGGTTGCTGTATAAATAATAACTTTTGAAATGCACTTGGTAAAATGTATACGGCGATTTTGGATAAACAACATGTTTGAATTGTACAGCAGTAAGGCATCATCAAAACATATGGTCAAGACTTATCAATAGAAAGGTTATGACAAAACCCAACGGTATTGGCGGCAATTTTCAGGTGTGATCACTATTGCTCTATTGGCGGTAATGACACGGACAATTATCGTTTGACATTGTTCATTAACCTACAGACTAACCATGTTAGCCATGGTCGACCACAAACATTTGTGTTACGAGGCAATGTTTACACGAGAACAAAGGTTGTTTTAACCGTTGATTGCCTCTGGTCTGAAGTACGATTAATCCTTTGGGTAAATGTTTCTATTAACATTAGGTAAAGTTAAATGATATAGCTTCCGCTTCAATTTATGCCAAACCGACGACAATTAAGTGCACGGAATTAAAATCGAAAATACAATGCATTTAGATAAATAACTACATTCGTCAATCGACAAGATAATTAAAAGTATTCCCTATCCTCTAAAATTAATACTACGTGCCTATACGTGTCGAAGTGATCTTATAGTTATACGTTATTTCTAAAATGGGCCTGAAGTTTGGCAGGCACTAAGCCGATTTATCTAGCCTAGACTTTGCTTAACATTAAATCAGCTGACCGCAATGTAAGGCAGATTTGAAAACAAATGCCCTTCTATGGCACAAAATAATATTTCGAATACAAACATTCTTGAGGAAATGATAATAATTTGTCTTCTAAATTAAATAAATATCCGCTAACTGAATTCCAAAAAAATGTACGGCAGATGCGAAAAATTATTACTTGCATTACATTGGCCAAAATATAATTGCGCCCACTAAACACTTGTTTTTAAGAACATTGCAATAAAATGAAGATCAAGAAAGCAAGGTTTTGCATGATCCAGTTTAAGTTTGTTTTCCTGTGTTGAAAGTGTGTTCAAACTTTATGAGTCAAACAAAATATTACGAAAGCAGGTCACAAAATGAGCAAAAGAGCCAGCTGTCACAAAATACACTCTTCCTTATTAATACATCAAGTTTGGAGAAAAGAATTTGTACGCTAGACTTCATTCAGAGAGGGGACATTGTTCATACAACATGGCTGATTATCAAACCTGATCTAGATATTCTGCCAATACAAATTCATTCAAAATTTGATGATGATTGGACAAAGGTTTCTAAAGTTATTGATCGGACAAAAACGATTTAAGGTATTTTTTAAATTTATGGTCAATAACTCACGAGCGACTTAAGCAACATGGCTGGCTATCGGTCATGTTTAAGATATTTTGTCCATACACTGATCAAATTTGATGATGATTGGACTAATGTCACGAAACATATTGATCGGACAAGATCGATCTCAGGTTATTTCTATAAACAAAGGGCGATTACCCATGATTGATTCGAGCAGTATGGCAATATCGGTAAAATTATCTTGATGTGTGTCTGTTTATGGTGTTTGTATTTATGTTTTCGGTGTTTGGTGCCCCCAGTTCATTGTCGTTTAGGTCATTGCCCCGTGCGTCTAAGCATTGATTTCTTAAATTTCCGACTACTGGGCTGGTTTGGTGATGATTAGACAAATACTTTAAAAGTTATTGATCGTAGAACATTCTTAACGAAACCCGCCATCCTGCAATCCCTCCTGACCGTACGCCGCAGGTGAAACTATATTACTTCATGTTCTATGACCGGGCGTGTAAACAGTGGATTAGATGAGCGTATATAAACCAATTGGCAAGAGAAAATCGCCACATGAAATTCAACAATAGGAAAGTACAGTATCTGCTTGGAAAGTACAGTATATGTAGTTACACATTTGGTCTTGTTGACACCACGCGATCTTTTTATGGCAAATGGGACGTCTTTTGCTTGGGCTACCGGTCCTGTCCTTAAAGTGTCATATTAGATGTTTTGACATTGTGTAACTTCTGGGCTACTTTGCCTGTCCGCTACTTGGCTCACTAATGTAATTTTCTTTGTTTTATTAGAATCGTAATATATTTGGTTGAATATATCATGAATTAAACCTTTTCTTTATCCATGTTTTGCATTTTGTATTAGACTAATGTCCTTCCAATAACTTAGCCATATTAACAGACGAAAATGTTAAAACCCGCGATCCCTAAGGCTTTATAGTCAAGTACTGGAATTATGTTGAAAAATGAAATTGTGCAGCTGAATTAACATTGAACAATTCTGAAACCTGTTATGTTGAGTGAATACCTCTGGCTATCTTTATATGTGAGTTATTGACGATGCATTTGTACTATTTGCGAAGTGTGTGTTACCTTAGTCTCTTGTTCTCTGCTTTTGTGAAACTATTATCGTACATGGTTATTGCTCGTGACGATTCCGTTCGTGGTCACTTAGTCGTTTTTTATGTCAACACTTGTTGTGACAAGTTCGTGGTTGCGTAATGTAGGCATATTTTAAATGAATATTGACTATATTGCATAAGATCTTATTGCTAAACACAATTACAAAGTAACCTGTGATATTCAAGACAACTTATATACGCAATTTAAGAAAAAAAATGTTTTAGTAACTGTTATTTGATACAAAAGTTGCTTATCGAATTATGCTTTTACGTTTTTTTTTTATTAATACCTATACATGCGTTTATTTAAATGAACTGTTGCTTTAGAACGAAAATCCTAAAAAAAGACATAGGCAAATTCAGGAGACATTTTGGTGCAACCATATATTTATCAATCATCACTAAAGTTCGACAATCTGTGAAACACATAATCATTTATATTTACCCTGTTTTTATGACTCTAGACGTTCTGAGATATAATTTGCTTTCACGATTGGGACATCTATTATTGTGAAGTGTTTCAACAATTTGAGCAACATCTGGAAAAGTACATACTTTAAGTCTTAGATATATCTATATTAATATATATGTTTTTTTATATCGGTAAAATTACATCGAGATAGATTGCCCTTAATTGACTTGCTCGACTTTTTTTACTTTTGTACTTTTCCAGGGCTTTTGACAGGTACATAATTATATCATTTAAACAGATTTTCACAAAGAGAAAAAATGAAACCCAATGATAAGAATGACGTACGTCGTTGTACGGGTGGACTGCAAGCGGCGTTAAACTCACATATGGTATCGAATAATTTTAGTTAGGTTTGACATATTGTGACCAAACTTAGTGAAGAAAAGTATATAGAGACCTTTCGTGATTTTGCTTGGTACCCCGAGAGTCATGTCAATGTCAAGGTTACTATTACTAAAATAGAAAAATAGTGAGTATTGAATAACTTCAGTTAGAGTTGACAAATTGTGATTCTACTTGGTATATACGTAGATTTTATGGAGACATTTCGTAGATTGTGTTTGGAGCCACTAGGGTCAGAGTCAAGGTCACTGTTACTTAAATAGATAACTGTTTGGTACTGAATAACTTTAGTAAGGGTTGACATATTGCAGTGAAATTTACTATGTAGGAAGATCTAATGGAGAATTTATATGGGTCAAGGTAAAGGTTACTGTTACTAAAACTAAAAAAAAAACAGAGATTGAATCTTAAAACGAAGACTGAAGCTCTTCTGTCAATCATTGAAACCCGTTTCTTGTTAACTTTTTAATTTGACTTTTTATTGCTTTGGCAGGCACATTTTATATCATTATTGAATTGATATCTCGAATATAGTCGAGCATTCTTTCCTACGAAAGCTCTAATTTAAGACTAAGATTTCCAATGTTTTCCACAAATGAATATCTGCAAGTTGTTAGCTAGAGTTTGTTAAAAAAGTAAACGTCTCTTATTAAGTTTATCGCAACAATCAACGTTCCGAATTCTTTCATTCTATGTGACAAGTGACAATAACAGTACGTAAGCATCTCTTGTCAGTAAAGGTAATTAATTTATTTACAAAATAGGAAATGCTCTAGTTTCTTTCCAATAGTTGTTTGTTTTGTGGCTGATAAATCGAATATGAGCAAAACGTCTGAGAGTTAATCATATTAATTACATATAATTGACTGACCATGAGCATACTCAATGTATTTTCCACTAATAGGCGTCATCTAATAATAAAGATGATTTAAAAAGTAAGCAAAATGTTAACATCCCTTCATAATTAAAATCTAGATTAGCTTAAGTAATTAAGCATTTAGAAATTGTGTTAATAATAACCATTAATAGCAATTGGTAGTGCTAAAGGGACAAAACTCTGTATCAAATTTGTAATAAGTTGTGTCATTGTCGTATTATTTCAATAAGTAAGCAAACTGTATTTTAATGTAATTTGACCGATACATAAGTCTTCTTTTTGGTACTGAAACCAGTGATTGTTTTCCAAGCTAAAAACCAAATAAGGACCTTCGCGGAAGCGTATTTTCTGTCATGGAAACATTGCTGTAAAGTGAATGGCATGTAGCGAAATGCTCTCATAAATAGGTTTACATCCGCTCGAATAATCCAATTGTCTATTCTGAGACATGCCATTTGAATACGTGTTGGGAAAGAAAAAGGATAACTCAGTCCAACTGAAACATGCAGGCACTTTGCTATACTTTAGTATTGAAGGCTCCTGATCATTGAATTGCGTCTTTAAAATAATAAAAATGTACTTTATGATGCTAAAATGTCAATATGGCACAGTTATGTTTAATTCTCCTTTAATATAGATAATGAAAGGTATTTCTTTCGCTCTCGACGGTGCCATTGTCGGCGTAATTAAAACTTTATACAGACAATAATATATTCATTCATAATCAATTCGCTGTTCCACTTGTTGACCGGTGATTGTGGAATAAATGCATTGGTTAAGTTCATTTATGGGATGTTATTGGCTCAAAAACATCAGGCATCTTTTATATTAAGAAATAGCAGATTCAGATCCTTTGCAGATAAAACTAAGGCTTATCCAATCATGATGCAACTTGGCCATAGTGTTTTTTGGTGTATTGTAAATGTCAAACTCTATCAAGGAATATGTCGCACTCAATGTTCAAGAATTATGCCCTTGATATGCGAAATATTATGTTTATATATTATGCATACGATTTAACTTATCATGAGAGATCTCTTGGCATATTGTCTCGTTCAAGTTCGATCGAGAAATAAATCGATGTAGTAAGTTATGCTTCTTTTACATCGAACATATAGTAGCTACATATATCTTGAACATAAGCTAATGTTTAGTATCCAATCTATAATTAGACCTTTCTCATTTTATATTAAATTGAACAGATCAGAATATTTACCATTAAATTTTGCTCTTCTAACTAAACAGACAAATTCACTTATCCCATCCACTTTTTGTACCCTTTGGAACATACAATAATTTAGGAAAAGAACAGGGACAAAAATTAAACGAACCCACTTTTTAGAGGCACTAAGCAAAGAACAAATTACAATGAATTAGCGGCAAAAAAGTATAATACACCATGTACTCAAACAATTGCACAACAAACAGACCGCACACTCATTAAAATAGTTTTATACGTAAATGATTGTTTGAGTGAAATTACGATACAATAAAAACATTCACACTCATTACTCTTAATGCGGTTTTAAAGATGAAATTTCGTTAAGTCAATAACATTCCTTAAAGTCTCCATCGATTTTTCGAAGATAAATTTACCTTTGATCCATGTAAAATCAACATCATTGACTTGAAGTGTTAAAGTTCAAATGTCACTAAATTATTCCCTCAGCAGATAGTGTATTAGGTTTTAGTCACCAAACCGGAAAAGAAATTAATCTCCGGTTACTACAACTTCCTCAACAACATAAGACAGCACTCACACAAAATAATATCTTACCAACGAATGCGTTTATAAAGATTGTAATTACTTGTTTCAAAATCGTTATAAAATAAATAAGTTAAAGAAATGAAAACGATTGTAATACATATTTAACAGTTTAAACTTCAAGGTCGAGCACGCTTTACACCGCTTAAAAGTATAACAAACTATGCGTAACGTTACATCATCACTATTTAAGAAAGACAAACTGTCTGGATTATCTGCCTTTACGAGTACAAATGATACTCATACCGCCTTAATTCAACAAATGTAACACTAATTGTATCATATAGTAAAGCATTTATTATTAGCTGTGACATAACCTTTTAAATTGGACTGCAAAATCATTATTGATCCATAACACACCCATTATACCAACTATGTAAACAATATGTTAAAGTATTGCACTTTTGTTTGAGTTTCCGTACCAAATAATGCAATAATCCTTAAAACGCCGAAACATAACGCGTACAATTATACATGGTATTAACTACAGTGTATTATGTCAATTGGGCTTAAATGAATACTAAGTACACATATATAATATAGACATAAAACTACCTTGATCAAACTACTCGTAATAACACGACGCTACACTGACTTTGCCAAAGAGTTGCAGATATCTTGAACCTTTCTGATAACAGAAAAAAATCGTGTTGAACAACTGTAGACATCTCGCAGTTAAAATGCGTTTGACAAAGATTTTAAGTATTGTTTTGAGTGAGAAAGAACATTCAATGTGCAATTGAAAGGATGAATTAAGGCCTTCTTGCAGGAAAAACTGCGATTTGGCCGGGTGACACGAGACGAATGAGCTGCAAACAATTGCCGATATGAAAATACTATTTCATGGATTTCTTAAGTTATTTGCTAAGTTATATTTTGTGTCAATAATTTGTTCCACATGTATACTTTGTAACACTTCTGTAACTTGTTAGACTACATTGGGCTCGTCTAGAAAACACCACTTTATGTTTGATTTTCGGTCACAAAACCATTTTTCTTTCGTCACAAACACATACATAAATTGTATACTTTCTCCATCCCGTGATACCATCCCGTGAGGTACTGTTCAAAAACTTGTTTTCAAAAACTTGTTATCAATATGATGATCTAAACTTACTTCATAACCTTATATGAATGTTACATCCAGCAAAGCTTACCAATGCCTTCTAATTCGTCAATCATTGCTGGTTATATAAATATAACAAAGCCTATATGACACCTTAAATGGATTTTTTTCTAAAGTATAGGATTGAAAACTACGGTCATACGGGACTAGTAGTGTCATCCTCGGCACCCCAGCGTATCTATAACCTATATGATACCCTGGTCAAATCAGCTGTAAAAATCTCGTACTCATGAATAATTAATAAGGTGAAATCCAGCCGCTTGATTGGTCGCATGAGACACAACTCATGTGGCGCGGAAATGACCGAGAAGTTACGGATGTAATCTCGGTTCGAAATAATCCAATGAGATCACGGCTTACAAATCGTTTAAGGCAGGATATTGTTAAATATGCCGGTGGTTCTTCACTAAGGAGATTCTTTCCTTTTTTATCGGCTATTTCATTTGACGGAAAATGCTTATGAATATACAAGATTGCGATGTTTCCCTGGCCAATTTGTCCAGGGTATCATATAGGTTATGATACGCTGGGGTACCGAGGTTGAGTAATATCAAATAAGTTTAAAAGAATATCATGAGTGCTGAATTGTTAATCTATAACAATCGGGGAAACAATTATAGGAATAGATAGTAATGAACTGTCATATCGGTCTTATATTTTTCTGTTTCGATATATATTTTAAAGTAGTGACTAAGGGGAAAAATTGTATATATAATTTTACACAAAACGTTTTACCATGATGAATAGACATTGTATTTCAGAACCTGTTATCAAATTGTAAACAAGACGGGCTCGTATGTACAATTTGTTGTCTTTTTTTGTAGCCAACTAAACACTTTTTTGAATATTTGCTGAACGGCTAATGATCCTTAAATCCAATATGATTGTAGAGTTTAAAAATCATCTGCTCTATCCATATTTTGTCAGAATATTGGGTATATGTTACTGTCAGCTTTGGCACGTTGACGTATATCGTAGCCTTGATGTCGTTGACGTCGGCGTTGTGCAAACACCGTGACCTTGACAAACAATCGGATACGGTCCTGATATGAAACGGAAACTTTGTACAAATGTAGCCTGTGACAATACGCACATGTACAGCAAGACCCATAATTCTGGTGCGTATGATGCAAGTTATGCCTGAATTCGTCTTAAAAACAGACGATTTCAGCGTCCGCACCTTTTGCTGAAAGACTGTTTACTCCTGTTGAAATACAAGCTAGATCTTCGTCTCTGATCGGTGAGTTTTAAGTCTAGACTATGTAGATCTCCAACTGGATGTATATAGCGTTTTACCTTTTATAAAGGTCAAGCACATATTGACAATTTGAACGCGGGTGCTACTCGTTATCATTGCGATTCGTTGATAGTGAGGTAGCTGTTTAAACCATTTAAATCCTATACTGTTTATTTTGTTGATTTCATATATTAACCTCTTGAATGAATGGTAAATCACTAAAAAATGAGGATGTAGTATTGCTTGTTTACAGATAACTGTAATTCACAGATTACTGAAATGCAGTATGAAGAGTTAAATGCATGAACACTTACATGAAGTAGTTAACTGACTATCTGTTGTTAATAGAGAGAGATTATAGCTTGCGGAATATGACCTTCGTTACCTTAAACTTGTTGTTTGCTGAGAAATAGTGTTTGTGCGTGATTCCATACCATTAAAACAATGAAAAACACTAAAAAGGGACAATCCATGAAACAAACATTTAACGTTGATTTAATAAATCAAGCTTTTAAATAAGTATCTACATGGATGATGGTTATATGCAATGATATTAAAATATACGCATTGTTGTTCACCTTTATAAGGTAAAACATGTGTAATAGTCACTTACCTACTTTACTAAATTTGTTCACTTGGATATCTCTTATAGTTGTATATTTATATAGCATAAATGCTTTGACAAATTGCTATCTCTCTTTAAAGCTAGAAGAAGTGTTCTAAAACTGTATAATAATATCAAAAGTACATTAGACTTTAAACAATACTTGAACATTTTACCGCATGACTTACGATTTTATATTACTAGATTAAGAGTGTCTGCTCATTCATTAAGAATCCACACGGTAGATGTGTAAATAACAACATTCCTAAGAATGAACGTTATTGTACTTTTTGTAATTCAAATGATATAGCAGATGAATTTCATTTCATATTAATATGTCCTTGTTATAATGACATCAGAAGGATATACATTAAAATATTTTAATGTTAGACCAAACATGTATAAGTTTATAGAACTGCTTAAGTCCGACAACAAAAATACTGTATTTAAATTATCCAAATATATAAAAGAAGCTCTTAAACATAAAACTTTCATTACATATAGTGATTAGTTTATAACAACTTTTTCCCGTATGGACAATTATCCATATCAACGTATAGACATTGCCTGTATCGAATCTGTATTATGTGACATGTTGAATTCACGTTATATAGATGTATTTATATTTTATAATTATGTACCTTGTTGGTATAGGTCTAAAAAAATATGTTCTGTTCTGTTTAAATTGTGAGTAGCAATAATATGAACAAACTGTTTTGAACGTCCTAAACCTGGTTTAAACCTCCGTAGTAGAACGTCAAGTAACCCTAGCAGAGCAATATCACATCAAAATATACTAAAAATAGTGTTCATATATACCTTGATGAATGATGAATGTGCTGTCCAATTTTGTCTAAGCATTCCTTGCAGTCCGGGCTTAAGATTCAAAGTATGTACAAAAGTGAAATAAATGTACTCCTCGGAAGTAATTTGAGCAATTTTGTTCTCACAGATCCACTTTATCCACGAAATGATTGAATTTATCGCGACTTGATTTACACTACAATACTTGCTTCATTGTAATATTGAACTGTTGACAACTTTGCTTACACAGAAACACTAATATTTGTTTAATATAAAACAGTTGCTTCAATGTAGTATTTCGTTATTGAAAACTGTTTAAACTGAAAAACTTCACTAAATAATCTCTTGAAATACTTAACCTAGTTGAAAAACTTATTCAAGTATTGAGCTGTTGACAACTTTGTTATACATAAACACGTTACTTCAATTACCCTAAAACCACTCATTCATTTGTCCTGTTAATCATTTGAATATTCGTATCGTGTACCGATATCGTTTCATCCGTTTTTTTTGGCCGAAGTGGACTCAATTGATAGATAGCATTTAACGTAAACGCTATTAATAGTATTTTCTTTTTAATCTTGTTGTAAATTTGAGAACGAAATACGTCCGGAATTAAACTTATCCCATGCCTGCTTTTAACATCGTATACATATGATATTGGTGTATCATAATTAGACCAAAGTAAGATTTTGTTTGCTTCGGGGCTTGGCCTTTACCTTTTTGCTCATTCAGATTCGTATTGTGAGATATGGTTAGCTATCACCTGATTTTCAAGATATCAAGTGTAATTTCATAATGTCTGAAGAAATAAGATTGCACTACAAGATTGTATTGGTATATCTTCACATAACGTCACATAATGAATTTAACATAAACTACATAAAAAGCATATCGGGAATGTGACATATGTATTAATTTAGTAACTTTCAATAATTTATGTACTAAAATAAACTAATGTCGTTTGAACTTTATGCCTTTATAGTATTTACTTAATCATTTTGTTTTCAGTGATATCTTTAGTGTGTTAAATTTGCGTTGCATGGCCGTTGAGTGAATTTATTCCTAAATAAGTTTTGCTACTGTAAGAATAAAGTGTAGTTTTATTGGTAAGGAGGTTTTTTGTTAAATATCAATACATGTATATACTGAAATACAAACTGGCAAAACAAAAGTGAACGAAGGACCACTTCAGTCTCAAAAATAAATTCACGAGACAAAACAGAAATTGCAAATGAAGAAATTCTAAAAAAACATGTAAAATTGTAGCCATCTGACTTTTAGCTCGTCTTTTTTCGAATAACATAGGTGTTGCAAGAGACAAATCACACACTTTAGGTTTTACCAATGGTCGAGTTAGGACCCTTTTCTGAGAAAAACACATTAGAATTCGCTCTTCGTTGTTATCGGATTAAACTCTATTGTTTCTTACCCCTTGTAATATGAAAGCTCTAACATTCTTGGTCAACAACGTTGTTTACACTTTAATACGCTTTAATTTGTCATTGCTAAGCACATCATGTCTAATTATAGGCACTGATAGCGATATGAAACATCTATGATATTTGTTGGTTTGATGAGTGTCTTTGAACAACATTTTCAAGAGTGGCGAAGCTACCATTGAATTTTAAGTTTTTCAATTATTACTAGTACAATAAAATATTACCTGACACCGAAATCAACACATCTCCTGTTTTAATGCATATTTTCGGAGTTTTATAAGTATATTTTTTTGTGTTTGAATACCCCCTTTTATACCAAAAGATTGTTTGCTGCGCTGCTACACGTTTTCGTCTCTTAATGAAAGTTTCGATTGCTGATGGTGAAGCTGTCATTTATACACTGTTTTGTTTTTCAGTTCAAACATTTTATTCATCAGTGAATTTTTATTAATTGATTCATGTTCCACAAAATAACAGATAATGCTCGATTACATTCTTAAATTAAACAGGTCATGAATAAACTACCAAATTACACCGTTCGCTATTTACTGAATGAACATCTGAATGTGTAAGCAAACCAAATGTTGATTTACATTGGGCAAAAACATTTACCACCTTTCCTTGTTTTAGTGCCCGTTCCATGATACATTGTTATTTACTTTCATCTCACTATAAAAATCAAAATCATAAAAAGGCATGTTCCAATTTTTGAGGTATTTGCGTGAAACCATATGTTTAACAATCATCACTTTGTGTCGACTATTTGTGAAACACATAAATGTATATTTATACACTTTTATTATGACTTCAGACGTTCTGTGACATACTTTGCTATAATGATGTGGACACCTCTTATAAGATGTGTCTTACAAATAGGGCAACACCTAGAAAAGTACGTTCTTTTAAGTCGAAGATATATTTAGACTTTTATATGTGTTCTATTAAAAAGTAAAATTACATCGCGAAAAATGCGATACAAAAGGCGATTTAATAAACGTGTTTAATTTGATATAAAGAAGACCTTCTCAAATAAAGTTTAGACATACATGGTTTTACTACAAAGATATTTTGTAAGAATAATCAATTCAAAGTATATTTAACGAGAATTGAATGATAGAAGAAATTACGATTGATATTGGTATTTAGTTGCTATGGTTGTTAGTAAAAGAGACTTATTGACGTCTTACAGAGTCAGTCACCGAACAAATTTTTGATTACACGTGAACAAAATGCTTTTTCAAATTGCAAACTTTCTCTTGATTTGTTGATGTTATTTATAAAAGTGCCTAAGGCTGCTCTGTTTTTATAAGGAGTTAGTAACGCTATCAACTTCATTTGTGGGATGTTTGGCTCAAAAACATCATAAGACACCTCTTACATTAACAAATAGCAGATTGAGGTCCTTAAGAAATAAAAACTAAAGTATGATTTATCCAATCATGATGCAGTTTGGACATAGTGTTTATGGGTATATTGTCAATGACAAACTCTATCATGGAATATGTCGCTCTCAATGTTCAAGAATTATGCCCTTGATATGCAAAATATTATCTTTATATATTATGCGTATGTATTATCGAATCTTTGTGGATCTTTGGGCATACTGTCTCGGTCAAGTTCGATCGGGGGATAAATCGATTAAGGAACTCAGGAGTTATGCTTCTTTTACATCAAACATATAGTAGCTACATTTATCTTGTACATAAGCTTATGTTACATATCCAATCTTAAATTATACCCTTCTCATTTTATTTGGAATTGAACAGTTCAGAATATCTATCATTAAATCCTGTTACCCCATCCACTTTTTGTACCCTTTGAAACATACAATTGTTCAAGGTAAAGTACAGGGACAAAGCCAACAGTCAACAACTAAACATACTAAGTGTCTAGAGGCACTAAGCAAAGAACAAATTACAATAAACTGGAGACAAAAACGAGTAAACACCATATACTCAAACAATTCACCACAAACAGACCGCAAACTCATTAAAATAGTTTTATACGTAAATGATTGTTTTAGTGAAATAATGATACAATAAAGACATTCACACTCATTACTGTTAATGCGCTTTAAACAAGAAATTTCGTTAACTCAATGACATTCCTTAAAGTCTCCATCGATTTCTAAGGTAATTACCTTTGATCCATGTAAAATCAACATCATTGACTTGACTTGACTTGAAATTTTGACTTGACTTGACTTGATGTGTTAAAGTTCTTCAAATGTCACTAAATTATTCTGTTCAGAAAAATAGTGTTTTTGGTTTGTGGTCACCAAGCCGGGAAATAAATTAATCTCCGGGCACTAGAATTTCCCAAACAACATAAGACAATACTCTCGCGAAACAAGATCCTACCAACGAATGTGTTGATAAAGATTGTAACTTGTTTCAAAATCGTTATAAAATAAATAAGTTCAAGGAAACAAAACGATACATATTTAACAGTTTAAACTTCAAGGTCTAGCACGCTATACACCGCTTACAAGTACAAGCTAAACAGACTATGCGTAACGTTACATTATTATTATTATTGAAAAAAGACAAACTATCTAGATTACCTGCCTTTACGAGTACAAATGGTACTCATACCGTCTAAATTAAACAAATGCAACACTAATTGTATCATATAGTAAAAAAGTTACATATCCTTTTAAATTGGACCGTGTAATCATTTTTGATCCATAACACATCCTTTATCACAGCTATGAAAACAATATGTTTATAATATTAAACATTTGTTTGAGTTTGCCTACCAAACAATGCACTATTCCTTAAAACGCCAAGAACATAACGCGTACAATAATACATAACGGTTTACGAATAGTAACGGTTTAAGCCATAAAACATTCACTTTTACCTTCATGAATGATGAATGTACTTTCTTATTTTGTCTAAGCATTCCTTGCAATCCGAGCTTAAGATGTGAAGTATGTACCAAAGTGAAATAAATGTACTCCTAGCAAGTAAATTGAGCGATTTTGTTCTCATAGATCCACTTAATCCACGAAAGAATTGAGTTAATCGCAACTTTATTTACACTACAATACTTGCTTCATTGTAATATTGAACTGTTGACAACTTTGTTTACATAGAAACACCAATATCTGTTTAGTATTAAACACTTGCTTCAATGTAGTATTTCGTTATTGAAAACTGTTTAAACTGAAAACTTTACTTAATACACTTTACCTTGTTTACATTGAAGAATCTTACTTCTACTAAGTATTGGGCTGTCGATAAACTTTGTTTATACATCAACACTTAGATAACCCTAAAACACTAATTCATTTGCTATGTTAATAATCCAAGCATACGCATCCTGTATACCGATAACGTTTAATCCGTTTTATTTGGCCGAAGTAGACTCAATTGATTGACAGCCTTTAACGTAAAAGTTCTTCATAGTATTTTCTTTTGAATATTGTGGTAAATTTGAAAAATTAAATACGTCCGGAATTAAACTTATCCCATGTCTGCTTTTAATATCTTATGCATGTGATATTGGTGTATCTTAATTAGACCAAAGTAAGGTTTTGTTTGTTTCGGGGCTTGGCCTTTACCTTTTTGCTCATTCAGATTCGTATTGTGAGATATGGTTAGCTATCATCTGATTTTCAAGATATCAAGTGTACTCTCATTGTGCCTTAAGAAATAAGATTGCTTTACACTATAGTATTGGTATATCTTGATATAACGTCACATAATGAATTGATCATAAACAACAGAAATAGCATATTTAGAAAGTGAAATAACTTTCAAATTTGTAATTTCCAATAATTGATGTACTAAAATAAACTAATGTACTTTGAACTTAATGCTTTTATAGTATTTTCTTATTGATCTAAATTTCAATGATATCTTTAGTTTGTTAAAATGGCGTAGCATGGCTGTTGAGTGATGATATTCCTGTTTATGTTTTGCTACTGTTAGTAGAAAGTGTAGTTTTATGGGTAAGGAGGTTTATTGTTAAATATCAATACATGTGTATACAGAAATACAAACTGGAAAAAAACAAAATTGAAATAATGACAACTGAAGTCTCGTAACTTAATTCACGAGACAATTATACAGGAATTGCAAAAGAAAAAATCTGAAAAACATGTAAAATTGTAGCAGGCTGACTTTTAGGTCGTCTTTTTTCAAATATACAAATCACACACTTCAAGTTTTACCAATGGTCGAGTTAGGACCCTTTTAGTCTGATTAAAACATATTTTAATTCGCTCTTCGTTGCTATTGGATAAAAATATATTGTTTCTTACCTCTTGTATTAGGATAGCTCTAACATTCTTTGTGACGACGTTGTTTACCCTGTTCCAATTAATTCCTCCAATAAACCATTGCCTTGTTGAAAACTTTGTTCACACTGAAATGTAGAATTGAGTTGTTTTATGTGATGTTATATTTATAAACTTCGGTAACACAGTAAGGTTAAACATGTGTTATCAAATATCCACAGCAGTCTCGGAGATAAATGACAAGAACAGAAGAAACTTATTATTTCAATTGAATGTAACTGTCTTTTGTTCCATAAATGTCATGCAGTTAAATTTTTCGCAAAAAAAATCAAGCATTGTTTGACAGAAAAGATGTTGACGCATTCGTGCCAGAATTGTTTTTTAATTAATTATAATAAATTTTATGTATCAATTTACGTATATGGGTCAACGATATGACCTTATTTTGATAAAAGCACCATATTACAGGTTCGAGTAATACATGTTTGCAAGGCAAACCCCATAAATATAAACAACACGACTAACGTCATGTATGGAATGATGTTTGAGATTTGCCAAAAAACACAAAAAACACTAAAACAACAGATTAACATGGATAAAAAACACATTTTCCTAGTTTAAGAGCCCGTTCAATGATACATTGATTTTTACCTACCTCTCACTAAAGAAATCGAAATCATAAAAAGACACGTTCTTTTTTTGGGGGGAGATATTTGTGTGAAACCAATTTTTAATGATATTTTTAACAATCATAACTTTAGTTATAAATATAGAAAGACATAAACATATATTTGTACCCTTTTATTATTAATTCAGACTTTTTGAGACATATTTTGCTATAATGATGGGGACACCTTAAATTACATCAAGATGAATGTGATACAAAAGACGATTTAATAAACGTGTTTAGTTTGATATAAAAGACCCTTCTCAAATAAAGTTTAGACATACATGGTTTTACTAAAAAAGGAATTTCGTAAGAATAATGAAATCAAGTTTTGTTTATGAGAACTTTAGGATAAAAGGAAATACGATTAATAATTATGACATTAAGTTGTTATGGTTTTTAGGAAAAGATACTAATTGAAGTCTTACAGATTCAGACATCGAAATATTATTTTTTGGTAACATGTGAAGAAATGCTTCGTCAAAAGATCAAACTATCTCTACATTTGTTGATATTTTTTACAAACAAGCCCGAGGCTGCGTTGTAAATAAAATAAGTTGAAGAAAAAAACTACTGTAATACAGTAAACATCATAAACTTCAAGATCGTACAGGCTTTACACCACATGCTTGTTTAACCTAAAGAAGTTACTATTTAAAAAAAGACAAACTGTCTTGATTACCTGCCTTTCTCAAAACAAATGGTAGTAAGACTTCCCTAACAAAACAATATCAACACCTATTGTATCTTAATGTAACAATAAAATCTACTCATTAGTTGAGACAGGTCCAGTTGAGTTGGACCGCAAAATCATTATTGATCAATATGACATCCTATATATAAAAAATGTGTATAATAATAAACTATTGCTCGATTTGCATATCGTTTAATGCGAACATACTTCAATCACCCAAGGTAACGCGTACTATAGTAATACCTTATCGACTTATATGACAAAAAAGCTAAATATTGATAATTCAATTAATGCTGTTTACAATAAACTCTTGATTTTAATACTCACAGTTATAAAACTACGCTACAATTTTTGTCCTAAAAGGTTGTAGACATCTTCAAGTACTCTTTCAACAGAAAACAAACCTTGTTTAAACAATTACAGCCAATTGTAATCATTTGGATGAGTTATCCTCCTGTAACCCATTGACTTGTTTGCACATAAAGTTAATGTGATTTGTCAACAATATTTATTTTATGACCAGTCAGTTAATAGTTCGGCTAACTTTAACCAAATCAAAGATATAACCATATAACTTTTACATTTGTGCTTCCGAACGAATAATGTTAAGTTTTAATAAGCAATGCTTTACCACAAAGCCTTAATGACTTTTAGTGTGAAATCCCATTTGACGTTATAGTTTTGTACGTTTAAAATGGTTTTAAACATTTTTCTTAGTAGTGAGAAACAACCTGCAATGCGAGAAATGATGAATAATAGACTTAGTTCAGTTTTAAGTGCGTTTCAGTCGGGGGGACACAAAGCCTATTAGTTTGCAGACACTGAAACATATTAAAATAATGTTTCATAATTGTCTAAACACTCTAAAGCTTTTATTACTTGTTAGATCGCATTGGTTTTGCCTCTAAAACTCAACATTTTGGTTTGATTATCCATCACGAAACTCTGATATATTTCTTTCATTCTCGCCACAAACAAATATTAATAATGTACGTACTCAATAGAGGTTCTTTACAAAAACTACTAGTAGTTATCATTATGAATAATCTAAACTTACATCATATTGTAATATCCAATTAAGTATACCACTTTCTTCTATTCCGTTATTAATTGGTAATTATATTTATCTTACTTGTATATTGCCTTAGGGCTACCCATAATTGAGTTTTCTATCATTTAATTTTCAAACTACAAACAAGCATTATCAAAAACGATAAAACGATATTCCGAGTGAAAGTCGCGAATCTAAATCAGAGTCGTCTTTGTAGTACATATGAAGCAATCATATGCATATAACGCATATAAAACATTAATTTTTAAGATCATCATGATACACGATTTGATTGATCGTGACTGAGATATATAAGACCAATATGTTATCTCCTTACTGTCTTGTCCTAAAATTGTTTCCCTGAATGTCCTAGACTCTGATGGACGGCATAAAGCTTAAACCTTACTAACTGAGAGAGAGAATCACACTGTATATACAACAGAAAGATCCAACATGCATCAACGATTGTGTGTAAAATGTTTGGAATATTGCATTAGGAAAACACTCCATAATGCATTCCATAATAGTTTAACGACATTGAAAGTGCTTTTACAAGTTATAAGACAATAATGACAAAGCCATGTGTTACCTGAGGGTATTCAGGAAAACCGATCAAGATAAGTGGTAAAACACTACATCCACAAATCAGTTAAGTCATTCCATATTATGTTTTCCAAAATGTTAATAGAGCTTCAAATTGTATTACTACATTAAAAGCTTTCACTTAGTCATGAAGAATCATGGATTTGTTGACAACTTTGTTAACAATAAAACACTTGACCTTGTCTACTCCGAATCATATGCATGAATACATTGAAAATCCTGCTCAATGTGATATTAAGCCGTTGACAACTTCGTTTACACTAGAAAATTATCTTTGTTTAATCTTAAATAATCACTTAAATGAAGTACTGAGTTGGTTACATATTTGACTACACGTAATCACTTGCCTAAACAATTGATCTTAAGCATTATGGAATTGTTGGCAAACAAAATTAGTCCCGAAAAGAATACCAATATCCCTGCTTTTCATCTATTATGTATGTGATATATTGATGGATCTTAATTATGACAATGTAAGATTGTGTTTGCTTCAGGGCTTGACCGTAGAAATATTGGTCGAATTATATTCGTAGTGTGCGAAATCGTTAGCTATCATCTGTTTCGCAAAATCTGATATCTTATATAAAAATGCCGTAGGAAATATTTCAAAACATTGATGGCTCTACAAGATAGCATTGATATATATTCCCATAAAGTTATTTTTTTATTAATCACAAACGATGAAAAGGCATAATTAGAAAGTGAAAATATGATTAATTAGTTAATTTGCAATAATTCATGTATTCAAATATATTAATGTACAACTTTATTCCATATTATTATCTTATTTCTCTACTTTAAATTGATGTATAAAGTTTGCTGAAATAGCGTTGCATGTCTGTTGAGTGATAATGATTAAGTTTTATGTCTGTAAGTAGCAACTGCAATTTTTTGGAAAAAGGTTAACTGTTAAAAACACATACTGCATTAACAAAGATCGAAATAAAATAAGGACAAAATACATCGCTGAATTAAATCCACGACAAAAATAGGAGCTGCAAATGACCTTAATCTAAATTGATGTCAAAATGCAAAATGATGTATATTAAAGTAATTTAATGATATTTTGAAGAGTAAGAGTGACAGTATTGGCATAGCCTTTGTATCGTAGTCGTCGTATGGGAATATTGTCGTTTTCCACGGGATCGTTTTCATGCAAAATCTTGAATATTGGACAATATTCGTTAAAGATACTCAAACGAAACTTTTCCCATTTGTAGCTAGAAACAACACACACACAACTCTGGTTTTAACAATGATCGAGTTATGACCTATGTTTGGCTGAGAAAGAAAACAAAACAGAGAAGCGTAGACGTTCACTCTATGATGCTTTTGATTTAGATATATTGGGCCGATTTTTCATAACTTTGTTAAATTGAACAACGTTGTTAACTTTCGAGTTAATAATTATCTTGAAATTTAATGGATACACTTGTGATCTGTAGTATTCCTTACAAGAGTTTAGACAACTGTTTTGGCTGTACGTTCTTTTGCAAATATATAAGCATATCATCAAATTGTTCACATTTATTTAAGGAATGAATTGCAGGGTTGATGTCATTATCGGGGTATGAACGCAATTGGGCTAGTCTAAGTGTGCGGAGTCCGAAGGACTGCGTTCATATTGCGTTCATATCCCCGATAATGACATCAACTCCGCAATTCATTCCTTATATTTACACCAATAGTTCATTATTTTATTCACGAAACGTTAAAAAATACTTCATTTCATTTCGGATTACATTTCAGTAATTCTTTCTTGCCCATTCTGTAAATAGGACGACCCGACTGTTACAGGAAACATTTTTTCAAATGACGTCACAATAACGCGGGAAAAGATAAACCACTTTTAAACGTAAAATTGAAACACTTTTGGCAACCAAACGTTTAAAATATAACAACTTAGCACTTTCTAAAATGTTGATTTATATTTTACGGAACCTGCTGACACATTACAAACAATAACAAGATCAATAGTTTCCATGTATATTGTTATGCGATGAATTGCGATCCGAACATATCCGAAGATGTTGCGTTCATCGATTGATGAACGCTATTGCCGAAAGGCAGTTCATTTAAGGAATGGAAGTTGAGGTGTAAATATTAGTTAACAACGATTTCGTTTATCTCTTTTGTAACTTTGACAAAGTTTTGAACAATCGAGGCATTGTTTTGGTATTGAAATAGGTTGTCGTTTAATTGGAATGATAATAAATAACCACGGTTTCAAGAATACCATAAAAACACCAGGCAACTACTGGGAAGCGAGTGCTTATTTCGTTGATATCAAAACTATTCGAATTTGCTCAATATTAATTTAATAAGGAATCATATTTTGAATATTAGATACAAAGATGCGCCAATATTAACACATGGATCAGAAGTATGGGGTACTGAAAATAGTTACATAAATGAATCTGTCCTAATATTTAAGGATTAAAATTCGACATGTTGCATTTTATTGGGGTATGGTATGCAATGGGGCTGTTCAAAATGGGTGGAGTCCGAAGGAAAAAGAAAACACTTCAAAATGCAAAACTCCAATGGAAAGACGTGGAAGGAAGCACAGGTTTACCGTATGACCTGTTGGTAAATAGTCTGATTAATTTATGTTGTTTTTAAAAACAACTTGCAATCGTATTTTGGTACGGTGACTACAAATACAATTAAACAGGCGCCAATATTAAAACACCATAAGCTTGATGCATGACTGCAGTATGTTCAAGGTTTTTGGCCGAATAAGGCGGATAACCTATACGTATTTTGTATTTTAGGTCAATAACTAGATATTTAGTAAATCGTATCTGTTAAGAAGATAATTTATAAAAGTTTGCATTATACTAATTTTAATGTTAAAGGAGCAACACTTTTTAGCAAGTTATGAACTTTCTCTGATTATAACAATGAGTAAAATAACAGTGTTTTAATGTTGAACGAAACGTTATGTATATGAACACTACAACCAGGTTTCAATACTGTTGAATAATATGTTATTAACTTAACGTTTGTACTAGATGTATGCCACAAACATATTTCAAAGTTCAATGCTTACCTCCGGAGTGACATACCCGCTTTACCCCACAATCGAACTTGACCGAGGCATTATGTCCACATCACCAAGTCTCTTCATGATTGAATAATGCATAATCAAGTAATCGACTGCACAAGAATAAACCTACTTGTTCTGTATTTAAACCATAGCCAATAAGACACAAATACTAGAATCAAACAGTTAAACCTTAACAACGCATTATTACATTTTGTTGCACACACAACAGTACTGCTAATGTGAAGGAGCAAAATCCTTGAGCTATCAAAGCGATATACCCTCCGAATTACACTCACAAATACTGTAGCCAAGTGACCAATATTGACACGATAATACATCGTTTAGATATCATAACACATATTTTGTCAATTTTTTCGACGTTGTTCCGAAAGTCATCGTTCTTAACTCTCAAATCACTATTGCTCTGAAAGTTTAATGGATACATTTAAGATCTGATGTAGCAATACTTGTTTATATTTTAGTTCGTGAGCACACTATCCAATAAGTCAATTTTAAAAGTTAACTCACGTTGTGAACTTCAATTTATTTAGCAATCGGCCCACTTTATCAACATCTGTTTGTAAATGTTAAAGGTGCCTACTTTATCAGCATAACAATCAGTGTCAAGACGTTGCACGATGAAGGGATTATAAATACATAAGAAATGATCTGAAGATGACGACGCTGCGACTAAAGAAACCAATGTTATACTACATTATAACATGTTATGCTTTATATTGACGGGAGTTGAGGCTAATCCTTCCACATTGAAAATAAACTGTCCTTTGGTAACTCACAGTACATTTAAAGTATTCTAAAGAAGTGTAAACCGAGTGAACACTCCGTACTAAGGACAGGTGAAATGTTTGTATGTTTTGGATATCCGTTTATTTTCTCACTGTTGATATGAAAAAGCAACATAATTTGAATAACTGAAAAAACAAACATTTAGAAAGCATGCCTCCAATGAACAATTATTGTATTTTTGAGCGGGTGTACACATATATGTAAGAGCATTTCGCCGCATGTCAATCAATTAAGGGCAATGATTCTTTGACAGTAAAAACTGTTTCTCGAAGGTCATTGTTGGTGTGTTTTTTTCTCGTTAAATATAGAAAACAATCACTGGAAGAATCACTCCTTCCTAACATGTATGCATATCATGAAGGTGTTATAATCACCCACCCACCCTTTGTTGCCGCATTTTGCGAACGTAACATATTAATATTTGATCAACAAATATAACGTTCAGAATTGGCAAGAGAACAATATTTATGGAAGAATAATGAACATAAATATCGACATTTACCTACAGATACCTGGATTGCCAGGACTCTAGGGGCTATTTCTTTAAGAGTCATAGGAAGTGTTTTTCCTTGACGAAAGTTTCAACATATTTACTGCACGGTTGCCTACGTAAACAACCTTGTACTTTTTAAATAGCCCTTAGTCAATGTTCTGATATATATTGACCGTTTCCCAGGAATTCGGTTTAAGCCAAAAAATAAATCTGACTTTGTCTCTAAAAAATCCAATCTGCGTTTACATTCAGTCCTAATATTCTGACTAAACAAACAACATCGCTTACCCCAATTCACTTTCTATATCCACTGGAACATACATTAAAAGCGATACTCATTTTGTTTTTGTTGAAATAACTTAAATTATGATACAATAAGTTAACATTCTTTATTCTGAATTCATTCTCTACGATAGTTGTTAATGGCTCATGGCAAATCATGGAACTCCCTCAGTATTTAACCTTCGTTATAATAAAATTTCACAATCGAATCGAATTCGAATCGTCTTAAAATTACAATGACACAGAAATATTCCTTTCTGCACTCTTTTTTTTGTGGTCACTAAACCGGATATTATAGTTTTCTCTTAATTTTACAGTTTCTCTAACAACATACGATGACACTCCCGCATAACATCTTTCCGACGAGAGAGTTAAAATAAGGTATTAATCAACTGTTCACAATTGTTGTAAGATACATTCATTAAAAAAAGAACTTTATTAATCTAATTGACAGTTTGACCTTTAAAGTTAAGCACGCTCTTTACAAGATAAAAAAATGATCAAATGTAAGGAATTTCTAAAAAAAGGTTACATTTCAATACTTAAGAAAGAAATCGTCTTGATTTCTTGTCTCTACAAGACCAAATGGTATTTATAATTAGACATTCTTACAAATGTCAATACTTATTGTAGTTTTATATGGTAAAACTGTTTATTAGCTGTGATACATTCCTCATGACAAAAGAGCTAGAAGAATATTAAAATATAAACTACGGTCAATAAACGTTCTTGATCAAACGCCTCACAGTTATAAAACAACGATACATTTGCAGAGAATTGCAGACGTGTTCAAGTATTCTTACAGCATAATGAAATACTGTTCTAAGCAACTACAGTCAACTGTATAAACCTGGATGCATTATCCTCTTTGACCTTTTGACAAATGTGTACATAAAGGAAACCGGATTGGTGATTCCATAAATAAAGACCAAACAGAAAATTGTTCGGCTGACTGTTGCCAAAACAAAGACAATATAGAAATGGCTTCTAAACTATGAACTTTTAGTTTTTGTTCAAGCAATATTTTATAACCAACAAAAATAATTTGTAGTAAAATGTCCCAGTAGACCTATTAAGTTTTGTTTGCGTCTGATAAAGTTTTATCTGAGTTTGAAACAACTTTGCATGTGAAAATTAAATGATGAATAATAAACTTATTGCAGTTTATAGTGTATTTCAGTCGGGAGACACGAAGCGAATTTGTTGCAGACACTAGACTGTTCTTAAATACGTCATGGGTGTCTAAAGGATAATTTGTTACACTTTTGCTCCGTGTTAAAGTGCATTTGATTCGTTTTTAAAACTCAACTTTATCATATAATTGAGTATCCATTACCACAAAACAGTTATATATGTTTTTCATTCCCTTCACAAATATACTATATACATACTACATACCATGATACTTATTGTTATAAATGTACGATACAGAAACTGGTTATCTATGTGATGATCTAAACTAACTCCATACTGCATTCTATATCCAATAAAATATATCAATGGTCTTCTATCCCGTCATTAATTGCTCGATACATATTTAAAACATGGCCTTGGGTCACCCATAGTGGAGTGTTTCTATAATATTAGATCGCAAACTACGGTCACACGAGACTAGTTTTATCAAAGAAGTAAAAGCGACATCCCACTTGCGAATTCGTTGTTAATCTTTGAATACCAGGGAAGCAATTGTAATATACAGACGAAATAGACATTAACAAATCCGTCGCAAGTCGTGTTAGGGCCAAAGCCTTGAAACTGTCAGTGAAACAAGAGTTCATCGGCACTTTTAACTAAAACCATACATCTGCCGAGGTTTCTTTTGGCATGCAATATTGAGTTGTTTTAGCTTTCCGTAGTAGAATTCGCGTCCGTGTATTTTATTGCTGGGTTTATTTTTGGCATTATTTTGTTTCTGTAATGAATGAATATTAGATAATTACTGATTTACATGGAAGTTCAATGAATATGTGTGATCATAATTTATTACCTAATGATTATATATATCGCATCTATGAAGAGGGATTTATCCTGGGGGAAATAACCTACGTTACTGAAAGTTTGTTACTTGCAAAGAAATATTATTTTAGTATGTTTTCCATAGTATTTACAAAACATGTACACTAATAAACAGGAACAAGCAAAGAAGCAATCAATTTAAGTTGTATTCATCAATAAAACTTTTGAAGTATGTCAGTTGATGTAAAATGCATGCATTCATTAAATAAACTCGTATGTTAGATTTTATCTGTATGAGAGAGAACATGAAAAATTAACCTACCTTACCAAAATGTTATTTCTTCAATACATTTAATTTAATTTTATGTTTTCTTTACGTAACATAAACACCTGCGCACAAATTGAAATATCTCTTTAAACTGAATATTGCTATAAAGCTTCTATTCACAACTCCACAATAATCCCAACAGAGTACCTAATGCTATTTTTGTAAAGAAATGACGCTGTTGAAATGATAAAATTCCCACACAGTCATCAAAAGTACATAAAAGGTTTACCGAAGTTACCAAATTTTGGAAAATAATTTGAAGAACAAAGTTAATACAGAGCGATCATCAGGTAAGGAATCGGTTTTATCATTTACTGCCATATAAGTAGTTCTCTCCCTTGCAAATGTTTTTTGAATTAGACGAGTCAATTTAGTTGTATCTAAGAGGTGTTGAATAGATGTATAAAGCGTTGAAAAATCGGAAATAACATTTAGGCTTTATATCGTCCACTCAGTAAAGCACGACTGATACTTGTTTAATAGAACAAGAAATGAATTAAATTACAAATCGTGATTTATGCGAGTTTTTAGGTTTTTTAAGCAGCCAGTATCTTTAACATCAATAAATAAATACAGTATTTGTTGCTTCGTCAGTAGGACGAAGACTAACTGTTTTAAGTGGGGAATTTATATCAATAATAAAGTGCTTAACTGTTTTAAGTGGGGAATTTATATCAATAATAAAGTGCGGAGTTATCGTTATAGATTTAGAGGGGTGGGCCAAAGGATGATTGTTAAAACCCTCAATTTTCGTTTCTACCAAGGATGATGTATCCGCCGCTTTAAGTATTTAATGCACCCCTTCTATTTTCCAACATTATACAGCATTAGGATAAAGCTTCTGCAATTCGGATTTCGTGTATGATAACTAATCTTTTATGTTTTCCGCTATTCATGACCTTTGTTTAGCAATTTTATCAGTGGATTATTTTTTTTTAATATTTCACCTCACCTCACATAAATATGTCCCTACTTTTTGTATATAAAGTTGATTGGTCCGTACATCAATGTATATATAATGACATAATATGGACCGATGACGTCCTATAATGGAATATGGAACGCTGACGTCATAAAACCGGTGATTGCTGTTTGCAGTTTTCACAAAGACATTTTTTTCGCAAGTAAACATTATTAGAATTGTTAAATAAAACACATCAAAGGCGCTTTAAAGTTATTAAATGGTCAAAAAGTGTTCGGTATAATATAAGAAATATAACACATCTCTTCGGACCATATGGCATTACAAGGACCGGCCCCCGCCTCGGTCCATGTACACCTTCGGGGGCTGACTGGCCGGTCCTTATAATGTCATATGACCCTCAGTGGTGTGTACTATTTCTTAAATAAACTATAAATTTTAAGTTACTAAATAGCCTGCAGTGTCGTAACGATACTCAAGAGTATAATTATGTAATTGCAGTCACAAGAAGAATCTGTATTGGAAAAATGTCATCTTCTGCCACTATTCTGTTGAAGTTCAATATGAAGCTTTGAATGGGCTTTTTAGATTTGTAACATATTAATGACACTTCCCTATTATTAAAGCATTGTGGAATGCACTTTTCAACTTTCAATTCGATACTTGATTCAATTTCACATCTAGATGTGGACAACCTTATTTTCACTGAAACACTCGGTTTAATGTAGCTTTATTTGTTGACAGATCATATTACTCTTAAACACTTAACACTCTGAAACATTTAGCTTTGTTTTATTATTTAACACTTGCTTCAATGAAGTCTTTAGTTGTTGACAACTGTGTTTACACTAAACACTTAACTTCGATTACTCTGAAACAATTACTTTAATGTAGCATTCGGATGTTGACAGCTTTGTTTAAGATTAAACACTTAAAACAATGTTTCTCTGAAACATTCCACTTTGTGAAATGAAGAATCATTTGCTTAAAATTCTCATTGATTTGTTGCGAAACTTATTCTGTTAATCATTAGAACATCTGTAGTACATTAGTATTTTGCGACGAAGTCTCAATTGACAGACTGCTTTGAATGTAATCATACTTCATTCTATTTTTTTAATCTTCTGATTCTTGGCAAACTAAATACGAAAAATGTGCCGAAAAATACATATCCAATCATTAATTATCCCATACCATTAATGTGATATTGGTGGATCTTAGTAATTATACATATATAAGAATTGCTTTGAGGCTTTGCCTTCAATTGTCGGTTGAATTGCGAACATTGGTAAAGTATCATCTGATTCACCACGTATGTTATGTACTATCATTGTGCCTTACGGATATAGTGTTTTCAAGAGATAGATGGACCAATAAGATAGTATTTGTTTATCTTCACATAACGTCACATAATGATTTAATCATAAACGAAGAGAATAGCATAATGGGAAGGTAATGAATTATTCATTTATCACTGTATGCAATCCTCAGGGAATATAACTGTCCAAGTCCTTTATTTAATAGTCTGCCATGTGTTTTTAAGTGGCATAAGGAGTTTCTTTGTTAGTGAATTGATGTAAATAAAAATTGCTACAGTATACCAACATAACAACTAACTAATATATTTAATATACCAAACAGCAACCATATGGTAATCAAACTATGCACAAAGGCACGAATCAATCATAATGCTGATGTAATTTAATGTTAGTCATGCTCATCTCCACATTATGTCACTATCGAGTATGACCTCTACGATTGGCAACAACTGCATGAAGTCTTCGTCTCATGAACACAACTTGCAAGGTTCATGGGAATGCAGTGCAACTCTTCCCGAAGAGCAATTGTCAATTTCTGGTCGAAGCGTGGCTGCTGCGGACGGTGACGTAAAAGCCGTCCTAGGACATCCTACATGTGTTATATTGGGTTGTAGTCAGGTGAAACAGAGGGCCATGGAAGAATATCTACACCGTTAATGTGTAGAAAGTCCTTGGTAAGTCGTGCTGTATTAGGACGTACGTTGATCTTTCTTAAAAACATGTCCAAAGGGCGTTGACGTACCATAGCAACGTCAACTGGTTCAGCAGCATATATTTGTGCAGTCAGGTTACCATTGACAAAATAGAAGTTAGAGGTTTAAATGAGTGACTGATTGCCACCCAAACCATCACATCCACGCCACCAAAACGGTTATATTGCAATATTCAGTTACGTGAGTTGCGTTCATAACGCCGCCTGTATACACGCCTGTATACATGCATTTTACCGTCGGCAAGAATAAACCCACTTTTTCAGTATTAAACCCCAGCCAATAACACACTTTTTGCTGATAAGCCTCGCCTATGTACAATGATATGCTGTATGTTTAATGGTATGTTAGTTCGTCATAGGCGTTCTCTTATATTATCATAAATACTATAAACAAACAGTTTAACCTTAACAAACATTATTATATTTTGTTGCATACACAACACTACTGTTTATGTGAAGAAATTAAACCTTGAGGTATTTAAGCGATATATCATTCGATCAACCTTGATCGGAATTACACTCACAAATACTGTAACCAAATGACCAATAATAATATGATAATACATCCTTTAGCTATCATAACACATATTTTGTCGATTTTTTAGACGTTGTTTTGAAAGTCATTGTTGTTAACTTTCAAATCGTTACTGCTCTGTAAGTTAAATGGATACAATTAAGATCTCATAAATTTCTAACAAAATGTGAAACAGCTTTTCAGCAGTTCTTGTTTATATTTTAGTACATGAGCACATTATCAAATAAGTCAATTTTAAAAATTAACGATGTCATAACTCACGTCGTGAACTTCAATTTATTTAATAATTGGCCCACTTTATCAACATCTGTTTGTAAATGTTAAAGGTACAAACTTTATGAGCAACATAATCAGTGTCAAGACGTTGCATGATGAAGGGATTGTAAATACATAAGTTATGATATGAACAAGGTTATGAAGATGACGACGTCGCAACCAAAGAGGTCAAAGGTAATACTATATTATAAAATGGTATGCTTTATATTGACGGGAGTAAAGGATAGCCTTGCCACATGGAAAATAAACAGTCCTTTGGAAACTAACAGTGCATTTAAAGTATTCTAAAGAAGTGTAAACCTTCGGTACTAAGGACAAGTGAAATGTTAGTATGTTTTAGTTGGACTCATTACCCGTTTAATTCATCAGCTATTGGCATTGAAAAACGACACAACAGATTTCGACAAACTGAAACACAAACATTTAGAAAGCATGCCTTCAATAAACAAATGTATTATTCGAGCGGATGTACACGTATTTGTGAAAGCATTTCGCCGCATGTCAATCAATTTATGGCAATGATTCTTTGACAGTCAAAACTGTTTCTGGAAGGTCATTGAATGTGTTTTTTCCTCTTTAAGTAATGGAAACAAATGTAACGTTCATAACTGGCAAGAGAGCGATATTTATGGAAGACGAATGAACACAAATATCGACATTCATCTGCAGATACCTGGATTGCCAGGACTCCAGGGGCCATTTCCTTAAGAGTCATAGGAAGGATATTTCCTTGACGAAAGTTTCTACATATTAACTGCACTGTTGCCTATGTTAAAATAATCCTTGTACTTTTAAATTAGCCTTAAGTCAATGTTCTTATATAAAAAATGATATTGAAATTTCCCAGGAATTCAGTTTTAGCCTAAAAGTTAATCTGACTTTGTCTCTAAAATAAGTCCATTCTGCGTTTACATTCAATCCTATTATTCTGACTAAACAAATAATATTACTTACCCTTTCCACTTTCTTAATCCACCGGAACATACATCACCATTGTTTATTCATTTTGTTTTTGGTGAAATAACTCTTAAATAATGAGAAAATAAGTTTACATTCATTATTCTAAATGCATTCGCTACGATATTAGTAAATGGTTCATGACAAATCATGGAACTTTCCTAAGTATTTTACCTTCGTTGTAATACAATTCAACAGCATTGATTTGAAGTGTCTTAAAACCTTTAATGTCACTGTTATATTCCTTTTTGCACTCAGTAATTTTTATTTGTGGTTACTAAGCCGGATAACCTGGTTTTCTCTTGATTCTACAGTTTCTCAACAACATACGACGACACTCCCGCATAACATCGTACCGACGAGAGAGTTAAAATAAGGTATTAATCAATTGTTCACAATTGTTGTAAGATACATTAATTAATAAACAAACTTTATTAATATAAATGACAGCTTGACCTTTAAAGTTAACCACGCTCTCTACAAGATAAAAGAATGATCAAATGTAAGGAAATTCTAAAAAAAGGTTACATTTCAATACTTAAGAAAGTAATCGTCTTGATTTCTTGCCTCTATAAGATCAAATGGTACTTAGACATTCTTACAAATGTCAATACTTATTGTAGTTCTATATGGTAAAACTGTTTATTAAATGTGATATTTTCCTCATGACAATAGAGCTAGAAAGAATAATTAAATATTAACTACGGTCAATAAACGTTCTTGATCAAACGTCTCATAGTTGTAAAAAAACGCTACATTTGCAGAGAATTGCAGACATGTTCAAGTAATCTTACAGCCTAATAAAAATACTGTTCTAAGCAACTAAGTCAATTGTAAAATTTTGGATGCATTATCCTTTTTAACTTTTGACAAATTTGTACATAAACAATCCGGATTGTTGTTTCCATAAAATTAATAATGAACAAACGGTTAATAAATTGGCTTGCCAAAAAAAAAGACATAACCAATACACAAATGGCTTCTAAACTATGAATGTTTATTTTTTAATTAGGCAAAGATTAACCACCAAGTTATTTTTAGTTAAAAGTCCCAGTAGACGTAAGTGGACGCTTCTTTTACGTTTGATAAAGTTTTAAAGCATTTTTCTTGGTAAGAAACTACCTTGCTCTTGCGAAATTAAAATGATGAATAATAAATGTATTGCAGTTTTAAGTGTGTTTCAGTCTGGGACACGAAACGAATTTGTTGCAGACACTTAACTATTTTAAAATACTTTTGTATAGATGTCTAAAGTATAATTTGTCATTTTTCTATGTGTTTAATTCCATTGGATCCGTCTTTAACTCAACATTATGTTCGATTATCCATCACAATCCACTGATATATGCTCTTCGTTCCCTTCACAAACACAAATATACTATATACATACTACATACCATGATACTTACTGTTATAAAGGTTCTGAACAGAAACTGGCTATCTATATGGTGCTCTAAACTTACTCCATACTGCATTCTTTATCCAATAAAGTATATCAATGTTCTTATACTCCGTCACTTACTACTTAATATATATATATATATATATATATATATATATATATATATATATACAAATCCAACCTTTGGGATATTTTGCCTATTTTAACAACCTTTGGAAGACATTATCATTACATGCTATATATCCTATAATAATATATCCTTTGCATATTCCTTCATAAAATATGCATAAATAAATGTAGTAAAGCATTTTTACTGATGTTTTTTTCCAAAAATACTAGCCATCGAGGATATACAATTTTTGACTGTCGCCTAAAGGTAAAGCGCCGGATGTTCACGAAAAAGTACAACCTTTGGGAGAAGTACCCTAAAGGTTGTACTGTATATGTCGCCAAATGGTTCAATATAATATATAATGTAATGACTACTTAACTCAGTCGGTAGAGTGTTCTCAATGGCTCGCGACAGACCCTGTTCGAATTAAAGCGGTAAATATCGGTTAACCTAATACTTTAGTCCTACTGACAACGTTAACATGCCAGTTCGGTAACCATGATTTATTTAGCCATCTCTTCAATCCTTTCAATATATTGTCAAATTATTATTTCTTGCGTTTTGTTTGCTGTGTTCATGACAATATTTGAAGCTAATTTTAATTCAAAGTCGGGCTAGGTTGTGATTTTACTCTCACACTAAGACAAAGTTTTATGAACCTTAATAAACAATAACAACAAAATCTATGCCATTATTATTAAACCACATACATGCTGTTTGTCCAATGACATGCTCTATTGCCGTTTCATCATTGCATTTCTCTTGTAAAAAAGCAGCATTGTTTGCAATTATGACGGGGTTGCTTAATTGCTTCAACCACCCGTTGGAGTGTAAGCTTCTTTACACTCGCACTCGGGCCTTGCCCATTCGACGAGTGCTCTGGTAAGAGTGTTAGTTATCTAAAATATTTCGAGAATGGTGCACAGACACAATAAAACCCTGGTTTGAGCCAATCCAATTCTTTCACGTGCCGCAAAGTTTGCACTGTCACACGGGACCCTGATTAACGTCCATCCCGGAAAATGATATAGTATATTAATGTTGCCGTTGGGAATCGAAACTGCTGTCCCTGGATTGACTAGTGTGACACAAGACCACGGAACCACCCGAAAAACGTTGACAAGCTATTTACCGTGTATTTCGGTATGTTCTCCCTATATATGGCTATACCAGTTAGCAATGCGATGGTTGTCGGAATACATCCTCCGGCGGGATTATGTATGCCAAAAACGTGCCCTGATATCCAAAAGCGTAGTAAGCAGCTAGCCTATTTCATTTTTTGTGAGCTGGAAGAACATCACTTATTATGAAACAGGTATAAAATTACAAGTTATTATGACTATATGCAAAATGCAGCATGGATGACTCATTTAAGTAATAGTTTTATAAGAAAAGTTGAAATTGTTGTGTATAATGTCCTCATCCTGTTATGCCAATGCCAAAACGAGATTGTCTGATGGAGGGGCAGACATCGACGGCCCTATACTTGGAGGAAGAATTGGCGATTGGATTTTATATATGTCTCTGGTGTAATGTCGTTTGTGATTTCATACGTTTTCTTCTCAGACTTAAACAGACGTGTCGTTGCAAACCCACTGTTCCTTTACTTTAAATAACAAATAGAAATCTATATACATTGTAAATTTATTATGTTTTCAATTTGAAAAGCTTAAATGCTATGAATATATGTACATATTCATTTTGATTAAGTTTCACTCGTATCTGTTTGATTGTTAAACCATTCGAATTAATTATGTTAGGCTTTTGTCCAAGAAAATAATGATTGCAAATCAAATCAGTAACGTATTATTTCACTTGAGAAACAACCACCAGAAACCATACAGTAAAATTACACTAAGAAAAATGATTTGTTTTAATGAATGTAGTGCAGTTAATCTCTCCAAAAATATTGAAAGGTGCACTTGACAATTATTCTTGAATATTTGATACGGTATAAAAGCGGTTACAGCAGGCGAGAAAATGCACAATATAAGATAAGAAGGTACAACACTCGCCCCAGGCGGTAGGTCCTGACGCGAGGCCAAGACTGTCTGTACATCATCTTTCCGCGTATCTATACCCCATTTAAACAAAGCGACACACGAACATTCCCTAGATTGAATATCAAATTGATATTGCCACTAACCATTTTTTTTTCTTGAATCCATCGTGTATGCGGTCGAACAACGTCTTCCTTGTGTCGATCACTTTGTGGTTAATAAAGGTGATAGGTTGCCCCTCTTTCCCATTTCTAACCTACGCCCCTTAGAAGGGGTTTACATACTTAATTATTATACGGCTCCAGACATTAATTAAGTAGAATTGTATTTGAAACATTGGCATAACACATGTAAATGGGGGGTAGACGATGTATAAAAAATATAAGATATTTTGAACGTTTGAGATTCAAAGATTCATTTAAATATGTATCAAAATGAATCTAGGAACAATTTAATTTATTCAAAAATGGTTCTTATATAGTTTTCCCATCAATTTATAGAAATTATTCCAATTACAAATCGAACTTCAGTTTTCCAGACATACTCATTCGTTTCACGATGTCTCTCACAGAGGAGTCCGACTGCAAATATTAATTGTTCAGATATTAAGAATGTGTTCATTGGTTGCACGACACCTAGTTTAGTTTAAACTCTTTTTACTAATTTGTGGGATTATATTGTTCCTGAAACAATTCTTAGTCAGTAAAACCTTTAAAATTAGTTATTTTGTTTTGTATTTGAATAACAAGGGACCACATAAATCCGCTGGCGACTTTTGGACACCAAATAACTGGGGGTTGACGTTTTCACTTAAGCCCAGGTTATGGTTACACCATAGAAGTCGAGACAACCGTTGAAGTATAAAAAACCCCGAAAAGAATGAGGTCACAGGAGCGGAATATTATACAGGATAATGAGGCCTAAATTGAAATTGATTCGACTTTTTTTATTGAAATCCCTGTAACGGAAAAAGATTTATCACAAGTTTAGAAAAGTCCTCGGTACACACAGAACATAATGCTTGACAAACCTATTGACTATTTGACATAAGATTTTGTTTTATTTTGACTGCGAAGAGGTGTATCACTGTTATATTATTGAAATGCATTTACTGCATGTTTTAAAGACTAATTAACACATAACAAACACTTTGCAAACACGTCTAAGCAGTAAATGCACAGTTGTGTTTATGTAAGGTTTATTCGTATTTCTTAACATGACTTTTACCTCAAGTATACACCAATAATATATCTAAATCAATACGTTGAATAAATAACTGAGTCGGAAATAAAAACGTTTGTTTTATAATTATCAAGGTTTAAACAAAATCCTTATTTAATTTACATGGAAAATAGCTTTCATGTGAAATACGTTTAAGCGACATACAATATACATGGATTTTTATTACTTCTTCAGGAAGGATCGCTTAAGATCATATCGTTATTTACATGAAGCTTACAAAGGCCATTTTTCCTGCAACAAAATAGAGGGAAGAACAGAACAATAACACTAACATAATTTTACGGAATATTTACATTTGTTTGAATTGTATTCATAATCTTTTTAAGTTCTTAACCAGACGACTTACACTGAGCAGAGATTATCGGTTGAAAACATAAAACAATTTGCACTTTTGGGACATATAAATTTGCATAGGTCCATAATAAATTCATATAGTGTACTAGATGCCATTTTTTTCTAAATCGAACAACTTATAGAATATTCAGTGTTTCATATATATTTTACTGTTTGAAATTATGGAATAAAACGAAAAGGACTTTATGGACTTATGCATGGCATAAAGAACGATATATTAATCAGCTTTTAACACTACCGAGCCCGGTAAACAAACACTTATTTTTACAATTATTTTGATGATCTATTATCCACGTTGTGGTGACAAATAAAAAATATTTTTTCTTTTCTGTTTTCGTTTTTACATGATAGGATGGGGTATTTCAGAGTATGATTTTACAAATCGGTCTAACCATAAACAATTAAATACATGTCGCCACAAAAACATAACGTCAAATGAACAAACGCATCAAGAAAAAAAATATCGGAAAAAATGTACATATTATAAACAATTTTTCAATTCTTCTCATTTAAAGCTTGTTCACAACCATTGTACTAATAGAAGTCCATAATGATACATGGTATATGCTATGCAAGTTGATGGTAAGCTTCGGGTCCAAGTACATTGCAGGTTTTTGACCCACGCCTAATTCATTCAATAAAAACGATTCAAATATAGAAAATAAATTATATCCAGTGAAAAAGAGCACACACTGAACTAGGGGCGACATGTTTATGTCTAGATAGTCAAGTATGGGTAATAATTACCTCCTACTTGAATACTTAATTGGAAAACAATCGAACGCTGGCCGTTTGAAAAACAAAAACAAACAAAAAACCCAAACAAAAACAACATAAATATGTAGATAAAAATTGAAAAAACAACTAGAAAAATAAATTAATACAAAATGTTAACATATTATTTGGTATTGAAGAAGTTTTAGAATTCAGATAGTAGTGAGGCAACTGGGAATTCAACAACAAAGAGGTCAGTTCACATTGTTATATATGTATGCACACTGGACGAAACGTCCTTATCTCAGAACACTCTCTTGCCAATGAACTGTCAGCGAGTCTTACTCATCCTTTAAAAATATCAAAGTTACCGTACTCAAGCTTTTACATTTTTAAGACACGCATGCTATCCAATTTCTAAATTACAACACGTCAAGACCAATGAAAAAAAAACATATCCAAACTTCAGGGCTGTGGGACCACATATTTCATTCATCGTAGAGTCCGCGGTTACTCATTTGGCAAATTTCCCACAAACAAATGGGAATAACCCACCCCCTTGGCCTCAGAAATATGTTTCAGTCACACTTTGGGCTGTGATGGAGTCAAGCAATAACGCAGTCTCTATAGAGTGCGGAAAACCTTTATAAACTCAACAACGGCAATAATACACGCCAAGTGGCGATATGCCAAGCCCGCTAAATAAGCTTCAGACACAGTCAGAATATTTTCCATGTTATTGCAACACAGACATACATGGAGTTCAACAGTAAGACGAAAACTATTTATATTTAGTATGATATATTATTTGGTAACGATCAACTTGGAAAATTTAAAAAAAACTCGAACATCTCAAATTATTGTGTACTCAATTAATTAATGTTTCAATAGTACTGTTTCAAATGTTGACCTCTCAGTGTTACGTTCAGGCCTGGCTGATGTGTGTGCTACGTCGCCTTATAATTGTGAAATCCTACTATGTATAATCAATACAGCCAGGACAATGTTTTCTCAGGATCGATTGATGTACTTACGTTTTGTTGAAAATCCTTGTATATATGGTAAAGTTTCAACCCGGACTAAGTTCAGTCAAAATAAGTTCTATCAACAGTATTCATTTTGATATTTAACTTGTATTGTGTCCTTGACATTTGACGTATAAATCATTGCTGTGCGTTCATACCGCTTGTAGGCTCGTACCTAGGCGGGATTCCGATCGTTCAAACTTCATAAACAGACAGAAAAAAGGTACATACATTATCACTACGAAATCGTGGCTTAATAAAATCAATCTTTATTAACAGAACAGAATAGACCATTCCAAAACAACAGTTTTTCTTAAAATCCGCTTTTCTACGATCATCATAATTATCAAATCACTATTGAACCCACGGACAAATCCCGCCAAATATGAGATACTGCGATGACCATGATAGTATGCAACTGACTGGTATGTTTTGCCTATTAACCGAAAACAGTAATCTAATATCTACAGCGTGCTTAAAAGATAAAAGAGACATTTAGAAACGTTTAAAATTATAAACATATGTATATGTTATAGCACCATTACTGATGATAACATTTTACTGCAAATAATTCATCTATGCCATATTCTAAGATGGCACATACTACTCTTACTGACAATATATTTTCGATCCGTAAACTTTACTGTTAGGCAGAGATAAAATATAAATGTCATACGTAGGCAATTAAAAAGGCAATTTACTTCTATGTCCTTTTACATTAAAATCTGTTTACACCTCAGAGGAATAATGAACCCACAAAAACAAAAACAACCAAAAGTAAATAAAAAGCAAAAATAACAAATGCGATAACATTAAATGTAAAAACCTGTATGCAAAACTATATTCTTTTTTTAACACAGTGACTTTTCGGTAAAATTTTCTGATCCTAAACAAAACTTTACTTTTAGGCAGAGGTAAAATATTCATGTCATGGGTAGGCAATTAAAAAGGCAATTTACTTCTATGTCCTTTAATAATAACAAATGCGATAACAGTAAATATAAAAACCCGTATGCAGAACTGTATTCTTTTCAAACACAGTAAATTTTGTCATCTGGTAAAATAATTTCATGTCTTCCAAAGGTTGTTGCGATGTTACCCAAAGGTCGGATTGTGTTAAACGATTCGGACACTATATTAAATCATTTTCTTGCTCGCCATATGCTACGGGTAACCAATGTCGCATGTGTCAGGTTCAAACATGCAATTTGCATTTTTGTAATGTTATATGAAATTACAAGTATATGACCTCACCCTACAGTTTGTGGTCCAAGTAGGCTTATAACAGGTCAAAACAAGTCCTGAATTGTGCACAAAGTGACCCCGGTTTCTGCTTGATGCCCTTACAAATACATATTAGGGACATAATATGCACGAAGAGAACAGATAAGGATGTTGCACAATTTGTCGCCCTAGTAAACGTATAAGCTAGAATTGCTAGTCCTTAGCTGAATTTATAGCTATCTCCGCCTACTGGTTATTGTCCTAATAGGCACATGAGAGGGAAATTCCAGTCCGAGCTGAACATTTACTGCTTCCGCCCACTGGTTGTCGCCCTAATAGGCACATCAGAGGAAATTTCCAGTCCTAGACGAAAACCTTTATGTTTATAATAATATATCATTTGGTTACGAACAACTTTGAAAAGCAAAAAAATCGAACCTCTTAATTTATTATGTACTTAGTTATTTAATGTATCAACAGTACTATTTAACTGTTGACCTCTGAGTGTTACCTTAGGACCTGGCTGATGTGTGCACCACGTCCCCTCATAATGATGAACCTTCATGGCAAAGCTGTTTTGAAAATCCTATTATGAAATATCAAAATACAGCCAGGACAATGGTCGGTCAGGATGAATGGATGTACTCACGTTTTGTTGAAACTCATAGAATGCATTGTTCATCCCGGACTAGCTTCAGTCTAAATAAGTTCTATCAACAGGGTTAGTTTTGATATTTAACCTGCAAGTGTGTCCTAGACATTTGACGAACACATCTGTGTCTATGCGCTAAGGGCTTTATGGTGATCCTTTATACTTGGTTAAGATACAGTTTAGGTGGAAGCACTTACAAACTTTTACCCACTCAGTGATCTTTTTCAATATCATTATTTAACATAACACAAACGCTGAGGTACCAGTCATTCAATATGTATGCGTTTCAAGCCTTTGGATATACGGTTACAATCCTGTTATCAGTCATTAATATTTTCCGTAAATGCATTAATTAGTGAGTTGTTAAATATTATTCTCTCATTATTCATCTTTGTTATACATGTGTATGGACTGAATTTGAATGAGAGTGTCACTTTTAGGAAAAAGAACTATTGCTGTGCGTTCATACGGTATGTAGGTTCGTATGTAGGAGCGCGTCCGATTTTTCAAACTGCATAAACCGACAGAAAAAGGGTACATACATTATCACTAAGAAATTGTTGCGTTATAAATCCTATCTGTATTAATTAGACCATTCAAAAGCAACAGTTCTTCAAATCCGCTATTCTACGATCATCGTTATTATCAAATCACTATTGAACTCTCAGACGAACCCGCCGAATATGAGATTCGGCGATGACCGTGATATTATGCAACTGACTAGTATGTTTTGCCTCTTAAGCGGAAACATTAATCTTAAGTCTTCAGCGCGCTTAAAAGACGAGAGAGACATTTGGAAACGTTTAAAATTATAAGCATAAGTATGTGTTGTGGCTCCATTATTGATAATAACATTTTACTGAAAATAGTTCATGTATGCCATATTCTAGCATGACACATACTACTCTTACTGACCATAACTTTTCTAAACCCTAAATAATACTTGTCCTTGAGGCCTAGGTAAAATGTTTATGTCATTTCTATGCAGCAAAAAAGTAAATATGCATCTATGTCCTTTTATATAAAAATTGTGTTTACACTCATCAGAATATTGGATCTACAAAAATAATAAATTGGATAACATGAAATTCAAAATCAAACATTTGAAAAAACAAATTAGTATTAAATATAACACCGTTTGGATTACAATCGATTAAACAGTCTGGTAACATACTTTTTTGTCTTCAAAATGTTGCAACGATGTAACCCAAAGGTCGGATTGCCAAACCATTTCGGACACTTTTTTTAAAGCATTTTCTAAAAAGATTATTGTTGTTCTTCACATATTACTGACCAAAAATGTCGCGTATGTCATGTTCAAAGTGCTTGTTGGGACGGGAGTAGAAGGGAAGGGCGACTTTGTACATGTGATATATTCCTTTCTTGTTAGAATGTTCATTATTCAGTTATAGAATTCACATTGTATACTAATACATAATAGCCTTACTCGGTAACTCGATTTTATCTAAAGTGACAACAGAGTGACCTCATCCAACTGTTTGTGGTACAAATACCCATAATAGGGACACACTAGTCCTGAACTGCAAGTGACATCCGCATTATGGTATTAAAAATCATGATATAGACATGCTTGTTCTGAATTAAACATATAGTGTCTATTGGCATGCCATGGCGGGCTAGTAGGCATAAGGGGGCTACACTGATACGCAATTGTACATTACGTGTCATCGCCTTAGTAAGCACACAATATGAACATACCAGGCATGAACTGAAACTATATTGACCTCATCCTACATTTGGTCGCTCTGATATACATACTTAAGCGATAAATAAGTCATGTAAGGAGCATCAGGTGACATTTGCCTACTGGTTGTCGTCAAAATAACCACATATAAGGGTCAAATCGGACCTAAGCCTCACATAGTGGCCTCCTCCTTCTTGTTGTCACTCCAGAAGATACCCTTTTAACCAGGCATGAGATGCCTTTAATCACATTTATATTTAAGATTGTTTCTTGAAACAAAATATATTAACGTTACTTCGGTTTTAATGTTGTTTAAAGAATGATTTAAATTGTTGTTCATTTATGATGTATGTATGTATGTATTCGCGCCTCCGATCGTTCAAACTGCATTAATGAACAGAAATCGCATATCACTAAGATGTCGTGACGTCACAAAATCTATGTTTATAAACTTATTATACCATAAAGAAACACATTGTTTCATGAAATCCGCTTTTCACCGATCATCATTATCAAATAACTTTTTAATCCTTGGACAAAAAGTAGCAATATTGTCAGGGTTATTGTGTTACAGCTGTAATCTCACGGTATAAATTTACATTAAATGCAGAAGCCCGGTAACCTCAAACTCTAAATGTTGTTATAAGGTTATACTATGTTCGTATTGTCCTGATTTTTCTATTTTCTATCCTGTGATAGATCCCCTCGGAGATGGGATTCTGCGATGAACGTGATATTATGCAACCGACTAGTATGTTTTGCTTATTTCAGCGATAAAATGTAGTAATCAATACTGCGCTTCAATGACGAGTGAGATATAATAGCATTATAAAGGATGGTAGAGGTTAAATGAACATAACTTCATTAGCATATTATAGCATGGTACATTCTACTGTTACTGACAATGCATTTTCTGATCCTAAACAATACTTTACTTTTAGGCAGAGGTAAAATATTCATGTCATGGGTAGGCAATTAAAAAGGCAATTTACTTCTATGTCCTTTAATAATAACAAATGCGATAACAGTAAATATAAAAACCCGTATGCAGAACTGTATTCTTTTCAAACACAGTAAATTTCGGGCAAAAGAAAATTTTGTAATCTGGTAAAATAATTACATGTCTCCCAAAGGTCGCAGCGATGTTACCCAAAGGTCGGATTGTGTTAAACATTTCGGACACTATATAAAGTCATTTTCTTGAAAAGCCACTGTTGCTCTTCATATGTTATGAGGAATAAATGTCGCAAGTGTCAGGTTCAACGCGGGGAAAGGGCAACTACTTCAATTTCAAACATGCAATTTATTCATTTTTTTGTTAGAATGTTTATTATATAGTGACGAAAATACCCGTGTATAACAATACATGATAGCCTAAAGCGTACAGTCGATATTATTTATAATGTTATGTGACAATAATGTGACCTCATCCTACAGTTTGTGGTCCAAGTTGGCACCTAACAGGTCAAATCAAGTCCTAAGTTGTGCATAAAGTCACTCCGGTTTCTAGTTGATGCCATACTATATACCTAATAGGGAAAATAATGTCCCGAACAGTACATTTAATGTACTTTGCCATGACAACGCGGCAAAGTAGTCAAAATATGGGGACAAACTGGTACTCAGCTGCACACAAAGTGTCATTGCCCAATAGGCACATACTAGAAACATACGAGATATGACCTTAGGCTATTTATGTGATGTTCAAAGTTGGGGAGCGGTAAATATTTATTTTTTATGTATGCAAAATATTCCTCTTTCGTTAGAATGTTCATTAAATCATAATGCCTACTTGTGCGACAATCAGCAGGCGAAGGCCTCTATTTCCTGTTCAGGACTTCAGTGTCGCGTTTAAGTGCATTCTAGGACGGTAACCAGAAAGCAAAGATCGCTTTATGTTCATTTCAGGATTTATATGTCTTTGTTATATTTTTACAGGGACTTGATTTACATTATGAATGCATGCATGTGCTTTAATTTTTATTTACATAAATTTTAAATAAAACAAGTATAATCACAAGTTATTTGTTATTAATTAAACACTCTTTTGACATAATTATATACTGAACTATCACTCAACTAACATTCATAACGGTGTTAAGGTGTTGCACATTTTCACGACTTTATGTTTTATGTCACCAATAAATCGCGCATGCTGTTTTGTCTATAAATTGTTTGTTCGACATACCGTTAATCCTTATCCCGACTTAGGATTAACGGTGTTTAATGTGTATATTGACATCGACTTACGGATTATTGCCCTAGTAGAAACAAACCCGAGACATGCTAGTACAAATCTGAACTGAACTGAACATAAATGGATATACGCCATGACTGGCAGCAAAGAATTCTCATAAAACGGACAAAGTAAACATCCATTAAACATTAAGTGTTGTAGGCGATCTATATCATTAGAGTTTTAAGAACTATGTTTGGAAATAATACAAGAATATGAGGATAATGGGGATATATAGTACATGTGGAAAATAAAAATATTGGAAATATATTGTCATAAAGTTATTAAAAACTATCGAGTATACTGGCGAGGAGGAAACAAGTCTATGATTATGAAAAAGTGTAGAAATCTAACTGCTATGCGATTTGGGTCAAAAGAAACGCGTCAGTTGGAAACTAGCAATATATGTCTGAAGATCTCAGCAAGTTAATACCAAATTCTGCAAAAACAGTGATATCTTGCCACCGACTTGTAAAGTATGCCTACATGAGCAAAAAGGTAATCTTAATAATTATTACAATACGCCTCAAAAAAGTGATACGTTTGGAATCGTTCCAAATTATCCAAATAAATATGTATTTCTTGTAGCACCTTAACTTATGATAAAATTTTAATTACCATTACTTATTTGATATATATTCTAGCATGGCAAATACTACTTTTACTAACCTATTAGGCTGAGGTTAATATTCATTTAATTTTTAGGCAGTAAAAAAATGATTATCATCTCCATCCTTTAATACCATTAGGGTGTCCACATTTCATCAGAACATTGCATCTACATAAAATATATTATATTATAATTTATATATATGGGATTACACAAAATGTAATGAACCATATGCCAAATTATGTTTTATCAAACACAATACCTTTTGGGCAACATGCTATTTAACCATCTGATAACAAGTACAAGTTTCCCAAAGGTTGCACCCATGTAACCCAAAGGTCGGATTTGTTTAAATATTCCGTAGACGATTTACAATCTTTTTCTAGAAAGGTAACGGTTGCTCTACTGCTCTACACACAACAATTTCACATATACCATGTTGAAAGTTGATGGGGGGTCGACACTCTAGTTTCCTTTTACAGTTGCCTGAACTTACAAAATAGTGACCTCCACCTACAAATTGTGGTCCGCGTATCCACAAAATAGTACTAGCACCCACTGGCCGATGCCCTAGTAGACGCATGAGACGTACCTGTCCTGAATTGAACATAATGTGACATCCACGATGACTTTATGCCCAAGTGGGTTCATAAAAGGAACAAACAGAGCAAATTCAGCTGTTCATATAGTGCCATCCGCATACAAATTGTCACCCTAGTACGCACAAAATATGAACATGATATTCGTGAACTGATTGTTTATTGACCTCCGCCTACTGGGCATCACCCTGTTACGCACATGCTAGCGTTAAATGCAATAAGAATTAATATAACCAACTGGTCTAAGGCCGGACATACATTGACATCTAGGTACTGGTTGATGGGCAAACACCTGATAGAGACAAATTTGTTTCAAAATGGGTTTATTGTGACGTCCGCCATTCCTCTTCGCACTATTATGCACATAATTGAGTCAAACGGTAACATATATTGACATCTGTCAACTGGTTGTCATCAAAGTAAGCACATAATAAGAACCTACCGTACATGAACTTAATTTTATTGACCTCCGGCTGTTGTCCAAGTTAACACATATAACACATATAAGGATATAACAGTCATGAAGTGAACAAGTTATGACCTCCACGTACTGGTTTTTGTCCTATTAAACAAATGATATCCATTTGCTATTGGTTTTGGCCCTGGTAGGCTCATGATAGCGACATACTAAGTATGAGCCAAAAACAGAGTGATATCAGCCTACTGACATCGCCTACTATTTATCTGCCTTGTCGGCACATAATAGGGACCTACTAGGCCATATCGGAACACATGGTGACCTCCGCCAACTGGTTGTTATCCTACCAGCAGCATTGTAGGGACAAACTAGACATACTGTAATCATATAGTGAACTGCGCCTATTGCTTGTCGCCATAGTAGGCGAAAGAAAACGACATACTAGTCCTGTCTAAAATAAGTGACCTCCGCCTACTGGTTGTTGCACTAACTGGCAAAAAATAGGAAAATACTTCGATTAAAGAAAACAAAAAGCTGAGACTTTCGCCAACCGGTTTTCATCTTCGTAGACGCAAAATAGCGACCGAATAGACATGATAGTGATCGCCCCTACTGTTTTTTCAATAGAACGCAAATAATAGGGACGGACTATTTCGAGACTATAAGGCAAATTATAGAAACATCAAAGACGTGAAATGTTCATTATGACCTGCTTGTGGTTCTTGCACTAATAAGCACCCAAAAGGGCTAAGCGGAACAAGAATGACCTCCTGCTACCACACAGTGACATTTGCCAACTTGTTATTTCCCTAGGACGAACAAAACAGGGACATATCGGAGCTGAACTTAACATAAAGCGATATCTGTCTATTGGCTGCCACATTTGACGGCACGAAAGAGCGACATACACGCCCTGAACCGAACTGGACGTAGTTACTTTTGCCTACATTTCGTTGCACTAGTAAGCACTAAAAACGATATACGAGCTGCACACATACTTCTGCATAAAACATTTCAACATAACTTCTTTGGTTTAGTATAGCATGACACGTACTACTGTTACTGGCCACAGATTTTCTGAGACCTTAACAATACTTTTAGGCAGAGGTTAAATATTCATGTCATGTCTAGGAAGTTAAATATCAGATATACCTTTATGTCCAGTTATATAAAAATGCATTTACACAGCATTCAAACCATGGATTTACAACGACAAAAATATAAAACACCATAAAAATAAGTAAAAACTCGTATGCAAAACTATATTCTTTTTGAACACAAAACTTAATTTCGGAAAACAGAAGATTTGACCATCTGGTAACATCATTTCATGTCTTTCAAAGGTTGCAACAATATTACCAAAAAAAGATCGGATTTGTTTATAATATATTTTAGACATTATACAAAATTCATATAAATAACCAGCCTATGCTGAACACAAAAAAGATCTCCCTACTGGTTGATACCCGAGATGGCATATATCTTAAACCGCAGCATACTACTTGTCGCCAGAGTAGGAACATAATAGCGGCATTCTATCCCTGAATAGAAGACCAGAAGACCTCAGCCAACTAGTTGTCGAAATTTTGGGATCATAAAAGGGACATTTCAGTCTTGGGACAAAACATGTACGAGCCTTTACCTGAACAAACATTCCCTGAGCCTGAGGAGAGTATATAATGACTTCATACTTCTGATTGTTGCCATAGTTTACACATTATAGGGAGTAACTAGACGTGAACTGGGCATAAAGTGACATCAAACTACTGGTTTTCGCACTAATAGAGACATAATTGTGACGTACTTGACCTAAAGAGAACATGCAGTGACCTCCGCATGTCCTAGTGCCCTAGTGGGCATAAATAAGGTCATCATTAAAGCTCAAACATTAGCAGGCCATACTGCTTAATGCGCAAGTATCTTTATCATTGGAACATACTGGGCCTGAGTAAATGTATAATAGCTTGCACGTACCGATTGTCGCCCTCATGTGCACATTTAGTGAATCAGCCTACTGGTGATCTCTCTGTTCGGCACAAATAAGGACATACCAGACCTGATTTGATCGCATAAATTTGACCGCCGCCTACTGGTTGTCGTCCTAGTTTATACATATAGTAACCTCCGCCAGCTGGTAGTCCACCCAATAGCCAAATGAGCTTATATTAAGCATAATCTGAACAAATGGTGACCGCCGCCTACTGGCTGTTGTCCTAGTTTACACATATAAGGGAAAAATTAGACATGAACTGCATGTACTTAGGCCATAACCCGGGGCCTTTGTTGGCACATATTAGGGACACAAATAACCTGGGCAGAAGGCTGGAAATATAGTACCCTCCGCCAATTTGGTAGTCCACCCAATAGCCACATGTTATGAACGTATGAAGCTTGAGGTGAACCTTTGAAGATCACCGCCTGCTTGTTGTCGACTTAATACTACTAGGCACATAACTGGGACCATACTAGTCATGAGTTTAACACATAGTTACCTCAACAAACTAATTATCGATGTTTTAGATAAAGACGACCTCATGTGAACTAAGTTATGTGTTCTTTACATTTTGTTTCGAAATTATATACCAATTGAATGTATAACATGTAACTTCGAATTATTTTTTAGCCGCGTAACAAATAAGACGTTTTTAATCATATATACAGTCGAACCCCGTTGGCATGACATTTTCATTAACAGATGTAGAGCAACATTAAGGAAATACGCAAAAATGCTTGTTAATAATGTCAAACGTATTTTGACAAATACAACCTTTGGGCAACATCGTTGTGACCTTTGGGAGACACTGAAAATTTTCACCAGAAGTTCATTTCTTCTTCTCGCTAATAGTCAATGCGCGTTTAATAATAATATATTATTGCTAACGTATTTTTATGTAACATGTTTTATTATCCCAGTTGTTATTCGATGAATATATTTGAGTTTTGTTTTGTTTTTGAACCAACGTTCTGATGAAGCGGCTACACGCGTTTTGATTCGGACGGAGAATTGATTTTTGCTTTTTTAATTTGCAAGATATCACACCTTATTAATTCTTTAATTAGGACTTTTAAATAAGGCATCGTTTATTGTAACAAACAAATATGAATAACATGGTACTTCAAATTAAATTTCTTTGACGCATACCAAATAAGACGTTTATATATATATATACAATCGAAACAAGTTGTCTCGATATATCAGGGACTGGCCATAATACTTCGAGCCTCGCGAATATTGAGCCAAGCGGTATTGTGTATTGTATGTGTATATTTATACGTTAAAGAAAGACTTGTTAACCTCGTTTGTTGTTTGCTACGTTATCTCCTAAAGACCTATTATTACCGTGTTCATATCGTACAGTTCACAATATGACAAATTTGATAATATGAAATAGTTTGATTTTTTTTTTAATTTATTTACGCAATAAAATTATATAAACCCATCCATAGAAAACATAAACAACTAATCTTGATACTAAGTTAGTAGGAATACGTGCAAATAGCTTAGGTTGTACCGAGTCCTCTCAAGATTGCTCAGCATTTGACAGTTTTATTAATTCTTCCATATGGAAAAACCTTCAGCGCAATAATTTTATCTGAAGACGCCTGATCAAAACACAATCAGATTTATACCTGTACTGACATTACTATTAAAACGCATATTAGATGAGTTTGGACATACATAAATGTGACATAATGCAAATGTTACGAAAGTTGAATTGGAGATGTTAATCCAACGTGGTTATGATCAATGAGTACTTTGTTGGTTTCAAAATGTTAATAATAGTAAAAGCTAGAAACGTATGTACTTATGAAAATAAGTGTTGTATGTGAGCCCAATCTTAACTATATTAATATAATCAAACATAGAATAGCATGTTTCATTCTATTAAACTTACACAGTGGGCGATTTGTTAAAACACGAAATCCGCGTGCACGTTCTTATCAATGAGATATTTCTGTCAAATTTGTTCTTATACATGTATTCAAACCCTATATTTTCATCAGGCATGTTATTTACAAACTTAGATAATTGTGTAAATGGAAAAGTTAATTATAACTTAGATTTATCTAGTTCATTTTTAAGATATTTAACAACATAATTTTCTTATGATTAATATTTACATTTGTGTTTGTATATACATTACTTGTTCACCGTCTTTAAATTGTATTATGTATAATAGCAATGACATTTTTATGTTTATGCTAATAAAACTTAAACTTGACTCTGACATACTTTTAACGTCTGTATTCGTACAAGCTAAAGACAGAAATTAAAGTGAAAGCATGTTTGCTCAAACTGTTAAACCATTTAAATATGATAATGATTATAATACCAATCAAGCAAAATTAATCGATCAGCGCCTCGGCTTGGCCAAGCAAACAAATCAAGGTGTGAAAACTGACATCGAGTAATACAAACAAAACAAAATGCTTACTGTTTACTAGAGACCGCAAAATGACATCGAGCGTTGAGAAAAATTTAACCTCAAAATACCAAGCTAACCGATCGAATTTTATATGAACATATTGAAAAAAAAAAAACACTTTAAACCTTGTTCGAGCCAACGAGGATATCGAACCTTACGATACCGAGACACCGAGTTTCGACTGTAATCGAATATGAATTCATTGGCATCAGTGGCCGATCTGCCGAGATGAAAACCTATCATATTTATCATTTTGTCACTTCCGATTGCACTTAAGTTTGGGTCGCAATTTTTACACCTTACTTAATATATTGTTTAAAGCTATGCGTCTAGAATTTTTATATTCACTCGCGTTACCACGCGCCAAGAAGGCAAGTATCTTAAACCATAGCATATTGGTTGTCGCCAGAGTAGGAACATAATAGCGACATTCTATGCCTGAATATAAGATAGGGAGACCTCAGCCAACTGGTTGTCAACATTTTGGAATCATAAAAAGACATTTTCAGTCTTGAACAAAACTTGTACGAGTCTTTACCTTAAAAAACCTTAATAAACTGTGGTCTTCACCATGTCATGGCGCTGTATTAAAACACCCTGAGTCTGAGCAGAGTATATAATGACCTCATACTTCTGAGTATTGCCATAGTTTACTCATTATAGGGAGTAACTAGACGTGAACTGGGCATAAAGTGACCTCAGACTACTTGTTTTCGCACTAGTAGAAACATAATTGAGACGTCCTTGACCTAAAGTGATTATGCAGTGACCTCCGCATGACCTAGTGCCCTAGCGGGCATTAATAAGGTCATCAACCAGGCTGAAATGTCGCAGGCCATCTTTATTATTGGAACATACTGGGCCTGAGTAAACGTATAATGGCCTGCACGTACCGATTGTCGCCCTCATGTGCACATTTAGTGAATCAGCCTACTGGTAGTTTCTCTGTTCGGCACAAATAAAGATATACCAGACCTGATTTGATCGCATAAATATTGACCGCCGCCTACTGGTTGTCGCCCAGGTAGGGATTCAATAAGGACATATTATGAGTCCTGAACTGAACAAAGAATGATATCCGCCTAATTTTACCGTTCTGGAAGACACGGTATATGGATATACTTGGCTTGAACTAAACAAATTGTTGAGAAGAAATATAGTTGGAACATACTAGGTTGAACTGTTCATACAGTGTAATCCTGGTTATGCCTGACGCCCTTGCATATGCATAAAAGAGACTTACTAGTCCTAAACTTAATGTATAGTGACTTCCGGCATGACCTTGGACCATAGCTTATACTCATTCGGAGCTCCTCGGCCATTTTTTTAAAAAAACAACTTCGGATGTATTTGGACGGTTTACATACTAAAAAAGAGGTACGTTTACGTCCGCTGCAAGTAGATCGCGTAGTGATTTTATTTAGTAGTTAAACTTTATGACTTTACTCTTGGAAATCTTAATTATGTTTGCAATAATATACTTCAATGACAATCAGTTTAAACTTAGATCAGTAAACACAATTCTAAAACACTACATTTTTAAAATGATTTAATTAAAAAAATACGAACTACTTTAACTGATGTAACGACAAACATCCGAGGTTGTTTTCGATAAAAATGGCCGAGGAGTTCCGAATGAGCTTATACTAAGCTTATTCTGAACAAATGGTGACCGCCGCCTACTGCCTGTTGTCCTAGTTTACACATAAAAGGGAAATACAAGACATGAACTGCATGTACTTAGGCCATAACCCGGGGCCCTTGTTGGCACATATTAGGGACACAAATAACCTGGGCAGAAGGCTGGAAATATAGTAACCTCCGCCAGCTGGTAGTCCACCCAATAGCCACATGTTATGAACGTATGAAGCTTGAGGTGAACCTTTGAACATCACCGCCTGCTTGTTGTCGACCTAATACTACTAGGCACATAACTGGGACCATACTTCTCATGAGTTTAACACATAGTTACCTCAACAAACTAATTATCGATGTTTTAGATAAAGACTAGGGACGAGACCTCATGTGAACTAAGTTATGTGTTCTTTACATTTTGTTTCGAAATTATATACCAATTGAATGGATAACATGTAACTTCGAATTATTTTTTTAGCCGCGTAACAAATAAGACGTTTTTAATCATATATACAGTCGAACCCCGTTGGCATGACATTTTCATTAACAGATGTAGAGCAACATTAAGGAAATACTCAAAAAATGCTTGTTAATAATGTCAAACGTATTTTGACAAATACAACCTTTGGGTAACATCGTTGTGACCTTTGGGAGACACTGAAAATTTTCACCAGAAGTTCATTTCTTCTTCTCGCTAATAGTCAATGCGCGTTTAATTATAATAATATATGACTGCTAACGTATTTTTATGTAACATGTTTTATTATCCCAGTTGTTATTCGATAAATATATTTGAGTTTTGTTTTGTTTTTGAACCAACGTTCTGATGAAGTGGCTACACGCGTTTTGATTCGGACGGAGAATTGATTTTTGCTTTTTTAATTTGCAAGATATCACACCTTATTAATTCCTTACTTAGGACTTTTAAATAAGGCATCGTTTATTGTAACAAACAAATATGAATAACATGGTACTTCAAATTAAATTTCTTTGACGCATACCAAATAAGACGTTTATATATATATACAATCGAAACAAGTTGTCTCGATATATCAGGGACTGGCCATAATACTTCGAGCCTCGCGAATATTGAGCCAAGCGGTATTGTGTATTGTATGTGTATATTTATACGTAAAAGAAAGACTTGTTAACCTCGTTTGTTGTTTGCTACGTTATCTCCTAAAGACCTATTATTACCGTATGCATATCGTACAGTTCACAATATGACAAATTTGATAATATGAAATAATTTGATTTTTTTTTTTAAATTTATTTACGCAATAAATTTATATAAACCCATCCATAGAAAACATAAACAACTAATCTTGATACTAAGTTAGTAGGAATACGTGCAAATAGCTTAGGTTGTACCGAGTCCTCTCAAGATTGCTCAGCATTTGACAGTTTTATTAATTCTTCCATATGGAGAAACCTTCAGCGCAATAATTTTATCTGCAGACGCCTGATCAAAACACAATCAGATTTATACCTGTACTGACATTACTATTAAAACGCATATTAGATGAGTTTGGACATACATACATGTGACATAATGCAAATGTTACGAAAGTTGAATTGGAGATGTTAATCCAACGTGGTTATGATCAATGCGTACTTCGTTGGTTTCAAAATGTTAATAATAGTAAAAAGCTAGAAACGTATGTACTTATGAAAATAAGTGTTGTATGTGAGCCCAATCTTAACTATATTAATATAATCAAACATAGAATAGCATGTTTCATTCTATTAAACTTACACAGTGGGCGATTTGTTAAACACGAAATCCGCGTGCACGTTCTTATCAATGAGATATTTATGTCAAATTTGGTCTTATACATGTATTCAACAATACTCAACCCCTATATTTTCATCAGGCATGTTATTTACAAACTTAAATTATTATTGTGTAAATGGAAAAGTTAATGATAACTTGTATTATATATAATAGCAATATTCAAATATTCAACGTTTATTGGCAAAGATCGGCATACAAATGCCTATTGCCATTAAACACATAGTCATGGTGATAATATACACAAATAGAAACACACAACGATTCAGTAATACAGTACCTATCATAATACAAAAAAAGACACAAAAACATAAAGCAAAAAGAAAATAAAACATAATAATAAGCCAATTGGTTTATACTTAATTATTTCATTAAAATTTAGAAACAGTTAAGTTTCCAGGGTTGATTTTCTTAATTCCATTGCAAATTTGATAAATCTTACAGTATTAAGTAACTTACTAGTTGATTTGTTTAGTAAAACAGATTTTAACATATTTATAGAAGGCCAGGAGGTGTTGCCTAAGTAAGTTTATCTCAATCTACTGTATAGTATAGAACATAACATAAAATGATACTCGTCTTCTATCATATTTGAAGAACAACATTTAAATTTTCTGTCAACTCTGGCAGTACCAATATATCTACCAGTTTCAATTTCAAGATTATGTGCTGATAATCTAAAACAAGTCATATATTTACTTTGCCTATCATTTTTAATTTGTACAAGATAATTTTCAAAAGAATTTTTTTCTTTAAGTTTACAATATAATGAAAGTTTTGGCATACTATTTATAGAAGCATTCCATTCTTGAATAAACTGATCACGAATTTTACATTTAAGTAAAGGAAGATAATTTATGTTTACATCGAAGTTTAGTCTTATATCCATAAAACCAAGATGATCAATAATGGAATTTATTCTCTTTGCCCAAGAAGAATTATTTATATTAGCATTCAATTATTATATACCATATGTGTTGGTGAATTTACATTTTTTTTTACTTTTAACCAAAATTTAACAGATCGTTTCTTGCATAAAATGGATAATGGAAATCTGCCAAGCTCACCATATACATCAGCGTTAGGGGGGTTTGTTGCTTTACACCTACAATATACTTAAGAAATCTAATGTGTAGCTTGTCAACTTCCTTAAAGTTATATACCCCCCATACCTCTGAACCGTACAGTAAAATTGGAACAACCATAGCGTCAAACAAAGACAATTTGGTTTTAACATCGAGATGAACTTTGTCAAACAATGACAAGAGACTATGGTAGGCCTTTAGAGCTTGATCATTTAGCATTTTTACTGCATGTGACATATTGCCTGTGTAATGAAAGTTAACACCTAAATAAGTAAAGTTATCTACTATATTTACCATTTCATTGTTAATATAGAATTGTACATTTCTAACTTCCGATTTTCAAAAACACAAATTTTAGTTTTATTTACATTGATTTTTAAACCCCATTTAACAGAATAGTGGTAAATAGCATCCATCTGGGCTTGTAAACTTGCTGGATCTGTGGTAAATAATACAATGTCATCAGCGAATAAAATCATATACATTGATAAAAGTTCTAAATCCTTAGTAGTAAATGCTTGAAAATTTAAATTCTCAAAGATATCATTTATAAACAATATAAATAAAAGAGGAGGAAGAGGTTCTCCTTGTTTCAGACCGACTGTTACGTCGAAAATTGGGAAAATTCAAATTCGCCAGCAGAGCATAGTTTATCACATGACTGTACGTCAATGACATTTTTATGTTTATGCTAATAAAACTTAAACTTGACTCTGACATACTTTAAACGTCTGTATTCGTACCAAATCAAGGTGTGAAAACTGACATCGAGTAATACAAACAAAACAAAATGTTAAATGTTTACTAGAGACCGCAAAATGACATCGAGCGTTGAGAAATATTTAACCTCAAAATATCAAACTAACCGATCGAATTTTATATGAACATATTGAAAAAAACAAACACTTTAAATCGTGTTCGAGCCAACGAGGATATCGAGCCTTGCGATACCGAGACATCGAGTTTCGACTGTAATCGAATATGAATTCATTGGCATCAGTGGCCGATCTGCCGAGATGAAAACCTATCATATTTATCATTTTGTCACTTCCGATTGCACTTAAGTTTGGGTCGCAATTTTTACACCTTACTTAATATATTGCTTAACGCTATGCCTCTATAATTTTTATATTCACTCGCGTTACCACGCGTTCTGTTATGTTATATATTGGTGTTATTATTACCCTCTCCTAATGACTCCGGGTATTCTGCGTTATTTAACATTATGTTTTACAATTTGAGCAAATTTGGCGGAACTAATTTCAAATGAATTCTTAAAATAAAACGCCATTAACATATTGATGCCGGGGCTCTTTCGCTATAGAAGATATACACTTCTTAAGTTCTGTTTCCGAGATTATCCCATCTAGCGACTCATACACCTTAAAAGGCACTTTTGTTTTAATTCTCGCAGCACCAAAAGGTTTCTAAAATGCTTATACAACTCATCTATAGATAAGCTTTCTGAGCTGAGTATACTTTTCTTGTACTGAGTTTTCATTTTTTTTTCCAAACTGTTTTGTTTTTGTTATTGCCATGTTAGCAATTCTACACCCTCGTTTAAGTATTATTATTATTATTATTATTATTATTATTATTATTATTATTATTATTATTATTATTATTAAACGCGGTTAATCGTTACTGTGCGACTGTAGTAAATTTAAGAATGAATTACGTTTATCGTTATCACACGCAATGTGTATACTGGGGATATCCAATTGATCAAGTACTTGAATTCCTGTTTGTAAACAAATACCTTATAAACATATTGTTATTGCCGAGTGGTCATAGAATTGTGTGGAAGGAAGTATTTCAAAGTTGCTCAAAAGAGAGAAATATCGATAGTTAATAAAAAAATAATCTACCGGGTTATTTGCTTTAGTTTTATTGAAGTTAAAGTCGCTTATTTTACTATCCTTACTAGTAACGTTTCTCCGTGGTTGTCTGAACATTTATCTTTACTTATTATGTAGGAACATTTGTCAACATTTGTTCGAATTGCTCGTTGTCTATATTTATATCAAAACTTATGAAGCCAATTTCATCCGCCATGCGGCCGTTTAAATTGCAATTTAATGCAAGTATATAATTAGTGCTATATATTTCGATTTCCTGTTTAGTTTTACAATTTGTATGCCTTTCAATAATCGTAATATTATCTTTAACACTATCCTTAAAATAAATGGAGAAACATTCACTAGAACGATTTTTGTTTGTATTTTTTATTGGAGGTACACCATTTGTGATAAAATAGCAACAGATAATCATGTAAAAAATGGAATATAAGACTGATTGTATGTTGTTTGTTTTAATCATATAACTTGCAGTGCGTTTTTCAATTAATTATTTGAATAAGACTTCTAAGCTTGTTCGGTCAGAAATCAATCAGAGTCAATTATTGATTAACAAAGACATCAAAACAATCTTGAAAAATTGCAAACTTTCCATTAGTTTTTTTAACGAAGCTGGCCATTATTTTGTGTCATTAAAACTTCTTTAATTATAAACAATGCGAGAGATTTGAGTAATAAACGCTTAAACCAAGCTGACTTAAAATAGACCGCTTGTGAAAATACCCATCACAAGACGGCAGGCGGATTCGAAATAACAAGACCGACCAATCAACGATCCGAATCCGCTACAGAGATAAACACCCTCTATTGAAAAATGTACTGGACGCGTGGCTTCTGTAAACACCAACGGGGTTTAATGGTCTTATCCGATAAATCAATACTCAACCACATGCTACAAATGCATTTGCGTTTACGTTTGGAGAGGAATTATAAGCAAGTTATTAGTATGATTTTTTTTTTCAATTGCTAAAGTGAATTTGATGTTATATTTAAGATATTTAGGTCATTTGGTATATTTATAAATATAGACATAATTCAAAATAAAATCCTTAAACGATGTAAATGTCATTTCTGCACACGTTTTTTTTTTTTAATTCTCAAAATTGATATGGTTTCCGTTAATGTAGGTCTGATACATTTGACTTAAACATAAAATATTTCAATGAGGCATTCATTTAGATAACGCTACAAAACAATTATGTTTTATTTAATATCATTGTAATGTCCCAAGGCCTATTTCAAGCCTTCTTTGAAACTTGAAACTTGAAACTTGTTTATTTGCTTAAACGCCTATTTCTACATATAAATACATATTCAATGGCGTTGTACAATAATGAATTATAAGATAATAAAAGCAATACAGCAATACAGACACAAGAATTAAATAACCAGTAATCAATGGGAAAAAAATCACGAATATTAGCACACTGTAAACAACATACATAGTTCAATGAATAGTATATAAATTATTTACAACATGATGGGTGTTCACCATCGTATAAACAGACAACAGCTCGGCAATATATTGGTAAATAGTTCATGGGTATACATTTTAAAACAATGCATAATAATCTCTGAAAAGATGGGTTTTTAAATGTTTCTTGAATATGTTTACTGAATCACTTTGTCTAAGGCTCAGAGGCAGTTCATTCCAAAGCTTAGGGCCAATAGTTCTTAAACTTCTGTCACTGAAGGTCTTTTTCTTATTTAAAGGCACAACATAGCATTTATTCAGCATTAAATGGTGTAAAAATAAGCACTAGTAACTCTGCAATATATGGTGAACTAGGACGGTACCCTCTGTATTTTACTAGACATCTAAAAATTGTAAAATATTTTCTTAAACGGATTAATTTAAAACAGACAGTTCCTTTTTATACAAAACATTGCAAAGCCTTCGATACGATGCGGAAAATAACGCAAATTCAAACAACGGGTGTTCTAATGTACGCACACATATCCGGAGTCGATTTATATTGATTATTTTATTCCTTTTTTAGAAGAAGATTAATCGACTCATTTATTGGACATTGAAAAACTTATATAAACTCATTAAGTTCATTAGTGTTATACAGAGAACTACAATTCACTATTCATATGTCATCGTATATAGATAAATTGTATAGCTATAGACTTAGGAATATTATTGCTAGATTTTGATTGTCTTCTCATATGTTAAATATTGAAAAAGGCAGATATGTTAATATTGAAAGAAATCAACGTAAATGTATTTTATGTGTTCATAATGATATCGAAAATGAATATCACTTTGTTTTGATTTGTCCGAAATATAATGGCATAAGGAAAAAAAATATAACTAAATTTTACTATGCAAGACCAAGCATGTTTAAATTCATTCAATTATTAAACTCGGAAAACGCTGCATGTCTACGAAAACTAGCTTTGTATTCCAAACATACTTTTAAGCTACGATATACTGCTTTGAATAATAATGCTTAATTTTTAACATGTTGAAATCATTGATAGTTTATTTATGTATAATGCACTCTCGCATTTATCAACTATTGCCATGCAATGTGTTATGTTATTGTAACAACGATGAACTGTAAATGTTAAAGTTAACAATAAATGTTCTGTTCTGGTCAATGATATATAACGTTCAAAGACAAAATGCAAAAACATATGAAACAAATCATCGTGATCATTATAACCATCATGCACGCTGAATTGTGTGATTAACTTGGTTGATATTTTCCTTTTACTCTTTTATTCTTTCGATTTTGAATAATTTCTAAAAATTCTGTCAATGATAAAAATCAATAGAGAAGTATACTATACATCATAGTATCAAATTCTTAACATAATAATGTTTTCGATCGTAACAAAGATGCATACTATAAACATTTACTAACTTGTCATACTTTTTTCCGCTGTCTGAGGAAAAAGGGAAATACATTTTGTTTTGATGGCCAAAAGCAAAAATATGGTTTACAGCAATGATTTCGTAGATTATGATGTTTTTGACATACAAAATGGTATTCATCTCGATGACATTCATATTACAAAAGCTACATATTCTATATTTTTTTTGGAAAGTGATGCTGTCTTCCTGTTTCGATTAAAAGGTCATGTGAGGAAATGTTGTAACGACCGTTCTTTATTTATTCATGTGCATACTATTAAGATATGTTCATGCTTGAGTTCATTTTTATACCAGCGATATGTTTCTAGTCTGTTCGATTCATTAATATCTGCATTCCATATATGTCAATTATTCTTTGTCGTATTATTTCGATCAAAATCATAATTGAATGTAAAATATAGGGATGGCAACGAGTAGTAAAGTTAATACTCTAGTACTCGGACGATCGTTCGATCGAGTACCCGGGTACTCGATTACTCGGAAGAATTGAATATGTGTTCGCAAAGACAAGATTGTGTATACATGTATCGTTAATGACGTATATTGTGCGTTGGTCGTATTATTGGTCATTTTCACCTTTAAAGTAAACTTTCATTACGTATTTTAACAAAAAATGATATAAAAAGAAAATAAATGTTGTTTCAGGCTTTTAATCTGTCTTATTCGTTTCATTTTATACAAGTATGCACCGCAGAAATGAACAACAATCACAATTACAATGAACGAAAATTAATAGCATACATAAAAATAGTGAACGAAATTCAATACGAAGTTCAGTTGTTTAGTTGTTTACTCTACATTTTTTTTTAAATGATATTTTTTTGTACTGTGTAATTGTTGTTTACCTCATTAATATTCATAATTCTTGATTTAAAATTTCAACCAATCAATTGTGATAATCATTGCAAAAATAGTTAAAATACGCCCATTAAGAAATCAATTCTCGTAACATTCGATACTCTTTCGCCCGTTAGCGTCCATTGTTTGGTGAAAGGTCTCTCATTGGTATACAATAGAATTGTGTAGGTGAAAGTACCTCTATCAAAACTTCGCTAATTGACATCAGTGCTAATTTGAAATAGAGGTCCTTTGTTGACAGTTTTCAACTATCACAACAATTGTCAACTAATTGACTGACGTCAATTGTGTACACAGCGGGGATTAGAGGGACCGTAAATTGTCCTCTTGGCAAATAACCAGATCTGATATTTTGTCTGTTAATCGTGAATTTGGTGATTTTTATAGATTTGTTCCCGAGTACTCGAGTAGTGATTTGGTACTCGTGTAGTCGGACGTTCGATCGAGTACTCAAGTCCTCGGGTACTCGATGCCATCCCTAGTAAAATATCAATAAATCGTAGACTTGCCTTTTTGAAATTGATTTTAAATAGTTTTATTAAGACTGGTCCACGTCAAACTTTTGAGAAATAGTGGAGAATTAAAGTTCGAAAAATATCAATGAGGGTTGATATCAAAAAAAGAAGAAGAAAAATATCAATGAGAGGTACGGATAATATCCCCCCCGGATGATTGCCCCCCCCCCCGACATTAGCCCCTAGGACCATAGCCCTCCCGGAAGATAGCCCCCACGTCTTAGTGAAAAAACGGACGATATCCCCCCCCCCCATATTAAAATGCATATTATAACCAGTTTATTTAATCAAATTTGCAAAACAATGATTTTTATTATAAAATGAAACAACCCAAAGGCATAAATCAATGAAAAAAAATCATGAATAGTGAAAAAATAAACGGAAAAAGCATGTGATTTTACAATGAAACATTTATTATTTTAATAGTTAATTGTTTTCTCTGTTATTTGTTGACTAAGCACTTATTTAATAATCTTTGATCAGTAAGTTCTCACCTTTAATTAGCATTAACATTGACCTTTAATTATTTAATAGGGTGATAATCCTTAATGCGATAAATTAATGACATTATATGTTTTATTTCTTTTGAAGATGTTTTAGTGCAATCCAGTTGATAATTACTGATTGACCTAACACATTAATTGCATAATAGTATACTATTCACATGGTGGGGTGGAAACATCAAAGTTGTTTGCCTAATTGAACGTTAAATAATACTTAAATAAAGGATATTTATCTTTTGTCCAGTTTATAATTATACTTTGAGTCATTTACATTTCACAATCCAATGCTAAATGAAAATTTTGCTTGTCGCCCTATATAAGTCAAAGGACCACTAAATGGCATTTTTTATGTTTTATGAGTTTTATGAATATGCAAATTTAAAAGAGTGTATATATGTTAAGTCATTTATATATATGCAGGGGGGCTATTGTCTCGGGGGAGGGCTATTGTCTGGGAGGGCTATCATCCGGGGGGGATATGGTCCTAGAGGCTAATGTCTGGGGGGGGGGGCAATCATCCGGGGGGGATATCATCCTACACTCAGACCTCTATAGTTCTTTGGGTCGTCTTCATTGCTCCCTTTAAATGCAGGTACTAATATTCTTCCCTAAATGGATCTGGGATATTCTCCTGTGGTAAAGATGCGATTTAATAGTTTCAATAGAAACGGTGATATATCTGTAAATATGGTTTTATAGATTTCAGCATTACAGCTTCATTAATCTGCCAAAATTACCTTTTTATCAAGATTGTCATCGCAAATGTTTGCTCTTAATTTTGAGTTGTTAGTATAATCTTAAGTACTATATAGTGTTTTGAAATTATCATATAAATCCGACGCATTTTGATTCTCAGATTTTGGTTGACTTTTTTATATTCGTTTTTATTTTGTTTCTAAAAATCGTTAAGGTTTATTTTGCTCATGCTCTCACGGCTTTTTTGGAAGCAATTTTCTAGAAGTTGTATCATTTTGTTTTTTGGCAGACCGACACAAAGACGAATTTGAATTATCTGTATGAACGAATTTGTTGAACCATCAATGTTTAATGAGAATCTACTTGTTCTACAAATCAAGACAATTGGTTACATTTGAATGACAAACTACTTTTAAGTTCTTCAATTTTGGATGGATTCCATTAAATTGTATTATCATTATTGATATTATTACTCTTACTATTATTTTTGGCATTATTTTTCCCCAACTGCTTATTACAAGCGAAAACGATCCATGAAAGATTCGAAACTTCGGTTGGATCTTGTATTTGAAAGTCTGAAACAGAAAATATATTTTGAAGCTGAAGTATTTAATAATCCAATACGCCTGATTGATTCTTTTTTAATAAAATGTATATTCGCCCATACCTGATCGGTGTGCAGTCGACATATAACAAAAATATCAAATTTGGATTGACATAACTCGATGAAGCGTTTACCTTGTGTAACTAGCACATAATCTTTTGAATCACGTGGTGGAATGTAAGCACAATCTGACAGCTGATTACCCGTCGAATGTTAGGTAATCTATGATTTAGAGCTACTGCCATCCGCTGTAACCAAACATTAATTAAGTTGGTAATCCTTTTCAAAACCGAAAACAATCAAATTGATCATATCGTAATAGTTTACAGTTACTTTATTGGTTTTTCTCAGCAATTTCAAAATATTTGCTAAATGATTTGTGATGATAATATTCATTTCACGCGTTTCGTTAGTATAGCGTGAAATATTTGTCTTGACGAAATGATAGAATTTGAATACAGTAGTGGTCAGTCTTGCACGAGGATTTCGTGCTATATTGGTATATTAGCGTGAAGAGTCATTCTACCAGTCGACTTCATTCAGTTCACTTCGTAACCTAAATTTTCACTTCAATATCTTTAGTGATTTTGTTTCACTGTTTTATATCCATATTTGAAACCAGACAAATGAATGAGGTTCGACATTCATACGTTGTGGATCGACATTTGGCAAACGAACACAGGTTTCCAGAGTTAACCGTCTCTGGTTTTGCCTGGCCGGTCGGCTGCACTGCATAGGACTTTGCCAGTGAATTTCATTGTGTTGTGCTCTTCATAAATATATGTGCTCGTTTTATACTTACTTAACCTGGCTTCACGTCATCATCTAACAAACAACTCGTCTGGTATTGCACATTTGTGTTGTTGTTTTTAGGGTAAAAAAGAAGTATAACAAAGACATTGGTATGCCACCGCTTATTTCAATTTAAATGCTTAAATAAAAAATATAAGTATGTTTAGAAGTCAATGTGTCTGTTGAAAATATGATATCAAACTTATAAATAATGTCTAAAAGGCTGTTATATAACTTTTGTTATTGAAAGACTATTGATATTCCGTGATATAAATCTTAATTATGACTTCTCTTGACTACGCACTATTGCCAAGGGGCTTGTTTAGCTTATTTGATCTCCGATCTAGGTGGCGAGCTGTGAAGCTATAGAAATGCACCAATACATCTTGTATTTTAGTTTATGTTGCTTTCAAATGGTGATTGTATCATAATGCCTTTAAATAAGGAAAAGAGTTATGTAGATAGTCCGTTTATACAATTTAACCGGAATGCGTCACAATTTGGATAGAACAATGGTGACCATTCAATCAAAAGGGATTTAAATACATGTCATATAACTATTTAAAAACAATTCTTATTTCCAATCGGTTTAATTAATAAATACATTGGCTAAGCACATTGTTTAAATGTGTTAATAAGACAATGCCAATTTCTAATAGCAAAGCGTCTACTCTAAATGGCTCTGAACACGATACACGAGTACACAGAAAATGGCCCCTACTATGACACCAGTGCGATTAACGCATGAACCACAGGATGGGTTAATAACGATAAACATTTTTAAACTAGTCCTTAAGCACTTTAAAAATGACAAAGTTTGCGCACTGAAATGATTCTCAAATTGACAAAATGTGGTCCACAATACAATGTTTACGTTTTCTAAAATAAAGACGGGAACCAAGATTAGCAGAGCGTATTTATAAGACGTCAAAATTACGCGGTGTACTTTAGTTATAATATAATATAACGTACTTTTCTTTATATTTCATCATAATAGTGGCCATCAATATTAAGTGTTAGAGGCTTTTATACATGTTAGCATATGCACAAACCCTAAAATCTCTCCCCACACTGGTATAGAAACATCTGCGGTACAAGACCATTTATGTATTTTTATTTAAATAGTAAATCTACCCAAAGCGCCTTCATTGGTTGGGATCAGGTTTGAGCACTAGATTTCCGCTACGTGCCTTTGTCCGGTCTTCGGGTGCCACATCGCGTCTTTATAATAGCATGAAACCCATCCAGAGTCAACAAACTGGCTTATAATAGAAAAATACGTGGTTCTCTAAGCTGGCCCTTGTTTGCTGATATAAGATGGTAGTTCAAGTTGTCCCCTTCGTACCAGTATCCGGTCTTAAAAAGTCAAACCACATCGTTCTAGTATTATGAACCATATTATTCATAACATATACTATTATATTATATTAATAACGAATGTTTAGTAATTCGCCATTCATCAGCCTTCATGAAATATTTCCTAATTTGCTGTTACGGTAATATTATTTATTAATACCTTGGATATATGTTATATTTCGACGTAACCCGCATAGTTATTTGTTTTAAGCTGCGTTATTTATTGTTTTAACTTTTATCCGTTATCCTTCGTTGGTTAAAATAGGGCCTATATAAGGTTCATGTCGCTCACACATGGAGTGAACCTCAGTTACAGTGATTTATCGAAGAATGAATTTGAATTTAGCAACTAAGCACTCAAGTTGATGGAAAGAAGATATTAATTATAACTGTTTTTTAAGTATAGTCGACTCAGGTTATTGCAGATGTACGTGTATTACGTATTAAGTATGAGTAACTACTTTTATTGTCTTCAAATGAACATTTACATGTTAAAATATTATTTTGGGATACAATATTTAATCTTGAGGATTTGGGGAAAACTAGTTAGATATGCCGCTTGTAAACCATACACCATCAGATTAAAATGCTTGTTTTTGGTGAGGAGGTTTAACCCTGAACTGATTTTGGTTTATCAGTACATGATAACACATTTCGACGTATTTTATGATTTTTGCCGTCCATTTGAAAAATAGATTATATTTGCTTAACAGAGTTCCGCTTTTATGTCGGAATAATTGATTACAAGACGTTTGTTCGGGTTATGTTTTATATAAAGTGTTTCGTCTGAAATTTTTATCTAGTAGTAACCCAGAGCATTTTTATCTAGACATGAAAAAAAACGTCTTGTTGTTATGGAAAACATGTACCTTACTTTAATATATGAACTCATAGTGGATTCGTCATTTTGATGTTATTCTAAAATGTAATCAATGCATCAATATATATGTTAATCAAAACAAATAAAACATTAAAACAATTCTATATCATTATCTGAAATTCACTATCAACTTATGATAGATGACTTCTCTTAAATTCTAAATGTTGGTCAGTTATAAATAGGCAGGAAACTTGAAGCAGGAAACGACCTGTTATATGTAAACCTATTTGTACCAGCATCTAAGGATTGAGGAGATAAGGCGAAGTTACTGTTTACACTGCATATATAAATAGCAGATACTTGTTTATCTACTTTGCAGAAGACGTGTATCCCCTTGAGAACGAAACATTCTTAATAAGCTTAAAACAATCTTATCTATTAGAACAGAGTGATGGTTTTATGCGTAAGATTTTAATTGTTAAACCTTTGATGGATGAGAATAAATGCAACTTAAATTTCTAATTGCATGACCAAAACAAATCCGATAATCCATTCAAATTATCGCAGGAAAAATATCATACGCCAAGAAATTGATTTTGTTGATCACTGAATATATAATGTAATGTTATCACATAATTGCTTTATAAATCAATATACTTTTGTGTCTTGGCCATAATTAGATAGTTTGTAAATGGTCAAAGGCAAACATGCCGATTCGCCAATAAACTCTTGAAACTCTTAATCACGAAACTCTTAAACATCAATTAAAATTATAGAATTTTTGCTATAATCCCTTTAAACATTGACTTTGTTTTTGAACGACATTCATCAAATTGATATTTCGTATTCAGGAAAATTTATAAACTCTTTAGTTGACCAAGGGTCCATTCTGGGACACCTCATGTTTTATATATAAAATATATATACATCATAGGCATTCCCTTTGAAATACAAAATCTGATTGTTTTGTATATGGATTGTGTCTTACCTTATCAAAACAATTAACGTAAATGCACAAAAAATAAATGTACGTAGAAACTATTCTTGCACAGCATATCAGAGTGGTGCGTATCGGAAATAACAGCTATCACGTGTGAAGAAAATAACTAGACTTTAACTAACAGGTCCAAACAAGTATATTGCTTAGCAGCACATATTTAACGTTTTTTACAACCTTTTTTTATTTTTTGTACAGAAATGAGCAGAATTTTTCGTAGTACTAAATATCTGCAAACCAGCGATAAAAGACTGCTGATAAAAGACCGCAGATTTTCATAGTTCCGTTCTTAAATTTATATTTAAAGCTAAAAGTGTTACTAACTGTTTACAACAAATGCATAAAACATCATATTTCGAACTTAAATAAAAATATATATTTGGGACCAATTTCTGTCTGAATTCTTATATGCCTTGTTTACATGCATTTTCACATAATTTGGCTCGTTCTAAAACAGTTGTCACAACGTTCAATCTGTGAAATAACAGCTTTAAAACGCGAATAAAAATTGTTTGAAAAAAATAAAACGGATTCAATATATAAACCATTGGTAGTATCAAACAGCTGCATTTGAATATTAATTCTTACTAAATCGTCACACTAGCTATTTTTGAGAAATCATTACTATATCTTATACTGAAGCATAGGACATCTTCTCTAAACGAAGAAGATATCGCTCATTTTAGGCATACAAAACAATAGAAGAAACACATGCTTGTAGAATAAACGTTTAGAACTTTTACGAATAGATAAACATAAATCTAAAAACATGTAAGAATTGCTTTACAACATCAGATGCAAATAAAAAAAAAATTGTGTAAATTCTGTTAGATACAAATTAACAGATAACCTTTAATTGTATTTACGATATTGTTGTTGTTTTAATTGATCAATATACTGACTTAAATACATTGTATGTGTTCCTTAATTTACTGTAAATAGTTTATAAACACTTTATGTGATAACATGATGGTATCGATGGATCGATACAAAATGGTGTAATCTGTGAGTGTGCATGTGCGCGTGTGCGAGCGTGTGATACACGCAGGCATTCATATTTCTTATAAATGATTGATTTGTTTAATTGAAAATGTTTTTTTTTGGACTAATTGACTTGCGTTTTGTTTGTTTGTTATGTGATGCTAGAAGTAGCCGGGAAAACTGCGTTATTGACCGATAGTATTGATAATTCTGATTTTGCGGTCACAATGGACTGCATATGCAACAAAATCAAGTATCAGTGTGACGTTATATCTATTTTTTAGAACTGCACAAGTTGAGCTCACTATGGCAGAACCAATTTTATATATACAACTCGTATCAGATGATGCTTTAAATTAAATATAAGTTAATCAAAATGTTCCTCATACTAAACGTATTGTCATTCAGGAATGTTGTATATTGAGCAGAAATAATAGCCTAAAATCATAGTAAAACTTCAAAAAATCAATCTTTAAAAATGTACATTGATTGAGATAATGAATAACGAATAATAAAACACCAAGTGTGCAACTGTTTGCAGTCTTTTTGCAATGGAAAACTAAAGTATATTTTGTCAAACTATCTTTAATTGGTGTAATATTTAGGATATATTCAAGGAGCTTGAAATACCAAAACTTATAGTCCTCGACGTTTGCTGAACCAGTGTTGAATGGTCCATTGTGAAGAAAGGAAAGTTTACTGATAAGTAAATTAACAGTTTTCGCAATCATTGTAAAATAAGTAAGACTCATATATCAAACAGTGAAGGCGTGTCACGTTGGAACTGAAATATACGGATTTCAAAACAATGTTTTAAGAAACGCAACATTTTGTGTTGTTTACCATTATTTTGATTCCTTTGATGATAAAATTTCAGCCAACATATATACAAATCAAGAACACTACCAGGCGGTCGGTCTTAAAGCTAGTTCTGCATTAGCTAGACTTAGCTAACTTAATTTGTAGCCTAATTGTTTGTTTTCATATTTTGTGTATATGTATTGTAAAACACATTTGGACGTATATTGCCATATGACAAGAGTGCTATATAAATCAGGTATAATAATAATAATAATAATAATAATAATAATAATAATAATAATAATAATAATAGTTGACTAGATCCTAGATTTCTTACAGGTAACCAATGGTTTCTACAAAACTTTGAAATGATGTACTGACTACTGAATGTAATATAATTATGTGCTTACTATCATGATACGAAATTATGTTAAATAAAACCAGTATCTCTATACTATGTTGATCTTAATGTGCGATTGCCTGTAATTATACATTTGACTTCATTTAGTTTGAAACCATAGGCATAAGTATTCGTATATATTTTTAAGAATAATGCCGTTTGACTTCACGAAACTGTATTCATTTTATTGCATGTAATATTTTGCTTATTCCATGTTATACACGATTGTTTTAAAATAGTGGAATTACTTGGTGGTAAATATAGATTGCATATATATAAATCTTCGAATGCTGAAAGGACACCTAAACATATTTTAGTCTACAAAACAACATTTTTATGTATTTCAATAATTGTAATATTTTCTCTAAAACTATCCTTAAAATAATTGGAGATACCTCCCATTATAACGATATTTTCTTATATTTTTATATTTAGTACCAAAGAAAGGCTCATAATGAAAATTTCCTATGTCTAAATTTATAGTATGTTTTTTTTCTGATAGGCATGTCTCTGTTAAAATTACTATATCATATTCACATATAATGTTCACAAATTTAGTATCGCCAAGTTTTCTACGAAGTCCATTTGTATTTCACGATCGACTGCAAATTACAAGTACTACTAAATTGGGAGCTATGTTTTGTTATATTAACAATGAAATTATCACTTGACCTTTGAAACTGTGCAGATAATAAATGTTTTGCAAATCAATAATTAACTTACGACGTAAAGTAACCTTGAATAAGCATACACATAACGCACAATGACTATTGGTCGAAAGAAGATATGACCTTCTGGTGAAAATTTTCAATGTCTCCCAAAGGTCGCAAGATGTTACCCAAAGGTCGGATTTGACCAAATACTTTGGACACTATTTACAAGCATTTTTAGTATTTTCTTACTGTGGCTCTACATCTGCTATTGAAAGTGTCATGTGGGTGATATTTCGTTTCTCATACATGCAAAATATTCACGTAATAAAAATATAAACCCATCCAGATGAAAACAATAAACAAGCAATCTTGATACTAATTTAGTACGAATATCTTAGGTTGTACCGAGTACTCTCGAGATTGCTCACCATTTGACATTTGTATTAGTTCTTTTATTTGAAGAAACATTCAGTGCAATATTTTTATGTGATCATCAATACGCCTTATCAAAATACCTTCAGATTTATACCTGTCCATACAAGTAAAACGCTTATTAGATGAGTTTGACATACATATATGTAGCATAATGCAAATGTTACGAAAGTTGAATTGGAGATGTTAATCCAACGTGCTCATGATCAATGCGTATTATGTTGGTTTGAAGATGCTAATAATAGCAGAAAGTTAAAATCGTATGCAGTTATGAGGAAAAGTTATATATATGAACCCAATCTTAACTATATTAATATTATGAAGTATAGAATAGCATTACCACGATTCAGGTGTTCTAAACATAAACTTATGATTAAAGAAGGTATATACAGAGGCATCGATTGATGAATAATAGATCTGTATAATAATGTCAAAACAAGAAGTCGTTTTCACATTTTTTATTTATTTATTTATTCAAGTCTCATCCACATATATTCAAATCAGTTAAAACATAGTATGTACAAAACAGGATATATATGCGGCCATTCTATATTATAGAATTACAAGAGACTATAAAACTTTTACATAACATTTCACAGTGTGCAAACTGCTTCAAACAACACATATGAATACATTATATATCATTGTATACTTTGACACAATAATACACTAAAAAGTAGGTTGAGTCATTTAATCGTGACACTAGGTGTCTAAAAGAAGTCTTAAAAGCGAGAAGAACATAAAATGTAACAGCTGTATCTTTGGTGCTTTAAATAAGCTCTGGTAAGAAATATTTTAATAAACATTGTATCACCTCTAACTAGGTTAGGAGCGAACAGATTAACTGACTCATCCTACCATTATATAAAAATGTTGAGAATTATAAAATACAAAGACATGTTTCATTTTTAAAACATCTGATATTATTAAAATACTAATAAAGAGCTGAATAAGTACTCAGGCATCATAAATATGACTATCATGATAACTGTATACATATTCAGAACTGACTAGCTTACATATTTTTGCTATACAACATATTGTTTCTAACAGTTAAAATCTCATGACAGGTTTTGGCTAATGTTCTAGTTAAATCTGAATGGGTGAATATAAGTATGAACTTATCATTATCATTTAAACTACCATAGTTTGAAACTAACGTTTTACATTTATCAATGAGTAACTTTCTATGCTCATTGTATGTTGGACAATGTAGAATAACATGTTTTTCAGACTCGACAACATCAGTACAGAAGGGGCATACCCTTTCCATTTCTGGAATATTCTGATAACGACCTGTTTCAATACTCAGGGGTGCAACCCCGCATCTAAACTTAGCTAGAGCAGATCTGTGTGGAAAAGAAAAACTCAATTTACAATACAGTTCAGTTTCATATGAGTGCTTATACAATTTATATGTTCTAAGTTTTCTAAAATTTATATTCACATCATTCTTCCATAACTCAACATGTTTTTTAAACATTGCATCTGTCAGATCTGAAACAAGTTTACTATATGAAAATGGTAGCTGGAGATATGAATTCAGATTCAGAGACAACCATTTATCCTTTACAGCAAATGCCCAATTTCTACATCTATTATTTCCTTTAACTGCAGCCCAATCAAATACTTTCTTGTTAATTCTTGATACATCATATCTAAGACATCTATTCCAATGATTACAGACTGATTTCCATTGATCAACAATGATTGGTTTCCAACCCATATCTCCATAAACTGCAGCAATAGGGGTATAATTGCCTGTACCTAGGAAAAACCTCATTGCTCTGTGATGTATTTCATTTATACATGAAAAAGACCTTGTTCCACAAACAGCAGCCCCATATGTTATTATAGGCACTACACAGGAGTAATAGAGCTTTGAATACACGTCAAATGGAAAACCACCATTGTTTTTAAACTTAGCGATGAGAAGTCCCAAGGCACGACCAGCACTTTGGGCAACAATTTTAGCGGTTATATTAAAGTCTATATGTTCTGTGAGTGTTACACCAAGATATACATATCTGTCTGAATATTCTATAGTGGATATACCACATTTAAAAACATAGTCAGAAAGTTTCACTGAATTTGGTCTAAAATGTACAACATTGCTCTTCATAGTGTTAACATTCATATCGTTTGAATTGCACCAAGGATTTAAAGTTGATAACATGGCTTGCAAGTCACAAGTAGCCTTAATCATGCACCATTGAATTGTAACCAGCCCCTCCCCCAACCCAGGTCTTGAGAATAGCGGAGACTTTGACTTTCAGTCCAGCTAATCCTTGGTAAAGCCCTGTCCTGCGTAGAGACAGACGACAGTCTACTGGTCAAATCCACGACAATTCCCCTGCACCCTGAGGTAAGGCCCATTCCCCACTATTTTCGGCGCAAAATCAAAAACCGCATTCTCTCAGCACTGCGGGGCCACCTGGAAGGTAAATAACCGCTCGCTTCTCTCGTTATCCACTTTATACCCCCGGACCTAGGGGCCGTGGTTACAATTGACTGGTTCATAACCTGGTGCATAATGCACGTTTAAGGAACTTATTTCAACATTAATTTTGGATATTCATTTTACTCCCTAAACGCCACAAGTCAACTGATTCACACCACATGTAAATATATTCTTCAACTGTAACTCCACAGTATTTAACACTGCACTTTCAAATAAAAATTAGTAAAATTACACATAAATTATTATATATGCATGATTTTAATATGAGCATATATACTTTTGTCGTGCTTTTTATAGTCACTGAAACTGCACCGGCAAAACATAAGGCATCTGGCATATTGTTTGTGTCTAAAATGTTGATTAATATCATTGTGGGTACATCGTATATTGAGATAAACAACACATCTGAACAAATTTAATGTCTTTGATATACAAGAAAAGAAACAAGGTATGTAACTCAAACTTACCAGATTTCACAGTAGAGTCCATTTATTTCAGTTTCTTAATCAACATACACACAATCCATTTTAAAATGAGTGACATGAAAAGAGGAGCCAATGCCCATTAAAATGGTATGCGATATGTTGGTATAACTTAATTGTCTTTAGACAAACAAGCCAAATCCAATGTCACATTCTCGTCTTTTTCTGTAGTCGGAACATGTACAGCAAATTACTATTCTCAGTGTATCCCCGTGTAAACAGGTCTACACACAGAAATATTTTAGAGATCTTATGCTTTTGTATAAATATCACAAAATGACAAACGCACTGATTTTATAAACAACAGTCTTCAAACTAAATTCACTTTAAAATTTCGTAAAGGCGGCCACTTTCCTCGCAATCGCTTAGATGATGATAATAAGCAAGTTTCAAGTATTATTTTCATCATCACATATAATATGCATGTGATATCACAAAACAATGAAACACATTTCAGTTAACATCAAAAGCAAGAAGCGCCGGCTTCCGCCATCTTGGAAATTGTGCGCGATAATTTGTTGTTGTTGTGAAATTAGCAATAAGTTAAAAACACACTAAATTCTATTTTCTATCGGAGATCAAAAAACGGGCGGCGGAAAAAAAATAAAGTTAGGAATTTGAATATTTTTCTTATTTGGGTTTTGCAATATTTAGGTACGGCGCTCCCGTAAAACGAAAAAAAAAATCTGGCCTAAGATATGAGTAAACCAAACAGGCGGGTCCGTGTAGAGTGTAGATGCGTACGTGCGTGGGTGCGTCAGTGTTTGCGTAAGTGCGTCCGTTCGGCTTATTAACACTATAAGTTGAACGTGCAAGGAGGATAACGAGTGTCAAGATTATAGTCTTAGCTTTATAATAATGAACATTTCTAGAAATAGCGAAGACTGATAATTATTTTGGTTTAACAAGAAATATATATCTCAACACATTAACATAATTATAAGACAAAAAGAAAATAGTAGCTCGATTAGATAAGAGGTCTTTATTATTTATCACGTACATAAGTGCTGAAATAAGTTTATTTATGCAATGATCTTGAATAGCTTAAACACCATAGACATATGATTCTTTTAAAAATGATAAATTACACTTTAATCAACAAGTTATTTATTACAGCAGTACAAGTAAGTCCAGTATAAATGCGTACAAAAAAAACGCTATGGCGTATAAAAAAGGATAATTTCGAACAAAATATTACAAAAATGCTATTCAAAGTACATGCAAAATACAGATATAATTCGTTTAGTCTGTATAAGATTAAAACAACATCAATCTTATTTTGGTTACGATGTATATGTAGTCTTAGGTGTCAATATATTTCCACCTTTTTTGTGGCGTCTCTTCTTGTGTTCTGGCTTTTAGTGACGTTAAAGCTTTACGATCACTTCTGATTTATCTCTTGCTAAAATCATTTTTCATACAACATTTAAGAAACATAGCAATAAGTCTTATAAATAAATATGCAAAACATGTTTTGTGGCATACTTCTCACTAACTACATTCCCTGCTTTGGGAGGGTTTCTGCATGTTGCCTAAAAATACATCAAGGCAAAATCTGCATTTTAGTAACGTAATAATACTGCCCTGTATCACACATAAGTCTTATTTATTTCATTATATTTCATTATATTACTGACAATTTCTTATTTCAATATGAGATATTCATGAAAACACACACCTTCCCTACCATTGTTTTGTTTTTGCTGCCCGACATTTTTTAAGGAACATTTTATGTGACTGCGCAAAACAACTGGAGCCAGCCAATTCTTTGAAGGTTTGTTTAATTTTCCGTCTTAGACTTATGCTTTATGGCTGGTTGTTGGTACATTCATGTTTTCTGTTCTTTTTGATAATAGTCAGTGTTCTCTGTGACATCTTGTTAGGAAGAGGCAGTGCATTTTTTTCTTTAAATCATATAAATTTGACTTCCCAAACCTTTTCGGTCAGAAACGATCACAATCAATAATGAATTAACCAATACAAAATACTGCCATCTAACTGTTATGCTTTCATCAAGGCTTCAAATTATAAACAATGTGAAATATTTGAGTTATAAACGATTAAACCCAGCTGATTGTGAAAATGCCGATCACCAGACGATAGGTGGAGTCGAGAAAACAGGACTGACTAATCAACAACCGTATCCGCTAATGCGGTATGCATCTTCTTATAAAGAAATCTATGTAAACACCCCGAGAGGTATAAAGTCTTAACCGATAAATCAATATACAACCCCATAAAAATGCACTGAAGATAAGTATGAAAGTTATATTATGCAAGTTCACTTTTTATGCTTTATGGCATTCGAAATCATTTTTTTTTCTTTTGCTAATAAAAGTGAATTTGCTGTTATATGTATCTTTATAAATGTATATGTATTTTGAAATATAACTTGATTTTTTTTTGCTTTTTCTTGTGAATAAAAGATATGGTTTCCCTATTCTTTGTCTAATACATTTGACTTAATCATTAACCTAATAATAAGAATTTCAATGTATGAACGCTTCAAATATATGTTTATTTATTTGCATTTAAATGTTTCAAGCTTATTTAGATTGAACCCACTATAGGCGCTATAAAATGCTGTTTAAATAAAATAAAATTAGATCGTCCGCATAACAATGTTTACATTTTCTAAAACGAAGTGGGTAACCAAATATAGCAGAGCGTACTCATAAGGGGTCTCTGTTTAATAATTACTTCCTATACGGACGTCAAAATCACACCAGGCGTACTGGAGGTTATACTATACTACTATTATGGCGTTTCCTCCATATTTTATCATACTAATAACAACCATCTTCTAACTAGTTTAAGAGGCATTTCTAGTTCTTCACATTTGCACAAATGCGATTGTTTCAACTTGTAAATGTTTAACCAATACTTTGAGCGAATAAGCCAGGACACGGTGCCTTTGGGTGCCATTATTCGCTTATACCAAGTATTAGCCCTAGATATCCCATACGTACCGGTACCCAGTCTTTAGGCGTCACACCACCCCATCTAGAAGTATTTACCCCCAACAAAAATCCACACGCTGGCTTATAAAGGAAAACTCTGTGGTCCTTGACACTTAAAGTAATTTTGAGTAGACCTACCCGATCCTCCCTAATTGGTTCGGGTCCGGATGGTAAACTAAATGTCACCTACCTGCCTGTATCCAGTTTCCGGAAGTCACATTGCGCACTTATTATCCTCCCAGCCCAGAGTCCACATACTCGCGTATAATAGCAAATTCCGCGGTTCCTGACATTAAGACTCATTACTAGTCAACTTGACTCAAAGCTGGTCCTTATTGGCTGGTATCAGATCGTAGCCCTATATGTTCCCTACGTACCAGTACCCGGTCTTTGTGCGTCACATCACCTCCATCTAGTAGTTTCAATCTTAAAATTTGCATATATACCTATTTCGTTTAATTATGTAAATGATAAATTTACACCGTTGCCCATATAGCTATTTCTGAAAAAGGGTATAGGCGTAGACAACTTTAGTATATATATCTAATATTCACATGTTATTTAGCAATTCACCATTAAACAGTCTAAGTCATTTTGTCTAACTGGCTCCTACGATGATATTATATGCTAAAAACTTGGTTATACTTTTTATTTCGGCTTATCCAATCTAGTGATTGGCTTCTGTTTGTAGTTATCATCTTTTTCATTTGTATCAGGTATCATCACTTGATCAAAATGGGGCCTATTGTTTCATGTGGCGCTTGTACCCCCTAAACCCTCAGCTCAGTTTGAGGTTTAAAGGTTTTTTCCTGAAATAATTAAGTTAAATCAATACAAAATGATAAATTCAGACGGTTGGCTTCCTTTTAGACAATAAATTATGCTTGGGAAATAAAAGGTGCAGAGGCTGCTGCCCAATTAAACTGCATGTTTAATTTAATTAAAAAAAACACAGAAACTTATTAAGTTATAAAATGTAATCGTAAATGTAAAAAATATAATATGCAGGCAAAACTTGATTTTGAACACATTGATTTTACGATTCGATTTATGAACAAAGATCTGTGCACTTAATTAAAGCAATACCCGATTAGTTTTAGCAATATTCTAATGCATTCAATTAGACCACTTTTTTCTAATATAATAGTTAATCAATATAAATACAAAATAATATTCTCGATTGTTATATCTAATATGCAATAACACCCTAATGATGGCTGACTTCACTTTAATTTGTGATGCTTATGTGTAAAACAGCTAGGCTGGAAACTCGAAGTAGGAAACTAACTGCTAAATGTATCAATTTATCTGTACCAGCATCTTAAGGATTGGGGGAAAATGGCGAAGTGTATGTTTATACAGTAGATATCAATAACAGTGTTTGTTTATCTACCGTTGAGAACGTGTTAAACCATTTGAGAACGAACCATACTTAATCAGCTTAAACAACCTAATCTCTTTACCCAAGTGATGATGCTATGCGTTAGAAATACCGTTATCAAACCTCTGATGAATGAGAATGAATACTAATCCAATGTCTAATTACATGACCAAAACAACTCCAATAATCCTTTCGAATGCAAACAATTGATCCCCCATCCGGTTGAAAATATCATAGTATTTGAATAGGTTAATCACGAAATTCTTAAACATCAATTAAAATATATATTTTTTAGCTATAAGTCAATAAAACATTTAATTTTGTATTTGAACGATATACATCAAATTATTAAGCTTGAAATGAATGTTCACGAAGATTAATGAACTATGTAGTTCTCCATTCTAGGACTCATCATGTTTCTTATGCATGGATGTAAATAGCATTACCTTTGAAATACAAAATATGATTATCCTGTATGCGGATGGTATAACAAGCAAGAATTTGAATGTCTGCAGAAAAAAAACTTAAACAGCTTGTCGGAGTGGAGCGATTGGGAAAAACAGTAACATGTGAAGAAAATAAGGCTGCAAAACAGGTAACTTAAAGACAATTATATCTATGAAAACACGACTCGTTTGAAAATAGAATGGATTAATATAAATAAATAAATAGATAAATAAATAAATAAATAAATAAATAAATAAATAAATAAATAAATAAATAAATAAATAAATAAATAAATAAATAAATAAATAAACTTATTTCTTTTAAGCTGGGAAATATGAGGTCATATTGACCTAAAATAAATTATTGAACGAGACTATAGAATAGAGAATACTGATTTTGAGGTTAACAACAACTGTGTATTATTTCACAAAATAAGTTAATAGCTGTTTATCTACATGATAACGCATGACGTAGCATCACGTCATGATAACAGTATAGTTAATTGAGAATTCAACTGATATTAAACGCATTGTCAATCAGGTACGACAGTTGTATATTGATCAGAACGAATAGCCTTTAATCATAGGTCAAATTAATCAATCTTAATACATGAATATTTATTGAGATAATGAAATACAAACTATAAGATCTTAGTGTGCAAATGTTTGCTGTCTTTTTGCAATGGAAGACTAAAATTTATTTTGTCAAACTATCTTATATGTATTGCTATGTTCATTATTCGGGAACTAAGGGACAAATTCAGAACAGCCGCTCACACTAACACTCCAGCCACATTCCCGCAAGGGACACTGAAGTGACTTTATTGGTACAAGGGGGATGACACTCAAGAGATATGTTCGTAATCACACGCTTCACTAACACTCCACTTCATTAAGTCACCAATACAATACCAAATACATGTACTGGTTCATGATCATTTCGGATTATGGTGGTGTTTTCAGTAAACATAAAAAATATGTTTATATAAGATTTGGGTACCTTATTGTTAGAAATGGTGTCAAATAAAAGACAATTGCTATTATAATTTGAAATTAATATTTTAAAACAATCGCTTGAATAAACATTTTGAAAATAAACAAAATGATGCAAAACGCATTGAAATGCACGTGTGTGTGTGTGTGTTTTAATATGTAGCCGTAATGCAATGTATCACGTTAATTAATGTGTTTTCGTGTATAAATTTTTTTTTGTTTGTTTGCAAAAACTGTATTTTAGCGTTTAAAAATACTAAATGTTAAGTCGAAAACACATGGACAGAATAAGCGAATGAATCGGCTTCGTGTGTGAAAATAACACATCGGAGTGAATAACAACTCAAGTGATGTAGGATTTTTATATAATAGTAAAATGATAAGAATAAGAAGAAGAAGAAGAAGAAGAAGAAGAAGAAGAAGAAGAAGAAGAAGAAGAAGAAGAGAAGAAGAAGAAAAAGAAGAAAAAGAAGATGAATAAGAAGGAGGAGAAAAAGAAGAAGCAGAAAAAGAAAAAGGGCGATAATACTAGTAATAATAATAATAACAATACTACTAATAATACTAATACTAATACTACTTATAATAATCCAACTGACTGTTTTTTGGGAAAAACATATTAATGCCCTGACCACGCTCTGTAATAAAAATGTTGCGTAAAACCTCAAAACTGCAATGTACGTGATGTTAGCGGCCCAAGGCCATGTTTTATATATATGTATATATATATATTTATATATATATATATATATATATATATATATATATATATATATATATATATATATTAATATATATATATATATATATATATATATATATATATATATATATATATATATATATATATATATATATATATATATATATATATAAATATATATATATACATATATATAAAACATGGCCTTGGGTCACCATAGTGGAATGTTTCTATGATATTGGGTCGCAAACTACGGTCAGACGAGACTAGTTTCATCAAAGAAGTAAAAGCGATATCCCAATTGCAAATTCGTTACTCTATGAACACTAGGGAAGGAATTGTAATATACAAACGGAACAGCCATTAACACATCCGACGCAAGACATGTAAGGGCCAACTATACCATATGCATGCAAAATTGAGTTGGATTAGCTATCCATAGTATAATTCGTGTCCATGTATTTTTTATTTCATTGCTGTCATTTTTTGAATTATTTTTGTTCCTGTAATGCATGGTTATTAGATTATTACTGGTTCTGTATTAAGGAGTGATCTTGTCACTGAAGATTCAATTGAAATACAGGAGTGAAGTTGTTTCTGCCGTGTTTTCCCGTGTCATAGGATATACACAATTTAACATGTATGCTGTCACGACAGTCAGAGTGAGATGGAATAAGGTTGATAAAATGACTGCTTTACCGATCAGTTTTCACATTCCATAATGGTTGGAAGGACTTCAACAGATATAAAGACTATAGTAACAAAACAAGGTGTTACCTAAAGGTTTTCAGAAATACCGATTACAATGAGTGATAAAACACTGCATATGCAATTAATTAAGCCATTAATCATTCTGTTTTGTTCTCCAATATGATGATAGAAAAATAAATTGCTCTGTCAATATCTTTGTTTGTCTTGGTATTGGGTATTTGTAATTGACAGTTTTAGCTTGTTGCTGTTGTTATCGCCTTCCTGTCGTTGTCGTCTGCATCGTGCAAACACCTGAACCATGACAAAAATATGAATACCGCTCCAAGATAAGCAAATGAAATTTGGTAACAATATAGAATGAGTTCATACGCACATGTACATTAAGTCACACAATTTCGGAATGTTCGCAACGATGCACCTGTAATGTCAACTTAAAGTAAGGCTTACGAATAATTTAGGGGCAGACGCTTTGGTGAAGCTAAACCAACTAACGATTCAAGACCTTTACAACAAACAAGCCTGATCTTTGTCCCTTTGTGTTGAGTATTGAGTGAGACCAGGTAGACCTGGAACTGGATTTGTAATATATATTTTTTTCTCATTTTTTAATGATTCCGGATATGTTGACAGTAAAACACTTGGTGCAATTCGTTACCTTTTCGACTTATTTTATATCGATATTGAGTTCTTTTATTTGAACTCAATACTAATTATTATGTTGCTTTGTATATATAAATGTTATAAAGATGATAAATCCTTGAAATAATTATTTAAGTAGTGTTTCTTCACAGAGTTACGATTGTAAATTAATTTGCTTTCACGTGGAGTTATCTCATTTAAGGAATAAACACTTACATGGAAGATCAGTGATTATTTGTAATCATGATTTATTAGCTAATAATTATATAAATCGCATCTATGAAGAGAAAGGGAAATAACCTACGTTACTAAATGTTTGTTACTTGCAAAGAAAAATATTTTTTGTATGTTTTCCATAGCATTCACAAAACATGTAAACTAGTAAACCGGGAGAAGCCAAAAAGCAATCAATTTAAATTGTTTTAATCTATAAAACTTTTAAAGTATGTCAGTTGATGTTTGTTACATGCATTCATTATATTATATATATACGTTAGTTTTTATCTTTAGAAGAGAGAACATGTTTCAGGAAAATTAACCTACCTTACCAAAATGTTATTACTTCAATTCATTCTATTTTTATCTTCTTTATGTAGCACAAACGCCTGTGCACAAATTGAAATATCTCTTTAAATTGAAAATAGCTATGAGAATTTCCATGCACCGCTCCACAATAATCCCAACAGAGAACCTAATGCTATTTTTGTAAGAACTGACGCAATTGAACTGATAAAATTCCCACACAGTCTTCTAAAGTACATAAAATGTTTACCAAAGTTACCAAATTTTGGAAAATAATTTGAAGAACAAAGTGAATACAGAGCGATCATCAGGTAAGGAATCTGTTTTATCATTACTGCCGTTTAAGTAGTTCTCTCCCTTGCAAATGTTATTTGTTTAATTAGACGAGTCAATTTAGTTGTAACTTGGTGTTGTTGAATATATCTATAAAGCGTGGAAATATCGGAAGTACTAAGCATTGAGCATAATCGTCTACGCATTTAAGTAGGATATAAGCACGACTGAAACTTGTTTAGAAGAACAAGACATTGATTAAATAATGAATCGTGATTTATGCGAGTTTTAGGCATTTTAGGCAGCCAGTGTCTTTAACATCAATCATGAATACATTATTTGTTGCTTCGTCAGTAAGTTTTAATTCGGGATTTGATATCAATAATAAAGTGCGGAGTTATTGCAAAAGATTTAGAGAGGAGGGCCAAAGGATAATTGATAAAACCCTCAATTTTCATTTCTACCAAGGATGATATATCCACCACATTAAGCATTTAATGCAACCCCTTTCCCTCAATTTTATACAACATTCAGATAAAGCTTCTGTCAATTCTGATTTCGTGTATGATAATTAATCTATGATGTTTTCAGGACCTTAGTTTAGTAATTTTATCAGTAGATTGTGTTTTTAATGAACTATAAAATATAAGTTACTAAATAGCCAGCAGCGTCGTCACGATACACAGAGTAAATGTAATTGCAGTCATAAGAAGAATCTGTATTGGAAAATTTTCATCTCCTGCTACTTTGTTGAAGTTCAATATGAGGCTTCAAATGGGCTTATTATAGTTATCAATTTGGTTACATATAAATGGCACTTCCCTTTAATTAAAGTATTGTGGAGTGCAAGTTATTACTTTCAATTCTACACTTGATTCAATTTTACATCTAGATGTTGACAACTGTATTTAAGCTGAAACATTCGCTTTAATGTAGCTTATATTTGTTGACAGATTATTTTACTCTTAAACACTTAACACTCTGAAACATTAAGCTTTGTTTTAATATTTAACACTTGCTTAAATGAAGTCTTTAGTTATTGACAACTGTGTTTACACTAAACACTAACTTCCATTACTCTAAAACAATTACTTTAATGTAGCATTCGTATGTTGACAGCTTTGTTCGCCCTTAAACACTTATATCAATGTTTCTCTGAAAATTCCACTTTGTGAAATGAAGAATCATTTGCTTAAAATTATCATTGATTTGTTGCAAACTTTGTTTATTCTGTTAATCATTAGAACATCGGTAGTATATTAGTCTTTTGCGACGAAGTCTCAATTGACAGACTGCTTTGAATGTATTCATATTTCATTATATTTTTTTTTAGTCTTCTGGTTTCTTGGCAAGCTAAATACGTCCCGAATAATACATATCCAATCATTGATTATCCAATACTATTAATGTGATATTGGTTATTATTAGTAATTCTTAGTAATTATACAAATATAAGAATTGCTTTGAGGCCTTGCCTTCAATTGTCGGTTGATTATGATTCATATTGCGGAAATTGGTAAAGTATCATTTGTTTCACCACATATGGTATGTACTATCATTGTGCCTAACGGATATATTTGTTCAAGAGATAGATGGTCCAATAAGATAGTATTTGTATATCTTTACATAATGTCATATAATAAATTAATCATAAACGAAGATAATAGCATAATGGGAAATTGAAAAATGTACTAATTTATCACTGTAATTAATCCAGTGAATATGACTGTATAATTTGTCCTTTATTATATAGTTCAGTTGCCATGTTGTGTTTTCAAAAGGTTAAAAGAGTTTCTTTGTGCGTCAACTGGTGTAAATAAAAAACACACACTACAATGGTCTTCTTAAGGCTGTATTTAATTACAAACACAGCAGCCTTACAAATGTAATAAGTATATAAAACACCAATCCTATGGTAATGAAACTGTGCAGAATGTCACAAATTACTCATAATCACGTGCTGCTGAGTACTTCCTCGAACAACCAACACGTGATCTATTTGGTTGCAGTCAGGTGAAGCAGAGGGTCAAAGACGGGTAGAATTGTTATGTATAAGGTCGTGTTTTGACTTGCTGAAAAAACTGACCCAGGGCGTTCATGTAACATAGGCACGACAACTGGGTCAACTATTCGGTCAATATATCTTCGTGCAGTCAAGATCACTTGGACGGAATATAGGTTAGTTTGAATGAGTGATTAATTGCCACCCAAACCATCAAACGACCGTCACAGAAACGGTTATATTGTAATATGCAGTTACGTGCGTTGCGTTTTTGACGACGCCTTTTTACATGCAGTCGGCATTGGATATATTGAATCATGATTCATCACTAAATATCAAATGACGGCATCGAAAAGCACGATTTTCGACCGCCCACTAATGTCGAACTTGGCGTTGACGCTCTGTGAGAATCATGCCGAGATATGGTCTCCTGTAGCGTATGCTCCGTTCTGGAAGCCGATTTCTCACTGTGATGCGGTTGATAGTTCTTCCTCTATTACCTACAATAAGTTTCGACGTTGACCGCGTTGTTACAAATCGATCGCGGAGATGATGTATACGTTATATGCAATTGCCCTGACGTGGTGACGTCACCCGTGGCGCACCTGATCTTGGCCTGTCTGACACACTCCCTGTTTCATGTACTCCATGTACTAAGCGTGGTATATATTGTCGAACGAGACACATTAAAACGTCTAGCGAAGGCCATTTGTGTACGTCCACGCACTAGCATTGGCAAAATCCTAGCACGATATTCCTTACTTAGTCAAGGTATCGCAAATTTTCGAGAGAAGCACAATTTGTGTCCAAAATCCGTTCTGTAGGTTAATGTCCGGGTAACCATGCGATATTTTGGTGTTCATAAACTGCATCGTATATTTGCATAAGTAGCAAGTGCAAACCTTGTGCTCCATTGGTGTGTACTGGAGAAAAACGCATGTATGCCGAAACGTCAAATAAGAGTTTAATAAAAGATGTTTATAAATTAAGTTATTTTCAATAATTAATGTACTAAAATCAATTAAAGAACGTATATCCATTTGCCGCTTTTTTATTTCTTTATTTTGAATGATTTCTTTATTTTGTAAACAAAGCGTGGCATGACTTTTGGGTGATGATGATGATTGCTTTAAATTTTGTTTTGCTACTGTAAGAAGGAAGTGTAGTTTTATTGGAAATAATGTGTTTTGTTGAATATCTGTACATGAAAATACAGAAATATAAACTGGCAAACTAACATAATGACCACAAAAGTCTCTAAAATTCAATCACAAGGAATTGAAACTGAATTTATGTAAAATTCTGAGTTTTAGTTTGTCTTTATTTTAATAATTGAAACAAGACAAACAACTCTGGTTATTTTTTTGCATAGTTAAGACCCTTCTTTGACTGACAAAAGAACAACACCAATAGACGAGTGTTGGAGATCGCTCTTTGTTGCTATTGCATTAAAGAATATCTTTCTTACTTCTTGTAATGTAAAAGCTGTAACATTCTTATTTGACAACTTTGTACGTTCCGTTCAAACTGTTTCTTCAATGCAGCCCTGAGTGGTTGACAGCTTTGTTAACACTAAATTTTAGAATTGAGTTGTTGATTACTTTGTTCACTTTGTTTTATTTCATGTTATTTGATGTATTTTGGTAACATAGTAATGCCAAATATACACATCAGTCTCGGAGAACTAGACATAAATGAAAGAAATTTAAATAACCTTTCTATTTCAGTTGAATGTCTTTTGAAGTGTCATTCAACTAAACAATTCGCCAAATATAACTCCTAAAATGTTTGGCACATAAAATGATTTTGACGCGTACGTGGCAGACAAGAACATTGGATTAAATTAGAATAAAGTGTATAAATCAATTTATGAATACGCGTCACCGCATGACATTCAAAGATATGACCTTAATTTGATAAAAGTACAATATGGAAAGTTCTAATATTACATTGTAGAAATACAAACCCCCAAAATATAGACACAAGATAAACGTCATAGATGGAGTTATGCTTGAGGTATGCTAAAACAAATCCAAACAGCAGAAGTATACTGATTGAAAGGAAATATGAATATATACCTGCATGACCCTGTCCTTTTTAATATTCCAGTTTAGCTAAAATATATCAATATAAGATATAAATGTATCCTTAAAAGTGCTTTCCCGTTTTTTTACTTATATTGCGACCTATGGTCTCCTTTTCACTTCTTATAACTTAAGCGACATGCACCATGAATAGCAAGCAGGCTAGCTTAAAAGTTTAAAACCTAACGAGCAAAGACTGTTACAATTATTTTCAGAATTTAGTTCTCCTATAAAACAAACAAAATACTAGTAACACTTTGTTTGCCTAAGACTAGCGTTTATGTCATTCCAGATTTGTGTAATTGTTTCAATGAAACTGCATGCTTTGTCATCCAATAACACCAGGCCCCAATTTCTCGAAATTTCTTAAGCTTTGCAGGCTTAAGTAGGTTGCTTCAATTAGCCAAAATACTTACTTTAATTGAATTTTGATAAATAAAAAATGGTTTAATGTGATGAACATATAGATAATTCCTATCTTAACTATAAAAACTCTTAAAGAAGTAAATATTATTCAAATTATTGAAAAACAAAAATAGTGATTTTAGCTTAATCCTGTTATAAGAGACTTAAGACGTTTCGAGAAATTGGGGCCTGGTAATCTGATAATCTTTACATATTAAAGCAATTATGTTTATGTAAAAAACACAAAGAGCAAAATGACCATAACTATCGTTACAATTACAGCTATTGTTGAGTGCGTACATTTCGAACCAAAGCATGTTTGCAAAGTACACTTAAGGAAACATAATTGATTTTTGTACAGTATGTTTTCCCTGGAATGATTAGGGTGTATGAATATTTCAAATTGTCATTGACACTATAGTATATGGGTATTCATTATGTACAGAACATAATTCTTAATGTCAAAACAAATAAGTGATTGGAGTAGCAACAAAAATGCCTATCAAACTATCCTTTAGGAGCTTTATACGATTTTTATTTACTCATTCGATTATTTGAATGAAATGTTGCTTTATAAATCCAATTCATAAAAAGACACCTGCTTATTTTGAAGACATTTGTGTGAAACCATATATTTCGACAATGATGAAATACACAACAATATATCTTCAATCTGGTATAAATGTTTTATAAAAATGTCTCGAACAATTAAGGTAACACATGGGTAAGTACGTACCTAAGAGATAACTTTCCTAAAAGTAATATTGAACGTTCCGACAAATATATAGTATGCCTTTGTTTCGAACTCAATGACAGGTGACAACAACTGAACAAAAGCATAATACGGTTTTGCATCATCGGCAACAACGATACGTACTTCCGTTATAATTCACGCATACCGTGGGACAATAGACTGACACAATTTCGTTTTAATGATTTTCCTTAAGTCAGGGGAGAGAACTCCTCTTTAAATGAATTTGCATGTAACTAACGTACTTTTCAATCTCCCTATAGTGTCAGTAGCCTCCATGGCCGAATGATATTGACTTCTGACAAATACTATTGTACAGAAAAGATAGACCGGGGTAAATTCCGTCTTTTGTCAGAGTAAATTTCGACGGAAAGCATCTAGTACCTTGCGGAACCAATAAAAGTGTCTCAATTATTATTCATGATTACTAAGTTCCCTTGTCAAATCGCCCAAGAAACACAAGAAATCATATTGTAGTAACACATTATAACGTAGTAATGTATCGGGGCCATTCGACGTTGAGACAAGAAGTTATACCTATTTGTATTACGCTTGTATTCTTTGTATTGACGGTCACGTGTCACAGTGACATTAAACAGTCTTTTGCAAACACACAGAACACAGTATATCAAAGAAGCAATAGAAAAACTCAGTACTAAACACTAGTTGGACTAAGGTTTATTTTACTTTTTCAGCTGTTGACAGGACAAAAACGACACATTCCGTCAAAATGAAAATCATGTCTCAGATGAGAAAATTTGATTATTGGAGCGGACGTAAACCTATTTACGAGAGCATTTCGCCACATGCCATCCATTTACCTCATTGTTTCTATGACAGAAAATACGTTTCCGAGAAGGTCATTGAGTTTGGATTTAAGTGAAGAAAAACAATAACTGATTTTGTAAACATTCCATTCTAACATGTTATCTATCATGAGGTTATGATCATCTCCTCTATCACCTACCAAATTCCCTAACCCTTTTTAACCCAATCCTGCGGAACATAACACATATTATTATTATATAAATAGATAGACGATTCATAATTGTGCGGAGAGCAATAATCATTGATTTTTACAAGTATATTTACCTGTCCAAGGTATTGGGAGAGTGGGTTCATTTCATCAAGAATCCCAGTAAATATTTAGACGCAAATGAGATTTTAAACATATTTACTGTACTTATAATCCTTCCTTGATACACATAGTTTCAACGATTGTCTAGAAAGGCCCAGAGGAGAACCTGATAGATAATGACATTTCACAGGAATTCAATTTTAAGCCTGAAATATTTCTGATCTTTTTCCAAAACTAGACCTTACTCCTTAAATTTCAATTGAAGAGTTCAAAATATTTATCATTAAATGCTATTATTCCAACAGACAATATCGCTTTTCACATCCACTTCGTTTACCCACTTGAACATACAATAATACCATGAACATGACAAAGTCAAGGCCAGTAGTCGAATACTTAAACATATACCCTGTTATGAGGCACAAAGCAATGCACAACACGACAATGAACAAGAGACAGAAACGTGTCAACACAACGTACACAAATATATAAACATTACATGCATACCACACACTCATCAAAATATGTTCACCGAGAAATGATCGTCTTGAGTGAAATAATAATAGAACGAGTTCACATTCACTATTCATAATGCATTCTCTAAGATTGGATGTCACTGACTTATGGTAACGGAATGAACTTCCTAATGTATACCATCACTATTTTCTATAAAATTTACCTTTCATCCATGTAAGTTTTTTAAGATACCTCAAATGTCATTTAATATTCTTTTCCTCAACCAAGTGGTTCTGGTTTGTAGTCATCAACCTGGGCAATAGAGTTTTCTCCGGGTACACCGGTTTCCCAAACAATGTAAGACGACATCATTCTGTAACATCGTTCCAGCGAATATATTTTTATAAGTTTGTAATTACTTTTTTCACATAGGCTGTAAAATATACAAGGTAAAAAGTCACAATCACTTACTTAAACTTCAAGGTCGAGCACGCCTAAGACAACATAAAAGTATAACCTAAATAATTCTGCGTAAGGGCACATATCACTGTTAAAGAAATACATACTGTCAAGATACCCTGTCCCTACCAGTAGAAATATTACTCAGACTTCATGAACAAAACAAATTCAACACTTATCATATATCATATAGAAAAACAATCATTTATTTATCAGTTATGACATATCCTGTTGAAATGGTCCTTAGCTAATAAAAATGTGTATTATATTAAACTATTGTTCGAGTTTGCGTACCGAATTTTACAAAAATCCATCAAACGCCACCAAATTACATATAATAATAATAGTAATAGCTTTTAACGTTTATGACAATTGAGCTCAAAATGATAATAAAATATAAACTATAAAACAGAAACTTATTTAAACGACTTAAAGTTCCGATAAATGATGTGAAAAATCATTTAAAAGCCATTAAATAACGCGTTCAATAATGATAATAGCTTTCAACTTTTATGGCAATAGAGCTTAACAAAATAATGAAATTTAAACTATAGACAATAAACTATCTTGATCAAACGACTCATAGCTATAAAATGGCGCTACACTTACTTTGCCAAAGAATTGCAGACATATTCAAGTATTCTTACAACAGAACAACATATTGTCTAACAACTGCAGCCAACGGTATTGATATGTATGAGATATCCTCCAGTTACCTTTAGATAAGCTAAGAAATAAAACAATCAGATTTGTCAACAGTGATATTTTGATAGATTTTGATCAGTCAGCAAATAGTTGGACTAATTGTAACAAAATCAAGAATATACTTGTACTCAATTTTGTTCAGTTGCCTGCTTAACACTTAATATTAAGTTAAACTCAAACAGTGATGTCCCACTGAACCTTACTTGAAAATAGGCCACAAACTATTTGAAGTGTCAAGTCCCATTGGGTAAACCTTAAGGTTTTATCAAGCAATGTTTTCCCTCAAAACCTTACATGAAAAACAAAATGATTTGTAGTGTAAAGTCCCCTTAGACGTCATGATTCTTTGCAGTTTTCAAGCATTCCTCTGAATAAGAAACAACCTTTAATGCGAAATTGAAATATTGAATAACAGACATCTCGCAGTTTTTAGTTCGTTTCAGTCGGGGAACACAAACGCTAAAGCTGCAGACATTTTAACATATTGAAATACTTTTTCATAGATGTGTCAAATTTGTTCCCAAGTTTTGTTGTGTTTCAATTATTTGTTTCACGTGGCTATGTGCTTAAATTCTGCGTCTTGTTAGATTGCATTGGATTTGTATCTATAAATGCACCTGATATTTGATTATTCATCACAAAACATTGTTTTTCCATTCCGGTCACAAACATATATGACTAGTATATACTTATTCCATCCCTTGGTACCAACAGGAACTGTTCAAAATTATGATGATCTAAACTTACTCCATACTTCATGCTATATACCAAAACGTTTACCACATTTTGTTTCTATTCCGTCGTTCATTACTAATCATATATAGTGCATGCTCGTTGGGTCACCCATAAACGAGATTTATTATAAAATTGGACTAAAAAATTACGTTCAGACGAGATAAGTATTGTTAAAAACGTAAAAACCCTGATCCAGAGTGCTGATTCGTTAATATGACAAAACGAGTAAAAATTATAGAAATAGATCGTTAGGAAAAACCATGTGTAAACAATATACCATAAAACGTGTTTCTATGATGAACTTGAATTGTTTTCCATGTAATTTATGTACAATATTCGTTCATAGTCTATTAGGAAACACATATTATCAAAATGTCAATAAGTACACATTTGTGAAAAATATAAATATGCATTTCATTATTAGCTGCCAGAAGGTAAATACAATAAAAGTAATTTTCAATAAAGATAATATAACTTTTTTATCGACAATAAAAAAGATGTGAAATAAACATGAATGTGACAGCGAGAGATCAGCTTGCATTTTACGTTATTTATATATTTCTTTAACTGAATGCATAATTAACATACCTGGCTTATTTTCTATTCATTTTCGTTTTGCATTAATCCAGCAAACTTTGGTACATTTGTGTGTTTTTTATTTCATTTGTTTTCTATGTATGTATTTCATATGTACTACATATTATTTTGTTGTCGCAAAATAGGGTTGATTCGGTTTTTGATCCCTGGGAACAAAACAGTAAAACAACGGAAATTACAGGGACAAGCCAATTAAACGACTTTATAACAACGACCCTGTCTGAAGGCACAACGCTAAAGCTCAATTAACACCAGATGAGTGACACACATCGAAAAAAAAACCTGAAAGGCCAAACATGCATATATAACCTGTATAAGTAATATTTTGGTTTCTGCATTGGAACGGTCAGTGAAACAGGAAGTATTTGGGAATTCAAGCAAACGGTATCAATAAATGTTGGGGAAACGGCTTGGAACGGTCAGTAAAGCAGGAGTTATTTGGGATTTCAAACAATCTATATCAATATATATTGTGCTAACGGCTTGGAACGGTCAGTAAAGCAGGAGTTATTTGGGATTTCAAACAATCTATATCAATATATATTGTGCTAACGGCTTGGAACGGTCAGTAAAGCAGGAGTTATTTGGGATTTTAAACAATTGATATAAATAAATGTTGGGCTAACGGCTTGGAACGGTCAGTAAAGCAGGAGTTATTTAGGATATCAAACAATTGATATAACTAAATGTTGGGCTTACTGCATTGCAACGGTCAGTAAAACACGGGTTCATGGGTATTGTAATCTTCTGTATATCATAAATATACAACTTCCCATAGTTTGACCTTCAGATTTATAATTGTATGCAATATTTTGTTTGATTTGGCTTTCTGCAGAAGATATCTTCTCCTTGTAGTTTTTATTTCATTAATGGGTTTATATGTGGTTCGTTTGGCTTTCAGTTAGTTGACATGTACCTGAAAATCTTTTAAGTGTCATATAGTTATACAGTATTTGAGATGAATGCAGTCAGGGCAATATAAATGAAATGGAATTAGGTTAGAAAAGCTTAATTAACATTCCTTAAAATATTAACGACATTACTTTAACAGATTAAAGGAGAGTAGTGGCAAAGCCAATTGCAACCAGTTGCCGGGGTCTGCAGAAATATCGAACACAAAAAGTGATCAAAAACTGCATCTGGTTTCAAATACGACTATTATATACTTTCAAAACCATTTGCTATGGAAATATTTTTGCAACTTGGCAGAAATCGAAAACCTCTCGAGATATACCAATAAGCTTAGTTCAAATGCCGTCTGAGACAAAACGCGCATGTGCAGCAAGACCAATTACGCTGGAATTGGCTGAGGGCGGCGTATGCGTTCTCATCGCTGCCCTTTTGATGCAAATTAAAAATAACGCATACAAACTACATAGCCACAGATGTTTATTGAACCACATCAAACTAATGATTAAAAGCATGGAAAGAAACAGTGTTTACTCGCCATACAGGCTAGATTGTGGTTTTTGAGTATGTAGTCAGGTGGACCTTGAAATGGATCAGTGGTATATAGCTTTTTACTCTTTTTATAATGATTTTAGACATATTGACCATATAAAACCAGGAGACTCGTTACAATCGGGATTTCGTTTGTCACGTAGATTATTTAATCCCTGACTGGTAATTTTTTCATTTCATATGATAAACTTTTAAATGATCATCACTTAAAATGAGGATTATAAAGTGCACTGTGATATTCGTTACGCCTGTATATTGAAATGCTTTCACGCAGAGTTATCACATTTAAAGAATAAACACTTACCCGGAAGAAATTCAATGATTATTTGTAACACAAATTGATATCTCTCTTTAAAATAAAGTAGTTATTGTGTAAACAAAAATGCAAAATGAATGTGCTGTTCGATCTATTTTGTAGGAGCATTGCTTGCAGTTAGAACATAAGATTAAAAGTAAACCTTCTACCAAAACCACATCACAAATAAATTCGTGACAATTTTGTTGACACTCAAACACGTGAATCACATTCGTATTGAGTTGTGACATTTTTATGACACTTAAACACTTAACTTTGTTTACTCTAAAAATACTTCAAGTAACATTAAGTTGTTGAAAGCTCTGTTTACTTAAAACATAAAACTATTCTCTCTGAAATATTTAACTTTGATTACATTGAAAAAAAACTGCTTCAATGAAATATTGAGATGTCGACAACTACGATGCCACTAAAACACTTAACTTCGATTAATCTTAAACTCTAGCTTCACAGACTCACTGATTTGTTGAGAATTTGTTTATTTTGTTTATCATCTGATTAACAAGACATGATAGGCAATGTTATTGTACCTAATGATAAAAGATTTTCAAAGTAAACATGGCTCTACAAGAAAGCATTGATATATCTTTACATATTGGCACATAATGGGAAAAGCATACTGGGAAAGTGAAAAAATGTATTCATTAAGTAATTTTCAATAATTAATATACCAAAATAAGTTAATCTACATATAACTATATGCCTCTTTATAATTTTTCATTTCTCAACTTCTAAATGGTAGTTTATGTTTTGTTTTAAACAACGTAGCATTGTTTTTTGGTGAAAAGGATTCTTAATATATTTGTTTTGCTACCTTAAGAAGCAAGTGTGGTTTTATAACCATGGAGATGTTCGTTTATATATATACACATGTATATACATCAGTAGCATAACAAACTGAAATAAGGACCTCTAAAGTCTTTGAAATTAGCTCACTCGACAATAGAGGAAAGTGCAAATGAAGAAAATCTGAAATAATGACAAGATGTAGAAGGGGGACTTTTAGCTCGTCCTGTTTCAAACAAACCAGTTGTTGCAACAGAGACAATACACGCAGCTCTGGTTTTAACGATGGTCGATTTATGACCCTTATTTGACTGAGAAAAAACAACAAAATAAACAGAAGAGCGTTTGATTCGGCATTTCGTTGATATTGGATTACAATATACATAATTTCTTACTTCGTTTAATTGGATAGCTGTCAAATTATTTGCTGACAACTTTGTTAATACTGTTCCACCACTTCCTTTGATGAAGCGTTGAATTGCTGACAGCTTACACTGAAATGTAGAAGTGAATTTTATTTTATGTCACGTTATATTTATTAATCTTGGTATAGTACGGTCAAGTACACAAAACACTCTTGGAGATATATGACACAAATACAACTGAGACTAAAGGCATTATTAACGTTTGGTTTTAGTTTAGTTTAGTTTAAAGTTTTAGTTCAATGTCTCGTGTCATATTTATTATTTCATGCAATTTTTCGCCGATTAAAACTCCTATCAATGTTTGATAGGATCGACGCGTGCGTACCAGAAAAAGGGAAAAATTGATTAATTAAGAAATTGTATGGATCAATTTACGATTACGCGTCATTGCATTATATTTACAGATTGACCTTAATTTTATAAAAGTACCCTCTTAAAGGTATATACATGTATGATGCAGTCTTTTCTGTATATTTTGGTACAGCAAACATATCTCTATATATACAATATAAATATATCCCTAGATATGTTTCCCCAATGTTGTCTTATATTACAACCAAGTTTGGTTTCCAATACCTTCTAAATTAATTCAGCACAATTAAATTAAATGGAAAATGTCAGAAGTGTAATATCTTTCGAGAAAAAACGGTCGCTTTTCTTCAAAATAAAAGGTAAAAGGTAATGCGCGATCATATTTTTTTTATTAAACAGGGCGTGAATACATGGCTGAATTACACTGATCGCCATTGACTGAAGGGACATTTAAAAGGTGAACGTGTAAGCAAATAAAATGCGGATTATTTTGTTTGAAACATGGGTATTCCCTTACCCCTTACAATAGAATTCAAAGTCATAAAATTACACGTTCTGAGTTTGGACACATCTGAGTAAAACCATATATTTAACAATCATCACTTTCATTGACCACTTGTGAAACTGATAAGTATATACAGTGGAACCTCACTAAACCGGATCTCCACAAAACCGGAATCCTCGGGATACCGGACTTTTTTCAGAGTCCCGGTTTTCCCCTTCTATTTTTAATGGAAAAAATCCCTACAAAACCGGAACCCCGGAATTCCGGATACCGGACAAAAAATCGAGAAAATTTGTTAGTTGTCAACGTAATTTTACCTCACAAAACCGGACGTTTATTTGTTCAAACATGTCAAAATAATTTTGTGTATTAGAAATTCGCGAATCGCGTGTCACTTTGTTTTGATAGCCGGTGCGTCGTTAAATATTACACCTGTGATGTTGTGTTAACTCGATAATCGATAATGATGATTGTGCTGTGGATTGACTGTCGTGCGATAGTCAAACGATAAGCAAACTTGTGAAAAGAAAATTGATTGAAACATTAATTTGTTTGTTGCAAAAAATAAAGAACTAGAAACGGTTATTTAGTGATCATTTTGGAGGGTTGTTTGATCTAAAGACTTCTATGATTGAATCAAATTAGAGCGGTGCGTTAATTAAACTATCAAACATACTAAACAAGCATTAAATTACGCGAGTTGTTTTATTTCAAGACTTGGAAAAAAGATGATTATAAAAACGCAGAAATGTTTAATTATGCTTATCACTTTTGCAAGTGTTTTAATCATGTCTCAATCTCCGTCTGAACGTCGGAGAATTTAACTGTCCATAGAGGACAAAAGCCTTTAAAGGTTAACTCAGTTAATATTTTGAGTAAATTTACTCCGTACATCAAATCCGCACTAAACCGGAATCCTCACTAAACCGGAAATTTTGCCCAGTCCGGATCTTGTCCGGTTTGGTGAGTTTCCACTGTATCTGCACGCTATTATAATGACTCCAGATGTTCTGTGACATATTTTGCTATAATGATTGGGACACCTTAAGATGTGTCTAACAATAAGGGCATCACCTGGGAATGTGCATACTTTAAGTCGTGGATGTATTTTTATATATTTATTATACCGGTAAAATTACAATGAGATAAATGTGATACAAAACACGATTTAATAAACGAGTTTAGTTTAATAGAATATGCTCTCAAATAAGTTTAGACAGACTTAGTTTTATAACAAAGGACTTTTGTAAGAATAATAAAAAAAACATTGGATTTTATAAGAATGTCTATGATTATCAATTAAAGGGACTTATTCAAATCTTACAAGGTCTGATATCGAAAAATAATTTTGAGTGTTATGTGCTCAAAATAATTATTAAATTGATTAAACATCCTCAAAGGTAGAACTATACCTCTTTTGTAGATTAATATTTTTAACAGTGGCAGAAAGTGTTTTGTTTTGCCGAAACACTTTAGTAACGCCATAGAAAATTGAATTTGTTAGACCTGGATTTACAATAGTCGACTCAAATGAATTTTGCCAGCTGTTGTTTAGTTTGTACTGTACTCTAAAACATATGAACGAGACCGTTTAAGCTCTGTCGCAATAATTAACGTACCGACACATACATATTATGTCATTGTCAATTCTTTCATTCTAGGCCACAGGTGTCCACAACAGTACATAAGCATCTCTCTTAAGTTTAAAAAGAAGTTGTTCACAAGAAAGCAATGAATTGATGTCTATGTCAAAAGTAAACTATTAGTGGCCGATGTATCAAAAATACGCAAAATGTATATTAGATAGAAGAAAAACATAAAAACGGGTTGTAATTGACTTACCATGATGAATCTCAATGTATTTTCCACTTTTGCTTTTCATCTCATAATTAAGATGTTTTAAAAAGCAACGTATCCTAATAACTTAAGGTTATTATTAATTAAGCATTAGGGAATTGTTTAATAGACACAATAAACGTTTTCTTCAAATGCTGTTAAAACGAATGTCGGTTAAATGGTTGTCTTAATTTGCATCTGTAAAAAGAGACACATTATCCTTATTTCGGCTGGTTTTAAGTATGGCTAATGGATACATTTATCGACAACAATGCAAAATCATGATAGCTAAAAGTGTTAAAATGTTTCGCTGTTGATAACAATTTTGATGTTTAGATTCAAATAATTTAAAGTAAGGAAAAATGATTCACCGACATTTTATATAATTATAAGCATTTAATAGATAACAATAAAGTGCCCAATATTTAAGGACATCGATTCGTTAATGTCCAACCTTTGAATGCCAGGTGATTAGATGTTTTATTTTATCATTTCAAGTGTATTGTGTGTAAACATAAAGAGCCTTCATTATTAAAGAAAAGTAATTTATCTGCAAATTGCAGTAGTTCTTTGTTATACTTTAATTTTCTCTGCTGTTGACAGCGAAAAACGAGACAGCAGAATTAGGCTATTTGAAAACCAATACTCAAAAAGCATGTCTGTAAATACAAAATTGGATTATTCTAGCGGATGTAAACCTTTTTATGAGAGCATTTCACCACATGCCATTCACTTTACAGCAATGTTTCTTTGAAGTAAATACGTTTCCTGGAATGTCCTTTTTTGTTTATGTATCCGTATCTTTAAGAATTAAAAACAACCAACGGTTTAAAAAACACATTCCTTTGTAACATGTATGTATATTATGACGGTGTTGTTATCACTCACACACCCTTTCTTACTTAATCTTGCGGAACGTTACACACTTTATTAAATATTCCATAATTATACTGTTCAATGTTGGACAAAAAGGAATATCTATGGAAATAATAATTAGCATATTTTATTATTTATTATACCTCTCAGCCTTGAAATTGACCTGTCTATAGATTCTTGGATTTCCAGTACTTTTTGGAACATAGGAACGTTTTTTACCTAGAAGAAATGTTAAACAAATTAACTGTACTGTTTTAGATCTTACCTTCTACATTACTGACGCTTAGATTTGTCTAGGGCGGTCACGTGGAGGGGATGTATTCTACATACAATCCTTGTAATTTTATTCCTCACAAACGAGAAATTAAACGGCAACTAAACAAGATTAATATGAAATGACAGAGACAAATCCAGTGTTTATAAAAAATGTTCAAGTGTAGTTTGAAGTTACTTGCGTTAAAATGATTTGGCTATTGAGTCTGAAAGAATGACAGCGGGGCAGTTCAGTGAATGGCTAGACCACTTTGACAAAACAAACTCCACACGGGGGGAACTTGGTCTATTGAAAGGATGATAATGATTTTGATAAATGCCAAGGGGAAACATGTTTATCAACTTGCACAGAAATTGATTTATTTATTATTTTATCATGATCAAAGGCAAACAACTCTGACCTTCTGGGAAACTGAAGAAATGGACAATATTGATGATGTTTGTCCCATTATCTCTATTAGTCTGAAAGTCATTATTTCTGATAGTAAGCAGTTTTTTTAAAATGACTATTGAGTAGAGTAGACCATTACATTGTCTCTAATATAAATTAATTGTTTCTGTAAAATGTTTTCTGCATTCCATGTTCATGACATATACCCATCACAGCGGCATGAAAGTGATTCGTATAGAAGTACCAATAAAACAATTCTTGATGTGGACGTTGTCTCTAAAATTAGACCATCTCATTTATCTTCAATGAAACAGTGCAGAAATTTTATCATAAACTAATTTTCTCTCGACTTACAAACAATATAATTATAAATAATACAAACGTGTCTTCTGCTTTTCAATACTAGTACTCATTTGTATTTTGTTAAAGTAACTTTTGAATTATGAAACAACAAGTTAACATTCATTATTCATAATGCATTTTCAATGATGGTATGCCATTTACTCATGGTCATTAGACTTCATGAAAAAGCTCGATCAATTTATAAATTTAGGCAACCGTGGTTTGTGGTCACCAAGAAGGGAAAACTGTTTATTGTTTTTCAAGTACTACGGCTTAACAATATAAGACCACATACTCGCGTAACATCGTACACAATGAGTGTAAACAGCTTCAGCTTCAAAGTCAAGCACACTCTACACCACACCTATATTACCTAGGGTATAAAGGCACATTGCGTGATGTTACATATCACACACTTTCTTGATTACCTGCCCCTACCAGTACAGATGGTCTCAGACTCTCTTTTCGGAACAAATCCAAACACTAATTGATTTATATAGTACATTCAGTGACTTACACGTTAGCTGAGTAGATTTGGACGGCAAAATTATTATTGATCCATATCACGTCATATTTCACAACTTATAATATAATTTTAAATAATTCTTTGAGTTACGTACCGAATAAATTCAAACGCCCATCAGTAACGCGTTTAGTTATAATAGCTGTCAACTGTTATCACAAGACAGCTAAACAGAATAATAGACTAAGTATTATATCAAGGAGGTACCTCAACCAAATGACACTGAATTATATAACGACGCTTTAATTAATTAGCCAAAGAGTTTCAGACATCTAGTAGTATTCTTACAGAACTAAATCGTGTTAAACAACTGCAGCCGATTGTATAAATCTTAATTTCGATTATCGTTTGCAAAATGTGCACATAAAAACAACCCGTTTGGTCAATGGCCAATAATCATTCACCAATCAATAAACAGTATCCACTTTTATACAATTGGCTATTGAATTATTAATGTTCATTCTTAATCAAGCAATGTTTTTTATTTCACTTACTTAAACATTTCTTGCTGTAAATTTATTTGCGTTCGACAAAGTTTGAAAGCATTCTCCTGAGTGATAAACAACCTTCAATACAAATGATAAATAATAGACTCATCACAGTTTTAAATACGTTTAAGTCTGGGGACATCAAACAAAACAGTTGCAGACACGTTACTTAATTAAAAACTTTTTTCATGGACGTCTTAAATTAGTTCTAAACGTTTTTGTGTATCAGTTTCTCGATTCATATGAATACTTGGTTACAATTTTGGTACTTATTAAGTTGCATTGGTTTCGTCTCTAAAACTCAACTCTATTTTTGATAATCCATTGAAACACGTTGATGTCCTTTTTCATTCTCGTCAGAAACAGGTATACACAATATATACATACAGGTACTGTACACACACTTGTTATCATTATGAATACTATAAACTTACTTAATACTGCGTGCTATATCCAATAAATTATACCACTTGTCTTCTATTCTGGTATTCATTACTAATTACATATTATATTTCTAAGCCTCTGGGCCAACAATAATTGAGTTCTTCTGCAATATTGGAGTGTAAGCTACGAGCAGACGAGACAAGCAGTATCAAAGACGTATTAAACAATATCCCGATTGCTGATTTATTTAGATTATCTACTCAAACCAGAGAAACAATTGTAGGAGTTTCCCAGTACGAAATAGTATAATGGTCTTATATTTCTCATTCTCGATAAATGAAAGTGTCAACAACATACAGAAAACGTGATTCTTTGATGATCTTGAAATGTATTCTAAATAGATTACGTACAGTATTTGTTTAAATGTATTATATGATCTCTTGTTGTTGCAAAGGAAAGGGTTTTGTCCGATTGCTATTTGACTAAAGATGTGGAAATCACAGGGGCAAGCCTAGTAAAGACTTTAAACAAAGACCCTGTTTAATGACAAGAAGCTAAGACCTTACATTCACCGAATAAGAAACACACATTGCATGAATAATACAGACAGAGCAGATTCGCATCACCATTTGTATCACCATTCCATATAAAAATATGTTGAGAATACCGCATTAGAGAGGTCGACGAAACGGGAGTTCATTCAGTTGTTGACCTTGAGGTTTGTTTCGGCATGCAATAATTGGTTTGTTTAGTAGAAGATTTATGTAGCTTTTATTTATTTTATGGTTTTATTTGTGATTTGTTCCTGCAATGTATACATCGGGGTTACCCAAACGTATTAAAAACAACAAAGCTAATCGGTACCTTAGGGTTTTCAAAATTTAATTTTAATTTATTTATCCTACAATGACTGTCGACCAAACAAATTGCTGGCATGTGTAAACTAACCAAAATAACCTGCAGTTAAGTTATCGAGTTTCATACAATTGGCTGCTGCTGTTTAATAACTATATGTGTATATACAGGGATACAAGCAGGCAAAACATAGCTGAAATAAGGCAAAAGAAAGCTCCATGAACTTCTAGGAGACCAAACAGGAAATGAAATGACGACAATCTTTATTATGCCCCCCTTCGAAGAAGAGGCGTATATTGCTTTGCACATGTCGGTCGGTAGGTCGGTCGGTCGGTCGGTCCGTCGGTAGACCAAAGCTTGTCCAAGTGATAACTCAACAATTCCTGGACGTTTAGTCATCAAACTTTATATAAAGGTTGAGACTGACCAGTAGACGATCCCTATTGATTTAAGGGCTCATCGGGTCAAAGGTCATGGTCACAGTGACATTTAATGATAAAATTATTTTAAAGCTTGTCCGAGTGATAACACAACAATGCCTTGACCTATGGTCATTAAACATGATATTGAAGTTGGACCTGACCAGTAGCTGACCTCAATTGTTTTTGGGGGTCATAAGTCCAAAGGTCAAAGTCACAGTGACTTTGATTGGTTAAAAGGGTATCTGAGTGATAACTCGACAATGCCTGCAACCATGGCCCTTAAACTTGACTTGGAGGTTGCGCCTAACCAGTTGATGACCCCTATTGATTTCAGGGCTCATCGGGTCAAAGGTCAAGGTCAAAGTGACCTTAATCAATAAAAGGTTGTCGGAGTAATAACTCTTCAATGCCTGCACCCATGGCCCTCAATCCTGACTTGGAGGTTTGATCTGACCAGTAGATGACCCCTGTTGATTTTGGGAGTCATCAGGCCAAAAGTCAAGGTCACAGTGACATTGAATGATAAAGGGTTGTCCGAACGATAGCTCGACAATGCCTGCACCCATGTCCCTCTATCTGGTCTTGGGGGTAGAGCCTGATCAGTAGATGACCCCTATTGATTTTGGGGGTCATCGGGCCAAAGGTCAAGGTCACAGTGACCTTAAATCATTAAGGGTTGTCCGAATGATAACTCAACAATGCCTGCACCCATGGCCCTCAAACTTGAGTTGGAGGTTGGGCCTGACCAGTAGATGACCCCTATTCATATTGGGGGTAATCGGGCCAAAAGTCAAGGTTACAATGGCCTTGAATGATAAAGGGTTGTCCAAGTGATAACTCGACAATGCCTGCACCCATGGCCCTCAAACTTGAGTTTGAGGTTGGGCATGACCAGTAGATGACCTCTATTGATTTCATGGGTCATCGGCCAAAGGTTAAGGTCACAGTGACCTTAAATGATAAAGGGTTGTCCGTGTGATAAATCAACAATGCCAGCACCCATTGCCCTCAAACTTGACTTGGAGTTTGGGCCTGACCAGTAGATGACCCCTATTGATTTTTGGGTCATTGGGTCAACTTCAGTGACATTTAAGGCAAACTTAACAATTCATTGACCTATGATCATCAAACTTGACATGAAGGTTGGCTCTGACTAGTAGATGACCCCTTTTGATTTTGGGGGTCATCGAGCCAGAGTCCAAGGTCACGGTGACCTTTCATGCGAAAAGGTTAGCAAAGCTTCTCCCAGTGATATCTCAACAATACCTGGACCTATGATCATCAAACTTGACATGGATGCTGGGCCTGACCAGTAGATGACCCCTATTTATTTTAAGAGTCATCAGATCAATGGTCAATGTCACAGTGACCTTGAACGAAAAAAGCTTGTCTGTGTGATAGCTTGACAATGCCGTTTTTTTGTGACCAGCTGATGATTCCTATGGATTTTGAGGTCATAGAGTCAAAGGTCATGGTCAAAACACACTCTATCCTCACACTTTGAATGGTCATAATCTTTAAACTGCCTCAACGGCATCCAATGTCAGTGACAAATCAGCTGTCATTTCGGTCATGCATATTTCATTCAATTGTCCATATAATCCTGACAACATGGCGCTGAGGGAGGGGGGAGTGGGTGCATAATGTTTGACAAACATCTCTTTTTAATATTAAACTACATGCTGATTTCTTTGCGATGAATTGCAGTCAAAGTACAAGCAAACATTCGTATCGTAGTCGTCGTCGGGAGTGACATTGTTGTCTTCCTCGATGGCGTCTTTCTAGGAAAGGCTTTTGAAAATAGGACATAGCAAAAAGGTTGTTTAAGATATCCAAATGTTGCGAGGGCTAATACACACAACTCTTTACAACTAATCTTTTCAATGTTTGACTTTGACCCTAATAAAAGTATACAATAGATAAACGCCAAAACAAATAAACGTCATAACATTGATAAAACTGATTGAAAGGATATAAACATGTATTATCCTGTTGTTTCTGCCCAAGAAAAGGAGATAAATTGTCCAAGGAAATATAACACACTGTATATATTTCATCAACGTCTCTTTTTTGACAATGATATTTTATACATTCTAATAAAACACAGTAAGATAGAAATCTGATTTTTATCTTTATCTGTTTAATAATGTATGTTAACAACCCAATCAATTTATAAACAGATAAAAAAGAGCTTTAAACAAGATATTCCTGACGGTGTTGAACAAATTAATGCTTCACTTTCTCCCATCCCGATTTAATTAAAAAAGGTTACTTGATTTGCAATTGCTTGGTAATGGTTTATTATGACGCATATTAATGTCTTATAAAAAGGTGATACGAAGTAATGTCCTTGATTTATTTTTTCCGAACAACCAATCAGTTTGATTGCATTGTTGTCGTTAATATACAGACGAGTGTGCTTATTGAGTACATGCAGGTCCTTCGGGCTTAGTGACTGTTGAAAAGGATTACTAGTTGAAGTTGTTACAGCTATCAGTGTGCATTCGTAACAAATTTTGGGTTTCCATTGATATATGTTTTTGGCGTATTAAGGGCTTTGAATCTATGCATCTTCCAGGATTTAATTATCACTTTCTTGAGACTTTATGCTACTATGACGGGTATTTCTTTATACAATTTCGACTTGTTTCTGTAGTTTTTCATATAAATATTGAGTCATTTTATTCGCTAATCTGTCATAAGTAAACACTAAGCCATATCATATATATACAAATTCGAATAGATCTATCAAAAGCTGCTATCATTGAATTTATCATCAACTGTAAATGCTTAGTTCATTATAGTAACAATTGTAATTGTGTTTCATATGAACATTTGAAGAGCTTCCCGTAGGTGCTGAAGTCTAATATAGGATATATGCAGGACAAAATACTATAATATTGAAAAACTCTTGATTGAGGCAAAAGTGTGTTCAGTGTTGTCTGGCACGAAAACATTAATAATATTGATAATTAATTTCATGATGCTATTTAACCGAAAGGTAAATAGCATCAAAAGCAATTTCCAGCTTATATCATTAAATGGCCACCTTATTCGGGGATATAATCATATTTACTTGTCAGTCATTGTACATTTACGAACGCGTTTTCGGATTATCAAGTTTTATTAAATGCTGTTAATAAGCAAATTACTTGTTGCATGCCAATCAACTGCAGAAAATAAAACATTCTCAGGTAATCATCCGCAGTTAACCTTTATTTTAATACATGTAAAAGACCTCATCGATCTATAAACAAGTTATAAAACGTTATTATTAAAAAGTTATTCCCGACGGCGTTCCAGCCACTTAATATTGCACTTTATCTCCCTACTTGATCTCAATTGCAAGAAATGTTAACTGCATTTGCTATTGTTGTTAATGGTTTATATTGACGTATGAGTGTGTCTCAAGACGGTGATATTAAGGATTAATACATGATTTTTATTTTCGAACAGAACACGAGTTTGATTGCGTTGGTGTCTTATAAATATAGTGTGTTAATGTCAATATACTGGCAGGTGATTCGGGCTTAGAAGCTCCTGAATGACATTACCAGTGGCATTTATCACTGCTAAAGATACTATACTTAAAATGTACATATTTATATTTAATACGTATTTTGGGCGTGTCTTTCTTAGAATAGAAGCTCTCATCACAAATTCATACGACAGTGTTGTTCGGATGGAGTCAAGCACAATGGGGATCTTTTGTGTTTTAGATGGGTTTAGTAACAAAATTCTGATAAAATATTTGTTTTGTATTTTTGGTATATGGGTCCTGTAAACACCTAAATATGTACAGGATGCATGTATTTTTATTTCTGTAGGTTGATTCTTTAAATATCGCAATTTTTTCGAGAACAAAAATGTGCTTTCAAACTCATTGTTATTATCATTATTATTATGATACTAATAATAATAATTATTATTATAATAATAATTATTATTATTATTATTATTATTATTATTATTATTATTATTATTATTATTCTTATTATTATTACACAAAACATATAACAAAGAAATATCAAAACAATTTTATATGCGCGGCAATCAGAGACAAAACTTATTGTATACGCATAGTACAGAAATACTTTGTACTCCCATAACCTATTTATACTTTTGTTGTTGAGATTAAGGTGAATGTCATCCATATTCAATGTACGAGTATACCAAATTTATCACTTGATGATGATTCAATCAGAACAAAAGCGATTTTTGCGTCTCTTAATCGATATACCATTAACTGAAAATAAGTTGGGATTTTTTTATTCTGATGTAAGTCAACTGTAAAAATACACACCACTGCATGCGTTGATGTCCGAATTTGGGTCATTTAATCAATCAAATCAGACTATTTTGTTATTAACTATTCCTATGAATTTGTCTTTAGGTCTTGCAATAAAAGCAATGCAACGCAAAGACGGTAGTCAATTTATATCCCCCCCCCTCCCCCACTAAGCAATTTTTAGCAAGCTCTTAGCACTTCAAGTCGCACAATGTAAGTAGTCAAAATTAATCCCTCACGCAAACTGTACATGAATGTATTCTTTAAAGTTTATGTTCGTCCCTTGGTAATAAGTTCCACGGTGATTAGCAAACGAATATACTCAATTAAAGAAGGTGGCTATTGGCTTATTTTGGTGTACGAAATCGATTGACATACTTTATATGATACATACATGTTTAGAAATTCACTTGGTGTGTTTAGGCTGAGTAAAACTATACCAAAATCCTCAAAAGATAAATAAACTTGTAATAAAAAACACTTTATATTTAATCTTATGTAGACATGGACAATTCTATTTTTCAGGAAATGCACATATACTCTATGGATGATAAAGTTATTCTAAAACGCTGCAATTGATCGAGTTATAGGTTGTATGCCAATCAGCTGCTGCAAAAACAACACAGTCATGTACGCATCCGCTGTTTCTCTTTAAATTATGTAATATATCTTAACAACCTCATTGATCTATAAACATATAAAATGTTATTTTTAAAGAAGTATTCCCGTCAGCGTCCCATCTACTTTATTGGTGCACTGTCTCTCAACTTGATTTAATTTACAAAATTTGTTAATTGAATTTGTAAGTGGCTAATTATGGTTCATATTGACGCGTGATAATTTCTAAAGAGAGGTGCTATTATTAAGTGTTGTACTTGATTTATACTTTCAAACAAATTACCAGTCGGATTGCGTTGGTGTCGTTTATTGTGCTTATTAATTGTTCTGGCAGGTCCTTCAGACTTCAGACAGTGTTCTTGAGAAGTTTTACTGTGCAATCATTATTGCCATCAATGGAATTCACATCAAAACGTATCTAGGCTTCCAAGTGATGAATTTTCTAGTTTTTCTATCACATTCTTGAGAGTACATGTACATGATTAAATGGTGGGCTTATTTTTATTATTCGCAAATCGATGTTGTTTACTTTGACATTCTTGGTGATGTACATCATAGCTAAGCAAGACTGTATGCGCTTCCAAGAAGCATTGAAAAGTATGTTCGGGCTTACTTTAGATATGGAAAAGTTAACATATCGAGTAGGATCATGACCAAGTTTCTAAAATGTTCAGATCGTGATGTTGACTAATACAGGTCTGGCCATGTACTTTATTTTAACTGTTTGCAAGTCTAAGCATAAATCTGAAACTGAAACGGAAACTGAAACTGACAGCAGTCATGTCGTTGCTGGATTCATAAATATGAATACAACAACAATGACAACAAGCCTGGAAAATGCGTGAACTTTTAAGGTTATATTTATAAAATAAATGTAATCGATTAGATGATGCAATATAACAATGGTCAATCAAATCTGTAAACTCGCGGTTTGCAGTGACAAAGTCACAATCATACTTCATGATTACGCTAAAACGGGAATTAGTACAAATCCAAGTATTGTTATTTAGCAGTTAGGCCGCCGATGGAATAATTTCGATCATCATACAGATTAATTTTACCACTTACCGTGAGTAACATGGAAATATTATACGAAATAGTACATGTTTTACAAATTCGTAACATTCCAGGTCAGATCAAAAGCATTGAATCATTGCAAACGGAATGAAGTATGAAATATATTTAAAATATGCACAAAAATATTCATAAGGTTTCTTCTCCAAGGAAGTCAAATGTATAAAGATGTGTATAGCATCTAGATCGTGAAAATGATATCAGTGTACGGACGTCTTGTTGAAAAAAACGTTCAGGGTAAGTATGTAATGCCCAATCAACAATGTCGTTATTCTTATGCCATAATGCCAAACCATTAATTCCCTAGCGGCAACTTACATCCATAGTAAACAATGACTACCTTAGCATACTATAACGCCCTTAGTTACAAATGACAAACTTAGCATCAATCTTTAGGCATAGTCACCAATGACTTCCTTTGCAATCTCTTACTTACTAAGCAACCAAGGACTATCTTTGCATCCATGACTTCCTTACCTTCGAAAAACCAATAACATTGTTTAAAAATCGAAGACCTTTTTAGCAATCATTGACTTCCTTTTTAAACCAATGTCTTACTTTGCAATAAATGACTGCTGTTTTCAGCTACAAATTAGCCTCAATTCACTAACTTAGTCACGTAAGACTTCCTTAGCAACCTAAGACTTTATCACAATTAATGACATCCTTAGCAACCAGTGACAACCATAGTATCCCGATAATTCCGTATTATCTACGTTCTTCTTCCTTTGTTACCAAAGTCTTCCAAATGACAACCTACATTTAAAGCAACCAATGACTTTAACTGCGTACTTCCTAAGTATCATGTGACTTCCTTAGCAACTAATTGATATTTAAACCATCACTTGCTCTCCGGACATTTAAGAACTCCCCAAGCAACCAGTGACACTCTTTCCCAACTTCTTTCCTCCATAGCACCCGAAAACGTCTTAAGAATTTTTTTTTTAAAGCAAACAATGAGTTCTTTAGCAACCTTAGCAACAACTTTCATACATAGCAACCAATGACTTTTTTATACTTCTTTATCAACCACTTTCTTCTTAGGAAATTACTGACATCCATATTAAACAATGTCTTCCTTAGCAACTAGTGGCTTCCATATCCATCCCTTCTGTTTCAATTGCCAACACACCCATCGTCCCTCAAAACAACCGCCTGTCAATGGCTTGACTAACCTAAAAATTAATATTGATTTATCTTTACATGACCAACCACCTTATCAATCAACCACTTATACTTAGGCAAGCAGCATCATTCCTAAAGTGATTCTCCTATTTAAAATCAATATTTCCTACATAAAATTTGAGTAATAAACCTTAAAAAACTTAACCAAATAAAGCATTTATGGACTATTGGTAACAATATTGTAACCGCGTATTTAATAGCTGAAAACACACAATTATCAAAAGACTGGTGAGTTCTAAAAGTACAGTGGTCAACTATCGTCTCATAAGGTAGAAATACAGCGTTTTCTGCACTTTACTTTCAATTTAAACACGATATCCTTCATAAAAAAACATTGTTTTCTATATGTATTCATATTTTTCGGTAAATAAAAATGATTGTATTAACTGTGGTACTGTTTTTAGGGATATTTTTAATAATATGAGCAATATAGTAATATTGTAATATTAATGTAAAGCTGGCGTGACTGACAACATTTCACAATTAAAATCGAACTTTGTGTCGACATCGAACGTGGAAATAACGTTGAAAAAACACCTTAAATACGGTCAATGTATCAATGACAACATCTTTTTAATGCTGACATGGCTACGTTGTGTATTTTTTATTGTGTCCCTATAAATATGCAAACAATATATGATGAAATGTACCTCACAAATATTTACATTTCCATCTAAATATTTGCAACTTAAATTGATGTAAAAATTTATTATAAAAGTGTAAATTTATAGTAATAATATATATCTATCCTTTTAAACATACTATGTTCATAAAAGTGGATTTCAAATTGTTTCAATATGAGATGTTCTGAACACTAAGTTTTACTCTATTTGTTAGAGATTATAAGTCTTCTTTGCAAGAATTCCTATAACAATAATTGATTATTATTACCTTTCCACTTTTAAATATGTATAACTAACTATAATACTTAGCTTTGAAACAATAGGGGAAAAAGCCTGAGAGATTGGACGAATGTGTACGTGTGATTGGATGCGTGTGTATTTGTGTGCGTTAATGTGTAGGCGTGCGTGTGTGTGGGCGGGGTGATGTGGGCTAATAAATAAATAAAACATATAGAATAGTTATTATGCCATGACTGCTTTAATATATGTGTATTGTTTTGTATTCTGTGTAAATAAATAAATGAGAAAAAAAAGAATTCCCACATGTCCATAATAAGTAAGATTCACAGATAGATGTTAGCCTAAGACTAAAGTTCGAGTTACTTTAAATAACACACTTCACAGATATGTCAACGCTGAAATATCAGGGCTTCAACACGTTTGAGACTTAGTATTTTTCATCTACGTTATAAAGTTGAAGAATAAATGTTCAACGTTGTTGTGCCTTCTTGGATTACTGACTAAAGTATTGATATACTCCCGATTAGCTAGTTTACTCTTCTCAGTGCCCAATGTTTTGCCATTTGAACCAAGCGTTTCGAGTATCTGTGTTTCAACACAATATTTGTTCCCCTTTTATTAAAAAACCTCTACCGTTAGTATAATCAAGGCATTGTCACATTTAGCACTCTCACTCTCATTTTTTCGAGGAATTACCATTTTCCATGCACAACGCTCGCATTCTCGGCGCTTCTGCCATTTATGGTCCACCTGTTCAAACCAGCCTATTTAACAGTGCTTCCCTGTGGTGTCAGTTTTCCATGTTGTTTACAATGCTTATCACTCCGTTGTCAACTTGCCTGAGATATGTAGCCCTAGTATTGCAGTGCTATCAAAACTTTGATTAATTAATTTGTCATGAAAACATACTTAACCACACAATGAATTTGCAAATTCAAGTTTATTGTTTAATTTCATATATAAAATCTTTTTTAATAAATAAGCTGCATTTTAAAGTATTTACAAACGACATATTTTTTTTTATTTTTTTTCTATATTGATGTTGAAGACTAAGCATTGTAACAAGTATAATTTTACACAAATCTAAGGTTTAGCCCTATTAATCGTTTTATTAAATTATTTTTAGCAATATCCAAACACAAAGATATAAATCTGTTCTAGTGAGAAATGCTTGACCTTTATCACGATCCGTAAATTAATTGCATGTAATATGTAATATCAGTACACCTCAGGCAAGACATTCAAGATGGCTGTGTGAGATAGCGTGAAAAAGGCCAGGTGATTTAGATCGCTGTATAAGACCGCGTGAACAAGGTCAGATGTTCTAAGATGGCCTCAAAGATAGCGTAAACAAGGCTAGATGTTTTAGATTATTGTTACAGATAGCATGGACATGATTTATATATATACGAAGAGTCTATTTTTATAAATACAATGAGATATAATTATCTTCAGTTTGTATTTCTAGTTTGATTTGATATGTTTTAAGCGTTTCTATTTATTGAATGCCGTTTTATTATAATAAAGTTATGCTTTTTGTGTCTCCCGTTGGTTGTCTGTTTTGAATTGGCCAGAGATACTTGGGCTTTTTAACTATATGGTAGTCAGTTGATGGTTACTGTTTTGGCCATGTCTTTTTCCTCGGTAGGTTTGATAAACATACCAATTATTCATATATATATAGTTTTTATGCACTGTGCTGTTTGTAGAGTTTTGTGCTGTTCTATGTTTCTTGTTTGTGATTTTGTGTTCTATGTCTTTGGCGTTTGCCCATTGCCACTAAACCGGGTTTATGTTTAAACTTTTTGCTACTGAGCATGTTTCTGTAGCTTTTTGCATAAATATTGACTAAATAATGAAAGGAAACTACAATATTAGTTTCAATTATTTCTTTTACAGCGATTGTGAAACAAGTAATTACAACAGTATATTAAACGTTCTCGTAAGCAAGATGTTAAGAATATGGTCTAGTATTGAGGGGGAAACCAAAGTACCAAGAGAAATATCAGTTGTCTGGCCTGGTGACCACTATCATACGGTATTTACTGATCCTACCTAGTTAGTTCTTGAAAATAGTTGAAAATCAATATATCAGATAAATTGATGTTAACCAAATGGCCGATAAAAATACGAATGATAATATGTGGATAAATACATTCTAGATGACATATCCTTCAGATCAACAATATAAAGGTCTAAGGTCTGAAAACGCCAGTCTCTGCTTTATTTAGATTGTACATTGACACCAAAAGGATGTGCATCACTGTCAATACCTCAAAGTACTGGTTAAAGCGATATTCTATTTGACGATTTTTTTTATCAACACTGAACAACATACAAAGGTTGCATCGAGTTTAAGTATATATTGGGGCTGGCGCCGTAATACTATCAGTGTATGAACCGTGGACGTTACTGGGAACTCATGTATTAAGTGACCAGCCTCATATCTATCCAAAAATTAAAAAAGTAAGTTAGTTCTGCATTTTGAGTTGTCCATTAGTTGGTGCCTGATGAAAAAAGATAAAATTTAGCCATCTAGTTGTATTCCTGTAATTCTGTTTCATATAGGTGAACATACGTACCTCATAAAATCCCACACTAGAATGCAATAAATCACCCCATGCACTCATTACGGTTATTCCATCATGTTTATTTGTGGTAAGATTGATATGCTTGACAGGTAATTTCCTTATGATGCGTCTGCAAGTAGACGTACTAGGAGGATCATTTTTGTTGTGCAGCTATGTCAGACACGCAAGTGCACAAAATAGATTCAATCAGCATTATCTTAAAATCCATAATACACTAGGGGGAGTTTTACAAAGAATCATAGCGTGATAGGAGATATTTTCAACAATAGTTTGCACAGTAATTAAAAACCCTCCCAGGTGGGTATTTGCTCCTTGAATTAATTATGAAAGGCCCCCTGGTCTTGATCGCAAATAGTGTTTGGTTTAAAACATTATTCAACCTGTATAATGGCACATTCCAATGTGCATATTTTTCCTATAGAAGGATCCAAATGATAAATGATATTTATGTGCCGCTGATTAAATCAGGGATTTTCTTTACCTAACACTGTTTATTACATAACAGTGCAACAAATATTCGCGAGAACAATACTTGCTTCCCAAAGAACGATATATCCAATAAAAAGTCACATTCCAAGTTTGCACAAACTTCTATCGACAGTTCGATACGTATTTGTAAGAACTGAGATCAAGTCGGAAACACAGTCGAAGAAATAACAAAAGAGAACAATTTGGCAACTGTGATGTTTATATATTTTTACAAAATGTTGGTGCTTTCGATATAAACGGGGCCAAGCTAGACATGCAAACAATTATGAAATCTTATTAGATCTTTGTGTTCAAACTTTTCTTTGTAGTGTTTTTATTTTCAAAAAACGAGAACAGATTTTAGGTTTGCAAAAGATGTAAGTAGGTTGGAGATAGCATTGGTTTAACATGAGGAATAATGACAATATTAAAATAATATAATGCACTATATACTTAACGTCACGCCTATTTGAAATAAACTCAACGAAATTTGACCTTAAATAAAAACCTTTTCTGTTCGAGTTTTGTATCCTCAATATTTGGTATCTTAGGAAACGTGATATATGCGTGAATGATATTTGGATTGGATCCTTTTTCTTTTACAATTTTCACTAGTCTTACTTTACTTCACACGAAAACCTTAACATGATCTGAATAATTTATAATGAACAAATTCATTAAAAATGCTATTCAGCAAATAATGAATATTGTTCCATGTTATTAATACATTGAAAACTACAAGGACAAGCATTGTAGTCATTTAAAATTCAGCCATTTTTACGGGCACAGGGCAATGGCTCAAACAACAATGAACTAGAAACACGAAAAATTACACACATATTAACACCATATATACAAAACACACCAATATCAAACTTACACCAAATACACACATACTAACACCACAAAACTGTCAAGTATTGTGAATGATCAGACGGAATTTCTTACATTCTCATTAAAGGAAAAAAACGAGTACTTGTACGAACCTTTATTTCCCCGTACTTCAAACACCAGTCTTTACAGCTCGATTGTCTGAAAAGTACGATCATTTAGTTCCCATAGTTCTTTTATATTTTCTCGAAATTCTGTTTCCTCAATTTTAAACCATTATTCTTAATAGGCTGTGTTGTCTGGAACACAATATAAAGACCGATAACAGCTTGATATTTATGTACAGATTAAGGAAGTAGGAGTAAAATAAATATTTATGTACATCGATGTTTTTAAGGTCTTAGATGGATTATACCTACAGTGGATTGCTGTCCCTAAAATATCTTTATCTAACTTGTCTAGTTATTTAAGAGAAGTGCAAAGATGATGCACCGAGCATTTTATCTGTCATTTAAATGGTTTTATGGGAGCTTATTCCTCTGTCTATGGAGAATGGATATACACAAATGTACTGATTGTTCTTTGCTTTTAAAACTGATAACTTTGCCATTGCTCCTTTGGAGAAACAAACACTTTCCCATTTTAAATTAAACAATAGAACTGTGTATCTGTACATGGCAAACGTGGAGTTCTGATGCAACATATAATGCTTCGCAACAAAAACAATATTCTACTAGCATCCAATCATTTAATTTTAACTTGTATATATTTGTTATCTTAATAAGACAGAAGTTCTTTGTTCCTAAAACGCATGCGCAATGTTTATAAGTTTATGCTTTCTTTTCAGTAAACAACATCACAAAGTAAAAACTATAACCTAACACCTCTCCTTTTAATTACGCATTTCCCTTGGTGTTAAAAGATTTCTAAGCTCCATCTAAATGTTGTACTACATATAAATGCAGCAAATGACAGTTTATGGCGAAATTCCCAGATTTGAAGTAATTTCCAAGAAATGTTTTGCACAAATAACAATAATTGTAAGTTTTTATGTTGCCGCATAATAAGATTAATAAAACCACGAACAACGACTTGTTCGTGCTAAATGTCGTCAGTTGTTTTGCAGGCGAAAAGTTTATATTATAAGATACCAAACTTATCACCATGCTATCAAGTGTTCAGGAACAATAAATTATAAATACCCACTCAAAAAAATGTAAAAAATGTAATCTTTTACAATTGGATCACGATTTGTTTGAACTGTACAGAGGCATTACAATATCAAAGCAAGTATTTTAAGTCGATGTCAATGTATTCCAGAAACACATCATACACCCTAATGGCCGTTTGATCAATTTTTAGCTCGACTATTCGAAGAATAAGGAGAGCTATACTACTCACCCAAGGTCATCCCTTGGTTAAGGTTTTGCGTGCAAGCACACATAGGTTAATATCTCAGCAACTACTTGAGGTATTGCATTGAGACTTTATACAATGGTACTCAACCATCCAACCTACTTAATTAACCAAGTTTGATAACTCTACTTTGCATTTAATGCCAATAATAGGCCTTTATTATTTGACTTAAAAATTCTGGTTAAGGATTTGCGTGCAAGCAAACCTAGGTTAATATCTCAGCAACTACTTGAGGTATTGCATTGAGACTTGATACAATGGTACTCAACCATTCAACCTACTTAATTAACCAAGTTAGATAACTCTTGTTTGCATTTAATGCAAATAATAGGCCTTTATTTTTTTACTTAGAAATTCTGGTTAAGCTTTTGCGTGCAAGCACACATAGGTTAATATTTCAGCAACTACTTGATGTATTGCATTGAGACTTTATACAACGGTATTCAACCACCAAACCCAATTGAATAATCAAGTTGGATAACTGTGTTTTGCAAATAATGGCCCTCTATTATTACACTTAAAAATTCTGGTTAAAATTTTGCATATAACCACATGTATGTTAATATCTCCGCACATTATGTATTGCATTGAAATCTTATCTAACAGTGATCCATGCATGTTTCGCCCAAACTGTTCAATCCTTACACTGAAAAGCGGCGGAATAGTCGAGCGCGCTGTCTCTGTGACAGCTCTTGTTCTAATTCCCTTGAGTAGACTTGTAGTAATTTTATCATAAAAATTATAAATGTAGATTGGACAACAAGCCTTTCAGAAACTTGCCATGATTATAACAACTATCTGACTGGTTTGAAGTGAGACTGTTGACAGACAGTAACGGTTTAAACGCCATCCATCATAAATGGTATTATATTGTAATAACTTTGTTCAACTTCTTGAAAGACGGTATATCGACATACAAATAATGAATATGAGCATTGCTGTTTTTCTTTAATTGAGGCTAAAACGTGTACAAAACAACAATCCCAACACTCTTTTATCGGTCTAAGGGTTATTTCTTTTACGTTTAAAACAAACCCCGTGCTTTATGCAATGAAAAATACGCACACCCTGCAAAATATTGCATTATCAGGTGCTGATTGCGATTGGGACGCTCGCTGTTGTAATGATAAGTATACTAGTATCTGCAAATAACGTTCAGACTCGTGACTTTTGAAACATAAAAAGTGTATGAAATAAATCGCTCACGTTTATTTTTAGAATTTATTTTAGTGTTGTTTTCCTATTTTCAACAACAAATATTCTAAGAACGTTAAATTTGTCATTAAATTAATGTTAATCTCTTCATCATTTTGACATTTTCTTGCTTTTTAGTCATACTGATTTTTGTTGAAAAACGTTTTAGGTTGTTGTTTTTTGAATTCAGCAAGAAATGAAGCAGTTTTTTAATATTTTTTTTTACCTAAGATATATTGTGCCCATTGGAATAAATATAGAAAACTGAGAGTGTGTAATGTTTTGATTCAGCAAGGTTTGTTCGATGTTCATGACCTTTAACTGTCCTTTAACTGTAATCTAACACTTTTATTCAATGAATTGTGCATTACTATCGTTATCATACTTATAAAAATACATATTGAATTATAGACGAAAATGCTCAGCAGCAAAACGAACAACGCTGCATTTTAAAGTAATTCATCGAAAAACGTACATGACAACACACACTGATCACACACGTGTGTTTAATAATGAATCGACCGGAAGGATTGGTTATTACACCTGCCCCCAGAGTCTGAGTTTGTAAAGGTCTGAAAATAGCAGAACAAGGTATACACAGTTTACCTTAAACTAATGTTTAAATCGGCGTGTTCATTACAGGGAACAATATCGTTCGATCTGGTGAGGCTTTGTTCGTGTTTTGATTTTCTGTGTGTTCAGTACTGTAAAAAACGCTGAGTGCTTAAGTTGATGCTTATGTAATATGTTATGTCAATGCGCCTCCTGATAGATGGTTGTATCTTAGTGTATAATTAATTTTGTTTATTTGATATCAAGATGATATAATGATGAGAAATAGTTTAAATTTGTATTTGATTTACATAATAATTATTAACAATTATAATTCCTCCTCTCACATAGAAATGATATTAAACACACCATCCTCTAATTTGAAGCAATTTGTCTGCAAATCGAAAGTCAACCGATTCCATTTTCTATTACAATTTCAACTGTTTCTTTTCACACTTTCACATTAAGGTTAGAAGAACAACAAAGGCATGTCGTGAAGATTTCAAGCTTTGAAATCATAAACGCGATGAGCTATTTATCATTGATGAGCTATCGATAAATCATTGATGAACAATATGCTATTGATGAGCTATATTTATCATTGATGAGCTATATATCATTGACGAGCTCTATATCATTGATGAGCTCTAAATATCATTGATGAACTCTATATCATTGATGAGCTTATTATATAATTGATGAGCTATAGATGCTTAATCTAAAAAAACGTTTCTTTCTGTCCTTTTTGTTTTTCAATGTATTTCGTTATTTGTATATATTGCCATATATTTTCGCACGACAGCTAATGTTATTAAAACAAACAGAGGTTTTCAAACAACATTTTGTATTACAAGCAAAACTTAATCTCAGAATCCGTCCAAGAGTTTTTCTCCAGGACACAGTCTTAATCAAAGAAAAACTACCAGCGAATATTTACAGCTTCAGAATATTTTGTGCAATAAATAACTACCCTTTTCATCACTATGAAAAAAACCTTCAGGAGTTCCCGACTATTGCTATCAGATAGATAAGAAAGTCACGGTCGGACCTCTTCCAGAGGAATTTTTTAGGAGCATAGCTTGCAGTCAGAACTTAAGATTAAAAGTAAACATTTTGTTGACTCTCAAAACGTGAATCACATTCGCCTTGAGTTGTGGCATTTTTGTTGACACTAAAACACTCTAAAAAAATACATTAAAGTCGCATTAAGTTGTTACTTTGAAACACATACAACATTTTTCTCTGAAATATTTAATTGTGTATACATTGGGAAAAAACTGCTTCAATGAAATATTGTGATGTCGATAACTGCGATAACACTAGATAACAATAAACACTTAACTTCGATTAATCTTAAACTCTTGCTTCAAAGACTCACTGATTTGTTAAGAACTTCGTTTATTCTGTTCGACATCTGATTCACAAGACATGATATGCAATATTAATGTACCTAAGGATATAAGTTTTTCAAAATATACATGGCTCTAAAAGATAGTATGTATATATCTTCAGATAACGGCACATAACGAAGAAAGGCATACTGGAAAAGAGAAAAAAATGTATTCATTTAGTAATTAGCAATAAGTAATATACCAAAAAAAATGTTATTTTACATATAACTGTATGCCGCTTTATAATTTTTCATTTCTCAACCTCTAAATGGTAGTTTTATGATTTATATAAAAACAACGAAGCATGGTTTTTGGGTGATAATGATTCTTGATATATTTGTTTTGCTACCTTAAAAAGAGTGGTTTTATTGCCAAGGAGGTGTTCGTTTTATTATCTATACATGTATATACATAAATACAAACAGGCAAAACAAACTGAAATAAGGACCCCTAAAGTCTCTGAAATAAGCATACTCGACAATAGAGGAAAGTGCAAATGAACATATTCTGCGATCTGATCCTTTGTCAGCAGTCTTTTATCTTTTTATGTAAGTATGTGAGTTATTAGAGCGATTCAGCTCATGGTTGAGCTTGATCGCGAGAGTACCCCACAAATACTGTAACCAAGTTTCATTATGATTGAATAATACGTTTTGATATAATAAGATAATATTAACCTACTATGTGTTAATGTTACGGCACAGTCACTCTCCAGAACTTGCACCATAAATGGATTATAATACTTAAGTTATGTTCTACATAAGGTTCCAAAAGTGGCCCCTATGTGTACTATATTAAAGAGTCTTTCGGCAACAAACAGTGCTATTAACAGTACACTTAAAGTATTTAAAAAAAATGTACAAACATAAAGAGCCTTCATTATTAAAAAATGTAGAGTGTCTACAAATTGCAATAGTACTTTGTTATCCTTTAATTTTCACTGCTGTTGACAGGGAAAACGAGACAGCAGAATTAGGCTATTTGAAAACCAATACTCAAAAAGCATGTCTGTAAATGCAAAATTGGATTATTCTAGCGGATGTAAACCAGTTATGTGAGCATTTCGCCACATGCCATTCAATTTAGGACAATGTTTCTTTGAAAGTAGATACATTTCCTGGAATCTCCCTAATTTGTTTATGTATCCGTATCTTTCAGATTTAAACACAATCACAGGTTTAAAAAACACATTTCTTTGTAACATATATGTATGTTATATATGTTGTAATCACTCACACATCCTTTCTTACTTAATCTTGCGGAACTTTTATAAACCTGTTTATAGATTCTCGGATATTCAGTACTCTCCGGGCATGAGAACAATTTTTACTTAGAACAAACGTTTAAAACATTAATTGTACGGTTTTATATCTCACCTCCTACTTTACTGACGCTTAAATGTGTCTTGAGCGATCACGTGGAGGGGATGTATACTACATACACGCCTTGTAATTATATAACTCACAAACGGGAAATTAAAAGCCCACCAAACAAAATTAACATGAAAACATGAAAACTACAGTGACAAGTCCAGTGGTTATACAAAATCTGCAAGTGTAGTTTGAAGTTACTTGCGTTAAAATGATTTGGCTTTTGAGTCTGAAAGAATGAAAGCGGGGCAGTTAAGTGAATTGCTGGACCAATTTGACAAAAAAAACTCCACACGGGGGAAACTTTATCCATTGAAATGATGATATTGATTTTGATAAATGCCAATAGGAAACATGTTTATCAACTTGTACAGAAATAAAAAAATTTATCATGATCAAAGGCAAACAACTCTGACATTCTGGGAAACTGAAGAAATGGACAATATTGATGAGATTTGTCCTATTATCTCTATTAGTCTGAAAGTCATCATTTCTGATAGTAAACAGGATTTTATTTTCAAATGACTATTGAATAGAGTAGACTATTAAATTGTCTATAATATAAATTAATTGTTACTGTTAAATGTTTTCTGCATTCTATGTTCATGACATTTACTCATCCTAGCGTCATCTAAAAATGAAAGTGATTCATATAGAAGCACCAATAAAACAATTATTGATGTGAACTTTGTCTCTAAAACTAGTCCTTCTCCTTTATCTTCAATAAAACAGTACAGAATATTAATCATAAACTATTTTTTTCCTGACTTACAAACAATATAATTATAAATAATACGAACGTTCCTTCTGTTTTTCATTTGTATTTTGTTAAAGTAACTTTTGAGTTATGATACAACAAGTTAACATTCAATATTCATAAAGTATTTTCAACGATGGTATGCCATTTACCCATGGTCATTGAACTTCATGAAAAAGCTCAATCAATATTTTCTAAGAGTAATTTGCCTCTGGTACATACAAAATCAACAGTATTAATTTAAAGCGTGTTAATACTATTAATATCACTAATATATACTTTTAGGCAACCGTGGTTTGTGGTCATCAAGCCGGAAAACTGAATTTTATTCGGGTATTATGTTTCCTTAACAATATAAGATCACGTGCTCGCTTAACATCATACCAAGTTTGAAAACGCTTGTTCACAATGAGTGTAAAATATATAAAAAAAAGACGATATCAATACAGTTGACAGCTTAAACTTTAAATTCAAGCACACTTTACACCACATATATAATACATTGGGTATCAGTTTAAAGAAACTGTGCGTGATGTTACATATCACAAACTTTCTTGATTTCCTGCCCCTACCAGTACAAATAGGCTCAGACTTTCTTTACAGAACAAATCCAAACACTTACTGATTTATATAGAACAAACAGTTTTTCCACATAAGCTGTGTAAACTTGGACGGCAAATTATTATTGATCACTATCACGTCAAATGTCACAACTTTAATAAAATATTTTTATATTTTTAAATTATTCTTTGAGTTGCGTACCGACTAAATTCAAACGCCCATAAGTAACGCGTTCAGTTATAATAGCTGTCAACTGTTATTACAATACAGCTAAACAGATTAATAGATTTATATCAACAAGGTACCTCAACCAAATGACACCGAGTTATAAAACGACGCTATAATTAATTTGCCACAGAATTTCAGACATTTTGTAAATTTCTTTCATAAAAGCTAAATCGTGTTTAAACAACTGCAGCCGATTGCATAAAGCTGAAATAGATTATCGTTTGCAAAATGTGCACATAAAAACAACCTGTTTGGTCAACGGTCGATTATCATTGAACAATCAATAAATAGTTCGGGAAGGTTAAAAAATCAAATAATTATCCACTGTTATACAATTGGCTACTGCACGATTAACGTTCATTTTTTTAATCAAGCAATGTTTTCCATTACACTTACCTTAACATTTCCTGTTGTAAATGATTATTTGCGTTCGACAAAGTTTGAAAGCATACTCCTGAGTGAGAAACAACCTTCTATGCGAAATTCAAATGATGAATAATAGACTAATCACAGTTTTAAATACGTTTTAGTCGGGGAACATCAAACAAAACAGTTGCAGACACTTTACTTAATTAAAAACTTTTTCATGGACGTCTTAAATTAGTTCTTAATTTTTTTGTGTATCAGTTTCTCGATTCATGTGGATAATTGGTTACAATTGTGGTACTTTTTTAAGTTGCATTGGTTTCGTCTCTTACACTCAACTATTTTTGATTATCCATTGAAACACGTTGATATCCTTTTTCATTCTCGTCAGAAACAGGTATACATAATATATACATACAGCTACTGTACACGCACTTGTTATCGTTAGGAATAATCTAAACTTACTTAATACTGCGTGCTATATCCAATAAAGTATACCACTTGTCTTCAATTTGGTATTCATTGCTAATTACATATTTCTTAGCCTCTGGGCCAACGATAATTGAGTTATTCTGCAATATTGGAGTGTAAGCTACGAGCAGACGAGACAAGCAGTATCAAAGACGTATTAAACAATATCCCGATTGCTGATTAGTTAATCTATTTTAGCCAGAGAAACAATTGTTGGAGTATACCAGTCTTATGTTTCTCATTCTCGATAAATGAAAGGGTCAACAACCTACACAAAACGTGATTCTTTGATGATCTTGAAATGCATTCTAAATAGATTACGTACAATATTGGTTAAAATGTATTATAATTATACTCTTTTGATGTTGCAAAGGAAAAGGTTTTGTCCGATTGCTTTTGGACTTGGCCCAGTTAAGACATTTAACAAACACCCCGATTGATGACAAAAAACTTAGAATTTACTTACATCGAATTTGAGACACACAATGAATGAACAACACAGACATACCAGATTTGCATCACCATTCTGTATCAACAAATGATAGGAATACCGCATTAGAGAGGTCGACGAAACGGTAGTTCACTCGGATTTCAAAACATGTGTATAAAAGCTCAACCTCAGAGTTGTTGACCTTGATGTTTGTTTTGGCATGTCATAAATGGTTAGTTTAGTAGAAGAGTTCTTGTCCATGAAGCTTTTATTTATTTTATGGTTTGATTTGTGATTTGTTCCTGTAATGTATGAGTTATTACTAGTTAGGGTTTAGCTAGTTGACATTGTTCAGGCGATCCTTTGAATTATTGGAGCCTAGTTGTTTTTACTGTTCTTTTTTCCTACAGTGTCATCTAATATTTAACGTGTATGCAGTCACGACGGTTAGAAATGAGATGGAATTAGGTTAATACTAAAGGCAAAAATCTGCTAAAATAATTGAATTCACATTTCAATAATAGTTTACGAAATCTGAGTTACTCAAACATATTTAAAAAAAGACAATCACAAAGATCATCGTTACCTTAGGGTTTCCAGCAATTTCGAACAAGATGAGCAATGTCAGTTTGCTTCTTAAGATTAATTGAGAAATAATCCAATATCGTTTAGTTTCAATGTTTGAATTTGTTATTTGTAATGGTTAGACCAGCGAGACCAAGTATTATAGACTGTAATGAGGGTCAAGGTATGCACTTATTCGCCTGACTAATGAAGACACACAGCTTTGGCGTTTGCAATGCTTCGCCGTCAAATGATCGTTTGATTTAGATTCGAATAAGAAAATGATGAGCTGTCATCTGATTTGCAACATATGATATGCAATAGTAGTGTGCCTTAAGAGATAAGTTTTTCAAAACATAGATAGCTCTACAAGATATTTTTTGAATATCTAACAACACATCACATAATGAATTGTCACAAACGATGAAAATAGCATATTGAGAAAGTAAAACATTGTCAGTTAGTAATTTTCAATAATGTATCTACTAAAAATCAATTTATGCATTTAATGCATTTCTAACTTCATGCCCATTTATTAATTTCTTATTTCTCTAATGTAAAAACCTTTAAACTTGTTCAGCTGTTGGGTGATCATGATTCCTATTTTTGTTTAGCTACTTTATGAAAAAAGGGTAGGTTTATTGGAACGAACATGTCCAGCAGACAACAACTGGATAATACTTTGATTTGGATAAAGCTAGTGGAAATGTTAATTAATTGGTCAATATATATCCTATAATGACTGTCGACCAAACAAACTGTTGGCACGTGAAAAAATAACCTGCGGATAAGTTATTGCGTATTATACAATTGGCTGCTGTTGTTAAAAAGCTAAACGTGTATATACAGGGATACAAGCTGGCAAAACTAAACTGAATAAGGACCCTGACGACAAACTGGAAATGAAATGACGTCAATTAATTAATGTTTAGCTACATGCTGATCTCTTTGCGAAAAATTGCAGTCAAAGTACAGGCAAAACCTCCGTGTCGTAGTCGTCGTCGGAAGTGGCATTGCTGTCTTCCCCAACGGCGTCTATTTGGGAAAAGCTTTGAAAATAGGTCATAGCAAAAAGGTTGTTTAAGTTATCCAAATGTTGCGAGGGACAATGCACACAACTCAACTTTTTACAACTGGTCTTTTCAATGTTCGACTGCGACCCATTTGTGAAACAATCGACAGACGTGCGTGGGCGATTGCTCGTTAATAATCACTGTCTTTGTTTTTGTGTCAAACAACCAAACTGTTAGCCAACAAAACTCAAAACAAAATATATCAATGATACTGACGCATGCGTGTCAAATGAAGATAAAATTGTATTAGTTTATAATATAAATCAATAGATCAATACCGCTTGCCATTCAAAGATATGACCTTGTTTTGATAAAAGAACCATAAAGAAGGTTACAGTATTACATGTTTTCGATGCAAACCCAATAAATGTATACAAATGATAAACGCAACAACAGATAAACGTCATGAAATTGAAATGACTGATGCAGCTCTAGTTTACTGTTTGATAGGATATACACATGTATGATCCTGTCTTTCTGCACAAGAGTAGAAGAAGGTTTGTTCAAGGAAATATTACAAACAGTATATATTTCATCAACGTCTCGTTTTTGACGATGATTTTTTATACATTCTAATAAAACACAGTAAGATAGAAATCTGATTCTTATCTTTATTTTATCAATAATGTATGTTAACAACGCAATCAATAAATAAACAGATAAAAAAGAGCTTTAAACAAGATATTCCTGACGGTATTGAACATATTAATGCTTCACTTTCTCCCAACCCGATTTAATTAAAAAAGGTTACTTGATTTACAAGTGCTTGGTAATGGTTTATAATTACGCATATTAATGTCTTATAAAAAGATGTTACGAAGTAATGTGCTTGATATATTTCTCCGAACAACCAATCAGTTCGATTGCATTGTTGTCGTTAATATACAGACGAGTGTGCTTATTGAGTTCTGGCAGGTCCTTCGGGCTGAGTGGCTCTTGAAAAGGATTACTAGTTGAAGTTGTTACAGCTATCAGTGAATATTCTCGTAACTTATATGCGTTTTATATTTACATATGTTTATGGGGTATTAATGGCTTTGAAACTATGCATCTTTTAGGGTTTAATAATCACTTTCTTGAGACTTTATGCTATTTTGATGGGTATTTCTTTATACAAATCAATGTGATTCAATGGTAAACGTTTTGCAAAATATAGACTTGTACAGATCGAGTCCTGTCATTAATTAATTTGTATTATCAATAAACACCAAACCATAGGCATTGATCAGAAAATGTTCAAACTTGGTCAGAATGTTCCCCTTGATCAAATCTCGACCACTTGTAAAAGTGGGTCACAAGGGTCAAAAACTAGGTCAATAGGTCAAATCTTGGAAAAATCTTTGTAACAAACTAGAGGCATTATACATGTTCAAATATTCATGAAACTTAATAAAAAAGTTTTCCTTGATTAACTTTTTGACAAGTGTAAAACAGGGCCACATAATAAAAATTAGAAAACTGGGTCACGTGTCAAATCTGACAAAAATCTTGGCCGAAACCATTTCATGGTAGTGATTGCTCGGATTATGTTTTTAATTTCAAATAATTCCAAACAAACTCAAACTAATATCCAACGTTCATAACGGTCCATTTCTCTGCAGCCATATAACATGTTAATATAGGAATATTCCACCTACTTTTCATTTCTAATCCATGAACTTTGCCTAATCAGGCGGGGGATATCAATTCAACGAATTTGCTTGTTTTTCAGTGAATGTTGATTCATCAGCGCATTTTTGGACAATCAAATTTACTACACGCTGTAAATAAGCAAATTACTAGTTGTATGCTAATCCACTGCAGCAAATAAAACTCACTCCGGTAATCATCCGCAGTTAACCTTTATTTTAATACATGTAAAAGATCATCGATCTATAAACAGGTCATAAAACGTTCTTATTAGGTTATTTTAGACGGCGTTTCAGCTTCTATATCCTGCACATTATCTCCCTACTTGATCTCATTTGCAAGAAATGTTAACTGCATTTGCTAGTGTTGTTAATGGTTCATATTGACGTATGGGTATGTCTCAAGACGGTGATATTAAGTATTAGTTCTTGATTTATATTTTCGAACAGAAAACGAGTTTGATTGCGTTGGTGTCTTATAAATATGGTGTGTTAATGTCAATATAATGGCAGGTGGGCTTAAAAGCTCCTGAATGGCACATGTGCATGTACACATTTATATTTTCGACGTATTCTGGGTGTATCTTCTAGAATCTATTTATCACTTTCTTGAGACTTCATGATTATATGGCGGGTATCTTTTTTCTTCTTCACAGATTATTATGGTTTCATTGACCCTTTTGGCAAAGCTTGTACAATAAATTAAGTTTTTATTATTAAAAAGCAAACCAAAAGAAGCATACACTCATTTGTATAGTTATTTGTGAGTTCAAGTTTATAAAAAGTAATTTTCATCAGAAGTAATATTGCTGTTCGACAAAGTGAAGTATTTTCGGAGCTTACCATTGTCTCTTGTTATAATTTCAATTGCATTCAAAATTAAAAAAAACATAAAAAATATTATAATGTCTAGCTCAATAAATCGTACAAAGCAAATTGAAATTGATTTTTACAATATCCAAGCAAAATGATCTTGTACATTCAAAACTGCTTGGCACTTATTATATTGCGTGATATGTGACAATGAAAACTCAGAATCAATCTGATTGTTTAGAATTTATACTTTTTATTTCATTTATAAAGTTTAAAAAAAGACCAAACACAAATGGTTGGGGAATGCCATAAAATATTGAAAGGAGTAAACATTAATAAGAGTTATATAGAGTGTATTATGTGCTCTGAATTAGATAAAACCTGTTTTTTTTCGATGAATATCCACGTTTTCTTACTGTTAATCTATTTTGCTCAAGAGAATTCGCCTACTTATGATATGTATAATATTGATTTATTTCAAACCATACAAAATTTTTATTTTGGTTATATTGGTAATTAATTAACGCGGAAGTCAGATAGAATGTCTAACCGGTTTGGTGAACTGTTCTTAGATGTAAGTAAAAATCAGGACTAACGTGTTTGGAAGTGAAAGCAAATGAATTTATAGTTCTTTGAATTGAAACAATATCCAAATCAAACAGGCATCTAAAACTTCAGTTATTCATAAATACATTATCGGAAGGCGACACTTCAAGACATTGGGCTCTAATGATGCGTTTCCTATCGTGATGAAGTAAATTCAAGCTTCGTTTGTTTGAATAGCATATATTAATTTAACGAGCGTACACTTTTATTATAGTAGTAATTTCTTAATGTCAATCTTGCAATCGATATAACACTGAAGAAATTTTATCTCAATCTCAAATGAAGAAGGTGATAACTATATATTGATACAAAAAAGGCGTTGATACTTGTTTAGTCGAGTTGTTTTCGCATACAAATATTACGTAATGAAGTATGTCTCTTCATTATTTTGCAATCCGAAAGGTCATATTTAACGTATTTTAAAATGTGATGGCATTAAATGACATCCAATGGCATTCAATGTTGATGAAGTTTTTTTTTATTTTTCCAATGAAAACCTATTCATGCTTCGCCGTTAAACATATTAACCAATCAAATCTAATATTTGCTTTGTACTAAAATACCGCATAATGTTAAGCTATTATTCTCAAAATTTTATAATCTGCAACGATAGTAAACATCCCAATCTACTGATTTGGTTTGACCATATATTGCAGCATACTATGTCTTGCGGGGGGCCGATCAAAAGTAGCTCATGTGCTAACGCTTTGCTGCAGTGTCAGTATTTCAACACGTGTTGAGTATTGGAGTGAATATTACGAAGCATTACTTCAGGATTTTTTTCATTCTGACGTAAGTCTACTGTAAAACCCACACCGCTGCCAGCGTTGATGTTCGAATTTGGATCATTTAATCAATCAAATCACAATATTTTGTTATTAACTATTCCTATGATTTTGTCTTTAGGTCTTGTAATAAAACCACGATTATAATGCCTTATCGCAACGCAAAGTCGGCAGTCAATTTATATCCCCCTCCCCCACTAAGCAATTTTTAACAAGTTCTTAGCACTTCAAAGGGCTCAATGTAAGTAGTCGATATCAATCACCGGGTGATGTGTAACTTATGCCAACTGTACATGAATGTATTCTTTAGGGTTTGTGTTCGTCCCTCTGTAGTAAGTTCCACGTTGATAAGCAAACGAATATACTCAACTGTTGAAGGTGGCAATTGGTTTAAGTTGGTGTGTGAAATCGATTGACATACTTTATATGATAGATACTTGTTTAGAAATTTGCTTGGTGTATTTAGGCGGAGCAAAACTTCACCATAATCCTCAAATGATAAATAACTTGTATTTAAAAGCATACTTGTGTTTTATAAGACAAGGTGCGCAATTCGAAAAGAGATCTGAAAAGTGTGCTGGAAAGTGTGCTGAAACCTGTTAGTTATAGTTAGAGATAGTTTTGATAGCTAGATTAAAAACTGCTTGAGGCATCAGTGTTTTCGGCACGATAACAGTTTTCTTGAAACTTCGCATACGAAGCAAATTCAATCTTGTAGTTGAAGTTCAAAGCTAACAGAGCGCACACTTTAGATTTAGTTTTATGTAGACATGGACATTTCTATTTTTTAGTAAATGCACATAAACTCTATGGATGATAAAGTTATTTTAAAACACTGCAATTGATCAAATTATAAGTTGTATGTCAATCAACTGCTGCAAATACAACACAGTCATGTACGCATCCGCTGTTTCTCTTTAACTTATAGTATGTTATGTATCTTAACAAACTCATTGATCTATAAACATATAAAATGTTATCTTTAAAGAAGTATTCGCGTCAGCGTCCCATCTACTTTATTGGTGCACTGTCTCTCAACTCGATTGAATTTGCAAAACATGTTAATTGAATTTGCATGTGGCTGATAATGGTTCATATTGACGCGTAATAATTTCTACAGAGAGGTGCTTTTATGAAGTGTTTTACTGGGTTTATACTTTCAAACAAATTACCAGTCGGATTGCGTTGGTGTCGTTTATTGTGCTTATTAATTGTTCTGGCAGGTCCTTCAGACTTATGTGCTCTTGAGAAATTTTACTATGAATCGTTATTGCCATTATTGAAATTCTCATCAAAACGTATCTATGCTTCCAAGTGATGAATTTTCTAGGTTTTCAATCACTTTCTTTAGAGTATATGATTAAATAACGGGCATATTAATATTTTTTTGCAAATCGATGTTGTTTACTTGGACATTCTTGGCGATGAACACTATAGCTAGGCAAGACTATTGTATGCTCTTTAAGAAGCATTGAAAAGTAAGTTCTGGCTTACTTTAGCTAGGGAAAAGTTAACATCTCGAGTAGGATCATTACCAAGTTTCAAAAATGTTCAGATCGTGATGTTGACTAATATAGGTCTGGTCATGTACTATATTTAAACTGTTGGTATGTCTAAGCATTAATCTGAAACTGAAACTGAAACTGACAGCAGTCATGTCGTTGTTTGATTCATAAATCCAAAAAACTACAACAATGACAACAAGCCTAGAAGAATGCGTGATTTTTTAAAAGTTATATTTATAAAATAAATGTAATCGATTAGATGATGCAATATAACAATGGTCAATCAAGCCTGTAGACTCGCGGTTTGCAGTGACAATGTTCAATACTATTTCATGATTACGCTTAAACGGGAATTTATACAAGTCTAAGTATTTTTATTTAGCAGCTAGGCCGCCGATGGAATAATTTCGATCATCATACAGATTAATTTTACCACTTACCGTGAGTAACATGGAAATATTATACGAAATAGTACATGTTTTACAAATTCGTGACATTCCAGGTCAGATCAAAATCATTGAATCATTGCAAACGGAATGAAGTATGAAATATATTTAAAATATTCACAAAAATATTCATAAGGTTTCTTTCCCAATGAAGTCAAATGTATAAAGATGTGCATAGCGTCTAGATCGTGAAAATGATGTCAGTGTACGGACGCCTTGTTAAAAATATTCCTTAACATGTTCAGGGTAAGTATGTACACTAATGTACACTTGCCCAATCAACAATGTCGTCATTCTTATGCCATAATTCCAAACCATTAATTCCCTAGCGGCAACTTACATCCATAGAAAACAATGACTACCTTAGCAAACTATGACGTCCTTAGTTACAAATGACAAACTAAGCATTAAGCTTTAGGCATGGTCACCAATAACTTCCTTTGCAATCTCTTACTTACTAAGCAACCAAGGACTATCTTTGCATCCATGACTTCCTTACTTTCGAAAAATCAATGACATTGTTTAGAAATCGAAGACCTTTTTAGCAATCAATGACTTCCTTTTCAAACTAATGTCTTACTTAGCAATAAATGACTTCTGTTTTCAGCTACAAAGTACTTTCTTAGCCTCAATTCACTAACTTAGTCACCTAAGACTTCCTTAGCAACCTAAGACTTTATAACAATCTATGACATCCTTAGCAACCAGTGACAACCATAGCATCCCGATAATTCCGTATTATCTATGTTCTTCTTCCTTTGTTACCAAAGTCTTCCAAATGACAACCTACATTTAAAGCAACCAATGACTTTAACCGCGTACTTCCTAAGTATCATGTGACTTTCTTAGCAACTAATTGATATTTAAACCATCACTTGCTTTCCGGACATTTAAGGACTCCCCAAGCAACCAGTGACACTCTTTCTACTACTTTCCTCCATAGCACCCGATAACTTCTTAAGGAAAACATATTTTCAAAGCAAACAATGAGTTCTTTAGCAGCCAATGATAACCTTAGCAACAACTTTCATACAAAGCAACCAATGACTCCTCTACTTCTTAATCAACCACTTTCTTCCAAGGAAATTACTGACATCCATATTAAACAATGTCTTCCTCAGCAACTAGTGGCTTCCATATCCATCCTTTCTGTTTCAATTGCCAACACACCCATCGTCCCTCAAAACAATCGCCTGTCAATGGCCTGACTAACCTAAAAATTAATATTGATTAAGGCAAGCAGCATCTTTCTTAAAGTGATATTCATATTTAAATCAATATTTCAACATAAATTTTGAGTGATAAACCTTAAAATACTTACTAAATAAAACATTTATTGAAAATATTGACTACTGATAACAAGATTGTAACCGTGTATTTGATAGCTGAAAATACACAAATATTAAAAGACTGGTGGGTCCTAAAAGATGTACAGTGGTCAACTTACATCTCTTAAGGCCGAAATACAGTGTTTTCTGCACTTTACTTTAAACACGATATCCTTCATATAAACCATTGTTTTCTATTTTCTATATTTATTCATATTTTTCGGTAAATTAAAATGATTGTATTAATTGTGGTACTGCTTTTAGGGATATTTTTAATAATATGAGCAATATAGTAATATTTAAATATTAATGTAAAGCTGGCGTGTCTGACAACATTTCACAATTAAAATCGAACGTTGTGTCGACATCAAAAGTGGAAACAATGTTGAAAAAACAACTTAAATACGGTCAATGTATCAATGACAACATCTTTTTAACGCTGACATGGCTACGTTGTGTATTTTTTATTGTGTCCCTTTAAATATGCAAACAATATATGATAAAATGCACCTCACAAACATGTACATTTTAACATTTCCATCTAAAATATTTGCAACAGAAATTGATGTAAAAAATATTATAGAAATGTAAATTGATAATAATAATCTATATCTATCTTTTTAAACATACTACTGTTCATAAAAGTGGATGTAAAATTGTTTCAATATGAGATGTTCAGAACACTAAGTTTTACTCTGTTTGTTAGAGATTATAAGTCATCTTTGCAAGAATTTCTATAACAATAATTGATTATTATTACCTTTCCACTTTTAAATATGTATAACTAACTATAATACTTAGCTTGGAAAAAAAATAGGGGAAAAAGCCTGAGAGATTGGAAGAATGGGTACGTGTGATTGGATGCGTGTGTGTTTGTGTGCGTTAATGTGTAGGCGTGCGTGTGTGTTGGCGGGGGGATGTGGGCTAATAAATAAATAAAACATATAGAATAGTTATAATGCCATTACTGCCTTAATATATGTGTATTGTTTTGTACTCTGTGTAATATAATAAACTTTTCCATAATAAGTAAGATTCACAGATGTTAGCCTCAGACTAAAGTTCGAGTTACTTTACATAACACACTTCACAGTTAGGTCAACGTTGAAATATCAGGTCTTCAACACGTTTGAGACTTAGTATTTTTCATCTACGTTTTGAAGTTGAAGAATAGATGTTCAACGTGGTTGTGCCTTCTTGGATTACTGATTAAAGTATTGATATACTCCCGATTAGCTAGTTTACTCTTCTCAGTGCCTTACTAAATCAATGTTTTGCCATTTGAACCAAGCGTTTCGAGGATCTGTGTTTCAACACAATATTTGTTCCCCTTTTTTAAAAACCCTCTACAGTTAGTATAATCAAGGCATTGTCGCATTTAGCACTCTCACTCTCATTTTTTCGAGGAATTACGATTTTCCATGCACATCGCACGCATTTTCGGTGCTTCTGCCATTTATGGTCCACCTGTTCAAACCAGCCTATTCAACAGTGCTTCCCTGTGGTGTCAGTTGTCCATGTTGTTTACAATGCTTATCACTCCGTTGTCAACTTGCCTGAGATATGTAGCCCTAGTATTGCAGTGCTATCAAAACTATGATTAATTAATTTGTCATGAAAACATACTTAACCACACAATGAATTTGCAAATTCAAGTTTATTGTTTAATTTGATATCTAAAATACTATCTCTTTTAATAAATAAGCTACATTTTGAATTATTTACAAACGACATAAAAAAATTGTAACAAGTAGAATTTTACACAAATCTAAGGTTTAGCCCTATTAATCGTTTTATTAAATTATTTTTAGCAATATCCAAACACAAAGATAGATGTTCTAGTGAGAAATGCTTGACCTTTATCACGATCCGTAAATTAATTGCATGGGATATGTAATATCAGTACACCTCAGGCAAGACATTCAAGATGGCTGTGTGAGATAGCGTGAAAAAGGCCAGGTGATTTAGATCGCTGTATATGACCACGTGAACAAGGTCAGACGGTCTAAGATGGCTGTATAAGATAGCGTAAACAAGGCTAGATGTTTTAGATGACTGTTACAGATAGCGTGGGCATGATTTATATATATACGAGGAGTCTATTGTTATAAATACAATGAGATATAATTATCTTGAGTTTGTATTTCTAGTTTCATTTGATATGTTTTAAGCGTTTCTATTTATTGAATGCCGTTTTATTATAATAAAGTTATGTGCGTGTTGCTTTTTGTGTCTCCCGTTGGTTGTCTGTTTTGAATTGGCCAGAGATAATTTGGCTTTTTAACTATATGGTAGTCAGTTGATGGTTACTGTTTTGGCCATGTCTTTTCCTCGGTAGGTTTGACTAAATAATGAAAGGAAACCACAATATTAGTTTCAAATTATTTCTTTTACAACGATTGTGAAACAAGTAATTACAACAGTTTATTAAACGTTCTCGTAAGCAAGATGTTAAGAATATGGTCTAGTATTGAGGGGGAAACCAAAGTACCAAGAGAAATTTCAGTTGTCTGGCCTGGTGACCACTATCGTACGGTATTTACTGAACCTATCTAGTTAGTTCTTGCAAATAGCTGAAAATCAATATATCAGAGAAATTGCTGTTAACCAAATGGCCAATAAAAAACGAATAATGATATGTTGATAAATACATTCTAGATGACAGATCCTTCAGATCAACAATATAAAGGTCTAAGGTCTGTAAACGCCAGTCTCTGCTTTATTTAGACTGTACATTGACACCAAAAGGATGTGCGTCACTGTCAATACCTCAAAGAACTGGTGTAAGCGATATTCTATTTGACGATTTTTTTTATCAACACTGAACAACATACAAAAGTTGCATCGAGTTTAAGTATATATTGGGGCGCCGTAATACTATGTGTAGTGTATGAACCGTGGACGTAACTGTGAACTCATGTATTCAGTGACCAGCCTCATATCTATCCAAAAATTAAATAAAGTTAGTTAGTACTGCATGTTGAGTTGTCCCTTAGTTGGTACCTGATGACAAAAGATACAATTTAGCCATCTAGTTGTATTCCTGTAATTCTGTTTCATATAGGTGAACATATGTCCCTTATAAAATCCCACACTAGAATGCAATAAATAACACCATGCACTCATTACGGTTATTCCATCATGTTTATTTGTGGTAAGATTGATATGTTTGACAGGTAATTTCCTAATGATACGTCTGCAAGTAAACGTAGGAAGATTAATTTTGTTGTGCAGCTATGGCAGACACGCAAGTGCAAAAAATACATTCAATCAGCATTATCTTAAAATCCATAATACACTAGGGGGAGTTTTACAAAGAATCATAGCGTGATAGGAGATATTTTCAACAATAGTTTGCACAGTAATTTAAAACCCTCCTAGGTGAGTATTTGCTCCTTGAATTAATTATGAAAGGCCCCCTGGTCTTGATCTCAAATAATGTTTTGTTTAAAACATTATTCAGCCTGTTTAATGGGACATTCCATGAGTCTATTTTTTCCTACAGAAGGATACAAAATAATAAATGATGTTTATGTGCCACTATAGGTACATATATTTCGGAGTATATTTAGAAACAACATTACTTCTACTATCACAACTGTATATTTTGATATATTGCGTTTCCAAATGTAGTGATGTTTTGCATGATTTAATAAGGAATTATATCCACATAATATTGTAAATTACATAACATTGCAACAAATATTCTCGATGACAATTCTTGCATCCCAAGGAACGATTTATCTAATATAAAGTCACAGTTCGCACAAATTTCTTTTCACAGTTTGATACTATTTCGTAAAAACTGAGTTAAAGTCGAAAACACAGTCGAAGAAATAACAAAAGATAACAATTGGGCAAGTGTGATGTTCCTACATATTTAAAAAATGTTTGTGCTTTCGATATAAACGGGACCAAGGCTTTACATGCAAACCATTATGAAATCTTATCAGATCTTTGTGTACCGCTATTCTTTGTACTGTTTTTATTTTCAAAACAAATTTAAGGTTTGCCAAAGATGTAAGTAGGTTGGAGATAACATTGGTTTAACATGAGGAATTATGACAACAAAAAGAATATAATGCTTTGTATATTTTAAGCCAAGCCTATTTGAAATCAACTTAACGGAATCTGGCATTAAATAGATACCTTTTCTGTTCGAATTTTGTATCCACAATAGTTGGTATATAAGGAAACGCGACGTATGCATACATGATGTTTGGATGCTGTTTGTGGAGTATTGTGCTGTTCTTTTATGTGTCTTGTTTGTGATTTTGTGATCCATGTCTTTGGCGTTTGCTCAGTGCCACTTAACTGGGTTTATGTTTAAACTTTTTGCTACTGAGCTTGTTTCAATAGCTTTTTGCACAAATGTTGGATCTTTTTTCTTTTACAATTTTCACAAGTCTTACTACACACGATAACCTAAACATGATCTCAATAATTTACCTTGAATTTATCAAATAAAATCAGCAAATAATGAATTTTGTTCCATGGTAATAATACATTAAAAACTACAAGGACAAGCCCTGTAGTCGAACATGTAAAATTCAACCATTTTACGGCACAAGGCAATGATTTAAAAAACAAATAACTAGAGACACGAACAAATACACACATTTTTACACAAAAACACACGTAATAAATCAAACTTACACCAAATACACACATACAAACATCACAAACCAAACGCACACTCTTTAAAATTGCTTAACCGTTAAGTTGTGAACGACATACATACACATTTATATAAATATATATATCAATTTTTGTTATGATAAAACGGAATTTCTTTCCGTCTCACCAGGGGAAAAAACTTGTACGAACCTTTATTTCCCCGTATCTCAAAACCCAATTTTTACAGCTCGATTGTCAGTACGATCTTTAAATTTCTTTTTGTTCTTTTATATTTTCTCGAGTCTTTGTTCCCTCAATTATTATTCTTAATAGGCTGTGCTGTCTGGAACACAATATAAAGACCGAAAACAGCTTGATATGAATGTACAGATTAATGAAATAGGAGTAAAATAAATATTTATGTATATTGTCGATGTTTTTAATATCTTAGATGGACTGTACCTATAGTGGATTGATTTCCCTTCAATATTTATATATAACTGGTCTAGTACTTTGAGAGAAGCGCAAACATGATGCACTAAGCATTTTATCTGACATTTGAATGGTTTCATGGGAGCTTATTACTTTGTCTAGGGAGAATGGATATACACTAATGTACTGTTTGTGAATGTGCTTTAAGAACTGATAACTGTTTCATTGCTCCTTTGGGGTAACAAACACTTTCCCAATTTAAGTTAAACAATAGAACATGGATAAAATAGATCTGTACTTGGCAAACGTGGAGTTCTGATGCACCATGCAATGCTTCGCAACAACAACAATATTCTAAGGCATCCAATCATTTAATTTCAATTTGTATATATTCGTTATAATAAGTTCCGAAAACATATGAATAATGTTTATGAATTAATGCTTTCTTTCCAGTAAACAACATCACAAAGTAAAGACTATATCCTAACACCTCTCCATGTAATTACCCATTCCCCGTGGTGTTAAAGCATTTCTAAGCTCCATTGAAATGTAGTATTTCATATAAATGCAGCAAATGTTAGCTTAGGGCGAAATTCTTAGATTTTAAGCAATTTATAAGAAATGTTTTGCAAAAATAACAACAATTGTTAGTTTTTATGTTGCCACATAATAATAATAATATAACCACCAAAAACGAATTGTTTGTGCTTAATGTCTTCAGTTGTTTTGCAGACGAAAAGTTTATATTATAAGATACCAAACTTATCACAATGTTATCAAATGTTCAGGTACAATAATTTATAAATACCCACTCAAAATTATGTAAAAAAATGTTATCTTTTACAATTGGATCGCGATTTGTTTGAACTGTACAGAGGCATTACAATATCAAAGCAAGTATTTTAAGTCGATGTCAATGTATTCCAGAAACACATCATACACCCTAATGGCCGTTTGATCAATTTTTCTAATTCCCTTGAGTAGACTTGTAGTAATTTTATCATAAATAATTGTAATTTAAATGCAGATTGGATAGCAAGACTTTCAGTAACTGGCTAGGATTATAACAACTATCTGACTGGTTTGAAGTGAGACTGTTGACAGACAGTAACGATTTAAACGCCGTCTAGCATAAATGGTATTATATTGTAATAACTGTGTTCAACTTCTTTAAAGGCGGTATATCGACACACAAATAATGAATAATAACGTTCAGACTGGTGATTTTAGAAACATAAAAAGTATATGAAAGCTTCTTAGAATTTATTTTAAACTTAGTGTGTTTTTTTCCTATTTTCCAATATTTAACAATGAATATTTTAAAAACCCTTTATTTGTCATCAAATTAATGTATATCTCTTCATTATTTTGAGATTGTTTTGCTTTTTGTCATACTGTTTGTTAAAAAACGTTTTTAGTTGTTCATCAAATTCAACTAAGAAAAGAATCAGTTTTTACTAATTGTTTTGTTGAACTATGATGCTTTATAAATTCTGCCCAATAGAATAAATATAGTCATTCCAGCTCCAATAGCGTATATTAAAGTTGCTGCAGTTAAAAAGCTCGTAGTTGGATCTTGGGTTCAGGCTTGCGGTCCGCCGAGAGTGTGTATTATTTTGCTTCAGCAAGGTTTCTTCAATGTACAAGACCTTTAACTGTCCTTTTACTGTAATCTAACACTTTTATTTAAAAAATTGTGCATTCTTATTGTTATCGTACTTATAAAAACACATTGAAAAAATGACGAAAATGCGTAGCACCCAAATGAATCACGCTGCATTTTACAGAAATTCATCGAAAAACGTACATGACAACACACACTGATCACACACGTGTGTTTAATAATGAATTCACTGGGAGTATTGGTTACTGCACTTGCCCCCAGAGTCTGAGTGTGTACAAATAACAGGTCTGAAAATAGCAGAACAAGTTATTCACAGTTTATTCACAAATGTTAAAATCGGCCTGTTCATTACAGAGAACAATATCGTTTGATCTGGTGAGGATTTGTTCGTTCTTTGATTATGTGTATTTTATGTAAAATCCACTAAAATAGCTTATGACTGTGAAAAACGCTCAATGCTTAATTTGGTGCTTATGTAATATGTTATGTCAATTCGCCTGCTGATAGATGGTTGTATAATTGATTTTGTTCATCTGATATTAAAATGATACAATGATGAGAAATAGTTTCAATTTGTACTTGATTTAAATTTTAAGAATTACAATTGCTCCTCCAACGCTGAAATGACATTAAACACACCATCCTCTCATTACGGATGTTCCCCCTTTTTTGTGCTATAACAGTGCTTTTTTTTAAAGCAATTCGTTTGCAAATCGAAAGTCAAACGATTACAGTTGCTATTACAATTTCAACTGTTTCTTTTTCACACTTTCGCATGCCTGAAGATTTTGCAATCATAAACGCTTATTTACATTGATGAGCGATCGATGAGCGATTGATCATTGATGAGCTATATATAACTTTGATGAGCTATATATATATCATTGATGAGGTATATATAACATTAATAAGCTATATATATATTATTGATGAGCAATGTATATATATCATTGATGAGCTATATATCTATCGTTGATAAGCTATATATATATATATATATATCATTGATGAGGTATATATAACCTAAATGAGCTATATATATATCATTGATGAGCTATATATATATATATATATATCATTGACGAGCTATATATATAGATCATTGACGAGCTATATATATCATTGATGAGTCAATATATCATTTGAGCTATATATATATATCATATATATATCATTGATGAGCTATATATCATTGATCAGCTATATTACTAATATATGTCATGTGTTCCCGTTCCGGATCGAAAAATCCGACCCGAGGGCACCTGCGTTGCCAGGTAACGAGGCTTGCCGAGTTACCGGCTACGCAGCGTGCCCGAGGGTCGGATTTTTCTATCCGTAACGGACACACATGATAGATATTTTTTCTAGCATACCTTAAATTACATTTTTGTGAAGAAAATACATAAGAAAGCGCGTTTTTGCACATTTCACCAAAAAGCGCGCGCGATAATGTTTACTGACGTCATGACGCGCAGTAATTTGTATTCATTGCATACGTCAATAAGTTCCTTCGCTATCACGTCTTTTAAGGGTTATTTTGTTTTGTTTTGAAGGAATTTTTTTGTAAAGTTAATGTTAATGGAACTCATCTATTGAAATCTCATAACTATGGTTACATTAAGTGTTTTATAAAAGAAATTGAAAGTATTACGTCACAGCTCGTGACTCATCTGGCATGGGGGGATGCCAGATGGAGTTTTCCAGCACGGCTGAAATCACCGGAAATGCCTATCCGGTGTGCTAGAAATATCATTATGAGCTATATATCATTAATGATTCAATATATCATTTGAGCTATATATCATTGATGAGTCAATATATCATTTGAACTATATGTATCATTATGAGCTATACACATCATTGATGAGCTAATCATATCAATGATGTGCTATAGATGCCTAACTTAAATAAACATTTTTAAGTCCTTTTTGTTTTTATGTTTGTCTTGCCATATATTTTCGCACGATAGCTAATGTTATTAAAACAAACTGAGGTCATCATTTTGTATTTCAAGCGAAACTCAATCTAAGAATCCAGCAAAGAGTTTTTCACCAGAACACATTCGTAATAAAACAACATTATCAGCGAATATTTACAGCTTCAGAGGGTTTTATGCAATAAATAACACCCCTTTTTATCACTATGAAAAAACCTTTGGGATTCCCCGACTATTGCTATCACATAGATAAGAAAGTCACGGTCGAGCTTTTTCAAGAGGAATATAAATCAGTATGTCGGAATTATGCAGGCAAGGTGCAAATTCTGTCTGAGTTTCTAAATCTCAATCTTTGACTGCCAGTGCTAAACTCCAATTCGAAGATACTCGTATGTAAGAATAGTTAAAGATGATTTTTTAGACTGAAACTGGTTTCTTATAAAATCCAATAGACTAAGTATTTAAAGGCCCTATGGATTCAGAGAATGTATCTTATTGCTACTTAATAACAGGATACCACTTAACCCGATTGTAAACGAAGGTCATGCAAGACTTGTCAATGGACACTTATGATCAACGCGAGAATGCTGTTTTCAAACATCGGATTGTTTTTTCCTCCAAAGATCGCACTTCATTTCAAACTGCATGTTCAAGTCAATCGGTCTTGGTATCTCTGGAAGGGCGTTACTTTTTTGGCATTTACTAGGACTGTCAATGACAATTTTCAACCAAACTTTACATTTACGTAAACGATGTTTTTGAGAAAATCTATTAATTTCCTTAAATTAAATCATCACTTTCTTGTGACCATATTCAAGTATATGGTCTTATGATTGATATCTTATTGTTCTTGGCAAATCATTGGGATTAAATGGGAGCCGCGCTTGTACAACTAATATCATTTTATTAATTAATTTTCCATGAATAAGGAAACAAATAACAACATAAACATACTTATTTAAACAATTAATTGTCATTTCTGTTGACATATTCAATTTCACATCTGTAATATTACGGTTTGGGGCGAAATGTAGATTTTTCGGCGGCTTTTTATAATCATTTTTCTAAGAATCGATATATATCTTATTATCTTTGACTCAGGTCAGACGTTCTATGAGGCTTAATAAGATATACTGAAAGATTCAAAGAGGCTATCTTGAATGTAACTTAAATGAATACAGTAAGAAAGTAGATCGATTATCTATTGTTTATTTATAGTTTATTTGTATATCTTTTAAAAGTTTGTATTTTTATTAAATGGTATTTTACTATCTTAATAAGTGTGTGTGTTGTCCAATCTGTTGGCATATGATCTGAAATAATTGATATAAAACCAAATATAAAGTAAGTTTATGGTTGCTGCACTTGTACCTTAGTTTCAACTGTATATTTGGATTTGTTTAAGAAATGAGTTAAGCCAAATCAATATGTCATTGCATCGATCATCCATCAGTATTAGAGATATCGCCATGATAAAGTCGGTGAAGTTATCAAAGACTTATATAGAACAATACTCACGTTTAAAGTGCCCAACCTTTAAAGTATTCCAAAGTTGATCAATAGTAAGTATGTTGTATTGTTGTATTGTCACATTTTGTTAGTATGTATATATTTGGTGACTGATTGCAACCAGTGAATCGTTTATTGCTCAGCAACTAATTGTAGAAGCAATATCAATTAGTTTGTTTGTTCATAGTTAGTATTAAAGCTGCACCTTCAGAGATTGAACGTTTTGACAACTTTTTTATTGTTTGTCTTGGAACGAGCAATTTTCCAAAAATCCACAGAAACCAGTTATATAAGACTGCTGACGAAAACACAGATCGCAGATTTTTATATATTTAAGTACAAAAATGATGTTTTATGCATTTTCTTAAACCGTTAGTAACGGTTTAAGCCATTAAACATTTGTTTTCAAACGGAAATATGAAAATCTACGATCTGATTTTTTGTCAGCAATCTTCCATCATTGGTTTGTAGATATTTACGCGAAAATTTGCAATTTCCAAGACAAAAAATTAAAAAAAAGTTGTTAAAATGATCAATCTGTGAGAGTGCAGGTTTAATGTTTGTTTATTTATCCAATTATTAATATGCACTTATCCGATCGTTTAAATTTTCAAACTAGTCAAAAGATAACCTTTTGACATTTTGACAACTCATTGACGAACAAACGATTGACTGCTGGTCGTAATCTCGAAATTTGTATTCATAAAATCTCAGAATATAATGCAACGAAACACACCATACACACATTGATGTTCGTTAGTGGTACGATTGATATGTTCTGACAGGTGATATCTCAATGATCTGTCTGCATGTAAAGACTGATAAATATATCGTGTCACGCAGTTCTGCCAGACACTTGTTGAAAATATATTTATCACTTCTTATTGATTTGTAACAAAACTGCACAAATGCACATTACACAAACACTCAGCTTAAGCTAACGATCGAAAACAGCCATTTCACCGAGATATTTAGGATCATTTTAGTAACGAGGAGAGATTTTCAACTGTGATTTAAACCTTTCATAGGTACTTTATTGCTCCAATGAATCTTTCTGAAATGGCCCGCTGATCTACATGTATTTAACATGTATATAAAGTAGCACTACAACTAACCTATTCATTCCATTGGTTTAAAATAAATAATACATTATTTATCTGTGCCATGGTAGAAAGATATATCTGGGATTATATTAAGAAGCAGCATTACTATGTCTTAAACAACTTTATGTGCTAAATTAAAAAACAATATTCGTATTTTGCATGTATTTTATGATAATATATTTTCCTCGATTTCACAATTACAACAAAGTTACAATGACAGCGAAGTTTCATCAAATTTATTAAGAATACTAACATCCCATCGAGTTTTATATCCAATACAAAAGCCACAATTAAGATGAATTCTAACTAGATCTATTCGCTCGTGCTTTCCGACTTTTTTCTACTATATGGGCAGATAATGTCAGTCTCTTTGTTCTGGTATACATAGGGATATGCGAAATGTTAGTACTTGATGCGACATTCTCTCTGATTTATGAATTCTCAAGCTTTAACATCCAGGTGAAAAGCGATCGACAAATTCTGAGTTGATATTTTTCATAATCTTCGTTTAACGCACGAACGATGTCCAAAACATGTACTTACTAACTGACCTTAAATAAACTACAAAAAAATCGATTAGTAAGTAATGAGAGTAGAACCCCGCAAAGTGTTGTAAGCAAGGCGATCATTTAAGCAAGTATTTGCAAAATTTGATTCCCTGAACTCTGTTTTATCGTTTACCAGTCACTATAAGTTGAAGATGAAACATATCAACCAGATATCTGTTGTAAGTTATTTCAACTTACCGTTTTATTGTTTATTACACTAAAAATATCCGATAAGCAAACCGATTGCTATATTTACGCAGATTAGCATAAATGAGACTGTATACACTTTTACTATTCCTTTTGCATAATAAGCTGCCCTTCTCTGCTCAAGGTGAGAGGAGATATTGCATGAAAAGACCTTCATCTCAGAAAAATAAACTTGTACGAGCTTTTATTTCCTCAATCTTCAAATATTATATAGTTAAACAATATTACAATGTAAACACCAGTAGTCAAAACTGAAAAACTACAAACAATTCGAGGCTCTTTTCCCTCGTAAATCAAATATCAGTCAAACATCGATTGTCTCGAACATGCATACGAACCGTACTTACTCTGTTATATCAGTCTTATATAAATGTTCGAGCTTTAATATCGTCGCACTTCAAATATCAGCCTAAAACGGCTCGAATATCTGGAAATTACATACACCTGCCCTTTTTCTCGTTCTTTAAAAATCAGTATAAAATAAGTCTTGATGTATAGAGAAGTACTTCAAAGCAATTTCAATTTTGGAATAAATGACCCAGACAAGCGGCAAGGGGTGGAAGCTAAGCCCCACACTTATAACCGAATTGTTTTTGTTTGTTAGGATCATCCATTATCCGAACATAATTCAGGGCTAGATCATTAAGATTATATTGATATAAACTCTATTGTTTTACACCTAATGCAGCCATTCCCCACTATTGGAGATAATATAACGTTGAGAGAAATGCCATAAAGATAAACTAAGCATAACATCTGAGATTTGCATTGTTTCGCGAATGCTGATTCCCCTATCTACGGAGTTTGGAAGAACAAGTTTACTGTCTGTCGCATTTATTCCATGTAATGCTGTGACTGTGTTATTGCTCTTAAAGCAATATATATTTATATAAATGTGCCAACCGTTGTAAAAGAACAGAGCCGATGTGGGTTTCAGCTGTTTCGGTTTGCATGGCAAATGTATACCCATGATGCAACACATCAGTATACTTGTACATTAGTTAAATAAGACCAAAGTAGAATATTGTCTGTAAAAGTCATGCGCAGTGTTTATAAGGATATGATATGTTTCAATATTAGTAATCGAAAACCACTACACTTATTTGAAACCATTTGGAAAGACTTTGACGTTGAATTAGGCAATTAAGCAATTAAGTTTACAATAATACAACTAAATGCAGAAATTGTCACTTCATAATTATCTTTATATAATTACAATGCAAGCATTGGTAGTTGATACCAATGAATTGACGGGGAGTTACGGTTTCAACATTGTCTATCATTATTGGTATTTTATTTTTAAAGCTAAGAAGCACATTATATATCTCAAGTAGCAACATAATAGATTTGTTTGATAAACAGTTTAAATGTCAGTTTTAAATGCATCAATTTCAACACCCTTAGCGTTTTACCTATCTTTTTCTAAATGAAATATATATTTTCTAAATTCAATGACAAAGATTATAATGGCAGAACGAGCTATTTGCAGATTACAAACAATCATGATTAAATCGGCGTATTTATACAAGAAAACCATATTGATAATGAATATATATACTATTTAATATTGTAATTATGTATAACAAGACAACACAAAGGACAAGAAACATTTGTGTGGTTTAGACCTGTTTAATTTTAATGCCATAGAATTGGCTCTGTCTAGCCTCTTTTGTTCAATGGCAAATCACTATGTTGGTAATATCCAATCGCATGCACAAAATGCTAGGTACTTGTTTTAATGCTTATGTTGTGTGATATCATTTTACAATTCACATGTCTTATGGGTTATGAAGAAAAGTTTGTTAACGCAAACATGCATTTTAATGTCTACTCCCTTTGACAGTTTTTAATGAGCAGTCGAGCGTATTAGTTTCTACCTACATTCTCGTTGAAAGTTTTAAAATGATTTCCTTGTATCGCTGTTTCTGCCCAAGCCTTGATATATAATAGATCGCTCGTGTTTTGGTGTATAACGTTTCTGCCTATTAAAATAGTATATCCCTTTTCTCATTGTGTTTTGGATCCTGCTTTTTGTACAAAACGTCTTAGTTTCAACCTATTTTCGGATGACTGTCAATGTATTATTGTTCGGTTATATCAATGGTAGGTGATATCTGCATCTGAACGTTGAGCTTTTAAAAGTTAATTTGTTAGTTGATATCGTGTTTTTGTTTCATATTCATTTCAGTCATGTTGATACAGCTCCTTGTATATTGAAATGTGCACGTATTATTAATTGTTGGGGTAAACCGGTTTACAACCCAATGACGTTCTTATTTAATGGTCATTGGTTTTTACCCTTACATTTACCAATTACTTTATTTTTATGTTGTTTTTCTCTTGAAGCGTATTGTATCTTGTTGGTGTTTATTTGAGCTCGACGCCATTTAGTTTGATCGTGGATGCATTTTAGGCTACTGGGCTTGTTCCTGAAGTCCACATTGTTTTACGTAAAGGTATTGTGTGCCAGGCATATGGTTTTAATTTGTCATTCATAAAACAGGTCATACAATAAGAAATATATTCAATTTTAACTTGTCATACATCTTAAAACCTGTAATCGTTCCTTTCATCCTGAAATGACAAAAAACACAACATCAGCTCATTACCGATTACGCACGGTGATTATTTGTGCTAAGATTGATATGTTTTGACAGATTTTGTCCGTTTGCAAATTGATCATAAAAGAAAACGTTTCCAGCTGCTTCTTTATCAGCTTTAAACTACAACCTTTTCGCCTTCTCTCATAAGAATAGTAGCAGATTGAACACTGTAAATGTTGTTCGATCTATGTTTTATGTCACAAAAGTGAGCAGTTCTGTGATATAAGTTGAAAACAACTTGTAAATGTGCTAAGGAAACACTAAAAAAATAAAATGACCTGACCTTTATTGTTACTTGTGTAAAAGGTTCTAACAAAGGTACTGTCTGAATTCTGGGTTCATATAGCTGGAGCATGATTTGCGCAAAAACATAGCTTGTTGCCTTCTTGGTTGGTAAACGTTTGCGTATAGTTATGGCTAGAGTTTTCATTCTGGTCATTCATACCATTAGGATATGTCTTAATGCTTTTTAAAAACAAAATGCCACTTAAGCCTTTGCCAGGGGACGTGTTAAACATATCAGTATATCTGTAATTAATTCCTCCGGGAAGATATCTATACAAATCTGTTAGTTTTATTATGTAATGTGAAGTGATTCGACCTGGTTGCCTTATTGTTTAACGATCTTACAGGAAAATTGTTTAAGGGCCCTTAAGATCTCGTAGACTTGAAATTCTTCGTTTCAAAATGCTGTATACGACTTATTCATTTTATGTGTAATATTTTTTACTATCATACAAATATTGGCTTTTCCTTTGTGCAGCATGATGTGATCCAGCACAGATAAACCGCAAAATAATCTTTTTCTGTGTGGTATCACGTTTTACAAAGTGCATACCTGCTGCAATTTGTGGTTCATAATATAAGGCTTTAAATCAAAAGTATACATCCAGCAGAATTTAGTATTTATTGAGATATATATCATGAAAATACGTAAATAATAGTAACGAAGTAGAAACTAGCAGTTCAAATAATTTATAATAGTTATTGTTAATTATTACTAGCACAACGTATTGTCTTTTGAAACGTTTCAATGTATTGCATTGCGGATTCCAACACTTATGAACACATAAAACACCTTTTTCTGACCTCGTTTTCATATAAGTCGTTGTAGTTTAAGCGTAAGTTATTTATGAATTAATGAGCATTTGTAGAGAAATAGACGATGTGGGAAGGCGAAGAAATGACCAACGTAATGTTAATTCATCTAATAGTTATCTAAGGCGTAGATTTGTTTCAGAGCGTAGATCTTCTTTAAGCTGTCGTGATAAATCTTAGAACTACACACACATTCTATTTAAATGGTTACATATGTAAACTAGACATGATAGATGCTAGTTCATATAGTTTAAGAACTGAATAGTCCCTGAAGTAAATCTTCGAACATTTGATTTTAAATGTGCTAGGAAAGTATTGACTCCTGCCAGACGTATATTTGTTATGCTTCATAATGTCATAAGATCACTAAAATCGTGAAAATTGCCTAGGTTTTAACAAAATATTCTTGTATATACTGACTATTTCAAAAGCGATGCATTAGTTTCGATATTTCAAAAGTGTCCCACTTATCTGAATATGTTTCGGAATTAATTTCCTCCCCGATACCGAGGTTGCCCATGCAACAACTGTTTAATTACCTTAATAATATATTATCATTCAAACACGAAAAAGACCAATACTTTTGTTTAGTTTAAACATATTTATTTTACAACGACTGTGAAACAAGTTATTACAATATTATATTAATCACTCTCGTTGGCATGATTTTACGCGAGAGTGTGGTCTTGTGTTGTGGGGGGAAACCGGAGAACCCGGAGAAAACCCACTTGTCCGGCTCGGTGACCACGAACCAAACTCATATGCGCCCGAGCCGGGAATCGAACCCGGGTCGCCTAGGTGAGAAGCGAGTGCGCTAACCACTGCGCTAACCGGACAACCAAATACTTTTGTAAAGCGAATATACATTTATACAGACTATTGAGCGCTTGAGATCTTTTCGGTATTTTCCGTGAAATAGTTAGAATTGCAAAACCAATTCCGGAAATTCACGAGTTTTAACGATGTGCACTTTATTTTTAGAATCTCGATAAAAACCCCGACGTACCTATGACGCAGCCTCATGCGCGGGTAACCGTTCATACTGTTTCCCGGTCAACAGTTTAAACATTGTAATGTTGATAACTATTTGTAAAACAGTCGAAAATAGTGAATTACATTTATGTAGGGCACCGGGTAATAATCATACTTGTCCAATCATGATTCAATATACTTTTCATGATCACATTCACAAAAACGAAGATGTCACAAACAAAGAATTTAAGATACGACATTGAACTATACGAACTCACACCGAAGGTAATCTCAATTAACCCAGAGACGTTGTGTCTAATGAGGGGCTTTCAAAGAGGATTAGGTAATTCCAAGCTCCATTAGAATTATCAGTGAATATAAATCAACCGAATTAGCACATGTTACAGTTGTAAATTATGCAATGTCTTTTTCTGGAATCTATATAATATCTTACATACCCTCAAATGTAAGAAATTGGATTTTTATTTGGTTAAGAAATATATTTTATTGCATCATATTATTAATTGAATTATTGTTACGCACGTAAGATTTTTCCACTCTAAGAAGCCAGTTTATACATTGAAGTAAAAGATTACTTTTATATTCTAGATGTTAAACAAATGAAACTATGGCATGGTGATGTATTCGTCAAGTTCATATTACGCAGCTTCATATAAATATGTATTTGCTTAGCGTCAATAACTCAAATCAGGAATTCTTGCAAGACGCATATTACGAAGAAAGATATAAACCCAAGGAACTTATACCTTCACGTACCTGTTGCTCGGTAATGTAGCGTGTAATTTATAAACTGTAAAAGCTTACACTTATTCATGATTCGATCAGAAAAACAAAATATATATTTATGCATTTTACCAAGAGTGTCAATGCGTTTTTGCTCAATTTTACGAAGGTCTGCTGATCATATGAGTACAATGCCAACGTTGGTCATGGATAGCAATAGATTCTGGACGTTCCAAATACACCAGTGCTAGGAACATAAAATTCTCCTTGGTAGAGAGTAATTAGAAAGTGACATAAACACTATTCTATGTTAAACAAGACTCGTCGATTTATATGCATCGAAAAGTTCGTATAAAAGAGCTGCACAATGGACAATTATTGTTTATAAATTGGCACACATAGCAAAAATCAGATCGCACACGAAGTTGTTTTAATAATTTTGGATATGTTGTTCGATCTGGTTTGGATTTAATCGTTCAATAATTTATCACTATGTTAAGACCTGATTGTATGTAATACCCAACAATTAGTATATGTAACTTAATGCTAGGCACTTATTTTGAAGTTTATGTGATATGTAACACCATTGAGATTGATGTATTTGAGTGTAAAAGTTATCAATGTTATACATACACACTATAAAATAATGTTGAGAATTTTTAGTTATACGTGAATTGCATCCAACAAACTATAATTGCATTTTCATCCTTAAATGATATTTAAAACACAATTCTCTCATTGCGTATTTCCCTCGTTGATTATTTCAGTTATAACATGTTTTTCCTGTGTAGTTTGTGTGCAAATTAAAAAAATATACATAAACTCTACCATTTGCTATACCAATTACATCCGTTCTCTTTAACACTTTGACATAAAGTATAAAGAACATAATTATCATGCCCTGACGTTGTCTCAGCTAACTATGCTATCTCTACCTCTTGTCCACAAAGTTGAGTTATATGTGCTTAAGTTATATAAACATTCTGATATGTTGTGTCATGTTTCGCATGGGCTTTCGTTTTATGTTTTTATTTTTCACCATCATTGCGCAAGGAAATTATAGATATTAAACCCAACTGAGGCTTTCAAGCATAGAAAGAAAACGAAGCTCAATCTTAGGTCTAATATTTACGTTCCTCATCAGTACACAGTAGTTAAAAGATACATTGACAGCGAATACATCAGAGTGTAATATTCAATAAATTTGACCATATTTTGTCGCTTACAAAATGTTTTCGGGACTTCCTGACTTTTTGTATTACATCGCAATGAAATTCACGGTTGGTCTATTTCCTAAGCATTGCGCAACAGTATGTCCGAATTCAGCTGGCAAAATTGTTACATTGTTAGATCAAAATTTACTTTCATAGACTAAGGCATAGTTGCCCTACGGATGTGTTAATGATATCTAAAAAAGAATACCGCTTAATCCTGTATGAAGGGTAGTTTGCAGTGTTGCACATATAACTATGAATGAACTATGTACTTTCCTTCTAGTGTTTGAAGGGCGTGACTTTTTGTATTTACCATTCCTGTCCATGAACGGTGTCAACCAAACCGAGATTTTTATTCACATACCTATGCGTTTTATAGGAATATAAATAATCTTAGGTATAGTTAATAGTTTCTTCTGTCTATATTATATAACAAGAAAACTACTCATTTAAACAGTTGTGTGAAACATAAGTTTAAATATTTAAATTCTCATCTGTAATTGGCTATTCAATAAAATGCAAAATGAGGAAGTTTAGGTCTTTTCTCAAAAAATGCATTATTAATGTTAATGAATTGGGCAATATAATTTTTATCTACTATAATTAACAAATCTTCATATAAACATCTACAAACTAGCAGTATTTCCTTATACTTCTGAAAGATGCACTCTTACTCCCAAATGAGATTTAACACAGTTAATAAAAATGTTTAAATATAACAAAAAGGATGAATAAAGGTCAAAAAATGGTTCTTATGAAGGATACCGAGATTAATTTGGAAGAAAAGTTCAGAAAACACAATATTTCTACCATATGAGAAGATAACAGATCACAGTAAATCTTTCAGCATTCACCTATCATTTAATTTGTTTGCGTTTTCAGCTATTAAATTTACGGTTACAACCTTGTAATCAGTTATTGATATTTTTCATAAATGCATTATTTTGTAAGAAGTAAAATGGTTTTCACTCAAAACTTATGTTTGTCATACATGTGTATGTTTTGATATTGAATAAGAGTGCCACTTTAAAGGTGGGAATACGTATATCATAAAATATCGCCCTAAAACACAAGGAAATACTGCATGCACTCATTGTTGCTTGCTTGAGGAAAGAGTGATATGTTCTGAAAGGTGATACCTTATTGATCCGTCTGCAAGTAAACTAATAAGAATTTTGTGTCATGCACCTTTGTCAGAAACTCGTTGAAAATGAACTAATTGTTTCTCATAAAATTGTCATGAAACTGCACACATGACTAACACTCAGCAATTATTAAAGATCTATAATACACCGGGGGAGCCATATCACCAACAATCGTAGAAACAATTTAGCACCTAGGAGATGCGTTCAACAGTGTTGCTGCACTGTCTCAAGTCCGTTCGAGGTACAACATTTGTTTTGATAAAATGGCTTCATTAACTTATTTTCCAATTCTTTTTTGTTTCAAAGTTATGGGAAACAGTAGTTTATTTATATGATTAAGAATTACAGCAAGTCTATAAAGTTAATACATTTTCATGAAGTATTATAAAAAGAAAGCTGTGCAACGATAGGAAGACATATCTTGGATTATATTAACAACATCACTTCGGCTATCATAAATACTATCTTTCTCTCTAAATTAATATAGTGATACATTTATGTCTATCAAGATCAATTAATGAATAGTTTGCCTTTAATATATTCTGAATTGAGGTCCACAATTTATTTATTAAGAAAAAAAAAATCTCATAAGAGTAAACTATTTTAACCCCCTTAACAATGGAAACGACATTATAATGCTAAGGAATATTTATCTATTTGCATCGATAAACTTACATACCATGTAATATTATATCCAATTAAAACGATATATTTGAAAACTCACTTTTTTCTTAACTATGTCTATGCACTTTTGTTCTCTCACTGTTTCCTATTATATCAGACTAAAAAGTTCAGCCTGTTGGTAGCGGCGTACACAACAAAATACCCGACATATCTACACACGACGCGGTGTTCTATCTGAAGTATTGAGTCCACAAAATATCTCGCCATATTTTTCATTCGTGTATATCAATTCATACAATGTTTGTTAGTCGTACAAGCATTGACAACACATGAACTGAATTACTGATCTTAAATGAAGTATCAATAAGCAAATGAGTGAAGTACCATTCAAGGTTTTGAAAGCAATGCGATCATCTTTGAGAAAATATTGTTTAGCGGAACTGATTGCATAAAAGTTGTTATATTGTTTTGAATGTTAAGCAGTCGTTTTAAATGGGACACAAAACATATCAACCCGTATTCTGTGTTTTGCTTATTTACGCTTTACTCATTATAAACCTTAAAATATATATCATGTCTATATTAATATATCGAAGCAGACGATACATGGAACTGTGTTCACTATTACAATTTGACTGGCATAACAAATTGTCCTTCTTCTGTCAAGGTAAAAAAAATACAAAAAATATCTCGATCTGGTCTGGAACACGCTTGCTCGCGTTCTTCATGCCGTACAGCTCGTCATATTGTTTTGCTTGGAAGTCTTTATTTGTCTGGAACACAATACAACGTTGAACAGACATTTGTTAACGGTAATCCCATCATTTAACGGTCAAACACTTTTGATAAAGGTATGGGTGAACTGTGGTTTGTGTTTGTGTGTATGTGGTGCTAATTTGTTATAGATTTTTATCAGTTGTGCACTGTTTAATTTATTTATACTAGTTTGCCTTTAATTGGCCAATACACATACTTCCTTTGGTAGACGCAATTGGCCAAAGCCCATCCGGGAACAATAGAGAAAGCCGAGACGCAACATTGTGAACGATTTGTTTTTGTTTCAATGAATATTTGATTTAACATCATATCACGTTGGAACATACCGTGGGGTTTGATCATAAATATTATATTGATCTTTACTCTATTCCTAAAACACCTTATACATCCATTCCCGACAATTGGGGATAGAGATGAATGTTTAAGCTCCATTTAAATTGGTGATGAAACATAAATGCAGCAATTGACACTTTTATAGTGACTTTAATTCCTAAATTCGATGTTATTTCTTAGAAATGTTTTGTTAACCTGACAATAATTGTTTCAATTTACATTGACGCATTTTGTGCTTCGGTTACATTAAGACTGATTAAGAACAGATCGTCTAACCTTCTCATTACTCTGCATAACGTGTTACTTAATTCTTACGGAGAGAAACTTTATAATCTATGCTTTCGTTTCAATCCGATTCAATATATTAATGCAAATACTTAAATTATATTTAACGTGTATTATATGTATATATAGATATATAGATATGTTGAATAAAATATGTTTAAACCAACAGATCAATAATTCAGTTAACTGGCAAGTGATAATACAATTACAGCGGAAGTATTTGTAGTTGATGTAATTGCATTCTGAAAGCACAAATACCTGTTGACAGACAACGCCGTCTACCATATCTGATATTTTATTTTTTAAGAATAAGTTGGACTTCACAAATTATCGAAGGTAGGAACATGGTCATGGTCGCTTTAATTAACGTTTTAAATGACAGTTTAAAGCGAAACGATGTCAACACCTCTTGCCTAAGCGCTAACCTGTTTTTCAAAATCTACTTTAAAACTTGCATTTCTCAATGACCAATTCGCACAATCTGCAAAATGTTATTCCTAATAGTTCTTACAACATGTTTCTGTACTATGTTATTACCTATTTTTGCTATTGTGTCTCTTATTAATGATATCCCACAGCAAATAAAGATGGTTGAAATTTACGGTACTCGGCCTGATTAACGTTATATCATTGCGCTTCGCGGTGTTTATTTATTCTAAATTTAGTATGCTTCTACATGTGTTTTCCTAGTGGTATGTTTTTAAAATAGGGGGATGAATTCTTACAATTCCAGCTGCTATTTTATTTGTTTTCAACTATAACCTTTTCACCTACACCTATAGAAGTAAAAGTAGACGGAACATTATCACAATGCTGTGCAGCTAATTCAGGGTGTGCAATGAATACTTCGTTGTTAATGCTTTCAATGCAGAACAAATCGTTATATCGAAACATATAAATATGAACGAGTTCATAACCCTTTGTTTGTCAAAAATTAATTCATGTTTGATTTATTTCTGAAAAAAAAATGTTTTAAAATATGAGGGATGTTGTGTATTTAGTTATTTGGAATACTGTTTTATATTATAAATGTGATATCCAATTTTTTTTTAATAAATTCACAGCTATTCGCGACTGAATTGACAACATCGTACTGCATAATAATGTAATAGTTAGCATAATCTGTTTAAATATACCGTCCATCTGTATATGGCAAAAAAGAACAATTTTGTTTCGAAAAAAAAATGTATAAGCTTACATAATAACTTAATATTCAACAAATACTCTTCGAGTGGATGCATACGTGAATTAAACATATACATACATATCAGAAACAAATAGTTAAAGAACAGGTCTGTCCCGGTAGCAAATAGCTCAATATTTGATTATCTGGACATGAGTCCTAAGTTGTTGGGGGGAAACGGTCTCTGAACAAAATGCCTACGATTGAAGCGCAAGCATATTTGAAAGTTGTTTTTTAAAAGTTGAAACATTTAAGGGGCAGCTGGATCTCAAGTTCTTCAATTTAATCATTTATCATCATTTATCGGTAAAGCATATTAATTAACCAGTAAACTGCCATTGATCACATTCAAACCAACGAAGATTTCACAAACAACTGTTTTCGGAATTACCAAAATGATAAATAAAAACTCATACCGAAGGTAATCTCCATTAACTCAGAGACGTTTCGTCTAATGAGGTGTTTCCAAAGGGGATTAGGTAATTTTAAGCTTCATTAAATGATTATCATAATGATCATTGAATATAAATAAACCGAAATAGCAATTGCAAAAGTTACTCTACTGGCCCAAATGTCATCTTTGGAATCGATATAACATATACGATATTGTATGCAAACATTTAAGCGGCGGCATGTTTTAATGACGTAAACAATATATACATAATTAATAACTAATTCAATTTCTAGAAGCTTCTTCACACTTAATTTGTTGTTTGTTTATATTGTGTTCATAATTTTAATTAACATTCATCACATCAAAGTGTTTACCTCTTTATAAGTCCGAAGATGTTTTTACATTAAGTTTTATTATATCAAGACATTTATCTTATTGTTGGTTTTAATATAAAAGATAACTTTTAAATTATATGTTGATATGTTTTACATATTTGTCATTTTAAAAATAATAAATAATATGTTAATATTACACAGGAAAGAGTAGTTACAAAACAGCCGTGTCGACCATGACAGACAGCAAATTATATCTGTTGACGTCCAAATTTAGTTGAAATAAAGAACTTTATACAAAACGATCATTTCGGTGTTTTATTTTACATAACATCAACCAGAAAGCAATATTACATGGTTTGAATTATACCGGGCGTTTCAGACATTAATACAGCCTGAGACAACTTAAATGCCCTGAAAATACCTGTTTATCTATAGATGATTTTTTAACGTTTATGAGGTCGTTAACATGAGATAAGGAGGGTGAATTTTCGGATTTCGGCGTGATACTGTTTATTTCAAACAATTCATTGGCATGAATTCCTATATATTACAAAATTGCAGCATTTAAGAAATTTTATTTTCAAACCGAGATATAATGCCGATAAAAGATAAAAAAAATTCTACGCGATATTAAGAGCTACGTGGTATTATAATCGTTGTTCATCCTGCATTTAGTAGATTGACTTAGATTTAATTTTTCTTGTAGCACCCTCTAAAAAAATGCACGCATCAGAAAAATGAGCGTTCCTTTTACGATTTGTTTGAGATTGTTCATTGTCACCAATTGTAGGAGCAGCACTGCCAATGTACTTTTTCACCGTCGTAAGATGTGTTTTGTTGTGTAAAAGGTTTTATCATTAACTATCTGCTTCACTTTCAAAACCTGTGCGAAACCAAAAAAAGTTAATTTATTAAAATATACTATTTATCATGTTTCTGCGACCAATGGAGTGTTTCTATTCTCCTAAAGTATTTGATGGAAGAATATGCCCAAGCATAAATCGCGGGTTTTGCACAAAGTTCCAAAATTGATTGCAAGTTTCGAAAAATACTAGTCTGATCTTAATTCAAAGTACGATAATATTATTTCGGTCTGGGAAGACCCAAAGGTGTTCCGATTATACAATTAGTTTAGGTTAATTGGTATGTGATTATTTTATATAACATTGTGTACAATGATAAATTAATATTCAAGATATTTTCTTGAAACGAAAGAAGATACGAATATGGATTTACTGTGTGAACATCTTACCTCAATGTTATCTTATTATGACATCATCCGATACTTGGTTCGTTCGTTGAATTTGTTTGTTTTAGTAGCTTCTGCAAATAGTTCATACCAGTTGGTGTTAGTATCTCGACAGTCTGTTTTCCTGATTTTGTTGGTTTATAAATGGTTTTTGAGTATCTGTTCTCAGTTCTTACTTAGTTTCCACCGACTCAGCCACGGCAGTCATTCCTACATTAACGAATGATATTAAGCTAGTATTGTAAAGTTGTTGTATTGTAAAGAGGTTTGTGTTTGGTGTTTTGTTGCCCCTGTGCCTTTAAACTGATCGTTGTTTTTAAGCTACTGGTTTTGCCTTTGTTGTTTCGAATGTTATCTGTTAGTATCCTCAAACAACGCTAAAGCTTGACATGTGTTTTATCACTAGACATAATCATGTTGTTTTATATTTCGTTTCGTATCTGAAAAATCATTTTCTGAACTGGCAAGTCTATTTTCATTCAGATATGCCATGAATCACACCATCAACTTATTACGGATGTTTCGTTCAGTTCTTATTTGTACCCTGTTTAATATGTTTTGACAGGTTATATCTTATAGGATTTGTCTGCAAATAAAAAGAATGAACATATTGTGTTATGCAACGATTTAAGAGATTGCAAATTCAATTAACCCAAGACGTTTGCCACAAAACTCATAAATTTCATGTTTTTATATTGTTTATTGAAATATAACGGTGAATAACATCCCGATAATCTAACCACTTCAAGCGGTGAGTTGTTCAAGTTATAAGGTCACTGTTGAAAATGATATACACGGTAAGCTTCCGGGTTGTACAACATGTTTTTCCGCGCAAATTAGGCAAAGCCCCTGAGAAGGTTATCGTAATGGAAACTTTCGTTTTTCCGAAAACCAAATTGTTGTGGACCTTCTTATTGAATGCTTTCAGTATCTCTGCTCTTGTACAGATGTGGTCTAGATAAGAGAGAGAATGTAGCTATTACAAAAGTATACACACATATATATAAATGACCATAGTGTGGCACAATGAAAAATATGTAATAACTGTTTTGGAAAATCTGTCATTTATACAGCTTTTAGAAAGCTCTCGGAAGACAAACGAAGTTCTCGATTTTGACGTTTTCTTGATCACAACTTTAGTTTTTACACGAAAAATGTTGGAGTGTTTACATCAAAAGTATCATATGAATTTACGTCCAAAATTTATCTTGTAAATAAGGCGCGATGTGCAACCCTAAAAGAGATTTTTTTTTAAATATTTGTTTAAGAATTTCTCGCAGAGGCTTGCATGGGACACAAGGTTTGAAAACCTTCAAATGTTTCCCCGCAGACTCAAATGCACCCAAGGTCATTGTCATGAATTGCTTTCTTGCACACCGAAAAAGCATTTCTTTATGCCAAATGAGTCACGCGCAGCAACGCGACACGTCTGTTTTCTTTTATTTCATGGGTTTATGAAGAGTCCATTATATCTATTCTATAAAGGTCAATTAAACATAAATGTAAGTTTGCAAGAGAAGAAAAGAGGGAAATTACCGACATTGTAAACGAAGCGCCACCTAGTGTTATAATAGTAGACGCTTGTAAATATATTACATTTATATATCATGCTTTGTAAATAAGGCTATGTGATATTCGTCCTCATGCTTGCAAGACTTTTAATAAAAAATTAATACTCGTAAAACGCGAATTTTAGATCTAAAATTGATTCTCTGTAATAACGTTAGTAAACAATGTCGCTGAAAAACAATGGTGAAATCAACAAAAATGCGTTTTCTCCATCATTTTTTTTCACAAATTGATAGTTTTAGCTATGCAACAAAAAATTATATCATGTTTCCAGTCTTTATCGATCTGTACCAAAGGGGCCTATTGACCGGACTCACTTGACAGATATTAATTTAACATTGAAACAAGCGACACAATTATTTTACTTTTATTGAAAGATCTAATATACTAATATACTTATTCGTGTTTTTTTTCGGGAAGTAGACGGATTTACGTTTTGACAATAACATAAAATCATTCTAAATCAAGTTCCGTATATTGTAAGAACGCTTTCGCTATTGAATAATATAACGTTTAGCTTTATGAACATTACAACCAACCCCTCCCCCAACACAGCCGCCCTTACTCACCCCCACGAAAAATATTTATCTTTCTTACTTCAGATCAAGACCTTGTCTACAATATATAATGGCAATTAAATAACAATGCAAGAATATATTAATAAAACATTCTATCAATACTTACATCCGTTTTATATCCATTAAATAGGACCATATCATATGTTCATAGTTTAATTATTATAACTGTCACTTTTAGTTTTCGGGTTTTCCGAAGGCTTAATTATAATATGTGTGAAAATTTCTGTTTTATTTCTAGTGCCATACACAACAATATATCCGAAATCAGTGGGCAAACCGCCCAATCTGATAGATTTCGGAATCTCCAATCTTTGAGTTTCAGGGAAATGCGTGTTTTCATATTGTTTTATACTAGGACGAGATCAAGAGCGTGGTTATGCCATTTTGATTGGGATTCGGGAGAATGCTTGAGTTCATATTGTTTCATACTAGCACGTATTCAGTGGCGTAGATCATTTTGATGGGGCTTTCGGAAGCATTCTCTTCTGAACGAACTTTTGGAAACTAAGACTGCTAATGGTGCATTTTGACGTTTACCCAGAGGGGAAACCAACATTAGTTTCCGATGCAAAAAGGTCTGATAGATTTGGGATATTTACTTTAATGTTTTATCACAAATACTGAAGATATGTAAAACATCGAAGTCTGAATTCTTTATAACTGTTTTTTTTTTGTATTTGCATTGAAATTAATATAATATTATTATTGAACATGATTTTCAAATCAATTTATGTAGCGCGACAAAGAAGAAAAGAGCAATAAAAGGCAGGCCTGGGTAAGTTAGACATGCGAATATGGAAGAGCATTTATGTGAAAAATTTATTTGGCTTTCTGCCTTGTACATTTGGCATCTTACTTGTTCTTACTCGTTCATTGTATCCTGAATTCGTTATTGGAGCAACTGCTTTGCTAGCTTCGTGAAAACTTATTTCTTAATCTCATATTTAATCGTTTTAAGGCTAGCTATCGTAATAGCTTACTTCGTGGCTCATTTTCTTTACTCAACATATATAGCAACCGTCAGCAAGCATCAGGACAAATACCACATAGCCTTATTTACAAAGCATGATATATAAATGTAATATATTTACGAGCGTCTACTATTATAACACTAGGTGGCGCTTCGTTTACAATGTCGGTAATTTCTCTGAGGTGAAATAGGTTTTAGCAAGCGTACCGATTCGGCTATCTTAGGCAAGATTCGGGTTGGATAAATGTTGTATATGACCGAGATGTTCCGTCGAATTATGTCGATAGTTCCCGTCTATTTCCGTACAACTTTTCGAGGATACACCTTATGGTGTAAAAAATGAAGATATTTTGAATCCTCCTTCGTGGCTTTGTTGCAAAGTTCTTGCTTACTTCTACTGTTTTAATTGTTAAACGTTCGTTTGATTTAATATTAAACCTTTTTACTCGAATTTAAATGCAATATTTTCACATTCAGTTTAACATTTACTGAAATGAATACATGATCAAATTACACAATTATATGTAATTAAGCAAGATGTACATGTATGAAAAGCAATATGTATAAGTCAGAATGCAAGATGTACAAGTCAGAATGCAATTAAAAATGCAAGATGTACCAGAATGAAAGATGTACGAGTCAGGATGCAAGATGTTCAAGTCAGTATGCAAGATGTAGAAGTCAGAATTCAAGATTTACAAGTCCGAATGCAAGATGTACAGGTCAGAATGCAAGATTTACAAGTTAGTATGCAAGATGTACAAGTCAGAATGCAAGATTTACAAGTCAGTATGCAAGATGTACAAGTCAGAATGTAAGATTTACAAGTCAGAATGCAAGATTTACAAGTCAAGATGCAAGATTTACAAGTCAGGATACAAGATTTACAAGTCAGTATGCAAGATGTACAAGTCAGAATGCAAGATTAACAATTCAGGATGCAAGATGTATAATGTCAGAATGCAAGATCTACAAGTCAGAATGCAAGATGTACAAGTCAGAATGCAAGATTTACAAGTCAGGATGCAAGATGTTCAAGTAAGTATGCAAGATGTACAAGTCAGAATGCAAGAATTACAAGTCAGTATGTAAGATGTATAATGTCAGAATGCAAGATGAACAAATCCGAATGCAAGATGTGCAAGTCAGATTGCAAGATGTACAAGCCAAGATGCAAGATGTTCAAGTCAGTATGCAAGTCAAAATGCAAGATGTACCAGAATGCAAGATGTACGAGTCAGGATGCAAGATGTTAAAGTCAGTATGCAACATGTAGAAGTCAGAATTCAAGATTTACAAGTCCGAATGCAAGATGTACAGGTCAGAATGCAAAATTTACAAGTTAGTATGCAAGATGTAGAAGTCAGTATGCAAGATTTACAGGTCAGGATGCAATGAACAAGACAAAAACCAAGATGTAAATTAAGCTTCAATACCCTTCCATAGCGAACGCCGCTGGTTGTTAACTTTGTTCTTCAAAATGGTCTTATGTCATAACGAACTATATATCATATCAATTCAATCATTGACTGCAAGTGAAATTATTCATATTAATAGCAAACAATGAGTATAAAACTATATGAAAAGCCCTCAAAATGTAAGTAAGGTGAACATTTGATTCTAAAAAAAATTTGTTTAACAGAATATTCACGGAAAATGTCATTGCCTCAACGTTGTTTTATTGTTTTGTTATGTTAAAGTATGGGGAAGCCATGATTGTCTTAGAAAAACGTATCAACAAGAGTTTGTTTTATTTGTCAATAATAGTACTCCGGATACCGCCTTGAAACAGTCTGTAAAATATCTACGGGCTTAAATCATTTGTTGAACACCATTTTATTTCTATGACGGTTTCTTTTAAAGCTGCACTCCCATAGATTGAACGTTTTGACGTTTTTTTATTTTTTTATTATTTTTTTTTATCTTGGAACGAGCCATTTTTTGCGAAAATCCATGGATACCAGTGATATAAGACTGCTGACTAAAAATTAGATCGCAGTTTTCTATATTTCAGTTCAAATATTAATGTGTTTTGCATTTTTTCTTAAACAGTTAGCAACGGTTTAAACCATAAAACATTGATTTTCGGACGGAAATATGCAAAACTGCGACCTGATCTTTTATCATTGGTTTGCAGATATTTACGCAAAAATTGCTCTTTCCAAGACAAAAAAATTAAAATGTTGTAAAAACGGTAAATCTGTGAGAGTGCAGCATTAAAATGATTGAGTGTTTTACTTTGTTGTTGTTTGTTTTTCATAATAAAAGATATACAACTGTTTTCATGATGAAACTACTTACTCTTGGTCAGTAGTTACGTTGCCATTCATACGACAAAGAGCAACAAAATCAACCGTAATTCTCAACATACTCGTACTTATTGTAAACACTGAAACTATAAGTGTAACCTATGAGGATATGAATTTTTGTTCATTTTTTTAAATATTATTTCGTTTTCCTAATTTGTTGTTGTTTTGTGTTGTGCTTTCGTTATTATTATTTATTGTTATTTTATTTTTATTTTTTTTATTTATTTTTTTTTTATTTTTTTTTTTATTTATTTATTTTTTTTTTTTTTTTGGGGGGGGGGTGTGTTTTTTGATGCTGTTTATTTGGGGGTATCTTGGAATATCACCTCAAAACGGTATATAAAATCACTTGTTGACTTCCAGTATATTTATTTGGAGTCTTATATTGATTTTGAGGAATTTTAAGTGTTAACTTGTGACATTCGACTTAAGCTTCAAGTTGAAATACAATACAATAAGATTGTAATGAGAGACATAATATCCTTTAAAGTATTTGTACCAGGTCTTAAAACATTTTGGTAACATATAATGATATTCACCAAAATCAAAGAAAGGTTTAAGACCGATGGATAGTATTAGCTAGAATGTATTGAATTAGTATAAACTATAAATAACATTGTGTTTCAACTAATTAATGTTAAATGTTATATATTTCTTTCATAACGACTATTATGATGAGAAACCTTACAAATGCAACATGAGAGACCTACTGCGATAATTCTATGGCGTTGTCTATACAGACATATAAAATAATAAATGGTCGGTGTATAGGTTATATTTATAGGTTAATTTCTGCCCAAGAAAGGTAAAAAGGACATATAAATTTATAGACCATAACTTGCATCGATCTATAAATTAAATATCTGCTATAAATTTGCATTTATACTCTATTTGATGAGAGTAAAACGCACGGCTAGTCTCATTGATTATTCAAATAATCATTAATCGTTAAACATACAAAGGATTGCAAAAACATGAACTGAATTACTAATCTAGAATGAATTTCTAAGCATTAATCAGCAAAACCATTAGTAAAGTAAAGCAAAGTTTAAAAGCTATCTATGAGAAAATATTGTTTTGCTGAATATGAACGCATTAAAGCTGTTTAATTTGTTTTTAATGTTAAGCAGTCACTATAAATTGAACACAGAACACAACAACCAGAAATTGGTCCGCCCGGTGAGCTCAAACCTAGAGCGTTGAACTGTGATTCGAACAACCCGGGTTCGAATCCCGGGCGGACTAGGTCATTTCTGCTTTCTGGTTATGAAATCCTTCCGTAGACCGTTTGCAGTGTACCACTGACCCTTGCATGTTCAGAAGTTGTCAGTTCCTTGCAGAGGTGAAGGCACTTTGTACTGGTTAACCGCCAGATAGTCTGCCCAGGATAGGTGTGCGGTGGTTGAACTGTCACTCTGGGACCCTTCAATGTGCTCATGCCGGGACCCGGAGAATAAACTGCTAATACCAGCACCTCAACCAGAAATCTGTGTTTTGTCATTTTACGTTTTTGTTGTTTACAGACCTCAAAATATCGTACATGTATACATATTATTATAACCAATCAGACTTGAATACATGGGACTGTGCTCACTGTAACATTTTGACTGGCATACTAAACTGTCCTTTGTCCCATGTAAGATAAAATTACTACCCACAATATCTTTATCTTGTCTGGAACGTACTTGTACGAGCTTGAAAAGTTAGTCTAAATCAGTCTGGAGCACAATATTACGCTGAGCAGAAATTGGCTGACTGTAACCCCATCATTTAACAGATAGTTTGTGATTTGTCTGTGGTTTGAGTATTTGGTGTAAATTTGTAACTAGTGTTTATTGGTTGTTCAATGTTGTTGTTTTATTAATAATTTATACTTGCCTTTTATGGGTTAATACCCATTCATCCTAATGTAGTTGCGAGGGGTAAAGCCATGAGGGAACACTAAAGAAAGCCGAGACGCAACATTATGACCGAATTGATTTTGTTGCTTATGCATATTTGATTAAGCATCATATTGTGTTTTAAGATACACTGTGGTTGGATCATAAATATTAGATTAATGTTCACTCTATTGCTTATGCACCTAATGCATTCCTTCCCGACTATTGGGATTATATTACGGTCTGACTTATACTTTAAGAGAAGTGCAATAATAACATTACAAGCTTATATCAAAAATTTGATTATTTCGCGAGTGTTTATAACTCTATCCTAGGCAATTGGATAGGTCAAAGATTTGAGACACAAGTGTACTGTTTGTTGTTTGCTTGTATCTGTGTTATGAATGTTAAATCGAAAAGAAAAAAAAATATTTAACTAAATATTTAAAGAACATAACCGGTTTGGATTTAAACTGTCAGGTCCGCATTACAATTGTTTACCATTGATGTACGTATTTGCCAGACAAAGAAGAAAACTCAATCAAACGCTATGCTTGTCATCAAACGATTTCAATATGCACCTACTACTTTTCGGAAAGTAATACGCATCGGTTATGAGGATATGGTGTCAATAGTGTTTATAGTGTTACTGTATGTAATATTAATCTTAAAGCAAAAAGAAAATATTTAAATCATAGTAAGGGAACAATAACAGTTTCGAATGTAACTATTTCGGTCTTCATGGAAAATGTTTAAACCTATGGTGAACGTATTTGCAAAAAAATATGGAATTTCAATTTTACGCAATACATTCAAACAGGCTCCTGATATTTTCCTAAAAGTTATGCGCATTGTTTATGAGGATATGGCGTCAATTGTGTTAAGTGACATCAGCAAGTCTTTATTACTCTATTATGATGTAGGAGATGAATGTTCAAGCTCCATTTAAATTTATCACGAATCTTAAATGCAGCAATTGACACTTAAAGTGATTATAATTCCTAGATTCGATGTTATTTCTACGAAAGGTATTGTAAATCTGACATTAATTTATTATATTTTACATTTGACGCATTTCATGATACGGTAACTAAAGACTTGTTTATAACTCTCAAGAGATATTGAAATTTTAATGCAAGCATGTGTAGTTGATGTCATTGATTTCTGAAACCACAAACAACCACGGTGACGGTTTCAACGCCATCTTATATTGTTTTACTTTATTTTCAAAACTGAATTAAACTTCGTCAAAGGCGATTTATTGACGTACAGTATATCCAAAGTAGGAACAGTATCGTTTTCGCTTAATACACTTTAAATGGTAGTTTCTTATGTATCGATGTCAAGATTCCCAGCATCGGCTTGAATGTTAGTCATTTCTTTTGTTTTCCCTAAACTATACATTGCTATACTTAATGGGCACATTCAGCAAACAGTTACTCCAAATAATTCTTACAAAATGTAACTATGTTATTTTTACTTTTTTGGTCGAATTTAATAATGATTTCCCACTGGAAGTAACGTTATTCGAAGTGTAAAGTTGATGAAAACATCTTCGGACTTGAAGATACACTCTTTGATGAATGCTTATGACAAATATAAACAAATCAACAAATGTTAATAGTACTTTAAAACTTATTCTTTGTCTCAAGTTTGTCATTCCATAAAATGGTAGTGTAACGGCTTGAATATTTACCACAATGATAAAAGATGAATACTATTGGGGAAAAGAACGGTGGCGTTTGACCGGTCAGCCGAACATCGGGCTCGCTTAGGTTTTAAACAGTGTATTGGTATCCAACCTCCGAACAATCACAAATAAATGCACAATAAACATATAAACCACATTTCAAGAGTCATATTAGATATGACAATTTTATAATAATGTACGAAGGGGAGAATCCTTGCTATGGTGTTACGATGTTTTATCATTTACCATCTAGTTTACTTTCCAAACGTTTGTGTAAACATATGTTCACAACTTATGTTGCCTTAAAGATGGCCATGCGTATTATGTTTTCTCTAATAGACTTGGATTGAAAAAAACAATCATAATTTGCGGATTGCGCTGTTGTAACTGTTTAATTGTCTCTGAAAACACAAGTTTAATCGTTATTTGTAGAACGTAATAGTTCGTTCGGTTTTGGAAGACTTAAAGGTGATCCTTTATGTATAATTAGTTAAGAAAGATTGCTGTGTGGTTATGTCGATGTAATCTCGCTGTAATAAGTTATGTCTTTGCCGCTGAAAATCTAACCTCTCTGTTATCCCATCATTCCATCATTCAATAGTGCTTCCTTGTGGTGTCAATTTTGAATTCTATTTTTTCAATGATTATCACACCGTTTGCAACTTGCTCCTATGTGTAGCCTAAGTATTTCAGTGCTTTCAGCACATTATTTAATTTATTTGTCATGACAAAACACTAAACCTAAAAATGAATTGGCAACTTTAAGATTATTGTTTTATTTAATGTCATAAATACAATTATTTTTTTTTGGTAAAATTAAGCACTTTCGACTGCTTTCATAGTAATTACAAACAATATATATTTTATATTAATTGACGTTGACAACTTAACCTCGTAACAAGAAGAGTTTTACATTGCACATAAGTCTAGTCCATTTAAGATTAATTTTAGCAATATTCACTAAAAGATATTAATGTGAGAAATGCTTGGCCTTTATCACGATCCGTAGACATATTACATGTGATATGCTATATCAGTACAACTGAGGCCAGACTTGTAAGATGGATTCATGAGATAGCGCGAACAAGGCAAGACATTGTACATGGATTAATTCATTCCAGATGACAGATCTTTCATATCAACAATATAAACGTCTTAGGTATGCAAACGCCAGTTTTTGTTTCAACTATAGAATGTGCAACACTGTCAATACTTCCAAGCACTGGTTTAAGCAATGATCTATTTGACGAATACGTTTTATCAACACTGGACAACAAACGCAGGCTGCATCGAGTTTTACGTAAATATTGGGGCTTTCGCCGCAATAATATCAGTGTGTATGACACGTGGACGTTGGAATTTATTTATTAAGTTGCCGTCCTCATAGTTATCCAATAATAAAAACAGTGTAAGTAGAACTGCATGTTTAGTTGTCTCTGAGTTTATGCCGGATGACAATACATAAATTCGACCACTCTAATTATATTCCTGTAATTCTGTTTCATAAAGGTGAACGTTCATAATAAAAGCTCATTCCAGAATGTAATCAATCACACCATCCGCTCATTACTGTTATTTCATGGTGTTTAATTGTGGTAGGATTGATATATTTTGGCAAGTAATATCCTTATGATACGTCTGCAAGTAGACGTAGGAAGATCATTTTTGTTGTGCAGCTATGTCAGACACGCAAGTGCAGAGATACAATCAGCAGCATCTAAAAATCTATAATACACTACGGGGAGTTTTAATATGAATCCAAGCGTCATACGAGATATTTCAACAAAAAATTCTAGCAATTTATTGGTAAATATTTGCTCCTATATATTTATTTGAATGGCCCCTAATTTTGATCTCAAATAGTATTTAAAACGTTATAAACATATACATAATAGGACATTACAAGGATTAATGTTTTCCTTTAAATGGATACAAAATAAATGATATATCTGTGCCACGGTAGAAAAGCATATCTTGGAGTATTTCTAGAAACAACATTACTGTGACTATCACAACTTTATGTTTTGATATTTTGCATTATTTAACCATGAGTATTCTGTCCGTATTTAAGCCCAAACTTTGTTTAATTACAAACCTTTTAATTTCACCCACATAAAAGAAGGGATTTTCACCACCTAACATTGCTGATGGCATCACAAAACAAACAGATATTGTTTATTTCAATACTTGCATCCCGTGGAAGGATAGATCCAATAATGAGGCCACATTTCCAAGTTTTCATTTTGATAATTCATATCTGTATGATTATATACATTTGTGATTCCCGACTATTTCCTTTTTTCAGACTTATAAATTCCTCTAGTTTTAGAGCATACGAAACAAGGTATCTATGAGATTCAATAATTTCGCAAGACGCATAGTTCTGTCAGAATTCTAAATCCCCAATCTTTGATATCCAATACAAAAGGCCTTCAGGTGATATACAACAATGGTGGTTTGAGTGGAAAGGCTTTGCTGAAATGTTTACTTGTCTTTTAACGTACGACTGATGTCAAAATCAAAAACTGAATTTCTGACCAAGAATGAATTATAAGTATCAAATAGGAAGTAATGTGTGTAGATCAATGCACAGTTTGTAAGTTATGCGTATTCTTTCTAGTAAAAAGTTTTACGGAATGTTATTGTTTGATTGATGTTTTATTGTTTTGCATATTATGGAGTCCCCATAAGTTGAAGATGAAACACGTTAACCATATAATTATCTGTTTTGTCATTTTATCATTTTGCTTTATCAAGTTATACTTTTTTAGATCGATTCTGACTAAATCTGACAGCTCATGGAAAGACTGTCGAGTCCGCATTCTGGGTATAAACCAAATATGTTGAGAGGCCAAACTAAGATAATAACCTTAAATATCTGACATATATAATGTATACATGTTGATTTAATGGCGCAGATTAGGATACACGGTACAAGATTCTTTATTTAATGGTTGGAGTTTGATACCAGCCGTTCTTCAAATGCCATATACTTCAAACTTTTATTATTTAATTCAATATGAACAATTTTCCTCGTACTTCAAATATCAGTTTTTGAATAATCTCGAACATATTTGTATGAGTCTTATTTCTTCGCCTTTCAAATATCAGTATATGAGCCCTTCAGGCAGATGAGGATAAGATGAGAATGAGTACACTTATTTGATTATATGGCATACATAAGTATCATTTTCTATGCATAAGTTAAATTGAAAGACCTTCATCTGAGTGGAATATGCTTATTTTTTAATATTTGTATAAAACCTACCTATTGTCTCAAATACAATACATACACCAAAGCGAATTAGATAATAACTAAAGGAAAATAATATATAAACGAAGTATTCTATTAAATAGATGTTAGCAAAGTACAAATGTTTGTTGATATATTTGAAGTTAATAAACAGCGTATTTTATCAGCATTTATCGCATTAAAACATTATTACATATTTCCTAACACAATTAAAACAATGTCTTCAAGCATGAAAAGATTGGTATATGCTAAGAAGTTGGTTGAAAATGCATATAACTTGTTGACAGGCAGTAAAGTTTAGTACTGCCACTACCTCCGATTGCTCTAAGGTTTATATATAGCCAACGAAGACTAGGGAACATCCAGCAATCAATATTACAATCCTGTAAAAATATATACCATCCAATTAAAGCATGTAATAATCTTACTATTACTCGGTCGCGATGACTTTTTCGGCTGTAATATTAACTTTGGATTGCAAAATATGACTAGGGACCTGTTTCTGTAAAGGTCTTAGTCCTGAAATTATTCTATCACAGAGTATTTTTTTTTTATTTGTTCGTAAGAACTGATTTTAGGTTAATATTAAAAGCAAACACCCATTCGAAGATATAACAAAAAATAGCAACTGTGATACTCCTACATATTTACAAATGTTGGTGCTTAAGAGAAAAAAGATGCTTTATTGAAACTTTTGCTTTTAAAGACATGCATATCATTATGGAAACTTAACAAAACTCTGTGTTCAAACTATGCTTTGTATTTTTTTTTAAACCCAGACCAGATTGGATGATAGCAGGTTGGATATAACATTGGTTTAAGGTATAATAAAAACATTAAAAGTATATTATGCACTATATATTCAACACCACGCGTATTTAAAATCGACTCAACAACAAGTTTCGGCCTAAACTAAATACAGTTTCTGTTACATTCCTTGATATTCAAGATCAAACAGCGATATATGCATGAATGTTATTTTAATTGGATCTTATTTTTTACCATTTGCACTTGTCTTACTTTCACACGATATCCTCAACATGATCTGAATAATTTGCCTTGAACGAATTCATAATAATAATTCTGAAAATAATGAATATTAATCCATGTTTGTAATACATTGAAAACTACAGGGACAAGCCCTGTAGTCTAACATTAAAAGATTAACCCTCTTTAGGGGCACAATGCAATGGTTCAAGCAACAACGAACTAGAGACACAAACAATAATAAACATATTAACACCACATACACAAAACACACACCAAAATCAAACGAACACCAAATACACACATACAAACATCACAAACAAAACGCACAACCATCAAAATTACTTAACCGTTAATGGTGTATGAAATGCATACACATTTATAAATATATAAATTGTCATTTTTTTGTTCATAATAAGATTAAATTCCTTACTTTCTTATAAGAAGAAAATAATTGCACAAGCCTTATTTCCCGCTACATGTACTTCAATAAACAGTCTATACATGATTTTCTAAACATGCTCGTAAGATCTTGTATTTCCTATAAAAATCTCTTGTCTTTGTATCCTTCAAAATATCATTCTTGATATGCTCTGTTGTCTGATACACAATACAAACACCGAGAACAACTTGATATTAAAGTACAAACTAAGACAGAACGTATACAATTTTTATGCCCCCCTTCGAAGAAGAGGGGTATATTGCTTTGCACAGGCATGTCGGTATGTCGGTCGGTCGGTCGGTCGGTCGGTCGATCCGTCGGTAGACCAAAGCTTGTCCGAGTGATAACTCAACAATTCCTGGACGTATGGTCATTAAACTTCACATGAAGGTTGGGCCTGACCAGTAGATGACCCCTATTGATTTTGGGGGTCATCGGGTCAAAGATCAAGGTCACAGTGACCTTTAATGGTAAAATAATTTTAAAGCTTGTCCGAGTGATAACTCAACAATGCCTGCACCCATGGCCCTCAAACTTGACATGGAGGTTGGGACTGACCAGTAGATGACCACTATTGTTTTGGGGGGTCATCAGGCCAAAGGTCAAGGTCACAGTGACCTTGAATGGTAAAAGGTCGTCCGAGTGATAACTTGACAATGCCTGCACCCATGGCCCCCAAACTTGACTTGGAGGTTGGGCCTGACCAGTAGCTGACCCATATTGTTTTTGGGGCTCATCGGGTCAAAGGTCAAGTTCACAGTGACCTTGAATGGTAAAAGGTTGTCCGAGTGATAACTCAACAATGCCGGCACCCATGGCCCTCATAATTGAATTGGAGGTTGGGCCTGACCAGTAGATGACCCCTATTGTTTTTGGGGGTCATCGGGCCAAAGGTCAAGGTCACAGTGACCTTGAATGGTAAAAGGTTGTCCGAGTGATAATTCGACAATGCCTGCACCCATGGCCCTCATAATTGAATTGGAGGTTGGGCCTGACCAGAAGAAGACCCCTATTGTTTTTGGGGGTCATCGGGCCAAAGGTCAAGGTCACAGTCACCTTGAATGGTTAAAGGTTTTCCGTGTGATAACTTGACAATGCCTGCACCTATGGCCCTCAAACTTGACTTGGAATTTGGCCTGACCAGTACATGACCCCTTTTGTTTTGGGGGGTCATCTGGCCAAAGGTCAAGGTCACAGTCACCTTGAATGGTAAAAGGTTGTCCGAGTGATAACTCGACAATGCCTGCACCCATGGCCCTCAAACTTGACTTGGAGGTTGGGCCTGGCCAGAAGATGGTCCCTATTGATTTTAGGGGTCATTGGGCTAAAGGTCAAGGTCACAGTGACCTGGAATGGTAAAAGGTTATCCGAGTGATAACTCGACAATGCCTGCACCCATGGCCCTCAAACTTGACTTGGAGGTTGGGCGTGGCCAGAAGATGGTCCCTATTGATTATAGGGGTCATTGGGCCAAAGGTCAAGGTCACAGTGACCTTGAATGATAAAAGGTTGTCCGAGTGATAACTCAACAATGCCTGCACCCATGGCCCTCAAACTTGACATGGAGGTTGGGCCTGACCAGTAGATGACCCCTATTGATTTTAGGGGTCAAAGGTCAAGGTCAGTGACCTTGAAAGCGAACTCGACAATTCCTTGACCTATGGTCATCAAACTTGACATGAAGGTTGGGCCTGCCCAGTAGATGACCCCTATCGACTTTAGGGGTCATCAGGCCAAGGTCAATGTCACAGTAACCTTTAACGCAAAAAAGTTAACAAATCTTCTCCCACTGATATCTCAACAATGCCTGACCCTATGATCATTAAACTTGACATGGATGCTAAGCCTGACCAGTAGATCAGCCTTATTGATTTTAGGATTCATAGAGCCAAAGGTCAAGGTCACAGTGATCTTGAATGGTAAAAGGTTGTCCGAGTGATAACTCAACAATGCCTGAACCCATGGCCTTCAAACTTGACTTGGAGTTGCATCTGACTTGTAGATGACCCCTTATGATTTAAGGGGTCATTGGGTCAAAGGTCGAGGCCACAGTGACCTTGAACGAAAAAAACTTTCTGTGATATAACTTGACAATGCCTGCACCCATGGCCCTCGAACTTAACATTTAGGTTTCTGGTGACCAGCTGATGACTGAATTTTGAGTTCATAGAGTCAAAGGTCATGGTCATAACACACTCTAATCTCACACTTTAATGGTCATAATCTTAAAACTGCCTTAACGGCAACAAACCAGCTGTCATTTCGGTCCATGCATATTTCATTCAATTGTCCATATAATCCTGACAACATGGCGCTCAGGGGGGGGGGGGGGCATAATGTTTGACAAACATCTCTTGTTAAATCATTTTTACTGCTTATCTATGTTTTAAAGGTCTTAGATGAATTATGCCTGCAGTGGACTGATATCCCCAAAATATCTCTATTTTACCTTTCTGGTACTTTCAGAGAGGCACAAACATGATACACTAAGCATATTATCAGACATTTGAATGGTTTCGAGAGTGCTGATTAGGGCAAATGGATAATAACAAATGTTCTGTGTTTTCAACTAAGTGTTGCTTTCAGAACTGATAACCGTTTTATTGCTCCTTAAGGGAATCAAACGATGTCCCATGTTTAGTTAAAGAATAGAACTGTGCTTGTGCTCTTGGCAAACGTTGAGATATGATGCAACATCTTCTAGTTCAATCAAATTAATCGTTTGCAATTACAACAATACTCACAAATTAAAAATTATATCCAATCACTTTGCCATGTTATTACACATTCCCTGTGGTTTTAAAGATTTTATAAGGTGCACTTGTATTTATTTGTTTTCTCAAAAAGACCAAATGAGTTATTGCTTTCATTTCCAGTTAACACCATCACAAAGTAAAAACTATATCCAAACACCTTGTCGTGTTTAACACATTCCCTGTGGTTTTAAAGCTTTTATAAGCTCCATGTAAATGCAGCACTTCACATAAATGCAGCAAATGACAGTTTATGACGAAATTCCTACATTCGAAGTACTTTCCAATAATTGTTAGTTTTTATGTTGACGCATAATAAGATAAAATAAAACCACGAAAAACAACTTGTTACTGCTTAAAGTTTTGAGTTGTTTTGCAAGTGAACATTTGATATTATAACATACCAAACTTATCACCATGTTATCAAATATTCAGGAACAATAATTTATAATTAACCACTCGAAATAATGTTAAAAAAAATGTACTTTTTCCATCATATCACGATTTGTTTTTAACTGTACAGAGGCATTACAATATCAATGCAAGTATTGTAAGTCGATATCAATGTATTCTGGACGAACAAAATACACCCTAATAGCCGTTTGATCAGTTTGCCTAATTTTCTTGAGTATACTTTGTTTTTGTTGTTGTGTTTATAAGGTCTCCCGGTTCCTATAATGACTTCATTAAGGCTTAACTCCGTCCAATACCAAAGTGAAGCGTAGCAAAATTTTGAATCCAAACGTGGAGTTTTACCCCCACCGGACGATGGGATTTTCGCAAAAAGAGTAATTGTGTGCCGAAAAAGATGCGGGACACTGAGTCGTCTTATATTATTTCGATTATATATATTTGTAGTTCAAATCTAGTTTCGATTACAAACCTTTCAGCAACTGGCCATAAGTACAAGAGCACTCTGTTTGGTTTGCATAAAGACTGTTGACAGACAGTAATAGTTTATTGTCTGTCAACTGTTATTGTCTGTCAACATACTCAATCCAAACCATACAGCATAACGCTGTATAGCATAAAGGGTATAATTTGTACAAACTGTGTTAAAATTCTTGCCATTGTAATAATAATAATAATAATAATAATAATAATAATAATAATAATAATAATAATAATAATTATAGTAATATCTGCAAAATACATTCAGATTTATTATTTTAGAAACATAAAAACTATATTTAAGACAAAAGTTCGTACCGCCGTAATTCAAAAGACTAAAGCTTCGGTATTTACGACTTGTTTCTATCTTTAACAACTTGAGGAATATTTTAAAAAGCAATATATGTCATCAAATAAATTTATTGCTTTCATTATTTGGATTTTTTTTAGCTTTTTCTCATTCTTTAAGTATAAATAACAACGTTAATAGTTTGTGTGTTGTTGTTTTTTAATTCTACTTAAAATTTAACTAAGATGCTTTATGAATACTGCCCCAGGGAAGTTGAGCAAGGTTCCTTTCATGTTCATGTCCTGTAACTGAAAACAACGCAATGTTATAATAAATTATACATACGTAGTCTAATCGTACTAAAAAACACATTAAATACTAGACGAAAATGCTCTGTAGCCAAATGAAAAACACTGCACTAAATATATTCTTATCGCGACACACACGTGTAAACACACTGTGATCACGCTAGTGTGACTTGGAGGATTGGTTATCATGATTGCCCCAAACGTCTTAAGAAGAAATATGAATGTCTGAAAATGGTTGAACAAGTTATATACAGGTCACCTTATCTTTAATCGGCATCGCAAAGACAGGAAACCATATCTAACATACTGGTTGTATAGTTCGATCTGGTAAGGCTTTATTCTTGCTTTGACTTGTGTATGTGTTTGTTTGTATGTAATAGCCACTCAAACCTGGAGTTAACTTATTACTGTAAGAAGCGCTAGGCACTTAAGTGTAAGCCCATGTGATATGTAATGTCAATGCGCCATCTGATAGATGGTCCTTTCTTGGTATACACTTGATCATGTTATTTTGTAAACAAATAAAACAATGATGAGAAAAGTCTCAATTGGAACTTCATTAAAATTTTAAGAATAATAATTGCTTCTTTCACTCCGAAATGACATTAAACACGCTATCCTCTCATTACGGATGCTCCTTGATGTTTATTTGTGCTATAACAGTGTTTTCTCAAAAAGCAATTCGTCTGTTAATCGAAAGCGATTCCAATTGCCATTGAAAAATTAACCATTTTGTTTTCCAACTTTCACTTCAAAGTAAGAAAAAAACAAAGTAATCCCGTTGTGAAGATTTCCAGCGCATGCAATTACTAGCGCGTGTTTTCATTAATGAGCTATATATGATTGACGGTCTATACATGCTTAATAGAATTAAACGTCCTTCCAGAGCTACCACACCCGATTGACTTGCATTTTTAAATGAAGAGCGATTGTTGCACTTGTACGTTGTTTCAACTGTAAATTTAGATTAGCTTAAGAAACGCTTTAAGTAAAAATAATATTTCCCTTGGCATCGATAATCAATCAGTAATAATGTTATTGCCGTGATACAGTCGATGAAGGAATCAAGAACTTATATTGAAAATATTACTTACGTTTAAAGTGCCAAACCTTAAAAGCAATTCCAAGTGTATCAATAGTAAGTATGCTGTTTGTCACTTTCTGTTTTTATGTATTGGTGACTGATGATAGCGAGTGAATCTTTGTTTGCTCAAAATGAATTATATAAGACTTATCAATTAATTTGTTTGGTAAAAGTTAGCCTTTATGTTTATTGAATTATCCAATTGTTTCTATTCACTTATCCAATTATTTAGATCTACAAGTTAGTCAAAACATAACCGTTGACTTCTGGTCGTAATCTCGAAATTTGTTGTTGTTGATAAACTCTCAGAATATAATACAGCGAAATACACAATCCACTCATTGATGTTCTTTAGTGGTACGATTTATATTTTCTGACAGGTGTTATCCCAATGATCCGTCTGCATGCAAAGTACGGTAAATATATCCTGTCACGCAGCTCGGTCCGACACTCGATGAAAATATATTTAGTGTATCTCATTGATTTGTCATAAAACTTCACAAGTGCACGTTAGCCATACATTCAGCAATACCTAAACTTCTGAATCAGAGCAGCAGGCAGTTTCATCAAAGCATTCTAGGAAGGATTTTGTACCGAGAAGAGATATTTTGAAATGGCCCACTGATCATGTTGTCCAATAATGTTTTATTACAAAATCATGGGAAACAAAAGTGTTTATCAAGATGCACTACAACGAACAACGAACGAACTATTGCATACATCGCTTTGAAATTAATAATACATAATAGATCTGAACCATGGTAGACAAACGTATCAGGGATTCGATTAAGAAGCATCAATACTTTGTCTTAAACAACTATAATTGTTCATTTTTTGTTCATATTTTAGATTTCTGTGATGATCAGATATTTTCCTCGACTTCACAATGGCAATTACTTTTACAATGACAGCGAATATTCATAAAATTTAATAACAATACTTACATCCCGTTGATTTTTATATCCAATACAAAAGCCACAATTCAAATAAATTCAAAATCTATCTATCCATTTGTTCATTATACAACGTGTTTCTACTTTATGGAAAGATAATGTCAGTCTCTTCGATGTGGTAAATTTAACAATATACTAAATGTGAGCACTTGATGTGATATTCTCTCTGAATTGTGAATGCTCCATCATTCACATCAAAGGAAGAAGCGATCGGCAAATTTTGAGTTAATATTTGTTATTACAATTTTCTCTACATGTTTAAAGTTTAATGTAAATATATAATTATATATTGCAATACATCATAAAGGACAACAAACGTTATAATATTTGTGAATGTTAGGATAAAAGCAAATGAGCATTCCTTGTGGTTTTAACCGGTTTAAAGTTATTACTATACAATTGGATCTGGCTTGCCTCTTTTGTTCCTTGAAAAATTGACAGTTCCTGGGACAGTTTTTAGTGAGCAGTCGAGCGGGTTAGCTTACTTGCACACTCTCCTTGTAAGTTATATTAGTGACTCCTTTGTATGGTTGATTGTGCCTCAGCATTCTGCATATGAACATAGTACATCCTTTTTCTCATTATGTTCTGCTCCTAGTTTTGGTACAAAATTTTAATCATTATAAGACTTACTTGTCGATATGACTGGCAATTTTTGATTGTTCATTTTTTTTATTGACATGATATGTCTGTATCTGAATGTTAAGATCATTAAAATGTATTTATTGTTATTTTCTTGTTGTCGTTTTATACTTCATTGTATTAAAGTTGATACAGTTTCTTATATGTTGAATTGTTGACGTATATTAATCATTGGTGGGGCAGGTGCGAGGTTGTGCGCACGTTAACCTGTTTTTTTACCCAATGAAGTTTTTATTTAATTTTCACTGATTGTAACCCTAACATTTTCTAATAACTGTACTTTTTTGTCTTGAAGCGTATTGTATTTGGATTTGTCTGAGCTTGATCCTTTTCCTCTTTAATTTGATCGTGGTAGTAATAATGCGCGCCAGGCATGTGGTTGTATTTGATGCGTCATTCACAAAACAGATACAATAAGATATCTATTCAATATAAACTTGTCTTACATCTTAAAACCTATTATTACTCTTTTCATCCTGAAATGACATAAAACATACCATAAACTCATTACTGATTTTGCACGGTGTTTATTTGTGTTGAGATTGATATGTTTTGACGGGTTTTTTCAAAGTTGTCTGTTTCCAAATCCCCCATAAAAGCAAACCTTTTCAGCCGCTGATTTATTTTCTTTCAACTACAACTATTTCGCATTCACCCATAAGAATAATAACAGACAGGGCATTTTCGCCATGCTGTGTAAAAACTTTAGAGTGTTTAATCACTATTTCACTGAAAATGTTGTTCGATCTATGTTTTATGCCACAAAAGTGAAAACAATATCTGGTATTAGTTACAAAGAACTTGTAAATGTGCTTAGGAAATACTACATTAACGTCAAATTACCTGACGATGTAATATCTTAGATCTTGTATAATATGTTGGGTGTTTAATATTTTGACATAAATCATTACCAAACCACAACGAGAAAACATATTCGTATTAACAGTTGTGTATAAACAGAAGTTGAAATATTTAAATTCTCGTATATATTTCCTTTCAGTAAAATGAGTCAATGTAGGCTTTTAACAAAATATGTATCTCTAATAGACGACGTGTCCCCGTTTAAATGAAAATGTATTATCTTACCTTGTACACAAACATAAAGGAAATTAATGTATTGCCGTTAAAAGCATTAGAAAACATATAAAACGTCCATAATAAAAGTTATTTTGTATTTTTTAGAAGGTTTTGGTTCTTATAATGATGTGAATAATTTACATATATTAAGTAATATCACTTCGACTGCTCCGCGAAACGTGACAGTGTGTAAACGTATTATTCCTCAGCAGTAAACTGTATAACACTGCTTATTGTTTGGTTTGGTCAAAGTTAGCCGACATAATTATTGATTGTCCAATACTGATATTTATTACTAGTTAAAAATCTAATTGTATATTTCTGCAGACTAGCAAACAATAACCATTGAAAACAATCAAGGTATATACACTTGTTTGCTGGTCGTTATTCCTTAATTTGTTTTCATAAAGGTGAGGAGATGTTTATCCTAAACTCTCACCCTAGATTGCAAAGAAACTTTTGATGCATTCATTGCAGTTTGCTTGAGGAAAGAAGGATTTGTTCTGATAGGTAATACCTTAATGATCTGTCGGCAATTAAACAAAAAAAACATATCGTGCAATGTAGCTTTGTCAGACACTCGTTAAAGATTTATTTATTGTGTCACAATTATTTGTCACACAACTGCACAATAGACATTAACGCAGCAATAACTAACTATCTATAATACACCAGGGGGTCATTTCATGAAAATTCGTAGGAACAATTTAGCACCTAGGCTATGCGTTCAACAATAACACTGCACTGCCTCAAGTACACCCGAGGAACAACATTGATGTTTGTTAAACGGCCGCCTTATCGTGGTCTCCAAAATGGGTTTTTTTTCAAAAATATGGGAAACAGGATTTTACATTATGTAGCCTTAAGTTAATGCATTCTTTGATAAGATTTACCTTTTGCGTTTTATCTTTATTAAGGATTGTTGGGATAAGAGTGAGGTTTGTGCAAATAAACTGGTTTAAACACCAGTAAATGTACATTTTACTGACCGTTCCAAGGCGGTACCTAACAATTCTTGATAAACAAACCAAATATTTATATATATATATAGTATTTATGCACTGTGCTGTTTGTAGAGTTATGTGCTGTTCTTGTATGTTTCTTGTTTGTGATTTTGTGTTCTGTGGCTTTGGCGTTTACCCAGTGCCACTAAACCGGGTTTATGTTTAAACTTTTTGCTACTGAGCTTGTTTCTGTAGCTTTTTGCATAAATATTACAACGAGTCTATAAAGTCTATATATTTGCATGAAATAAATTATTAACAATACATCTGCTAAACGATAGGAAGACATATCTCAGATTATATAAAAAGGCAACATTACTTCGATTATCATAACATCTTCTCTTTTTCTCCAAATTATAGTGATATCTTTTAGTTTTATCGAGATCAAACAATTAATTTGCTGTATTTATCAATGACCATACTTTATTTTATTACAAACCTATTTAAATATTCATTCTATATGTACATCACTCAATCAATTTAACAATGGAAAAGACTTTAATCTGTTTAACAGTTTTGAATGTCAAGCAGTCATCATAAATAAATGAACACGAAACACATCAACCATATATCTGTGTTATATTTTATTTATTGTTTTATTGCTTACAAACCTTAAGATACCTTACATGTATACATTTCAATACAACGACCCAGATTAGGATACATGGGTCTTTGCTCACTAACACATTATCACTGGCATTACAAAATGTCCTGGTCCTCCAAATGTAAGATAAAATTACTACACAAAATATTTTCATCTTGGAGGAATACTTGTAAGATCCTTTATTTTATCATATGCGTGTACGTTAAAATAATGAAAATTACAGGACCTTGTTATTTCTTCGTAGTTCAAATATCAGCCTAATTTACATGGACTAACTGGACCATACATGTACCAGCTTTTATTTCGCCGTTATTTTCTTTTGCTTCAAAAATTCGCCTAAATATATCTGAAACACCCAGCCGAGCAGAATTGTTTTACGATAAACAGTAAAGCATTTTTGATAAGTATGTGTTTTGTCTGTGGTGTTTGTATGTGGTGTATATTTGTTATTGGTGTTTATTAGTTTTACATTTGTTTCATATTTCATATTTGCGTTTTATTGGCCAATACCTATTCTTCCTAATGTAGTTGCAGTGAGTCAAACCCTTTGGGGGACCTCTTTAGAAGGCCAAGACGCAACAATATGACCGATTTGTTATTGTTTCTTTTGAATATTTCACTGAGCATCAAAATATGTCTGAACATACTCTGTTGTTGGATTTATAAATATTTTATTAATGTTTACTCCTTTACTTATACACCCATTCGCGACTATAGAGGGTGATAATATGGTCTGCCTAGTACTTTAAGAGAGTTGCAAAAATGACATAAACAAGCATAATATCCAAACAATTTCGAGTTTTCGCGAAACACTCGGTCTTCGGCAAACAGATAGGTCCAAGATTTGAGACACTGTTTGTGTCCGCATGGCAAATGTTTACCTATGATGTACGTATTTTCCAAAAAGCAAGATGGTAATTCAATCATGTTCTATGCTTTGCTTTAAACGTTATCAAACAGACATTCGATCCTTTCCTAAACGTAATGCGCATCGTTTATTAGGATATGGTGTCAATAGTTAGTGTGACTGTGATATTGATCTTAATGCAGAAAGAAAATAACCAAATTATAGTTAAAAAACAATAATACTTTCCATTAACTTGTAACTGTTTAGATATTCATGGCAAATGTTTAAACCTATAGTGTACGTATTTGCAAATTGGAATTTCAATTAATGCATTAAATGATATCAAAAATTCACCTGATATTTTCCAAAAATTAATGCGCATTGTTTATAAGGATCTGATATGAGAGATGAATGTTTAAGCTCCATTTAAATTTATCACGAATAATAAATGCAGCGATGGACACTTTTAATGTGATTAAAATTCCCAGATTCAATGTTATTTCTTCGAAATGTATTGTAAACCTGACACTTATTGTTATATTTTACACTTACGCATTTCATTCTTCGGCTACTTTGTTCATACCTCTCAAGGGGTATTGCAATTGCAATGCAAGCATGTGAAGTTGATTTCACTGATTTCTGGAAGCACAAACATCAGTTGACAGACAGTGACGGTTCAACGCCATCTAGAATATTTTTTACTGTATTTGTCAGACAGAGTTGAATTTCGTCAAAGCCGATTTATTGAAGCACTATATATGCAAAGTAGGAACAGTATCGTTTCCCTAAATAAATGCTTTAACTGAAATTGTTTTTTTAATGAAACGATATCAACGCTTGTTTCGTCGGCCTTAGCGCTATTCACTCTTATTTTCAAGAAGTTATACATTGCTATACTTAATAACCAATAGGCACATGCTGCAAACCGTAATCCAAATAATTCTTACAAAACATTCTTCTCCTATGTTTACCTTTTTTGTCCGAATCTAATAATGATTTCCCACTGCAAATAATGTTGTCCTGAAGTGTATTGTATCTTGTTTGATGTTCGTTTGACCTTGATCGGTTTCCTGAAATAAATTCGTGGTTAAATTTAGGGTACTTGCTTGTCGTAATATCATTGCGCTCACAGACATTTGCTGTTCACTTTATTATTGTTTTAGAACTTTAAATATTTAATTTCTGCTTGTATTCTGAAATAACTTAAAACACACCATCAACTCATAACTTATCTTCCGAGTTGTTAATTAAGGCTTAAGTTGATTTGTTTTAACAGGTGTATTTAAGTCGTCTGTTTGCAAATCATGAATTGTAACCATTCCATATGTAATTTTTATTTTCTGTCAACTACAACCTTTTTGCCTTCACCTCTACAAGTAAAAGAAGACGGAACATTAGCACATTGCTGTGCAGCAACATCAGGTTTACAATCGCTTCTTCGTTGTAAAGACTGCATGCAATTCAAAGCACTTTACCAAAGCATATCAATGTGGACCAGTTCGTAACTCATTGTTTTTCAAAATCGCTTAATATTAGAATTATTCCTACAAAAAATGGTAGCATGGGAGAGATGGTGCTAATTTAGTTTTTTTTTGAAAACTGTTTCATTATATAAATGTGATCTTCGTTTCAAATCGCACATGGATTCACTGCTATTCCCGACTAGATTGATAAAATCGGACTGTAAACTTTTGATATCGTTAGAATTATATGTTAAAAACAAACAAAGCTGATATTATATATACACCGTTTATCTGTATATGGCGACCAGAGAACAGTTCCAGCTTTTGTTTCGGAACAAAGTTTTTGTGTTAGCATACATTATAACTCAATCAAAATACACATGTTATGTGAAAGGTTGCATAAGGGAATTAAACATGTACGCAAATGTTGCCTCATATAGTTAAGAACAGGACCGTCCCAGCAAAAATCGCTAAACACTTCATTACTGATATGCAAGGGACAAGTCTTCTTTTAACTGACGTATATTCTTAAAGCTACATTGTTACGCATTTTCCCTGAAAGTTCGTGGAGATTGCTTAGGTGTTTAATAATATATACTTGTATGTTTGTATTATTAAGAAAAAAGTTACACTATAGTCAATGTATTTGTTGAATGGTGAACTGTATGTTATTCTTAATTAAAACTTCAAAACGATGTTCAAGAATGTTCTCCACTTATCTGAGCATGTTTTCCAAAGTTCCTTGTGTGAAACGGGCCCTGAGAAAATGCCTACGGTTGAAGTGCAATCATATTGGTAATTTTAATTATTTTCAATTCATAAAATGTTAAAGAGGTATCTGAAACCTAAGTTCTTTGTGCAGTAATTCGCCAAGTGACATTTGCAAATTATACAGTACAATTAGAAATACAGTGACAACCATAACAGGCAAATATTCAACAATACCCAATTGTTTCGGCGTTCAACGCCAAACATTTCAAAATGAAAAAGATCATATATTTATACACACATATATATCTTAAATAATGTTAGGTCACCGTCTCTGCACGGTAAGCGAATTCGTCTTTCGGAGGTGGGGTGGATAGGTAAAGGACATACAAGATATATGATCGCACTGTGGTCGAATATTGTTCATTGAAAGATATAACAGTAATTGGAACAATAATTGATTGTAAATTGTTTTCATGCAATATAAGTTGAGAACACATGTTTACACAAATATTTGGAAAGTGAAACAGATAGTTAATTATAGAAACATTACATAACAAAATAGAAAAACGCTAAGGACAATTTCAGAGACAATTTGGTGCAAATGGAAAATCTCGAACAAATGGTATGTGCATGTTTTGGATGCATTTTGTCCTTCCTAGAGTGCTCAATGAAATTATTTTATAATGGCAATTTCATGAGTAGATTACCATAACTAGCTTATTTACATTTTGATTTTTATATGGACATAATCGTTATTGCTATGCTAAACGCATATAAAGCAAATAATCAACAAGAGAAGTTGAGCTTCGGTTATAAATCCACATAGCACTAAAAAACCTATAGAAAAAAATTAATTTTTCATAGGCATACAGACTTTGAGAATAAATCCTTAAATGCTGCTTTTTTGCTATATATTTTAATTTCATGGCAATGAACTGCTTACAATAAACAGTATGAAGCAGTTATCCGACAATTCACCCTCCTTATATTATGTTAATGACCTCATAAACTCTGAAATGTATCGAGAGATAAACAGGTATTTTCTGGGCATTTATGTCTTCTCACGCTGCATTGATGCCTGATAACATTGTTATATTTTCTACCTTGTGATATTCTGATTGATGACATATTAAATAAATGAGTTTAAGAAAAGACGCTATTGTGCTTCATACGTTTGTTCTTAATTTCAGCTGAAATCGGACATGAACCGATATTTTTTGCTGACTTTCAAAGTCAACACAGCGGTTTTTGTAAAAAAAATCCTGTGTAGCAGTTGCATATTATTTCATTACACATAAAACTCTCTCAAATACACTAATTAATATGGTATCAATGTGCACCATGATTTACGGTATTGTACACGCGATACCCTCAGGGCGTTATGACAGCAAGTGAACACTTTTTCAACCTGAATCTCTTGGCCTAACAATTACAAAATGTTTTCTTATAAATTGACATATCATACGAAAAGAAAAGTTGTACAGGGTAATTTTGTATTTTCTGGTAAAGCAGGAATCTGATCGAGTGCCAAGACACGTTACCTACGGTTTTAATATGTTAACGTTATTGGATTTTTTCAATGCTATTTTGGCATCAACAATAAACCAGATTGGTTCAAACAATAGTTATTCGGATATTTCAATTATAATTTGTTGATAATTGATATACAGAATAGAGAAGAAAGCTTAAAAGCTAATACTACGTCTCGTATTCGTCATTCCGATATATATTGGTATCAAGGCTGTTATTTTTAATACAATAATAACGCAATAAGATAAAATGAATAATATGGAAATAATTAGAAGGATAATACGGGGAATACGAGGAGATTGTAGGATGTAGACAGGTCAGGTGAATGGTGAAATAAACCAGATTAATTGATCGAGAACAGCTGGGTTATCTGAAAAATCTGTTTGTTTAATAAGATCTAGTGATGTTTAATGCAAACGTATTTTGAAATGTTCGCTGCCACCCTATCTTGGCCATAAGGATGTTATCAAAGCTACTACAGTACATTTAAATAACCTTAATCTTTAGAAGGTTTGTCCATCAAGTTTAAGTGAATTAAAATGATGGATGTATCAGCCAACGTGTAACTGGTATTACTGCTAGCAATAATTTTGTTGTGTTTGATTTGTATGATATGTTGTACTCATTATCGCTAAGCCCACGTGTATATGGTCGAGAATAATGTATAAAATATATGGGTATTTATGAATACAAACAGGTTAACTGAAACAAGGCGAGAGGACAATGGGCAAAACAAAACATTTCAGGTGATACGTTAAATCGAATCTTATAAAGACGCTATATTTTAGGTATGTTTATGAAAATGCTGATCTTGTTCAAATGGAGTTATTTTCTTAATCTATAGTATCATTTTTATTAAAACGTCCGATCACGACTTCTCAGTGTTTCATTTCGTAAACACACATACATCTTGTGATTGATATTGGGGTAACGGCATTTGAACGGTCGGCCGAAAAGTGGGCTAGCTTGGGTTTTTACAAGTGTATGGGTATCCAACCACAAGGCAATAACCACAACACGCACAATAAACGTATAAACCACGTGCCATGGGTCATTTCAGGTATGACCATTTATTTATATAATAATTATAAGAAGGAAAGAACCATCGAAAGGAAGAAATGCATCTATAAAGTGTTGCTTTTCTCTCTAATAGTTGCAAATTTAATTAGTTCAAGTCTTGTGTCACAAAACTCATTTATTGCATGCTTTTTGGTAGTTTATTGAAACTTTAACGTTGAAGTATGTCCCAATCAAATTATAAGGTCAATATTTATGCCGTTTTAAAGCTGATGTACACGGTAAACGTTCGGTATTTACAACCTGATTTTCTGCGCAGATTAGGCAAAGCCCTTGAGAAGGTTATCGTAATGGGATCTTCCCTATTTTCGTAAACCAAATTGTCCAAATTGCGTAACAGTATTTCTGTTATAACATGATTGTGATCTTCATATGAAAGAGAATGAAGCTATTACTTTGCTTTCATTTATCTGAATTATCGTTACAAAAAAATAATATATAAAAAAGACCATAGTGTGACACAGTGAGAAATATGTCATAACTGTGTTTTGGAATTTCTCCCATTTATACAGCTTTTAGAAAGGTCTAGGAAGGCAAACGAAGTTTTCGATTTTGATGTCTTCTACATCACTACTTCGATTTTTACATAAAAGATGTTGATGTGTCATATTAATTGTATCTTATGATTTTATATACTGTTAAACTTTAAGAGTCAAACCGTCTAGTTGGTGATTTACCTTTTTGAGGCAGGGTCGATTTTCATGTGATCTTTTTAGTTGATGACAATGCAATATTTCAAGAACTGATGTCTCGATCAATTGCAAGAACTAAAAGTTGTAGAATCTTGAATATTCTTGAGAAAAATATTTAATTTATGTTCTAGAACTGCCATTAAACGTGTTTGCACTATTAAAGAACGAACTTAATGAACTGTTCAATTACTGTTCATGGAGTTCTTGCAGGTGATTGCACGGTACACAAGGTTTGAAAACCAAGTATTATCGTGTACATCATTGTTTAAGCCAGTTTCACTGTAAAAATTAAACGAAACGCACCCACTGGTGCTCAGTCATTGACATAGATTGCTTACTTGTACGAATAGATATTTCCATTCAATTAAGCCATGCTGGAGAATCATATTCATGCTAGACAAGTTGCATGGATTATGGAGAATACCTTCAAGTTATATCATTTCCATAAAGGTAAATTAAATTAAATAAAAATGCAAGACTTGTATTTAAAAATGACAAAAAATACTCTATAAAACGTTAAATTTAGAGGAACTAATTGATGTCAACAGTGATCTGAAATTGCTTCTTGTCATGACGTGATTATAAACGTCGCTAAAATTAAATGGTGAAGTGTAACAAAATGCGTTTTTTACGTCAAATATTCCACAATTTAACAATTTTAGTTATGCAAGGAAAATAACATTTATGTGTTATGTCTTACTCATCCCGGGAATATTCGAGAAGTTGGCGGAATTATGTTTTGACAATTACACGAAAACATTTTGAATAAAAAAACTTAACATAAATTGAAAGAATCATTTCGTTATTAAATAAGAGCATTATTGAAATCCCTTTCGTCTCAAAGCCGTTTAACCCCTCCCCTGAGAGAAAGGAGAGAAATGTATCAAAATAGTTCACTTATTGATCTTTTTCTTACGTCAGACGTTACGTCGACATAACAACGACAGCGAAGTTACAATATGAGCAAATATTAATGAATACTTACATCCAATGGATATCCAATAAAAAAGTCATATGATATGTTGATAAGTAATTACAAAACTGTCACTTTAAGCAATCGAGTTTTCCGACTGGTTAAAACTACTGTATCGGATTGAAAATTACTCTTATTTTCAGCTGCTGTACAAACACTTGATCTAAAAATCAGCGGAATTCTAAATCTCCAATCTTTGACATTCAGAGAAAAGAGTGATTTTATACTGTTTCATACTAGGATGTAATCAGGGGCGTACCTAGGTCTGTTTTATGTAAAAGTACAAATTTAAGGTGGTCTGGGGGCATGTTGGGTATAAAATAATTTGAAACAAATACTGTTTTTGGTGCATTTTGCCGTAAAACAGCAGGGGAAACAAACATTAATTTTCGATACAAAAAGGTCTGACTTGGGGGTATTTTTATTGTATAACAATTAAAAAACGAAGCCTGATTTTATTTCTGTGTTGTATTCGTATTGAAATAGTATGTTGAACATGATTTTCATGGCATTTTTATCATTTGTCAAAGAAGAAATAAGCAATAAGGCGCATAACCAGGCGATATCGACTTGCTAGAAAAAAAGAGCATTGAAGCGAAAATTTCATCTTCCATTCTGTCTTGTACATCTTGCTTATTTACGTGTTGCCTTTTTTGTACAACTCACTCCTTTGCATCCCGAATTCATTATTGAAGCAACAGTTTTGCCAGCTTCGTGAAAGTTGATTTCTAATCTCAGATTTAATCGTGTTGAATTCTAGCTTTCTTAATAGCTTATTTCATGGCTTACTATCTTTACTAGCTTAGTTATCGTAGACACACCATAAATAACAAATGTCAGCAGGGATCAGGACAAATACCACATACCAGCTTCCTTTAGCAAGCATGATGCAATACGTCATATTTACAAGTGTCCAATATTATAACACTAGATGTCGCTTCGCTTACATTGTCGGTAATTTCCCTGAGTTTCTTCAAATAGGATATAGCAAGCGTAACGATTCGCTCATTTTCAGCAAGCTTCGCATAAGATATATGTGGGATATTGCCGAGGTACTCCGTCTGTCGTATTAGGTCGATAGTTTCTGTCTATTTTCGTACAACTTTCCGAGATTGCGCCCTCTGGTGTAAAAAACGAAGATGTCTTAAATGCTGCTTCATGGCTTGTTACGAAGTTCTTGCTTACTTCTACTATTTTAATTGTAAATCGTTTAATTTGATATAATACCTTTAAACGCGAATTTAGACATACAATTTCCCTATGAAGTTTAAAATTTAAGAGAACATCAGCATGGAGGATGCAATAAAGCAAGATGCACATGTATGAAAGCAAGATGCACCAGTCATGAAGCAAGATGTTAAGGACAAAAAGCAAGAACTTTTCTTCAATGCCCTTCCATAGCGAAAGCCGCTGATAGTTTACTTTATTCTTCAAAATGGTCTTACGTCAATACGACCTACATAACATATCCATTCAATCATCTACTTAACGTGAAATTGTTCCTATAAATAGAAAACAATGAGTATAAAACCATAGGAAAAAAAACACTAAAAATGTATTTTGTAAGTAAGGTTAACAATTTACTCTGAGAAAATATCGTTTAGCAGAAAGTTTGCGGAAATGTTATTGCCTGAACGCTGTTTTACTGTTTTGTTATGTTAAAATATTGTGAAGCCATGTTTTTTTAAGATAAAAATAAGATAAGACAAAAAAGGTACTCCGGATACCGCCTTGAAACAGTCTATAAAATCTCTACGAGATAAAATCATTTTTTGACCACCATTTCATTTCATTTGTTTGATAGAATATCTTAAAATGATGGAGTTTTAGTGTTACACTTTGTTAATGTTGGTTTGTCATGATAATACATATCAACCACTTATTGTTGTTTTTTCATGATACATTCCAATCATTCGTTAATGTTATTTTCATGATATCACACATCAATCACTTGTTTTTTTCATGATGACACATTTCCGCCAATTGAGCGGTAAAATAAATAACTGCTGATATATACCCAGACATTTCTTGATATGTAGATACATTACCATTCATACAACGAAGAGCAACACAAGAAACTACAAAGCTCAACAACACCGTTCTTAAGTCACAGTAAACACTAAAACTAGAGATGTACCATAGGATACTTTTTGTTTATCTATACATTATGTTTGGGGTTTTCGTATTTGTTAATGTTTTATGTTGTTTTGTTGTTGTTTAGGTTTGTTTGTTTTTTGTTATTGTTTAGTTGCTATAAATCTGGGTGTATCGGGGAATATTGCTCTGAAATTGTATGTAAAATTACTTGATGACTTTCAGTACATTTATTTTGAAGGCTTATATTAAAATAATGGCATTTGGAGTGTTACCTAGTGGAATTGGACTTAAACTTCAAGTTGAAATACAATAGAATAAGATAGTAATGGGACACATATTATCCATTGAAATATTTGTACTAGATGGACTCAAATTATTTTGATAACACATAATGATATTGACTAAAGTCAAAGAATGGTTTAGGCCGATGGATAATTGTAGTATTTGCTATAATGTATCGAATTTGAATAAACTATCATTGTGATTCAACTTATTAAAGTTAAATGTTATATATTTCCTTCATACCTGTTACCAAGAGAAAGCCATACAAATGTTACATGGAAAACCTACTGCGATAGTTTTATGATGTTTTCCATACAGTATCAATCATATCTAGTGATAAAAGGTCGGTTTAAAGGTTATATGTATAGGTTTATTTCTTCCTTTAAAAGATAACAAGGACATACAAGTTTATTGACCATTATGAGTCATTATCGATGTATTTTATATCTGCTATTAATTTGTTTTGATGCTTCATTTGATAATATAGTCATCGTTCTTCCTTAAAATACATAATTGTCTAAGACAATTTGATTGAATTATATAAAATTTTAATGTCTTAGAAGAGCTGGATCGCGACGCCCTTCTAATTAATTTGATTCTTTAGTGAGCGTTTGAAAGATTTCAAATAGGTTCTTTAATACCATTAATATCATATTTATGACAGCTTATTAAGTTTTGTATTTTTGTTTCCAAAACGTGGTTCGTGATTCCAAAGATAAGTTAAATGGAACGCTGAAAAGGAACAAGAATCATCATACGAAATTGAGCTTTCAGCTGGTTTAAACTGATTCGAACACCTTCAGCTTTATACGCTTTCAATTATGTTGCTGTTACCAAAATGTTATCAAGTAAAGTCTTAAAACTATAACGGTTTTACTAAAACGAATATGTTCAGGCAACTTGAATAAAAAAGGAAGTGATTGAAATTAAATGTTGCAAAACGACAATGTATGTTGTAAGATTTGGAAGAATATATCTTTTCAGAAACTCCTTGGCTAAACAGTATGGATATTGAATATTGTTGTAGATTCTCTGCATATGTTTGCGGCTTTCTATTTACCTTTATTGATGTGTTTGGCGAAAAAGAGAATACTAAGGAACACTGATAAAAACGGGTGATAAAATTTCTAAATGAATCGGTTTTCAAATACCGTTTGATTTTCTTGAGAAATCAGGGTGTAATTAGAAATTTGAAGAAGAAGAATTTCCACTGTGTCATTTTTTAATCAATTGTAACCGATGTCACTGAAGAAAAATTATTATTGAAACTCTCTACAGTATTTTTGTTCACTTGCACAAAGCAAAATCTATGGTTGGTGTTCCTATTAATTAGCAATCGCCAAACAAAATCCGAATTTAACAGACCCCCTCAATTCGATGACCACATAATGAAACAAAGACTTTTTAGACACTTTAGAAACTGGTGATCATATCTTACTTTAAATTGTTGTGACTGAAATTGGTGCTTGAATGCATATGAAAATCACCGAAGACTATCTAGAGAAATTAATCAAAAGCACAAAAATACATATATTGAACAAATGATGGACGGACAGTTATCGGTGGGGTCCTTTAACCTCTTAATCATAAGAATCAGAATCAAACAGTGTTCAAAATATTATGTCTTTTATACCGAAATCCATTCGTAAAAATCTCATCAACCTTATAAATAATTAAACTGTCAGAGGCAAACGCCAATTTTGCTTCGGTTGTGTTTAAGTGCAACCAGGTCTCTGTAAATAGCAGCTTTTTAATATAAGGTTGACATAACTAGGAAAAGTTTACGAACAACAGCTCAATTCTCTGGAGAGATTGAATATATTTGTTTCCAGTAGAAGTTTTAAAGCTATGTAAGTAATACTATTGTCAGAAGGAATATAGAAGGAAAGGATGGCATGGTATTTGTCTGCAAAAGCAAATTGGGTTGTCTTATAAAATGACCGTTTTACAAGCTAGATATTTATGTAAAATCCTATTTATTGAAGTCAAAATTCATCATCATTTCGTTTTATATAAAAACACTGTTGAAACTACAGGGACTAGTCATGTAGTATAATATTAACCAAGAACCTGTATAAAGAGTATGGAATCTAATTATTAACATTTTGTTGATAAAGGTATAGGACAACGGCAGTGACATACGATATTTAACGGTCCTAAGATCAGTTTAAGTAAAATATAAAGTGCTTGAAACATGAATTTACAATGTTATATTCGAATGATCGCAGACTTAAGACTGACACACATTAAGAATGTGCTGTCGTCATTAAACAGCCGAGCGATTCCTTAATAAATTGTATCATCTGAGATCAATTCTGTTCATCTGTCTTTTCGACAAAAAGTATGTGTATTGCGAAATCGTTCGCGCCATTGTCGGCGCGTATCATCGCCATGCATAGACTTAAGCTTTGTCAATAACTCAAAGATGTTCGGGATATTTATTTAAATGAACCTTAGTTTACGAGATGTCAGTAACGGTGAATGTTTATAACTTTTGCTTTTAAAATAATTTGTGCCCGTCTTTTACTAAAGAAAAAACAATGAGTAATGAAAAACACAACTCAAAAATTTCTAGTTGAATGAACATTAATAAGTTTTCACAATTATTTAGAGATGACATGTTTTGATATGTTTTGAGCTTCATCGTCTGATTATCGGAAGTCTGCAATTATGCTTCATGCGTCAATAAACTTAACCTTTGTCTATAATTCATAGAAGTTCGGGATATTTAAATGAACCTTAGATTACGAGTTGTCAGAGACAGTGAATGTTTATAACTTTGGCTTTCATAATAAGTTATGCCAGTCTGTTACTGTAGAAAAACAATGAGTAATGAAAAGCACAATTCTAAGACTTCTAGTTGAATTTACATTAATAAGTTCTCACAATTATGTAGAGTTGACATGTTTTGAGCTTCATCATCTGATAATCGGCAGTACTGTATGTCTGCAATTATGTTTCATGCGTCCATCACTTCAAGGCTTAATTGTCGGTCGTTTCCTTTTTTATCTGTCTGCTGCTTTTTATGGACGCGAATAAAGAATGCTTTCAAGCGTATAATTTTTATTTTATTTTAGACGAACCTCATCTATAAAATGATACAACGAAAAGTACAGGCACAAGCCCAGTAGTCGGAATTTAAAAAAAAACACTGTTTGGAGGCACAAGGCAATGGCAAAAACGATAATGAACTGGAAACACAAATATATAAACACCACACCGTGCTTTTATTTATCCGTATCCACGTTTCTCATTTTGGAAGATACATTGACTTTTATTTATTTGTATTTACAAGTGTTATTATTCGGTTACAATTATATTTAAAAAATCAGACAAATATAGTTGTATTAAAATGTACGATATTATCTCTGTTTAAATAATTATACAGGCATTTGAATATAATTGTAACTGACAAATCATTATGTTTTGGATAGTGTGAACAGCCTTAATTTCTATCCTTATCCAGTCCGTTAATAGTTGGGGGGGGGGTCTGAATAACGTGGTAACAAATTTAAAAAAAATAAACGCCATTAACACTCAAGGTACACGGTTACGTATTGCACGATGAACTCATTCTTATTATTGACATGAATTATGAAACTAGGATAACTTGAGAAGTTAAGAATGTAGCTCAAAATATAACCTTCAACGCTCTCTTATGTGCTATATTCGCTATTCAATTTATCAATTTGATACTCATTTATTTGATGAAAAAATTCTCAACCACAAAATGAATTTTCAAATAATTGATTTATTTCAAATCTAAAATACATTTTTTTTTAAATAAGCACTTTCAGCTGCTTTTCAAATTAATTTACAAACGACATATATTTTATCAGAATTTACATTGACAACTTAACCATTATACACAAGTCTAGCCCAACTAAGATTAAGTTTAGCAGTATCCATTGACAACTATAGAATGTCCATCACTGTCAATACCTTCAAGAATTGGTTTAAGCGATGATCTATTTGACGAATATTTGTTATCAACACTGGACAACACATACAGGCTGCATCGATTTTTACGTTAATATTGGGGCTATCGCCGTAATATTATCAGTGTGTATGAAGCTTGGATGTAACTGGATGAATTTATTTATGAAGTGGCCGTCCTCATATTTACCCCAAAATTATAAAGGTAAGCGGAAATGCATGTTTAGGTGTCCCTAAGTTGATGCCGGATGACAATGAAGAAATTCTAGCCCTCTAGTTGTATTCGTATAATTCTGTTTCATAAAGGTGAACGTTTATAATAAAATCTCACTCCAGAATGTAATCAATCACACAATCCGCTCATTACTGTTTTTTCATGGTGTTTAATTGTTGTAAGATTGATATGTTTTGACAGGTACTATCCTAATGATACGTCTGCAAGTAGACGTAGGAGGATCCGTTTTGTTGTTCAGCTATGTCATAAGAGATATTTTTAACAATAGTTTGTAGTAATTTTTAGGTAAATATTTGCTCCTTGAAAAGGACCCCTGGTCTTGATCTCAAATAGTATTTAGTTTCAAAAACATTTTAAAACATATATGTTTAATTGGACATTACAGTGAGTCAATATATTCTATACATAAATACAAAATAAATGATCATTGATGTATCGGTGCGACGGTAGGAAAGCATATCTCAAAGTATATCTAGTAACAACATTTCTTTGACTATGACAACTACATGTATTGATATTTTGCATGAGGTATTATGAGTATTCTGTCTGTATTGAAGCCCAAACTTTATTCTATTACATGCCTTTTACCTTATCCCTCACACAAGTTAGAGATTTTCTTCATCTTTCACTGTAAATGATGTTATCATTATTTGTACTAACAGCTATTTATACCAATAATTGAATCCTAAGGAAGGATATATCCAATAAAAAGTCACATTTTCAAATTAACATTTTCATAAATTTACAACTGTTTTATTCAGACTGATAAATTCCTCTGAATTAAGAGCATGCAAAACAAGATATCCATAAGATTCAACATATCTTCGCAAGACGCATAATTTTGTCAGAATTCTAAATCCCCAATCTTTGATATACGGTGCAAAAAGCCTTCAGGAGATGAACAACAATGGCGTTTTGAGTAGTAATGCTTTTTTTGCAATATCTACTTGACTTAAAATGTACGAATGATGTCGAAAGCATAAATAAATTTCTGACCAGGAATGAATTATTTGTATCAAGTAGCAAGTAATGAGTTTAGATCAAGGTAATGTATGTAAGCAAGACGATTTTTTCAGCAAATATAGTTTTACCGAATATGATTGGCGGAACGTTGTTTGATTGTTTTCAATTTTATAAAGTCACATTAAGTTGAAGATGAAATATGCCAACGGCATATCTGTTTTATCTATCTACTTTTCTATATCAAGTTATATATTCTTATTTATTTTAGATCGATTCTTACGAAAGCTGTCCGCGCATAGAATCACGTTGGAGTCCGCTTTTTCGGAAGAGACCAGTACTGTTGAAGGGCCATGATAAGGTTAAATTCTTAAAAAAACTGACATATACAATGTATACATATTAATATAACGACACAGATGAGGTTACAAGAAACAAGCTTTAAGATACAAAAATCATTATTTAATGTCGGGTATACGATACGAGCTTTTATTTCCAAGAACTTAAAATGTCAAGTACCTGTACGAGCTTTGTTTCCGTACTTGTACAAGACATTTTTCCTACCCTACTGATATTAACGATTATCCGAAAATGATGAATCAACTTTGGGTATAAGTGAACACATCAAAGAATTAAAAGAAATAAAAAATTAAAACTTTTTCCAGCACGTAAAAAAGTTATTTTGCGACCTTCAAATGAAGAAGCTGGAAGTGACAAATCACGTGTTAATTCTTCGATAGTGGAGTTGTTTTAACATACAAAAAATGCGTATCAAGTGTGTCTCTAATCAAAAATTATTTCGAAAGCAAATATTATCCTCAGGTTTTCCTTTTATTAGTTTTCTTATCCATTCCTTGTTTTTATTTGTCATTATTATGCAAGAATGAGAGATTGTACCCGTTGTATCGTTGTGCAAATATGGCAATGCCAGCACCTATGTATCGATTGATGGTAGCCGTTAAGTCCGAAACCTCACTAAGTATGCGAACCGCGGTTTAAATAACATGATTCAGCGTTAGGTAAGCAATGTTTAATACTGTCACTGCCTCCGATTGCTCTAAGCTTTATATATATATAGTCAACAATCACTTCGGAATATCCAACGATCATTTTTTGTATCCCGCAAAAAAATATACCATCCATATATGGCATGTCACAATCTTACTATCACTTGGTCTTTATGTCTTTCTCGGCCGTAACCTTGACACTTGCAAAAAAAGACAATGAACTTGTCCATAAAGATCTTAGTCGTGAAGATAATATATCTCAGAGTTATAGTTTTGATAGTTTTGTACTTATTTGTAAGTAGTGAATGTAAGTTTAAGTTTAAGTGTGAAAGGGGAAAACACAGTCGAAACATTAACAAACAAGAAATAATTACGCAACTGCGATGTTTCTACATAATTTAAATGTTTATGCTAGAAAGAAAAGTTCCTTTATTGAAACTTTTACTATCTAAAACATGCAAACCATCTTGAAAACTTATCAGACGTCTGTGTACAAACTATTCTTTGTAATGATTTTTAAAAAACGAGAACAGAATGTATGTTTAAATGATGAAAGTAAATTGGATATAACCTTTTTTTAAGGCAAAATAAAAACATTTAAAGGATACAATACACTAAAAATCAAACACTAAGCCTATTTAAAATTGAAACCGATTCAACGAGTTTTGTCCTAAATTAAATACGGTTCCTATCCGAGTTCTTAATCCTCAATCTTCCGTATCCAAGGAAACGCGATTTATGTAAGAATGTTAATTGGTTGGATCCCTTTTTTGTACTTTTTCACTAGTACTTTCACACGGTAGCCTCAACATGATCTAAATAATTTGCCTTGAACGAATTCATTAATGTCATTCGGCAAATATTGAATAGTGATCCATGTTAATAATACATTGAGACTACGGGGACAAGCACTGCAGTCGAACAATCAAAAAATATAAACCCTCTTTAGGGGCACAACGCAATGGTTAGAATTACAATGAACAAGAGACACAATTAATAACAAACATATTAACACCACATACACAAAAAACACACCAAAATCACCACTTCACAACTTACACCAAATAAACACATACAAACAACACAAACAAAACGCATCAAAACTACTTAACCGTTAGTTTTGTATTACATACATTCAACTTTATATATATAAACTGTCATTTTTGTTCATGATTAGGTGAAATTTCTATCTTACCTGTCTAGTACTTTCAGAAAAGCCGAACGTGATACACTAAGCATATTATCAGACATTTGAATGGTTTCGAGAGTGCTGATTAGGGCAAATGGATAAAAATAAATGTACTGTGTTTTCAACTAAGTCTTGCTTTCAGAACTGATAACCGTTTAATTGCTCCTTAAGAAAATCAAATAAATGCCCAATTTTAGTTAAATTAATCTTTTGCAATAAGAACAATACTCAACAAGCATCTGATCATTCAACTGCACTTGTATTTTTTTTGTTTTCTCAATAAGACCAAATGAGTTATTGCTTTCATTTCCAGTTAACACCATCGCAAAGTAAAAACTATATCCAAACACCTTGTCGTGTAATTACACATTCCCTGTGGTTTTAAAGCTTTTATAAGCTCCATGTAAATGCAGCACTTCACATAAATGCAGCAAATGACAGTTTATGACGAAATTCCTACATTCGAAGTACTTTCCAATAATTGTTAGTTTTTATGTTGACGCATAATAAGATAAAATAAAACCACAAAAAACAACTTGTTACTGCTTAAAGTCTTGAGTTGTTTTGCAAGTGAACATTTGATATTATAACATACCAAACTTATCACCATGTTATCAAATATTCAGGAACAATAATTTATAATTAACCACTGGAAATAATGTTTACAAAATGTATTTTTTCCACCGTGTCACGATTTGTTTTAACTGCACAGGGGCATAACAATACCAATGCAAGTCTTGTTAGTCGATATCAATGTATTCTTGAAGAAAAAGTACACCCTAATAGCCGTTTGATTAATTTGCCTAATTTCCTTGAGTAAACTTTGTTATTGTTTGTAGGTTTTTAAGGTTTGCTCGCGCCCTGTAGTGGCTTCATTATGGCTGTACCCCGTTGAATCCCTTAGTGTAGCGTAGCAAAATTTAGAACCCTTAAGGGAGTTTTAACACCACCGGTTGATAGGATATTTGCAAAAAGAGTAATTGTGTGCCCAAAATGCCGTGGGACACTGAGTACTCTTATATTAATTTGATCATAAATAATTGTCGTTCAATTCTAGATTCGAAAACAAACCTTTCAGCAACTGGCCATGAGTATAAGAGCTCTCTGTTCGGGTTGGATGGAGACTTTTGACAGACATTAATTGTTTATTGTCTGTCACCTTTTATTGTCTGTCAACAGACTCAATCCAAACCAGACAGCATAACGCCGTCTAGCATTAAGGGTAATATTTTGTAAAAACTGTGTTAAAGTTCTTGCCATTGTAATAATGATAATAATAATAATAATCATAATTATAGTCATAATCATTTTAAAATTAATATCTGCAAAATACTATCAGATTTATTATTTTAGAAACATTAAAAGTATATTAAAGACAAAAGATCGTCCCACAATTATTCAAAAGATCGAAGGTTCTTTATTTACGACTTGTTTCTATCTTTAACAACTTGAGGAATATTTAAAAAAGCAATATTTGTCATCGAAGTCATTTATTGCTTTCATTATTTGGACCTTTACTGGCATTCAACATTCTTTAAGTCTAAATAAAAACGTTTTTAGGTTATTGTTTTTTGGAGATTTTACTTAAAATGGTGCAGTTTATTATTTAATCGATTTTTTTTTACTAAGATGCTTTATGAATACGACCAAGGGAAGAAAACTGCTGTATTGTTCTAGTTTAGCAAGGTTCCTTTCATGTTCATGTTCGGTTACTGAAAACAACACAATTCTATAATAAATTATGCATACCTAGTGTTATCGTAAAAACACACATTGAAAACTAGAAGAAAATGCTCAGCAACCAAATAAATAACGCTGCACTAAATTTATACTTATCGTGAAACATAAACGTAAACACACACTGATCATGCTAGTGTGTTTATTAATGAATTCACTGGGAGGATTGCTTATCATGATTGCCCCAAACGTCTGAGTTTCAGAAATATTGAGACTGTCTGAAAATGACAGAACAAGTTATATACAGTCGACCTTATCTTTAAATCGGCGTGTCAAAGAAGCGAAACCATATTTAGCATACCGGTTATATAGTTTGATCAGGAAAGGCTTTGTTCATGTTTTGACTTGTGTACGTGTTTGTTTGTATGTAATATCCACTCAAAACTAGAGTTAACTTATTACTGTAAGAAGCGCTAGGCACTTAAGTTTATCCCCATGTTATATGTAATGTCAATGTGCCATCTGACAGATGGTCGTATCTTGGTATATAATTGATCACGTTATTTTTGTAAACAAATAAAACGATGATGAGAAAAAGTGTCAATTTGAACTTCATTTACATTTTAAGAATAATAATTGTTTCTCTCACTCCGAAATGACATTAAACACGCTATATCCACTCATTACGGATGCTCCTCTGTGTTTATTTGTGCTAAAACACTGTTTTAGTCTGTTAATCGAAAGCAATTCCAATTGCTATTACCAAATCAACCATTTCGTTTTCCAACTTTCACTTCAAAGGAAGAAAAAACAAAGTAATCCTGTCGTGAAGATTTCCAGCGCATACAATTGGTCTCGGAATTTGTTTTTCTTAAAATCTCAGAATATAATGCAAAGAATAACTCAATCCACTCATTCATGTTCGTTAGTGGTATGCTTGATATGTTCTGACAGGTGATATCTTAATGATCCGTCTGCATGTAAAGTACGATAAATATATCATGTCACGCAGCTGTGTCAGACACTCGATGAAAATGTATTTATTGTTTCTCAATGATTTGTGACAAAACTGCACAAATGCACGTTAGACATACACCCAGCAATACCCTAAGTTCTGAAACAGAGAAGCAGGCCGTTTCATTAAAACATTCTAGGAAGGATTTTGTACCGAGAAAAAAAAATTTGAAACCCGCTGATCATGTTGTCCAATAATGTTTTATTACAAAAACATGGGAAACAAAAATGTATAATATTATCAAATTGCACTACAACGAACAACGAACGAACTATTGCCTGCATTGTTTTGAAATGAATAATACATAATAGATCTGAACCATGGTAGAAAAACATATCTGCGATTATATTTAGAAGCAACATTACACTGTCTTAAACAACTATTTGTTCAAAAACATTTTTTCATATCTTAGATGTCTATTATAATAAGATATTTTCTCGACTTAACAGTGGCAACTACATTTACAATGACAGCGAATATTCATTAAATTTAAGTTTTTCCCTAATATTCACATTGTTTTACGTAGTCATAAAGCGCGCCAGGCATATGGTTGTATTTAATTGGTCATTCACAAAACGGATCATACAATAAGAAATCTATTCAATTTAAACTTGTCTTACATCTTAAACCTATAATTGCTTTTTTCATTCTGAAATGACATAAAACATACCATCAACTCATTACTGATTTTGCACGGTGTTCATTTGTCATGAGATTGTTATGTTTTGACAGGTGTTTTCAAAGTTGTCCGTTTCCAAATCCATCATAAAAGCAAAGCTTTCAAGCCGCTTATTTATCTTCTTTCAACTACAACCTTTTCGTCTTCACCCAGACGGAGCATTTTCGCCATGCTGTGCAATAAATTTAGGGTTCGCAAAACCACTACTTTACAGTAAAGTTTTTTCGTTGCATGTTTTATGCCACAAAAGTGAAAAAATATGTGATATAGTTTGTAAATGTGCTTCAGTAATACTAAAAAAAACGTCAAATTACCTGACGATATAATATCTTAGATATGGTAAGCTGTTGGGTGTAAATTATTTTCACATAAATCATTACCAAACCACAAAAAGAAAAAAGATTCATTTAAACAGTTGTGTATAAAATGAAGTTTAAATATTCAAATTATCGTATATAATTCCTTTCAGTAAAATGAGTCATTTAAGGCACTTTACAAAATATGCATCTCTGATAGACAACTTGTCACCGTTTAAATGAAAAGGTTTTATCTTACATTGTACACAAACATAAACAAAAATTAAAGTCGTCTGGCTCTTTAAAGCGTTAGAATGATTTTTATATGTCTTAATTTATATATATTAAAAGTAATATACTACTGCTCCGCGAATCTTGACAGTATGTAAACGTTTTATTCCTCAGCAGTAAACTGTATAACACTGCTAATTGTTTGGTTTGAAAGTTAGCCGACATAATTATTGATTGGCCAATACTGACCTATTCATTACTAATAACTAATCTAATTATATATTTCTGCAGACTAGCAAACAATAACCTTTGAAAGAAAATCAAGGTATATACACTTGAGTGCTGGTCGTATTCCCTTAATTTGTTTTCATAAATGTGTGGAGATGTTTATCCTAAACTCCCACTCTAGATTGCAAAGGAACTTTTGATGCATTTATTGCAGTTTGCTTGAGGAAAAGAATGATATGTTCTGACAGGTGATACCTTTATGATCTGTCTTCAAGTAAACTAAGCATGAATTCTAACCATTCCAGATGCTAAAGCATATCGTGAAATGTAGCTTTGTCAGACACTCGTTAAAGATTTAGTGTCTCAAAAAATTGTCACACATATACACATTAAACATAAACAAACGCAGCAATAACTAAAGATCTATAATATACCAGGTGGCCATTTCATCAACAATCTTAGGAACACCTTAGAGATGCGTTCAACAATAGCACTGCACTGCCTCAAATTCACCCGAGGAACAACATTTATATTTGTTAAACGATCGCCTTATCGTGGTCTGCAAAAATATGGGAAACATAATTTTACATCATGTAGCTTTACAACGAGTCTATAGAGTCGTTATGTGTGCATGCAATAAATAATTAACATCATATCTGCTCAACGAATGGAAGACATATCTCGGATTATATAAACAGGCATCATTACCTCAATTATGATAACTTCTCTTTTTCTCCAAATTAGAGTGATAGTTTTTAGTTTTATCGAGATCAAATACTAATTATTCTGTATTTAATGTCAACGAACTATGTCTTTTTACTTCAAATATCAGCCTAAAACACGTCTACTGACCGGAACATAATTGTACGAGCTTTTGTTTCGCCGTTATTTTCCTTTCCCTTAAAAACTTCGTCAGAATCAGTCTGAATCACTCAGCCGAGCAGAATTGTTTTTCGGTAAACGGTAAAGCAATTTTTATACGTGTGTGGTTTGCCTGTTGTTTTGTATGTGGTGTGATTTTTTATTGGTGTTCATTGGTGAAGCATTTTTTCATAATTCATATTTGCCGTTTATAGGCCCACTAAGGTAGCTGCAATGGGCCAGAACCCATTGGGAACACTTAGTAGGCCAAGACGCAACATTATGACTCAATTGTTACTGTTTCTTATGAATATTTGATTGAGCATCAGATTTCGTCTGAACATCCTCTGTTGTTGGATCATTAATATTAGATTAATGTTTACTCTATTGCTTAATCACGTAATGCACACAATTTGAGATGATATATCGGTCTGCCTAGTACTTTGAGAGAAGTGCAAAAATGACATAACAAGCCTTATAATCAGAGTTTATTTTTTCGCGAGAGCTTATTACTCTGTCTTCGGCAAATAGATATGTCAAGGTTTGAGACACAAAGGTACTGTTTGTTGTTTTGCTTCGAGAACTAGTAAATGTGTTATGAGTATAAAAGCTAAAAGAAAATATTCAAACGTTATTCGAAGAAATCACCAGTTTGTCATTTTAACTGTTGGGGTCCGCAAGGCAAATATTTACCTATGATGTACGTTTTGCCAAAAAGAAAGATGGAAATTCAAGCATGCTCTATGCTTTGCATTTAACGATATCAAAATGCATTTTATACTTTCATGAACGTAATGCGCATCGTTTATTAGGATATGGTGTCAATAGTTAGTGTTACTGTGATATTGATCTTAAAGCGAAAAGAAAATATCCAAATCATAGTTCAAGAACAATAATAGTTTCGATTGTAACTGTTTAGATATTCATGGCAAATGTTTAAACCTATGGTGAACGTATTTGGCAAAAGATATGGATTTTCAATCTTACGCAAATCTCTGCTTTAAACGATATCAAAAAGGCACCTAATATTTCCCGAACTTAATGCGCATTGTCTTTAAGGATATGGTGTCAATGATGTTAAGCGACATCAGCATGTGTTAACTATATCAATGGACTTTCCGTCTAATTCCGCATTTTTCGGTGTAGGAGATGAATGTTCACGCACCATTTAAATTTATCATGAATCATAAATGCAGCAATTGACACTTTATAAGTGATTGATTTTCCTAGATTCGATGTTATTTCTACGAAATGTGTTGTAAACCTGACAATAATTGTTAAATTTTAAAGACCTCTCAAGGGAAAATGCAATTGCAATGCAAGCATGTGAAGTTGATGTCATTGTTTCTGTAAGCACAAACAAACAGTGACGGTTTCAACGCCATCTTGCATATTTTCACTCTTTTTTCAACACTTCTTTAAAGGCGATTTATTGACGCACAGCATATAGTAGGAACAGTATCGTTTCGCTAAATAAAGGCTTTCAGTGAAAGTTTTTAAATGAAACGATGTTAACGCTTCTAGTAACTGCCTAAGCGTTAATCATTCTTTATTTCCCAAAACTATACATTGCTATACTTTATAACTAATAGGCACATTCTGCAAACTGTAATCCAAATAATTCTTACAAAATATTACTCTGCTATTTTTACCTTTGTTGGCCGAATTTCCCACTACAAATAACGCTGTCCTATGTATTGTATATTGTTTGGTGTTCGTTTGACCTTGATCTGTTTCAGATGTTTACCTGAAATAAAATCGTGGTTTAAATTTAGGGTACTTTGCTTACTTTTCGTTATATCATTGCGCTTACAGACATATTGTTGTACACTATATTAATTTTTAGATCTTTAAGCCTTTAATTGCTCTTTTTATTCTGGTACTGATTTTCCGAGTTGATAAATTATTCTAAAGTAAATATGTGTTCACAGGAGTTCTCTAAGTGGTCTGTTTGAAAATCGAGGTATGAATTCTAACCATTCCAGATGCTAATTTATTTTCTGTCAACAACAACATTTTCTCCTTCACCCCTCGAAGTATTTATTAGACTTATTCCTACAAAAAGTAGTAGCAAAATGGAAGAATTGGTGTTAATTTAGTTTTTTTAAATACTGTTTCATTTTATAAATGTGATTTTCGTTTCAAATTACGCATGGATTCACATAATATGTTTAAAACATGCAAAACAGATATTCTATGTACGCCGTCCATCTGTATATGGTGATCAGAGAACAATTCCAGTTTTTGGTTCGGACAAACTTTTTGTGTTTGCATACATCATAACTCAATGAATTACACATGATATGCGAATGGTTGCATAATTGAATTAGACATATACGCAAATGTTAGTTGACAAGCTACAGCTGCACTGTCACAGATTGAACGTTTAATATTTATTTTTTTATTTTGTTGTCTTGGAACGAGCCAATTTATACGAAAAAGCATGGATACCAGTAATGTAAGACTGCTGACGAAAATAAAATCGCAAATTTTCACATGAAAGTTCAAATATTGATGTTTTATAGGGTTTTGTTTAAACCTTTAGTAACGCGTTAGCCATAAAACATTAATATTTGAACGGTTTGCAGTTATTTACGCAAAAAATTGGCTCATTCCAAGACAAAGAAATAAAAAAAGTTGTCAAAACGGTAAATCTGTCAGAGTGCAGTTTTAACAACAGAATCGTCCCGATATAAGATCGCACAACATTTGATTATAGACCAGCAAAGGACAAGCCTTATTTTGACTTACGTGTATTTTTAAAGTTCCCTGAAAGTTCGTGGAGATTGCCTAGGTTTTTATAGAAAGATACTTGTACATACGTATTATTAAGAAAAAGTTACACTTGCTTCAATATATTTCTTGAATAATAAACTATATTTAATTCTTAATTAAAATTTCAAAACGATTTTCAAGAATGTTTTCCACTTCTCTAAACATGTTTCCAAAATTGCTTGTAGAAAACGGACCCTGAGAAAATGCCTACGGTTGAAGTGCAATCACCTGTGGAATTTTAATTATTTTCAATTCATAAAATATTAAAGAGGTATCTGAAACCTAAGTTATTTGTGCAGTTATTCGATAAGTGACATCCGAAAACTATATAGTAGAATTAAAAATACAGTGACAACCATAACAGGCAAATATTCAACAATACCCAATTGTTACGGCGTTCAACGCCAAACTTTTTACAATGAAAAAGATCATATATTTATATACACATATATATATCTTAAATATAGATACGGTTACCACCTCTGCACGGTAAGCGTATGCCTATTTCGGAGGTGGGGTGGATGGGTAAAGGATTTAAATGATATATGATCGCACTATGGACGAATATTGTTCATTGAAAGATATAAATAGTTTTTGGAACAATGACTGATTGTAAATTGTTTTCATGCAACATAAGTTGCGAACACATGTTTGCACAAAGGTTTGGAAAGCGAAACATATAGTTAATGATAAAACATCACTTTTCACAATAGAAACCGCTAAAGACAATGTAAGAGGATATTTGGTGCTAATGGAAAATCTCGAACAAATCTTGAATGGTATGTGCATGTTTTGGAGGCATTTGGTCCTTCCTAGAATGCTCCATAAAATTAGTTTATATTGGCAATTTTATGAGTAGATTACCATAACTAGCTCATTTACATTTTGATTTTATATGGACATAATCGTTTTTTCTATGCTAAACGCATATAAAGCAAATAATTAACAAAGAAGTCGAGCTTCGGTTATAAATCCACATAGTACTAAATAACCTATAGAAAAAAACTTAATTTTTCATCGGCATAAAGACTTGGGAATAAGTCCTTAAATGCTGCATTTTTGCTATATATTTCAATTTCATGGAAATGAACTGCTTACAATAAACAGTATGAAGCAGTTATCCGACAATTCACCCACCTTATCTTATGTTAATGACCTCATAAACTCTGAGATGTATCGAGAGATAAACAGGTATTTTCTGGGCATTTATGTCTTCTCACGCTGCATTGATGCCTGATAACATTGTTATATTTTCTACCTTGTGATATTGCTTTTTGATTGATGATATGTTAAATAAATGAGTTTAAGAAAAAACACTATTGTGCTTCATACTTTTGTTCTTCATTTCAGCTGAAATCGGACATGAACTTATATTTTTTGCTGACTTTCAAAGTCAACACAGAGGCTTTTGTAAAATTTTATTTTTCCTGTGAAGTATTTGCATATTATTTCATTACACATAAAACTCTCTCAAGTGTACCAATTAATATGGTATCAATGTGCACCATGATTTACAGTATTGTACACACAATACCCTCAGAGCGTTATGACAGCAAGTAAACACTTTTTTTAACCTGAATCTCTTGGCTTAACAATTACAAAATGTTTTCTTATAAATTGACAAATCATACGAAAAGAAAAGTTGTACAGGGTAATTTTGTATTTTCAGGTAAAGCAGGAATGTGTTTGATTGCCAAGACACGTTACCTACGGTTTTAATATGTTAATGTTATTGGATTTGTTCAATGCTATTTTGGCATCAACAATAAACCAGATTGGTTCAAACATAGTTATTCGGATATTTCAATTTAAATTTGTTCATAATAAATATACAGAATAGAGAAGAAAGCTTAAAAGCTAATACTACGTCTCGTTTTCGTCATTCCGAAAAGCTGCCAATATTGGTATCAAGGCTGTTATTTTTAATAGAATAATAACACAATAAGATAAAATGAATAATATGGAAATAATTAGAAGGATAATACGGGGAAGACGAGGAGATTGTAGGATGTAGACAGGTCAGGTGAATGGTGAAATAAACCAGTTTAATTGATCGAGAACAGCTGGGTTATCTGAAAAATCTGTTTGTTCAATAAGATCTAGTGATGTTTAATGCAAACGTATTTTGAAATGTTCGCTGCCACCCTATCTTGGCCATAAGGATGTTATCAAAGCTACTACAGTACATTTAAATAACCTTAATCTTTCGAAGGTATGTCCATCAAGTTTAAGTGAATTAAAATAATGGCTGTATCAGCCAAATTGAGACTCAACGTGTAACTGTTATTACTGCTAGCAATGATTTTGTTGTGTTTGATTTTTATGATATGTTGTACTCATTATCGCTAAGCCCACGTGTATATGGTCGAGAATAATGTATAAAATATATTGTTATTTATGTATACTGAAACAAGGCGAGAGGACAATGGGCAAAACAAAACATTTCAGATGATACGTTAAATCGAATCTTATAAAGACGCTATATTTTAGGTATGTTTATGAAAATGCAGATCTTGTTCAAATGGAGTTATTTTCTTAATCTATAGTATCCTTTTTATCAAAACGTCCGATCACGAATTGTCAGTGTTTCATTGCCTAAACACACATACATCTTGTGATCGATATTAGGGTAACGGCATTTGAGTGGTCGGCCGAAAAGTGGGCTAGCTTTGGTTTTTACAAGTGTATGGGTATCCAACCACAAGGCAATAACCACAAAACGCACAATATACGTATAAACCCCGTGCCATGGGTCATTTGAGATGTGACCATTTATTTATATAATAATTATAAGAAGGAAAGAACCCTCGGAAGGAAGAAATGCATCTATAAAGCGTTGCTTTTCTCTCTAATTTAATTAGTTCATGTCTTGTATCACAAAACTTTATTGCATGCTTTTTGGTGGTTTATTGAAACTTTAACGTTGAAGTATGTCCCAATCAAACTATAAGGTCAATATTTATGCCATTTTAAAGCTGATGTACACGGTAAACGTCCGTTGTTTACAACCTGATTTTCTGCGCAGATTAGGCAAAGCCCTTGAGAAGGTTATCGTAATGGGATCTTCCATATTTTCGTAAACCGAATTGTCGTGGGGCACCTTATTGATTGCGTAACAGTATTTCTTTTATAACATGATTGTGATCTTCATATGAAAGAGAAAGAAGCTATAACTTTGCTTTTATTTATCTGAAATATCGTTACAAAAAATAATATATAAAAAGACCATAGTGTGACACAGTGAAAAATATGTCATAACTGTGTTTTGGAATTTCTCCCATTTATACTGCTTTTAGAAAGGCCTAGGAAATCAAACGAAGTTTTTGATTTTGATGTCTTCTACATCACTACTTCGATTTTTACATAAAGATGTTGATGTGTCATATTAATTGTATCTTATGTTTTTATATACTGTTAAACTTTAAGAGTCAAACCGTCTAGTTGGTGATTTACCTTTTTGAGGCAGGTTCGATTTTCATGTGATCTTTTTAGTTTATGACAAGGTAATATTTCAAGAACTGATATCTCGATCAATTGTAAGAATTAAAGTTGTAGGATCTTGCATGTTCTTGAGAAAAATATTTAATTTATGTTCTAGAACTGCCATTAAACGTGTTTGCACTATTAAAGAACGAACTTAATGAACTGTTCAATTATTGTTCATGGAATTCTTGCAGGTGATTGCACGTTACACAAGGTTTGAAAACCAAGTATTATCGTGTACATCTTTGTTTTAAGCCAGTTTCACTGTAAAAATCAAACGAAACGCACCCAGCTCTTCTGGTGCTCAGTCGTTGACATGGATTGCTTACTTGCACAAATAGATATTTCCATTCAATTAAGCCATGCTGGAGAATACTAGTCATGCTAGACAAGTCACGCGCAGCAACGTGACACTTCTGATTTAATTCATTGCATGTGTTACGAAGAATACCTTATTTCATTTCCATAAAAGTAAATTAAATGAAATTTAAATGCAACACTTTTATTTAAAAGTGACAAAAAATACTCGTTAAAACGTTAAATTTAGAGGAACTAATCGACGTCAACAGTGATCTGAAATTGCTTCTTGTCATGACGTCAATAAAAAACGTCGCTCAAATGAAATGTTGAAGTGTATCAAAATGCGTTTTCTACGTCAAATTTAGTTATTTAAGGAAAATAACATTCATGTGTTATGTCTTACCCATCCGGGAATTATTCGGGAAGTAGGCGGAATTATGTTTTGACAATTACACGAAAACATTTTGAATAAAAAATGCTTTACATAAATAGAAAGAATCATTTCGTTATTAAATAAAAGCATTATTGAAAAACCATCCGTCTCAAAGCCGTTTAACCCCTCCCCCGAGAAAAAAGAGAGAAATGTCAGAAATATCAAAATAGTTCACTTATTGATCACTTTCTTACGTCAGACGTTACGTCGACATAACTATGACAATGAAGTTACAATACGGTCAAATATTAATAAATCCTTACATCCAATGTATATCCAATAAAAAAGTGATAACATATGTTCATAAGTAATTTTAAAACTTTCACTTTAAGCAATCGAGTTTTCCAACTGGTTGAAACTATTGTATCGGATTGAAAATTACTCTTATTTCCACTGCTATACAAACATTATATCTGAAATCAGCGGGCAATCTACACAATTCTGTTAGAATTCTAAATCTCCAATCTTTTACATTCAGAGAAAAGTGTGATTTCATACTGTTTCATACAAGGATGTAGTCAGGGGCGTACCTAGGTCTGTTTTATGTAAAAGTACAAATTTAAGGTGGTTTGGGGGCATGTTCGGTCTAAATTATTTGAAACAAATACTGTTATTGGTGCATTTTGCCGTGTAACAGCAGGGGAAACAAACATTAATTTTCGATACAAAAAGGTCTGACTTGGGGGTATTTTTTATTTTAAAACAATTAAACAACGAAGCCTGATTTGTTTCCGGCTGTGTTTTATTCGTATTTAAAAAAGTATGTTAAACATGATTTTCATTGCAATTTGTTTTAATTCGTCAAAGAAGAAATAAGCAATAAGGCGCATAACCAGGCGATATCGACTTGCTAGAAAAAAATAGCATTGAAGCGAACATTTCATCTTCCATTCTGCCATGTACATCTTGCTTATTTACTTTTTGCTTTTTTGTACAACTCACTTCTTTGCATCCTGAATTCGTTATTGAAGCAACAGTTTTGCCAGCTTTGTGAAATTTGATTTCTTAATCTCAGATTTAATCGTGTGAAATTCTAGCTTTCTTAATACCTTACTTCCTGGCTTACTATCTTTACTAGCTAAGTTATCGTAGATACACCATAAATAACTAATGTCAGCAAGCATCAGGACGATTACCATATACTAGTCTTCTTAAGCAAGCATGATGCAATACGTCATATTTACGAGTGTCCGATAATATAACACTAGATGTCGTTTCCCTTGCAATGTCGGTAATTTCCCTGAAATAATTCAAATACTATATATAAGTAGGATATAGCAAGCGTAACGATTCCGTCATTTTCGGCAAGTTTCGCTCAAGATATATGTTGGATATGGCCGAGGTACTCCGTCTGTCGTATATTGTCGATAGTTTCTGTCTATTTCCGTAAACCTTTCCGACGTTGCGCCCTCTGGTGTAAAAAACGTAGATGATTTGAATGATGCTTCGTGGCTTGTTACGAGATGCTTGCTTACTCGTACTATTTCAATTGTAAATCGTTTAATTTTAGAGAACATCAAATAAGGTGGATGCGATAAAGCAAGATGCACATGTATTAAAGCAAGATGCACAAGTCATGAAGCAAGATGTTAAGGACAAAAATCAAGAGATTTGCTTCAATGCCCTTCCATAGCGAAAGCCGCTGGTAGTTTACTTTGTTCTTCAAAATGGTCTTACGTCATTACGACCTACATATCATATCAATTCAATCATCTACTTCACGTAAATTAATTCCTATAAATAGAAAACAATGAGTATAAAACCATAGGAGAAACACTAAAAATGTATTTTGTAAGTAAGGTTAACATTTTACTCTGAGAAAATATCGTTTAGCAGAAAGTTCGCGGAAATATTATTGCCTGAACGCTGTTTAACTGTTTTGTTAAGTTTAACTATTTTGAAGCCATAATTGTTTTAAAATAAAACTGATCAACCTGATTTAGTTTGTTTTATTTGTCAATAATAATACTCCGTGTGACGCCTTGAAACAGTCTGTAAAATCTCTAAGGGATAAAATCGTTTATGACCACTATTTCATTTTATTTGTATGACAGTATATTTTGAAATGATGGAGTTAAAGTGTTACACTTTGTAATTATTTTCTTTCTCATGATAATACAAATCAACCACTTATTGTTGGGTTTTTTTCATGATAATACATACCAATATGTTGTTAATATTATTATTTTCATGGTAACACACATCACATATTTGTTGTTTTTTCATGATGACACATTTCCACCAGATGTGCAATAAAATTTAAAAACTGCTGATATATACCCAAACATTTCTTAACAGTAGAAACGTTACAATTCATCTGCCAAAGAGCAATAAAAGAAACTGCAAAGCTAAACATCATCGTTCTTTAAACTAGATCAGAGTCAGTTTATGGTTGCTGTTTTATCCATGGCGTGAACACGGTAAATTTACTAAATTCATGAACGGAAACCACGTTATTAGTTTAAACTTATTTGTTTTCCAACGATTGAGAATCCAATAGTTTCAACATTAATGTAGAACTGGCTGTTGAATTGTCCCTAGGTTTGTACCTGATGACAATATGTTCATTCTAGCCATCTAGTTGTATTCCTATGATTCTGTTTCACAACTTTAGGTGGACGTTCATACTACAATCTCACTCCAGGATGCTATCAATCACACCCTTCACTCATTAAGGTTATTCCATGGTGTTTAATTGAGGAAAGGTTGATATTTTAAGACAGGTAATATCCTAATGGTATGTTTGCAAGAAACGTAGGAGGATCATTATTGTTGTGCAGCTATGTGAGGCACGCAAAAATACAATCGACTTTATCTTAAAATCTATAATACTCAAGGGATAAAATTCATAGAAATGATTTGTAAAAATTACAATAAGTGTTCGTTTTTTATGTTGACGTATAATAAGAAAAATAAGACCATGAAAAACATATTGTTCGTGTTTTTAAGTCTTCAGTTGTTTTTCAAGTAAAGAAATGCTTTATAACATACCAAACCTATCACCATGTTATCAGATATCCAGGAGGAATAATTTATACCCACTACAAATGATGTGAAAAAAATGTATTATTTATAAATTAGATAACAATTTGTTTTAACCGTACAGAGGCATTACAATAAACATATAAACTACGTGTCATAGGTCATGTAACATATGACCATTATATAATAATTGTAAGGTGGGAAGAACCCTCGGAAAGAAAACATACATCTATAAGATGTTTTCCCTCTAATAGTTGCAACTTTAATTAGTTCAAGTCTCGTGTCAGAAAACTCATTTATTGCATGCTTTATGATGATTTATTGAAACTTTAACGGTTAATAATATCCCGATAAACTAACCACTTCAAACGGTGAGTTAATCAAGATATAAAGTCACTGTTTATGCCGATTTAAAGCTGATATACACGGTAAACGTCCAGTGTTTACAACCTGATTTTCTGCGCAGATTAGGCAAAGCCCTTGAGAAGGTTATCATAATGGAATCTTCTCTATTTTCGTAAACCATTGTCATGGGCCACCTTATTGATTGCGTAACAGTATTTCTGTTATAACATGATTGTTGTCTTGATATGAAAGAGAATGAAGCTATTACTTTGCTTTCATTTTTCTGAATTATCGTTACAAAACATAATATATCTAATTGATCATAGTGTGACACAGTGAAAAATATGTAATAACTGTGTTTGGAAATTGTCTCATTTATACAGCTTTTAGAAAGGTCTAGGAAGGCAAACGAAGTTTACGATATTGATGTCTTCTACATCGCTACTTCGACTTTTACACGAAAGATGTTGATGTCATATTAATTGTATATGATGTTTTATATACTGTATAAGGCAACCTTTACTCTAACTGTTTCTTTAATACTTTATTAGCATTTAACATTTTAAAATAACAATTAAAATACCTCAGATGTAAGTTTTTGTCCGAGGAGACACATTGTTTAACTATACTGAAGTATAACAACCTTAATTTAATAATCACTGCGAAAAGATTCGACCATCAGCTGGAGAACTATTTTAAAACTCTTGGACTGTTCTAGAATTAACCTTTTAAGTTCTTGAGCCGGTCTTTGATAATACAAGGAAACCTACAAGGCCAGTTGCCAAAACATGCATTAATTTAAAGCTTTTAAAGTGTCACAATGCAAGATTTAAATCGACACTGAACTAAAGACACATATGTTCAAAAATTACACATGTACAAATACCATGAGCAGACCTTATACGCATAAAAAAGTTCAAGAACATTTTTTCTAAAATGAAGTCTGAGACCTTGTTTAACGAGTATTAACCTTGAACTAGTTATTGACTAAAAATTGTCAATTTGCGTCACAATTTATTGCTTTGTAAATAAATAAATAGAAATAAAATTTCGAACTTTTCCAACAAAAAGATAAAAATGGTTAACGATAGTAAATATAAGAAATGAAACAAAAGTTTAGATCACTCTTTAAAAACAAGTGCTTCTAATAAGGAAAAGCGAAATGTTTACGAAAGAAAAAAAAACAGAATGCAGTTTGAAATTGGTAGAAGGTGTTTTATCAATTTTAAAAGGGACGCCATATTATATACTGAATTATAAAATAAGTTTCTTTTTAACATATTAATACACATATTATCAAGTATTAACAAAAAGTATTTTACAGTATCAAATAAGGTTTGACTTGGAACAAGTGTATTATATATATTAAAATTATTATATTGCGTGCAACAATAAATACACTCGTTGTTCTATGTATTACTTTATTATTAAATACTATGAAATGATATCAATTATCTTCCTATCTACACATAGGAATATCTGAGTTACCTCCGCTGGTAGTAAATTTGCCATTTGGTATAAATGAGTATAGATTGATGAACATATTTATCCGTATATTAAATGTATTTAAGTAACACGGGTAAGTGCAATTTATATCACAATTCATTAGAAATATTAACATTATTAAATGGCTTCATTTACTACTGTTTTGCTTATTGTCGCACTGTGTTCTGGTTTATAACAATATGACTTCTCTGTCTCAGGATTTTAACTCATTATTACTTATTAAAGAATTGCTTATTCTGAATAATCAAATAATATTTGCAAGTGACTTTGGTACAAATGGCTGATCATTGTTTACTATAATTTTAAAGAATGTTTAGTGTTTGATCACATTTGAGCCCTTTGGTCTCACGTAGAATCGTCCTGTTCAAAAGTGGTCATTTGTGGAGGGTGTCTGGAAACAAAGTAATCAGGTGTGCCATTTATTTGACTACAACATTTAGACCTGGTGTTTGTAGACTTAAATTTCGTTGGTAAATGATTATTTAAAGAGGCACACAATTATGAAACAGTTTGACCACTATCTGCACTCTTTCAAATTATAGAGCTACTGTTGTATCATAAGGCATAGAATTACGATTTTTACGTCTATTGCATAAAAAAATGAAAGAATCATGTTAAGAAAAGAGTACAAACAAGTTGTCATTCGTATTTCCCATAACACTTCTAAATTGAATATAATTTTGTAGTTTTTACACTGTTTAATTTTAATTTTAAGAGTCAAACCGTTTAGTTGGTGATTTACCTTTTTGAGGCAGGTTCGATTTTCATGTGATCTTTTAAGTTTATGACAAGGCAATATTTCAAGAACTGATGTCTCGATCAATTGTAAGAACTAAAGGTTGTAGAATCTTGAATGTTCTTGAAACATTATTTAATTTATGTTCTAGAACTGCCATTAAACGTATTTGCACTATTAAAGAACCAACTTAATGAACTGTTCAATAATTGTTAATGAAATTCTCGCAGAGGATTGCATGGAACACAAGGTTTGAAAACCTAATATTAACGTGTACATCTTTGTTTTAAGCCAGTTTCACTGTAAAAATCAAACGAAACGCACCCAGCGCTTCTGGTGCTCAGTCTGTCACAAACATTGCTTTCTTGCACGAATAGACATTTCCACTCAATTAAGCCATGCTGGAGAGTCAAATTCACACAAGACAAGTCACGCGCAGCAACGTCACACTTCTGATTTATTTTATTGCATGGGTTATGAAGAATACATTATGTCATTTCCATAAAGGTAAATTAAATGGAATAAATATGCAAGACTTTTAATTAAAAACGCAAATGTTTTTTCGTAAAACTTAGAGGACCTAATGGACGTCAACAGTGATCTAAAATTGGTTCTTGTCTTGACGTCAATAAAAAACGTCGCTAAAATAAAATGTTGAAGTGTATCAAAATGCGTTTTCTACATCAAATATTCCACAATTTATCAAATTTAATAATGCAAGGAAAATAACATTAATGTGCTCTGTCTTGCACATTCCGTGGATTATTCGGGAAGTTTGCGGAATTATGTTATGACAATTACACGAAAACATTTTGAATACAAATATTATACATAAATTGAAAGAATCATTTCGGTATTAAATAAGAGCATTATTGTGAATCCCATCCCCCTCAAAGCCGCCTAACCCCTCCCCCGACAAAAAGGAGAGAAATGAATCAAAATAGTTCACTTTTTGATCTCTTTCTTACGTCAGACGTTTCGTCTACATAACAATGAAAATTAAATTACAATACGGGCAACTATTAATAAATACATCCGATGGATATCCAATAAAAAGTAGTCATATCATATGTTCATAAGTAATTCTAAAACTGTCACTTCAGCAATTTGGTTCTCCGACTTGTTTAAACTATTGTATCGAAGTGAAAATTACTCTTATTTCCACTGTTATACAAACTATATATCTAAAATCAGTGAACAGTTCTGTCAGAGTTCTGAATTCCCAATCTTGGACATTTAGAGAAAAGCGTGATTTCATACTGTTTCATACTAGAATGCAGTCAGGGGCGTAGATAGATCCTTTTTTATGTTAATGTACAAATTAAAGGCGGTCTGGGGGCATGCTCAGTTCAAATTATTTCGAACAAATACTGTTATTGATGCATTTTGCCGTATAACAGGAGTGGAAATAAACATTAATTTCCGATACAAAAAGGTCTGACTTCGGGGTATTTTTATTTTATTACAATTAAAACACGAAGCCTGATACTTTTTACTGCTGTGTTGTACCGTAAATGACTAGGTATAAGACGATAGGGGGTATAAGACGCAGGGAATAAAATCTGTGAAAAATCCGAGAAAAAACTTTTAATCTATGTTTTTGGTTAAAGACGCATAGAAAAAATGTCAAAATCGTCCGGCATTTTCAGCCACCATGTTTGTTGACAGTGACAAAAAAAATTTTTTTTCGTGAAAATGGCGATGGTTATCTTTAAAACCATACAACCATACTGTCGAGAATGAAAAGTTATCTTATGCAAAAAATATTTTGACAGTGCCCAACTTTGCTTTTTTATATGTAAGTTTGATTATTGTTTAATTCAATTTATTATTCAAAATAATATTGAATACCGTAATTCACAAGAGTTCGGACACCATAAATTAATTATTTTTTTCGCTCTCCGAATACATAGAAAAGTATCATTTTTACATTTTATTTACATGTTTGCTTAACCTGCCTTTTTTCTTCATGTTTGCTTTTTACCACTTATTAATTTATCCGTAGTAATCAATGGTCATAAACTTATTTATTACGCCTATAAGTGTAAATCCTTCATGAAGTTAATTAAAACACCATTTTATACATGCACTGAATTGAATAAACACATTCTATCGGCTTCAGATCAAAGAGTCACACTGTCACACTGTGTGACGTCACATAACTTACAGTTATACCCACGAGGATCTCGTGAAGAGCATGGACATTGCTATGCAGGATTAATGTATAACTGTACGATTATTGATTCTTACAGTCTATAAGTGAGGTACAAGTTTAAAAGCTTATTGGCAGATCGTTTTACAAACATGCCATGTCGATGTTTTCTTAATCCCTTGATTGCCCTTGTTGTTTGTTTAATCCTCAAATAAATATATCACACTTCCTTTTCAACAGGCAATAAATCGTTTAGGATGGGTAGTAACTAATTAAATTGTCTCAGTGGTGTATACGGTTAGGTAATCTAGCCAGGCATTGTAAAGATAAAAATCAATAATCTTCGTCTGTGAAACTTGGTAACTATGAAAGTTATGATTGATGTCCTTTGGGTGCCCGAAAATTAGGTACGCAAAATAAATTATTTTGGGAAATAATTATGGGTGTCCAAATATTTAGAGTGTCCAAACTCTTAGGTGAATTACGGTAACTTTAATCGAAAAATATTTTTGTTGAAATTATAAACGTCTTACGATATACCGTATCCCGATCTTCAACTGCCGTTTTAACCCGTATATACTCGATCAATATGACGCGAGTAACATCCCTTTCTACATAAATCTAAACAAACTCTCGGCTTGAAATTGACCTCAGAAAAAAAGTTCAAAAAATTGTTACTGGGTATTATTATACGCAGGCATTTTTTTGCATCGAAATCTGAGGAAAAAAAGTGCGTCTAATACCCAGTCATTTACGGTATTCGTATTGAAATTATTATATGATTTTCATGGCAATTTATTTTCATTCGTCAAAGAAGAAAAGAGCAATCTGGTGCAGAACCAGGCGATATCGACTTACTAGTATGGAAGAGCATGGAAGCGAAATTGTCATCTTGCATTCTGCCTTGTACGTCTTGCTTATTTACTTATCCATGTTGCCTTTTATGTACCACTGACTTCTTTGCATCCTGAACTCGTTGTTGAATCAACAGTTTTGCCGGCTTCGTGAAAGTTGATTTCTTCATCTTAGATTTAAAGCTGCACTATCACAGAAGTACCGTTTTTACAACTTTTTTTTTCTCTTGGAAAGAGGAAATGTTTGCGTGAATATCTGCGAACTAATGATAAATGATTACAGTACTGACAAAAGATCAGAGCGCAGATTTGCATATTTCCGTTAAAAATTAATGTTTTATGGCTAAAACTGTTACTAACGGTTTAAGAAAAATGCATAAAACATGGGTTTTTTAACTTTAATATGAAATTCAACTATTTATTTTTTTGTCAGCAGTCTTAAATCACTTGTTTCCATTGATTTTCGCAAAAATTGGTTCGTTCCAAGACAAAAAATAAAACAAGTTGTCAAAACGTTCAATCTGTGAGAGTGCAGCATTAATCGTGTTGATTTCTAGCTTTCGTAATAGCTAAATTCCTATCTTTACTACCAAATTTATCGTATACACAACATAAATAATACATGTCAGCAAGCATCAGGCCGATTACCACATACCAGCTTCCTTTAGCAAGCATGATGCAATACGTCATATTTACGAGTGTCCGATATTATTACACTAGATGTCGCTTCGCTTACAATGTCGGTAATTTCCCTTAATTTCTTAGTAGGGTATAGCAAGCGTAACGATTCGGTCATTTTCGGCAAGCTTCGCTTAAAGCCGCACTCTCACAGATTGAACGTTTTGACAACCTTTAATCGTTTTGTCTTGGAACGAGCCAATTATTGCGAAACTCCATGGAAACCAGTTATATACGACTGCTAAAAATGCGTATCGCAGATTTTAATAATTAAGTTCAAAAATTGATGTTTTATGCATATTTCTTAAACCGTGTCTAACCTTAAACATTAATTTTCGAACGGAAATATGAAATCTACGATCTGATCTTTTGGCAGCAATCTTATATCATTTGTTTGTAGATATTAACGCAAAAAATTGTTCTTTCCAAGACAAAAAGAAGTTGTAAAAATGGTATATCTGTGAGATTCCAGCTTAAAAAATATATGTTGGATATTGCCGAGGTACTCCGTCTGTCGTATTATGTCGATAGTGTCTGTCTATTTCCGTACAACTTTCCGAGGTTGCGGCCTCTGGTGAAACAAACAACAAAGATGTTTTGAATGCTGCTTCGAGGCTCGTTACGAAGTGTTTGCTTACTTCTACTAGTCTAATTGAAAATCGTTTAATTTAATATAAAACCCTTTCACGCAAATTTAAAAGCGTAATTACCACATGCAAGTTATAATTTAGGAGAACATCAGCAAGGAGGAAACAATAAAGCCAGATGTACATGTATGAAAGCAAGATGCACAAGTCATGAAGCAAGATGTTAAGGACAAAAAGCAAGAACTTTGCTTCAATGCCCTTCCATAGCGAAAGCCACTGGTAGTTTACCTTGTTCTTCAAAATGGTCTTACGTCATTATGATCTACATATCATATCAATTCAACCATCTACTTTACGTGAAATTATTCCTATTAATAGGAAACAATGAGTATAAACTCATAGGAAAAACACTAAAAATGTTTTTTGTAAGTAAGGTTAACACTTTATTCTGAGAAAATGTCGTTTAGCAGAAAGTTCGCGGAAATATTATTGCCTGAACGCTGTTTTACTATTTCTTTATGTTAAAATATTTTGAAGTCATGATTGTTTTAAGATAAAACCAGATGTTTGTTTTTATGGCAAAAATAGTACTCAAGATACCGCCTTGAAACAGTCTGTAAAATATCTACGAGATAAAATCGTTTTTTGACCACCTTTTCATTTCATTTGTTTGATAGTTTATTTTAAAATGATGGAGTGTTAGTGTTACACTTTGTTATTGTTTGTTTTTCATGATAATACATATCAACCACTTATTGTTGTTTTTTCATGAACATACCAATCATTCGGTAATGTTATTTTTCATGATATCACACATCAATCACTTGTTTTTTTCATGATGACACATTTCCGCCAGATGAGCGGTAAAATAAATAACTGCTGATATATACCCAGACATTTCTTGATATGTAGATACATTACCATTCATTCAACGAAGAGCAACACAAGAAACAACAAAGCTCAACAACAGCGTTCTTAAGTCACGGTAAACACAAAAAACTAGAGATGTACCATATTAGGATATTTTTTGTTTATCTATTCATTATGTTTGGAGTTTTCGTATTTGTTGATGTTTTATGTTGTTTTTGTTGTTGTTTAGTTTTGTTTGTGTTTTGTTGTTGTTTAGTTGCTATAAATCTGGGGGTATCGGGGAATATTACTTTGAAGTGGTATGTAAAATCACTTGATGACTTTCAGTACATTTATTTTGAAGGCTTATATTAAAATGATGGGATTTGGAGTGTTACCTGGAGAAATTCGACTTAAGCTTCAAGTTGAAATACAACAGCATAAAATACTAATGTGACACATAATATCCATTGAAATATTTGTACTAGATGGAGTCAAAATATTTTGAAAACACATAATGATATTCACTAAAATCAAAGAATGGTTTAGGCCGATGGATAATTGTATAATTTGCTAGAATGTATCGAATTTGAATAAACATTGATTAATAACATTGTGATTCAACTTATTAATGTTAAATGTTATATATTCCCTTCATACCTGTTACCAAGAGAAAGCCATGCAAATGTTACATGGAAAACCTACTGCGATAATTTTATGATGTTCTCTATACAGAATCAGACATATCTAAATCATAAAAGGTCGGTTTATAGGTTATCTGTATAGGTTTATTTCTTCCTTAAATAGATAACAAGGATATATAAGTTAATGAACCATTATAAGTCATTATCGATGTATTTTATATATGCTATTAATTTGCTTTAATGCGCCATTTGATTAGAGTATAGCACACGGTTAGTCCAATTGATTAATGAAATATTCTTAAATCCATACAATTAGTTTCACTGGCTTTGTTAGCTGTTTTTGCCTGTCTTTCGTAGAGAAAAAAACTGCTCATTGTGCTAGCCTAATGTCGTGCAAGTCTGCAAAATCCCGAGCCTGGACCATAACTCAAAACAACAAGATATGTTTATGAAACCTGGTTCATATTTCGAAGCAAAACACATTGCATATAGCCGTGAGTGTTTGAATTCGCTTTGATATTCTTGTTTTTGCACGAAAGATAAAAAGTCTAGTGTAAGACTCTATCTAACCTTTAAGATATCGTGCATCTTTTGTCCAAGAATATGATGTATGCACGGAGCCAGCGAATCGATGAATTGTCTAAGAAAGGAATGTATAATAGGATAGATTTAAGACCAGTACCACGCTTTACCGTTAAAAAGCAGTTTTGCAACTAAAAAACTATAATAATCTAATACAGTTTGATGGAATTATATAAAACTTTAATGTCTTAGAAGGGCTGGCTCGCGACGACTTTCTTATTAAATTAATACTTTAGTGAGCGTTTTAAAATATTCTAAACAGGTTCTTTAATACCATTAATATCATATTCATGACAGCTTATTAAGTTTTGTATTTTTTGTTTTGAAATATTCATGATTCCAAAGATAAGTCCTATGAAACGTTGAAAAGGAACAAGGAACAAGAATCAGTATACGAAATGGAGCTTTCAGCTGGTATAAACTGCCGAGAAAGCCTTCAGCTTTATACGCGTTTTCCTGTTACCAAAATGTTATCAAGTAAAGTCTAAAAAACAGTTTTACTAAATTCATTAGGTTCAGGCAACTCGTTTGAAACCTCTTTACATTTGTTATGGGAAAACCTGATTCACATGGTCTTATAACATCAAACTGAATGATGAGACAAAAATTTGATCGTTTTAAAAATTGAATGTTTTAGGATTAAAACAAAAGTGATTGAAATTAAATGTTGCAAAACAGCAACGTTTGCTGTGAATTTTGGAAGAATACATCTTTTCGGAATCTCCTTTGCTAAACAGCATGGATATTTAAGATCGTTGTATATTCTTTGCAAAATGATTTCGGCTTTTTATTTACATTCATAGATGTGTTTCGTGGAAAAGAGGACACTAAGGAACACTTATAAAAAGGAGTGATAAAATTTCTAAATGAATCGGTTCTCAAATACCGTTTGATTCTCGGGAGAAATCAGGGTGTAATTAGAAACTTGGTGAAGCGACATTCTCACTGTGTCATTTTTTAATCAATTGTAACCGATGTCCCTGATGAAGAATGATTACTGAAACTCTCTACAGTATTTTTGATCACTTGCACAAAGCAAAGTCTATGGTTGGTGTTCCTATAAGGTAGCAATCGCCAAACAAAAATCCGAACTTAACAGACCCCCTCAAGTCGATGACCACATAATGAAAGAAAGAACTTTGTTTTACACACTTTCGAAACTGGTGACCATATCTGATTTTAAACTGTTGTGACTGAAATTGGTGCTTGAATGCATATGAAAATCACCGAAGACTTAAAAGAGAAATTGATCAAAAGCACAAAATACATATATTGAACAAATGATGGACGGACAGTCATCGGTGGACTCTTCTAATATATTATATCTTTTATACCGAAATCAACTCATAAAAATCTCGTCAACCTCATAAATAATTAAACTGTCAGAGGCGAACGACAATTTTGCTTCGGTTAGGTTTAAGTGCAACCAGATCTCTATAAGTAGCAGCAATATAATATAAGGTTGACATAACTAGGAAAAGTTTACGAACAACTCCTCAATTCTCAAGAGAGATTGAATATATTGGCTTGCAGTAGACGTTATAAAGCTTTATATTTACACCTCAACTTCCATTCCCTAAATAAACTGCCTTTCGGTAATTGCGTTCATCAATCTATGAACGCAACATCTTCGGATATGTTCGGATCGTAATTCATTGCATAACAATATGTATATGAAAGCTATTGATCTTGTTATTGGTTGTATTGCGTCTGCAGGTCCCGTAAAATATAGATCAACATTTTTAAAAGTGTTAGTTTATTATATTTCAAATATATTGGTACCAGAAGTGTTTCAATTTTACCTTTTAAAGTGATTTCAAGTGGTTGATCTTTTCCCGCGTTATTGTGACGTACTTTGAAAAAAATGTTTCCGGTTATAGTCGGGTCGTTCTATTTACAGAATGGGTAAGAACGGATTACTGAAAGGTTTTCTTAAATGAAATAAAGAATTTTTTTAACAATTCTTGAATGAAATAATGAACTATTGGTGTATATATAAGAAATGAATTGCGGGGTTGATGTTATTATCGGGGATATGAACGCAATTGGGTTGGTCAAAGTACGCGTGGAGTCCTTCGGACTCCACACACATTGACCAACCTAATTGCGTTCATTCCCCGATAATGACATCAACCCCGCAATTCATTCCTTAAATAAATAATACTATTGTCAGAAATAATATAGACGGAAAAGATGGCTAGTCAAGTAGCAAAGAAGTAAACAAAGAACCTGTTTTAAGGGTGGAATTAATGTCAAACTTACAAGGAAAGACGCACAGCCTAAAGACAAAACACATTAAACAAATATCAACATTTTGTTGATAAAGGTAAGAGAATGCCGCCCTGTCGGTGCATTTATACGGTATTAATCGGTCCTAAGACCAGTTTCAGTAAAATTTGAAGTGGTTGAAACATGAATTTACAATGTTATATTCGAATGAGACTCACGACTGACACACTGAGAATGTGCAGTTGTCATGAAAAAGGCGAGCGATTCATTTTGTAAATTGTATCATCTGAGATCAATTCAGGTCATTTGTCTTTTCGACAAATTATTTGTGTATTTCGAAATCGTTCACGTCATTGTCTTCGGCGTGCATAAACTTATGCTTTGTCTATAACTCAAAGATGTTCGGGATATTTAAATTAACCTTAGTTTACGAGTTGTCAGAGACAGTGAATGTTCATAACTTTGGCTTTCATAATAAGTTGCGCCCGTCTTTTACTGAAGAAAAACAATGTGGTTGATTAACATTTATTCTCACAATTATTTAGATTTGACATGTTTTGAGCTCCATCATCTGATAATCGGCATAAGTGTCTGCTTGTAATTATGTTTCATGCGTCCATCACTTCTAGAGAAAATTGCTTGCCGTTTCATTTTTATCTGTCTGCAACTTTTTATGGACGCATATAAATAATTCCTTCAAGCGTATCAAACATTTTTATGGATTCCAGACGAACCTTATATGTACAGTAATACAACGAAAACTCCAGGGAAAAGTCAAGAAGTAGAACATACTAAAAAATAAACCTCTTTACAAGCACAAGCCAATGGCACGAACGACAATGAACTTCAGACACAAACGTTAGAACACCACATTGTGTAATTTTGTTATATCAGTGTACGATACCCGTTTGCATGGGACTCGTTCCGCCATTGCTGATAATCTCCAAAACGGCAAAATAAACACCTTGTACCCCATGGTTTCTTAATATAACTTACACAATTTCGTTTGTGCTATATTCACTCTTCAATTTCACAATTTAACATTCTCTCATTACATTCATGTATTCTTTAGCAGGTTTTTCATTTAATTCGATATAACGTCATTTAACAAATTAATAGGAACATAATGACGATGTTTGATAGCAACACAAATATTAAAAGGGTCACTTGTATTTCCCTTATTTTTCCCTTATATGGGCTTCTGTTCAAATATATATTTTAATGGATCTCGGCAGTAAGTGCAAAACAATTACATCGACCTACTTCCTCTTGTACTGCCCTCGAATCATAACAGTTTACTGAAGACAAAATATAACATTCCTTTACCAGCCTATCCCTATGGGACAGAACACGGTTTCCCGGAGATACCATTTCATTCTGTTTTATTGGCTTATTGTTCTGTTGACGACTGCGAAAGGATACAATATAATAAATCAAACATAGATTTAGCAGACAGTTTGTATCTGTATTTTGGACTTTACACACTCATAACTGGGCAATTCAACTATATCATAACAGTACGTATTGAACCCGAGGAAAGTTTTATGTAGAAAGTGTTTTACATAACGTAACGTAGGACTCAACTGTATGTTATGAGCCGGCGTATCCAAGTATACATCCTACGATAATATACCGAACATAAGTGGTGTCCTTTTCAGAATGATTTTGATATACTGATATTAAACATGTTTACGTATTCCCCTTTCTTTACGACGAAAATGCTACAAAATGCGAATTATCACAAGCGCTAGCCAGACATTGTTCTGTCAAAAAGACGTAGTACCCGGTTCGCCTTAATCGATTAGCGAAAGCGGCCGAAGGACGGGAACCCTCGGAAAAGCGTTGAGTGTTCCGGTGGTTCCCGCCCTTCGGCCGCTTTCGCTAATCGATGAAGGAGAGCTGGGTACCACGGCATTTTGACAGAACATTGTCTGGCTAGCGCTTGTGATAATTCGCATTTTGTAGCATTTTCGTCGTATATTGTTTCTCTCGACAGGAATACCGGTTTTAACGTGTATATAACGGGCCACTGCATCTATGAGCCAGGTATTTTGTTTGTAGCTTACGAAGAAGTTATAATTTTCGACGAGAATTGGTCTTTGTTTACATTTTCGCCGGGCGAACATTCTTCACTTGTTTCATATTACAGTATAGGGTATTTTAGAATTTTGTCAAATCTCGTTTTATGTTTATTGCAATGTATTATTTTGGTGATATACATGTTCAAGTATATATAAAATATAATTTTGGCTAATTGAAATTATTTATTGTGACTTTAATGAGCCTTTGTCATCAAGCCACTGTGCTTTAGAATACAATTTACATTCATCACATCAAATTTTCAAACTTCAGTGCAATGTTCTCGAGTATTAATGACTTGTTGACAGCATTAAACTCTGAAAGCGTGGCATAAATTGCAAATAACAGTCAGTTTGACGGACAGTAAGGGAAATGGCAAAGACTCCCAGTCCTCTTTAGTACTACCTTTGGCATTTTCTTTCAAAAACACTGACAAAAATATTTCTTTAATTTTAGAATCGATGAAATTATGATAACAAAACAAAATAGCAGATTGTAAAACACCTTAACGATTAAAAAGTGTGTGTTACGTCATGCATATTAAGTTCAGATAAACAGTTTAACATTTCAGGTATGCATTGTAATGGGCGACATTTAGGGAATATTATAGCCATGATATAAAGGGATGAACTGAGGTTGCCGGCTGTATTACACGATTTTCTGGTAGTTAATAGAGATTAGTCTTATTAAAAGGGTATTACATTGATTTAAACATACAAAGTTGTTTAAAGAATCTTCTCCGAACTGACGTTCAGCCAAACAGAGACACAATTTCAACGTTATTTACGAATTAAAGATACGTTTGCGTGCAGTTAGGCGCACTTTTTCTTAAAAAGAAATACTGTATCCGCAACGCACAAGGTACATTTAGATATCGTTAAGCAGTTACAAAATTATTGGAAAATGCTGAAATTTGCATTTAATGCCTGTGAATTGCATATAATATTCTATATTAAGAAGCAATCCAACGATTCACTTTGCCAATTTAATTTAACTACCCCATAAACTCTAAAATGTATCAATTTATAAAAGGCTTTTTCATTTCGCATTTAAATCATCTGATGTTTCAATGAAAAAAAACGATGTAAGATCAAATTTCAATTTCATTGCGTAAATGTTACGTTACGTTGTGATGCCTAGTAACCGCCAGAAAGTGTTGGTATCTATTTGAAGGGTACTTACATACCAAATGAATGAACGAAATATGCGTTATATTTTACGTTATTGCAGTTGTATTTTTGTTCTTTAGTTCTTCTAAAATCGGTAGGGATAAATATTGATATCGTTCAAGGTCATGAACGCTTCAGCGTTTTCGTTTAAAGCTGCACTCCTACATATAGACCGTTTTGACAACTTTTTTCTTACTTTTCCTCTTGAAATGAGCTAATTTTTGCCTAAATTTTTGGTCACCAGTGATCCAAGATTGCTGACAAAAGATCAGATCACAGCTTTTCATATGCACGTTTGAAAAATTATGTTTTATGTCTAAAAGCGTTACTAACGCTTTAAGAAAAAAATAATATTTTTCGACAGTTTCACGAACGATTAAAATATGTTCTATTGTGAGCTATCTTATCTGAATGAATTGAAGGCATTGATAACAAAATCAGATGTTTCTTGGACAAAAACGTAAACGAATGTCAAAACTGTTAAAATGTTTGTATTGTATGTATCACCCATCCTATGACGAATTAAGTGTCATTGGTTCATGTTATGTGTTATCTGCCTTACGTTCGTAAACCAGATTGTCGCATTCAAACCGTAGTGATTGCTCTTCAGAACATAACTTATTCTAAAAGAGTCTATGGTCTGAATAACTTAGATTAATAAGGGTTATTTTATCAACGAACTAATAATTAATTACTGATTTCACATATTGATGTACATTTTAAAAAGTTATATGTTCTTCGGCGAACTATATTAAAGCTCGAATGAAATGATTTGTAACAAGTTTTCACGAACGGTCCATCTCTAATTATCAAAGCTAGTTCATAAACCTAATGTCTTTATTTATTTTTTTTAAGTTTTCAAAAGTTAGACAGGTGGATATGTAACAAGCATATTTCCTAAATGATTGAGTTAGTTATGAAACTTATGGGACGCATTGTAAGAAATTAAATTTCTAGAACATGGTGCATTGGGATCTTTTACAGTACGAGAACGTTAACTGGCTAATTTAAAAACTTCAAGTTGTTAAATATAAAATACCATTAAACGTTCTTTCACTATTCTAGAACACATCTGTTCTAGAATAGTGCATGAAAATGGCATCAAATATTACCGTCTACTTCGGCTTATTTGTTTATCCCGTTTAACTGATTCAAATAGAACGCATATTCGGGAATATAATAGCAATGTATAACAAACTGACACTAAAGAAAATCTCTACACAAGCAGTATATTGAATTTATATACACATATATAAAATAAATTATTAATATTTTGTTTAAATCGAGCAGACTCATAAACAGGACGACTAAATCTTAAAGTTGTATTGTTTATCCAAAATCCTTTATCAATAAATGTAAATTTAACTTTAACTTAGAATATAACAATTTATAAAGCGCCATTTCATCTCACATGTAAACCATCACATGTTGCATTTTAGTTATCCGATGTATACTCAAACTTTGATTTCACTGCGACAGTGGCAGAAATGTTACGTCGTGAAACCTAGTAACCACCATACAGTGTTGGTATCATTTCAAAAGTATTAACATAAAATTAATGAACTAACATATGTTATAGATAAAGCTATTGCAGTTTTTTCCATTATTTCATCTACAATCGGAAGAAATATATAGTCCTACCTTAACAAGAATGCGTTTTAATGTTATAATTAACAACAATCTCCTTTACAATATTAATTAAATATGTTTCACTATACATTAATAACATTCAAATATTGCAAAAATATCTGGATTGATGCGCATCAACAATTCGCATAGTTTAACATCACAAACCTTCATTGCGGTATGATAGCAAGCTAATATCCCTTGACACAAAGTTTAGTAAAAGTAATCGGCTATTTAAGATACACAAAATTTGAAAGGACAAATTTTACAAGGACATTTCGTTCTTTTCGATTTGGCATTATCACTGAGATGAATTTCTGCGTAACCTGAAACATATTTTTAAATAATGTCTAGTGCTGATTCACGTAAGTGTACTGTGTATCGTTGCTTTGTCGCCTTATCGTGGCCATAAGTTCGGCTCCAAGGTAAAGAAAGAAGATGAACCCAGCATTTTGATAAGCTGTTTGCGGTTGAATTGCGCAATTTGGTTTTCGCCTGTTGTTTATGCGCTACAATGCAGCATGGATATAAAACAAAACGGTTTGCTAAAGTTAGCTAAGCGAATACATCCTTAACCGAACTCAGAGCTGAAATAAATTTAACCATTCCTTGGTTTGTCCACTGTTAATGTAGTTAGAGAGAATTTAAGTTTTAGACATGTACGGGAAATTGATATTAACGTGTTACTTGGAAAAATGCACTTATTGCCATGTGTACCGTTATTATGATACAGTGAAACTTTACATCGCTATGCCCTTTGAACTATATTTGAGATGATTGTTATGATATCCTCTTCGTTTATATCACTATTATGCTATCATAAACATTCTGAGCATTGTAAAAGGTTAAATGCTTGAAATGCCTTGCAATGTACGTATTTTAACTTGCGACATTCAATTTGAATAAACCTCTTTGAAAAACAATCCAATACGATAATACTGAGAGACAAAATAAATCCTTTGTATGAATCCTACTTAAACAATATCTATTAAAGGCGTTTAACCAGAATGATTCAAGGCATTTAAATAACACGGATTATTCTTTGTTAAAGACATAATTGCGATTAAAGAATGCCTTAAGAAACTGATTTCTGACATAATACGTTTAGTTCTGTATATTTTTAGTTATTTCTTAATCACCGTCTTCACCTGTTATTAAAGCCTCCTAAAATAAACATACATTCGTGTAGTGCTATCGCTTTTCAGCTGTGGTGGAAAAGTGATAACTAAATTTCCAAGCAGTTTTTCTATGAGTGAGAATAACAAAAACATGAATATAAATGGAAAATAAATTGAATAAATGCCTCCACATTTGCATAGCAGACGATTTGTGTGGGAATAAGAAGAACGCAGCTATGATCGAGATTAAGCTGTATTATCTTTTCTTGTTTCAGGTTTTGTTTAAAATGTAACCACCTCTTCAAAATGTGTGAGAAAGCACAATAATTTAGTCTGGATATGTTGTAATCATTAGCTCATCGGTAGTATTTACTGTCTGTATTTATGTTTACTGTTGTCATCACTACAAGGCATAACTTCAGTCCGTCCCTATTTGATCTCACTGCTACTCTATACGGACGCGTACAAAGATATCTTTAAAGCGTAGAAAAGAAATATAACGCCATACTACTTTCATCTGTAAAAAACTTTTCCTACTTTGGAAGGCAATTTGTTTTACATAGTTTCTTGTGTACATGTTTGTATCACTGTTCTAAGAACGTGGTTCTGAAAATGAAAAACTAACGAATGCAGGTCTTGTTTGACAAATTTTCGCCAAAAATAGAACACTTTTTTTATAACATTATTCGAATGAGTAAATGCTGTGGATTCGTCTGTCATTAGGTGGAATACTGAAATCCATTAACCACTGCTGGTACAAATTTCACCAGGTGTAAACATTATGTACGCCAATCAATCATGTTAAATTCCAAGGATGCTTTTGTTCAGGATCGAGTAGTTGAGAAAGTTTTGCTCCTTAGAAATGTTGAGAAGGCCAATGTCCTTCCGAGAAAAACACGCGTTTGTTATAAAATGAGAGCATTTGGAACAGATATATTCAACTGTTGTACTGGATAAACTTTTTTTTAAACTGACCTCTTAGTTGTTATCTGTGAAAATGCTAGTTTAGGTGTTTGTTTCCGAAGTCAAGGGTACTGATGTATTTGAAAGGAAAGCAAATAAACTTGTAGATTTCATCGATGTGGTTTAAATACAATGATGCTTTTTATTATGAAACTATATGATCACATAGTTTTAAACCTTTTATTTTATAAGGCAGACTGTGTGGGATGTTTTTAGTTTCTAACAATAACTGCATTGTATCTTTGAAAAAGTTTTTCATTAGGTGCTCTGAATTGTTTCCCTCCGTCTGCAGATAGAGTTGGGATCTCTAATCATAGAAGTACTTGGGGTTTACCTATACGTTTATTATTATTGGTTTTATGGATAAGTTTCCTCAAGTTAATGCATACTTTGGTATGATTTACCTTTTGCGTTTTATCTTTATTAAGGATTGTTGGGATAAGATTCAGGTTTATGCACATAAACTGGTTTAAACCCCCAGTAAATTTACATTTTACTGACCGTTCCAAGGCCGTACCTAACAATTCTTGATAAACATGCCTAATTTTTATATATATATAGTATGTATGCACTGTGCTGTTTGTGGAGTTTTGTGCTGTTCTCCTATGTTTCTTGTTTGTGATTTTGTGTTCTATGTCTTTGGCGTTTGCCCAGTGCTACTAAACCGGGTTTATGTTTAAACTCTTTGCTACTGAGCTTGTTTCTGTAGCTTTTTGCATAAATATTGTGGGTGTTGTAAATACAAACTAAGTCAGTTTTCCTCTAGTATTGGAAGAAATAATTAACATGTAGTTTTTTATTAGAGTATACGTAGCGTTGAACGAATACAGGTTTATTTTTTATCTGTATGATGTCAGATTAAGTATTTATTTACAGAGCCCACTTGTTCTCTTATATTTGAAAGAGATAAAGTTTTTGTGCATATTGCAATTCAATTCCTAACCTTATTATACATCAATGAAAATGAAGTATTGGAAATTAACATTTTCTTTCAAGATATATAGTGTGTAAAATATGATTATATTATTGAAGACTGATTCGAAACTCAGACTCAGAATTGCAAAATCTTAACCTTAATCTTGTTGTAAAATGTTATAACAGAAAAACCAAATGCTTAATATGTTTGTATCTGTTAGGAATAATCTGTTTCACAATCAGCCACACATTATTTGTCAAAATAATTTACAAAATAGACATTTTAAAACATTAAAGATTTCAGTTTTCTGGTTACTTATGTGAAAAACTACAGAAACAAGCTCAATAGCAAAAAGTTTAAACATAAATCCGGTTTAATGGCGCAGGGTAGACGCCAAAGACATAGAACACAAAAACAAAAATTCACATAGAAGAAACATGAAAGAACAGCACAAAACTCCACAAACAGTACAGTTTATATATACTTTATATAAAAACTAGGTATGTTTAGCAAGGATTGTAAGGTACCGCCTTGGTACCTAATTGAGCCTGGGCCTGATTCTGAAACTCATAATTAAAATATTAGTGAATACGGACCCTGTTTCTTTAAAAAGGTGTTATGCCTCATTCTACTTATTTTTAAAATACCACACCTCAGGCGTGTGTGCTATTCTGTTTACACATTAAATATACACTAAATAAGTAATAAGCAAAATATGAGCTTATTCTTATCTGCTTTAAGTTCAGAGATTACAACGAGAGGAAAACGTTCACATTGCCTTTTAAGTACACGCTAGTTTATTAACTGATAGAAATTGTCATGTGATACAAATATCTGAAGAATAATTTGCTTAATGGTATGTCTTAAGATCGAGGACACTTTAAAGCGGCACTCGTTGTTAACAGCACAACTTATCTTCCACATAGACTCGAAGATTTTGCCAGCGAAAAAACAAAATGCGTTGTAAATAATATATGGTTTTGTTTAATTCATTAAATTTGGAATTGCAAACTTTAAAGATTTTGTACAAGTTTGTAACGGACACATAATTATGTTTGGAAGCGTTGAAAAGCCTTCTGTATCCGTTTCTTTCATATGTTTTCTCAGAATTACGCTTTAAGGCCTAGTTTAATCCTTCAATAAGAAATGGACTCTGAAAGGTCCTGAACCAAAAATAAATAAACAGGAAATTGGCCACTACTGTGACATCAGTGCATTTAGCAGGGTATGGACAACAGGGGATTGTCATGCCAGACACTCCTTAAACTAGGCCTTTAAACCAAAATCGTTTCTTCAAGTACACGCATAAAAATGGTTATAAAACGTTTGAGTGACCAGTGTAACATAAGAATGGCTTTCGCCTTCACATTGTCTTCAGGTTAATCAAAGTTACAATTGGTCCAATAGTCAATGACATTTTCCCAAACTTGGTGTGAGCTTGCTTCGACTTCTTGTAGTAAATGATTTCTTACCAGTAAAACTGGCCCTCCGAAATAATATATAGCAATATTTCTTGTTTATAGAATAGTCAGACAGGTTCAATCAAACCGAGACTGCTGTGTTCACACAATGGCGTTTTCATTGTTATTTTGACGTACATCAAGAGGGGAAATCGGCATCAAACTTTATACCATCACAATCTGATTACGGAGAAGTTTTTGTTAAATCACTGATTCCGACGATATGTACGAACGACGCTTATTATATTTTCCTTTTTGTTTTCTTGTATTCATTTTACAAATATTTTATAGATCATTTTTTTATCAGTTGTACATCTTGTTGGCCTGATGGCTTAGCGAAAGCTAAGCCTATATTAGTTAGCTTTGTATTTCTGAATGTTTCGCTTCATGAATGTATATACGAGAAATGTAAAATATAAATAAAATCAATGACGTGACGTTGTATTATGCCAAATAATAGTAAAGAGTGAGTGTAAGTTCATGGGGAAGCGCCGAGCAATGTTTTTTATAAGCAAAGTGAATAATTTCGTCTAAGCTTATAGCATTTGGCAGAATATTCTCTGAAAGTATGATTGCCTAATCGCTATTTTATTGTTTTGATTCGTTGAAATATTACACAGCCATGATCGTTTCATTATGATACATATTAGCCAGGTATTTGTTTTGTCAATTAGGCCACACCAAATTAATGTTTAGTTCTTCGGATTTTTGGCAAAAAAAATTGGAGCGAGCGAGCGAAATAAAAATAAAAATAAAATTTTGTCAGTTTTCATTAAAACCGAAGCGAGCGAAGAGCGAAAATATATTTTTCCTTATATTCAATATAAATAAGAAGGATTGTTCAAAATTATTGCCCTTAAACCCATTTTAATGCCATCTTAAACTGAACCTCTAATGGACATTAGGAAAATGTCGGAATACACAATATTTATTCATCCGTGTTTAGTACAAACATAATTAAAACGTACTTTAATATGACGATCATTCATAATAATAAATAACCCTGCTTTTAGTAAAATGTTTGAAACGACTTATATAAATCTACCTGAATCAGTTTAAAATCATATGCAACTGTATTTAGACATAACTTAGGATTGATTTTGTATTTGTAAAAAATGATCACTTACACAGGCATCATCAAACATCAGACTCCATTTAACATAGACTAAATTTTGTTTTTATTATCACAGGAAATGCAATGACATGTGCTTATTAAAACAAAAAGAAGGATATTTTTTGGTTATTTAGATGTTTTTATGCACCAGCCAATTTTATATGCCCCCTCCCCCCCCCCCTAAGTCCGGAAATAGCGGGGACTTTGACTCCCGGTCTCTTAAAACCCGGATAAAATACCCGACCTGCAAGGACACACTGTTGGTAAAATCCTTGCCAAATGGCCCCGCAACCGCGAATACCTATGTGAGGCCCATTCCCGACTATTTTCAATATGAAGACAAAACCACATTCACTAGGCACTGGGGGGGGGGGGGGCACCTGTAAGGTAAAAACACAGCCCATTGCCTCTGCTGTCCCCGGTATACCCCTGGAACAAGGGCGAGGGGTGGGCGGGGCAGTGATTACAATTGACAAGTGCATTACAATCCCGGATAATGCTGCAAATAAAAACAAAATATAAGGTGATAAACTTACGCTTACTTATGTTGAGTTATATCCAGACCAGTGCTTATATCGCTATTTGTGAAAAGATACTTGTTCAAAACTGTTGTTTTGTCAGAATTTGATAAAAATGAGCTTGATACATCAATTTGGACCAAACAATGACTCATGTTCCATATCATCTTCAGCATTGTCGTAACGAGGTAAAATTTTGGTCCCTTGTATTATGACTTGAATAAAATAGTACAGTACTAAGTTGATCATTCCGATTTCCATTCAAAACGAGTCACTAATTACGCAATATAATCGCTACCAGTCTCTGATACACATGCTTTATTGCATAATGATTTCTTTAAATAATGATCCTTTAGTGCATGAGACGATCACCAATGACTTCAAGCATGCTCAAAACATATTTATTGTCAAAAATAAGATTTAATTTCCAAACTTCGAGCCACATTGTTTATACCGGAAGCCGCCATTTTGATTGAATTTATTGAAACCCATGCTAAACCGATCGAGATACAGTATAAAAACACTACGCATCGGTAACTTCCCTTTACAAAAACACGAAAACTAGCGTTGAAAAATTATACTTGATTATTTTTAGCCTTTTAATAAATTATTACCTGAAAAAAAATCTGCTTGGCGATCAAAATGGAGGTGCGGGCATTTTTCAAAAAAATAGGAGCAGTAAATCCGAGGAACGAAATATCAATTTGGTGTGGCCTTAATTTATTTTAAAAGAGACTAGGCATTCCCTATGTAAGGTTTGGCGTCGACAATGTGTAAGCCATTGAGGTTGTATTCTTAGTCAGAAACATAAACTGAAGTAAAATTGTAATGATTCAGAAGCGCTACTTCGCTATGTTCACTCCGCCCTTTATGCGGATTAAACTTAAGTTCAGCTAACTATTACTAAAAAGATTTAAGACACAAGGCTTTCTCACATAAATAATATGTTATACTGCCGCTTCCGGCATTTTACAAGTTCACTCACCTGTTGATAATTTAGTAGCTAACCAAAAATAAACCATCATTGTTGCAAGTTTATCGCTTTTCTGGTAAAAAGCTTAAATGATAATGACACTATTTTGAAAGGTTTTCTATCCAAGAGTTAGAAAGAATAACGAACAAATGTGTATTCATTGCAAATAAAGTGAATATCGACGTAATCATCAGTATAAATATGTCTACTCATTGGCAAAGATAATGAATTATGTGGCAACAAGAACATCATAGTTTTGCTCTGGGGAGAAAATGCAATTCTACTCGTAGGCTTAACAGTTGCCAATTAATTTTTATATTCGTATTTTGAAATATTGTCATATCATTGGTGTTTTTGCCGTCGGGGTCGGCGATGTCGTCGTCGTTCAAACCCTTCAACTTAACCTAAAATTTAGTGTATACACGTGGTACTAGTGACACTTTGCATACATATAGCAAGGTCCATTACAAGTGTTTAGTAATGCCTCATTTTCGACTGAAACAGCGAGGATAATTGACTACTTTTGGCTATGTTATTGTTGTTTAATTTAGTAAAGGAGGATATTACATTGTTGGTGTTCACTTAAAGTTATCCATATTGCGTATAATGGTACTTCCTGGAATATGCTGAATTTAAACATAATACACTATTATTTGTTTTGTGATTCTATCAATTTGTGCAGAGAATTTCATTATTTTTACCATTACCGTTACAATTTGATATTGACATGAATGTTCATGCCAACTAGCAAGACGATATTAATTTCAGAAAGCCGTAAGAATACATCTTTGAAAACCTGGAGACCAAAAGACGTATCTTATAACAGAAGGTTGGTTTATAAACATGGCACATGGATAGGTAAATTGGTTTATTTTAAACGTATTATTAACCTACAGTTGCCGATAGATCTCCACCTTGAACTATTTGACCACACCATCCTCCCGATTCGGATGTTTTCATTTGAAGGCAGGGGGGTCGACCCCGATACTAATAGCCTCGAATAAATACATATATCATTTCTAAAAAGAATAACAAAATCCACTCCTGTATACACGCTCTATGGTGAGCTAAACAGTGTTTATGGCACCACCCACTTTAAATGGATTAACTCCATTAGAAAAGTTTTTAATTCAACAGCCTATATAGCCTTGGATGATTACATGACTTTTTCACTCAAAAGTATGAATTACATAGCATTTAAACGTGATTTCAAATTTGAAAAATATCTAACAACATTACCTTTAAACCAAGCGATGTTGGTGTTTAAATTGCGAGCTTGCAAAACTGAATTCAAAGTAGAAATATGACGCTGGAATAATATCCCGTACAATAAAATGTATTGCAGACAATTCGATAGTTGCGGCATTGTCGATACTTTCCATTACCTTTTTGAAATGTCATTAACGAACCGATTTTAGAAATAAGTATTTTTATAATATATACTCGTTAATCCGAGTATGATCAAATTCATTAACGTTCTACAAATAGAAAACAACGATCATTTTGAAGAAATTAAGCGTACTTCAAAATACGACATTTCAACAAATAAACATCCCGCAATCCAAAGACAACAATCCATCATGCCATAAAGATATAGAAACGATTTGGAAAGAACTAACCTTTTTACGAGGCTGAAGAATTATTCCATCCAGGCTTTTAATCCATCGTTAATTACGAGGTCACCAAAGGCCAAATTCAACGGTGGAATGTGATCTCTTTCACATTTATTAATCGACTAAAACAATGATAGTAAGTTGTAAATAGTTTCGATATGTTCCATTCTTATGCGCCCGAGTTGCGATGACACTGAAACCGCAGAGTTCTTCTCTAATACCAATAATACAGAAAAACTTATTCATAATATAGTTAAACACATGATTGTAACTTGTGTACACCAAAAGGTAAAATTACGAAGAAATGGTAATAAAAGCATGTAAAGGATGTACAGGATGTATCTATATTACAATTTCATTGTTTTAATTGCATATCAACTTTCAAGTGAGATGTTTTGAAGGTAGAGTTATTGAAGCTGTCAATTACAATTCGCTTATTTTCATTCCATCTTTCTTGCTTTGATGGGTTGTTGTTTGTTTATTGTAGATTGACCAGTTTTGATTTCATTACATTTTAAAGGCAGTGGTATGTTTCCAAACCAAAATCCTTACCATTAATTTAAAACTGTAATTTGCTGAATATACTATATACCGTTGTCATTGATATTCTATTGATATTAGAATAGTTCAATGTTTTATTCATTATACTAATTATAACTCTCTGTAGAGTGTTAGACTGACACTAATTGTTGTAATACATGTGTATTGAGTTGCAAATCATATAATCCCAAAATAACATTCGGATCTCTGACAATGTAATCTGATACTGTTTTCTTGTTTGTTACGATATAAAAATCCCCGGTATATAAAATAAAGGTAATTGCTTTTGTGGATTTATCAAGTTATCCTTTAATCCATACATCTAATTTCACTGACTTTGTTAAATGTTTTGCTGTATGTCCTTCGAAAAATATAGACAAGAAATTGCGATAATCTTGATGTCGGGCAAGAACACCAGCCTGCCCAATAAAAATAAGAAAAGTTCACAGTAGCAATACGCATATGATTTGTGAAGCAAAACCATCGCTGTAAAACTTGTCGAGTTATTCCACTTTATCGACTGAGTAAAAATGAAAAGTGTTTGCATTGGCTTTAAAGTTAATGATCTTGCTTTCGTAAAATATCTAGGGCACTAACAATTTAAAATCTTTTCAAACGTTATTGAATGAATACGCACATTCAGCAAATTGGTGCATTGTTTATATCTGAGGAAAGATTGTAACATAGGTCAATGAACTTGCATATCAGCGCTTATTCCTACTATTGGAGTTCTAAGCACAACAGTCCGGCAAATGTGATATTGGTTCGAACATATAGTTTTATTCTAATAAATCTATGCTGTTTATATATATATATATATATATATATATATATATATATATATATATATATATATATATATATATATATATATATATATATATTGGTACTGATAAACTGTTTCAACGCCTTCAAGATATTAGCTTCTTCCTGATAAACAATATCATATATCAATAAGAATGACACAATACACGTTAAACGGCATAAACATTGATAACTCCGTGTGTGGTGTGTTTTGATATGCTTAGATGTGTAGCGTGACAGATGGTTTAATTTCCATATTGTGTCCCAACATTTATTGTCAATAAATTAATATTTCAGTTTGAACATAACGAGAATCTTTCGTCGTTCATCATTTTACAAATTTAAGATCAATGTTACCTATTTTGTTGCACATGGTTATTGGCTTTGTTATCTTTTAAATTTGTTGACGTTTTGGCAGAAAGAGTACCTTTTAACGAGGGTACCCATCACTTTAATAAAAACGAGTGATTTAACTTCTAAATGAACTGGTACTCAAAAATCTTGAGTGAGTCTCAACATCATGGTGAAATTGGAAAATCGAAGAAGCCAATATCTCATTCTGACACTCAATTGTAACAGATGTAACTAATGAAGCTATGATTATTGGAACGCTGAAAAGTCTTTGTATTTACTTGAAGAGTGCAAAGTATATCGGAAATGTTTCTGTATAAGAATAAAAAAGTTAATAGGCACCCTTATTATGGTGAACACATGCTTAAAAGAAGAAATGTTCAAATACTTGTGGAACACTTGAATTTCAATGAGTTCTGATTCAAGTTTGTACAAATTACAGAAATGTCCGTATGCATGAAATAGGTGAGGGATTCCAATTTTTTTATTACTTGAGATCAAGCTCTATCGTTAAAGTGTTCTTTTTCGAAAAAAATGTCTATGTGTTGCGATAGCCATTGTGTCATTGTTGTCGGCGTATCAAAAGCGTGCAAACACGTTAGTATTGGATTTAACTAAATTGCACGATGTAGAACTCTTTCTATAATAAGTTGTGCCCGTTTTTGCAATGCAAGAAAAGAATGAATAATCAAATTTATTATTCTAAGAATGCTAGCTAAATATACATTAGTAAGTACTCACAACAGTTTAGTTTTGATATGTTTTAAGCTTCATAATCTGATCGTCGGCAATATCGTCTATCTACAAAAATGTTTAATATGTCCATTACTTCAATACATAACTTAAGGCCTTTTCTATTTAATATATCTACTACAGTTTATGATCTCGAACAAGGCATTTATAAAGTGTAAAAAAACAATTTAAAGAATACCAGAGTACTATCACCTGTACAAAACTGTTTTTCACCTTTATGTACTTTTCATCACGTTCGGAGATAAATTGACTTGGTAAATTGTATGGATCAAACATTTAAAAAACACAAGTATACATATTTCTTGCTAAAACTAATATAGTATGACCTTTTTGTCAAGAATACATTCGCGGCATAATGATGAACTCAAAGAAACAACTTGGAAAGAGTTAGATTCGTCAGACAAATCAATACACATAACTATCATATACAAACGAAACTCATATTTAGATTCACTGACAGTATTTCAATGAGCTTTAAAATTTAACGATTTACTTTTCCTCTCTTATTATCATGAACAAATGTCATTTTATATAATGACACGTTGAAAACAAATCAACGCAGTCACCGTTCAGTCCCCAAACGACATGTTTAAACAGCATGATTAAGGAGAAATTCTCTGATGATAATTGTAATTTGTGTCACATAACATTTTCGATTAATGAATGTTGGAGGACTAGTCAAATTAAAATCGATATGCTAGTTTTGTTGAAGATTTATTTTTAAGCACCTCAATGGTTTGTCAATGCATGTTTTTCTCACTTTACAATAATCATACACATATTTAAATGTGTTTGTTGTTATAGACAAAACGTTTTGGGTAGTTTGAAAAAGCGTTCTATTTTATCCGTTTCAGTTCTTAAATAGCCTTTTTCTGAATAACGGTGAAACCAAAAGCTATTAAGCCAGTAAATGTAGTAGAAACCATATAAAAATCATGACATTCTATTGACAAATAGATATGGATAAAGATGGGATGGCATTTGCCATTAGCTGTCGTATTGTAGTATATTTGCAGACACCGAAACATTGTTCTGCCAATTGGCATGCTTCGAATTATACTCAAACTGCTATATTACATGCAAACTGTCAACTAGTTTTTAATTTGAATATTGTTCTTATAATGCGAATTAATAATGGCCATGTTTTTAAATATAACTCTTTTTCATAGTATACATGATACATTGTTTTAAACGTGTTAGACCCATATTCCTTCGTTCAGGTAACATGTGTAGAGGCTATTCATTTGCTTTTTTACCAGTTTAAACGGATTGGTCAGTGAAAGTTAAGATTAATTAATTAATTACTATCGTTTTGACATGGAAAAATATACCTTTACAGCGATATATTAGGGAAGTCATTTGGTTAGCTTGGACGGAAAAAGTTTTAAGCTGTATATAATTTGATTGTCTGGCAGAATGGGGATGTTCATTACGCACACTAAGCTTGTTCTTTTGTTTAGAACAGAACGCTTTGTAACGCTGCATAGCGGCATCGCCGCATAAACGTGTGTTTTTTTTCGTTTATGAGGTGATTTTCAACGCATAGACGTTTATGCGGCGACGCTCAACGCATAATACAAAAATTGCTTATATGGGGTGCAACTGTGCCTTTTTGCCACATAAAGAGGATTAACCTAACCATTTTATATAAAGCTAAAAAATATTTTAACAAAAACGATGGTGATGACGTTGATGATGATGATGATAATGATGATGATGATGATGATGATGATGATGATGATGATGATGATGGTGGTGGTGGTGGTGGTTGTGATTGTGGAGATGATGGTGGTGGTTGTGATTGTGGAGATGATGATGGTGGTAGTGATGATGATGATGATGATGATGATGATGATGATGATGATGATGATGATGATGATGATGATGATGGTTGTGGGGATGATGATGGTGGTAGTGGTTGTGATTGTGGTGATGATGATAGTGGTTGTGATGATGTTGTTGTTTATGGTGATGATTAAGATTAGGGCGTTGCATATTACTGTCATTTTCAAGAAAATATGGGAAAAGTTGGTATGCATGTTGAGCTAAAATTGAAGTTGAAAATAAACCCTTAAAGTGTTCAAATGACTAGTGCATTAAAACACAATCAATGAAAGAAAGAAGTCAATGATGACCCTATTATTAGTTTGAAATGACGTTGAAAGTATGTAGTTAGCGGCCTAGCGGCCTAGCGGCCTAAAATGATATCCTATTTTCTTATAAAACAAAGAAATATTAACTGAGTATTAAGCACACACTATCACTCTGAGGCGAATATCAACATTTTTTTTTTAAAAAGTCGAACAAGCAGTCAGATTTTCAAAGCATGTGAATATGAGACTTCGTCTATTTTTTTTATATGTTTTCTGTGTTTATGCCCAAATTATCACTCTTAAGCAATTATAAACCTTTTTTTTTAAAATGTCGATCGAGCACTTCAGCGGCCTGGCGGCGTGGAGTTAGCGGCCTGGCGGCCTAGCAGCCTAAAATGGTATGTATACATGCGTTTTCTTCCAAAACAATGATAAATCTATGGTTTAACAATTTTGCTAAATACAAAAAATAAAAATGCTGATATTCGCTATAATGGATTTTTTAGGCAGCTTGGTCGAGTTTTGGGCGAAATGCAGACTTTCGTTAAAGGATGGTGATTTGTGATAGAAACCATAACTTTGTCATTTTTTTAGAGAAGGAAAGGCATGTATAAATGGTTTATATTAGAAACCAATTTTAGGTCACTAGGCCGCTAGGCCGCTGAACTGCTTGATCGACTATTTTGAAAAAAGGTAGTTGCTTAAGAGTGATTATTTGTGCATAAAACAGTAAATATATCATTGTTTTCGAAGAACTGGCATGTTAAATGCTTTAAAACAGCTGACTAATTATCGATATTTTTGAAAAATAAATGTTGATAATAGCTTCAATGTGTTAATTTGTGCATACCCAGTTACTGTCATTGTCATTGTTTTAAGAGAGAATGCATGTATACATGCTTTGAAATAGGATTCCATGTTAGGCCGTTAGGCCGCCAACATCACGCCGCTAGGCCGCCAAGCCGCTAACTTCAAGTTGCTAGGCCGCTAACTTCACGCCGCTAGGCCGATAACTTCACGCCGCTAGGCCGCTAGGACGCATGGCCGCTTACTTCACGTACATGTTGAAAGTGCGCATCTTCAAGGGTACATGCCCGTCAGTCTGACAATAAGCCAAGAATATATGTTACGTCATAGGACGATTCAGTTTTCTGAATGTCCCTAATGACGGTGTTGTGCTTTGTCGTAACATTTATTCCATCCTTTAGTCACGTGATATGGCGCGAGGTGGACGTGTTTCAAATCGGGGATAAAATTACAGATTTGTTTTAGTTTTAATTAAATAAATATAGTTTGGATTTATTTTCAAATATGTGGATTAATTGGCATTTACACGCACGGATTAAATATGTGACTTTTTAATCATGACTAACAAAAGAAAAGATAGAAATAGTAGTGGTGATTCTACTAGTAATATAGATTTAAATGGTTATAAATCGCATAATTTTTATCGTAAATTTCAACATAGGAACGCTAAACGAAATAGTGGTGGAATAGTTTTATATTACAAAAACAATTTAAGTGATGGTATTGAAGTAATTAAAAATCATTTTGATACAATAATCTGGCTTAAACTCGATCGCAGCTTTTTTAACATCCCCGAAGATATTAATGTATGTGGTACCTACATTTGGGGTGAGGACTCGCCCATATACAATACTGTTAATGTTGATTTATTTGATATTTTAGAAAATGATCTGTTTTTATACGATTGTCTTGGTTGTGTATTTGTTTGTGGTGATTTGAATAGTAGGGTTGGAAATAAAAAAGACTATGTTATTCATGATAAATATAACTCTTATATTGATAGTCATGAGTACGAATCTGATTGCACTCCTGACAGTGCCTCAATCGACGGATCACATAATAATCATGGGATAAAACTATTAGATATTTGTAAAGGGTCAAATTTTCGCATTATAAACGGTCGTATTGGTAATACCAATCAACATACATTTATGTCACATAACGGCTGTTCTTTGATTGACTATTTGTTATCGATTGAGCGAAATTTTTCACAGATTAAAGATTTTACTATAGAATCATTTAATGAATGGAATGATCACGCTCCGCTATATATTTCATTACTATGTAATAATATTGTACCTGATACTACAAACTACTCAGAGATTAAATACAAATGGAATGTCTCTTTTAAGGAGCAGTTTCGCTCCGGGATTATTGCAAATTTACCTTCTTTTAATAACATTGTTAATAGCGCAGATTGCTCAAGTAAAGACTCTGTTAATAATATGTTACTTATGTTTACAAACACAATAAGGAATGTAGCCGACCCATTGTTTTCTAAAGAATGTTTTTATAAAGATGAGGTATATTTTACAAATTATACAAATAGTAATAAAAACTGGTTTGACCAAGATTGTATTGTTGCACGTAACCAGTATTTAGAAGCACTAAGAATTTTCAATAAGGATAAATCAGATGATAACAGATTGATTTTATGTGATCGGAAAACTTATTATAAGAATATTGTCCGTAAAAAGAAGAATATTGATTATAAAAAGAGAATGAGCGATATTGAAAACTTAAGAAAGAGCAAACCTAGAGAGTTTTGGAAACATTTTAAGTCTAAATCCTCTAATAAATCAAACAAAATACCACTAAACGAATTTCGGGAATATTTTGAAACACTTAGCAATAACACTTTTGGTGGTATTAATCACGATGCAGAAGATTTAAATAATAATAATGATTTTAATGATACAAATATTTCTTTTCCTGAACTGGATGAACCTATAACTGTACAAGAACTTATAAATGCTGTTAAGTCATTGAAACGATGTAAAGCCTACGGCAGTGATTATTTGTTGAATGAATATTTTATCGAAACTGTAGATATATTATCTTCACATTTATGCGATTTGTTTAACAATATATTAAATTCGGGTCATTTTCCCGAGCAATGGACTGAAAGTATTATTATTCCCCTTCATAAAAAGGGTTCAGAATTTGATGTCAATAATTACAGGGGAATTACTTTAGTTAGCTGTTTATCAAAATTATTTACCACTGTTATAAATAAGCGTGTCGAAACGTTTTGTGAAGAATATGATATTATTTCGGATGCCCAATTCGGATTTCGAAAGGGGCGCTCTACAATAGATGCTATATATATACTGTTATCTCTGAAAATAAATTATTTGTTTGAAAATAAAAGACTTTATATTATTTTTGTCGATATGATGAAATGTTTTGATACTATTTATAGAAATGCATTATGGTTGAAGATGTATAAATTTGGAATACAAGGAAAAATACTTAGAATTGTTCGGGACATGTATCAAAGAGTTAAATCATGTGTTAAATCATTGTCGTCATATTCTGATTATTTTAGTTATGCTGTAGGTTTACAACAAGGGGAAGTTATGTCCCCTTTATTGTTTTCTCTATTCGTAGAAGATATTGAATTATATTTGCAAAGTGATATTAACTTAGGATTACACATAGATGATATTGTATTGATTTTACTATTATTCTCGGATGACATGGCCATTGTTGGCAAATCTCCTGATGAAATTCAAACCCATTTAGTTAATTTAGCAAATTACTGCAATACTTGGGGATTAAAAGTTAATACTGATAAAACCAAAGCTATGGTGTTTCGTAAGAGAGGTGGGTTATTACCCAATGAAAAATGGACTTATAATGGCCATGATATTAACGTTGTTAACGACTTTAATTATTTAGGTGTTGTGTTTAATTATACTGGCAATTTTAGCCTTAACCAAGAACATTTGATCGGTAATGCCCTTAAGGCAATGAATATTTTATTTTGTAAATGTCAAGAGTATGACTTAAAACCGAAGATATGGTGTCAATCATTTGACGCATTTGTTGGTTCTATCTTAAGTTATTCGGCAGAGGTTTGGGGCTATACGAAATCTAAGGAGTTAGAAAGAATACATTTAAAGTTTTGTAAAAGATTATTAAGAGTCAAAACAAATACTTGTAATGCCACTGTTTATGGCGAATTAGGAAGATTTCCGTTATATATTCAAAGATATGTGCGTATATTGTCATTTTGGTTTAAGGTTGCTACCACTGATAATATTATTATCAAAACTATATATACACAAGCTAAGACTGATTGTGATAAAGGTTGTCGTAATTGGGTGTATAACATAAAAAAGATATTAAATGATTTTGGTTTTAGCCATGTTTATGACGATATCTACAATATTGATGTTGATAGATTTATACCAGTTCTCAAATGTAGAATACATGATGCTTTTAAACAAGATTGGTATGGTGCTTTAGAAAACAGTTCAGTGCTAGATATGTATCGACATTTTAAGGCTAGGTTTGAATATGAGAGTTATTTAGACATTTTACCCCAAAGTTTACGATTTTTCTTTTGTAGACTACGACTCTCTGTGCACCCACTTCATATTCAGACTGGTAGATACGCTAGAAATAATATTGTTCGAAACCAAAGATATTGTCTTTGTTGTAATTCCAATGATATTGAAGACGAATTTCACTTTATCTGTGTGTGTCAAGCTTTTAATGATGTTAGAAAGAAATATATTAAGAAATGCTATTATACAAGACCGTCTGTATTTAAATATTTACAACTACTGCAATCTAATAATAAAATGGAGCTTATTAAACTATGTCTGTTTGTTAAAGATTCGCTTAAAGTAAGATCCACAATAATTAATGTTAGAACTTAATATTGTAACATTTGTTCATCCTCTGATTCATATAGATAATTTTTTGTGTATATATATATATGTATATATATATACTCGTTTGTATTACATTGTTTGTTTTTATGCATACACGTTGACATTGTTCAGTATAAACATATGTGTTGATGACGATGTACAATGTACAAGTCGAAATAAAAACTGTCTGTCTGTCTGTCTGTCTGTCTGTCTGTCTGTCTGTCTGTCTGTCTGTCTGTCTGTCTGTCTGTCTGTCTGTCTGTCTGTCTGTCTGTTAAATGCCATTTCAAACGTTTTCGCAGAAAGATCAAGTGGTTTGGTTCACATTTGAACCGATCTTACTAAATCTTTGTAAAAAATTACGCCTCCAAAAGTCTAGTTCAAAGCTTGGTTAAGTGGACATGAAAACTAAGACCGATCTTGATGAAACTTTATCAACCACTTTTGTACTAGTATATGTTTTAATTGCTTTTTATGCGTTGAAAATCACCACATCAACGAAAAAAACACATTTATGCGGCGATGCCGCTATGCGGCGTTACAACGCTTGATTGCTTTGGGTAGCAACTGTTGCAAAGACACATTTATCCTTGCTTTATAGTTCACACGATTAAAATTACAAACTTCGGCTAAAACATGCTTTGGGCAATAAATTTACAACGGCCATATTTCTGATATGCAGCCCTCGCATCTTGACAGTTTGTTAAGAACAAAATATCTCATTCGGCGATCAATGCCCTTCTCAGACTATCCCTATGGGAATAATGTTGACTTACTTTTCTTCAAAAGGATACAAAGAAGTAAATCCTCAAAGATTTACCAGACAATTTGTATCTGTGTATTTTGTACTTTAAGCTGTTCGGTTGGTGTCTTCTGACTGGTATCAAAGTAGAGTCTCGGTTTATGTTAAGTGGAACTTTATTGTCTTGGAAGACGGAAACTGCCAGTGTTATAGGGCACTGGTAGTCTTAGCCTTTTCATAACAGTCTGTCAACGAGACTTATATATATATTGTTATATTCACTTACATTGCAATTATATTGGAACACTGCAATGGAAAAAGTATTAAGAGGAATGTTAATTTCATTTTAAATTCAAGTCTCTTGATTTTGTTTTAATAATTAGAACACCGCCTAAACTTGGGTTATGAAGCATTGATAAAAACATTCCACTTATAAGATTAAACCGAGACTCATTTTTGATAGCAGTATTATGGGTATGTTTTGTGGTTCTCCGAAATGTTCTAAAGTTAGTTCTTTGTTGGACACTTTCCTGAAAAGATATATATTCGAAAGAACGTACAATAGACGAATCATATCTCGCTGGTTTTATATGTAATATGGATGTAAAAAACATTTAATTCAATTTACAGAAGTAATAACCTTTTCAGATAAAGAAATGCTCATATGTCCTGGTACATGTTGGTTTATCAGTTACTGTAAAGGAACTAGCTAATTGTATTAAAAGTCATATACTTACACTGGTCGGTAACAGTATTGACACTCATAAAAATGTTTTGGATTCGATTTTTTCCTGTAAACGGAATTGCTATTTTTTAAATCAAGTTAGTCTTAATGCTAAAACAACATGAAAATATAACAAGACAAATGTTGTTGTCAATTTCATACAAAGAACCTTTAAAAATGCTGATATACATGTGCATAAATCAAAAGAATTGACATTTCGACGCAACAACTTCAAATACAAATCGACACAAGTTACGAAAAGAGAAATTTTACAAGACAGACATTATTACCGAAATAAATTATATAGGGCTTAATGGTATTTTGACGCTAACAATAAACACAATTAATTCATCAGGTCTGCTGTGTTCCCTATTTTTTTTTCAATTAGGCCTAGTCTAGTGATGTTTAACATATACGTATTATGACCATAATTAATGTCTCCAAGCTAAATTGTGATAAGCCCGTCAGAAGTTTAAGTTGTTTGTGGTTGAAGTGTGCGATTAAGAATCGGCCTGCAGTGTATTCGCTACAATTCAACATGGATAAAAAACATCAGAAGATGAAAAAGATCATTTCCCTACGCCCCGTTATATATTGGAAAAGATTGTTTATGATAGCATGGATAGTCATACACACGAGGAAAGTCCCTAAACTATGAAATATACAATGAGAAAAAACGTTTCAACTAAGAATGTTTTATATGCTTCTCGAACAGCTCACAAATGCCATGTTGGGGGCACGATTTTCAATATTTGGTCAAATGGGGATCCCGTTGAAATATAGATACTATTATAATCTATAATATTGTTTATATCAAAACCTCCTATTAGGAACGACATGTAATTGTTTCAGAGTATGTGTTATCACATAACCCTTAGTAAATTTTGCTTAACATTTCGGAGGTTTATTGAAACATACTGATCGATGATATATCGGCAAACTCGCCATTTTGAGCAATAGGTTAATCAAAGAATAGGTTCAATGTTCATGCCGTTTTAAAGCTGCCGTATACGGTAAACCTCCAGTGTGTTACAACTTGTTTTACCGAATATATAATGCAATGCTCTTGTGAAGGTAATCCAGTGTGGCACAACTTGTTGTACCGTGTTTTTTTAAGCATTGCCATTTGGAAGTTAATCCAAGATGGTATAACGTAATTATAAAATGCAATGCTCTTGCGAATAGTTAGTGGAATAGGGCCTGTATTAAGTTCGTAAATCAGATTGTCGCGTGCAAACTTATTTCTTAAATTAATCTAGAAATTCAGTTAACGATCTAATGGAATGAGAAAAGTGAGTCTGCGGGCTAAAGAACTGTAATTGATGGCGCCACGAGCAAGTTACAGATAAATAATTTTCACATTGTTCAAATTTAACAAAATTATAAGTTATTCGGCGAATTAAAACATAACCTGACTTTTATGTTGTTTTATTTATGAAAATTGCATTGCAATTAATTAAGATGTATTAAAACAAAAACAATGTGCAACAAACGAGTAACAAAATGATAATGTTTATATACAATTAAATCATCTAATAATCGTACAATCTTTCGATGCACATTTTATATAATGTGCAACCAGATCTTGATCTTGTTCACCCATGCCGTGAATCTATAAACGAACTGATCTGTGCATAAATATTCACGTACTGTCCTCAATTGATAAACTACTTCTTCATGAAAGTAGTTCACCAATCGTTCATATTTCTTAGTTTATTCATTTTGTCACGAACTGTCCATCTATCTTTTATCAAAACAAGTTCATGAACCCAATACCGTATATTTGTTTATTGCTGTTTTAAAAGTTTGACTGGTGGATATGTTAAAAGTATGTTTCCGAAATAATTAAGTCAGTAATGAACCTTATGGAACTGATTTTAAGAAATTTGAATACTATAACTGGGTCCATTGGGTTCTCTAACGGTACAAGAACGTAAGATGGCTAATTGTAGAACTTCAAGTTAATAAATATGAAGTACCAACCATTTAACGTTCTTTTACTATTCTAGGTATCCTTCTTTTACTTAAGAATACACAATAAGTTAGTATAACTATAATTCTACTAGTGTTTGCTCATTGAATATACATTAGTCAGTATTCAAAATCAGTTATTTTTGACATGTGTTAAGCTTTATCATCTGATAATTTGACGTATTGTCTGTCTGCAATAACGTTTAATGCGTCCATCGCTTCAATGTAAGGCTGTTTCTATTTTATCTGTCTGGCACTTTTTAGATACGAATAAAGAATTTCTTAAGTATGTAAAAACATTTTTATGAACTTTAGATTTCTTCCGTTTGTATAATATAATTATTGATCCGCATCAATTTTTCATTTTTCTGAAGATAAATGGCCCTACATAGGTTTGAATGTACAAATATCATGGCTCTAAAGACAGGCTTCTCTAATTAGAGAACTACAGACTAAAGGGTATTTTTGCAAAACTGTCCATATTTATAATGAAAAGGGCCTAATCATATTTCTAGCTTATACTATTATTGTATGACTTTGTTTTCAAGAATAATTGGCATCATTATTTGTAATCTAAGATTCATTCACATAACTATTATATTTATATAAGACCAGATTCAAATTGTATTTGACTGAGCTTATAACAGATAATTTTCCTATATTAATGCCATAAGCACTTGTAACAAAACTCACTTAATACCATGACAAGCTGCACAAAACAAACAGACGGTTCGTTACCCATCAGACCCAAAGAGACATGTAAAGCGTGTAAGATTTAGGAGAAAATCTCTATATTGCATAATATTTAGATTCACCATGTAAAACGTGTAAGAAATTAGGAGAAAATCTCTCTGTTGCATAATATTTAGATTCGCCCTGTCCTTTGTAAAGATGTATCTTGACGTTTATAATGTATAACACGCATGGAGTTATGACGTCATTGTTTGTTTCAATATTGCGTTCCGATTGGATTAGGGCGACGTAATTTAACTTATGAAATACGACGTTACAGCTATTATTTTATACATGTTATGTTGTCGGTTACATTTCTTTTAGAAAAAATACTTATTTGCAGACGATTCTGCTAATTTTTAATCGTAATTTATTATTATTTGTCATTCTAGAATGAGTGAATATAAGTCTTGATCGCAATTTTTCTTGCGTTTATGCTGTATGCGCGAAGTAGGGCAAGCAAGCGCTAACTAAACATATAAGTTCTAACACAAACATATTTAGTATTGATATAGTAAATACATGAGTTAAATGATTTTATTTTTATTTTTTACATTCATTATGTTAAACATTCTGAATTATAATATGTTTGATGTATTTGTCATTTTTATAAAACGAACCTTAACAACTGCTGATATACATTTGCATATATCTAATTGTTACAAGTGTTTATATTGAAGCATAGCATAGAAATGAATAAAATCCATGGAATGAATTATGTCACCGTTCAAACCAAGCTGTCGAAAACAAAAGAAACAATCTCAAACATGGTGTAAACAATTTTATAACATCATAATTTAACATTATTTGTCCATGAGAATCATATCATGTTCATTTACAATTTGAATACATTAGGACAATCGTAAGTGCTAAAGACAAAAAGAAATGTTAATTCAAAATTTGAATTTGGCATGGTAAACGTCATTGCTAAACGCAAACATTATATCTACAAATTACCACAAGTTTCCGCAATGCACGAGGTACAATGATACTAATACCACGTAGCACTTGATATCCTATAGCTCACAAGTATTCAAAATCAGTTATTTTTGACATGTGTTAAGCTTTATCATCTGATAATTTGACGTATTGTCTGTCTGCAATAACGCTTAATGCGTATATCGCTTCAATGTAAGGGTGTTTCTATTTTATCTGTCTGGCACTAAATGGACGCGAATAAAGAAATCCTAAAGTATAGAAAACATTTTTATGAACTTTAGATTTCATCCATTTGTAGAATATAATTATTGACCCGCATCCATTTTTCATTTTTCTGAAGATAAATGGACTTACATAGGTTTGAATTTACAAATATCATGGCTCTAAAAGAATGCTCTTTAATTGGAGAACTGCAGAATAAAGCGTATTTTTGCAAAACTGTCCATATTTACAATGAAAAGGGCCTAATCATATTTCTAGCTTATACTATTTTTATGACTTTGTTTTCAAGAATATTTGGCATCATTATTTGTAATCTAAGATTCATTCACATAACTATTATATTTATATAAGACCAGATTCAAATTGTATTTGACTGAGCTTATAACAGATAATTTTCCTATATTAATGCCATAAGCATTTGTAACAAAACTCACTTAATACCATGACAAGCTGCACAAAACAAACAGAGCGGTTCGTTACCCATCAGACCCAAAGAGACATGTAAAGCGTGTAAGATTTAGGAGAAAATCTCTATATTGCATAATATTTAGATTCACCATGTAAAACGTGTAAGATTTAGGAGAAGATATGTCTGTTGCATTATATTTAGATTCGCCCTGTCCTTTGTAAAGATGTATCTTGACGTTTATAATGTATAACACGCATGGAGTTATGACGTCATTGTTTATTTCACTATTGCGTTCCGATTGGATTAGGGCGACGTATTCTAACTTATGAAATACGACGTTACAGCTATTATTTTATACATGTTATGTTGTCGGTTACATTTCTTTTAGAAAAAATACTTATTTGCAGACGATTCTGCTAATTTTGAATCGTAATTTATTATTATTTGTCATTCTAGAATGAGTGAATATAAGTCTTGATCGTAATTTTTCTTGCGTTTATGCTGTATGCGCGAAGTAGGGAAAGCAAGCGCTAACTAAACATATAAGTTCTAACACAAACATATTTAGTATTGATATAGTAAATACATGAGTTAAATGATTTTATTTTTATTTTTTACATTCATTATGTTAAACATTCTGAATTATAATATGTTTGATGTATTTGTCATTTTTATAAAACGAACCTTAACAACTGCTGATATACATTTGCATATATCTAATTGTTACAAGTGTTTATATTGAAGCATAGCATAGAAATGAATAAAATCCATGGAATGAATTATGTTACCGTTCAAACCAAGCTGTCGAAAACAAAAGAAACAATCTCAAACATGGTGTTAACAATTTTATAACATCATAATTTAACATTATTTGTCCATGAGAATCATATCATGTTCATTTACAATTTGAATACATTAGGACAATCGTAAGTGCTAAAGACAAAAAGGAATGTTAATTCAAAATTTGAATTTGGCATGGTAAACGTCATTGCTAAACGCAAACATTATATCTACCAATTACCACAAGTTTCCGCTATGCACGAGGTACAATGATTCTAATACCACGTAGCACTTGATATCATATAGCTCACAAACAAGAATTGGCTAATGCTGAAATTTGCATTTAATGCCTTTGAATCGGATATAAGATTCAGTATCAAGAGGCAATCCAAAGATTCACCCTGCCAATTTAATATAACTACCTCATAAACTCTCAAAGGTATCATTTTATGACGAGCTATTTCATTTCGCCTTTAACTCATATGAGGCTTCATTAACGAAAACCGATATAAAATCAAATTTCAATTTCATTGCGCCAATGGCAGAAATGTTACGTTGTGTTGCCTAGCAACCGCCATATAATGTGGGTTCCATATATCAAATACATGAATGAAAATGGGTTATATATAACGTAATGGCGATTTGTAAAAACAATTCTACAATCGTACGTTATAAACATTATATTTCAAAGTCAAAAATGTGTTTTTGTTCAATTGTGAACACAGATCCTATACCATATTTAAATATTTTTCACTGCTCAACAATTCACAACATTTTACATAGCATAACCTAATTCGTTATTGCAGAAAGTTTACACTTAAGATTACTAAAAGTTAGTTTTTTAATCGACAAAAAGTATGAAAAGACTAATTATACAAGGACATTTGGTTCTTTCATGTAAAATATGATTGATTTCTGTTTGCAAAAGACATTGTCTTCGAACCTATTTTGATGGGGCTTATATGTGTTGTTAAAATGCTTTTTAGACGCAAACAATAATCAAAATATTAAATTGATATTAAATGCTTTGTAACTGTAATTGCTTTGGAAATTTCTAGGCAAAAAAACAAAATACTTACATCCGGTGGATATCCAATAAATAAAAACCATGTCACTCCTTAGCTCTATGCGTTCGTGCTTTTCAACTGTTTAATTCTATGATTTTCAGTTTGAATATTTCCCTTTTATTTCCAGAACATCTGAAGATATTGGTTTAAATTACAAACAAAACAATATATCCGAAATTGGCGGTCAAGCTGCGAATTCTTAATCCCAAATCTTTGACATTCAGAGAAAAACGAGATCCGGCGATATGTAAGAATGGTGACAGTCTGCAATGTGTTTCCTTGCTCCGAGATATTTGAATATATTGATATAATGTAGTCAAGGGCGTTGCCAGAGCCCGTTTTGCTGATTCAGGTTGCATTCACCCTCTCATTTATGAACGTTTATAATCCGTTTTAGCGTGACTTAAGAGAGGATTTTGTACAAAAAAGTCTTATTTTGGGGGTAGTTTTTGTTAAAACATAATAAATGACATCTTTTTAAAACATTTTTCATCACATTTTGATGAATTGGTTTAAAAAGACATTATTATATTCAACAAAATTACATTCATCATCGGTTTTTTATATCTGTTTTTGAATTGCAAGCCCGGGCATAATGGCCTATCGGAGCTTTATTCTTACAAATGGTCTTTTTCAAAGATGAAATAATACAAAAGCTGTGTCTGTAACATATTTTTAATCATTGATGTACTTTGAACTTATGTCTTAAGCAAACAATGATTGAATATCCACAGAAAAAACATTTGCAATCTGTTTTTCTATGCAAGTTGAACGTTTATGTCTAAGCAAATACTATTTGGCAGACTGTTCGCAGAAAATGTTATAGCCCGATTGCTGTTTTACTGATCTGTTTCGTTGAACTATTGTGCAGCCATAATTGTTTTAAAATAATACATACAGACAAGATATTATTATAAGCATATGTATTGTATTTTTTTCAATAAAATTACTCGGGATGCGCAGCAAAGACTGCTGGCACATATCCTGACATTTCTTTAACCAGTAGGTATGGTTCTACCTGCATGACATAAAGGAAATACAATTTAAAAGTGGAATATTTATTTTATTTCCTGTATTCAGTTTTGCTTTCTTTATATTCTGATGGAATTTGGGTGAACGAGGTACCGTCTTTAGATGGTCTATAAAATCCTGTTTGTTGACTGTTATCACATTTATTTGGTGATAATTAAAGAAGTCCAACTTCAACACAAATTATTTATTTATGAAACAACGTTTCGGCCATTCGGCCTTCATCAGGTTGTATGTATATAATGAACAGGAAATGACGTCAACATCAAATGACGTCAACGTTGATAACGTCAAAATATAGCATACATTTTTGCGCAAAATAATGTCTTATAGGATCTAAAGAGATACAATTATACTGGTAAAATGCAATATAAATGCATAAACAAACATCAATAAACCAGTATAAACTATGCAACATTAAATAGGTTAAAACAGTTATAAACCAGATTAATTCTGTGATTTTTTTAATTCTGCAAGAAGAATTAAAATAATATTTTTGAATTCATACCATTAGGAATGACTGTGCCAAGAATGTGCATCCATTTACTCTCCTTTAATAATCGTTTCCAATTGTTCTCAATTTTATCAATTGGCATAAAAGAAAAATCATTGATACTGTGGTCAGGAGCATTAAAATGTTCAGACACATTTGTATATGAATCTGGAAAATGCTTTATATCAAACTTATGACTGTTCATTCTCTGACTACATTTTTGTTGTGTCTGACCAACATATTGCTTTTTACATTTTTTGCAATTGATAACATATATAACACCTGTAGAAGAACAGGACAATTCATGATTTATCTTAAATTCTTTGCAAAAATATGTACTTGAAAATTTGTCATTTTCAAAAATAGTACAACAATGTGAACATCTGGATCTATTACATTTAGTAACGAACCCGTTAGTGACAACATTTGTAAGTTTAGAATTCACAAGTATATCTTGAATATTTTTAGGCCGCTTATATGCAACAATTGGTTTGTAGTTAATGAGATCTTGGACAGCTTTACTTTTTGAATATCTGAGTAGTCCCCAATATTGGTTTATAATTTTACCAATGTTTGGTAATGATGGATTAAAAGTACACACAAAAGGAATAATGTCTCATTTATTTAAAAGTCTTATTTTAGATGATGAAGTTTAGATGTCGAAATAATGGAATTTTGATTTTGAAAATGATGGAAAATTTGTGACATTCGACTTTAATATCAACAGGAAAATCGGTTACATACGATAATAATGAGGAACATAGAATTTGCTTTAAATTGATCGAACTTGAAGAATATCCATTATAAAAAAATAACCAGAATGCTGAAAGGCATTTAAATAACACATAATTATCATTTTAAATACACATAATTGCTGCTTAAGAATTCTTTAAGATACTGTTTTATCACAGTCTTTTTCAAGTTCCATATGTCTTCACGTGTTATCGCGTACGCTTTCTGAAATATATTTTTAAAGTGTATTCGCTTTTCAGCCGTAGTGGTGAAATGACTAAGAGTCTCGGTTGATCGATATTGATCGAAACAAAAGATGTTGTCTTTTTGGTAATTCCAATGATATTGAAGATGAATTTTACTTTACCTGCCATTATACAAGACCGTCTGTATTTAAATATGTACAACCATTGCAATCAAACAATAAAATAGAGCTTATGAAACTATGCATGTTTGTTAAAAATTCGCTTTAAGTCAGATCAACAATCAAACTTCTTTTCAATTTTAACGAGACATGAAATTTGGTTGTGGGAGAAGCTTAATAGACATATGAAATTACTATATCTGTTATCAGCAAAAGATGACGTGGTGTTTGTCTTCAAAAACAAATTGGGTCGAAATTTAAATTGACCTCTTAAAATGCTCAATGATCAATTCCAAACTTACACTAAAGTAAAGGTGCGACGCACGAAGTCAAATGAAAACAGTCACGGATTTCAAAATAACGTTAATTGTAAGTTTTAGGGTCACCACACTGTTAGTGAACATAAACGAGATGTTGTATGTAAACACTCTGTTAAGTAACATAAATAGTGTTTGAAACGCTACGGAAATAAAAAATAATAAAAAAAAACAACACTTGAGTTCTGATTCTTATTCGTCCCATTTTGAGAAATGTCCGTATGCATGAAATAGGTGATGGATTAGAAACATTAATTAACTGAGATCAATCAGCGTTACAGTTTACTTTTCGAAACTAATGTATATGTATTGTGATAGCCTTCTTGTCATTGTCGTCGGCTTATCAACAGCGTGCAAACACGTTAGCATTGGATTTAACTTAAACAAGTTGAAAGTATCTAAAAAAAGCATAATTTTAATTTGAAGAAGCCATAATGCTTACGTTTTGCGCGTTGTGTAAATCTGGCTTTAAATTGGGCCCGTTTACTTACTGAATAAAAGGAATATATACTCGAAGTGGTTATTCTAAGAGTGGTAGCTAAGAATGCATATGTAAAAACTCACAATATTTAAGTTTTTACATGATTTCAGCTTTATAATCAGATCGTCGGCAGAATTGTCTGTCTACAATAATGTTTAATGCCTCTATTACGTCCTAACATAATTTTCGGTTCGTTTCTATTTAATTTATCTGCTACAGTTTATGACCTCGAACAATGCATTTTTAAAGAGCAGAAAACCATTTCAATAAAAGCAAAGTACTATCACCTGTACGATACTGTTATTCACCTATATCTACTCTTTATCACTTTCGAAGGTAAATTTACTTTTAATTTGTTATGTGTTTGTACACATATCATTGATCTAAATACATACATCTTTTTTGAAAAATTATTTGCGTGAACATGTTTTTGCCAACAGTTCCAATTGTATGATTGTTGTGGGGTTTTTTAAATCATAGTTTACATATTTCTTGCTAATACAAATATAAAGTGACCTTTTTATCAAGACAACATTCGACGGCATAATGTTGAGCTAGAAAATCAGCTTGACAAGAGTTAAATTCGTCCGACAAATTCATACACATAACTATCATATTGAAACTAAAATTACATTTAGATTTGCTAACTGTATTTAAATGAGCCTTAGAATTTAACGATTGACATTTCATTTCTTAATATCATGAGCAAATGTCATTTTATAAAATGACACGATGAAAACAAATAAACGGAGTGGCTTGTGGTCACCGTTCATTCGCCAAACGACACTTTCAAAAAACATGATTAAGCAGAAATTCTCTAATGATGAGAATTGTAATTTATGTCACATAATATTTTCGATTAATGAATGTTGGAGGACAAGTCAAATTAAAATTGATTTGCTAGTTTTGTTAAAGAATTATTTTTAAGCGCTTCAGTGGTTTGTCAATACAGTGTATTCTCCCTTTACAATAATCATATTTGAATGTGTTTGTTATAGACAAAAGTTTTGGAGAGTTTTATAAAGCGTTCTATTTTATCCGTTTCAGTTCTTAAATATCCCTTTTCTGAATAACGGTGAAACCCAAAGCGATGATGCCAGTAAACGTAGTAGAAACCATATTCAAATCATGACATTCTATTGACAAATAGATATGGATAAAGATAGGATGGCATATGTCATTAGCTGTCATATTGTTCTATATCTGCAGACACCGAAACATTGTTCTGCCAATTGGCATACTTCAAATTATACTTAATCTACTATATTACATGCAAACTGTCAACTAGTTTCTATTTTAAATATCGTTTAATTTTAATGCAAGTTAATAATGATGATGTTTTTAAATATAACTGTTTTTCAAAATATATATAGTACATTGTTATAAACGGGTTTGACTTATATTTCTTCTTTCAGGTAACATGTGTAGATGCTATTCTTTTGCTTCATTACAAGTTGCAAAGGTTTTGTCAGTAAAAGTTAATATGAATTAATTAATTTCAATAATTTTCATTTGGCAAAATATGTTTTAGGGAAGAAATTTAGTTCGTTTGGACGGAATAAGTTTTAAGCTATAAACAATTTGATTATCTGGCAGAATGGGGATGTTCATTACGCACACTAAGCTTGTTCTTTTGTTTAGAACAGAACGCTTGGTTGCCTTTGGTAACAACTGTTGCAAAGACACATTTATCCTTGCCGTATAGTACGCATGATTACATTTGAAATTTTGGCTACGACATGCTTTGGGCAAAACATTAACAACGGCTATCTTTCTGATATGCAGCCCTCGCATCTTGACAGTTTGTTAAGGACAAAATATCGCATTCGGCGATCAATGCCCTTCTCAGACCATCCCTATGGGAATAAAAGGATACAATATAGTAAATCCTAAAGGATTTAGCAGACAATTTGTATCTGTATATTTTGTACTTTAAACTGTTCGGTTCATCTCTTCTGACTGTTCATAACGTCGCACACTGTATAGCATGAGCCTGCTTAACAATGTATACTCTTACCGTGTTATGCAATTATATATAGGAAATACAATATGCATGGTGACTTTCTCGGAATGATTTTCCTTGATCGATTTTGTAACGTACATACTAAACATGAACACCAGCGGCTTAATATAAAACAGTTCTGCCTCAAAACAGACACATTGACAGTTATTTATCCTAATTGGTGGTAATACCTTTGTAATCTATTATTTTATAATATTTTACAAAATTTTACATCATTCTTTCTCTCTCACTGGTCTGTTGTTGACAACAAGAGGAAAATGAATTTCTAAATTCCAGTCTCTTGTTTCTTTCTTATAAGTAGAATACCGCCTAAACTTGGGTTATAAAGTATTGATCAATAAAGTTCTACTTAAATTAAACCGATACTCTATTTTGATACCAGTATTATGGGTATATTTTGTGGTTTTCCTAAATGTTCTTAAGTTAGTCCTTTGCTGGACCCTTTTCTGTAAAGATATATCTTTTTTAAGAACGTACAACAGACGAAGCATCTCGTTGGTTTATAAATATCTATATATGTGGATGTAAAAAGTCATTTAATGTTATTTACAGAAGCAAAAACCTTTCCATATAAAGCAATTAGCATATGTCCTGGTACATATAGGTTTATCAGTTACTGCTATGAAACGGCATAGTCTAGTGTTGTTTAACGTATACGTACTATGGCCATAAGTAGTGTCTCCAAGCTAAATTGTGATAAACCCTCCGTAATTTTTAGTTGTTTGTGGTTGAAGTGTGCGGTTAAGAATCAACCTGCTATGAATGCGCTACAATCCATCATGGATACAAAACATTAAGGTTTGCTGACCTCACTCTTGTAGGCCTTAAGTTAACTCAGAGCTGAAGTTACCTTTGCAAATCGTTGGTTTGTTCATTAAAAGTACGTGGATGAAAATTATGGCAATTGTGTGCAAAATAAGATTGAACGTTTAACTGTGAGAATTGCTAGGCAGATATTGTAATGTGTACGAAAAGTATGATATGTATCAGGTTATTTTCCAACGGCCCATTCATATATTTGTAAAGAATCTTTATTATAGCATAGGTAGTGATATTTACGAGGAAAGTCCCTGAACTATGAAATATATAATGAGTTTCAACTTAATTTGTTTTATATGCTTATCAGTAAGATCGAACAGCTCACAAATGCCATGTTGGTGGCATGTTTTTCATTATTTGGTTATATGGAGATCCTGTTCAAATGGAGAAACTATTATAGTCTATAATATGGTTTTGTTTCAATATTTATGCAAAAAGCTACAGAAACAAGCTCAGTAGCAAAAAGTTTAAACATAGACCCGGTTTAATGTCACTGGGCAAACGCCAAAGACATAGAACATAAAATTACAGACAAGAAACATAGAAGAACAGCACAAAACTCCACAGCACAGTGCATACATACTATACATATAAAATATAGGTATGTTTATCAAGAATTGTTAGGTCAAAACCTCCTACGAGGAACGACTTGTACCTGTTTCAAAGTATGTGTTATCACATTACCCTTGGTTAATTTTGCTTAACTTTCGGAGGTTTATTGAAACATATTGGTCGGTGATATATCGGTAAACTCCCCATTTTAATAGGTTAATCAACGAATAAGTTCATTGTTTATGCCATTTTAAAGCTGCCGTATACAGCAAACGTACAGTGTATTTCAACTTGTTTTACCGTATATATAAGGCAATGCTCTTGTGAAGGTTATCCAGTGTGGCACAACTTGTTTCACCGTTATTATTAAGCATTGCCCTTTGGAAATCAATCCAAGATGGTATAACTTAGTTATATAATGCAATGCTCTTGGGAATGGTTATCGGAATAGGGCCTGCATTATGTTCATAAATCAGATTGTCGCGTGCAAACCGTATTTCTTAAATTATTCTAGAAATTATGTTACCGATCTAATCGAATGAACAAAGTGGGTCTGCGGGCTGAAGAATTGTTATTGATGGGGCCACGAACTAATTACAGATTAATAGTTTTCACGTTATTAAAATTTAACAAAATTATAAGTTATTCGGCGAGTTATCACATAAAACGAACTTTATATTGTTTAATAAATGCAAATTGCATAGCAATTCATTAAGGTGTATTAAACACGAACATGTGCAACAAACGAGTTACAAAATGATAAGTTATAATATTATACATTTATATAATCAAATACTCGTACAATCTTTCGATCCACCTTTTATATAATGTGCAACCAGTGTTGATCTTGATCTTCATGAACACCCTTGTCGTGAATCTATAAAACAGCTGATCTGTGCATAAATATTCATTAACTGTCCTCTATTGATAAACTACTTCTTCATGAAAGTAATTCATCAATCGTTCATATTTCTTAGTTTATGCATTTTGTCACGAGCTGTCCATCTATAATTTATCAAAACAAATTTTTGAACCAAATGTCGTATTGCTGTTTTTAAAAGTTGGCTGGTGGATATGTTCAAAGTATGTTTCCTAAATGATTTTGTCGGTAATGAAACTTATGGAACTTATTTTAAGAAATTTAAAAACTTAAATTGGGTGCAATGGGTTCTCTAACAATACAAGAACGTTATATGGCTAATTGTATATTTTAAGTTATCAAATGTTGAGTACCATTCAACGTTCTTGTGCTATTCTAAGTATCCGACTTTTACTGAAGAATGAACAATAAGTTAGCATAACTTTAATTATCATAGTACTTGCTCATTGAATATACAATAGGCAGTATTCAACATCACTAAGTTTTGATATGTGCTAAGTTTATCATCTGATAATAGGCAGTAGTGTCTGTCTGCAATGACGTGTATTGCGTCCATCGCTTACATGTGATGCTGTTTCTATTTTATCTGTCTGGAACTTTTTATGGACGCGAATGTAGAATTCCTTATGGTTTTGAAAAAAAAAATGTTAACGCCAGACTCTCATTCGTAAAATATATGTATTGGTCCGTACCTATTTTTTCCTTTTTTTCTGAAGATAATTTGACTTACATATGTTTGAATGTACAAATAGCATGGCTCTAAACTGTCAAATTATGAATATATTTATAATGAAAAGGGCTAAAATGAGCTAATGAACTGTGTATGAATATTCAAGAACCATTCTTCGCCGTTCAGCAACATGTACATGTAAATAGTTCATAAATCGTTCACAAATCTTAGTTAATGCATTTTTCATGACCTGTCCATCTACAATATGTGGAAACAAGGTGATGAACCTAGTTTCGTTAATTGTTTTATTTTATATTTCAAAAGTTATACGTCTGGTGGATTTGTATCAATTTTGTTTCCTAAATTATTTTGTCAATAATGAAACCAATAGAACTTAGAAAATGAAATTCTAGAACAGGGTGCATCGGGTTCTCTTATAGTGTAAGAACGTAAGATGATGAGTGTAGAACTTCAAGTTCTTAAATATTAAAAACCATTTAACGTCCTTGTACTATTCTAGAACCCACTTCTCGCAGTTTTCTGAACCGGATACAACGCACAAAATATCACCCTCTTATTTGGCTATTGTTTTTAACCAATTTGACTGTTTCATACGGAACGCAAATATTCCAATTATAACCGCTCATGCTATGGTGCTCACTTGGTAAATACCTAGAGGTTCTCAAATTTGTTGTTATATTGTTTTGAATTAATTAATCGAGTTTATTTTGAAACGTAAAAAACGAGGCACTGCAGAGTTTTATCGTTTTTAAATGAGAGTTTTAAAACTTCGATTTTAATAATGATTTTCTATTTAAAAGCGTTACTAATTCACGCTCGAAATCTAGGTCACAGATTCTTCAATACACGTTTTGATGTTCTTGTGCGAAGAATTTAAATTGTGTGTTACAAGGATGCTTTATCTGCAGAAAAGAAAATAGTCTCACATAAAAAATTTACAACAATACAATAAATCATGTCCCAACTATCAACAGATGTTTGTAGGTTTGTCTTACGACACACATTCGTAGTTTAATCCATTTAAATGAAGCAAACAATTATTAAGAGCAATGTGATACCTGCGTGACGTCATAAGTCATTACGCATGTCTAAACATGTTATTTGGCGGTTAAATTTTGAAATGACCGTTAGTAAGCGTCACAATCGCTTTCAATAGTGCGAATTCGCTTTGTAGCCGCTGATATACCGCGCGGTCAGTGCACTTATTCCATCTCTATGTGTCCTAAGATACGTTTAAGTGAAAATATAAAGCGTACGTAACACTGCGGAAAGACAATATTCTAAAAGTTAAATTTAAAATGTTCACCCGAATGAGTCATATAGCCTTTTGTATTGCAGTAGCCTTCGTACCATGGTCGTCGGCGTATCGTAGACGTGAAAAACCTTTAGCCCTGCCTTTAATTCTTTAAAATTTTCAGGATATTTAAATGAACCTAAGTTTAGGAGTCGCCTGATATTTGTATATACGTTTTTATAACTTTTGTAATAATCGTCTTTTACTGAAGAATAAACAATAAGTTAGCATAACTATGATTATTTTATTACTTGCTTATTGAATATACATTAGTCAGTATTCTAAATCAGTTATTTTTGACATGTTTTAAGCTTTATCATCTGATGATTTGAGGTATTGTCTGTCTGCAATACCGTTTAATGCGTCTATCGCTTCAATGTTAGGCTGCTTCTATTTTATCTGTCTGGCACTTTGTATGGACGCGAATAAAGAATTCTTTAAAGTGTAGAAAACATTTTTATGAACTCCAGACCTCTTTCATTTGTAGAAAATATGTATTGATCCGTACCCATATTTCTTTTTTTTCTGAAGATAAATGGACGTATATAAGTTTGAATGTACAAATATCATGGCTCTAAAGACAGGCTTCTCTAATTAGAGAACTACAGACTAAAGGGTATTTTTGCAAAACTGCCCATATTTATATTGAAAAGGGCCTATTCAAATTTTTAGCTTATACTATTATTGTATGACTTTGTTTTCAAGAATATTTGACACCATTACTTGTAATCTAAGATTCCTACACATAACTATTATAATTTTAAAAAATCAGATTCAAATTGTATTTGAATGAGCGTATAACAGATAATAATTTCCCTCTCTTAGTATCTTAAACATTCGTAACAAACCTCACTTAATACAATGACGAGCTGCACAAAATAAACAGAGCGGTTCGTTACCGATCAGACACAAAGAGACATGTAAAGTGTGAAAGATTTAGGAAGATATCTCTCTATTGCATAATATTTAGATTCACCTTGTGAAACGTGTAAGATATAGGAGAAAATATCTCTGTTGCATAATATTAAGATTCGCCTAGTCCTTTGAAAAGATGTAACTAGACGTTTATAATGTATAACACGCATGGAGTTATGACGTCATTGTTTGTTTCAATATTGCGCTCCGATTGGATAAGCGCGACGTATTTTAACTTATAAAATACGACGGTACAGCTACTATTTTTACATGTTATGTTGTCGGTTACATTTCGTTTAGAACAAATACTTATATGCAGAAGGTTCTACTAATTTGTAATCGTAATTTATAATTATTTATCATTCTAGAATGAGTGAATATAAGTATTGATCGCTTTTTATTCTTGCATTTATGCTGTATGTGCGAAGTAGGGCAAGCAAGCGATAGCATAACATAAAAGTACTAACAAAAACATATATAGTCTTGATATAGTAAATACATAAAATATTCCTTTTACGATGTAGATGTTAAAACATTCTGAATTATAAAACATGTATGTTTGATGTATTCGTCATTTTCATAAAATGAACACCTGCTAATATACATTGGCATATATCTAATTTTTACAACTGTTTTCTATTGAAGCAAAGCATACAAATGAATAAACTCCATGTAAGTAATTATGTTACCGTTCTTACTTTGGTGTCGAAAACAAAAGAAACAATATCAGACATAGTACAGATAATTTTATAATATCATATCATTTTTATTCCAGAACCATATCATGTTTATTTACAATTTGAATTCATTCGGACATTCGTTAGTGCTAAAGACAAAAAGGCGTGTTAATTCAAATTTGAATTTGACATGGTAATCGTAATTGCTAAACGCAAACATATCAAAGAGGCTGCCACATGTTTCCGCAATGCACGAGGAACAATGATTCTAATATCACGTAGCCCTAGATATCCTATGGCTTACAGACAAGTATTAGAAAATGCTAAAATTTGCATATAATGCCTATGAATTGCATATAATATTCAGTATCAAAAAGCAATCCAAAGATTCACCCAGTCATTTTAATTTAACTACCTCATAAACTCTCAATTTATGAAGAGCTATTACATTTAATTTAAATCATCTGATGTTCCAAAAACGAAACCCGATGTAAAATCAAATTTCAATATTATAATTGCGCGAATGGCAGAAATATTAGGTTGTGATGCCTGGTAACCGCCATATAGTGTTGGTATCATTTTGAAGGGTACTTATATATATTAAAAAAAAGATCGAAAATGCAATATATATTATAATAACGTTATTGCGGTTTGTATGTGTGGTCTTTATTTCTTCTAAAATCGAAAGTGATACATTTCAGAGTCAGAAACGCTTAAACGTTTTCGTTTAAAGCTTCACTCTCACAAACAGACCGTTTTGACAATTTGGTTTTTACTTTTCCTCTTGGACTGAGCCAATTTGTGCGTAAATGTCTTGAAACTTGTAATACAAGATTGCTGATAAAAGATCAGATCACAGCTTTTCAGTAACGTTCATTAATTGATGTTTTATGGCTAAATGCGCTACTGACGCTTTAAGAAAAAATAATTCGACAGTTTCACAAAAGATAAAGATCTGTTCTATTGTGAACTTATCTTATCTGAATGAATTAAAGGCATTGATACCAAAATTAGCTGATTCTTAGACAAAAACATATTAAAACAAAATGTCAAACAGCCGATTACGAACTAAGTGCCATTGTTTCATGTACTGCGTTATCACATAACTCAATGTGATATCACGTAAGTCAAACTTAACCTTTTCTTTGCCTAGCTTTTCAGAGTTTAATTAAAGAGTATTTGTTGATTATATCCCTATACAATTACCATTTCGAACAATGGGTTTATCAAAGTTAAGGTTCACCGTTTCTGCAATTTCAAAGCTGATGAAACGGTAAAGTGTGTTCACCTTAGTAAGGTTATCGGAATTTTAAAGCTGCCGTGCACAGTAAACGTCAAGAGTATCACCGTGAATATAAGGCAGTGCTCTTATGGAGGTTATCCAGTGTGGAACAACCGTGTTATTAGGCATTGCCCTTCGGACGTTTATCAAAGGTGGTACAAATTGGTTATCAATGCATATTTGGCATTGTTCTTGGGAAGGTTCTTGAAATAGGACCTGGACTGCCTTTTGTTCGTAAACCAGATTGTCGCGTGCAAACTTTATTGATTGCTCTTCAGAACATAAGTTATTCTCAAAGAATGATAAAAGACAAGACTGAGTCTATGGTCAGAATGACTAATATTGATGGGTGTTATTTTAGCCACGAATAATAATTGATTTCACATTTTGTATGTACATTTAACAAAGTTATTCTTCTGCGAACTATAATAAAGCACGAACTAAATGATGTGTTTGTGATGTAAGTTTTCACAAACTGTCCATTTATAATTTATCAAAACAAGAGCATGAACCCAATGTCGTTAATTATTTTATCTAAGTTTTCAACAAAGGGTGACTGGTGGATTTGTAGCAATTACGTTTTCTAAATGAGTTGGTCAGTTACGAAACTTATTGAACGCATTCTAAGAAATTAAATAACTACAGCATGGTGCATTGGGTTCTCGTTCAGTATAAGAACGTTAAATGGCTAATTGTAGAACTTCTAGTTATTAGATATAAAATAACATTTAACGTTCTCACACAATTCTAGAACATGTCCGTTCTAGAGTATCGCATGGAGAAGGCATCAAATATTACCTACTACTTCGGCTTACTTGTTTATTCCCTTTATTTGATTAAAATGGAAGGCAAACAGTCCAATTTACACCTATCGTGCTCTGTTGCTTATTCGGAAATTGTATAGCAATCTAAACAATCTAACATTTAAAAAAATCTACACAAGCAGGATATTGAATTTAATTTTATTGAAAAATATTTTTTGCACATATATAAAAATTCCTTTATAATATTTTGTTTTAATCGGTTAAATTCATAAACAGGACGAATACATGTTAAAGATGTATTGCTTATCAAAAATCCTTTGTCCATTAATGTGAATTTAACTTTAACTTTAAATATATCAATTTATGAAGAGCTATTTCATTTCACAAGTTCATCATCACATGTTGCATTTTAGGTATCCGATGTAAAATCAAATTTTAATTTCATTGCGCCAATGACAGAAATGTAACGTTGTGAAACCTAGTAGCCACCATACAGTATTGGTTTCATTTTAAAGGTATAAATATAAAATTAATGAATGGAAATATGTTCTTGATAAAGTTATTGCGATTTCCTTTTCTCTATTTCATCTAAAATCGGACGTGATATGTATTCCTATTTAAAAAAATAATCAAAAATGAGTTTTAATTGAATACTTAACAAAAATCCTTTACAATATTTACATTTTATTCCACTATATACTGACCACATTCAAATATTGCAAAATAATGTGGATTAACGGGCATCCATAATAAGCATAATTTTACATCGCAGACCTTAATTACGTTATTGCAGGAAGTTAACATTTCTTGCCAAAAAGGTTACTTATAGTAAGCGTCTATTTAAATGACACAAAATTTGAAAGGACAAGTTATACAGGACATTTTATTCCTTCATTGATGCTGGATTCTTTTCGATTTGAAACTTCCACTGAAATGAGTTGATGTGTAACTTGAAACATTTACAGTACTATAATGCTGGCGATCAGAAAATACGCAAAGGATGCTTATATGAAATTTAACAAACTCTTTGTGGACGGCCAGATTTACACGGACTTAAAGTACGGAAAGGTTCATGAGGTAGAGCATAAAGGTGACGTCAAAATTTGTACGTGGAATTAATATAGACGGATTCTTAGAGGAATTGCGAAGTTTATTTCAGCTCTGAGGTTAAGGCTGTTATGTTATGGCTTCAAACTAAAAATGGAGATAAGTCCAGCATTCTGTTAAGTTGTTTGCGGTTTAAGTGTGCAATTTGGTTTCCGCCTGTTGTGTATGGGCTACAATGTAGCATGGATACAAAGCATAACATGTTGCTAACGTGAGCTGAGCGAATGCAAGCCTTAACCGATATCAGAGCTTAAATAAACTTCGCAATTCCTTGGTTTGTCCACAATCAATATTATTAAAATGTATTAACGTTTAAATTATGGACATATATGGTAAAAAGAGTTTATATGTGTTACTTGGAGAGATGCCTGATTGTCATATCTAACATTATTATAATAGCCTCTTCGTGTATATCATTGTCCATGCTGTCATGCTACAATAAACAATCCGAACATTGTAAAAAGTTAAAGGCGTTCAATTCCCCTAAAATGTAAACAATTTAACTTGCGACATTCAATTTGAATATCCACTTTACAAATCAATCCAATACGATTATACCGAGAGACATAAAACATCCTAAAAATGGATCTTACTTACAATATCCATTAAACCCGTTTTACCAGAATGATTCAAGGCATTTAAAATACTCAGAATATTCTTTGTTAAATATATACTTGCTGTTAAAGAATGTCTTAAGGTATTTATATATGACATAGTACTTTTAGTTTTGTATATTTTGAGTGATTTCTTAATCACCTACTGCACCTGTTATTGAGTAAGCCGTCTAAAATAATCATATATTCCCGTAGTGCTGTCGCTTTTCAGCTCTGGTGGAAAAGTGATAATGATTTTTCTAAAGATCTACGAAAGCGGTTTTTCTATGAGTGAGAAAGAATAACAAAAATATGAATATAAATGGAAAATAAATTGCATAAATGCTTCCACATTTGCAAAGCAGACGATTTGTGTGGGAATAGGAAGATCGTAGCTTTGATCGCGATTAAGCTGTATTACCTTTTCTTGTTTCAGGTTTTGTTTAAAATGTAACCACCTCTTCAAAATGTGTGAGAAAGCACAATCATTTAGTCTGGATATGTTGTAATCATTAGCGCATCGGTAGTATTTACTGTCTGTATTTATGTTTACTGTTGTCATCACTACAAGGCATAACTTCAGTCCGTCCCTATTTGATCTCACTGCTACTCTTTACGGACGCGTACAAAGATATCTTTAAAGCGTAGAAAAGAAATATAACGCCATACTACTTTCATCTGTAAAAAACGACACGTTTTTTATCCATATGTACTTTTCCTACTTTGGAAGGCAATTTGTTTTATATAGTTTCTTTTGTACATGTTTGTATCACTGTTCTAAGAACGTGGTTCTGAAAATGAAGAACTAACGAATGCAGGTCTTGTTTGACAAATTTTCGCCCAAAATAAAACACTTTGTGTCATAACATTGTTCGAATGAGTAAATGCTGAGGATTCGTCTGTCATTAGGTGGAATACTGAAATCCATTAATCATGCTGGTACAAATTTCACCAGGTGTAAAAATTATGTACTGGATTGATATGTTTAAAACTGATCACGTAGTAACCTGTGAATATTGAAGTTTAGGTGTTTGTTTCCGAAGTCAAGGGTACTGATGTATATGAAAGGAAAACGAATAAAGATAATGTAGATTTCGTCGATGTGGTTTGAGTGTGTTTTAAATACAAGCTAAGTCATTTGTACTCTAGTATTGGAAGAAATAATAAACATATAGTTATTATCAGAGTTATGCGTAACGCTGAACATATACAGGTTTATATTTTCATATGTATGTTGTCAGATTTAGTATTTATTTATAGAGACCACATGTACTCTTTTATTTGAAAGAGGAAAAGGTTTTGTGCATATCACAATTCATTTCTTTACCTTATTATATATCAATGTAAAGGAAGTATTGGAAACATTTTTGTTCAAGATGTAAAGTGTGTAAATTATGGTTGTATTATTGAAGACTGACTAAACTGATTCCAGACTCAGACTCAGGAATTCAAAATCTAAAACTTAATATTGTTGTAAAATTTTATAACAGAAAAAAACAAATGTTTAATATTTTTATATCTGTTAGGAATCATCTGTTTTACAATCAGGCACACATCATTTGTCAAAGTAAGTTACAATATAGACATTTTGAAACTGTTAACATTAAAGAATTCAATTTTTTAAAGCCTGATTCTGATACTCAGAATCAATATATTATATATATATATTTTATATATATATTATTATATAAATATATTTCTTTAAAAAAATTGTGATGCCTCATTCTACTAATTTTGAAAATACCGTACCTCGAGCGTGTATGCTATTCCGCTTGTTCGGAGATTACAAGGAGAGGAAAACGTTCTCATCTCCTTTGAGTGCACACTAATTTATTAAAGGATACAGATCGTCAGGTAATAAAATTGTCTCACAAATGATTTGCGCAATGGTATGTTTGTTGCATCGAGGACATTTTGAGGTGTCACTCGTTGTTAACAGAGAAACATTTTTTACATAATGACTTGTAGATTTTACCAGCTAAATATATCAAATGCGTTGAAAGTAATACATGTTTGTGTTTAAAAAATTTAAGTTGGAATTGCCAACATAAAATATTATGTACTAGTTTGTAATGGACAAATACTTATGTTTTGGAAGCGTTGAAAAGCCTTCTGTATCCATTTCGTTCACATATTTTCTCTGAATTACGCTTCAACCAAAATCTTTTATTCCAGTAACGTTTTAGAAAACGAATACACATCGTTTACAAAATGTTTAGGTACAAATGCAGCATTAAGATGAAATATGGCTTTCGTCGTCACATTGTCTTCAAGGTAACCAAAGAACAGTTGTTTCAATAGGTAATTACGTTTATTCCCATACTTTGTGTGAACTTCCATTAGCGTCTGGTGGTTAAAGTATTTTTACCAATGCAACCGGCCCTTCAGTATAATTGAATATATAGCAATGACTCTTGAATATTGAAGACTCATACAGTTTCATACTTGGATACAGTCATATTGACGTATATCAAGAGTTGAAATCGGCATGATATTTCATTTGATTTCATATTGTTTTGTTTACTCATAGTTTCTGACGGTATGTAAGAACTACGCGTTACATTTTCATCAGCGTTTTATTGTATTCATTTTAAACCTATTTTAAAGAACATGCTTTGTATCATTTGTTGTACTTCATGTTTGTCTGTTAGCCTAGCGAAAGCTACGCCTCTGGTAGTGAGCTTTGTATTTCTGAATGGTTTCTCTTCAAGAATGTATATATAAAGAAATAAATCTAAACTGTAAATAAAATAAATGACGTGACGTTAACTTATGCCTAATGATAGCAAAGAGTGAGTGTAAATTTATGGGAAAGCGCAAAGCAATGTTTTTGTAAGCAAAGTGAATAATTTCGTCTGAGCTTATAGCATTTGGCAGAAAACTCGTTATTTTATTGTTTTGATTCGTTTAAATATTACACAACCATGATCGTTCCAAGATAATACATATCAGTAGGTTTTTGTTTTGTATAAATAATTTATTTTGAATGAGCATAGGACTCGATATGCACAGCACAATGTTGACTGCTGCCACGTATCCCATTATTTCTTACACCAGTAGATTCACAGGACAAAGAGCAACATAAACAACTACAAAAGCCAAATTATGTTATCATAAAAAATAGGTGTACGATATTTGTAGGACATTACTTGGAAATTAAATCGTGTGTTGACTATGATTGAATATATTTAAAGGCTTCTATTAAAATGGTCGAATTAAATTGATAACTGGGACCTCGACTTGAACAACAATACAATCATTAAATAATGTGCGAAATTAAAAATAATAAATATCATTCTTACCTGGACATTTGTCATTAAATGATTCTATGCATTTGAATGACTCGCTATTAACTTAATAAGATATTATAACTGCTGTAAAATACAGCCACATTTTCGGCCAATGAAAATGCAGATTAACAACCTTAAGTTCTAGGATTAATCAACGTTCCCGGGTGTTTAAAGCTCAACCGACTGCTACTCATACGATACACATTCCATACTTCAGGTTTTGAGTCGACAATGTATAAGCCAATGAGGTTGTATTTTAAGACAGTAACATAACCTGAAGTAAAATCGTAATTATTAAGAAGCGCTTCTTCGCTTCGCTCACTCCGCCCATTATGAGGATTATACTGTAGTTCATCAAACTTTTACTTAAAGAATGATATAAAAAGCAAGGCTTTCTCACAAATGTAGTATGTGTATACTGCCGCAGGTTTTTCTGGCATTTTACAATTTAACTCACCTGTTGATAATTTAGTAGCTTACCAAATATAAACCAACATTGTTGCAGATTTATCGCTTTCCTGGTAAAATGATTAAATGATAATGACAATATTTTGGGTGTCCTATCCAAGAGTTAGAAAGAAAACAAATATGTATTCATTGCAAATAAAGTGAATATTGACGTAATCATCAGTAAAGATATGCCTACACATTGACAAAAACATGAATTATGTTGCAGCAAGAACATCATAAACAACATTTGGCTATGATATTGTTGTTTAATGTAGTATAGGACCTATTATTTTTTTATGTAAACAAAAACGTGTCCATGTTGCGTATAGTGGTACTTCTTGGAATTTGCTTAATTTAGAAATAACACACTATTGTTTGTTTTGTGATTCTATCAATCTGTGCAGAGAACTTCATTATTGTTTACCATTTCCGTTTCAATTTGATCTTGAAATGAATGTTCATGCTAACTAGCTAGACGAATATTATTTCAGAAATGCGTAAAAGTTCATCTTGGAATATAAATTAATTTTATGTTGAAAACTAGCAAGTATATATCAATTTAAAGCCCATAATTAATCTGAATCTTTGTATTTTACATCTACTTTTGATCTGCATTTATGATCCACCAGATGAAAATCTGGAATACAGATAGGTTAATTGGTTTATGTAAGCGTATTATTATCCTACAGTTGTCGATAGATCACCACCTTTAACTGGCTATAGAGATATTTTTCATAGTCAATTTACAATTATCCAAAAAAGTATCAGTGTATTAATAAAACGCTAGCTTATAGATAAATTCAAACAAACCTTGAATGAATACATGACTATTTCACTCGAAAGTATAAATTATATAGCATTTAAACATGATTTCAAATGTGAAAAAATATCTAACGACACTATGAGTAAACCAAGCTAAGTTGGTGTTCAAATTGCAAGCTTGCAGGATTAAATTTAAAGCAAAAATAGGACGCTGAAATAATATCCCATCCAATAAAATGTATTGCAGACAATTACCTGTTTAAATGTCATGAAAGTACTGATTTGAGAAATAAGTATTTAAATATATATCATCTCGTTAACGCGAGTATGATCAAATTAATTAACGTCTTACAAATAGAAAACAAAGATCATTTTGAAGAAATTAAGTGTATTCACGAACTTCAAAATACGAAATTTCAACAAATAAACATCCCACAATCCAAAGACAACACTCCAAATTGCCATAAAGATGTATAAACGATTTGAAAACAACTAACCTTTTTACGAGGCCGAAGAATTATTCATATTTTTAATCCATCGTTAATTACGAGGTCGCCAAAGACTAAATACAACGTACAACGGTGAAATGTGATCTCTTTCACATTTATTAATCGACTAAAACAATGCTAGCAAGTTGTAAATAGTTTCGATATGTTCCATTCTTATGCGCCCGAGTTGCGATGACACTGAAACCGCAGAGTTCTACTCTAATACCAATAATACAGAAAAACTTATTCATAACTTCAGTTAAACACATGATTGTGACTTGTGTAGACCAAAAAGTAAAATTACAAAGTAATGGTTATAAAAGCATGTTTATGATGTACAGGATCTATATTACAATTTTATTGTTTTAATTGCATATCAACTTTCAAGTGAGATGTTTTGTAGGTAGAGTTATTGAAACTGTTAACTACTAATTCACTTATTTTCATTCCATATTTCTTGCTTTCATGGGTTGTTGTTTGTTTATTGTAGATTGACCAATTTTGATTTCATTACATTTTAAAGACAGTGGTATGTTTCCAAACCAAAATCCTTACCATTAATTTAAAACTGTAATTTGCTGAATATACTACATACCGTTGTCATTGATATTCTATTGATATTAGAATAGTTCAATGTTTTATTCATTATACTAACTCTCTGTAGAGTGTTAGACTGACACTACTTGTTGTAATACATGTGTATTGAGTTGCAAATCATATAATCCCAAAATAACATTCGGATCTCTGACAATGTAATCTGATACTGTTTTCTTGTTTGTTACGATATAAAAATCCCCGGTATATAAAATAAAGGTAATTGCTTTTGTGGATTTATCAAGTTATCCTTTAATCCATACATCTAATTTCACTGATTTTGTTAAATGTTTTGCTGTATGTCCTTCGAAAAATATAGACAAGACATTGCGATATTCTTGATGTCGGGCAAGAACACCAGCCTGCCCAATTAAAATTAAAAAAGTTCACAGTAGCAATACGCATATATTTTTTGAAGCAACCCCATCGCTTATCGAGTTATTCCACTTCATCGCCTGAGTAAAAATGATGAGTGTTTGCATTGGCTTTAAAGTTAATGATCTTGCTTTCGTAAAAAAATCTAGGGCACTAACAATTTAAAATCTTTTCAAACGTTATTGAATGAATACGCACATTCAGCAAATTGGTGCATTGTTTATATCTGAGGAAAGATTGTAACATAGGTCAATGAACTTGCATATCGGCGCTTATTCCTACCATTGTAGTACTAATCACAACAGTCCGGCAAATTTAGAACATATAGGTTTATTTTAATAACTCTCCGCTGTTTTGTTTTATGTTATAGCACTGATTATATTAGCTTCCTGATAAACAATATCATTAAAGAATGACACAATACACGTAAAACGGCATTAACATTGATAACTCCGTATGTGGTGTGTTTTGATATGCTTAGATGTGTAGCGTGACAGATGGTTTAATTTCCATATTGTGTCCCAACATTTATTGTCAATAAATTAATATTTCAGTTTGAACATAACAAGAATCTTTCGTCGTTCATCATTTTACAAATTTAAGATCAAAGTTACCTATTTTGTTGCACATGGTTATTGGATTTGTTATCTTTTAAATTTGTTGACGTTTTGGCAGAAAAAGAACTTTTTATCGAGGGTACTCATCACTTTAATAAAAACGAGTGATTTAACTTCTAAATGAACTGGTTCTCAAAAATCTTTGGTGAGTCTCAACATCATGGTGAAATTGGAAAATCGAAGAAGCCAATATCTCATTCTGACACTCAATTGTAACAGATGTAACTGATGAAACTATGATTATTGGAACGCTGAAAAGTCTTTGTATTTACTTGAAGAGTGCAAAGTATATCGTAAATGTTTCTGTATAAGAATAAAAAAGTTAACAGGCACCCTTATTATGGTGAACACATGCTTAAAAGAAGAAATGTTCAAATACTTGTGGAACACTTGAATTTCAATGAGTTCTGATTCAAGTTTGTACAAATTACAGAAATGTCCGTATGCATGAAATAGGTGAGGGATTCCATTTTTTTATTACCTGAGATCAAGCTCTATCGTTAAAGTATTCTTTTCGAAAAAAATGTCTATATGTTGCGATAGCCATTGTGTCATTGTTGTCGGCGTATCAAAACCGTGCAAACACGTTATTATTGGATTTAACTAAATTGCACGATGTAGAACTCTTTCTTTAATAAGTTGTGCCCGTTTTTGCAATGCAAGAAAAGAATGAATAATCAAATTTATTATTCTAAGAATGCTAGCTAAATATACATTAGTAAGTACTCACAATAGTTTAGTTTAGATATGTTTTAAGCTTCATAATCTGATCGTCGGCAATATCGTCTATCTACAAAAATGTTTAATACGTCCATTACTTCAATACATAACTTAAGGCCTTTTCTATTTAATATATCTACTACAGTTTATGATCTCGAACAAGGCATTTATAAAGTATAAAAAAAACAATTTAAAGAATACCAGAGTACTATCACCTGTACGAAACTTTTTTTCACCTGTATGTACTTTTCATCACGTTCGGAGATAAATTGACTTGGTAAATTGTATGGATCAAACATTTAAAGAACACAAGTATACATATTTCTTGCTAAAACTAATATAGTATGACCTTTTTGTCAAGAATACATTCGCGGCATAATGATGAACTCAAAGAAACAACTTGGAAAGAGTTAGATTCGTCAGACAAATCAATACACATAACTATCATATACAAACGAATATCATACTTAGATTCACTGACAGTATTTCAATGAGCTTTAAAATTTAACGATTTACTTTTCCTCTCTTATTATCATGAACAAATGTCATTTTATAAAATGACACGTTGAAAACAAATCAACGCAGTCACCGTTCAGTCCCCAAACGACATGTTTAAACAAGCATGATTAAGGAGAAATTCTCTAATGATGATAATTGTAATGTATGTCACATAACATTTTCGATTAATGAATGTTGGAGGACTAGTCAAATTAAAATCGATATGCTAGTTTTGTTGAAGATTTATTTTTAAGCACCTCAATGGTTTGTCAATGCATGTTTTTCTCACTTTACAATAATCATACACATATTTGAATGTGTTTGTTGTTATGGACAAAACGTTTTGGGTAGTTTGAAAAAGCGTTCTATTTTATCCGTTTCAGTTGTTAAATAGCCTTTTTCTGAATAACGGTGTAACCAAAAGCTATTAAGCCAGTAAATGTAGTAGAAACCATATAAAAACCATGACACTCTATTGACAAATAGATATGGATAAAGATGTGATGGCATTTGCCATTAGCTGTCGTATTGTAGTATATTTGCAGACATCGAAACATTGTTCTGCCAATTGGCATGCTTCGAATTATACTAAATCTGCTATATAACATGCGAACTGTCAACTAGTTTTTAATTTGAATATTGTTTTATTATAATGCGAATTAATAATGGCCATGTTTTTAAATATAACTCTTTTTCATAGTATACATGATACATTGTTATAAACGTGTTAGACCCATATTTTTTCGTTCAGGTAACATGTGTAGAGACTATTTGCTTTTTTACTAGTTTAAACGGTTTGGTCAGTGAAAGTTAAGATTAATTAATTAATTACTATCGTTTGGACATGGAAAAATATACCTTTACAGCGATATTTTAGGGAAGTCATTTGGTTAGTTTGGACGGAAAAAGTTTTAAGCTGTATATAAATTGATATTAATATGAATTAATTAATTTCAATAATTTTCATTTGGCAAAATATGTTTTAGGGAAGAAATTTAGTTAGTTTGGACGGAATAAGTTTTAAGCTATAAACAATTTGATTATCTGGCAGAATGGGGATGTTCATTACGCACACTAAGCTTGTTCTTTTGTTTAGAACAGAACGCTATGTTACGCCGCATAAACGTGTTGTTTTTTTCGTTTATGGGATGATTTTCAACGCATAAACGTTTATGAGGCGACGTTCAACGCATAAAGCAAAAATTGCTTATATGGGGTGCAACTGTGCCTTTTTGCCACATAAAGAGGATTAACCTAACCATTTATTATAAAGCTAAAAAATATTTCAACAAAATCGATGGTGATGACATTGATGATGATGATGACTATGATGATGATGATGATGATGATGATGATGATGATGATGATGATGGTTGTGGGGATGATGATGATGATGATTAAGATGATGATGATGATGATGATGATGATGATGATGATGATGATGATGATGATGATGATGATAATTATGATAGTTATGATAATGATGATGATGATGATAATAATTATGATGATGATGATGATGATGATGATGATGATGGTGGTGGTGGTTGTGATTGTGGAGATGATGATGATGATGATGATGATGATGATGATGATGATGATGATTAAGATGATGATGATGATGATGATGATGATGATGATGATGATGATGATGATGATGATGATGATGATGATGATGATGATGATGATGATGATGATGATGATGATGATGATGATGATGATGATGATGATGATGATGATGATGGTTGTGGGGATGATGATGGTGGTAGTGGTTGTGATTGTGGTGATGATTAAGATTAGGGCGTTGCATATTACTGTCATTTTAAAGAAAATATGGGAACAGTTGGCATGCATGTTGAGCCAAAATGGAAGTTGAAAATAAACCCTTAGAGTGTTCAAATGACTATTGCATTAAAACACAATCAATGAAAGATAGAAGTCCATGATGACCCTATTATTAGTTTGAAATGACGTTGAAAGTATGTAGTTAGCGGCCTAGCTGCCTGGCGGCCTAAAATGATATCCTATTTTCTTCTTAACTGAGTATTAAGCACACACTATCACTCTGAGGCGATTATCAACATTTTTTTTAAAAAAGTTGAACAAGCAGTCAGCTTTTCAAAGCATGTGAACATGCCTCTTCTTCTATTTTGTTTATATATGTTCTGTGTTTATGCCCAAATTATCACTCTTAAGCAATTATAAATCTTTTTTTTTAAATGTCTATCGGGCACTTCAACGGCCTGGCGGCGTGAAGTTAGCGGCCTGGCGGCCTAGCAACCTCAAATGGTATGTATACATGCTTTTTCTTCCAAAACAATGATAAATATATGGTTTAACAATTTTGCTAAATACAAAAAATAAAAATGCTGATATTCGCTATATTAATGGATTTTTTAGGCAGCTTGGTCGAGTTTTGGGCGAAATGCAGACATTCGTTAAAGGATGGTGATTTGTGATAGAAACCATAACTTTGTCATTTTTTAGAGAAGGAAAGGCATGTATAAATGGTTTATATAAGAAACCAATTTTAGGCCGCTAGGCCGCTGAACTGCTTAATCGACTATTTTGAAAAAAAGGTAGTTGGTTAAGAGTGATTATTTGTGCATAAAACAGTTAATATATCATTGTTTTCGAAGAACAGGCATGTTTAATGCTTTAAAACAGCTGACTACTTTATCGACATTTTTGAAAAATAAATGTTGATAATAGCTTCAATGTGTTAATTTGTGCATAAACAGTTACTATGTCATTGTTTTAAGAGAGAATGCATGTATACATGCTTTGAAATAGGATTCAAATTTAGGCCGTTAGGCCGCCAACATCACGCCGCTAGGCCGCCAAGCCGCTTACTTCAAGTTGCTAGGCCGCTAACTTCATGCCGCTAGGCCGATAACTTCACGCCGCTAGGCCGATAATTTCACGCCGCTAGGCCGATAACTTCACGCCGCTAGGCCGCTAGGACGCATGGCCGCTTAGTTCATGTACATGTTGAAAGTTCGCATTGTCAAGGGTACATGCCCGTCAGTCTGACAATAAGGCAAGAATATATCTTACGTCATAGGACGATTCAGTTTTCTGAATGTCCCTAATGACGGTGTTGTGCTTTGTCGTAACATTTATTCCATCCTTTAGTCGGGTTAAACGTCATTTCAAACGTTTTCGCAGAAAGATCAAGTGATTTGGTTCACATTTGAACCGATCTTACTATATCTTTGTAAAAAAATACGCCTCCAAAGGTCTAGTTCACAGCTTGGTTTAGTGGACATAAAAAACTAAGACCGATCTTGATGAAACTTTATCAACCACTATTGTACTAGTATATGTTTTAATTGCTTTTTATGCGGCGAAAGTGTGCCTTTTTGCCCCATAAAAATCATTTTTTATGCGTTGAAAATCACCACATAAACGAAAACACGTTTATGCGGCGATGCCGCTATGCGGCGTTACAAGGCTTGATTGCTTTGGGTAGCAACTGTTGCAAAGACACATTTATCCTTGCTTTATATTACACACGATTACAATTGCAAACTTCGGCTAAAACATGCTTTGGGCAATACATTTACAACGGCCATATTTCTGATATGCAGCCCTCGCATCTTGACAGTTTGCTAAGAACAAAAAATCTCATTCGGCGATCAATGCCCTTCTCAGACTATCCCTATGGAAATAATGCTGACTTCCTCTTTTTCAAAAGGATAAATGGTAGTAAACCCTAAAAGATTTAGCAGACAATTTGTATCTGTATATTTTGTACTTAAAACTTTTCGGTTGATGTCTTCTGACTGGTATCAAAGTAGAGTCTCGGTTTATGTTAAGTGGAACTTTATTGTCTTAGAAGACGGAAACTGCCAGTGTTATAGGGCTCTGGTAGTCTTAGCCTTTTTATAACAGTCTGTCAACTAGACGTATATTTTGTTATATTCACTTACATTGCAATCATATTGGCACATTGCAATGGAAAAAATAAGAGGAATGTTAATTTCATTTTAAATTTTAGAATATCGCCTCAACATGGGCTATGAAGTATTGATAAATAAAAAACGGTTATGCCGTTTTAAAGCTGCCGTTCAATTTGTTGCATCTTGTTTTACCGTATATATAAGGAAATGCTCTTGTGAAGATTATACAGTGTGGCACAACTTGTTTTACCGTGTTTTTAAGCATTGCCCCTTGGAATTTGATCCAAGATGGTTATATTATGCAATGCTCTTGGGAATTGTTATCGGAATAGGCCTTCATTATGTTCGTAAATCAGATTGTCGCAGGTAAACCTTATTTCTTCAATTATTCTAGAAATTCTGTTAACGATCTAATGAAATGAAAAAGTCTGCGGCCTGAAGAATTGTAATTGATGGGGCCACGAACTAATTATATATTAATTACATTGTTCAAATTTAACAAGATTATAAGTTCTTCGACGAATTATAACACAACACGAACTTTATACTGTTTAAAACATACAAATTGCATAGCGGTTCATTAAGATATATTAAACACGAAAATGTGCAACAAACGAGTTACAAAATGATAAGTTATAATATTATACATTTAAATAATCAAATACTCGTACGATCTTTCGATGCACCTTTTATATAATGTGAAACCAGTGTTGATCTTGATCTTGGTGAACACCCTTGTCGTGAATTTATAAACGAGCTGATCTGTGCATGAATATTCACCAACTGTCCTATATTGATAAACTACATGTTCATGGAAGTAGTTCATCATTCATAAATCTAATTAATCTATAATTTATCAAAACAAGTTTACGAACCAAATACCATATTGCTGTTTTTAAAAGTTTGACTGGTGGATATTTTCAAAGTATGTTTCCTAAATTATTAAGTCAGTTATAAAACTAAAGGAACATTTTTTAAGAAATTTAAGAATTATAACTGGGTGCATCGGATTCTCTAACAGAACAAGAACGTTAGATGGGTAATTGTAGAACTTCAAGTTATTAAATATTGAGTACTATTTCACTTTCTAGTGCTATTCTAAGTTCCCGTGTCTTACTGAAGAATAAACAATAAGTTAGCTTGACTATAATAATTACAGTGCTTGCACATTGAATATACACTAGTCAGTATTCAAAATCAGTTATTTTTGACATGTGTTAAGCTTTATCATCTGATAATTTGAGGTATTGTCTGTCTGCAATAACGTTTAATGCGTCCATCGCTTCAATGTAAGGCTGTTTCTATTTTATCTGTCTGGCACTTTTTAGATACGAATAAAGAATTTCTTAAGTATGTAAAAACATTTTTATGAACTCTAGACTTCTTCCATTTGTAGAATATATTTATTGATCCGTTCCCATATTTTTTTCTGAAGATAAATGGACTGAAATAGGTTTGTGATTGTACAAATAGCATGGCTGTTAAGGCATGCTTCTCTGATTGGTGAACAGCAGACTAAAGGGTATTTTTGCAAAACTGTCCATATTTGTAATGAAAAGGACCTAATCATATTTCTAGCTAAAATAACATTTGCATTATTTTATGCCTTTGTTTTGAAGAATATTTGACACCATTAATTGCAATCTAAGATCCATACTGGTTAGCGACCTATAATTCGCCCGTACCACTTTTTCGCCCACCCAGTTAAAAGCAGTCAAAACGAAATATTTTACACAAATCAGTATGGCGTTTCATTGCGGCATCATTTTTGACAGATATCAGCTGTTTTTGCGTTCAAATGTAAGTAGTATGTGGAATTTGACCCAAATAAACATTATTTACACTTCTGACCTTGTAAGTTGAATGCGGGGATTACGTCATCACGCGCGCGCTCATTTGCATGAGGCCCTGTAAGGATTTTTTTAATTTTCATTATACCTTGCACTATCAGACGACATTATTGATTTGTCATTATAAAGTAATAAAAACGGTGTTAAATTATACAAATACAATAAATTGCTATATTTTACGTTCAATTTTAGAAAAAGCAAATGGTAAAACCTGAAAACGGTGAAGTAATCGCTGGATTTTTCGTCTAAGGGAAGCAACTCAAATTTGAATTAATGATTACATTCTTGTACGGACATGCGTTGTCCCTCTTCGGAAGTCTATAAATAACCATACATAGTGTAGGTCATGTTTTAAGAAGGAATCCCGGTAGCTTTTTCAATTTCTGCAAAGAGGTGGCTTACCGAGTAGGGGCTGTATCATTTTAAACATACATAAACAGTATGTAATAGTTAACATATTATATTTATTCATCAATTGTCGTTTTAAACGGTCGCTAGACTTGTCAAATAAAATAACATATTATATTTATTCATCAATTGTCGTTTTAAACGGTCGCTAGACTTGTCAAATAAAATAAAAATGTTTAAAGATATAGTTTAGAGAGAAATATATGAAAACATTGTATGAACAGCGAATTTATTGGGTGGGCGAATAATTGGTACAGTAGGGTGCTTATTTTAGCGAAATTATAGGGGTACTTTGCACGAGGGAATATTCAAAATCCCTAGCTATTTTTAAAAACAAATTACACAGTTTTTGTCGGAAGGGCCGACCTATCTGAGTGTAAGGTTTTATCGTAATAGCTATCTTGTGTCAAAAGTAACATAGGAAAAACCTCCATTTCCGGCCGAAAAGGGGTCGCTAACCAGTACACATTACTATTATATTTAGATAAAATCAGATTCAAATTATGTTTGAATAAGCTTATAACAGATAATTATCCTTTCTTAATACCATAAACATTCGTAACAGAACTCACTTTATACCATATAAAGCTGCACAAAATAAATAGAGCGGTTTGTTACCGATCAGACCCGAGACGAGGCATGTTAAACGTGTAAAATTAAGATAAATTATGTCTATTAATTGCATAATATTTAGATTTTCTATGTAAAACGTGTAAGAATAAGGAGAAAAGCTCTGTGTTGCATAATATTTAGATTCACCATATGTAAAACGTGTACGAATAAGGAGAATATCTGTATGTTGCATAAAATTTAGATTCACCATGTAAAACGTGTAAGAATAAGGAGAAAATCTCTCTGTTACATAATATTAAGATTCGTCTAATCCTTTGTATAGATGTAACTTGACGTTTATTGACCTTTTATTGTACGCCCCGCAAAGAGTTAAGACGTCATTGTTTGTTTCAATTTTTGCGCTCCGATTATATTTGCGCGACGTAATTCAACTAATGATATACGACGTGACGAAAATAAGCTACTCTTTTATACATATTATGTTGTCGGTTACATTTCTGTTAGAACAAATACTTATTTGCATAAGATACTGCTATTTTTAATCGTAATTTATAATTATTTGTCATTCAAGAATAAGTGAATATAAGTATTGATAAAACAATTCCAGTATTTTTGTGGTATGAGCGAAGTAGGTCATAACACATAACATATAAGTACCAACATAAACATATATAATAGTATTATAGTAAATACATAAAATATTTATTTTACATTGTAGATGTTAAAACATTTTGAATTATAATGTGTCTTATGTATTTGTCATTTTCATATATCGAACCTTAACAACAGCTGATATACAATTGCATATATCTAATTGTAACATGTGTTTTCTATTGAAGCATTACATAGAAATAAATAAACTAATTATGTTAACGTTCCGACGTTGGTCCCAATTTCTCGAAACTTCTTAAGCTTAACAGGCTTAAGTCGCTTATTTCAATTAGCCAAAATACATACTGAAAATGTTTTTTGGTAAATGAAAAATGGTTTATTCTGATAATCATACAGATTATTCCTACATAATTTCAAAAAATTCTTGAAGAAGTAAATATAACACATTTTATAGAATAACAAAAATAGTGAGATAAGCTTAATCCTGTTATATGGGACTTATGAAGTTTCGAGAAATTGGGGCCTGGTGTCGAAAACAAACAAAAACAATCTCAAACATGGTTTCAACAATTGTATAATATCATAGCATTTATATTCCATGACAACCATATCATGTTCATTTACAATTTGAATTCATCAGGCCCAAATATCACGAAAATACTTAAGTCAAACCCTATATCTCTGTCTCAACTCATTTTACTATATACAAGCTTCGGATAATTCAAAATATTGCATGTTTTCATACTTTTTGTAAACCTTTTTTTCTCTGAGAATGGGTTATTTAAAGATTTTGACAATATTAATTTCAAAGAAATCTTAACCAGAACAAAAAATATATTTAAATAATTGTTAAAGAGTAAGAAAATGAACTCAAAGACATTTTCGGCTATACAAAAGTTTTCAATTGGAATCTAGACCAAAGGTTTTGATCAACATATTCAATGAAAGAATGTGTTTTAAAAATTGGTAAAAACATATTTTTTGTTTCCAATAAATTGTGTATTATATAGTAAAATAAGTTGAGATTGAATTCGAGATTTGACTTAAGTATTTTCGTGATAGTGGGGCCTGGACAATCGGTTGTGCTAAAGAGAAAAAGGCATGTTAATTCACAGTTTGTATTTGACATGGTAATCGTTATTGCTAAATGTAAACATTGCAAAGAGGCTACCAATTACCACATGTTTCCGCAATGCACGAGGTACAATAATTCTAATACGACGTAGCTCTAGATATCCTATAGCTCACAAACAAGTATTGGCAAATGCTGAAATTTGCATTCGATGCCTATGAATTGCATATACTATACAGTATCAAACAGCTATCCGACCTGCCATTTTAATGAAACTATCTCAAAAACTCTCAAAGGTGTCAATTTATGCAGAGCTATTTCATTTCGCTTTTAAATCATCTGAGGCATCATTAAAGAAAACCGATGTAAAATCAAATTTCAATTTCATTGCGCCAATAGCAGAAACGTAACGTTGTGATGCCTAGCAACCGCCATACAGTGTTGGTATTATACATCAAATACATGAATGAAAATGCGGTATATATAACAGTATTGCGGTTTGTATTTTGTTCTTTTTCTTCTAAAAACGTACGTGATATATATATATATTATTACAAAGTCAAAAATGTGATATTGTTCAATAGTGAACAAAGATCGTATATCATATAAACATTTTACGCAGCGTAATCTAATTCCTTATTGCAGCAAGTCAACACTTAAGATTAATAAAAGTTGTTTTTGAAATCGACACAAAGTACGAAAAGACTAATTATACAAGAACATTTCGTTCTTTCATGTTAAATATGATTGATTTCGATTTGCAATAGACATTTCCTCCAGAAACAAATGATGGGGATTACATGTTTTGTTTAATGCTTTTTAGACGCAAAAAATAAACAAATAATATAATTCGTTATTGCAGCAAGTTAACACTTTACTTATGAAATCGACGAAAAGACTAAATATACAAGTACATTTTGTCCTGTCATGTAAAATAGGATTGATTTCGGTTTGCAATAAACATTTCCTCCGAAACTATTTTTGATTGGCCGTTCATGTTTTGTTTTAATGCTTTTAGACGCAAACAATAAACAAATTTAATTGACATGAAATGCTTTGTAACTGTATATGCTGGTGAAACTGCTATATACGACGAGTGTATTTAGAACTAGTAAATATACACTGAGTAAATAAGTTGCAATTTAGTTTGTTTTGTTTGCTTGGACGTATGTTTTTTTTTTAAATATTTGGAGAAATATATATCGTGTTCAAATTGAGTAATTATTATATTCTTGATAGTATTGATTGTATTAAAACCTCTTATGAAGAACTGCTTGCTTTTCGGTGGTTATTTGAAATGTTTTTGTCGCTTATATCCCGATAAAATTACCATTTCTACCAATGGGTTGATCAAAGTATATGATCACTGTGTCTGCAATCTAAAACTGAAAACGTCCATTTTGTTACAATGCCCTTGTGAAGTTTATCGGAATACGGCCTGCCTTATGTTCGTAAACTAGATTGTTATGCGCAAAACTTATTGGTTAATCTTCAGAACATAAATTATATTAGAAATTTGGTGAAAGATCTGAGGCTGAGGCCTGAAGAACTTTGATAAAGTGGGTGTTTTTAGCTACAAACTGTAAATTGATTATTGGTTGTCACATTTGTTTTATGTAGATTTCACTAACGTATATGTTCTTCGTTGCATTATAATAAGGTACGAACTAAATATTGTGTAATAAATGTCAAATTGCAGAGCAGTTTTAGCAAAGCTTTATTGCTAATATACACATAAATATTTTTTAAAAAACGTTAAATATTTCGATGCCCCTTTTATATAAGGTGCAACCAGTGTTGATCTTATTTTATCGTGCATCTATAAAGGAGTAATGATCTGTGCATGAATATTCAAGAACTGTCCTCCACCGTTCAGCAATATAGTCATGAAAGTAGTTCATCAAAAGCGCATATATCATTGTTAATGCATTTTCACGAACTTTCCATCTATAATTTATCAAATTAAACAAGTTTATGAACTCAATGCCGTTATTTTTATAGCGGTTTTTGAAAGTAAGACTGGTAGATATATAACAATTATGTTTTCTGAATTATTTTGTCAGTTATGAAAGTTATGGAGCTTACACTGAAAATAAAATACTCTCTAAACAAGCAGTATATCGCATTTTGTTTTATCGAAAAATATATTGTATACATATATGATATTACACAAGTACTTTAATAATATTTTGATAAAATCGAGCTGATTCGGAATCAAGACTAGTATAATATATGTACCGTTTGCGATACTCTTATTTAACCGTTATCCAATATCCATAAATGGGAATTTAATGATAAGTCATATGTCAGTACATGTACCGCAAAAGCAAAAAATCTGACTTTATATTTATTCTAACGTTAAACTAAAAAAAAAACACTTACATACGTTGGATATCCAATAATGAAAAAAACATATCACTTCTTAGCGCTATGCGTTCGTTCTTTCCAACTGTTTAATAGTGTTTTTCAGTTTGAATATCTTCATATTATTTCCAGTGCCAAACAAAACAATATATCCGAAATTAGCGGTCAAGCCGCGAAAGTCTGTAAGAATTTTGAATTCCCAATCTTTGACATTCAGAGAAAAACGAGATCCGGCGATATGTAAGAATGGTGACAGTCTGCAATGTGTTTCCTTGCTCCGAGATATTTGAATATATTGCTATTATAGAGTCAAGGGCGTTGCTAGATCCCGTTTTGCTGGTTCCGGTAGAATTCACCCCCTAAATTATGAACATTTTTAATCCTTTTTAGTGTGACTCAAGAGAGGAAATTGATAAAAAAAGTCTGATATGGGGGTTAGTTTTTTTTAATCAGAATAACTGACGGTTTTTCGAATCTTTTTTATCACTCGTTTATTTATTTATTTAAATTGACATTGTTATATTTAACATAATTTACATTTATCATCAGTTTTTGATAAGCAAGGCCGGGCAAAATGGCCTATCAGAGCTTTATTTTTACAAACGGTCTTTTCAAAGATGAATTAATACGAAAGCTGTATCTCTAACATATTTTTAATCATTGATGTAATATGAACTTATTCCTGTTAAAAGCAAACAATGGTTGAATAACCACTGAAAAGGCACTTGAAAACTGTTTATTCTTAGCAAGGTGAACGTTTATGTCTAAGCAAACACTATTTGGTAGACTGTTCGCAGAAAACGTTATAGCCTCATTGCTGATTTACTGATCTGTTCCGTTGAATTATTGTGCAGCCATGATTGTTTTAAAATAATACATTCAGACAAGATATTAATATATGTATATTTATTGTATATTTTTTGAATAAAATTACTCGGGATGCGCAGCAAAGATTGTATTACTGCTGGCACATATCCTGATATTTCTTTGACCAGTAGGTATGGTACCATCTGCATGACATAAAGAAAACACTAATAAGAAGTGAAATATTTTTTATTTACTGTATTCAATTTTGCTTTCTTTATATTCTGATGGAGTTTGGTGAAGGAGCTACCGTCTTGGGACGGTCTACAAAATCATGTTTGCTGACTTCTATAACATTAATTTAAAAGTCTTATTTTTGGATGATGAAATTTTGGTGTTGAAATAATGGTATTTTGATTTTGAAAATGATGGAAACTTGTGTTATTCGACTTTAATATAAACATGAAAAACGATTACATAAGATAATAATGAGGAACATGTTTAATATTTCATTCAAGTTGATCAAACTTAAAGAATATCCATTAAAAATGATTTTACCAGAATGCTTAAAGACATTTAAATAACACATAATTATCATTTTAAATACGCATAATTGCTGCTTAAGAATGCTTTAAGATACTGCTTTATTACAATCTTTTTCAAGTTCCATATTTCTTCACCTGTTATTGCGTTTTCTGAAATACATTTTTAAAGTTTAATCGCTTTTCAGCTGTAGTGATTTTTCTGTAAATAACGAGAAAAGCAGTTTTATTCAAGGAGTGAGAAATAATTACAATTGTATGAAAACAGATGACAACTTAAGTGAAAACGTGTGCCGATTTTCGTGGCAATAAGAACATCATTTGATTGCGACGTAAGAAAAATGCATGTACATTGGCCGTAACGCTATATGTAACTTTACAACTCGTTCATGAAACGATGTACTCATGCTACCAAAGACAATATACACATGTGCATCAAAACACATAATTAACATAATGTTACATGTAACATAATGCCTCTTCTTCGATTGAAACAAATCAACTGACGAGCATTGTCATTTTCTTGCGGTGCTTTTGTTTATTTACTATATTCAGTAAGACATGACATTTTTTATAAAAACTTAATGAAACGTGTCAGATTACTTAATTGTCTTTTTTTCCTAAAATATATTCAATTTTAAAAAACACTTTTGCACTTTTCTTATTTAGCTTATAAATAAATTTATTTCCTCAAATTAGTCTTAACTTTGTTGTTACGTTTACTGTTTTCATGATTGTTCATATCAACTTCCAAGATAAATTCACAGTTTAAGAAAGCCAAGCAAAAGCATCTTCGCTGAACAGTTTGGAAAATAAAACGATGTATACTTAAGGGACTCTTAAATAAACATCATTTATTTCACAAATAAAAGAATAAGCTTTTTTTGAGTCAGCAATGGTTTAAAGAATGTCTTTTGTGCTTCTTTTGTAAAAATGATTTGAGCTTTGTTATCTGAAGATATTTGTTTAAACTTCAAACAAAGACTTGTCCAAAATCAATCGGTACATTTGGCCATTTCGAGAATATAATAAATTAAATAAAAATATTGTTAAAGTTCTGTTGGCAAAGTATCGCTGCATTTTTACCTCTTTTAAAATGGAGAATTACTGTTTCCTCTTTACAGATGTTTTTCGACATATTATACATTTTGATTGATTAACGTTAGGTGTGAAAATAAAATATATATAAAGAAATATTTCTTTGAAACAGGAACCATACAATTCAGTATTTGTTCTTTTAATTTAATTGCAACAAGTAACTTCAAACTACACTGCAATACAAGTTGACGGCGTATTAGATCTTAATTGAGTAAATAAAATTCCTCTTCCGAATATTCCTCTTTCGTTTTCCCTGTGTAACAAAATATTATTGACATTCCTATTGGAGTTGTTGGCAGGAAATTACGAAATTAGGCAACTGCATTTTTTGAGAGTACAATTGTTTTGAGAACATGCAGTAAAATTTCCTCCGACATTAAATTAAAACGAGTTATTAAAATCCTTAATGAATCGGGTCTAAAATATCGTTTAAATCTCCGGAGACCTCATGGGGAAATTGGAAATTGAAGTAGCTATAATGTTACGTTGTCAATTGTATCTGATGTTGCTCATACAAACGATTATTCAAACTCTGAGTATTTGAATCAGCTTGTTAAATGCAAATATTATGAATGGCCTTGTGTACTGGGGGCTTTCATAGCCATATTTATGCAAAAAACCATAACAACACAAATTTGTCCCAACATTTATCAATTATTTAAAACTAAAAATATATGCCTCATGGAATCAAGCAACAACTAAAACACAATGAACAAAGATTACCTGCTAACAAATGAATCAAGTCGGAGTGATCAATATTTCTAGCTCTTAAAAGATACGAATAAGTCATTCAAAGAGAACCATCTGGCATAGCTCGCTTTAGCTAGTTTTAAAATTATGTTCTTTTTCAGTCTTATAATGAAAGTATCATTGTGCAAACCCGGAAAGAACACAATGTAAATAGAAACAAAAATATATAATTATATCAGATAATTCACTGAGTACAAATGTATCAAAGTGAACACTGCCTAAAAATATGTATTAATGATGTAGAGTATTCTTTGAGAAGAAGTTTATTAGAAATTCTATTTTATGTGCTACATTTTATGGACAAAGATAGTGAATTCATGAACGCGTAGAACTTGTCTTTTGATTATCGCCAGACCACTTTCATCTATACACAACTTATATTAACTCGTATATAGTTTACGTCGTTTTGGAAAATAAATGATTTCGATTTTTAAATTGGTTTGTATGTACCAATGAAACTTTCCTAAAATTAAAGAACTATAAATCTAAAATTTGAACAATTTGCACAATTCACGCAAAATAGAAATGATAAATAGTAATCTCATATCGTCATGAATATCAATTGAAACAGATAATATAATGAGTCTTTAACGATTTACTGCACTGTTTCTTATATAATTGACTTGCAAAACAAATGCCACTTATCAATAATATGATGAAACGATGATAAATGATAACTGAAGCAGTGCATAAACACTGATCAGTCGTAAAGAGACAAGTGATAACAAATGGAAATTATTTTTTTGCCGTCAGTAATGGATATTGCAACAAGATGAAAAAGGATGTATGTATGTATGTGTGTATGTATATATGTTTTCCTTTAGACCTTGCGGTCATGGATATCTCGGAAATATGCAAACACTTCTTTCCAATGGGGGTCCTTTGTTTATGATATAGGGATAAGGTACCGAAAAGACAGTGGTATGATACAAGGAAGTCCGGGAAAGACTCCTTGGTTCTTTGACGTGTACGGTGTAACGCTCCGATACCCGGAGTGCTAGTGGTAAAACCAGTACTGCTTACACCACTTTATAAAGCAACCTTTAAGGTCCGAGCGCCAGCCAAGGGAGCTCCTTGTATCAACAGTTCAAGTGTTTTGGCCTTGACCACTAGGCCACGCAGACGGTAAGGCGTACATGTTTCCTCGTACGTACACAGAGGGTTTTATATAATACTAAACGTCTTTTAAGAAGGTACCCCATGGTATATGTTTAGAAAGAGAACAGTATGAAGTGTCAATTGTTGTAAACAGCACAACGGATCTTCAACAAAGATCATACCCTACATCTTGTAGGTGGAAAACAAATTGTAATGTAAGTTATATAAATTTTGCTAAAACTTTCATGTTGGAATTTGCGTTTTTTATCCTTTGCAATATAAAAATAATTATGATTTCGATAGTGTTGAAAATCGTTTTTTTCTGTATCAATGTCTTTAAAAGGTAGTTTCTGCATAGGCTTAATTCCAAGCTTATGATGCCACCAAACTTTCAAGAAAGATAGATGTCGTGAAATTATAGACTATTAGTGACAAATATATTCATGGGATGGCATATGTCTTTTGCCTTCATATTGGCCCAGATCTCTGAAAATTCATATAGCAATAGTTTCTTGGTATTTCCCGAACACAAACGATCATAGAAAGTTTGATAATGGGAAATGAAATATGTCGTTTCTTCTATAATTAAGAGTATAAATAAACACTGCCAGAAAATCAAAAACAGTATTTTGTCAAATAAGCAGACGACAGTTTCTTTTGATTTTTGCCAAGCTTCACACAAGATAAGTAAATATAATTGTTTTAGGCTGAAAAAATAAAAATAAATGCAAACTGTTAAAAGAATAGCGACTTTTAAAAGTTACCATGATATTCTGTTATAAACTTGTTGACCCCTTTATCCTTACTAAATGTAAATACAAATACAAATACATTTGATAAGCGCAAAAAATATTGTTCAATATTCGATTGCGCTTCACACAGATCATGCGCTATTTTATACTAGGCTATATACAGTCATTTACACCTAAAATTAGGTTGACTCTTTAATTATAAAACAGTCCAAACAAATAAGTTTTCAGATCCTTTTGAAAAGTTTGTTCACTTTTGATGTGTCTCTGAAAAGAGCATTCCACCATTTTGGCCTAACCACAGCAAGTGATCCGTCAATAATTCTGGTTCTGGTTCTGGGAACAATAAATTGAATGTCACCAGAAGATCTTAGTCTGTGTATGCCCTTAACACCGTTTAACAAGGACTTCAAATAAGATGGAGCTGTTCCCTGCACAATACGAAACACAATGACAAGAATTTTAAACAAAATTCTTGCCCTAACAGGTAGCCGCTGAAGGGATTTGAAGACTTTGGTAGTTGGATGACCGACTGGTATGTTGGTCACAACTCTTGCTGCTTGGTTCTGATTTTCTGATAGGCACATATTGTTTGTTGATATCTGTTCTGTCGACGACAACGAAAGTGAACAATAAAATTAGAATTTAATTAAGACAGGGCCGAAATTTATATATGTGCATTTTGTATTTTACTCTGTTCAATTTATATTTCCGGAGTGCTCAAAACTGCGCCTTTCAACAATGTTACGTTTTGACAACCATGAATGGTAGTATTTAGGTTGATTTTATGTTACATAACACAGGGTTTACCTTGTATGTTATCAGTCTACGAAACAAAGTATATATTTATATATCTTAATACGCTATTATTTCACTTCAATATATTACTGCAAAAGTAGGTTATGAATGATGTCTTTCTTGGAACGATATATATAGTTTCAATCGAGCTGATTCGGAAACAGGACGACTAAGTATAATTTTTGTTTTGTCTGCGTTCAGCTTATTGAAGCTATATATGATATCCATAAATGGGAATTAAATAATTATTTATATATCGGTACAATGCGATAGAAAAGGAAACACCTGAATTTATATGTATTCTAACGTAAGATAAAGATATTCGGTTGATATCCAATAAATAAAAGCATAACGATTTTTTCACTATATGCATTAGGCCAACTGTTTAATACTATCTTTTGGTGTGAACATTTCTTTTTTTCTAGTGCAAAACAGAATAATAAATCAAACATAATTGATCAAGCCGCATAATTGTGTAAAATTTCTGAATCCCAAATCGTTTACATTCAGAGAAAAACGTGATACCGCGGTATTAAGAATGGTGACAGATTGTTGACATTTTGGTTATCCATAAGCGTAATCATTCATATAGAAGTACATGCGGCATAAAAGGAAACACCTGAAATATATGTATTCTAACGTAAGACTTAAAAGAATCAATTTTGCATAAATATTAACATCTGTTCGATATGAAATAATAAATAAAAGCATTGCACTTTTTCACTAAAGGCCTTCGGGCGTTCCAACTTTTTAATCTTCTTGGTTTGTAATCTTTTTTCCAGTGCCAAACAAAACTATATAACTTTCCAACATCAGTGATAAAGCCGCAAACTTTTGTAAGATTTGTGAATCCCAAATCGTTTACATTCAAAAAATACCGCGATAAGAAGACTGATGACAGATTGTTGACATTTTGGTTGGAATTTGTTGTCCTTGATCGTATGATTGGTTTTCCGAGATCATTGAATACATTATATTCCAATGATAATTCTTGAACATAGAAGACCGTTGTTTTCATATCAGACTGCAGTGAGGTGCGTAGCTGAATACAATTTTGAGGACGGCATTTTACCCCTGAATATTATGTCTAGAGGCTAAATCAGACAAAAAGTATGATTCGGGGTTAGTTTTGTTTTAACATTATAACTGAGGATATGTTTAAAATATTTTTGTCACTCCTTAGGTGTATTCATATATAAATCAAAATTATATTGAACCACCTTAATAATCGATTGTTATCTAGCATATTATTATAAAAATTAAAAGTCGTATTTTGACATGATGGAATTCAAACGCAAACATATGACATTCAATTTATAATCCTGTACAATACGAGTATGGTGAGATATATAATTCATCCTTAAAATTGCTTGAAAATATTCATTAAAAGGTTTTATCAAAATCCTTCAATGAATGTTAAAACGTAGAATTATTTTTATAAAACAAACTGCTGTAGAAGAATGCTTTAAGATACTGCTTTATCACAATCATTTAAATTTATATATTTTGACAAGTTATTTCTTAATTACCTACTTCACCTGCTATTGTGTATGCCTCCTAAAAACGACATAAATCTTTTGCATCGTTATCGCTTTACAGCTGTTGTGGAAAAGTGATAATAATGGGGTTTTTTCTAAATAACTTCAAAAGAGGTTTATTTCTAAGAGTGAGAAAGAATAACAAAACTATTAATATAAATCGCAAATAAATTGAATATATAGGTCTACATTAGCAAAAACGTGACATTTGAGGGACTTAAAATAATGGGCATGACTCTGAACATAACTTGAGCTATGCATTTATTAATCAAGTCAACTTTGAATCAATAAGCTGTTTTGTTGTATGTCTGTCGAAGAAAATAAACGAGGAATCGCCATATCTTTGATATCGGGCTAAATCTCCAGCATATTTACTAAAAGAGTTCAAAATATATACATGAAACCTAGTCTGTAATAAGAAGCACTAGTCATTGTATATAAAAAGTCACGTTTGCCCTTGATCGACTGGACACAATCGACGGGTGTAAGCATCCGGTCGTGTTGCTTTTGTTCGAAAGTTTGTTTAGGTGTTTATGTGACTACATCTTATTCGCAAGATATAGGGTCATCGTCTTCAGACATGCGATTTAAACTCGCTGCCAGCGAATACTTGCACATTATATATCTAAAGAAAAATTAGAATATAAACTTCATTTCAGGACAATACAGGCCAAATGAAATCGCCGGTAGGGGGTTATTCTATCCATTGAAGTATTAATCACAACTGCTCGGCAAAATCCGTTGACCTAGAATGTAATAACCGTACTCTGTTTTGTTTGATATTTTACTTTTACAATTATTTAATGCCTTCAAGATGTAAGCTTTCTCATAAACAATAGCATGTGAACAATACACTTAAGACCGCCATAACATTGATAGGTTTGTCTTAGTATGCTTAGTCAATATGTAGCGTACAAGGTGGTTTACTTCAATATGGCGTCCTACATATAACTTCGAAGGTCTATATGAAAGAAGACGGCCAAACGTGATCCAACGGTTCAATTACATACCGTTGTCATTTCAGCCCTCTTGGTCATTTGTCATCTGTGATGAATGGCCTGAGTTCAATCTTAAAAATACTTGACCGGGAAATTACTCGGTGCAATCAGCTATCATGTACATCATTTTAGCACATGTAGAACATCTGTTTGTTCTGTCTTTTTTGGAACAAATTTTTAATTACATAAGGAGATGAAATAAACAAGACTATTATATAAATCAGGTAATAAAATAAACACAAAAAAACGGATTATTGCTTAATATCTTTCAATGGCTCAACAAGCACACCGGATCCAAACGATCAGGTTGTTGATGTACACGAATAGTTATTTTGCAAGAGCTCAAAAGGCGCACCTGTTCTCAGCACTGATGATGTATATTAAAACGCAACAGATCGAGGAATTTCAAATTCATTTCTTAGTTGGTTGAAATACTCAAGTCGGTGATAGAGGAAACAAACAAAATCAACGAACAGTAGCCATCACCATACTAAACCCACTTTGCTAGTTGCGTAGTCTTCTGAAAGATTCTAAATAGATTCTTGAGTACAGACGACACTCAAAAAGCGTATTCACGAAAGAATTGTAATTTTGGAATTCAAAATGGCGATTACTAATGTGCAGCGTTGGGAGCATATATTTTCGAATATTTCCTTCGTTGAACAACATGGATAGTAAAACAATGAATACTACAGAGACTGATTATTTATCAATTATTCAAACTGAAAGAATAAACCTTTTTGGATCAAGCATCAATTCACAGAATCTTTCATAGTTTCTTTTCTAATAACGATTGGTGCTCTGATGGTCAGTATATATTTCAAAAGACGGTTGTGTATTCACAATAACAAATCCATAAATCAAAATGTTCGTTTGACCATTACGAGAATCTGATAAGCATTATATCCTGTTTTGTCACCTATTTCATATTTTGCTGAGAAAGTATTCCAAAGCCTTTCATCTCAATAACAGATGACAATTTATGTGACCGCTTTTCGGCATTTTATTCATTCATCTAGTTGACGTCAAATATGTGCAAATTAGTTTTAAATAAAGAAATATATTTTTAAAACAGCAACTAAACGTTTCAATAAAATTGTAAATTAAGAACTTGCAAACTACGTCCCTTTATGTCACAAATGCAATTTGTTTAAAACAGTTTTGATATTTATCAAGGGGTTTGACAGAAAATGAAACATCCGCTAAATTAGCCAATTGCATTAACCCTTGGAAGCAGAGTGTTTGTGATAAAAAGTATGCAGTAACATTTGCTCTGAAATTATTTACACACGAATAATTAAAATTCTTAATGAATCGAGTCTAGAATACTATTAAATCTCAGGCGACTTGACGGTGAAATAAGAAAGCTGAAGAACTTTCAATGTCATTACGTCACTTAGAAATCAATTGTTATTGATGTCGCCGATATTAAATTAAAAAAAAAGAATTCTGAAATTTGTTTGTATTCACTTGTAAAATACAAAGTTTATGGCTGGTCTTGTATAAGATATTCGCTCAATGAAACAGTCGAAAAATCTACACTAAACAGACATGCTTTTTTCGGTAACAGCAAAATTAAATTGTGCAAAATAGTGACTCTATGTTTAACTAAAATTGGTGTTCGTAAACGTTGATCAGTCCCGAGAAGGTACTTGAAAATAAATGGAAGATTTATTACTGGCCGTAAGTTAGGAGACTGGAACTATTTGAAAGAGCTCACTTCACCTTAGTAGTATACGCACACGTTATTGTATTATACCGATCCTCAGTTAATACAATTTCCTGAAGTGTGTCCCATATTAGATATCTTTAGAATGATGACAGGTTGAAGTGTCACTTCTTGTTAACAGCAAAATGCTTCTTTCACAAAACTCGTAACCTAGATATTGTCGGTGAAAAAAAAATGTATTGTTAATTACGAATACTTTCCTTCAAAATTGCTATGTTGGAATTTTTATTTTTTAAGTACTTTGTACGCCTTTATAACAGAAACATAATTATTAATAAGCAATTTGTCCGTATCTAGTTCTTAAAAGCCAGTCCCTGATTTAAGATGAACCCCAAAACCAGGTTCTGTAAAACGGATTGAAATCGTGAAATACTTGTGACAATCATAAACATGATTAGGCATAATAAATATGTCGTTCGCCTTCATATTATCCTATTTGATTTAAACATATTTCATTGCCTTTTTTCTTTCAACATGATCGGTATTTACAACAATGATATAGAGAATAAAAAAAAACAAATGGGTTGGACACAAGTTCTAACAACATTAGTAACGTCTTCCCCATATATCCTTAATTTCTGCAAACTGATATAAATAGGTTCCTGGTCTTTACCGAACACAAAAGATCAGAGATAGTTTGAAAATGGAAATGCGCTTTGTTATAACTATCTCACTTTCTCCAATTTGCCATATCGTTTGTTACAATGTATAACAAGAACCACAGCCAGAAACCCAATACATCCTTTTGTTCGATACGCAGACGATAGAAATATTTTCCGCGTATTGCCAAGCTTTACAAATGAATAGTAAGATGAACTATATATATTTTTAATGCAAACACCAAGATATTGTAATATTCGTCTTTACCCTCATAATTTTAGTACAAATTATGAATACTTTATAATAGTCACGGGTGCATTAAAAACCTACTAGTAGACTTTTTGGTATGTTTTTTATTACATAAATTATCCGAATGGTCATGGAAAGTTAAGCTGACTTAAGTTTGAATTTGATTGTTTTAGTAGGAAAAATAAACCTTCAACACGATAGTTAGGAACTTGATTTCGGCAACTTGTATTCTAGTTAAGAACAGAATGATTGTCTTTGGCAGCATTTTATGCAAATGCACATGTGTCCGTTTGCTCTAAGTAAACCGAAATAAATTGTTGTAAAAGGCAATGACGTATTGAATACCAGAAAGGTATTTTGTAGGTTTTGTTTTACGTAACGTAACACAGGACTAACGCTGTATGTCATGAGCCTGCTGTATAAAGTATTCATAGTGTTGTCTTTCTAAAAATAATCTTCCTTGTTCGATTGTGTTACGGATATAACAAATATTTTCAAATAATTCACTTCGGATTACATAAAACAGTTTGATTTCTAAACCGGCACTTCGATGGTTATTCATCCTAAAGCTTGTTAATACTTGTACGTTTATCTGCTATTGTTTTATCATTTTTGACATCATTTTACCTCAATATCTCTATCGCATTGATACCTACTGAATCGATTCACGTTGATGAATATCTTTTTTTAGGCCTTTGACCATCCGTTAATATAAAATGCGTGTGGCTTGGTCTATAAGACGGTCTTTGAAAGATAAGACGCACGAGTCAAATAAAGACTGTAGAAAGGTCCATTGAGGATAGGAACAAAATGCTCCAATATTACTTGTACCAAAATTGCGGTCTGTTTTTTTATTTAATTGCAACACTCATGTTTAACACCTCATAACATATCACAAGCTTATGCGGAGTTAAACTTATCTTTTTTTATGCTTTGGAGAATAAGTAATGTATGATAAAATAATAACTCCATGGTAACTATAAATTTGCAATATTAGCGAATATTACTAAATTTTTAATAGCAATAAACTCTGAGAGCTCGACATAAATTTTAAAATGTATATACCACCTCCTTGACAGACAGTACTTAAAGACTCCCAGTATCCTCTTGTATTAGCTTTGGGTTTTATCTTTGTTTTTAAGGTCAATGACACGATTGTTCTTATAATTTCTCAAACAGATGTATTTTAAAAGAAATGTTACGCTAACAGAACTAAACAGAACTAAGTGTGTAACATGTTATTTATAAAATATGTGTGTAACATCAGAGATATACACTACAAATCAACAAATTACATTACAAGTATGCATTGTAGTAGGCGACAATTTTTCGAATATTTCAACTTAAATATAAGGGATGAACTACATTTTAGCTTTGTTAAAAAATAATTAGTCACTGCTTCAAATACATAAAGTTTAAACAATTTCAAGGAAGTCATTTCCGAAAAAAAAAACAATATGGACGCATTTTTCTTACAAACTACGTTTTGCGGTCAATACATATACATTTACATTTCAAATAAACAAACAATAATTGATTCAGTGTAAGATTGCAATATATTTCACCTCGTTGACACCAAAAGTTAATATTTTCCTCGGGGTAAAAACACTCGTGAAATATAGTTTAAACCTTGTTTTTAACAATAATTGTTAAACGAGTAATTACAACATATATAATTATATCTTCCGTTGACACGATGTTACTCGAGATTATGGTCTTGTGTTGTTGGGATAACCTGTAAACTTGGTGGAAACCCACTAGTCGGGCTTGGTGACCACAAACTCCAATTCGCATGCGCTCGTATTATATGGCTTTTGGTGCTGACTACGTAAAATATACTGCGATCTTATAATGAAACTGATTAACATTTTTATACGTGTTCGCATGTGTTCAATAAACGAAGTACATGTACTACAATAATCATTCTAAATACTTAAACAATATGAAAGTATAACATAATTGACGTCTTTGTCAATTTCATATTACGAACCTAAACACCTTTGATATACATTTACATACATCCTACGAATTGTTACAAGTTTTTGCTGGACCATTCGCAAGATAAGGACAGTTTTTTTTAACTTGCCCCGGCGTCGGCGTCCGGTTCAAGTTTAGTGGCAAGTTAGCATTTTCACTCATAACACCAAAATCTTTCATTCGTTTGTTCAGGACCACCGCAGAATAAGGCTACATAACTCCATATCATCCTGAATAAAAAAAAGTATGGTCCCTGATTGACTGAGGTTAAAATTTACGCCACAGAGTCCGGTTAAAAGTTTGGGGGCAAGTTAGCATTTTCATGTATTTCTTTCATACCCCTCATTCAATACACTTCATACTTCACGTAATTGTTAAGGACCATCACCCAATTAAGAAAAATAAATCTATATTATCATGAATGCACATTATGGCCCCTTATTGACAGAAGCATACTGTGTTTCTGATAAACTTTTATTGTTCGCACTCCATACCCTTCATTCAATCTATTTCTTATTCACGCAATTGTTTACGGCCATCATACAATTAGGTTACATAAGTCATAACTTAAATAATGACCCTTAATAGACATACACATACAATCAATATGGTAATCAAAGCTTAAGGGCAATTTGAAATTTTAACTCCGATCTACGCTACCTTTCGTTTGTGCTTGTGGTGTTAGTTTGTTGTTGGTGTTTGTTTATGTCGACGTTAAAATGTGTGTGCTATTGTCGTTTGGGCCCTTGCCCTGTGCCTCTAAACAGGGTTCAGTTTTGAATTTTCGACTACTGGGCTTGTCCTTGTATTTTTCAGTGTATCATTAAATATATTGCTTTATCACAATCTACTTCAAGTTTGTTTTTTTTGTATTGTAGGTATTTCTTAATTACCTATTTCATCTGTTAGTGAATAGGCCTCCTAAAAAAAGCTTAATTATTGCAGTTTTATCGCTTTTCATCTGTATTGGCTAAGTAACGAGGAAATCGTGTGCGAAAGAAATACAAATATATGAATATAAATTGCAAATTAAGTGAATTAATGTGTCTAACTTAGTATACACAAGTGTTGTGGCAATAAGAAAAGCACAGTTATGATTGCGACCTAACAAAAATGCATATTTAGGGACTACACATATTTGATATCTATATTTTGAGGTTTGGATTAACCTTGTTGTTGTTGTTGTTCTTGTTGTTCTTGTTGTAGTAGTTGTTGTTGTTGTTGTCAGCCTGCAAACACTTAAGCCTTGGACCAAACTCTGAACAAAACTTTCATAATTGTTCATGATATTTTCATGCAACTATGTACAAATGTTACCAATGTCAAGATGCACATGTGATTAAGTATCGCCACTTATTCGACTGACACAAATAACAGACGAACATTGTCATTTTATTGCGGAGCTTTTGATTACTGCATTTGTAATGAAAAGAAAAACTCTAATTGTGTGTCGTTGTTTTATAAGGTATGCCATTTCCATACAAGACTTTTGCACGTTTTGTAATTTTGTAGCTCAACTTATCAATGTTAAATTATATATATTTTTCTTAATATTTCTATTACATTTTCTGTTGACATGACTGTTTACACTAATAACCATGATAATTACAAAGTTTTTATAAATCTTGGAAAACCTCTTGAGATATTTAGTTTTGCGTTTCTCGACAGTAGCTGATAAGCCTTATATTTAAAGGTTGTTTTATGTTTGACTAAAAATAATTCCAAAGGCATATCAATTAATAGACCTTAATTAATTTGAATCATTATATTCAATAACTGATGAAAAAATATAGTACAGAATTAGACTCATTGATTTATCAAGTAAACCCTTAATCAAAACAAATAATTTCACTAACAATGTTCGCTGTTTTGTTGCCATAGCCTTGAGGTCGTTCAAAAACTACAGCCTGCATAATTGCTTATGAGTGATGTACATAAAACTTGGTCTGTTTTAGGGACCAATAGATATTGTATGAGTGTAGTAACACTCATGCTATTAAAGATACCTTTCTTCAGATTTAAGATGTATACTCCCAGGCAGCGAAGAGTTGCGTTTTTATATTTGAAGAAATATCTACTAACCTACATTTCAGGCCAAATAAATTGCCTGTGGACGACGGTTATTTCAACCATTAAGATACTAATCACAACTTCTCGGCAAATTTCGTATTGGTTCGAATAAGGTTAAAACCATATTCATTTTGTTTTACGTGTTATCTATAAACTATGCAATGCCTTAGTCATGAGAGCATTCTTAGAGCAATATAATAAAACATGTGAGCAATACACTTAAGACCGCCATAACATTGCCAATTTCTTATATGGTATGTCTGATCAAGCTAACGTACCCTGTGATTTACTTTCAATATTGCGTCCCACAAATTATTTTTCAATGTTTATATAAAAGAAGACAATTTGAGCGTGTTCCAATTGTTCAATTTCAGTATGTTGTCACTTCGCCCACCCTGGTGATTTGTCATCTGTTATAAATGATGTGGGTTCATTGTTGAGTTCAATTCCATGCACAATGTTTGACCGGAGTATTACGTGGTCTTATTAGATAGTTTGTAGATCATCTTTGCAAATGTCAAACACCCGTTTATTCTGGCTTATTCAGAAACAATGTCTGATTACAGGAGATCATTGTGTGAAATAGTTGGGTCTATGATTGGGAAACAAAATCAACGAACATGAAAAATCACTATGCACAACCCACATTGCTAGTAGCTTTGTTTCCTAAAAGGGTCCAAATGGGTTCTTTAATACAGGCGACACCAGCACTAAAATAACATATTATCGATGGCTTATGAAGTAATGTATGTTTGTATCGGTAATCAAAAAGGCAATATCAGTTGTTAAGTGTTGGACGAATACGCCAATGTTGTATTTCCTTCGCTAAACAGTATCATGGATAATTATACTTTGGATACTACAGGGACCTTTGTACTAACATGTATCAATAATTCCCAAACTGAAAATGTGTCTGTGCTTCATTTGTGAAAGGACTTGATCTCGGTATGAATTATCCAGAGAAAATCTACAAGCTACTCTAACTCAAAACAAAATATTATCAAAAATATCAAACGATTCATTTCACCATTTCAAGGATCTGATACTTCGAATAACATTTTCTTTTTTTAGATATTGTTGGAAAATGTGTGTTCACGTCTTTGAAGTTGAAGAGATAACTGTTACCTCTACGACATTAGTTGGAATATAATCTGACTCATAACGAAATCACACCATTGCCACTAAACCGGGTTTATGTTTAAACTTTTTGCTACTGAGCATGTTTCTGTAGCTTTTTGCATAAATATAATCATAAAGATAGCTCATGAACTTCATGATCCTCAAAGAGAATAAAACTGTCTAGGCTTACCCTCAATTGGCTTTGTTTGTTCTTTGTACTTTTAAGTGCAGCCAATTCTCTGAAACATTAATATTATGTGAGATCGACATTTTAAGAAGGTTAAAATAAATACTGTATCTGGGTGTCAGGAACGTGTAGCGTATTTGTTGTATACAAAAACAAATTGTACTGTTCAACGTTTGAAATAATAGGATAGACACTGAATAATGGTCTTTTGTTCTTGTATTGTGAATAATTCGTCACTTAATGAAAACAATTGAAATTTCTAGGACACGTCATGTAGGCTATTAAAAAAACAATATATGTTTAAAGACATTATGATCATTGCCAAACTCACACTAACTTAGAGGCAGAGAATTTCAAAATACAGCAAACACATTATATTAAAAGGTTAACCGCACGGTTTGTGCACTTATACGAAATATGTGTCTTTAGATATGTGTCTTTAGATTTTCAAAATAGAGAAGGTAATGCAACTTTTTTAAATAAAAATAAAAACATAAAATCTGATGGAAAGTCGAATAAGGGCTGACTAAGGTTTTACAAACTTTAAGGATCATGCCATCTGAATAAAATCTGCCAGCGATTCTGTTTGAAAATTGTATCATCTTCGAAAAAAAGAATGACTGAGTGTTGCCTTGGTGTCGTCGTTGTCGGCGTATTATCGGGGTGCAAAAATGTGGATGTGACATAAGCTAAAGCCGTAGCTTAGCTATGACCTTGGGTATAATCAAAACAACGTCTAGATATTTATATGAACGTTTTTGTCCGGAAACTTTATGCTCCTGTTTTGTAGGTTTTATGGCTCTTGATTATTGATGTCCGTTTAATATTGAAAGAAAACAATTAGAAATTAAAACCATAATTCTAATAGTACTTGCTTAATAGAAATTACTGAGGACGCACAATACCAATAAAGCTTCAGCACCATTGTCTGTAAGAAATAATTTTTAATGCGTCTATCAATTCAAGGCATACTTTCAGTCCGTTCCTAATTTATCTGTCTAATATTTTTAATGGAAGCGTAAATAAAATTCCTTAAAGCGTTGAGACAATTTTACAGACTTCTTTCATCTGTTCAATTCTTCATTTACATTTATATGCTTTTCCTCTTTTTGGAAAATAAATTGTCCTTGTAGAATTGTATGTACAAGTATTTATCACACTTTTTTAAACATGCCTCTTTTATTGAACACTCACAAGCTAAGATTTTAGTTAAACAAAATACCAATTACACTTTTATAGAATTATCGTGAAATATGTTCGATATCGATTTGGGTTAAAGAATGTGAAAAGAATTTTGTTTAACTAATATATGTCCATTCATTAAATATGTGTGCGTTTTCAGCTATTAAATATACGGTTACAATCTTGTTTTCAGTAATAAATATTTTCCATAAATCACTCAAAAGTTATGTTTGTTATACATGTGTATGTATTAATTTTAAATACAAGTGTCACTTTAAATAATACCGATCTTCACATCATATAATTGTTTCAAGTATGTGTCATATGGAATATTTCTAGAACGAAGACGGTTTGTGCTACTTGAGGTAACCACATCTCAATGTTGTTGTTTTTTTACAAAGACTTGAGCCCTAGATTTTGTCAGGTGAAAAGAATTGCGCCGATGACTATTGGCAGGATTTTACCAATTAAGTTTTTGATGTTAGTTTAGCTATTCAAAATATATACATAATACACTAGTTTCCTGATGTTATCTCTGAATTCAGGGGAAAAGCGATTATGAAAATTGATCATCGATTTTATCTATTAGAGTACTATTCATTGAAATGTACCGTTTTAAAAGATTCATTTGCCACTGTATTATCCTTATATCTTAAATGGACTCGTTCACGTTTTATAGTGTTAGACATTGATTTTTCTTTTTAAATATGAACAAAAAAATTATATCAATAAAAAAACATCTACAAAGATTCAAATAAGCTCTATTTTTAATAATAATTGAAAAATGTGAATGAAGATGCCTTATTTTGCCCAAAAGCGTTAGTAACACTTTTGAATATTTAAGTCTTGGATTGACTTTATTCTGTTCAGATGAGTATCTAAAAAATCAGTAATGTTGAGGTTTTTACAGACATCTTTGTGTTGGTTTTTTTACCACAAAATAGGTTATAAAGATACATACAATACAATACAATACAATAGTGATTTATTTGTAATGCATAAGGCCACCGGCCCAAAATACAAATATACAGTGTTCAAAAAGTGATGTACATGATTTCATATAATATAAATGGTATGCACAATTTACAGTTGTATAAATTAAACAAATCAATGGAAATGATATATATATATATATATATATATATAATATGTGAGTTTTAAACAGAATATTTTATTATACATATATCTAATTAATACTATTTATGTAGACCTCTCGTAATTCAAATGATGATTTTAAGAACTTAGATAATGCAAAAATAGAAGTGATACTGTCGTTAGCCATCAATTTAACAAAACGGCGTTCACTGCTAACAATATTTTCTATATTCAATAAATATGTTGCTCTTAATTCATCATACAAAGGGCAATCAATAAGGAAATGTATTTCATTTTCTACAACATACACATTTCGATTGAGACAATATGAACAGAATCGGAAATCTCTTTCAATATTTTGATGTCTCCCTATTTCAATATTTAGAGCATGACTTGAGCATCTAAAATTGGCTAATATCATTTTGTATTGAAACGGTATTGATGCAGAAATGTTTGTCTCTGGCGTCAGTGCTGATTTAAACAGTCTATAACACAAAGCTTTTGGGGAACTATTGATATCCGCCATAGTCTTCTGATTATAAGTGTCCGTCAACCTGTCCGTGAACAGTTTTATGAACATGTCTACTTGTCCTATTTCCTGGGCAATCCAGGCGTATCCGAAGCCATGTTGGAACAGAAGACGTTTAACGCGTGTCGCCCACGTGGTGCGTCCGCTTTCGTCCAGGCGCAGTAACATCTCGTAGCACTGACGAGGGTTGCGGCCACGTGGCATCTGTGTGAGTTTAATCCAGTACCGTATACAACGTGACATGTATGTGACTGAGAACGGATGTCGGCCACACTCACTTAGTGCAAAAAAGTTAGCGACGTTTTGGTTGAGACATGACACTCGCTTACAAAATGTTATTTGGACTCTTTCGATCTGGTGGCTGTACTCGTACCCCCATATCTCAGACGAATAAGTCAATATTGGCTTCACCATCGCATCAAACAACTTGAATGCATCATTTAGATTGAAGTAGCCGAATTGCTTTTGATACTTGTAAAGCGTATTTTTAATGCCTTTGTAGCCTGTATCGACAGTAACTCTTTAGTCTTTGTCCACGATAATGTAGGTGTGAAGTACGAGCCAAGATACTTATAACAGGGTACGACTTCGATTTCTCTCCCTTTGTAAAACCATTTTTCGTAGCGTCTAAGGCCCCCACCACCTCTGAAGACCACGATTTTGGATTTGTCAAGGTTTATTTTCATTCCCGTTTCGTCACAGAACTTCCCGATAGTGTCAATATTGCTCTGTTAACGGTGTCGGCGAAAGTAGATACATTGTCGGCGAATAACAGTCCATATAACTCGCCCGTAACTTCGGTGACGTATATTCCATTTCGTGAATAACGCTTAAGACATGCAATCAAATCGTTAATGTAGAGATTAAATACAATTGTAGAACTCACGCAGCCTTGCTTTGTGCCTACTTTGCAGTCAAAGAAGCTAGTTAGTCCGGTTGTGATATCAGTTTGTACTTTTACACATGACTTTAAGTGGGAATAAATATTTTTAAACACTGTTAACAATTTACTGTCTTGGTTAATGCCTTTACGCTCGAGACTTTGCCACAGCTTTTCATGAACACAGTTGTCAAAGGCCTTCAAAAAGTCGACATAGAAGACATAGACACGCCCCTTCCGTTTGCTGAGGTATTTTTGAATAATGGACTGTAGACTGAAAATACTATCTGTGGTGGAATATCTAATGCGAAATCCGGATTGCGCTTCGTCCAGTATACTGTTATTTTCAGCCCAGGTAGTTAGTCTATTGCTTAAAATTTTCATGAAAACTTTGCTTAGGATATTACCAACTGAAATAGCTCTATAATTGTTCGGATCGGTGTTAGAGCCCTTTTTGAACACGGGGGTTATAATGCTCCCACACCACGTTGCAGGCACGTTTCCAGTAGAAAGAACAGCATTAAATAGTTTGTTTAAATATGGCAAAGTGTAGTCAATAGTGCTTTTAAGCATCTCTATGCATATACCGTCTACTCCAGATGAACAGGAACCTTTCAGGGCCCGAACACTTTTCAAGATTTCGTCGTCCGTTATATCGGTGTCGAGTTCGGAGTCATCACTGTCAATGCGCAGGTCATTTAATATGTTTTCTGAGCCAACGTTTAAATCTAAGGAGTCCTTAGCCCTGAAGAGCTCGCTAAAATATTCAGTCCAAGTGTTGTGGTCAATTGGCACTTGCGGTCTCTGTTTATTTACATTGCCTTTTACAGAAGCCCAAAACGCTTTTGGATTTTTTATTTTGGCTATTAGTTTATTTCTCATTTCAAGTTGATATAATAACGACTTTGAACGACACACACTTTTAAAAACTCGTTTCTTTGCTAAGTATGTGGTTAAGTCTAATGGTGAGCGTGACTTCCGGTGACGTCGAAGCGAAGCATATTTTTCGTGTTTAGCGTTATCACAGTCTTTATCCCACCATGGAGGCTGCGTTGCCGGAAGTTGCTGTCGGCCGCCTTTCACGTGCATGCATTCACCGCTCTTTTGTAAAATGTCCACGAACTGCTGTTGACTTTCAATAATGTTATTGTCATTGACCGTGTTCAATAAGGTGTTAAAAGCAGGCGCGAATGTTTCAATAAATAACGACCGTAACGTATCTTTCCACTAAAACGGCGTGTAGTTGGTTAAGTTCGATTGTGAATTCGGCCTATGTTCAAGCCCATTCCCCGGCTTGTTAATATCAAGTCTTAAACATTAACTTAGTGGAAAGTGATCAGAAATGTCTAGCAATTCTACACCAAAATCGACAATAGTTTCAAAGATATTCGACGATGCTAAGAAGTAATCCACAACACTGTTTCCATTATTAGCAAAACAAGTGTTGTCGCCAGTCAAATCTCTCCCAACTCGACCGTTTACGATGTGTACGTCTAGTGTGCAACATAATTCAATTAGTGATTTTCCGTATCTGTTACATTTCGAGTCACAATTTTGCCGTCGGCGGTCGAAGTTATCCCCAGGATATTCTACATTCTTTTGGTAAACAAAGTCTACATTGTCATCCAGAATATAATCTTGCATATGACCTGTCCTGGCGTTTTAATCCCCTGCCACAATGAGCGAAATATCATTCATGTCTGATAAAATACAAGTGAGCTTTTCTGATAAAATTTCAATACCGTTATTTGAGTTCGTGTCATATATAGTTGAACCATCTGGAGAAACATACGTAAAAAACAACACAATGTTAGTGGGCAACATAGTAAATTGTTTATCAATATAAAGAACAATGCATTCTTTAAACTCGCTATATATTCCCTTAATAACCCCAATCTCACAGAGCTGTTTTTTACGAATACAGTCACACACCCGGAGCCACGAGTGCCTTTCGATAACCGGGGACAGTCATAGTTTATATATTTTGTAGACAATAAATCGTCGAACTCCCCATAATAACCAGTATGACATTTAGACGTGTAAATTTAATTTAGGGGAAGTTTGTATCCAAGTTACTGACGATATCTGAAAACAAAGGAGTACTTTTTATCACTGTTATTTTTAGTCGTTTATACATTCGTTTGATCAGTTGTTTAACTTTAGTTTAGAAATGTGCAGGCCTGGGCCGTCAGGCTTCGCGGTAACTACGCCGCTGATATCTAACCTTTTTTCCTGAAGGTCCTAGAATAAAATGAATAATGCGGCAAAGATATACCAAATAAAAGCAAACAATGAGTTGTTACCATGGGATTAGTATCATTTCGCACAATATTCGCAGAGAGAATACTTGCTGGTGGCTGATGGCTGTTTTTGTTATTGTTTTGTTTTCATTTATTGGCCATATTACTTTGGCGCATTAAAACGTGGAGCAAGAATCAACCAACCACTATTGATAAGGAGAATGGAACCTGGTTAACTTACTCGAACGCTCTCTAATATCTTGTTCTATCAATAAATAATCACGATTGGCCTTGAAATTATTTTTATTAAACCAAATCAATATGTTCAGGCAAAATATTTCTAACTTAAAGCTATCATGGGAACAAATGTTACGCAAGTATCTGTTACGTCGCTCCTTTTCAGTTTAAATGATGTGAACTTGCAATTTTACCTATCATTTATCGCTTTATATGATTGAATTGATTTAGATCGAAACGCCATTTTATGCTACGTATTGTTTCCAAACGGCAATAGATGTAGTGAAAATGTTAAAAGAATAAGTATCTTCTTACATACACATGCACAATGTGGTAATTAGTACAAAAGACACAGGGCCAAGTGCAGTAGCCACAACATTGTCAAGCATGCTGTTAAAGACACAAAGCTGAGGTCTACTACACACTAAACGAGATATACACAACATGCATCAAACTATCTTCATTAATAAATGTTTGGATAACCGGGTCAGAACTTTGTGAAAAATGATCTCAAACTTGTCCCAATATTCATCAATAATTGTACAAGTAAGAATATAAGATAATCGAAGTCAGAATCAACTTGAAGAATGTTTTCCTTAATTATTTGTAATTTAGTGCTACAATGGACAATTGTACCAACATTCATTTAAGTGACACTCGTATTTAAACTCAATACATACACAAGTATAACGAACATAAAATTTGAGTGATAAATCTTTAACTACTTAACTAAATAATGCATTTTTTGAAAATATTATTTACTGATAACAAGATTGTTACCGTATTAAATAGCTGAAAAAGCACAAATATAACAAATCGACTATCATTTTATAAGATACAAATACCGTGTTTTCCACACCGTTCTTTCAAATTAAACACAGTATCCTTCATAAGAACCATTGTTTTCGATATTTATTTATCCTTTTCGGTAATTAAAATAATTGTATAAATTGAGGTAGATCTTATTTGGGAGTAAAAGTGCATCGTAAGTCTTACGCATTACAAGGGGAATTTCCAGAATGTTATCAAGTTATCCAGTTTGGTGATATAGTACTTAGAAAACATCCAAAAAGATTTAAAAATACTCAAAAACAAAAGCTTGTCCCTGTAGTTTTGCTTGATATATTGTCCATAAATCACAATTTTCGTTAGTATATTACGAGAATCTGTCCATTTTCATATCTTTACAAGCTGAAAATAAGGCTTACGTATTTGCACATTATTTACATTTCTTGATGTTTTTGGCCGAAAGAGGTGTTCTTATCGAGATTAATAGGCAGCATAGTCTGTCTGCAATAATGTTTAATCTGTCCATCACTGCAAGGTATAATTTCAGACCGCTTCTATTTCATCTGTCTGCTACTTTTGTATTGACGCGAACAAAGAATCACTTAAACGTAGAAAACTTTTTTATCACGCCAGACGACTTTCATCTGAACAATTCATTTATTATACGTATCTATTGTTCTTCATTTCGGATTTATATATGTGTGTTTTATACGTATTATCTACCTAAAGATATGCTTTTGTTTATTAAAACATACTGACTTAAGATTTATTTCTTTTAAGTTATCAACCAAAAACTGTAAATATTTTTTAATGAAAACCGCCTTTACATATTTCTAGCTAATACTGATATGTTGTGATTGTTTTGTCAAAACTTCTAGATCATTCAGTCGATTTCAGACACATCAAGTTCCTATATATTTGAACTTTAAATCACATTTATTTTTAAATTATATTGAACTTTTAACAATTTACTTTTCCTCTCTTAATATCATGAACAAACAAAACAGATGTCATCTAATAGTATGAAGACTTGATGCAAAAACAACTGAGCGGTTTGTAGACACCAGTCGATCCCCAAGAGACATGTATTAACGAGGAGAAACTCGGCCAATGGTATTTGTCTTACATTACGTAAAATACTGTCTGATGTTTTCATAGCTATTAAGAACTCAAGAACACTTTTAAACATCCAAAGATTTAATCATTTGTCTGACACAAAGTCGTATTTTTTTTAAAGTTAGTTATTTGAACCCAAATGTTTTAAAGCAAGAAAGGTATTATTTATAACGCTTTCTGTATTTGAAAGTGTTTGTTTTAGTTGAATAACTTGATTGTGTAACACGTTTAATGGATTATCCAATAATACCCTACATATAAATATATGAGTTGCCTCCCCTTGAAGGAAATTTGCCAATTCGCTTAAATTCATAATTTATGTTCACAATGAAACACATTTGTTCTACGGATTTTGCCAAAAAAAAGTAGGAGCGAGCAAGCGAAAAAAAAACTTTTTTTTATTTAAGGCGACACTGATTTTCATTTAAAACGTGTATTTTACATTACGGAAACTGAAAGTAACCTGAAAATTAATACCGAAAATAAATAACAACGGTGCGTCCTGCAAAATATTCCCGACAAAAAAGACTGTCAACAAATATCGGCTGTTTTGCGGTTACCCGGACCTGATTTAGTCCTGAAATTTTGGTCGCGAAGAATGTAAAGCATTGAAAAGGCGAAGTCGACGTTGCAGGTTTAAATTCTATGTAAAAGAACGTCAGAAATAGAGAAAATTCAGAAGTAAACAAAAAAAAAGTAATATGCGCGGCCAAAAAGTATGTGCGGGCGCAAGGTGCGGCAAATCCGAAGAACAAATGATCAATTTGTTGTGGCCTTAGTCACTGTCACAAGAAATTGACACATGGTCACTCATTGAATAAATGTTAGGTCTGAACATTAAAATGGTATCTGAAAGTCATTTTGGGTAGAAACGCTAACAAATGCTGGTTACAATTAGCTATAGGTGCTTGGAAAGGATATTTGTACATGTTAGTGTAAAGAAAATTTAAGTTTGGTTTACAACTCTTTCATAGTGTCGTTCTAAATTCTATCAAGACTTCTACTTCTTTTGGGAAAAGATTATTCAATATATCGTTAAAATACGTGACAGTTCGGACTTTGAATTTGTACATTTTAAAATTACAATGTAGTATTCCGAGATTAGCAGGGATGCACTGAAAAAATAATGTTAAGACATGTTTATTCATTCCTTGTAAGATTTTAAAACAGTAAACATTCTAAGGACTGTTCTCCAAATTATAACAGGGGATCTACACGGTGCAAGAGTATTGTTCACCGAGAAGTATCGTGTACCTGGTCTTTTAGTAAGTTTCACTGTTTCACACGAACACAGTGCAAGCATAGCCACTCATGTTGGTGGCAACACGGTTAAATATATCGGTATGTTACAGGGAAATAAGCTGTTATTTTCTACCTAAGTAGTATAACAAATGATTTTTCGTCGAATCAATTCGTATGCGATGAGCTTATTTATATAGATAAATGTCAATTTAATAATAAATCATATATCAGTACATAATCCACAAATATAAATCATATCTAAATTTATAGTAATTCTTACGTAAGAACTAGCTATAATTCCGTACTCTACAATGGTAATGTCATTACGATGCAAGCCCAAAATTAAAAAAAAAAAAACTTAATATCATACTCACATCCAGTGGATATCCAATAATAAAACAATATCAATTGTTCACTTTCGGCATTCGGACCGTCTCACTGTCTAAAATAATTTCGTTGTGAAATTAACCCTAGTATTTCCAGTGCCATACAAAACAATATATCCAAAACCAGTAGGCAAGCCGTAAGATTCTGTAAGAATTCTGAATCCCCAATCTTTTACATCCAGAGAAAACCGAGAACCGGCGCTTTGTGAGAATGGTGACAGATTGTAGACAGTTTGGTTTCAATATGTTTCCTTGCATGTATTACTGGTCCTCCGAGATAATTGAATATACTGTAATGATTCTTGAACAGTGAAAACTTCTACAGTAACAATTACACCAAGATAAATATATTATATAATTATATGAACATATTGAACATACGTTGTCATCAGTGTTTGATGTGCAGGCCCAGACCAATTGGCCTAGAGGAAGCTACACCGTTGGTAGTTTACTTTATTTTCACGAATAGTCTTTGTTCAGTGATTTTTTATAGATATGAACTATATCTGTAACATAAATTACATCACGTGACGTGAACGTATGCCTATAAATAGCCAACAATGAATGAATTATCACAGGAAAAACATTCAAGATTCTGTGTCTCTAAGTAAGGCGAACTATTTTTTTCTGAGCAATAAGCATTTGGCAGACTATGCGCAGAAACCATTACTGCATGAACGCATTTAAATTGTTTAATTTCGTTGGAGTATTGTGCAGCAATAGGTGCTTCAAGATAACCCAAAGCGACCAGGGTTTTTTTTTCGATAAAAGTATTCGGGATGCGCAGCCAAAAAAACAACAACTTCTGACACATATCGTGACATTTCTTTAACATGTAGACGCAATACCGTTCATATGACAAAAGGGTTAACATAAACAAGGAGTATGAATTTTAGTTTAGTTTTTAGTGTAAACTGTTTCCAAAGGGGGGGAACTGTTTTGATAAGGTCTCCAAAATTACTTAACGCTTAAATTAATTCCATACCGTTTATTTAGTTTAAACTTATTTAACTTTACAACGATTGTGAAACAAGCTATTGCAACTTATTTTAATCACTCTCGTTGGTACGATGAAATCATTACAAAGAATCGTATGTACACGTTCACGAACGAAAAAATATGCATTTAAATGTTTTACCAGAATGCTTTACGGCATTTAAATAGTATAGAATTATTTTTATAAAACAAACATGATGGCTGTAAATAGATGAATTTAAATATAGAGGATATTTGTTTATTTAAGTGTAAGATCGTATTTTATTTCACGAGTGTCACGAGAAAAAAAAACAATTCACGAATGGCGAAACCAATGAATGAAAATATAGTTTTCTAGGATCAAGAGTGGAATAAAATACGCTCTTACACTGATATACACAAATTTTCTGTTTATGTTATGCTTTTTTCCGAGTTTTATAAAGTTTTAATTTATTTTTTAATTACCCCCTTTTTCGAAATGGGTGTTATTTACGCCGCTACCCGTGGGGCGCCCCTCATGCAAAATTATAGCTGTCAATGTTTTATTTCCGGTTTGTTGAAGAAGAGTTCTCTGATATTCCGTTTTGTACTTTATTATTCGCTTGTTCTTTAGTGCAAACATTTTATGAATGAAGTTTTATAAGTGCATCCGTGTTCCAAAAATAACGAAAACAATTTTATTTTAAGCGTGGTATGAATACATCACCAAATTACTACGCCGCCATTTATTGAATGAAAGTTTGAAAGGTCGAATGCGTTGGCAAAACAATTGCGGATAATCATTGGATATAAATTATTTTTCTTAGTATAAGAGTGTGTTTCATGATACAAGAATATTCACCCATCTTACTGTCTGTTTTGCTTGAAGACAGGTTGATTTCCAGGTAATGATGAGGACCACGCTAGTTTGTTGACAAATTTAGAGGCGTGGGTAGGGTAAAAAAAATCAAAAAATCTGTAAATTGTTGCGTAAATATTCCGGTTCGTATTACGAAAACAACGACAAACAGGTCAAAATTCATTTGAACGATGATATAACATTATTTTTATGTTCGAACAGTTGTTTTCGTTTGTGATTTGTTCGGTATGAAAGCCAACGTTCGAACATTCAGCTTCAAGATCACGAAAACGGTTAAAAAAACGTGATAACCATTTTTCTTATAAACAGATAGTTGTTAATTTCCAAATATATCTTTATTTAAACTTAATTATGTATTTATTTATTTTTAAATTTCAAATATTTTATTTGCAAACATTTTCTGTTTCAAAAGTGAAGAGTTCTGTTTTGATCAAGGGCAGGTTAATATAATGGATTTAAAAGTAGTTCTGAAAGTTGATATTTTCACCTCTTATTTTGCTGTGAAAATATCAATTTAATTTAAGTGTCATATAATTTGACAAGTTACTTCTTAATTACCTACTTCACCTATTATTGTGTATGCCTCACGAAATAAACAATCATTTTGTGCAGTGTTATCGCTTTTCAGCGGAAGTGGAAACGTGATAAGATTTTTTTTTACAAAACTAAGAATGCGTTTTTACCAATAATTAGAAAGAATAACTAACAATTGAACATGAATGGCAAATAAATTGAATTAATATTTTAACTTTAGCATAGACGTCGAATTTTTGGAAATATGAACAACATAGTTTGATCAAGACGTGTGAAACAATGCATTTTCTGGCCCTACGATAGTCAATCTATACGTAATTTAACTTTATATATTGAGGTATTTTCTTCCCCCTGTTTTTGTTTTTGTCGTCGTTGGCATGCAAACACTGTAATATTAGCCATAACTCTCAACATATGTTTTTGCTCCTTAATCGACAATAGACGATTATTGTCATTTTCTAGCGTTACCTTTTTATTTTATTTAAAACGACACTGCATTTTTAATGAAAAAGTTTAAAGTGTCCGTATTAGCTGGTTGCGTTTTTTTCCTACGAGGTGTTCAATTTCAATATCATACTTTTGCACTCTTTGTTCTTTTGTCTCAATGTAAATATTTATGGGTTTTTTTAATATTTTTGACACGTTTTCTGTTAATGTGACAGTTCATTCTAACAAGAAACATTCGGATTTTCAGATAATCGTACCAATGCATATTGAAGAGCCTTGCAATATTTTTATTGCGCTTTCTCAAAGATGCAGACATGCCTGATAATAAAACATATTTTTATTATTACTCAATAACGATAACAAAGACAAATCAATTTAAAAACATAATAAATACGAATCTTTGTGTTTTTTAACTGATATTATTTTGCATTTATGCTCCATCTTATCAGAAAAACCTTAAATCAATAACATTAATTTCGCAGAAAATTAACTAGTAATGGTTATATATTTGATTTCCTGCAAAACTCCAGTCTGCATGATAAATAATAAAGATCCTATAAATGTTTATGGAGGATTCAGAAGCAATCAGATATTCATAAGTGTATCAACTCTCCAGATTTAAAAGTTGTCTTGATGGACTGAAACAATATTACGAATGTATGCGTCCGCTTTATTGCTCTTGTTTTTTTGTTCTAAAGAGTTTAAAGTTTGTCTGGTGGTATAACTGATTACCTCATACAAAGTATCGGGTCATCATTTTCCAGAAAGAAGATTTATACTAGCAGCCAGGTTGGAGTTCCATTTTTATATATCAATAAATTTAAGACCGCCACATTAAGGTTTTTATATAAAGAAGTATTTCTTTTAATCAACACCCATAGGATCCAATAAAAGTTTAGGTTGAATGCAAAAAGACCCTTAAAACTAATTGACTTTGACTTCATATTTGAATTAAATTAATTTAATATGTATCCTCGTTCAAGAAATCCAATTCATTTACCTTGCATCACAAACATCATTATACTTAAAATGGCAAAGACGAAAACATCGCGAAATTAGCTAACTGCAGTATTTTCCTGGAAACAGAGTACTTTTTCCAAGGCCATGCAGTAAAATTTGTTCTGAAATTGAATATAAAAGAGTGATTAAAATCCTAAATGAATCGGGTCTCAATAACTCTTTAAATCTCAGGAGAAATCATGGCGAAATTGGAAGACGGAAGAATCTATAATATCACTACCTCATTTATGAATAATATTGTAACTGATGTCAAAGTTATATAAGTCTTGCGCAAGCTGTTCGCTAAATATAACAAACAATGTTAAATGAGGACCAGCACATTACCAAAACGTTCATTTGGGTTACAACAAATTTCGTTTGTGAAAAATGCTGACCCCATCATTCTTAAAGTGTTGTGGCTAAAATTGGTGTTCGAATGTAAGGTAAATATGCGAAGATAGTTAAGCCTGTTTAATAAACAAAACCAACAAATAATTCATATGTTTATATAGCTTATGGACGGAAAATTATCGGAGTGTCCCTATTACCAGTATAAAATAAGAATCATAAGCCAACAGTGATTAGAATATAATCTCACTCATACCGGAATCAACTCATAAATAAATCTCCTAAACTTCAAGGGCCTCAAAAAGAATTAAACTGTCTAGATTAACGACCGTTTGGATCGTTGTTTTGTACTTTAAGTGCAAACAATTCTCTGAAGCATCATTATAATATGAGCGTGTCAAAATAAATTACGAAGGTTTACAGATATATAACACAGAGTGTCTGAGGTCAGGAAGAGATGTCGTGGTAGTTGTCTACAGAAACAAATTGTAAATGCTTCACATTTTTGTTGTTGTTGTTGTGTTTATGGTAACTTGTGAGTAATTCGTCATTGAATGCATACAATTAAAACTACATTGCCACTCCCAGTTACCTAAAATTAAAATAAGAACCTCTCATTGGCAAAATAATCAAGCTAACACAAAACTTATTTATATGAATTTCTTGTATCGTTCTTGTCAAATGTGAGTGTAAAAGAACAGTCAGTGTACTATAACGAGATTTGTGTGTCCTTAGTGTCCTTAGATGTGTCAAAATATGAATCATTGGAATATATATGTACATCCTCCAATTATGAAAAGCAAAACGTATATACAATTGATAAAAATATACAATGATAGTATATACTATATGTGTATAGTACATGTTTGAGCTGTTCAATACCGATTTATTCAATTTAATGTGGTTGACGATTATGCAATTCAACACAATTGATAATACAAAATACAGTTATGTTTAATTAATATGTGATACGGTACAACGCATACTAGTTAACATGCATACGAGAAGTAGATTTAAATAAGGAGCTATAGTTTAAGCATAACACCTAGCACATGCAACCATTACATCATAATTATCAAAGCAGCCGTAACTACTTGCCGAAGTAACACTTAACAAATACAAAACCATATATATATTAGTTGCGTTACCTCATACCCGGTCAACATTCGCTTCTAAACCAAAAAGAGAACATAGAAAAACGATCAAAAGCTAGAGCAAACGCGCTATTTTGATGGCAAAAGAGGGTATGGTCAACTTGTATTTATCTTTCTAAAAAAGGAAAAGGGATCTTTTAAGAAGTCAGAGAATGTACGACATATTTTATATTGTTTTACATGGAAATTGTTCCGGCTATATCTATTTACCCGTCGAACAATGTTCTTTTTAAGGTTGTGGAGCTTATGTTTACAGAGCGTTTGGTAACGCAACTAGAAATGAAGTTGTTTTAAATATCAATGTTATACTCGAATGGTTGCTGACACCTGTTGGAAAAAAGAGAAATGTGCCATCAGAATGAAATTTGCGCGCAATTCCGTTTTAAAATTATATCATCTGAGAGAAGATGTCTGAGTATTGCGTTTGTGTAATTGTCGTCGTTGGCGGCGTATCTTCGGTGTGCAAAATCTTTGGCATTGACTATCACCCTAAAGATATTTACATAAACGTTAGTTCTAGCTCAGTGAAAATAAGTGAGATTGCACAATTATTAATAATACAATGAAAAATACAGAGACAAGCCCAATAGTCGAAAATTAAAAACAAACCCAGTTTAGGGGCACACGGCAAGGACCCTACCGAAAATGCACAATAGACACAAACATATTATCAGCACGTACACAAATATAAACATCAAAAACAAATTATACCGCATACACAAAATCAAACACAACTAACAGACCATACCCTCATCAAAATGGCTTTATCGTTAATTGATGGGAAAGTGCGGATATGTTTTAAGCTTCATCATCGGCAGTATTGTCTCGCGCCAATATTTTCAATGTGTCTATCATTCAAGGCATAATTTAAATCCGTTCCTGTCTGCTACGATTTATGGACGCGTACCAAAACATCCAAAAAGCGTAGGAAACATTGTTTTGATATCGCCAGACCGTTTTTCTCTTTACAACATGTATATGAAAAACTACAGAAAAGGCTCAGTAGCCGAAAGTTTAAACATAAGCCCCATTTAATGATACAGGGTAAACGACAAAGACCTAGAACACAAAAACAAACAATAACAAACCAGAAACTTGGAACAACAGCACAAAACTTCACAAACAACACAGTGCACATATATTATATAAAAAAAACTGGTTATGTCCCTGAATTACTTGTTAAATCAAAATGTCTTATATCAATAAACGTACAAGAATTTGCATTTAAATCGTGACAAATGTAAAGGAAGGATAAAATTGGCATTTTCTTTCAGTGTACCAAAATTGCGATTGTTTCAAAAGTCAATGACGAACTTTCCATATTTGGTGTGTGTACTTGTATCGGCTTTTGTTGGAAATGTTTTCATGCCAATAATACTGGTCCTCCGAGATAATTGAATATATTGTTTTGCTTCAAGAACGTAGAACTCGACAGCTGTTTCGATCAACTGAGTCTGCTGTTTCATATTAGGATGTTGTCAGATGCGTTTTTACGTTTACCAAGAGGGGAAAATGACACAATATTTCGATTTAGAAAAGTTAAAAATGATAACAGTTTCTAACGATATGTTTAAATGAAGCATGTGTTTTTTATCAATGTTTTGTTGACTTCAATTTTTAAGCTCACCAGTGCTCAAGGTGAGCTATTGTGCTCGGGATTTGTCCGGCTTTCATCCGTCAGTCCGTCCGTCCGTCCGTCAACAATTGCTAACATCTCCTCTGAAACTACCAGTCCAAATTCAATAGAACTTTACAGGAAGCTTCTTTTGGTGACCCTCTACAAAAATACAACAAGGGGTCACGATTGATCAACAGCACCAACACCAAAATGGCCAACTTCCCGTTCTGCTTTAAAACAAAATCTCCTCTAAATCTACCAAGCCATATTTAATAAAATTTTAAAAGAAGCTTCCTTAGGTAACCTTCTACAAAAATACAACAAGCAGTCACGATTGATCAACAAGAACAACAAGCTTGCCAACTTCCTGTTTTGCTTTAAAAAAAAACTCGGAAGTAATATGTAGGTCAAATTCAATGAAAATTTACATGGCCCTTCACAAATATAAAACAAGGCATCGTCATCAGTACAGATATGTTAAAATTGCAATATTTTTATTAATGCTTTATCACAGAGTTGTGGCCCTTTGCTTAGGTGAGCGTTTTAGGGCTACCATGGCCCTCTTGTTACTTTTATATAGAATATGCAATTTACCAGTTGTTGTACTTCTGTTAGATGTGCATGCCAGAAGGAGTTGGCCTAGCGGGACCAATGTGCTTCCGAACGATCTTTCTTCAAGAATGTGTATGGTTATAAAGAACTTTATCTAACATATAAATTAATGAATAACGTAACGCAATTATGCCTTTTGATAGCAAACAATGAGTGTATAAAAATGATAAAACACTAAACAATGTGTAACCAATGTAAGCAAATATAGATCGGCAGAATATTCGCGGAATGCATAATTGCCTGATCGCTGTTTTAGTGTTTTGTTTTGTTGAAATATTACACAGTCTTGATTTTTTCAAGATAAAACATATCAGCCAGGTATTTGTTTGGTCAAATAATTCATTATAATGAGCACAGGACTCGGTATGCACAGCAAAATTAATGACTGCTGACACGGATTCCCAACATTTCTTGATACAATAGATAATTAATGAACCATTCACGTTTTTAAGAGCAACACAATCAACTACAAAAACCTGTAAGACTGTAAGCACAAAATAACAGGTGTACGATTATTTTGGGCCTAAATTGTTCGTTCACGATTGCAATTATTTGAGGGTTGATATTGAATTGTTGGAATTAAATTGTTAACTTGAATATGACAAAGAATTATATAATACTGAGCGGCAAAAAAATGCATTAAATGGAACAATTTCCATTAAGATGTCGCTTATGCATTTGAATGACTCAATCATCTGTATAAAATATAATAACTGCAGTTCAATAATGTTTTGAAGTACAAAGCTTTCCTACAAATATACTAGGTGTATATTAACGCAGGGTTTTCTACAGTTTGATTAGTTAAATCATGTCTGTAGTTTTATTGCTTTACGGTTGAAAAGCTAAAATGATTACGAAAATGTTTTGAAAGAGGATTATCATCTTCAATCGGTTATTTTGATGTTCATTTATTCAGTACAATTTCATTTCTTGCATGTTAATTTAACTCGGTTGTTTTGTTGTAATTTCTAGAATTCTTTTATCTTTAAAATTAAGCTTGTATATTAATGGTTATGTTATTAAACCAATCAATGTAAAATATTATACTTTTTTATTTTTCTCTCACGATTTTTTGTTAACATGACTGTTTATTCTAACTACAAAGAAAATGTAATTTCAGTTTTCACGACAGTAGCAGATATACATTATAATAAAACGTCGGTTGATAGGTTTATTGGTTTCTGAAAACGATAACAAAAAAGCCTCAATTTTAAATTTCAATCAATAATAAAAATATTTTTTTTTGTATTTTATTTCTGCTTTTAATTTGCATCGATGCTTAAGCATACAGCTTGTCTAGTGATTACCCATACAATCTTAAAATCTTTTCAATTTCACTAACATAGCCTTGTTGTGTAAAATCTCCATCCTGGACCATAACTCAATAACGGCTTTGGTATGTACATGCAATTTTGTCCACATGAAGTAACAATACTCATAGCAAATGAGTAGCAACACTTTTTCTTTAAAGTGTGTCGAGTTTTGCCCCTTGATCGTCGTGTGCTTGCATCTGCTTTTGATGATTTTGCTTTTGTAGAAAGTTAATATGTCTAATCTTATAAAACAAAACCTATCGGATTGACGAGGCGCTTACACGCGGCAAGCGAAGCAAATTTAACATTATGTGTCTGAGGAAGCAGAATACCCTAAAATATATTTCAAGCCATTGTTATTGCCTTTCGGTAATCAATAATAACCTAGTGACGTTTAAGCCATAATAATTGCAATTTTACAAATTATCTGATGTCATAATTTAGTTCTCTGCCTTCTTAAAAACACGTTATACTCAAAAGCAGTTAGAAAATATTTTTATAAAGCCTTATGTCTCACTGAAAAGCTCACTTTGCCATTCCTCTGTTTTGTGTTATAGTTAATGTTTTTTGTGTATTTGTTATCATTAAACAGTTCAACAATTTAACTAAAACAACATTAACATTGATAAATACGTATATGGTATGTTTGATCATGCTTTGTTATGAAGCATAGCCGGTAGTGTATTTTCAACATGACATCCTACATATTACTTTCGTGGTCTATTTAAGCGAAGATAAAAGTGCGTGATCCAGTGGTTAAAGTACATTTAGACTAATTATGTCAACATCGCCCTCCTGGTCGTTTTTAAATCTGTGATAAATGACTTGAGTCCAGTCTAGTTTTCTATGGAAAGAACTTTGACTGGAAAATCACGCGGTCCAATCAGATATCTCGTGATATAATGTTATCATGTTATGAACCTGTTTGTTTTGCCTTCTTTAGAAAATAATACAAGAGATATCATATAAACAAAAACAAATGACACAAAAACAAAACAAAGTATGCTTATTATGTTGCAATGGCTCGAGAGGCACACCGATGCTAAACGATGGTGTCATTCATTTAGAATTAAGTTCCAATTTGTGTATTAGTTATGTTGAATACAGCTGGTATTGCACTTGAGTAGCATGTTTACGACAACTTATGAAGTTGTATATCTTTGTTTTCATACAATGGTGAACTTGCAAAGGGCCTCAAACGATCACTTCGTATGTCCCTCATAACAGGATTAAGCTAAGCTCACTATTTTTATTTCGATATATTTGTATAATGCTAGCATTCATAAGATATTTTGGCCTTCAAAAGAGTTATCTTCATGAGTATAACAATAATCTCATGTTTTTAAGTAAAACTAAGATAAAGTAAGAAATTTGGCTTAACAAATAAGCTACTTTTGAGCTTGTTGAGCTTAAGAACTTTGAAGAAATTAGACCAGATCTGTACGCTTTGAATATCTAGTAGTACCAAAAAGTGAGCAAGTGTATATTTAAAACAAAACTAGGCAGATATATTTCAAAACGTTTCATCACAATGACCTTTTTTATTTCAAAGATGTGATCCCTTATACGATAGCATTGTCATTGAAAGTGAAGAACTATTCAACCCCTACATTCTCAAAATGAGTTGACAAAAAAATCATATGTCTTGAAATGTTTGATGAATACGCCTTTTCAGTATTTCCTTTGCTTAGTAAAATGGATAATAATACAACTATGCTTGGTCTTGTGTGAGAATTATTTCAGACACGCTCATTTGGGTGACCACAAATCTAACCAAAAACCGTTTCACACAATTGTGAAAATAGTGACATTATTCTTTTAAACTATTGTGCATGAAATTGGTTTTGAGATGCATAAGATCAAAAGCGGCAACAAGATTGACGGAAAACTATTGTTGTGTTCCGATTACCTGTCAATTCTCAGACTCGGAATCCAACAGTGTTTGGAATGTAATCTCACTCAAACTGAAATTAGCTTATAACGAAAACTCATAACCTGTATCGTTCAACCGTCAAGGCTTTAGACCGCGTCGATTTGTACTTTTGAACAGCTTCAATTTCTTAAAAAAACATTAAACATTGCGAGCGGCTCTTAGGAGAGGTCTTATCGTTTCATAAGGAATTTAATCTTATTCCAAATGTCAAGAAGGCGTGATATTTATTTAAGAACAGAAGTATAATTCGGCTGTCTTAAAAATGACTTTTCACATTTAAGGTAATAGGGTAGACATTCATGTGTGCGCATTATTGAATCTTTACATTTATAATATCCCCGCTTCACAATTAGGTTAGGTCTATAAATCAGTCGTGTTTGTCTTCACGTACATCCGTCCGTCCGTCATGTTTTGTCCGCTCCGCATATTTTTCATTCATGTTCGGATTTTTAAAGTATTTTTCAGAAGTTACCAACATATTAGTATAAATATAATATATATAGCACGTGTCCCTACGTTTTGGGTCAAGGTCACAGCAACCTTCTGAAAAAAGCATGTTTCGCTAAATAAGTCATACTTATTATAGTTTTGCGACTGGTCCATATCTTTGTCACCCATTGCCATATTTTAAATTATTTGGCTATCCGATACAACGGCGTGTTGGAATATAAACCACATTCTGGGATATTTCTTGATATTGGATTGGAGAAGTATCGCTCGTTGGATTCCAACTTTTTATCTGTAAAATAACGAAACCCTGGGTTCATGACCGCAACATAACCACTAAACCACATTCGTATACCTTCCAATCAATAAATGTTCAATGATAATTTGCTCTATTTAATTTTAATGGATTGTTTGTATACTGGGAATGTGCCCTTTATGAACTTTATTTAGTCCTGTATTTGTGTTCAGTGGTTTAAAGGTATTTTATTATATATACAGGATGGTAGCCAGTTGACTGCAGAGATCCTGGCTAAGATACAGAAGGAAGCCAGATCACATCAAGCAGTACACAAGGCAAGTACTTAAACTGGTAAAACAAACTGTTAATTACTAATTCATTCAGCAGAACCGTTATAGGTTTAAAAACAGTTATGTTAATGTTCAGTGCATAAAAAGAAACAAACGTTGACTACTAGAACAAACGATTGAGAGTAACTGCTTATTTGATGTTAAAGTGAATGTCAGTGAATTTGGTGATGATGAAATTTGTGTATATAGGTATTGGTATGGAAAGCCAGCCGGACGTGTTGACATACTGCAGGACTTATAAAAATGATCCACACCATTTTCCTGTCCAAGGGCTACCATTCTGCTGCGAATGATGTTCCACCCATAACCAGCGAGGTCCTGAGTAAGTTCATGCTAGATTAAGACCAATCTTTTTTAATAAAATCGGGGCAATATTTTTAAAGTACATGTACATGTTCTTTTCTTTTAACGAAGTCTTTATAATAGTTTGTGTTGCCTGAAAAGGTGGCATATTAGTATATCTGTTGGTGTTGGTGGCATCAATGTCATAAGCCAAACCTTGTGCAGACAATAACCTAAGTACTTTTATATCATTTGATAAATCGTTATGTACTCACAAATCATTTTTAGAGATTGCTAGCTGAATAAATATTACTTAGTATGTACTTTTTCTATTTTGGACATATCATAAGCTTCATCATTCTGATCATCGCCAGTAAATGTCAGTCTGCAATAACTTCAATGCGCCATTACAAACAACCGCTTCTATTTTATGTTTCTACTACGTTCTACTACGATCTCTGGACACGTACAAATAATCCCTTAAAGCAATGCATATAATTTGATTAAAGCTAGGCTATTATAATCAATTAAAGACAAGTATTTAACTGCGTGCAATTTTTCTCATTTTGGAATATGCAACGTCTTATATAGGTTACATGTACAAGTACGAGTGAAGAATAACAAAAAGTTCCAATTGTGAATACATCTATTATAATGAAAATATCTACGTTATAATAAGTTGAAGTTACTTTTTTTGTCGAATAAAATAGAATGGTTCTGTAATCATCGAAAGATGTGAACTTACAAAATAACACGTACAATCAACCGATTAATAGTTATTTGAGAATCTTCTGACAGACCAAACTATCTGTTACAATCAAAATCACATTTAGATGCATGTTTTGTTCATATTTTATATTTCCTTTCTCCCTTCATCTCATGAACTTTCAAAACAAATTTCACTTAAAATGATGACACGATACAAACAAATATTCGGAGTGGTTCTCAAACATTGATCAGGCCCACGAGACATATGAAAAATGGTAGCTTTAAGAAACTCTGTCAAGTGTAACTAATATCACATAACTTGAAAGGTGAATCAAACGTGTTTTCTTAACCGTTAATCCATTTGTCACGGCAGACCGACAAAAACAAATACGATTTTTATCTAGTTAAGGTATTAGAAAAACATTTCCGTACGTCATATTGTTTATTGTTCGATTCATAGTTTGGTACATACTATTGGAGAACAAAACATAATACAAAAACAACTTCAGGAAGCTTTGATTCTCCCAAAAAGTCTACATTCCCTACATGAGCTTGTTTGGAAGTGATTCATTGAACTATTGTAAAGAAAGGTCCTCTCTGAAACTAATGAACCTGTAGTTTCTTTGATATACTGATATTTAGTTTTTGCTAAGCCATTTGACTATTTAAAAGAGATAAAACATTCAGCTTTTATTTACTTGCTACTTACTTCTTTCATCTATTTTTGAGAATAGAAAATAAAAATAGAATATAGAAAATCATGTTTTATAGGATTCTATTATGTCGTAATGAGATAACTATTTTTATTGTTGATTGAAATACTTTAAAAAGTTATAAGTTAAACTTATGATTGGTCTTAAACTAAGGTTCGTCAAAATATTGACCTTCATTTCAACATCTTAAAGACTATGAGAGTATATTCTTCTAACAGAGTCAAAACAAGAACATTCTAATCAATCTGCACTCTTTATCAAACCGTTCAATACAGTAAGCATGCAACCATTGAGTAAACGATCTACTCTGGTGCGTAGACGATAACTTTCTAGATATTTCAGTTTGTTAATTTTTAATCACAAAATAAGAGCGAATACATTTTAGTAAGCGGAACTGACTTCGGGCTAGTGAAAATTTCAATTTAATAGTGTGGAAAAAACAATAACGTCGGACACTGGTATTTGAAATGTCTTTCTAATCTTGTTGAAAGATGATATTGTTTCACGCTACGATAGACACATCTCACCATTCAATAATTCATCTAACAACTGGCAACTGTGGCATCAGTAAGAATTCAGTAAGTCCTCACAGAATATCCCCTCAAATTTACATCTGTATGCGAGTAGCTATGTGTATTTTGGTCATCGTACTATAATAATAGAAAGCGTTGTATACAGTGCTCATGTTGAGAGTAATAGATGAAGTAAGTTGTGGAGAACATTAAGACCTCTTCAAAAACAAAGTACTTCTTGACCCTATGTTTTATCGTTCTTTTGCGATACATTTGATAGCGATTTCAAGTTAATTAGTGAAGAACAGTATATCGAACTGATTTTTTTATGGATGTTATCAAAATCTGTTTAAACTCGTACAGTTTTGATATGTTTGGTAGTATACAACTTCTGATGCAGGCATAAACGGAATTTCACTGTGTACCCTAATAAAACTCATTATCTGTTCATTCTCCTTAACACAGTAATACCACATTTAAATATCTCTTTCAATTACTTATGCATCCCCTGTGTCTTGCCTTTCTGTCACAACAGGGTGACAAATTTATGTGTATTGCGACTAGGGATGTGTTAAAAAAATGGCTGCACCTGTCATGCTTTGGCAGATGACTGACACCAGAAGGCAATGAAGATCAGGACCAACATCCGTGTGCAATTCGCAGGATATTTGGGGGGGGGGGAAAGGTCATTTAATTAATTATTAAACTATACCTTTAAAGGCATAATGCTAAGGCATAACAGGCATTAAACGCGATAAAATCAACGTATAAAATGGCACAGGCTGACCACACACCAATTGATATATTTGTGTAAATACACGTTAAGGTCATCGGAACAGGCGTTCACCAGCAATTTAAACTAATATATGGGTACCCAGCCTCACACTTATCCGATCAATGTTTGACCCACTCTTCATATCAATTATCAATGATCATCGGAAGTGTTGTGTGTCTGCTATAATCTGTAATATGTCTAAAAAATAATACAATACATAACTTTAGGCCCTATCGATATTATCTGTCTGTCCATATACAGATGCGTACAAATATTTGCGCTTGAAGCGTGTTAAAAAAATTAATTCAAGCCAGATTACATTCATCTATATAAGAGGTGTTTTTATCCGTAAGTAAGATGTGTAAGGTGGTTAGTGTGGTTAGTTTGGTTTGTGATCAAAACGATTAATACTTCATCCTATCTAACTCTTTGGCTGTTTTTTTCCGTGGTCTATTTTGTAAACCAAAAGCATTGTGACGTCATAATTGCCATCTTATTTTAAATGAATCAACCGGAGTATTGAATGCTACTTTTTATCTTTATAATGGAATGGAAACTTATATCTGCATGTAGATAAATACCGGAAGTCGAAATACCTTTATATTTCATCGAAATTGAAAATTACTCTCTATTTAATGTTGCCGTTTATAATTGCTCATAATTATTCATTCAATTCCTGATGCTTATTCGCACAATTTAGACCTTTAAATGTGACTGTCCTGTTTTATAAACCTCCCCGATTCCTTAATGATTTGACCAATCAATGCACCCGAAATAAAGCCTTATTTAAATACATGTATGCTGAAAATAGTTTGCCATTTAGATCCAACGTTTAACACAGCTCATATAAAACTATAATTATGTCAATATTTTACTCATTAATACGAACACAAGAATAAAAACATTTATTTAGTCATGTACATTTTCTACCGTTCACGTACGCATAAATTTCCAAACATGTCTTTTCAACATGTATTAAAATATGTACATTGTTCACAGTTCAAATATGCATACATTTTGTTAACGTTTACATTTACATTTACAAATGCTGTCAATCAAACCGAGACTGCTATGTTCAAACCTCTGATGGGTTTTTTTGTGCTTCCTATGGATACTCTATGATGTATTTTTTAAGGGTAAGGCTGTCATAGCTTTCGACACGTTGCTTTGCAATTATTTTTAAGGACTCCCCCACTGATAACAGACTGTCGCTTGCAATATCGGGAATTATAAAAGCCTGTAATCAGAGTGGTCTATGAACACATATAAGCTCTTCCGGGACCAGGAGGAGACAAACACAGTCGGAAAGGCTACAATTTTAACTATATAATATAAACACTACAATTTTTATGTGAATAACAGGTTACTTTCAATGTGTCTGTATTATAAACAGGCGAATTTATTTTAATGCAAAGGTGAAGCATTTGACAATATTGACTTTCTCGCCAAGATAAACATTAAATATTTCTGAGAAAGACATTCATCTATATTGGGTTTTCTGAATTGGTTGGTTACTTGTTTGAACAGAATTGCATATTATGGTTAACTGTTTTGTTACGAGAAATGAGATCATAATAACATAGAACGATGCTTATTGTTCTTGTTGTTTTCAATGTATTATCATAAATTGAATGAATTACGCACTTATTACTTACGTCCTGTCTCATAGGCTCATGACATTACATCTTGCAAAATACGTCATGTGAAACGTTACGTATAATTACCTGCGTAGTATATCACTGGTAGTCTGAACGTTGAAGCATGATCTTGTTAAATGAAATATCTTGGCCAATAAACAAGATCATAAAATAGCCATGGCTACACAATACCTTAGTCAAAGTCAAAACGTATGCTGATCTTTGCGAAAAGATGTATTTGTCCCCAAGAGACAAATTTGAAAGAGATTGATCTCAGTTTCAGACATTCTGTCAACAACGTTCAACTTAACAAATTGTTTTGAGGGCTGGGCATGCTCATCCATCCTAGTATTTGTTCAATCGCATGTTGCCGCGTATTCTTGCTGATAAATGATGTAGTTGTGTGTGTCTTTTTTAATCTCATTGTCCTACACTGTGCAATCCTCACTAGCGTCACCGATGTCAAGTGATGGGGATGGTCTTATTGTTTTTATTCAAATTCATTTCCACGACAGATAATAAATATTTCTTCAAAAGATTTAAACCAAGTAATTTCGACAATGAGATCAAGTAACATGCATTTCTTAAAATATCAAGCTATGTTTGTACCTGACTACACATATTTTTTCTGCTTGTCAAGGGGAACAATATGCAGGAATTTGTTCGGTTTGGTGTTTGCTTTTATTCATTTTGCTATGTAACAATATCACAGGTCAAGGTTCGAATGTAATTGACTTATACAAGTACAAACTTATTCAATAATTTTATGTTATATGGTTTAAATGTGGGAATGGATGTTAATTACTTCAAAACGTAATTTTTTATGGCTAATAGCGTTACTAACGCTTTAAGAAAAATGCATAGAACATCATTTTATGATCATAAATATGAAAACATGCGATCTGATTTTGGTCAGAAGTCTAACATCAATGGTTTCCATGCATTCTCGAAAAAAATTGGCTCCTTCTAGTACAAAAAAAAGATAAAATGTTGTCCAAACGTTCAATCTGTGGGACTGCAGCTTTAATATTCGTTGTGACAAAGTCGAAGTATATGTTTTTGTTGTGGTCCGTAACACGGCATATCCAATTCATCATCAGTCAATCACTATATATACAACTATTTTATTGCATGTTTAAGGGATTTAGTTTTACATGGCGTGTTTGACAATACAAGGTTGTCAGGTTAGCTTCCACATCGCTTACAGATCTGGAGGACCCCGAAGCGACAGTAGCGATGTGTTTATTCCCTCGCCTGGTTCCCGGCCTAGAATCAAATCATTCCATCCGACTGTATTCTATGGTAAAAGCCATGAGGCGTTTGTGGAAGTAGCAAAATGTTGAAATCAACTATTCCTGAATCTATTCTGAGGTTAAGAGTCGTGTGTCTTAAAGGAAGTAGCATTGTGTTTTAGTAACAAATGACAGTGGATATTTATTTATTTAAGTGTAAGATCGTATTTTATTTCACGCGTGTCATAGAAAAACATATTTTCACAAGTGGCGAAGCCACGAGTGAAAATATAGTTTTTCTATTATCACGAGTGAATTTAAATACGATCTTACACTGAAATAAACAAAAAAAAATCTTTTATGCTTATTTTTCGGAGTTTTATTATTTTTTTCTTAATTACCCCCTTTTTGAAAAGGGTGTTATTTACACCGCTACCCGTGGGGCGCCCCTCACGCAAAATTTTAGCTGTAAACTTTTCTATTTCCGATTTGTTGAGAACAAGTTCTCTGCTATTTATTCTTATAGTTTATTTTTCGCTCGTTTTAAGTGCAAAGCTTTTATGAATAGTAATCAATGAAGTTTTATAAGTGTAAATATGTTCCAAAAAATAACGAAAACACTTTGATTTTAAGCGGGGCATGAATACATAACCAAATTACTACGCCGTCATTTTATGAATGAACATTTGGAAAGTCAAACGTGTTAGCAAAACAAATGCGGATATTCATTGGGTTTTAAACATTTTTCTTAGTTTAAGACTGTTTTTCATGAAACATGGATATTCAGTCATCTTACTGTCAGAGACCAGCAACGCGTTCAGAAGAGATGTTTGCGGCAAACGTTTGCTGTTTGAATTCCCGCTTAACGTGTATGCGTTGCGTTGCAACAGAGATACAAAACAAAACGTTTGCGAGCGTTTTGTTAACGCTCGCCTTACTGAACGCCATGCAGTCTGTTTCGCTTGAAAACAGGTTTGTTTTCCAGGTAAAGAGTGAATGCCACGCTAGTTTGTTGACAAATTTTGAGGCGTGGGTGGGGTAAAAAAAATATCAGATTATCTGTTTGTTGTGTGCATTTTCCGGGAGGCTCGTTTAACGTATTACAACGACAGACATTTTAAAATACATTTGAACGATGATATAAAAATATATTTTGTTCGAACAGTTGTTTTCGTCTGTAATTTGTTTGGTATGAAAGCAAATGTCCAACATTCGATAAGCTTTAAATGCAGAAAACGTTTGAAAAACGGGTTATCCGGTAATAAACGGTAATTTGTTAATTTCCAAATATTTATTTATTTAAATTTATTAAACATTTCTTTAAATTTTAAACGATTTTTTGCAAACATTTTCTGGTTCAAAGTGAAGAGTTCTGTTTTGACAAAGGATTTTAAAAGTTGTTCTGAAAGTTGATATTTTCACTCCTTATTTTGCAGTGAAAATATCAAATTGATATTATCACTGTTGTTATTTTACTGATAAAACCCCATATTTCATCGACTAGCATGAAAGAAACTTCAAACTATCCTCATTCTTAAAACAATTCATATCGTACATACTTAAGGAAATTGTATAAACCGAAGATTGCTATCAATTGAAATACAGTTATTGTGTATCGTAATGGCTTTTTGGTGTTCTGAAAAGGAAACATGACGTGTCCTATCATTCCAATCTCACAGCAAAAAAAGTTGCTTCGTCTGAATTGGATTTTTAAGGTTTTGTTGGTTTGCCTGTTTACATAAGAGCATGTCTGATCTTGTCTATTGAAGTAAAGTTTAGAGATTTTCATACTTTAGGCGTCCTATGTAAGACTTAACGTGACATATTGTAGAGTTATTTCAGTGACATATTGTAGAAAAACCTGAGTGAAATAAGGGTAGCTTCCTACACCTTATGACATTGGCTCCATTAGCAAAAGTGGTTTAAAATACATTTCAATGTTATTTTTATCGGTAAATGTTGGGTTCATGTTTTAATAAGTATTCATTCATTGCTAAAAATTTATCAACTTGTGTTTTTGACAAAAAAAAAACAAATGCCCTTTGTTGTTGAAATGGATAATCTGAGTAAATTGTCTTCACTTTATAAGTTTAAAATTGAGGACATAGATCGGTTCACGAGTTCTAAGATTAGGCAGTTTTATTGTGTGAACAAGTTGCGCAACAGTTAGGAGTTGAAACAGATTGACACGATACTGCTCAAGCTCTATCAAAACCAGGAATCTAATTGAATGATTTTGTGAAATCTTTGAGAAACATTTGTCTAGTCGCAGACTGACATTTCATTGTTAGATTCGCTGACACATGATTAGCGATCTTTTACTCCACATATGTTATATCTATTTTCGGAAATTTTGCATTTTGGATTGACACTATCTTTGGCAAACACTATGCATTGTTATGTTTAGTCTCAATGTTACTTAGTTAATTGCATTAGGGGCCGTGTTACAGGAGGTTTCTGATAACCCAATAAGACATTTTTTTCTAAAATGCAACATTTCAACAATTAAAAGTTAAGATAAAAGATATATATATATATATTAGGTTGATTCTGTAATACGACCATTGGACATGCCATCACCATCAAAATAAGCAGAACCATGCAACTAAGAATACAAATTTCGTGGATGCAGTTACATGTCATACTTATGCCCATTTTAGCAAATACGTATTATAACATTGAATGGAATTAGGTTTTACTTTGATTCATTTTTAGGAATACTATACAGAGACAATACTGTGTCTATCAAGATCACTAATCGACACATCAAACTTCTAAGAAAATTTATAGTTATAGTTGTTACATTATTAAAAACTAAACTCATCAATTAATACATTACCTTAATCCGTCGTGATTTGTTTTGGTTTGGGGCAGTAATTATGAGTTTCTTCAGGACAACGACATTGTTATGACAGACCGTTTTTCAATATCCTAAAGCTCTACTTTCCAGGAAGTTATATTAACTGAGAGTTAAATATCCAAGAGAAATAGATGATAGAAACTGCCAAACGCCATCCTATTAGTACATTCGTAACAAGGAATTTATATATCTGTTGTATTTTTCTATAAGTATTTCGTTATAGATTGAATAGTAACAGATCTTGGCGTATTTGACAAACTGAACACCATGTAGACTTTACATGTTTTTAACCAGGTTTTCACAGTGAATCCTGGTTATTAGAATGATGTACGTCGTTGTTCGGTCGGGCGGGCGATTGGAATGGCGGGCGGCGTCAAACTTACCTTTGAAAATAAATAACTTTAAGTAGGGTTGACCTTTCTTGATTTAACTTGGTATTAAGGAAATGTTTATGTATACCTTTCTTGGTATGCGTTTGGGGACCTAGGGTTAAAGTCAAGGTCACTGTTTTTAAACATAGAAAAAAGACAGTACTAAATAACTTAAGTTAGGGTTGACATAGCTTGACTGAACTTTGTATTAAGGAAGAGTTTATATAGACCTTTCATTGGATTCCATTTAGCGCCCCTGGGGTCAAGGTCAAGGTCATTGTTACTAAAAATATAAAAATGGTTGACATTATTACATATAAATGTATCAACATTAAAAATCATACAATTCAGTAATCGGCATTTAAAAATATTGATGAACTGAAAATAGTACTATCGCAAACCCTTTATAGGTATAGTGCGAGAATATAATTTGGCTATGTTATGCATATACATGTTGGAAGAATTATTTTTCAAGAAACGACTTACAAGCATACCATATACATTATTAAATATCTAAAAATGAAGGTTATATAAAAGTATTATTTGACAGTAAAAATCGCTAAGGTAAAAGTTTCGGTCCTCGGGAAATACTTCGAGATAAAGAACATTTGATATAACCGAAAACACAAAGCTTATAACCTTACCCAACACATTCAAAAGAGTTTGATTTAACGAAAATATCGAGAAAACAAAGTTCTTCATGACAAGTTTTGATTGTAAAAAAAATAACATAACAAACTTACTTATTACGATGCATCAGTTCATAATAATTTGGCTTATATAATCATTAATAAAGTATAGCAAATCTTAAATGCTTCCAATATATATTCACCTAACATTATGTGTATTAAACTGTATAAGTTTAGACTGAATAGGCCAAACTTTAGAATTAAGATTATGTCTTGTATTATTGTGTCTTATGAACATATGGCGTAGGCTTAAATATTAAGCGTACTCTAATTCATTAGAATCACAATGACAATGACGGAAGGATCTTTCTAGTATGTGTTATCTACAATTTTCTATTCTTAAATAATGAGAGCGCATACATAATTTTGTAATGGCAATCTTAAGATTTCTTGACGTGATATTGTCTAAACAAGCTTCTGTTTCAAAAGAAGTTTCATGTTATCTGTACAAAGTTCAAACACCACTTGCATTGACATTTTCCTTGCCATTAGTCTAAATACTCGTTTATAAGACTTTGTTTGAAAAAATACAAAATAACCAGAATTCATTTCCTTTCATATTGCAATATACACAGAATTTCCAGTGTACTCAGTTGATAAATAATTTTCGAGAACCACGGGTGTTTATTTGAGGACAGAAAGTACTTTTAGAAACTTAAAATATCAAACAAACCACACATCTTTGCTGGAATTAAAACATATTAGAAACATATCAGTGAGGTTAAATTTTTGTTAATTTGCTTTAAATACTTTAGAAATCATATTTCTTTGGGATGAGTTAGGGAGAGGCCTCCCGGCTGCAGTTTGTTTGATTATGTGTTTTTCGTTTTTAAAATTCATCCTCAAAGAGCTTGTTTTACTGCTTGACGTCTCAGTGGAGATGACAAGTAACACTTCAAAATGATCTCAATTTGCTAATGATATCCCATATGGCATATAGTTCAGGAAATTGTATTTATTAATGATCAACGATAGGCATTTACGGAACAATGTTACGCTATGGCAACATTGCTGCTTAGATGCCCTATAAAAACATACTTATTTACTTATTTCTCTTTGGTATTTCTACCACGATTTGGCTGTTTCTAGTTATATAACTATTGTTTTCCATAAAGGCCCATAAGCTAATGTATAAATCAAGTTCATAAGTTTAGAAATTATATTTTGTTTTTTTAAAACTATTGTAAAATGTTTGAAGATACTTTAGCCTAACATATACGTAATGAGAAAAACACAAACTTATTTAAATGTATTTATTAATAATTATTGAGATTTTCGCCTTGTAATGGTTATTGGGGCCTGAACTTGTTCACCAAAACCCATCCTCGCCTTTGTCCCAACATTTATTGAGCCACCCTTCAAAACCCCTCTTGCCTCGAACACAATGATCTTCTTTTGCTTGTTAAAAGCTTCAACATTCTGATCATCGGACGTGTTGTCTGTCTGCAATAATTTGTGGTGTTTCGATCAATGCATGACATAGCTTCAAGCCTTTTTCTATTATATACCTTTTCATTTTACGGATGCGTACAAAGAATCGTGAGGCGTATAAATGTTAAATTACTTGATTGGCGCCAGATTAAATTCATCTGTATTTGACCTTTATAGATCCGCAAAGTTTCCTCTTTTCGGAATTAAATTGTCGTGGTTTATATGCACGAATTAGTATATCAGGTCGAAAGGCATGCTTTTTGAAGCACTACGGACTCAGAGTATTAATATGTATTCGTGTATTGGTAAAAAATCAACACAATTCGACTTATTCATCAATCTTAACATATTTTTCTTCATTTAATACTTTTATAAATAAAGAAACGGAGAGGTTCATGTACTTTGAGAACACCTTATTTCATTATATTAACTAACTGAGCAAGAGTAAAATGTTGAAACAAAGTGACATGATACTGATGTAGTGCTATCAAATCAAATAATCTCATTGAATGAACTCGTAAGATCTTGGTGGAAAGAATGTCTAGTCGCACACAGACATTTAATTTTTAGATTCGTTGATACAAGATATTCGATGTTCTGCTCAACAGATTGATTTAGTTTATTCTCTGAAAAGAGATATATCAGATCAAGTACATTATTTTTTGCATTTTGGATTGTCACTTTTTTCTGCAAACATTCTAAAGAATTATATTCAACGTTCCAATTAAGTAAACAAATGGGTGGAAAATTACGTTCCAATTAAAAGCAACCATTATGTGCTTTTAAAATATTTTAGAGACTAAATGTCTGCAAGATTCATAACATTCTAACAATTCAGATAAAATATTTGAAACAAATAAGTTGATTCTGTAATATTGCCTAAGACCATGTCATCACCATCAATAAACATAATCATGTAATCAAGAGTAATAAGTTCATGAATGCAAATAACGAAATTGTTTTATTTTTATTTTTTTTAAATGGTAATACTTTGATTTATTAATGGTGATTTCCCTTCTTGGAAGTGAAATAACTGTTTTCATGTAGTTCAGTTATGGTTAAAGTCATAACATTACTTAAGTATGTACTTATCCATCAAATGCTTATTTCCTTGTGACCCGTTTTGTTTCTGGCATCGGTTGCTTAATTTCGATTAATTCGTAAGGAAATTTATCTTCAGGCAAATGATACTGTTTTGACAAAACGCTGACAAATAATTTCACCCAGGTATTTTAGAGCATAAAGACAACAGCTAAAGGCTTATACCTGGCCCAGGTTTTTCAAACATATTTAAGTAAGTACTCAATAACCTAACTCACTATACCATTTTACAGCCTACCATGGTTCAAAATATTAAATGTTTATACGCTTATATAATCATATTTTCTTCTTGATAACATTGCAATGAGTCAAAAAATAATTATAGAGCTAAACAAATAGTTGTCTAATTACTGGTTAAAATACTTAATTTAACTGTTTCTGATATGCGTGTGCCCCGAACCACGCATACCATAAATGTACGGGGGAAAATAAAAGGTAGCACACACAAAAAACAACAACAAAAAACTGTTTCTTATATTTAAATACTAACAAATGAGTTATTTCTTTGTATATGTATGCCATACTCTTGTACTTATAATAGATGTATAGGATTTGTCACGAGTCGTCATATAATACACAATTTGTTATGTTTATGAACAATTGGTGACCTTACTTTCATATTTCCTGAACGAATTTAATACAAAAATGTATCATATGAATAATTGTGACACATTCTTTTTATTACATGCCTTTACCGGTTAAAAATGTCAAAACAAATAGCCAAGTGTTTCACCTGGCCCCAATTTCTCGAAACTTCTTAAGTCCCTTATAACAGGATTAAGCTAATCTCACTATTTTTGTTGTTCTATAAAGTGTGTTTTATTAACTTCTTCAAGAAATTTTAGAAATTATGTAGGAATGATTTGTATGATTATCAGAATTAACCATTTTTCATTTATCAAAATCCATTTTTAGTAAGTATTTTGGCTAATTGGAATAAGCGACTTAAGCCTGTTAAGCTTAAGATGTTTCGAGAAATTGGGGCCTGATGATAACTGATGCTTCAATACCACAAATCAATGCAATTTCATGCGCTATTGACATTACTGAAATGAAGCATCAGGAATAAAACAAAAGGTTTTTCCGATTATTTTTATTTATTTTGTAAAAAAAGTTAATTGCATACTCAGATGATATTCAGAGAGAATTACAAGATAACAGTTTATTTTAAATAAAGATTACTTCTTATTAATATATCTTTATAATGTGTTATATGTGCATGCCCCCATTTCCTGTTTAAACACATTAAGTATCAAACGTTTTTGAAAATGTTTTAAATGGACTATACACCAGATTGGCACCAAAAAAGGTTTTTTTCTGTAACAAATCTCAAGACAATATTATTCAATAAATTGTTTTACTCTTTGATATCATAATTGTAAAAAAATACCAAAATGTAAAAATAAATCGAGTCGGAGACCGGGTTCGAACCGGTGTCGCCAAAATTTATGTCCGGTGCTGTACCTACTGTGCTACGAATGCTAAACCGTTGGAATATTAAGCTATATACATAACTTGGTAATATCACGTGATACCTTCGACTAGCCAATCACACATAATTCTACTAGGTAGACATACCTAGTAATCTTTTTAATACGAAAGAAAAGCGAAATAAAAATTAACTGTAAACTATGTGGTACTTCATTTAGTTATTTTAAATGCATTGTAAAGATCGATACCAAGTTTATGTCAGTTTTCGACGATTTTCTTTTTTTCGCTATTTCATTATACGATGTATAACCCCTTTAACGAATCAAAGTGTAAGATTAAGAGGGAAAACGAACTATTTGAAACAATGTTCTCTTTATAATGAAAAATGAGAATTGCACTTTGAAATTTGCAGCAATATTGGCAATTACTGCTTTGTTTAGGTTTTTGTTTTATTCGTTGTGTATATCATATAACAAATGGCATTCTGACTTCATAATCGTCATGTCATTTCAAATAAATGAACCGGCATAATTGAAAGCTTCATTGTGCGTTCATAATACAGAATGGTAACCAATGCCCGCAAGAGCGTAAAAACAACCAGTGAAAATAACGATATTTCACCAAAAACCGAATTGAAAGAAACTGAAAATTAAGAATTTAGTGATAGCTTTCAGTATTACTAACGGAAGAGTTAGTAACCGAAAACAGAATCAAATAGAATCCGTGCCTTTTTCCATAGTGATTTTCTTTTCTTAACCAATTGCCAAATGCGGGAGATGCTTATACGATGTTAGGCTGATGTTATCGCCCATTGTATGCTGTCATCGCAATTTGGGTTGCTTTGCATGAACGCACACATAGGTAATTATCTCAGCAACTACTTGATGTATTGCATTGAGATTGTATACAATTTGTCAACGATAAAAAAAAAACTAATCAAGTTGGATAACTCTATTTTGCAAACAATGTAAATGGCTCAGTATAATTCGACTTTGACATTCTGGTAAAGGTTGTGTAAGTTATCTTATTTAACAATCAGCCATGAATGTTTAACAAAACCTTTGCAATCCTTATACTTAAATCGGCAGAAAATCCTAGTGCGGTATCTCTGTGACAGCTCTGTTTTTATTCAAATTGCAGAAATGTAGCACCCGGAAGAATTTATAACAGAAGACACATCCGATTATTGTACTTCCGTTTATAAGTGATTGCATACTGAGATGAAATCCAGTAAGAAACGCTTGCTTGAAAATAAATCTTCATTTCGTGTACAAATATGTTCCTGTGTAAACATATTAGTATCAAACATCTTTTAAAAAGGTTTTTTTACGAATCAAGAGGTAATAATTTCATGTGTTCCCTCAAATATTGAGAGGGAAAACGAACTCTTTGACACAATTAACGCTTTAAATAATAGATTAATTGAAAGTAACATGTATGACTTATATTGAGGAATACTGCCATTTATTGCTTTGTTCACGTTTCTTCTGTTAATTGTGTACATGTTGTCTATAATTGTCTTTGTCTTCAGCATTCACTGGTATTTTGTTTGAATTATATGTTTGTGCTGCTTTGTGTGTCCAATTTTGTTTGTTTGAATTTTAGTTCATGTGCCTTGGTCATTTTACAAGATCATAGAATGTCACTGGGTACACAATACCTCCTTCGTAGCCAAAACGTATTTTGAGCCTCCTATCTTAACCCCCCAAGTCCTCATTTCGTAATTCGTGTAAATACTAGGGTTCCAGAGTTCATTGTGCAAAAACGTTGCACTATAGAGTGTAAATGTCATTTATTTTATAAAATGACGTAATATCAAAGTACATGATAATATCAACTTAACATAATACGTTTGCATAAGGGGGACAACAATCCGCAAAAAACAACATATGAATGTTACCATTCAAGTTGACGCCAAAATCAACTCATGAATGTAAACATTACATGGCCAAGTTATGGTACGTCAGAAAAGACAAAATGGATTAGTCGAAAAAACAAAATGTAAATTTACAAATTGTCTGCTACATCCATAAAGGATAATTTGAAACTTTCCTGGAAGTTCAATAATCACTGTCGTTAACAGACATTTTGGCAACAAAACTATCTCTTTGGAAATTCCACGAAAACATGTATTTGTCCCCAAGAGACAGACACGAAATGGATTGATCGCTGTTCCCGATCTTCTGTCAACAACGTTCAACTTAACAAATTGTCTTGCGGGCTGGGCATGAGAAATTATCCTTGTGTTATTTAAACCGAACTGTGTGTTGACGCGAATTATTTTTGATTAAAGTGTGTTAGTATCTGTGTATACTTCAGCATGTTGTCTTAGTTTATGAACTCACTTCTCTTTGCTGTTCAATTCTCACTGTCGTCACGTGTATCACGTGATGATCCAAAGCACGTGATAATAATCAAAAGCACATGACCACGTTCAAAATCATATTTATTTATGTACGTTTTTTCAAATGTATTTCCAAGTTCAGATAAGAACTTTTATTTCTTTTAAAGATTTAAACAAAACAATTCGACAATGAGATAAAATAACATGTGAATAGCCAATTAAAATTCAGCTCTTTTTTGTATCAAATATTTCCCTGCTCATCACTGCGCTTTGTGAATAATATAAGGGATATTCGAAGAGACAGAGTCATAGACATCCATCTTTTTACCAGTCAATCATTATATAAAACTGTTTAAGGTTTATGTTTAAGACCATGGAGCCTCAAAGAGCTCTATTCTGACATGTCGTGCTCGATAAGATTCGGAGGACCCAGATCCGACAGTGACCAATGTATTAATTTCCTTCACCGATTTCCAGTCTAAAGGTCAATCTAGTAACTAAACTAAACTCGACTCTAATCTATTAAGGCGTTATGAGGTCTTTGCGGAAGTAAACAACAACTCTTCCCAAAAAAATTCCAAGGAGCCGTGAGTCTTCTGTAGAATTAGCATTTTGTAAGAAGCAACAATTGATACTACAACCTGTCCTCATCCTAAGTTTTCCCATATGGCACATACTTAAAGAAATTGTATTAACTGACAATTGCTATCAAATGTCATGTTGCGTAATGGTGTTTTGCTGTACTAAAAGAAGACACGACATTTTGTCATTTCAGTCCCAAATGGTTACAATATACGTTAATGCATTTGTTTTGCCAAATTGTAATGGCTATCTGTGTTTAACTCATTTGACTTTAATGATCAAAGTAAACCATAGATGATTTGTGTACATATAAACAAAAAAAACAATATTAGGCGCTATGTAACTGGAAAATTTGTGGTCACATGGCTACTAATTGAAAAAAAAAACATTTATAAATGCTTCTTATTTTAATATGAACTTAAACCAGATGCTTTTGTTTCGTAAGATCAGTCCAATGAGTTAACTATTATAAAGCATTGAATTAAATTTAAAAAAAAATATATCAACCTATTGTTATTGTCATTGAAATCTGAGTAGACTTTTCTTCATTTAATACATTTACAAATTGGGAAGTGGAGAGGTTACCGTGTTCTAAACCATCCTGTTTCATAATATAAACCAAATGAACTAGAGTTAAGAATTGATACATATTAAAATAATGCTGGTGTAGTTATATTAAATCCAATAACCTAATTGAAAGAATTTGTGAAAAAACTTGGGGAAACAACTGTCGCACACAGACATTTAATTGTTCTGCCCGTCAATCTGATATTTTGTTCAGTCTCTGAAATGAATTATATCAGTATTCTTGCTCTGAAATTTGCATTTCGGATTGTCACTTTCTTCTGCAAACACTGTACAATGTGTATGTTTGTTTCTTGTTCAGTGTTACTTAGCGGTTTGCCTTAGAGACATCATTACGAAGCTTGTGGAGTTGAGCTTTCATCTTTTCCGCATTTGACAATACTTTACTTTCTTATTCTTAAGACTTATGCTAAATACATAACTTTCAATTACAAGATAGCAAGAAAGGATTTTTAATGAACATAATTTCATAGACAAAAGTTTTCAAAACGTACAACATTTCAACAATTTCAACTTTAGATAACATATTAGAAAAAATATTAAGTTCCTTCTATTAAACGGCCTTTGGACTTCATGAATACATAGAATCATGTAGGTAATACTGCTTATTTCATTGATACAATTTAAGGTCATATTGATGTCATTTTTGCAAATACTTTTTTTATATAGAATAGAAAATGTTACATTTTGACTTCTGAATTGTTACATCATTACTTACGAAGAATAATACATTTCGCCATGTATATCATTAATTGACACACCAAACTGTATGGAACTTATTGTTTTAACATTATAAAAGAATGATTTCATCAAATATATACACTCGCTTTGATCCGAATTGTGTTCGTTTTGTCTTTGCTTCAGGCCGTTCTTATTAATGTCGAATATTTCGTAAGAAATTATATCGTCAGAACAATGTCTTTGTTGACAAAAAAGTTCAATACCGGGCAATCTTCTAGCAAAACATTGCTGGAAATATTTTGTCAATATTTGGGTTTAGTTTGCTCATTTTGGGAGATAAATTGTCTCTAAAACAACAATTAGAACCGGTCAAGCAGGCTTATTGGGCAAATACAAAATAATGAAGTAAGTGTTTATAAAACTTTCCAATGACATTTGTTTGTCTTCAAATTATCAAGGCGATGGAAATGATTAACGTTAGAAACGTCAGATAAATTGATGTTCATACAATAAGATGCCGCACTTCTAATTTAATGTGTCATCGATGTTAATGAAGGGTTGTTGTTTTCTCGCTGTTCATGGGTATTCCATACAAATGTCACTTAATAAAAGGACACGGCCCAAAGAATAAACTGAGACACTGAACAGATCCCCTAGAGACATTGAAAACGAACGATTTAGGAGAAACTGTCTACACGGGTTCAATTGTTACTGATGTCACAGACGATTTTAGATGAGTGAATGTCCTGGTATTTGTCTAAATGATATATAAACATTTTACATTGTTTATTCCACGAGAGCTTTTGGCAGGGATTCATTTTCAATTTAACGAATTGTAAGTGATCGGGTTTTTTTCTCAGATTTTTTTAACATGTTTTAAAAGATCACAGATTGTCAATATAATAACGTTTTAAATATCCAGAGGTGGAACGGTAGAAATGAACTAAGAAAGTTTTTTTTTCCTTTTAAGAACATTAAAACACGTCTTCTTTTATAATTTGATATGGGCAGAAGGTTGGCGCAAGTGATAAAAACGATTACTATCTTACTATTTTGTTCAGCTTTTTTCTTGTTCATTGTCTATATTGTATACCAATTACAAGTGTGGCGTTATAATTGTTTGTAAGGTTAAACAAATCAACCGGCATAGTTACAGCTACGTTGCACTTTTATAATGCAGCGCGGGAACCAATGTCCGCACGAAACCACCAGCAGTGGAAATAACATTATATTAATCCGAAATGCATATTTAAAGAAAACGGAAAAAACTAATAATGCCATATGATCACATAATCTAACAGTTATCAATGAAATTTATATTGAGTACAATTTAGACTTGAAAATATGACAGTCTGATTTCAACTTTAAACAGAGATGTATGCGTAAATTAATAACATACTAGCTTGTAAACACATTTAAGCAAAATATAAAACCGGTCATGCATACTTCGGGCCAATACAAATAATTAAATTAGGGTTTTTTTATAAAAAAAAATTCAATGTATTTTGTTTTCTTCAAATTAACACGGGAAACGATCAAAATAAGAAGCGTCAGATAAATTGTTGTTGATACAATTAGATGCTGCACTTGTATCTTAAATTGGACATCGAATTTATCAAAGTTTTTTTTTCTCTCTGATCATGTTTATTCCATACATATGCCACATAATATAATTACAATTCCAACAGAAAAAAGAGTCACTGATTAGATCAGACATAAAAAAGCGAAAGATTTAGGAGAAATTCTGTCATGACGGGTTCAATTGGTACTGATGTCTCAGAAGATTTTGGATGAGTAAATGGCGTTGTATTTGTCTAAGGTTATATACAATACTGTCATCTACTTACAACAGCAGACAAATAAAAATAGGAATTTGCAGTTAAACATTATAACCGTAGACTTTTAGACTAGACATTTTGTTTAACACTTATATTACTTAAACGTTGTTTATTCTACGAGATAGTTCGGAAGGGATATATTCAATCTAGCGAATTAAATAAGCTCATTTTTTCTCAGAAAATTATTTTTAAACTTAAATTAAAAGTAGACAATATTTCAATAGAATGGCATATTAAATATCTGAACGGTAGAAGTAAACTAATAAAGTGTATTGCCTATTAAACACGTATAAACATGTCTTCTTTAAAGTTTGTTGGCGGGGGCAGGGGGAATGGGGTGTTACGTGATAAAAACGATTACTATTTCTGCCTTTTTAACGTTGTGTTCACTTTTTTCCTCTTCATTGTCTAAAGTGTATACGGATGAATAGTAGAGCGTAATAAATGTCATGTCCCTTTAAACAAATTACTTATTAAATGAGCTCGTTTTTTTCCCGCAAAATAATATCAATGGCATGTAAAATATCCATCATAGTTAAAGCTACGTTGTACTTTTATAAAAACTCCACGGAAACCAATGTCCACATTGGCGAAACTTGCAGTGGAAATAACACGATATTGAACCGAAATGCATCTTAGAATAAACGGAAATAATTAGCAATTCAATGTTGTCACTCAGTATCGTGTACTGTTATTAATTAAACTAATATTGCTTATTAGTACAATTTAGACCTCAACCAATGTCACAGTCAGAGTTCACCTTAAAATGAGAATGAGTCTGTATAGATGTGTAAACAGTTAATAAAAAATTGTCAGTGAAAAACTACAAAGCAGGTTTATATGCACCTTTACATCATCTCAATAATTTGACTTATCAATGTACCAGATATTTGTCATATGCTCATAAGAAAAGCCGTATTTTAATGATGTTGTATTTGTATTCCTTTTATATAAGCTGTTAAACTGCATCTTGTCTTGTCAACGTGTATTGACATGTACAAGGTTCACAGTCCACATATGCATACATTTCAAAATATTTTGTCAACTAGTATAGACGATAGTGTCAACGTGTATAGGCATGTACACTGTTAACCGTCCACAGAAGCATACATATCCAATCATATAGTGTCAACGTGTATAGGCATGTACACGGTTAACCGTCCACAGAAGCATACATATCCAATCATATAGTGTCAACGTGTATATGCATGTACACTGTTAACCGTCCACAGAAGCATACATATCCAATCATATAGTGTCAACGTGTATATGCATGTACACTGTTAACCGTCCACAGAAGCATACATATCCAATCATATAGTGTCAACGTGTATAGGCATGTACACGGTTAACCGTCCACAGAAGCATACATATCCAATCATATATTGTCAACGTGTATAGGCATGAACACGGTTAACCGTCCACAGAAGCATACATATCCAATCATATATTGTCAACGTGTATAGGCATATACACTGTTAACCGTCCACAGAAGCATACATATCCAATCATATATTGTCAACGTGTATAGGCATGTACACGGTTAACCGTCCACAGAAGCATACATATCCAATCATATAGTGTCAACGTGTATATGCATGTACACTGTTAACCGTCCACAGAAGCATACATATCCAATCATATAGTGTCAACGTGTATAGGCATGTACACGGTTAACCGTCCACAGAAGCATACATATCCAATCATATAGTGTCAACGTGTATAGGCATGTACACGGTTAACCGTCCACAGAAGCATACATATCCAATCATATATTGTCAACGTGTATAGGCATGTACACGGTTAACCGTCCACAGAAGCATACATATCCAATCATATAGTGTCAACGTGTATAGGCATGTACACGGTTAACCGTCCACAGAAGCATACATATCCAATCATATATTGTCAACGTGTAAAGACATGTACACTGTGAACCGTCCACAGAAGCATACATATCCAATCATATAGTGTCAACGTGTATAGGCATGTACACTGTTAACCGTCCACAGAAGCATACATATCCAATCATATAGTGTCAACGTGTATAGGCATGTACACTGTTAACCGTCCACAGAAGCATACATATCCAATCATATAGTGTCAACGTGTATATGCATGTACACTGTTAACCGTCCACAGAAGCATACATATCCAATCATATATTGTCAACGTGTATAGGCATGTACACGGTTAATCGTCTAAACATGCAAACATTTCCAATCACACGTGTCTACCTGTATAAACATTTGCATGATTCACCGTCCACAAAAGCATACACTGCCAATCATATCCTGTCAACGTGTATTGTCAATTAATACACTGTCTTCATATGAATATAACTTTAAACATACCTTGTAAAAGCGAATAGACATGTAAATGACAAACCGTCCACAAATGCATACGTTTGCAGACATATCTTTTCAACATGTGAAGACATGTACATAGACCAACGGTATCAAATATATACTTTTCCATTAATATTTTGTCAAAGTGTTAATTTCGTGTACAAGCTTCAAGATCCACAAAATCCTACATTTCTAATCAAACCTTATCACGAATAGACATATGCATGCATACATTTCCAAACATGTCTCGTAAATGTGTGTAGGCAAGTTCATGATTCGCTGCGAACAAATGCTTACATTTCCAAACATGTATTGTCAGCGTGTATAGAAATGTACATTGTTACCGTGCATAAAAGCATAAATTTCAAAACATATCTTTTCAAGATGTATATGCATGTACATGGTACACCGTCATAGTTCCATTTATATATTGTCAACGAGTTTTAGACATGTACATGGTTTACCGCCAGCTTATTAATCCATCTTCAATCATTTATGTTAAGTGTGTATAAGTAAACGGTACTGTGTATATAGGTCAATGTTTAAGAGGATATTAAACATTTGCTTTATATAACTTCTTTGAGCATTATATAGCTTATTAAATGACAATGAATGCAGTTATGTGTATCATTTCAAGGTATGTGACTCAAGAAATACTGAGGACTCAAACTGAAACTAAAACTTTCGCAATATTCTGTACACTTTCAAAATCGTTGAATAGAAATTAAACTAACGCAGGATTCGTGAGTTCTGAGTAGGAATAAATATCGGAGTTTTGGAGTGTGTGGTGCGGCATTTACAAATGCTGTCAATAAAACCGGGACTGCTTTGAATATTTCGGATATATATTGTACCCCCCCCCCAACCGATCTGTCTAAGATGTATTTCTCAAGAGCTAGTCTGTTAAAGCTAGGGCCACGTTATTTCAAATTTTGTTTTTAAGAACTCCCCCAAATACCAAAAAAGCTATTATCAGAGTGGTCCATCAAAACAGATCAGATCTCAAAGGACCATTCGGAGACAAACGCTGTCAGGAATGATAATATTGTTACTCATATAAACACAACTATGCTAGGATAAATAACAGTTAACAGCTATTAATGTGTCTGACGGAAAATGAAGCAATTTTATGTAATGTAGAACTGCAGTATTTTATGATTATGAATATTTCGCCAACATTCGAAATAATACGAACAAAATCTTTCCCAAAAATACACCATCTATAATTGCATATTATGGAAAGATGTATTGAACAATTTAAATCATGCTATGATAATACACTGAAAATGATCGTGCTTGGCCCTATTGTTTTCAGTGTATTACCATAATAAATACACACGTATTACTTTCATCTGCCTGTTAGGTTCTTGACATTTCATGTAGCAGTTATATCCCTAGTAGCTTAAACTTGTTAAATGGGAAGGTTATAAATCGTCAGAAAACCTTCAGGAAAGACAACTCGACCAGTGTAAGATACAAAAAAACATTGTCTGCTTCTGTTCAGAACAATAATCAACACTACAGAAAAAAAGGCTGGTAAAACCGTGCTCCTTCTCATTAGGATAGGTGGGGAAGGGAGGTAATTATTGAATGAGAGATTTTTTCTTAACAAATTGTCAGAATGAGGGGACTGCATATGAGAAATAAAGCCGTTAAAATTGTTGATTGTTGATTCACCATTTGTTTCCATTTGTAAAAAAGTATGTCTTTGTTGCTTTGTTTGTCCTATGTTGTTTTTTATTGTGGTTATTTTTATTTGATTCTGATGACTTGGCATTAAAACAAGATCATTCAATGTATTGGCTACAAAAAAACTTCCCCGTTGCTTAAACGTATTATGCTCAAATTACATGACACAGTAATGAAATGTCAGAAGAGACAAATCGACCAGTTTAAAGTACAAAAAAATAATTTGTCCGCTACATATGTTAAGGATTATTTAAATCCTTTCTTGATTTCATTAATCACTGTTGTCAAGTGAAATTCGGTAACAAAACATTTGGTCTCCTCCTAAAAGTGTATTTTACCCCAAGAGACAGACGAGAAATGGATTGGTCGCTATTCCAGATCGTCTGTCAACAACGTTCAGCTTAACAAATTGTCTTGGAGGACATGAGAAATAATTCTTAATTTATTTCAACCGAATCGCATATTGCCGATTAATATTAAACGACATGAGAAATAACATCAACTTATTTTATCACATGTTTTCATAAAATATACTGAAATGTATATAATACTGTCATAGCACATTAATACGAACATATTTCATTCACATGAAAAATTACATAGTCTTTATTTTTTAGAGAATAATTGTTTTAGATATTTGATCACAATGTTACTTAGTTTGTGCCGTAGTCTGGGAATAGAAGGAAAACACCCCCAGGCGGCATGCAACCGTCAAGCATGACCCTAGCTTAAAAGCTTGAATAATCATGCAATTCAATTGCATAACTTCGGGAAAATGTATTAATTTACTAACAAACGATATGCATGTTCCAAAACAAAGTTACGATATCACAACATTGCTGTTTAAGTACACTTTAAATGACATATTTTTTTATATTTGAACCATTTTGTGTCTGTAACTATTTCTGTATATGTAATGTTTCCTGAAAAGGCACATAAGCTAATATAAAAAGTTTTTGAAAACGTTGCAAATTAATAAGTTTTTACATATTTTTAATTAATTAATACATTTTGGTTCTGAAAGCTTTTTTAAAGCAGGTTGAAATATATTTTAGTCTAACACATACAACATAAGAGACACAGAACCTATTTTAGAACATCAGACAGACTACAAACTCATTAAAATGTCTTTATTGATAAATAGTTGGGCTACCTCATTGAAAAGGTCATCAGAAAAATGATCATTGAGAGTTTAAACTATGCCATGGGTACCCGAGCTCTTCCTTGCCTCAATATTAATCGAGCCACTCTTCATTTAGTTTTCAAAACCTCTATTGCCACGAGAACAGTGATCTACTTTGCTTTGTAACAAGCTTCAACATTCTTATCATCGGGCGTGTTGTCTCTCTGCTATAATCAGGATTATGTCTAACAATACAAGACATAATTTAAGGCCTATTCTATAAGATATATCTGTTCATTTGACGCATGCGTACAAAGAATTGCTCATAGCGTACAAAATAAATTGATTGACGCCAGATTACATTCATCTTTATTAGATCTTTATTTATCCGTAAGTAAGTTTCCTCATTTTTGAAGACAAGTTGTCTTCTATAGATTTACATGCACAAATAAGTATATCAGCTTAAAAGGGCTTGAATTGAAGAGCTACGGAATAACGGTCCTAGGGTTGAAATGTAAAACATTTAAGCAAAACTTAATACCGGTGAAGCTTTCTTCGGGCAAATACAAGTAATTAAATTCGTTTTTATAAAACATTTCAATGGCTTCTGTTTCTTTCAAATTAACACGTAGAAAGAAAGGATCAATGTTAAAAATGACAAACAAATTGATGTTAATACAATTAGTACACTTCTTTCTCCAATTTGGTATCGATTTTAACAAAGTGTTGTTGTTGTTGTTGTTGTTGTTGTTGTTATTGTTGTTTTTAAATCACATACTATAATGACCAGATCTAAGAAATTAACTGAGACACTGATCATATACCCTAGAGACATTTGAAAACAAAAGATGTAAGAAAAACTATGTTAAAACGAGTTCAATGTGGTATATGTCTACCATTATATGCAATACCGTCATTTATTTACCACTGCAGGCAAATAAGCAGGTAACACATCTTGTTTAAAACTAGTGATACTTTAGGTCAAATTTCCGATACACTAACTCCTGTCTTGAATTGTCCTATGCATTCTTTATTCCCTAAGATATTTTGGAAGGAATATCTTCAACTTTACAATTTGTTAGGATGGTCTTTTCTAAGAACTTAGTTTTATAAAATGTTTAAAGTACATAACATTTCAATATAATTACAAATTTTACTCTTGTGTTTAAAGATTTACTGATAAATGCGTAGTTTTAATCTGTGAGGTATTTTTCATGCGTATGTGTCCATTGTGCTCATGTACTTTGAAGAGATATAATGAATGGTATATGCCTAGAGTCGTTATATGATACACACTTTAATTAAACGACATCATACAATATGTTTATGAACCAATAGTGAGCTTATTGACATATTTCCTAAATGATTTTAAAAAAAAGTATTTATCATACGATGACATGTGTCATGTGTTTTCCCTGCAAAACAAATACCTTACTGTTTCAACTGCTGATCAGCAGAATATCTCAAAGCAATGTCATTTTCCGCGTTATATATATATATATATATATATATATATATATATATATATATATATATATATATATATATATATATATATATATTGCAGAAATGTAGTACCAGGACGAATTTAAAATGTAAAATCGATGCGATCATTTAAATACCTTTATATTTGTATTGCAAACTTAGACAATATCCAGTTAAAATCACAGGATGCATTTGCTTTTCCTGTAATTAGCTCTTTAAATGTGTTTTATATTCATGATCTCATTTCCCGGTTAAAGACATAAATACCGAACGTTTTTAAAATTATTATACAAGAATCCAGAGAAAATATCACGTATTTCTTTTAAGATTTGGAGGGAAAACAAACTATTTGAAAAATACACCATATGTTTTCCACTGACCAGCTCCTTAAGTGGCGAAGACTGCGCTAGGTTTCATTTAAAATGGTGAAGAAATAGTGAAGTTATATTTGTTTAAAGTCTTCATTCGAAGCAAATTATTGCCTTCCGACGTAGCATTTATAACGCAATTTATCACGTGGTATACACCCACTGTGTATTGCAATAAACAAGTTTACGACAACTCTTCCAGATATTTTTTCTAGGAGCCGTGATTCTTCTCTAGAAGTAGCATTGTGTTATAAACAACAATTGATACTACAACATGTCCTCAATCTTAATATTTCCCATATGGCACATAATTGAGGAAATTGTATTAACTGACAATTGCTATAAAATGTCCTGTTGCGTAATGGTGTTTTGCTGTACTAAAAAGAAGGCACGACGTTTTTGTCATTTCGGTCCTGAATGGGTACAATATAGGTTGATCCATTTGTTTGCTTAATGTAAATGTTTTTTTTTCTGTTTAAATCAGTTGACTATAATGATCAAAGCACATTCTATATGATTTGAGTACAGATAAACAAAATATAGCGAAATATTTGCGCTTTTTAATATTGAAATTTGTGGCGGCCATGTAGCTAATAATTGAAATGAAACAAAAACATTTAAAAAGACACATTATTTTTTGTATATAAATCATATGCTTGCTTTGCGTTTGATCATTAAAGTGTCACTCGTATTTAAAATCAATACATACACATGTATAACAGACATCATTTTTGACTGATAAACTGCTTACTAAATAATGCATTTATGGAAAGTATTAATTACTGATAGCAAGATTGTTACTGTGTATTTAATAGCAGAAAGCGCATAAATATTAAATGATTGGTAAATGCTAAAAGATTTACTGTGCTCTACTACGGTCACATAAGGTAGAAATACCGTGTTTAATGCTCATTTCTTTCAAATGAAACTCGTTAGCCTTCATAAGAAACATTGTTTTCGACATTTATTCATCCATTTTGGTATATCAAAACAATATTATGATTTGTGGTAAATCTTATTTGGCAGTAAGAGTGCATCTTTAAAGTCCAATGAGTTAGATATAATATTGCATTTAATTAAAAACAATACATCAACCTATACCAAGTGTCATTGGACAAACAGAGTAGACGTTTCTTCATTTAGTGCGTTTACAAATTGGGAAATGGGCAGGTTAACGTGTTCTAAAAGCATCCTGTTTCATAATATAAACCAACTGAGCAAGAGTAAAGAATTGATACAATTCATAACAATAACATACTAGCTCAGAAGTGGGCGTTTTTATGGATTGTGCATTATCGGTAAAATCTGTGAATTTTATCCCTCAGGAGAAAAAACCCGTACTGAAAAGATGCTGTTTTGTGCTAATTAAAGTTAAATCTTGTATTATTGAAACCCCGCGGGATTTTTCCCCAGCTTTTCAATCCCGCGGGAGTGTTAAAAAACCCGTGTTTTTCTACAAAAAACCGCTGGGGTCCGAAATTGGCGGGTCAATATGACAAACTTCCAAAAACATTTCGCAAACAAAAAACACCAAAATTATTCCTAAAAGAAGCCTTTTAACTAAACTATAGGCCAGTATTCGATTACATCGTTATTTAAGGGTACTTGAGTTTGCGAAATCTGGGATTTGCAAACAAAATTGGGAGGTCGTTACATATTGAAATAATACTGGTGTAGTTATTTCAAAAGCAATAACCTAATTTAATGAATTTGTGAAAAACCTTGGGGAAACAATTGTCGCACACAGACATTTAATTGTTCTGCCCGACAATCTTATATTTTTTTCATTCTCTGAGATGAATCAGTTTTCTTGCTCTTAAATTTGCATTTTGGAATCTCACTTTCTTCGGCAAACACTTACAGCATGTACTTATGTCTCTGGCTCAGTGTTTTTTTTTTGCAAATTGCCTTAGGGACATCATTACAAATCTTGTTCAGTTGACCTTTCATCTTTCTGAAATATTGTGTCATTGTAATGGTTGAGATCTAGGACTGATAGAATTGAAGAAATTGATGGAAATGACATACGTCATCTTATGTATACATTTGTCAATCGGAATTCATATGTCATATTCAATGTCACTGTTACTTAAGATAGAAAAGAAACAGTCAAAATTTAATCACATAATGAAGGCTGATAACCTTCTGTCAATCATTGAAAACCTGGTTTCGTCTCATTGCGGCGTTGCTTATTTACTTATTTTTACCTTTTTATTTCTTTTGAGTAGGACGCTTTCCATCATTATTGTATAAATTTCTAAGACAAAGCGATATATAGTCCAGTGCGCTGTACTGCGACGGCTCTTGTTGAATAGAATTGCATACGTATAAATGTGCTTGTCTTTGTAGTTCAATGTATTATCATAATGAATGGCGTACTAATTACTAACATCTCGTCTGTAGACCTCATAACTTTAAATGTTACAGTGCGTAACGTATCGTAAAACTTCACCTACGCAATATCTCCCTAAAAGCCTAAACGTAATAAAATAATACTGTACAATGGGTCAGTTTTTACCCGCCATAAAAGATAGATCTATCGGTGTAAGATACAAAAAAAATGTCTGCTAAATCTGTTAAGTATTTTGATAACATCCTTTTAGTGTCGTGTACATATCAATAAGTCCACAAAACGTAATGAAAGGAAATCTTATGCAAACAGTGTTATTCTCGATCGGGATTGGTGCGGATTGGTTGTTGACTGAGATATTTTGTCTTAACTAAATCTCTAAATGCCGGGGTTGTATGTGAGACATAAGGCTTGTGTTGTTGTATAGCCCATTGCATGTTGTAATCAAATGTGTTGGAGAGTGACTGCTATTGGTGGGAAATGACCGTTTCTTTTTGCTTTGTGGGTCCTCTGCTGTGTGTTTCTTTGTTCAAATATTAGTATGAGCTTGGCTATTAAACAATATCAGCTCTAAAATAACAACACGTAATTGTATATTTTTACATGGCACAGTAATAAAGAAATAGACAGAAAAGTCCAATCGACCTTTGAAAAGACAAAAAGATAACAGGATAAATCCAAATCAAAAGAATAATTCACATTCTTATCCAACTCATAGTGACCTTGTTGCACAACTCTCTCCGATTTTTTAAGGTAAAGAGCCATGCGTCTTTGATGGAAATCGCATTGTTTTGTAAGCATCAAGTAACACTGTCCTCATTCATAAGATACTCCATATGGCATATACTTAAGTTAATTGTATTAACTGGCAATTGCTATTAACTGAAACAATATTTGTGCATGTACTAAGAAGGGGACATTATGGGTTTTTTCTGTCATTATTATTTAAAGTTTAAAATATAAGGTTTATATAGTACTTAAAATCATTGTTCATTTACATTTTAACGTAGGGGCATGTCAAAATAATGTAAATTGATGGCAGTTTTGAGGAATGTCTTATTTAAGGCTACATATTTTAGACATGGAGTGAATTATTGTAGAAATGTCTTTAGGGAAATAATGTAGAATTTAATGTGTGAAATATATCGGATATCACTATACACTTATAATTTTGACTACATTTGTATTTTCTGGGACGAAAATACGATCGCCCGCTATACAATGATATAATGGAAAACAGTGACAACCAAAGTAGCTTAACAGTTGACAAAGACCCTGTTATTAATGCATAAACTTTCATTGATAAAATATAACACATTCCGAATGGCCTTGTGCCTTTTGACAATTTTTTTTTTTCAAATCAAAGGAGCATTGGACAATCAGACAATTTGACAATTATAGTTCTTTTGTTTTTATTTTGTATATTTATGAATTAGGAAATGGAAATGTTCACGTGTTAAGATTATTCTGTTTCATTGTGTTAACCAGTTCAGCAAAAGTCATGAAATGGTTCAGATTGGCATGATATTGTTTTAGTTCTATCAAAACCAATAACTTTATTGAATGAATGTGTGAACTCTTGGAGAAACATCTGTCTAGACATAGACAGACATTTACTTGTTAGTTTCGCTGACACATGAAATTCGATGTTCTGCTCGACAAATTAATATATTACATTTTGAAATAATTAGTTCTTGTGCATTTGCATTTTGGAGTGTCATTATCTTCGACAAATACTTAACATGATGAGTCTCCATACCAGTGTTATTTAGTTGACTGCCTGTTGGTCATTCCGCAACTGAGAATTATATTATGTTAAGAGTTTTTGCTTAATGCATACGTTGCGATTGAAACATAGCAAAAAGGGTGTTTTAATAGTAGCACAATTTAAGAGACAACGTTTTTTTCAAGAAATACCAATTTTTAACATTTAGAACTTTATATAAATATTAGTAAAACTATTAAGTTGTTTTGCCATAATGGCCTTTGGCCTTGCCATCGCTATCAGAATCAGAATCATGCAGCAGAGTGCTTAATTCAGGGATGCAATTGAGGTGACATCGATACTTTTTCTAAAAATATTTTATTTATTATTCATAGAATAAAAGGTTATGCTTTGATTCATGAATAGAAATACCTTTACTAGAGAAAAAGTTGTTACCATGTATATCATCAATCGACAAATCAAATTGTATGAAGTTTAAGTTATGGTTATTGTATAACATTATAAAAGAATAAACTTATTAAATAAATGCGTGCGCTCGATCCATCATAAGTTCGTTCTGTTGTTGTTACATGCAGTACCCCCGGTAATTATTAATTTCGAATATTTCGTAAGAAATCGTATCTTTAGGACAAGGGCATTGGTGACAAATCCTTTCCAATATCATGCCAACTCTTAGCGTTACATTCCATGACATAGTGTGTCATTATGTTTGCTGAGATCTAGGACGGATAAAGAGAGCAATTTTATGAAAAATGAAATACGCCACCCTGTTTATATATTTGCCAATTGTTATCATATATCAAGCTGTATTTTTATAAGTGCTTTCAAGAAAGGTTATCTAGTAACACATGGTGACTGCGAACGGCATGAATATGGAACACTTTTAAGGTTGCGCTTTAATAGGATTTTGCTGTACACAATAACAATTCAGCTAGCTTTAACCTGGTTAGGGTAAGGGTAAAATTTTGATAAAGTGATGTTTTGTCTTTTTATGAATATGATTATATACGCTAGTGCTAGAAGTCAAAGATTCTCCCAGCTCACCGCAGTTATTTGGAGGTGTGCGATTAAGGATCTTAATGGCACTCTTGCAATGAATCATGTTTGGTATGTCGTATCACATGCATCATACATAAAAAGCATTATCATGGTCAACATTTTCATTTTGTTGAACCACTAATCATTCGAATCTGTGATGAGCTTCGAACCAAGGTGCCACTGAATGGCAGAAACGTCGGACAAATTAATGTTTAAATAATATTATGCACTTAATTTGACATCGAATTTAAGAAAGTGTTGTTGGTGTGTGTTTTTATCTTATCATACAAGTGTCACATCATATAATGACATATTCCAACGAATAAAAAAAACTGAGACACTCATCAGATTCCTGGAGACATATGAAGAAAAAATCAGAGAAATTCTGTCAAGATTGGTTAAATTTTGACAGAAGATTTTGGATGAGTGAATTTCGTGGTATTTCTCAACCATTATAAACAATACTGTCATATCTTAATTAATAACCTGGAGACAAATAATAAAAAGACGCAATTTACACAGTTACCAAAATAGCATAGACAAGAAATCGTGTTAAACTGTAATGATACTTTTAAGTCGAAAGTTCGTGTGACAATGTATCAAAAATACCAGAACGAAACCATAATCAATAAAACAGTAAATCTAGTCCTTCCTATGCTTTGTTTTTTCTATTAATCGCTTTTGGAAGGGATATATTCAACTAAAGTAAATATAACCGTATAGGAACGATCTGCATAAGATGTATTTTTCATGCACGTTGGATAGCCAAGTATTGTTGCCTGATTACGCGCGTGTCTTCGTGTTGGCGTGCTTTTAAGCGGACCGGAAACACATGATTGATACTATAAATCTAGGGTATATTTCGCAAGAGTAAGTCTCAGACTATGTCATAGCTTTGGACACGTTCTTTCAAATTTATAGTTTTTAGACTCTCCCAATAGAACAGGAGGCCGTTTCAATAAAGATCTTAGTCGATTTTGGTCGTAAATTGAAATTATCTTAGTATTATGGTTCCAGTACTCTTCTTCAAATTTGAGTGAAACGAGCTTTAACCATCATTAAAATGAACACAGAGATAAAGAAGTAAGACCAATATGATGTATTACTGTTGGTAATCTTTATACAGATTTAAGACAATTGAAGTTACGACTAAAATCCTTTACTGAAACGGCCACCAGACTGTCACATGCTATTTTAAGGGTTTATGAAAAGGTTATATATTCTGAGTGGTAAATCAACAAAGATCAGCTCTCAAGGGACCAGTGGGGGACAAACGTTGTCGGAAATGATAAAATTGTAAATGATAAAAACAAAACTATGCTAGGATGAGTAAAACTTATCTGACAATTCGACTGTCTGATAAAAAAAATAATCTTATTTTTTTGTGGAAGTGAACTATTTGACAATGTTTGATATCTCGACAACATCCACATTAAGCAATCAGAATGCTAAGAACAAAATCATGCCAAGAAAGAAACCATCTAGTTTGGGTTTGCTTAATCAATTGGTAAATTGTTGGAATAGAATTGCATATTTTGGTTAAAAGTTCTATGAGAAATTTTGACATCATAAAATTATAACACAATACAAAGTATTGGGCTTGCCCCTGTATTTTTCAATGTTTTATCATAATGAATTACGCACTTATTACTTACATATTGTCTGTAAGCCTCATAGCTTACAAGTTATAGTGCATGTCCTGCGTTACGTTACGTAAAACATTTCCTACATAATATCTCCCTGGTGGCCTACGAGTAAAATATTGATCGTGTTAAATGGATTGGTAATAACCCACGAAAAACGAAATATCGAAAAGTGTTGGATACAATACAAATAAAACAAATGTCTGCCTAATCGGTTAAGTATCCTTTCATTGTCGTAAACATAACATTTTGTCAGCAATACTGAATGAAATGGAATCTCCAGCAATCATAGCTCATTCCCAGAGGGATAGGCGGGAAAGGGAATGTTAGTTGAATGAGTTATTTTATTTAGACAAATTGTCAAAATGCGGGAGATGATAAGGGAAAAAGCCTGATGTTATTGTATCGTTGAACGTTGAAATGAATTGCTATTGTCTGCTATATCTGTTAAGAATTTGAAATCTGCATGGAGTTTAAAATCAATGTTGTTAACAGAAATTTCGGCTAAAAATGATATCTCTTTGTCCCCGAGGATCAAACGCGAATGGGATTGATCGCTGTTCCAGATCTTCTGTCAACAAACTTCAACAAATTACGGAAAACGTGCGAAATCACCCTGGTGTTATTTTAACCAAATAGCATGTTACCGGGTATTATCGTTGATAAATGGTGTTCCTTCTCAATTAAACGTTATCTCTTTTTTGGAAATTACGCGATATAGTTCTTTTTGTTTAATAAATATATCTCATGTTGACATTAAAATCCTTGACGTTAATTATTTCGGTGGAGTAGGTTCCATATCCGCGAGTCATCGCCTTCAAATGGTCAGCAAGACAATAGTTTGCTGTTGGTTTTTACTATTTTTGTCATTTTAGGGGAGACATCTAAATCATTAGAATAATAGTCATATTGTTTCAAACTAATGTAATTTAAAATTAGAACATGGCGCGCCACAATAAATGCAAGCATGGAAATTAACGAAATGATCTCTCAGTATAGCATGTAGGGTCAATGTCACTGTTACTAAAAAGGAAATTAAAAGACAGGTTGAAACTGGATAACATTAGGAAGCGTTGACATATTGTGACTAAACTTGATTTATAGGTAACGTTCATGGAGGTCATGGATTGCGTTTGGGGCTCGTAGGGTTAAGATCATTATCATTGTCAGTTAAAACAGAAAACCGATTGATATTGAATGTTTTTAGTTTGAGCTGACATTCTTTGTGACCAAACATGGTAATAAGGAAGTCATATTTAATGGATATATTTCATTTGATTGCGTTTTGGACCTTTTATTTCATAAGTTTGAGTTAAAATTGTGTGACCAAACTCGGTATGTAGGCATAGTTTACGGATACCTTTAATTTGATTGCGTTTGGATTCCCTAGGGTCATGGACAAGGTCACTGTTACTAGAAATAGAAAACGGCTGAAACTGAATATCTTTAGTTTGGGTTGACATATCGAGACCAAACTGATATGTAAGAAATTTAATGGAGACCTTTCATGATTGCCTTTGAGGCAAATAAGGTCAAGGTCAAGGTAACTGTTACTAAAAATAGAAAAAGCGTTGAACTTCATAATAAATAGAAAAACGGTTGGCAGTGAATGTTTAGTTGAAGTTGAAGTATTGTGACTAAACTTGGTATGTAGCAAAAGGTTAAGGGATATCTTTCATGCGATTGCCTTTGATGCCGTTTGATTGACATATTGTGACCAAACTTGAAATTTATGGAGAACTTTCCTGGGATTGCATTTGAGGCCGCTAGGGTCAAGCTCAAAGTAACAAAACTTGAAAAAAAGGTGAAACTGACTCTTTCAACAATGGTGAAGTTAGTCTGTTGATCATCGAAAACTTGGTTTCGTCGCATTTACTGTTACATTATTTCTCAGGGTTTGACATTTAAATGGTAAACATTGACAATTTAAGGAGTGTCATAAAAAACATCTTTTCACGCGTGGCTGAATAGATTTTCCTTTATTAAATATATTTACAACTTAGGAAAAGGATATGTTCACGTGTTCTTAGACTATCCGGTTTCATTGTGCGAAGCAGTTTAACAAGAGTAATGAGTTGATACAAATCGACACGACACTGTTCTAGATATATCAAAAGCAAGAAGCTTATTTGTGAAACAGTGAGAGAACATTTGTCTGGTCGCACACAGGCATTTAATTTGTAGATTCGCTGACACATGACATTCTCTGATATGAGATGTATTTCGTTTCTCATGCATTATATTTGCATATTGGACTGACACTATCCACGGCAAACACTGTACGTCAAGACATTGAGTCTCAAGTTCAATATAACTCCCTTATGGGTCTCATTACAGAATATTATGAAATTGAACTTTCACCATTTCCAAAAGTTGACAATTATTTACTGCTTCATTGCTAAGAGTTATTCTAAATATAGGAAATGTAATATAGCCTTAAAAATGTGCTTTTTACTTGAAAGGTAAAGTTTCTCCAACAACATTTCAACAATAACAACTTAATATAAATAATATTAAAGAAAATAAGTTTCTGTAAAACGGCCTTTGGAACAGTATAATTATACAGCCAAGACTGCTATTCATGGGTGCAATTTAAGGTCATATTGAGTGTCCATTTTTGCAAAACAAAATTATATTCATTCAAAGAGAAATAACAATATTAAAGAATGAACTCGTCAAATAAATGCATTCTGTTGATCCGTCAGGAGTTCGTTTTGTTTTGTTTTATGGCAGTGTTTATTAATTTCAAATATTTCGTCGTAAGAAATCATATCTTCAGGACACGACAATGGCCTGGTTGGCAAAACATATCAATATCCTGCAATCTCTAAGATTAACTTTCCTGAAAATATGATTTCATTATATTTGCTGAGATCTGGGACAGTTTAAGTAAAAACATTGATGAAAAATGACATGCGGAATCATAGTTTTACATTTGTCGCTTGGAATCCATATCTTATGCTTTTTATATCAGTTTTTTTCTTATAGTTTGATTAGGAACACATGGTCTGCGTATTTCATGAATATAAACCATTGTTAAGGCAAGCTTACAACCCGGCTAGGCCTAGGTAATAGTAAGATGACATCAAGTAAATTCTTAATGGTTAAGAATGTGCAGAGTGAGCGTAGCGATTGTACGATTTAAAGATTTGTGACCCAATATTGAAAAATATGCACAGCTTAAAATATCCTGCGTTCTATGATTTATTAATATTTTATGAGATATTTTCAATTATTTTGTGGTTGACCAATACGCTAAGTAAATTGTTTAGATATTCTCTTGTTCATTTTAGTTGACCAATAAATACACACGGTGAGTTTTAAGATATGTTTTCATTTCCTTTTTGGTTGACCAATAAAACAACGAGTTGTGTTATAGCATAATGAAGCATATAGGCGGTGCAACAAAATTGGCGCCATGGTTGGAGTACCATATTCAACGTATTAATGTTAAACCTTATTGCAATAAATCAAAAATTCCTTTGTCGTTTCTTAATCACAAGCACCACTCATTTTCAGCATTCAAGCATGGCATGATTCAAAATTACCAACGTTTAACTTTTTTAAATACGCATTCTCTTATTAAATTGATTAACATCTTTGCTTGATATAAAATTACCACTTTTTTGTTTTTTATCTATATATTCTGTAAGAAATACGCTTTTATAAAGAGTAAAACAAAAACTAATGCAATCATACCATGCTGTTTTGAAATGAGTCGAGATTGAAAATTGACTTCAAAACGTCTGTCATATTGGGGCCTAGTGTAAATCGTAGGACATAAAATAACTTGTTTAGAAATTTAGAATGTCAAAGAATAGCAGACATTTTTCTGTCAGTAAACTTGTGGATGGTTAAAACTCCACAAGGCGTTTAAAATTCCCGTGGTGTTTCGAAATTTTGTATTTCCTTTTCTCTTTCTCTGAGAAAAAGCATTCTTTTGTGGTTGTTCTCTCATCGATGTGTGTTTGATGTTGTCTTCTTGTTCTTAAAAGATCGTAATAAAACTAAATGTCTCAGTGGAGACAACATAGAGTGGTATACCACAGAATTATCTCAATTCGTTTAATATATCCCATATGGCCCATTGTTCAAAACAAATTGCAATTATTGATTAATCGACGATAGGCATACTAAGATACAAAGTTGCAATGTGGTATCATTGCTGTTTTAGTGAACTTCAAAAGACACATTCAACATTTGTAATTCTACAATATTCTGGTTGTCAATAAAAATGTTAAATGTAACGTTTCCCTTTTAAAGCCTATGGTTCGTTTATGATTGCAAACGTGAGCCTGTTTGGACACGAAAAGCATATCAAGGTGATAAGTTTAGACATCAAATATTATTTTGAAAACTGTTGTGGGTTGCTGGAAGATAGTTGGGCCTAATTTACACTAAATGAGAGAATAACAAATCGACCCTTGTCTGGGTTAAGCGTCATAAGTCTTAATAAAAGAAGCATTGTGTTCGGAACATCAGGTGACCTAGTTAGACAACTGTACCCTACTATATTTTACCATGTGGATGTAGCATTGTGTTGTTAATAATAAGTGACCAAGGCAAAGCGCTATGAGTCTTTTGTAGAAGTAGCATTGTGTTCTAAACAACAAGGGAACCCGTTACTCAACTCTATTCGACTCTAGTCTAGGTTAAAGCACCATAAGTATTTTGTAGAAGTATTTTGTTGAAAACAAGAATAATAAAAAGGACAACAAGACAACAAGATCAAACTCGACTCTATTCTCAGGTAAAGACCCATGGTGTTTTGGGGAAAAATATGATCATGTTGTATTTATCAACAGCAAGTTAACTAGTTACACAACTCTTTCCGAATCTTTTCTTAGCTTAAGAGTCATGAGTGTTTAGTGGAAAAGGCATTGTGTTGTAAGAAACAAGTGACACTACAGACATATCTCATTGACAAGATATCCAATATGGCACATACTTGAGGAAATTATATTTATTGGCGATTGCATTCAAATGTAACACAATTATTGTGTTGTCTAATGGCTTTTTGGCTTACCAAAAGGGAGACATGATGACATTTCTGACATTTACAATCATCAAGCAAATAAGTTTTTTAAGAACATATAATATTTTTGAGCATGTATTTCTGATCAGATTTTTAAGCTTTTGTTAATTTACATTCTAACAGAATATCTTAAAGTGGTATATTGAAATAAAGGTAGCACCCTACAATTTATAACATTGGCTGCTTTTCAACATATCTCCATCTATAAATGTTGAGGTTTTGTATTAATATGTAATCTTTTATTGGTAAAAATATAACACATTCGTATAATCGTGTGCCTCTTTACCAAACCGATAGGACTATCGGAGTAGATTTTTCATTATTTAATACTTTTATATAAAATTAAGACATGGAGAGGTTCAAGTGTTTCTTAGATTATCCTGTTTCATTATGTAAACCACTTAAGCAAGACTTATGAATCGGTTCAGATTGACATGATACTATTCTATTTCTATGAAAACCAATTGGCTTTTTGAATGAATGTGTGAACTCTTCGCGAAACACTTATCTAGACGCAGACTGACATTTAATTTTTAGACATGCTGACACTTGATATTTGATGTTCCGCTTGACAGTTTGATATATTGCATTCTATGAAATGAGATATGTCAGTTCTCGTACATCATATTTGAAATTCGGATTGTCACCATCTTCGGCAAACACTGCATGTCATGTTATTTAGTCTCTAGATCAATAAAACCCCTTTATGGTTACAGAAGGTTATGAAGTTTAACTCTCATAGTTTCAAAAATTTGACAATTCTTTACTGTTTCTTTCTTAAGACTTATTCTAAATATTGCAGTTTGTAATAAAGCAAAATAATCATGCTTTTCCATTTAAAGTTTCTCAAAAAACACTTTAACAATTACAACTTAAGATAAAATATAAGAAAATAAATTTAGTTGCTTTTGTAATACAGCATTTGGACTTGCAATCCTCATTAATAAACATAATCATGGAGCTAAGATTGTTAAGTTCATGAACGAAATTGAAAGTAATATTGATTGTCTTTTTTTGCAAATAATAATACCATTCTTTCAAAGAAAAATGACTGTTTCCATGTAGATCATTGATCGACACATCAAAGTGTGTGAGACTTAAGATATGGTTACCGTTATTACGTTATAAAAGAATAAAGTCATCTACTGAATGCATTCCCTTGATCCGTCGTGATTACGTTTTGTTTTTGTGTCTGGCAGTGATTATTAATTTCGAATATTTCGTAAGAAGTCATATTTTCAGGACAATGGCGTGGTTGGCAGAACTTTTCAATATCATAGCGTTACATTCAATGAAAACTTGTGTCATTATATTTGCTGAGATATGATACAGATAAAATTGAACAAATTGATGGAAAATGACATACGGCATCATAGGTTGATATTTGTACTTAAAATTCATAGCTTATTCTTTTTCTATCAGTGTTTTTGCTATATGTCGACTAGTAGCACATGTTCTGTGCGTAAGTCATGAAACATTTGGATAAATTGATACAGATAATTTCTTTTACTTTCAGTGTATTGTACACCCTCCATTATGTCCTTTTGTTAAGGGAAGAATACACTATTTGGTCAATCATTAAAGTCTTCTCGCGATTGCTAATGGAACATTAAAATACAAATATGCATGTATTTTAATTCTTCCATGAACATTATTAAAAGGTATAAGGATATAGATAAGAACTTGCATATCACATTTGTTAGTCATTACTGACTTTATCCATCATGTTTTCAAATGTAAGCAGTCTTTGTACAGTTGTATCACCCCATTATCATTCCTTACAAACTTAGCTACTGCTTTATTAATTAGTCTTTGTCCACAAACAAGGACCATGTTTCTTCTCTTTAATTTTTCTTCTTTATATTGACCAAATGTTCTGCACGTGTTTCAACTGATTCCATGCATTCATCGTTTTAGGCACTAGTTTCAATCGATTTTTTATTGTCAAACTTAAACATTTGAGCATATCACTGTCTGCTTTTCTCATTCTGTGTTTGACGTTTTCAACAAGGAATGAAACAAGATTGTGCCTAATACTTTCAAACTGGTTTTCAGTAAGAGCGTGTTGTTTTTTTCTTTTATAGATATTCACCATTTTTGAGTTTCAAACTTTTTAGTTCTCCCAGGGAACCGTCATTTTTAGTTTCAGTTTCGTGAGAAACCCGGTCGATTTGTTGTACCAAATGTAAGCTTACATGTTAAATCCTCATAAAGTGGTATTTTCCGTATTGTTTTGTCTTTAAGAATAGATATGCACCATGAGTTCGTAAACAAGCAGCGTTTGCCGACTTTCTATCCGTTGTTGTACTGTATAAAACATGATCAGTTAATACGAATTACACTTCCATACTGCATAACACATAATCAGGTAATACGAATTACCCTTCCGTACTGCATAACACATCATCTGTTTATACGAATTACACTTATATACTGCATAAACATCATCAGTTAATACGAATTTCACTTCCATACTGTATAACACATCATCAGTTTATACGAATTACACTTATATACTGCATAAACATCATCAGTTAATACGAATTACACTTCCATACTGCATAAACCATCATCAGTTAATACGAATTACACTTCCATACTGCATAACACATAATCAGGTAATACGAATTACCCTTCCGTACTGCATAACACATTATCAGTAAATACGGCATACGCTTCTGTACTGCATAACTCATAATCAGTAAATACGACATACGCTTCCATACTGCATAACACATCATCAGGTAATACGAATTACACTTCCATACTGCATAACACATAATCAGTAAATACGAATTACACTTCCATAATGCATAATACATCATCAGTTAATACGAATTTCACTTCCATACTGCATAACACATCATCTGTAAATACGACAAACGCTTCCATACTGTATAACACATCATCTGTTAATACGACAAACGCTTCCATACTGCATAACACATCATCAGGTAATACGAATTACACTTCCATACTGCATAACACATCATCAGGTAATACGAATTACACTTCCATACTGCATAACACATCATCAGGTAATACGAATTACACTTCCATACTGCATAACACATCATCAGGTAATACGAGTTACAATTCCATACTGCTTTACACATCATCTGTTAATACGACAAACGCTTCCATACTGCATAACACATCATCAGTTAATACGAATTTCGCTTCCATACTGTATAACACATCATCTGTTAATACGACAAACGCTTCCATACTGCATAACACATCATCAGTTAATACGAATTACACTTCCATACTGTATAACACATCATCAGTTTATACGAATTACACATCCATACTGTATAACACATCATCAGTTAATACGAATTTCACTTCCATACTGTATAACACATCATCAGTTCATACGAATTACACTTCCATAATGTATAATACATAATCAGTTCATACGAATTACACTTCCATACTGCATAACACATTATCAGTTAATACGAATCACACTTCCATACTGCATAACACATCATCAGGTAATACGAATTACACTTCCATACTGCATAACACATCATCAGGTAATACGAATTACACTTCCATACTGCATAACACATCATCAGGTAATACGAATTACACTTCCATACTGCATAACACATCATCAGGTAATACGAATTACACTTCCATACTGCATAACACATCATCAGGTAATACGAATTACACTTCCATACTGCATAACACATCATCAGGTAATACGAATTACACTTCCATACTGCATAACACATCATCAGGTAATACGAATTACACTTCCATACTGCATAACACATCATCAGTTAATACGATATACGCTTCCATACTGTATAACACATCATCTGTTAATACGAACTACACTTCCATACTGCATAAAACATTATCAGTTAATACGAATAACACTTCCATACTGCATAACACATCATCAGTTAATACGAATTTCACTTCCATACTGCATTACACATCATCAGTTTATACGAATTATACTTCGATACTGCATAACACATCATCTGTTAATACAAATTACACTTCCATACTGCATAACACATCATCTGTTGATACGAATTTCACTTCCATACTGCATAACACATCGTCTGTTAATACAAATTACACTTCCATACTGCATAACACATCATCTGTTTATACGAATTTCACTTCCATACTGCATTACACATCATCAGTTTATACGAATTATACTTCGATACTGCATAACACATCATCTGTTAATACAAATTACACTTCCATACTGCATAACACATCATCTGTTGATACGAATTTCACTTCCATACTGCATAACACATCATCTGTTAATACAAATTACACTTCCATACTGCATAGCACATCATCAGTTAATACGAATTACACTTCCATAATGCATTACACATCATCTGTTGATACGAATTACACTTCCATACTGTATAATACATCATCAGTTAATACGAATTACACTTCCATACTGTATAACACATCATCAGTTAATACGAATTTCACTTCCATACTGCATTACACATCATCTGTTTATACGAATTACACTTCGATACTGCATAACACATCATCTGTTAATACGAATTACACATCCATACTGCATAGCACATCATCAGTTAATACGAATTACACTTCCATACTGTATAATACATCATCAGTTAATACGAATTACACTTCCATACTGTATAACACATCATCAGTTAATACGAATTTCACTTCCATACTGCATTACACATCATCTGTTTATACGAATTACACTTCCATACTGTATAACACATCATCAGTTAATACGAATTTCACTTCCATACTGCATTACACATCATCTGTTTATACGAATTACACTTCGATACTGCATAACACATCATCTGTTAATACGAATTACACTTTCATACTGCATAACACATCATCAATTAATACGAATTACACTTCCATACTGCATAACACATCATCAGTTAATACGAATTTCACTTCCATACTGCATTACACATCATCAGTTAATACTAATTTCACTTCCATACTGCATTACACATCATCAGTTAATACTAATTTCACTTCCATACTGCATTACACATCATCTGTTGATACGAATTACACTTCCATACTGTATAACACATCATCAGTTAATACGAATTTCACTTCCATACTGCATTACACATCATCTGTTTATACGAATTACACTTCGATACTGCATAACACATCATCTGTTAATACGAATTACACTTCCATACTGTATAACACATCATCTGTTAATACAAATTACACTTCCATACTGCATAACACATCATCTGTTGATACGAATTTCACTTCCATACTGCATAACACATCATCAGTTAATACGACTTACACTTCCACACTGCATTACACATCATCTGTTAATACAACTTACAATTCCATACTGCATAACACATCATCTGTTTATACGAATTACACTTCCATACTGCATAACACATCATCTGTTAATACAACTTACAATTCCATACTGCATAACACATCATCTGTTAATACGAATTTCACTTCCATACTGCATAACACATCATCTGTTAATACAACTTACAATTCCATACTGCATAACACATCATCTGTTTATACGAATTACACTTCCACACTGCATTACACATCATCGGCAAATACGAATTACACTTCCATACTGCATAACACATCATCAGTTAATACGAATTACACTTCCATACTGTATAACACATCATCTGTTTATACGAATTACACTTCCATACTGTATAACACATCATCAGTTAATACGAATTACACTTCCATACTGTATAACACATCATCTGTTTATACGAATTACACTTCCATACTGCATAACACATCATCTGTTTATACGAATTACACTTCCATACTGCATTACACATCATCAGTAAATACGAATTACACATCCATACTGCATAGCACATCATCAGTTAATACGAATTACACTTCCATACTGTATAATACATCATCAGTTAATACGAATTACACTTCCATACTGTATAACACATCATCAGTTAATACGAATTTCACTTCCATACTGCATTACACATCATCTGTTTATACGAATTACACTTCGATACTGCATCACACATCATCTGTTAATACGAATTACACATCCATACTGTATAACACATCATCAGTTAATACGAATTACACATCCATACTGTATAACACATCATCAGTTAATACGAATTACACTTTCATACTGCATAACACATAATCAATTAATACGAATTACACTTCCATACTGTATAACACATCATCTGTTAATACAAATTACGCTTCCATACTGCATAACACATCATCTGTTGATACGAATTTCACTTCCATACTGCATAACACATCATCAGTTAATACTAATTTCACTTCCATACTGCATAACACATCATCTGTTAATACAAATTACACTTCCATACTGCATAACACATCATCTGTTTATACGAATTACACTTCCACACTGCATTACACATCATCGGCAAATACGAATTACACTTCCATACTGCATAACACATCATCAGTTAATACGAATTACACTTCCATACTGTATAACACATCATCAGTTAATACGAATTACACTTCCATACTGTATAACACATCATCAGGTAATACGAATTACACTTCCATACTGCATAACACATCATCTGTTTATACGAATTACACTTCCATACTGCATTACACATCATCAGTAAATACGAATTACACTTCCATACTGCATAACACATCATCTGTAAATACGACAAACGCTTCCATACTGTATAACACATCATCAGTTTATACGAATTACACTTCAATACTGCAAAACACAATATCAATTAATACGAATTACTCTTCCATACTGCATAACACATCATCAGTTAATACGAATTACACTTCCATACTAAATAACACATCATCAGTTAATACGAATCACACTTCCATACTGTATAACACATCATCAGTTAATACGAATTACACTTCCATACTGTATAACACATCATCAGTTCATACGAATTACACTTCCATACTGCATAACACATTATCAGTTAATACGAATTACACTTCCATACTGCATAACACATCATCAGTTAATACGAATTACACTTCCATATTGCATAACACATCATCAGTTTATACGAATTACACTTCCATACTGCATAACACATCATCTATTAATACGAATTTCACTTCCATACTGCATAACACATCATCAGTTAATACGAATTACACTTCCATAATGCATAATACATTATCAGTTAATACGAATTACACTTCCATACTGCATAACATATCATCAGTTTATTTGAATTAAACTTCCATACTGTATAACACATCATCTGTAAATACGACAAACGCTTCCATACTGCATAACATATCATCAGTTAATACGAATTACACTTCCATACTGCATAACACATTATCAGTTAATACGAATTACACTTCCATACTGCATAACACATCATCTGTTAATACGAACTACACTTCCATACTGCATAACACATTATCAGTTAATACGAATTACACTTCCATACTGCATAACACATCATCAGTTAATACGAATTTCACTTCCATACTGCATTACACATCATCAGTTTATACGAATTACACTTCGATACTGCATAACTCATCATCTGTTAATACAAATTACACTTCCATTCTGCATAACACATCATCTGTTGATACGAATTTCACTTCCATACTGCATAACACATCATCAGTTAATACGAATTTCACTTCCATACTGAATAACACATCATCTGTTCATACAAATTACACTTCCATACTGCATAACACATCATCTGTTTATACGAATTACACTTCCACACTGCATTACACATCATCTGTTAATACAAATTACACTTCCATACTGCATAACACATCATCGGCAAATACGAATTACACTTCCATACTGCATAACACATCATCATTTAATACGAATTTCACTTCCATACTGAATAACACATCATCTGTTCATACAAATTACACATCCATACTGTATAACACATCATCTGTTTATACGAATTACACTTCCATACTGCATAACACATCATCTGTTCATACGAATTACACTTCCATAATGCATTACACATCATCAGTAAATACGAATTACACTTCCATACTGCATAACACATCATCAGTTAATACGAATTACACTTCCATACTGTATAACACATCATCAGTTTATACGAATTACACTTCCATACTGCAAAACACAATATCAATTAATACGAATTACACTTCCATACTGCATAACACATCATCAGTTAATACGAATTACACTTCCATACTAAATAACACATCATCAGTTAATACGAATCACACTTCCATACTGTATAACACATCATCAGTTAATACGAATTACACTTCCATAGTGTATAACACATCATCAGTTAATACGAATTACACTTCCATACTGCATAACACATCATCAGTTAATACGAATTACACTTCCGTATTGCATAACACATCATCAGTTTATACGAATTACACTTCCATACAGCATAACACATCATCAGTTAATACGAATTTCACTTCCATAATGTATAACACATCATCTGTTAATACGAATTACACTTCCATACTGCATAACATATTATCAGTTAATACGAATTACACTTCCATACTGCATAACACACCATCTGTTAATACGAATTACACTTCCATACTGCATAACACATCATCAGTTAATACGAATTACACTTCCATAATGTATAACACATCATCTGTTAATACGAATTACACTTCCATACTGCATAACATAGCATCAGTTTATTTGAATTAAACTTCCATACTGTATAACACATCATCTGTAAATACGACAAACGCTTCCATATTGCATAACACATCATCAGTTAATACGAATTACACTTCCATACTGCATAACACATTATCAGTTAATACGAATTACACTTCCAAACTGCATAACACATCATCAGTTAATACGAATTACACTTCCATACTGCATTACACATTATCAGTTAATACGAATTACACTACCATACTGCATAACACATCATCAGTTAATACGAATTACACTTCCATACTGCATTACACATCATCAGTTTATACGAATTACACTTCCATACTGTATAACACATCATCAGTTAATACGAATTACACTTCCATACTGTATAACACATCATCAGTTAATACGAATTACACTTCCATACTGCATTACACATCATCAGTTTATACGAATTACACTTCCATACTGCATAACACATCATCAGTTAATACGAATTACACTTCCATACAGTATAACACATCATCAGTTAATACGAATTACACTTCCATACTGCATTACACATCATCAGTTAATACGAATTACACTTCCATACTGCATTACACATCATCAGTTTATACGAATTACACTTCCATACTGTATAATACATCATCAGTTAATACGAATTACACTTCCATACTGCATAACACATTATTTGTTAATACGAATTACGCTTCCATACTGCATAACACATTATTTGTTAATACGAATAACACTTCCATACTGCATAACACATCATCAGTTAATACGAATTACACTTCCATACTGCATAACACAGCATCAGGTAATACGAATTACACTTCCATACTGCATAACACATCATCAGGTAATACGAATTACACTTCCATACTGCATAACACATCATCAGTTTATACGAATTACACTTCCATACTGAATTACACATCATCTGTTAATACAAATTACACTTCCATACTGCATAACACATCATCTGTTTATACGAATTACACTTCCATACTGCATAACACATCATCTGTTTATACGAATTACACTTCCATACTGCATAACACATCATCTGTTAATACAAATTACACTTCCATACTGCATAACACATCATCTGTTTATACGAATTACACTTCCATACTGCATAACACATCATCTGTCAATACAAATTACACTTCCATTCTGCATCATACATCATCTGTCAATACAAATTACACTTCCATACTGCATAACACATCATCAGTTAATACGAATTACACTTCCATCATGCATAACACATCATCAGTTAATACGAATTACACTTCCATCATGCATAACACATCATCAGTTAATACGAATAACACTTCCATACTGTATAACACATCATCTGTCAATACAAATTACACTTCCATACTGCATAATACATCATCTGTCAATACAAATTACACTTCCATACTGCATAACACATCATCTGTTAATACGAATTACACTTCCATCATGCATAACACATCATCAGTTAATACGAATTACACTTCCATCATGCATAACACATCATCAGTTAATACGAATAACACTTCCATACTGTATAACACATCATTTGTTAATACAAATTACACTTCCATGATGCATAACACATCATCTGTTTATACGAATTACACTTCCATACTGCATTACACATCATCTGTTAATACAAATTACACTTCCATACTGCATAACACATCATCTGTTTATACGAATTTCACTTCCATACTGCATAACACATCATCAGTTAATACGAATTACACTTCCATGCTGCATAACACATCATCTGTTTATACGAATTACACTTCCATACTGAATTACACATCATCTGTTAATACAAATTACACTTCCATACTGCATAACACATCATCTGTTTATACGAATTTCACTTCCATACTGCATAACACATCATCAGTTAATACGAATTTCACTTCCATACTGTATAACACATCATCTGTTAATACAAATTACACTTCCATACTGCATAACACATCATCTGTTTATACGAATTACACTTCCATACTGCATTACACATCATCTGTCAATACAAATTACACTTCCATACTGCATAATACATCATCAGTAAATACGAATTACACTTCTATACTGCATAACACATCATCAGTTAATACGAATTACACTTCCATACTGCATAACACATCATCAGTTAATACGAATTTCACTTCCATACTGTATAACACATCATTTGTTAATACAAATTACACTTCCATGCTGCATAACACATCATCTGTTTATACGAATTACACTTCCATACTGCATTACACATCATCTGTTAATACATATTACACTTCCATACTGCATAACACATCATCAGTAAATACGAATTACACTTCCATACTGCATAACACATCATCTGTTAATACAAATTACACTTCCATACTGCATAACACATCATCTGTTTTTACGAATTACACTTCCATACTGCATTACACATCATCTGTTAATACAAATTACACTTCCATACTGCATAACACATGATCAGTAAATACGAATTACACTTCCATACTGCATAACACATCATCAGTTAATACGAATTACACTTCCATACTGCATTACACATCATCTGTTAATACAAATTACACTTCCATACTGCATAACACATCATCTCTTTATACGAATTACACTTCCATACTGCATTACACATCATCTGTTAATACAAATTATACTTCCATACTGCATAACACATCATCTGTTTATACGAATTACACTTCCATACTGCATAACACATCATCTGTTAATGCAAATTACACTTCCATACTGCATAACACATCATCAGTTCATACGAATTACTCTTTCATACTGCATAACACATCATCAGTTAAAACGAATTACACTTCCATACTGTATAACACATCATCTGTTAATACGAATTACACTTCCATACTGCATAACACATCATCAGTTAATACGAATTACACTTCCATACTGCATAACACATCATCTGTTAATACGAATTTCACTTCCATACTGCATAACACATCATCTGTATATACAAATTACACTTCCATACTGCATAACACATCATCTGTTAATACGAATTGCACTTCCATACTGCATAACACATCATCTGTTAATACGAATTACACTTCCATACTGCATAACACATCATCAATTAATACGAATTACACTTCCATACTGCATAACACGTCATCAGTTAATACGAATTACATTTCCATTCTGCATAACACATCATTTGTTAATACGAATTACACTTCCATAATGCATAACACATCATCAGTTAATACGAATTACACTTCCATACTGCATAACACATCATCAGTTAATACGAATTACTCTTTCATACTGCATAACACATAATCTGTATATACGAATTACACTTCCATACTGCATTACACATCATCAGTAAATACGAATATCACTTCCATACTGCATAACACATCATCAGTTAATACGAATTACACTTCCATACTGTATAACACATCATCTGTTAATACAAATTACACTTCCATACTGCATAACACATCATCTGTTAATACGAATTACACTTCCATACTGCATAACACATCATCTGTTAATACGAAGAACACTTCCATACTGTATAACACATCATCTGTTAATACAAATTACACTTGTATATACACATTACACTTCCATACTGCATAACACATCATCTGTTTATACGAATTACACTTCTATACTGCATAACACATCATCAGTTAATACGAATTACACTTCCATACTGCATAACACATCATCTGTTAATACGAATTACACTTCGATGCTGCATAACACATCATCAGTTAATACGAATTACACTTCCATACTGCATAACACATCATCAGGTAATACGAATTACACTTCCATACTGCATAACACATCATCAGTTAATACGAATTACACTTCCATACTGTATAACACATCATCTGTTAATACGAATTACACTTCCATACTGCATAACACATCATCAGTAAATACGAATTACACATCCATTCTGCATAACACATTATCTGTTAATACGAATTACACTTCTATACTGCATAACACATCATCAGTTAATACGAATTACACTTCCATACTGCATAACACATCATCAGTTAATACGAATTACACTTCCATACTGCATAACACATCATCTGTTAATACGAATTACACTTCCATACTGCATAACACATCATTAGTAAATACGAATTACACATTCATTCTGCATAACACATTATCTGTTAATACGAATTACACTTCTATACTGCATAACACATCATCTGTTAATACGAATTACACTTCCATACTACATAACACATCATTAGTAAATACGAATTACACATCCATTCTGCATAACACATTATCTGTTAATACGAATTACACTTCTATACTGCATAACACATCATCAGTTAATACGAATTACACTTCCATACTGCATAACAAATCATCAGTTAATACGAATTACACTTCCATACTGCATTACACGTCATCTGTATATACACATTACACTTCCATACTGCATTACACATCATCAGTTAATACGAACAACTCTTTCATACTGCATAACACATCATCTGTATATACGAATTTCACTTCCATACTGCATTACACATCATCAGTTAATACGAATTACACTTCCATACTGCATAACACATCATTAGTAAATACGAATTACACATCCATTCTGCATAACACATTATCTGTTAATACGAATTACACTTCTATACTGCATAACACATCATCAGTTAATACGAATTACACTTCCATACTGCATAACAAATCATCAGTTAATACGAATTACACTTCCATACTGCATTACACGTCATCTGTATATACACATTTCACTTCCATACTGCATTACACATCATCAGTTAATACGAATTACACTTCCATACTGCATAACACATCATCAGTTTATACGAATTACACTTCCATACTGTATAACACATCATCAGTTAATACGAATTACACTTCCATACTGCATTACACGTCATCTGTATATACACATTTCACTTCCATACTGCATTACACATCATCAGGTAATACGAATTACACTTCCATACTGCATAACACATCATCAGTTTATACGAATTACACTTCCATACTGTATAACACATCATCAGTTAATACGAATTACACTTCCATACTGCATAACACATCATCTGTTAATACGAATTACACTTCCATACTGCATAATACATCATTTGTTTATACGAATTACACTTCCATACTGCATTACACATCATCAGTTAATACGAATTACACTTCCATACTGCATTACACATCATCTGTTAATACGAATTACACTTCCATACTGCATAATACATCATTTGTTTATACGAATTACACTTCCATACTGCATTACACATTATCAGTTAATACGAATTACACTTCCATACTGCATAACACATTATCAGTTAATACGAATTACACTTCCATACTGCATTACACATCATCAGTTAATACGAATTACACTTCCATACTGCATTATACATCATCAGTTTATACGAATTACACTTCCATACTGCATTACACATCATCTGTTAATACGAATTACACTTCCATACTGCATAACACATCATCTGTTTATACGAATTTCACTACCATACTGCATAACACATCATCAGTTAATACTAATTTCACTTCCATACTGCATAACACATCATCAGTAAATACGAATTACACTTCCATACTGCATAACACATCATCAGTTAATACAAATTACACTTCCATACTGCATTACACATCATCAGTTGATACGTATTTCACTTCCATACTGCATTACACATCATCTGTTAATACAAATTACACTTCCATACTGCATAACACATCATCTGTTTATACGAATTACACTTCCATACTGCATTACACATCATCTGTTAATACGAATTACACTTCCATACTGCATAACACATCATCTGTTAATACGAATTACACGTCCATACTGCATAACACATCATCAGTTAATACGAATTACACTTCCATACTGCATAACACATCATCAGTTAATACGAATTACACTTCCATACTGCATAACACATCATCAGTTAATACGAATTACACTTCCATACTGCATAACACATCATCAGGTAATACGAATTACACTTCCATACTGCATAACACATCATCAGTTAATACGAATTACACTTCCATACTGCATAACACATCATTAGTAAATACGAATTACACTTCCATACTGCATAACACATCATCAGTTTATACGAATTACACATCCATACTGCATAGCACATCATCTGTATATAAGACATACGCTTCCATACTGTATAACACAGCATCTTTATATACGGCATACGTTTCCATACTAAATGACACACCATTGTTATATACGATATACACTTCCATGCTACTTGATGACATCATCAGTATATACGATGTATACTTCCAAACAACATGAAACATCATCGGCATACACGATACGGTGTGGGTTGTTGGAAGATATTTGGGCCTAACATACATTAAATGGGAGACACACAACTCGACCCTTTTCTAGCTAGATTGTGCTGGGAACATCTTGGGACCCAGTTAGACAACTGTATCCTACTCTATTCTGTTAGCATTGTGTTGTTAACAATAAGTGACCAGAAGTGAGTAAATCGCCAGGAGTCTTTTGCTGAAGTAGCATTGTCTAATCAACAAGTGACCAAATTATGTACACTATTCGACTCCATTCTATGGTAAAGCGCCATGAGTATTTTGAAGAAGAAGCATTATGTTGTAACCAACAAGTATGAAAAAGACAGCAAAACAACAAGATCCGACTCGACTCTTTTATAAGGTAACGACCCATTATGCTTTTGTAAAAATATTATTGTGTTGTAAACAGCAAGTGACCTAGTTACATAGGTCTTCCCGAATATTTTCTAAGCTTAAGAGCCATGAATGTTTGATGGAAGTAGCAGTGTGTTGTAAGAAACGAGTGACACTACAAAACTGTCTCATTCTTAAGATATCCAATATGGAACATACTTGGGGCAATTGTATTCACTGACGATTGCTATCAAATGTAATACAATTACTGTGTTGTGCATAATGGCTTTTGGGTGTACTAAAAGGGAGACATGAAGTTGTTATGGCTTAAGTCAAATATGTTATTTCAGAACATATGGTTCATGGATTACTAAATCAAATTTAAAAGGTTTTGTTAATTTACATGTTAGCAGAAGATCATGTCAATCGACGTCAAGTTTGAGGAATGTTATATTTAAGGTGACGTATGTTAGACTTAAAGTTGCATAGTGTATAATAACTTCTTCAGTACAAATTGTAGAAATGCCTGAGTGAAGCACCCTAATTGTAATAACATTGGTTACATTTCTATTTATCTTTATCAGGGAAGAATAAACAATAGACGCCTCGGTCTTTACATAATGATGCAATGGAAACAAAGCTCATGTATGTTTTAAGGCACAAATTTGTGGCATAACAGATACCGAACGAGAAACAATCAACGTACAAGCAACACCGATGAACCACACATGCATCGTCATATACTTATCAATTGATGTTGAGGTCTCGTAATAATATGTAATATTTTATTGATATTTTTTTCACACATTCCGTCTGGGCGTGTGTCTTTTGACCAAACCAAATGGACAATCGGAGTAGATTTGAGATTAGATATAAAATTGATAAATCGAGAGGCTCGCCTGTCCTTAGAGTATCCTGTTGCATTGTGTAAACCAGTTGAGCAAGAGTTATGAATCGGTTCAGATTGACATGATACTATTCTAGTTCTATGAAAACCAATTGGCTAATTGAATGAATGATGGGTGAACTCTTGGAGAAACAGTTGTCTAGACGGAGAATGACATTGAATTTTAAGATTCCCCTATCATTGTCGATGTTCCGCTTGACAGTTTGATATATTGCATTCTCTGAAATGAAATATGTCAGTTCTCGTACATTATATTCGAAATTCGGATTGTCACTATCTTTGGCAAGCACCACACGTCATGTTATTCAGTCTCTAACTAAAACAAACTGCTTTATAGGCCGCATTACAGAAGATTATGAAGTTGAACTCTCATCTTTTCCAAAATTGACAATTCTTTACTGCTTCATTAATCCGAAATATTTTAAATGTAATAAAGAAAAACATAGCTTTTTAATTAAAGACAATGTTCCTTGAAAAAAGATATTTCAACAATAACAACTTAAGATAAAATGTAAGAAAACATATTAAGTCGCTTCTGTATAACGGCCTTCCGACTTGCCATCATTAAATACAATCATGCAGCTAAGACTGCTTAGTTCATGGATGCAGTTTAAGGTCATATTTAGTGTCCATTTTTGCAAATAGTAGTTATATTCCTTCAAAGAGAAATGTCTGTTTCCATGTAGATCATTAATCGACACATCAAATTGTGTGAAACTTATGTGGTTACCGTTATAACAATATTTAAGACAACAAGTCATCCACTGAAGGCATTCCCTTGATCCGTCGTGACAACGTTTTGTTTTGGTTTCTGGCAGTGATTATTAATTTCGAATATTTCGTAAGAAATCAAATCTTCCGGACAATGACTTGGTTGGCAGGACTTTTCAATATCATGCTATCTCAAACCGTTACATTCCAGGAAATATTGTTTCATAATATTTGCTGAGATCTGGGACAGATAAAAGTGAACAAATTGATGGAGAATGACAAACGGCATCTTAGTTTTACATTTATCGTTTGAAATGCATAGCTTAGGCTTTTTTCTATCATTGTTTTTGTTGTAGTTGGACTAGTAACACAGGCACTTTGCGTATGTCATGAATACAAATAAACCATTGTTCAGGCTACGCTAACGAAGGGATTTTATGGAAAATGACAACATAGTTTTACATTTGTCGTTTGTAATCCATAGCTTATGCTATTTATATTAGTGTTTTGTTATTGGTTGACTAGGAACACATGGTCTTTGCGTATTTCATGAATATAAATCATTGTTGAGGCTAAACTCATATAGCAATTTGCTACAAGATATAACAATTCAGCTAGATCGCAGCAACCTGGTTAGGTATAGGGAAAGATATGGATAAATTGATGGATTGGTTTTCATAAACAGAGTATGTGAGCACAGAGCTTCAGATACTTTTGACGTAAAGTGTAATGTACACCCTAATGTCATTTTGTTAAGTTAATTTACACTCTTGGTTCATTCATTATTCTGATGATTGCTAAGGTGTTCTAATACATTGAAATACAAATATGTATGCATTTATTTATTCCATGAACACTATAGTAAAATATAAGGATACAGATAAGAACTTATTCATTGCTTTTCTTAGTCATTACTGACTTTATCCATAATGTCATCAAGTTTCAGGAGACTTTGCACAGTTTTATTACCCAATTATCATTCCTATCACCAATCTTAGCCATTGCTTTATTAATTTATCTTTGTCTACCAAACAAGGACCATGTTCGTTCCATTTATTTATTCTTCTTTATTTTGACCAAATGTTCTGCACGTTTTTCAACTGATGCCGTGCACTCATCCTTTGACACGATAGTTAGAATGGACGGTTCTTATGACAAACGTTTAAATTTGAAAATATCGCTATCTACTTTTCTCATCATATGTTTGACGTTTTCCTTAATGAGTAAAACATGCTTGTGCCTAACACTTTCAAACTCGTTTTCAGTTTCAGAGTTTTCTTCTTATTTGAGACATTTTTGAAACATTCACCATCTTTGAGTTTCAAACTGTCCAGTTCTCCCAGGTGATCGTCAATGTGAGCCTCAGTTTCGTGAAACACCATATCTAGTTTTTGTAGCAAATGTACGCCAAATATTTGATATGCTCATAAAGTGGTATTTTTCCGTATTATTTTGTCTATGGAAATAGATTTGCGCCATGAGTTCGTAGACTAGATTCGTTTGCCGGTTTCTATACGATGTTTTTTTCCAAATCCCTGTCCGCATTGGGTCCGCGTTCGTAAAAGAAAATCGCACCGTGTAGGGAGATTTATAAAGCTTATTTGGCAATCCTTAATAAATGAAAAGGAAATTAAAAGGCCCTGTTTTTCAAGTTTCCCATGGCAAATATAAAAGTCATATCGCGTAAGAAGTGGACATGGAACATGCTTATTATATTAATTATACAAGCAACGATTCTTTTCACTTACATGTTTTTAAAAAAAATATATTGTTACGGTATTCACAATTTTCCACATTCTCATATATTCCCGCAAACAGTAAATGGTACTATGGTCGAGTGGGCGGTCTGTAAAGCCTTTGTGGAACGAACTACTTCTTGTTATTTAGATTATCACTCTCGTACTTCTTACGCATTACCAGCATGATGGCTAGTAGTGCCTGGCGTAGGATTCTAGATTTACTGTTAGTTCGTCTTAGAGTTATATGCCCTTTAATTTGATAATAACCGTTTTTTGGAGTTTGTGGAGCGAACTACTCCCCCAGTCTACTTTGTATCACTCTTATACTTGTTATTTTCTAAAAAAAATTCTTCCTCCATAATGACTTATTTTTATAAACTGTGATAAAAACATGAAACCACAGGTTACTAAAAGGATATATAAATGTATATATATTTAGTTTATTCTAGCATTTCAAAATTAGTCATACAGCCACGCTTGTTTTAGAAACATTTATACTGGAAAAATTCAAACCTGAATTATGCACAAATAAACCACGACTTGTAGAAAAAGAGACAATGGATGAATTAAAGACACTATAATGGTTATTCAAGCAGCGGCTTTGCACCTGATGCCATATCAAATAACAAACATTAAATAGATTTATCACTAAAACATGGTATTCGTACATAAATAAACATACTATAAACTAGAATGAATGCTTATATGTAACATTTCAAATACTGTTTACAATGGTTATTTATGGAAGCGTATATCGTATTTCCTGATAATAGGATCGTGATTGCAGACTCGTCGGCTTGTGAGTTATAATACCACATGCTGTCCCAATTAGGTGCTGACATATAAACTGGATATGTTGACATAAAATCGACACGGAATGTTAAAATGTTTTTACGATACAAAATAGTCATCATAACCACAAGTGAACAAGTCGACATACATTTTGGCAGCATGTCGCTTTGTTACCTTGTCAAGTCGGCATAAAACAAGTCTACTGAACTACATGACACGTCATCAGTAAATACAAATTACACTTCCATACAGCATAATACATCATCTGTTTATACTACATACGCTTCCATACTGCTTAACACATCATCGGTATATACGATATATGCTTCCATACTACATGAACACATCATCGGTATATACGATGTTCGCTTCCATACTACATGAACACATCATCGGTATATACGATATATTCTTCCATACTACATGAACACATCATCGGTATATACGATGTTCGCTTCCATACTACATGAACACATCATCGGTATATACGATATATGCTTCCATACTACATGAACACATCATCGGTATATACGATGTTCGCTTCCATACTACATGAACACATCATCGGTATATACGATAAACACTGTCATACTACATGATCACATCATCGGTATAAACGATATATTCTTCGATACTACATGAACACATCATCGGTATATACGATATATTCTTCCATACTACATGAACACATCATCGGTATATACGATATATGCTTCCATACTACATGAACACATCATCGGTATATACGATAAACACTTCCATACTACATGAACACATCATCACGATATATTCTTCGATACTACATGAACACATCATCGGTATATACGATATATTATTCCATACTACATGAACACATCATTGGTATATACGAATTATTCTTCCATACTACATGAACACATCATCGGTATATACGATATATGCTTCCATACTACATGAACACATCATCAGTATATACGATGTTCGCTTCCATACTACATGAACACATCATCGGTATATACGATGTTCGCTTCCATACTACATGAACACATCATCGGTATATACGATATATTATTCCATACTACATGAACACATCATCGGTATATACGATATATGCTTCCATACTACATGAACACATCATCGGTATATACGATATATTCTTCCATACTACATGAACACATCATCGGTATATACGATATATTCTTCCATACTACATGAACACATCATCGGTATATACGATGTTCGCTTCCATACTACATGAACCCATCATCGGTATATACGATAAACACTTCCATACTACATGATCACATCATCGGTATATACGATATATTCTTCCATACTACATGAACACATCATCGGTATATACGATATATGCTTCCATACTACATGAACACATCATCGGTATATACGATATATGCTTCCATACTACATGAACACATCATCGGTTTATACGATATATGCTTCCATACTACATGATCACATCATCGGTATATACGATAAACACTTCCATACTAAATGAACACACCATCACGATATATTCTTCGATACTACATGAACACATCATCGGTATATACGATATATTCTTCCATACTACATGAACACATCATCGGTATATATGATATATTCTTCGATACTACATGAACACATCATCGGTATATACGATATATTCTTCGATACTACATGAACACATCATCGGTATATACGATATATTCTTCCATACTACATGAACACATCATCAGTATATACGATGTTCGCTTCCATACTGCATGAACACATCATCGGTATATACGATGTTCGCTTCCATACTACATGAACACATCATCGGTATATACGATATATTCTTCCATACTACATGAACACATCATCGGTATATACGATATATGCTTCCATACTACATGAACACATCATCGGTATATACGATGTTCGCTTCCATATTACATGAACACATCATCGGTATATACGATATATTATTCCATACTACATGAACACATCATCGGTATATACGATATATTCTTCCATACTACATGAACACATCATTGGTATATACGATATATTCTTCCATACTACATGAACACATCATCGGTATATACGATATATTCTTCCATACTACATGAACACATCATCGGTATATACGATGTTCGCTTCCATACTACATGAACACATCATCGGTATATACGATATATGCTTCCATACTACATGAACACATCATCGGTATATACGATATATTATTCCATACTACATGAACACATCATCGGTATATACGATATATGCTTCCATACTACATGAACACATCATCGGTATATACGATATATTATTCCATACTACATGAACACATCATCGGTATATACGATATATGCTTCCATACTACATGAACATACCATCGGTATATACGATATATTCTTCCATACTATATGAACACATCATCGGTATATACGATATATTCTTCCATACTACATGAACACATCATCGGTATATACGATATACTATTCCATACTACATGAACACATCATCGGTATATACGATATATTATTCCATACTACATGAACACATCATCGGTATATACGATATATGCTTCCATACTACATGAACACATCATCGATATATACGATATATTCTTCCATACTACATGAACACATTATCGGTATATTTGATATATTCTTCCATACTACATGAACACATCGTCGCTATATACGATATATGCTTCCATACTACATGAACACATCATCGGTATATACGATATATGCTTCCATACTGCATGAACACATCATCGGTATATACGATAAAACCTTCCATACTACATGATCACATCATCGGTATATACGATATATTCTTCCATACTACATGAACACATCATCGGTATATACGATATATGATTCCATACTACATGAACACATCATCGATATATACGATATATGCTTCCATACTACATGAACACATCATCGGTATATACGATATATGCTTCCATACTACATGATCACATCATCGGTATATACGATAAACACTTCCATACTACATGAACACATCATCACGATATATTCCTCGATACTACATGAACACATCATCGGTATATACGATATATTCTTCCATACTACATGAACACATCATCGGTATATACGATATATTCTTCCATACTACATGAACACATCATCGGTTTATACGATATATTCTTCCATACAACATGAACACATCATCAGTATATACGATGTTCGCTTCCATACTACATGAGCACATCATCGGTATATACGATGTTCGCTTCCATACTACATGAACACATCATCGGTATATACGATATATTCTTCGATACTACATGAACACATCATCGGTATATACGATATATGCTTCGTTACTACATGAACACATCAGCGGTATATACGATATATTATTCCATACTACATGAACACATCATCAGTATATACGATGTTCGCTTCCATACTACATGATCACATCATCGGTATATACGATAAACACTTCCATACTACATGAACACATCATCGGTATATACGATATATTCTTCCATACTACATGAACACATCATCGGTATATACGATATATTCTTCCATACTACATGAACACATTATCGGTATATACGATATATTCTTCCATACTACATGAACACATCGTCGCTATATACGATATATGCTTCCATACTATATGAACACATCATCGGTATATACGATGTTCGCTTCCATATTACATGAACACATCATCGGTATATACGATATATGCTTCCATACTACATGAACACATCGTAGGTATATACGATATATGCTTCCATACTACATGAACACATCATCGGTATATACGATGTTCGCTTCCATACTACATGAACACATCATCGGTATATACGATATATTCTTCCATACTACAATACATCATCGGTATATACGATATATTCTTCCATACTACATGAACACATCATCGGTTTATACGATATATGCTTCCATACTACATGAACACATCATCGGTATATACGATTTATGCTTCCATACTACATGAACATTTCATCGGTATATACGATATATGCTTCCATACTACATGAACACATCATCGGTATATACGATATATCCTTCCATACTACATGAACACATCATCGGTATATACGATATATGCTTCTATACTACATGAACACATCATCGGTATATACGATATATTCTTCCATACTACATGAACACATCGTCGCTATATACGATATATACTTCCATACTACATGAACACATCATCGGTATATACGATGTTCGCTTTCATACTACATGAACACATCATCGGTATATACGATATATGCTTCCATACTACATGAACACATCATCGGTATATACGATATATTCTTCCATACTACATGAACACATAATCGGTATATACGATATATGCTTCCATACTACATGAACACATCATCGGTATGTACGATATATGCTTCCATACAACATGAACACATCATCGGTATATACGATATATTCTTCCATACTACATGAACACATCATCGGTATATACGATATATGCTTCCATACTACATGAACACATCGTCGGTACATACGATATATGCTTTCATACTACATGAACACATCATCGGTATATACGATATATTCTTCCATACTACATGAACACATCATCGGTATATACGATATATGCTTCCATACTACATGAACACATCATCGGTATATACGATGTTCGCTTCCATACTACATGAACACATCATCGGTATATACGATGTTCGCTTCCATACTACATGAACACATCATCGGTATATACGATATATTATTCCATACTACATGAACACATCATCGGTATATACGATATATGCTTCCATACTACATGAACACATCATCGGTATATACGATATATTCTTCCATACTACATGAACACATCATCGGTATATACGATATATTCTTCCATACTACATGAACACATCATCGGTATATACGATGTTCGCTTCCATACTACATGAACACATCATCGGTATATACGATATATGCTTCCATTCTGCATGAACACATCATCGGTATATACGATAAACACTTCCATACTACATGATCACATCATCGGTATATACGATATATTCTTCCTACTACATGAACACATCATCGGTATATACGATATATGCTTCCATACTACATGAACACATCATCGGTATATACGATATATGCTTCCATACTACATGAACACATCATCGGTATATACGATATATGCTTCCATACTACATGAACACATCATCGGTATATACGATAAACACTTCCATACTACATGAACACATCATCACGATATATTCTTCGATACTACATGAACACATCATCGGTTTATACGATATATTCTTCCATACTACATGAACACATCATCGGTATATATGATATATTCTTCGATACTACATGAACATATCATCGGTATATACGATATATTCTTCGATACTACATGAACACATCAGCGGTATATACGATATATTCTTCCATACTACATGAACACATCATCAGTATATACGATGTTCGCTTCCATACTACATGATCACATCATCGGTATATACGATGTTCGCTTCCATACTACATGAACACATCATCGGTATATACGATATATGCTTCCATTCTGCATGAACACATCATCGGTATATACGATAAACACTTCCATACTACATGATCACATCATCGGTATATACGATATATTCTTCCATACTACATGAACACATCATCGGTATATACGATATATGCTTCCATACTACATGAACACATCATCGGTATATACGATATATGCTTCCATACTACATGAACACATCATCGGTATATACGATATATGCTTCCATACTACATGATCACATCATCGGTATATACGATAAACACTTCCATACTACATGAACACATCATCACGATATATTCTTCGATACTACATGAACACATCATCGGTTTATACGATATATTCTTCCATACTACATGAACACATCATCGGTATATATGATATATTCTTCGATACTACATGAACATATCATCGGTATATACGATATATTCTTCGACACTACATGAACACATCATCGGTATATACGATATATTCTTCCATACTACATGAACACATCATCAGTATATACGATGTTCGCTTCCATACTACATGAACACATCATCGGTATATACGATGTTCGCTTCCATACTACATGATCACATCATCGGTATATACGATATATTCTTCCATACTACATGAACAGATCATCGGTATATACGATATATTCTTCGATACTACATGAACACATCATCGGTATATACGATATATGCTTCCATACTACATGAACACATCATCGGTATATACGATGTTCGCTTCCATATTACATGAACACATCATCGGTATATACGATATATTATTCCATACTACATGAAAACATCATCGGTATATACGATATATTCTTCCATACTACATGAACACATCATTGGTATATACGATATATTCTTCCATACTACATGAACACATCATCGGTATATACGATATATGCTTCCATACTACATGAACACATCATCGGTATATACGATGTTCGCTTCCATACTACATGAACACATCATCGGTGTATACGATATATGCTTCCATACTACATGAACACATCATCGGTATATACGATATATTATTCCATACTACATGAACACAACATCGGTATATACGATATATGCTTCCATACTACATGAACACATCATCGATATATACGATATATGCTTCCATACTACATGAACACATCATCGGTATATACGATATATGCTTCCATACTACATGATCACATCATCGGTATATATGATAAACACTTCCATACTACATGAACACATCATCACGATATATTCCTCGATACTACATGAACACATCATCGGTATATACGATATATTCTTTGATACTACATGAACACATCATCGGTATATACGATATATTCTTCCATACTACATGAACACATCATCGGTTTATACGATATATTCTTCCATACAACATGAACACATCATCAGTATATACGATGTTCGCTTCCATACTACATGAGCACATCATCGGTATATACGATGTTCGCTTCCATACTACATGAACACATCATCGGTATATACGATATATTCTTCGATACTACATGAACACATCATCGGTATATACGATATATGCTTCCATACTACATGAACACATCATCGGTATATACGATATATTCTTCCATACTACATGAACACATCATCAGTATATACGATGTTCGCTTCCATACTACATGAACACATCATCGGTATATACGATGTTCGCTTCCATACTACATGAACACATCATCGGTATATACGATATATTCTTCCATACTACATGAACACATCATCGGTATATACGATATATTCTTCGATACTACATGAACACATCATCGGTATATACGATATATGCTTCCATACTACATGAACATATCATCGGTATATACGATGTTCGCTTCCATACTACATGAACACATCATCGGTATATACGATGTTCGCTTCCATACTACATGAACACATCATCGGTATATACGATATATGCTTCCATACTACATGAACACATCGTAGGTATATACGATATATGCTTCCATACTACATGAACACATCATCGGTATATACGATGTTCGCTTCCATACTACATGAACACATCATCGGTATATACGATATATTCTTCCATACTACAATACATCATCGGTATATACGATATATTCTTCCATACTACATGAACACATCATCGGTTTATACGATATATGCTTCCATACTACATGAACACATCATCGGTATATACGATATATGCTTCCATACTACATGAACACATCATCGGTATATATGATATATGCTTCCATACTACATGAACACATCATCGGTATATACGATATATGCTTCCATACTACATGAACACATCATCGGTATATACGATATATGCTTCTATACTACATAAACACATCATCGGTATATACGATATATTCTTCCATACTACATGAACACATCGTCGCTATATACGATATATGCTTCCATACTACATGAACACATCATCGGTATATACGATGTTCGCTTTCATACTACATGAACACATCATCGGTATATACGATATATTCTTCCATACTACATGAACACATCATCGGTATATACGATATATTCTTCCATACTACATGAACACATCATCGGTATATACGATATATGCTTCCATACTACATGAACACATCATCGGTATATACGATATATGCTTCCATACTACATGAACACATCATCGGTATATACGATATATTCTTCCATACTACATGAACACATCATCGGTATATACGATATATGCTTCCATACTACATGAACACATCGTCGGTACATACGATATATGCTTTCATACTACATGAACACATCATCGGTATATACGATATATTCTTCCATACTACATGAACACATCATCGGTATATACGATATATGATTCCATACTACATGAACACATCATCGGTATATACGATGTTCGCTTCCATACTACATGAACACATCATCGGTATATACGATATATTATTCCATACTACATGAACACATCATCGGTATATACGATATATTATTCCATACTACATGAACACATCATCAGTATATACGATGTTCGCTTCCATACTACATGAACATTAATACTTCATTAATCATTTATGTTCAGTTTTGATACCTGGTCATTCCATGTATTTTGATATCATTTGAAATAGTTTGATAAGTGTCAAGTACATGACAAAAACTACATTATAGTTGGGGAAAAATGTAGTTCGTATTTTTGCTTTCAACTGAATATCAATTTGAAAATAAAATCCTTCCAATTGGCACCAAATCAATTTGGTGGGGTCACCATGTTACAAAATCCACATATGTGTGGGTCTGAGTCCTTAAAATATGTATGATCTATTCCCTTTCTCATATTTGCAGGTATGCCCAAATACTATAATGAAAGTATGCGTATATGAATGTCTAGACACTTTGGATAGACGATGTTTGTTGACGTCGTGAGAAAAAAAACAAGTACTTGTAAGAATGGTACGGACATATTAATAGTTAGTTTTAATTCATCTGTTGCTCGAAGTAAAAAACAATACAAAGTAAAAAAATTTCGTCGTCGGTGGCAGCGGCGATGTGCAAAAAAACCAAACTCGATCAGCAAATGGCCAAGATATTTACATGTATGCAGTAGAAATCTACTGAATAATTTCTCTATTTATATACCACTATGTATAACGAGAACTTTATCATGTCTAAGGTAATTGTCAAGTTATGTCCCCTGATAAATGAGCATCTTATACTACTGTCGAGCTAATCCCCTGAAAAATGAGCATCTCACGTTATTGCCGAGCTAGTCTCCTGACAAACGAGCGTCTTACGTTATTGTCGAGTTATGTCCCCTGACAAACGAGCACCTTACGCTATTGTCGAGCTAGTCCCCTGACAAATAAGCACCTTACGCTATTGTCGAGCTAGTCCCCTGACAAATGAGCACCTTACGTTATAGTCAACTAGTCCCCTGACAAACGAGCGTCTTACGTTTTGTCGAGTTATGTCCCCTGACAAACGAGCGTCTTACGTTATTGTCGAGCTAGTCCCCTGACAAATTAGCGTCTGACGTTTTTTCGAGTTATGTCCCCTGACAAACGAGCATCTTACGTTTTTGTCGAGCTAGTCCCATGACAAATGAGCATCTAACGTTATTGTCGAGCTAGTCCCCTGACAAATGAGCGTCTTACGTTTTGTCGAGTTATGTCCCCTGACAAACGAGCGTCTTACGTTTTTGTCGAGCTAGTCCCATGACAAATGAGCATCTTACGTTTTTGTCGAGCTAGTCCCATGACAAACGAGCATCTTACGTTATTGTCGAACTGGTCCCCTGACAAATGAGCGTCCTACGTTATTATTGAGCTAGTCCCCTGACAGACGAGCGTCTTACGTTAGTGTCGAGCTAGTCCCCTGACAAACGAGCGTCTTACGTTAGTGTCGAGCTAGTCCCCTGACAAACGAGCGTCTTACGTTATTGTCGAGCTAGTTCCCTGACAAACGAGCGTTTTACGTTATTGTCGAGCTAGTCCCCTGACAAACGAGCGTCTTACGTTAGTGTCGAGCTAGTCCCCTGACAAACGAGCGTCTTACGTTAGTGTCGAGCTAGTCCCCTGACAAACGAGCGTCTTACGTTTTGTCGAGTTATGTCCCCTGACAAACGAGTGTTGGCATTTTATCTAATTATATATATTTGTGGAAATGCTGTACCCGGCATAGAAGCATCCGATCGTTTTAATTATATGTATAAGTAGAATACAAATTAAAATGATAACAAGTAAGAATAACAACAAAATCTCTATACTCTTAACGTAATCAGCTTTCTTTTAAATCGATACTTATTAAGAACGCTCCATGTTTGTTTGTTTTCATTGGTGCGGGAATCAACAATAGTACAGAGTCCATTAGTAGGGTTTACCAAAGATTTTTTAATCCTGTGTAACCTGCCCTTACCATGTGCCCCTCAACAGGTTTATTTTTTGAATATTCGACATCTGGGCATTTTATTTTATTTTTCGTTGTATAACTGAACGCTAAGTAACTGTCATGATACGATATAGCCATGGAGCTGGTAACAATCTCGTTTAGCAATCAAGACGTTTCTTAATCGAATCCTGCCTCCGGTCTAAGATTCTTTGTTTGTTTTTGTTTACTTTTGTGTTTATCAAAGTCTGCTTACGCCAATCGACTACATTATGGCTTGATCCCACTGTGACGCCATTACGACTTAAATTGTGTTTAAATGCCATTAGTGACATGAGAAAAATGTGACTGCAATTCCATATATTAGAACACTTGAAGAAATAGAGTGAAAGAGGCCCGGTGCGATACCCTTAGGCTATATCTTTGCAAGAAGAACTCTTGGTTCTTTAATGTGCTCGGTGTAAAGCATCGATACACGGGACACCACTTTCCTCGGGTGAACCAGTACTGGGCACACAAAGTACTGCCCTTTAAATGCCGAGCGCTATGCAATGGAGCTACTGATACTATATTTTAACATCTTTCGTTTTGACGCGGTCAGAGTTTGAACCTGCGAACTTTCCCACCCGAAGTGAACGCTCTACCATTTCATTTCTCTCTCACGTATTATAAATAGGGTAGCAGTTTTCTTCTAATCTTGTGTAGATCAAGACTTCAATTCAAACATTTTGTCGAAAACTTTAGCAACGTATTAGAAATTATGCGATTACGCTTGAATTTACGAATTTCTGCTCAGATAAAAATGACAGTTACTTTTTTGTTTTGGTTCTATTGTCATATATTCATATAAAACAACACAATGTGAACAAAGTTAAAAAAAAATACGCCGACTTCAATATCATCGAATGAGTCCCTGTATTTGGATGCAATATAAAAAGATCCTTATATATCGCTTATTATTTCATTTAAGAATGCAGTTAGCATTTTAGATAAGAGGGCATAGGAATCCCGAGAACAATAAAACACGACATTAAAAGGTTTTATATAGAAGTGTCTTAATGGTTGTTTGTAACCCTTTCTTGTTATCTATTTTCCTTTGGCTTCAATTCTGTGATTGGCTGAAGTACGTCACGTGATCTAAGCCAGGCAAATTCAGCTTTAGTATTTTTTTTTAGTCGTTTTAAGTTTGATAATAATGTTTGCGCAAGAAAGTTGTTCAGCGTGGGTAGTATTTATTGCAACCTCTTTGATGTATAGTTTTGATTACAATGGGTTGTTTATTTGCATATGTTGTATTAAAGTGACAAAACGTCTAATTTTGCCACTTTTGGTTCTTGCAACCTGTTTTCTTTCATGATTTTATCTCATCATTTACAACATAAAGGGTTAGAGTTTTTCTTTTCTTGATAGCTGTAACTTAGGACAAACAAACTCCTTTATACCCAACCATTTTAACTGGTAATTGTTGATTATGTAGCAGACCAATGTACTCGTGCATTTTACTATAAGACTGATAGAATTTGTTCCCATAAAAGTAATACCAGGTCTTTTTCACTTGAACTTCCATTAAGCTTTAAGCTTGAAAAAACTCTTAAAAATTATTAAGTTTTTTTACTTCGAAGGAATCATTTTTGGAAGTTTTACCCCATTTCTTGTGAGTAATATTATAATACTTCCAATCTACGTTTAACAGAGGCCCTGTTTTAATCTGGGCTTTGATGGATTATTCTTAATATATAATAGTTTGTCATTATTTAGCCCAGGATAGAACCTGTTAAACAACATTTACCAAGTTTTCATGTAAGTTTTTGTAGTCTTGTTAACAATCTTAACCGTAGTAAGGCGGTAAGGTCAAGGATTCTTGCACAGGGAATTGTTAGGTAAAGTTCTACAAAATGTTATTTTTATACCAGATATTGATCCAAACAATGCTACACATTTATGCAGTGCTCAGGGGCGTAGCTTGGGCCAAATTGAGTTTACTCGAAATATGGAATTGTTTTATGGGGGGTCCGGGAGCCCTCCCCCGGAAAACTTTTTTTTAAAGAACGCAAAATCAGGGGTTTGGAATGAGGTACTGCGCCCTAAAACGCCCATGTGGAACAAGAAGACGATCCCTTAATTCTGTAATGAGATGGTCTACGAATGGATTCTACTTGTTTCGTCACCAGAAGTCTAATGGTGTTGCTGCAGGAGCATTAGGCCTGTTTTCCTGCCTTTTAGCGTTACGAGGATTCGAAGGCTCCACTCCAACTTGCTGTGCCAAAACCCACAGCTTTAGTGAACAAATTGTCCCTATTAGTATGTAGTTGGGTTGCTAAAACCCTTGCCTCTAACGAAGCTTAAACCAGATCGCATTCTCTTTCTTCAACATCTTTGACAGAGGGACAACGCCACTGAGAATGCACTCGACAGCTACAAGGGTGACGATGAAGTTGAAGCTTAAAGCTGCACTCTCACAGATTTACCGTTTTTACACCTTTTTTATATTTTTTGTCTTAGAAAGAGCATTTTTTTTTGCGTAAATATCAGCAAACCAATGATATAAGATTGCTGACAAAAAATAAGATCGTAGATTTTCATATTTCCGTTCAAAGACAAAAAAAGACAGTGTTACAGCGTGTGTATACAGCTCCTGGATACTGTTCTCTTGTTTGGACATCTCTAATATATATAAATATATATATAGTATGTTTACCTGGATGGAAAGGCATATTTGTGCGCCAAATCCCACTTCGATGTCAATATATTTAAAGATATTGTCTGCGTTCTTTTTTTCTTTAAAAACATTTGGATACGGAGCATCAAAGCTCGAGCTAGGTTACCGGTCCTAAACAATATTGACACAGCGCTTGCTCTGCTTAGCAACTAAATAATTGGCGTATTTTGTTATAAGAGTTAAAACACTAGTATATTGTTTACAGTTAGTAAGGCCAGAGTTTTTTTATCTTTAGATTTACGGGAGATTTTTCAAAAAGTTGGGTAAGGAGGAGGAAATAAAAATAAAAATAAAATGCATAAAATGTCCCAAAGGAGAAATAAATAAAAATAAAACGGATTTTTCTCCGATTTTTTTTATTTTTTAAATCTTCTTATATCATGAAGACAAAACACACCTTACTTGTGTTAGCTATTTCATAGACTGAAAAAATGGTGATAGATCACCATAAAGTTTCAAAAGCATAATTAAAAGATCCTTTTAATGACTGAAAATATTGACCTCAACACTGTGAGTTCAAGGGCTCATTGAAATTAATTGTATATATTTGTTCGAATGCATCTATGCATATGAGGTGCATATATTATCAACCCATGGATTTTATGAAACATGTCAGTGTAATAAAGAAGTTTAAATGGCCAATTCTAACCTTTTGCCCACAATATAAGCATATCCTTTCCATTGTGAAGTAATCAAACATTGAACACAGTTTCAGACACGGTATAATAAGGAGGTCAAATGTGTTTTTCTGTCTTTAACGAAATAGCACCGTGACAATTTACCGTGATGTGGTTTTTATATAGAAAATATAACCAAAAAAAGTAGAAGCCCTGATGGAAATTCCTCTTCACTTCAAAGTTTGACAGGGCTTACGGATACACAGACAGTCAAAATCTACATTTATGTACTTCACCAAAGAAAATTCGGGAGCATTAAGATAAATTTTACAAGTGTTATATGTTTCAAAAAACCAGGTCTAAGAACTGATTTTAGAATCAGTCCTGAAAAATATCCTTCTAATTCCAGCTATGATCGTAAGTTATACAGTGAGACAGTTTTTAACACTGTATACTGCCACCTCTGTAAATAATATACTAGAGTATGTACGTAACAAGGCAATTGAAAAAGTGAATAAAGGGTTTATATTTCGTGGGATCTTGAATTCGTGGATCACCCAACCCACGAAAACCACGAACATTAATGCCCCACGAACATTAATGATTTCACAGTATGCCCGTTGGCAATAAGCAACAGATAAGTTTGACTTCTTGCACTGACTGCCAGATATCTTATGTTCAGATTTTTTCTCTTTTATCGGAAACACACACTATGTTATTATTACATCATTTTCAGTATTCTATAACGATTTAAATACTAAATCATTATTAAACTAATTAACAACTACGAATATCACGATACCTTGTGTTTTTCTCTTCAAATATGTGATTGTGAAGCAGTGTGTTCAATGCTCCCCAGAGTCAAATTCAGACAAAAATATCCATTTTGACTATGATGAACACGATATCATTTTGCAGTTTGTGTTTGTCAGAAGCTATACATTTTTGCGCTGTAATCCAATTCATCCTTGTTAATATACGACGTGCGCCAACGACTTTTAATAGACAATACAACCCACGAATTTCTGTCTCCTTATTTTGACCGGAAGTTTCGCAATCATTCCACGAAACGCGAACAACATACTGAATCTACAAAAAAATCACAATAAACACGCTCTAAGTTCACCACGGTTTTATTTAAATAATGAAACATAAACATCGGAACGTTTTTGTAGTAAAACATTTCTATATAGCTGCAGAAATTGTGAGAAATAAGGGGTATGACAAAAAGTACTTTCACTTTTGACAGGACGTTGTTATGGTAACGGGTACCTGTTCTGTTTCCCCGCGTATTTCCGACTGGTTTACGTGGTTTGTGCGGTAAAAAGACCGATAATGAATGACAATTAGTACACCAGTTGGTTCTGAGATATGGGTTATAGAACACTAATTTTATTTTTTTCTTAACCTTGGAGCAACGTTCGTCGGAAAAAATAAAAATAAAACTACGAAAATTAATTTTATTTTTATTTGGGTTTTGCAATATTTAGGTACGGCGCTCCCGTAAATCTAAAGATATAAAAACTCTGGCCTAAGAGTTCATCTATGATAGACCCCCCTGCATCCATTCGAAATATTTTTATTGTCTTTTTCGCATTTAAAAGTGATTTATTTTTTTACTTTCAGTTCAAAAGTTTACTCGAACGAGTAGATGAGTATGCCACGCTACGTGCCTGGTACTTTAAGCTGTATATATGAGGAGTTAATAGCATAGCATTTCTTTCCTTTGCATCAGAGACATTCCGCGGGGGAATTGCGTTGGATCAAGCAGCGCCAACTGCAGCATAATGATCGGCAGAAATAAAAGCCAGGATCTGAGAAAATAATATGAACGTGATTAGCATTGGCTGTGTCTGTCACCTATCCAATCTGTGAGTGCAGGCCACTGCCAAGAGCCTCCCAGTACCAGTAGAAGATATCCTAATTTTAACCTTACTACTTCCACCACATGTAAGTTAATGTTCAAGCTGTCAAAGATTAATGAATCATCTAAATAATTCAATTACATTCAATATTGTATGCTTATGGGTTCTTTTTCAGTGCCAAGAGGAAGGACATGGTTTGTTTACTATGGAATGCTGCATATAAGGACATGTAGGTTTTTAAGTATGTGTGTTTTTTTATTTCCAGAGGTAATTTTAAATAACTTGCCATACATTTCATTGCTATTTTCTTCCCTTTTTTATGTACTGACATTGTTCAAATTGACATTTCACATTCCCGGGTATTTGTCACGTACTTTGACAGCTCTTGTTTTATTTGTTTTTTATATTGAAAATGTTCTAAATAGGTTTCTTCATGATGGACACTGAGATGAAGTGCCTGATGAGGAAGCTCCTGGGAAAGGTTGTCCGCAGACAGGCCATTGCAGCTGCAAGAGATGAGACACATAGACATCAACATAGGAGTTAGGCTTAAAACCAGACAGTACATGAACATGTACCTACAATAGACATCTGCCAAATTCTTTAGTTGAGTTTCAGGGAAATGAAACAAAATAAAATCTAAAAAAGGATATTTAGAATACAACCTACATTCACAGCCAATAACAGGGGCGTAGCTGGGCCTATTTAGAAGTATAGGCCCACGTGGTAGGGGGGGGTTGGGGGCCCTCCCCCTAGAGTTTTTTAAACTATAGATCCGATATGGTGCGATTTGGCATATATCTGGAGCCTTTTTAGTCTTCAAAATTGTTTCAGTTTTGTGTTACGTATGATTTACAAAAACAGAACTGAAATACAAAGGTTGATGCTAACTTGTCAAAAAAGCTTCAAAATAGAAAATATGTTTGTAATGCTGAATGGTTAAACAAGCGTGTCCAGTTGGTATATCGAGTGTCTTTAAATGAAATCCAAGTTCATGCATTTGACTGAAGCAAATGTGTTTATGATTTTATTTATGTCTATCGCAACATCGCGATGAATATGGAGGACGCCAAGTGAGGATAGCCTCTCGCCGGTCAGTGTAGAACAAAGGTATGTCTTGATGCGACTCATGGAACTGAAGGAGCGCTCACATGAGGCGGATGTGGCAGGCATTGTCAGCAGTATCTGCAGTATAGTGTATATTCAGGGATAAGCTGCCTCCGATGTCTTGTTGAGTGTCGCCAGCAGTGTCGAAGGCTTTGTATTTTTCAGCTGTCATCGCAGATTCCACCTTCTTACTTCCTCGCTGAACTCTTGCCGAGTCTTGGGCATGTCCGGTTCATATGCCTCGTAGATCCTGTCCACATTGGCCGGCTGGAGACCTTCAAATTTGGTCGGATTTAAACACTGAGCCTGGAAGTGCTCTTCATTCTTTAGGATACAAGTATCCATTTCTTGAAGCAGGTGGTCAATGTAGAAGAGGGAAACCGTCCAATACCGACCGGGGTCCTGTACATCATAGTTCACCCTGTTTCTCTCTCTTGCTGCTTGTCTTGGCACTGCTGGGTCAATCTAGGTAAAACAAAAATAAAACATTCAATCGATATTAAAATACAGCCGAATCCATTAAACTGTTCTAGGTAGAAGAATGCAAAATACCTAATAGAAGTTTACCTCGTATATCTGAATATGGATCTCGATGCATTTCGAACTGTTACAAAAACGTTTTTTATCATTTATTTGTGTTCCGTTGCATTGTAAATTATTGCGTTAAGACGATTTGCTAAATGCACCAGTGGATCAATGCATGTATTTATTGGCAACCACATAAAATCAACATGCAAACACAGGTGGTGGTGTTAGTAGTTTATACTCCGGGTCCCGGCGTGAGCACATTGAAGGGTCCAAGAGTGACAGTTCAACCACCGCACACCTATCCTGGGCAGGCTATCAGGCGGTTAACCAGTACTAGGTGCCTTCACATTTGCAGGGAACTGACAACTTCTGTACATGCCAGGGGCAGTGGTACAGTGCGAATGGTTGTAGAAAGGATTTCATAACAAATCACAACATAAGTGACCTGGTCCGCCTGGGAATCTAACCCGGGTTGTCCGATTCACAGTCCAACGCTCTACCGATTGAGCTAACCGGGCGGATTGCAAATACAGGTTATATGTTTACACATGTACATGGAACTCGTCAGCTAAAGTCACAGCTTCCTGATAAAGGGCAATCCATACAAGGGGGTCAACCCTCTCAGCTCGATATATCTGCATGACCATCTGCGTTTGCACGATTGCCTCCAACAGATCCATGTCCACCTAGATGTATATGAGATATGTTTATATTAAGTTCATGCATAAATTCACTGTTTCATCGTGTATGCAAAATAAAAGAAAGCAGACAGATACTTTTTAACTGATGATTTACTTTTAATTCTAAAATATCATACATAAGTCTCTAGATGCAACACGTTTTGTTCTGAGAATAATTTTCAAATTTTTGAAGTTATTATCTATGTTTTTGCTGTGTTTTTTTCCCATTTTTGTTCAATTGGTAACTGAAGTCGCATGTAGTAATAAGCACAAACTATTACCGCTAAGTTCTGCTGTAAAACCTACTCGATTGCTCAAAATGTGCTCTGTTGTCACAAGAGTAACAATAAACTGGAACTATAGTAAAGCGTTGAGGTGATCGGGGGATTTGACGTCACCATTTTCCTGAAGATTTTCGAGCGCATTGTCGACAACGCGGTAGGCATTCTTGAATGTACGAAGCGCATCTGCCCTGCTCATCCAACTTGTTTCACACAAGGTCTTAAACTTTTATCAGCTTTCCATCGCTTGTTTTGTAGCAACGTCTTCTGCCAGTTCATCTGCAAATGCTGTGAGGCGTTTTGCAGAGTAGTCAAACGCAAATGCGATATCCTACACTGTAGACATCGTGGTCCTGACGCATGGAAGTTTGGAGCTTTGGACAAATGACAGGTTTAGGCAAAGCGACTTACAATGGATGTAGTTAGCAAGTGGTAATCATTCACGGATGAGCGCCTGAACACCATAGTACTTGTCCGCCATGTTTCTTGCGCCATCATAGCACTGGCCCCGAATCTTCAAAATATCTAAGCCGGTGCCTTGTGCAAAATATACTCCCTTTATTGACTTGCAAGTGACAAACCCTAAAGACTGTTCACGAACGACATGCCTCTCCTCTACCTTGGAAATAAAACGAACCCAAACAGATTTTTTTCCTTTCTGTCTCCCACACATACCTCGATGGAAATTTGAAAACACTGCCTAACTCCCACATCTGTGATAAAAGTTTGAATTCATCATTCCACGATCCATCGGAATCTCCAGGATCGGGGTAAGGGGGAAACATGTTGAATGGCTTTCAAAATAAACTCCCGCTTCGCAACTTATACTTGTAAAGCCGAGTGAAACAGACGCTCATTGAAATTATACGCTTGCCGGTTGCTGTATAAATATTATCGAATCTATTTGTTAAACGGTTCGACTGTCTTCAAAAAAAGGCACTAAATTTTAAGAAAAAATATACTTAGTTAACCTTGAGAGTTAACTTGAATATAAAGTAGGCAACAGCTGTCACCCCCCTTACCTTAGTTTTTATAGCAAATTTGGACGTTTTGTATTTTTCATTTTTGGAAACGAAGTGTAGGTCCGGGCCTACCGTGCCTATTGGAGCTACGCCGATGAATAAAATTGCAGATAGGCATTCATTAAGTACTAAGCTTAATCATTAAGAATGTTATTTTTCATGGGTGTTTCAAGGTCCACCTACTGCCAGTCGTCCGATACAAGATCCCTGTGTCAGACTTTGCGTTTACGATGTGTTAGCCAATGAGGTTGTATTCTCAATAAGTTAGAATAGATGACCTTGGGTAACATTTTAATGATTAAGACATGCCTTTTTTTGTACACTCACTCCACCCATTCTTAAACATAAAAATCTTACTTCATGTCATCTATTGCCAAAAACAAAAAAGTTAAAATAAGATTGAGACATATGATTTTCTATAAACATATTTTCATAATCAGGCATGTCGAGCTGTTCTAATCATCATTGGCATCATACCTCCTGAAGAAGTTCCCATTCAGTGATTACATCCTAAAGAACCTGTCCTTCCTGAGTCCTGAAACCAGAGAAAAGACATCAGCTGAAGCAGGTAAATAAAAATGACATGTGTAAAAAAGTTCCATGTTAATCCTGGCATAAGTCTTCCTTTTAAAGACGTCTTTATTAGTATTGCAACATAGACCAGCGTTTAATTGTGTTCATCTCTTCATATACATTTATTTGCAAAATAATTGTACTTTTCTAGTTTAAACTTATTTAAATCTTACAAAGATTTTGAAACAAATTATTACAACATTGATTTAATCTTGTTGGCATTTTAAGCCAAAGTAAGGTCATGTGTATTTGGGGAAACCAGAGCACCCGGAGGAAACCCACTTTTCCTGCTTGGTGACCACAAACCAAACTTATATGGGCCCAGGCTGGGAATTGAACCCGGGTCACCTAGGTGAGAAGCTAGTGTGCTATCCGGACAACCAAAATTTAACTTCTCCAGTGGTCCAGCTTAGAATGAGGGTAATGCCCAACCTGAATGTGAAGAATCTGGAAGAAACTGTGGAGTCCCACTTCACCGTTTTGGAGGACCTGCCACCATATGGGGAAACATCACCCCTTTGGAGGACATCACAGTCACCACACAGGTCCTCCCTCTAGAGGATCCCATGGACAAACCAAGAGAGGTAATAACAAAGGACAGAAATCCTGGGTCTCCATCCGAGACAGGCAGATCACAGAGGCAATTTTCTACCATACCAAAAGTTTCCCTGACATGCTTGGCCATTCTGCATTCCAATTCTGATTCAGAGTTTTGTTTTAGCATACTGAAAATGATTCTTTTTTTCATACTTGCGTCTAAAATTATTTTTATATTTCACCAACTTAGACCTGCTTAAATAATCCCCCTAAATTTTCAGTGTTTTGTAAAAAATCCCCTGGAATGGTCTCCAGAATGATGGCATGTTTTGGTTAGAATTATGGTAATGCCTTTAATACTCTGAAGCTTTATGCCAAAAATGAATGTGTCGAAATTAGGTAAAAGGTCAGGGTCTTGTATTGGCTAAAACAAAGACATGGCAGGAAATATGAACCCAATGATAGGCCTTACCCACAACTGCCGCTAAACAGTTGGCACTGCACACTACTGACTGAGCTAACTGGACATACGACAGCTTATTCTAATGCACAAACAGCATTGGTGTCATCATTATTGCTGTAGCTGTTGCAGTTGAAAAATTGTTCAATATATTTGAATGAAACAGTACATGTTACCTGCCGGAGACAGTACGCCCATGTGTAGAAAGTTACATATGTGTAGGGCTTAATCATTGTTGAGTTATGCCCCTTCTTAACAATGCTTGTGGCATTTAGGAATGATCTGATATATTTCAGACCAGATCCTAGATACAACAAAGAACATGGTACAACAAGGTCTTGGATGCATGGCTGTAGTTTGATATTGGCCTCAAAAGAAGAAACAGAATGATGTTTCAGTGATCGAAATTAACACAAGCCTGCAAGCCCTGTACTGGTAAAATGTCTTCCGGGCTTGCTCAAATTCTGATTGTTTATAGTAGGGCTTGTTAAAAATCTTTATTCCAAGCAATAATATAAGAATTCGGGCTTGTTCATCCTCAGTCTTACTCTAATTTCGATGACTGTTGTTTTTACATAGGTATTTCTGCAGTTTTATTTATTAACCAGGTTTTCACATAGTGAAACCTGGTTATTAGAATGGCGAACGTCGTTGTTCGGGCGGGCGGCAGCCGGGCGGGCGGCGTCAAACTCACCTATGAAAATGAATAACTTTAGTAAGGGTTGACATATCTTGACCAAACTTGGTCTATAGAAAGAGTTTATGGGTACCTTTCATTGGATTGCGTTTGGGGTCCCTAGGGTCAAGGTCACTGTTACTAAAAATAGAAAAACGGTTGAAAATGAATAACTTTAGTTAGGGATGACATATCTTGACTAAACTTGGTCAATAGGAAGAGTTTATGGAGACCTTTCATGGGATTGCGTTTGGGGTCCCTAGGGTCAAGGTCAAGGTCATTGTTACTAAAAATAGAAATACGGTTGAAACTGAATAACTTTAGTTAGGGATGACATATCTTGACTTAACTTGGTCAATAGGAAAAGATTATGGAAACCTTTTTGGTATTGCGTTTGGGGTCCCTAGGGTCAAGGTCAAGGTCTCTGTTACTAAAAATAGAAAAACGGTTGAAACTGAATAACTTTAGTTAGGGATGACATATCTTGACTAAACTTGGTCAATAGGAAGAGTTTATGGATACTTTCATGGGATTGCGTTTGGGGTCAAGGTCAAGGTGACTGTTACTAAAAATAGAAAAACGGTTGAAACTGAATAACTTTATTAAGGGTCGACATATCTTGACCAAACTTGGTCTATAGGAAGAGTTTATGGATACCTTTCATGGGATTGCATTTGGGGTTCCTAGGGTCAAGGTTACTTTACTAAAAATAGAAAAATGGTTCAAACTGAATATCTTTAGTTAGGGTTGACATATCTTGACCAAACCTGGTCTATAGGAAAAGTTTATGGATACTTTCATTGGATTGTGTTTTGGGGTCCCTAGATTCAAGGTCACTGTTACTAAAAAAAGAAAAACAGTTGAAACTGAATAATTTTAGTCAGGGTCTACATATCTTGACCAAACCAGGTAAAAAGGAAGAGGTTATGGATACCTTTCATGGGATTGCATTTGGGGTCCCTAGGTTCAAGGTCAAGGTCACTGTTGCTAAAAATAGAAAAATGGTTGAAACTGAAAAACTTAGGTTAGGGTTGACATATCCTGACACAACTTGGTATAAAGGAAGAGTTTATGGATACCTTTCAATGGATTGCATTTGGGGTCCCTAGGGTCAAGGTCACTGTTACTAAAAATAGAAAAACAGACACAGGCTGAAGTTCTTCTGTCAATCATTAAAAACCTGGTTTGGTCGCATTGCGGCGTTTCTTGTTTTCTTTTTATTAAAACTGTTTAGACATATTGAGCAGGAGCGCAGTGCATAGAAACCATAACTCTGGGTGCAACATTTTAGGAGTTATTGCCCTTTGTTGTCATAAGGAGATGTTAATACTGCTAAGTCGGCAGGAATATGGCAGTCTGTGACCGCCCTTGTTTCATTATGGTCCTTATCTGGGCCATTATTTGGAAAATTTGCTTTTTGTACAAAATACAAAAATGATGTCAAACAAAATGTTTTGTCAAACTCAAGGAACGTTTAAGTGAAAATTTGTAAGATAAGATCCCACTGGACTTTGCCTTAAGTTGTGGAGTTAATAAGAACCAGTAAATTATTTATCGTAAATATGAAGAAATATTCATGTCTGATTCGAGTATGTGCTTTTAAACAAGGAGTATAATGAGGATATATCGCATTTCAGCAAAGAGGCATGGCCAATGCTGTTGATGTGGCAAAGGAGGTGTTGTCTTAGCGGCCAAAAGGCTTTCAAACCTTTAACAACAACTTGAGAAGATCTTAAGATGAACAAGTTATTGCCTGTGGATTGGTAATCTTAGCAGGTAACATCGCATAGGAGGTTTAAGTAGTATAAGACTAACAAAACTGCCGGAGTTCGATCATAACTATGTTATATTCCGGTACTTCATCATGCTTGATTGACTTCAAGTATCATTCAAGTATTATTTTCCACTTTGAATGTGGACATTTTATGACTAAATCTCCCCCATTAATGTTGAGATTTATTGTTCTTGCTTGAGTTGTCCGTCCGTCTGTCTACCCAACACAAATAGTGTTCACTCCATTTCTCGTGAACTGCTTGAAGGATTTTGAAATAACTACCCACAAATGTTCACCATACTGAGACGATGTGCAGAGTGAATGTTATATCCAGTTTGTTTAAGGTCAAGGTCACAATAAATAGTCAAAGGTCATATGAATACATTTCATGTTCGCTCCATTATCTCTTGAACCACTAGAAGGATTCTGAAATGACTTGCCAAAAATTTTCACCATATTGAGAATATATGCAGAGAGTGTTTAACCAGCTTAGCTGAAGGTCAAGGTCACACTAAGAGGTCAAAGGTCATATTAGTACAATATGAATATATTTCATTTCCAATGTTCACCATATTAAGACGAAAAATGTGCAAAAAAGCATGTAACAACCAGCTCAGTTCAAGGTCATAAAACTTTATACAAGGGCTCCCAGCCATTCAACCTTCATAATTAATCAAGTAAGGTAACTCTATCTTGCATATAATATAAATTTTGCCCTTTTATTATTCGACTTAGAAATTCGGATCAAGGTTTTGCATGTAAGCACATATAGGTTAATATCTCACCAACTACTTGATTTATTGAATTGAGGCTTAATATGGTACTCAGCCGTCAAGCATACCACATTTATGTCAATATGAATTTTACACAAATCCTCGTAGGCATCAGTGGAATAGTCAAGAGCTGTGTCTCTGTGACAGCTCTTGTTGTTCTCATGAAGGTCATTTTCATTTAATTAGATAATTTAAAAAAAAACCAATAAAAAAACTGGATTATTCCGAAAATAATCCTCATTTCATGCAGCCTGGGCATTCGGTGCTTGTGACGACAAACTTTAATTCATGTTAAATGATGATGATGATGATTTGTATTGCTTTAAACATTTGATTGAGCAATAATTTACCACTGGTTATTTCTTCAGATACCTGCACCCTCCCTACCCCCTCCTACTTACTGTGTCATCACAGACCTGTTCAGACCACTTGCTGCTGCTGTCGCGGCAATTGTACCATGTGACATTATTTGTTCAACCCCGACAGCTTCCAAGTGGGGACAGGACAACACAGAAGCATGTATTGTAAGAGACATTTTGTCATGCATGTATTAATAACTACGTAATAGTATGCTCATGTATTAATATTTTACTACTGCTACTTATGATGATAGTGATGAGGACGACGCCGACAATGATGTCAAACCATCATTGTCGGCATCTTCCTCATCAATGGTGTTGATGATATTGCACTTGTTTTGGAAAATTTGTATCCTCATGGTTTTATTAGTTGTATGTCATACCTGAAGGGAAAGCATATAGTCACCGCTAATAGTCTGTCCGTCCGTCTGTCTGTGCGCAAACAAGTATGGGTATATATTGGGTACAAATTCCTTTATATCTTATAGAGGATAAATTTGTTAGGTCAGAGCTTGTTAGTTAGGGTTAGTAGGGCATAAGTGGGTACCGGGGTATATTTTTGTAATGGGAGGAATGAGAAAATTCCTATTAATAAACTAAGGTTGATATGTGAGAATGTCAGTCTGTCCATCAAACGTTTTCCAATACAATAATTCATGGCCATGGGTTTGAAACAAAACGGGGTTTGGAAATACAGTGTATATGAATTATATTAAAGCAATACGTGCAGTGCAATAGTTAAGTTAGTTTCCTATCTCCAGCGGCAACAACAAATGATGTGACTTACTATGACATACTAGGATACAAATGTAGCATATTCATTTGAAAAGATTCTTTTGTTTCACTGATATCTTTGTCGAGCACTGTTTTACGTTGTTGTTTATACATAACAAACCGCAAAATGAAAAGGGAAAACGCAACTTTCCCTTTTCAGCATGGTAACATTTTTATTCAACAGAAACCCTTTGTAATGTCCTCAAAGCATTTCTGTAGGATAAGAAATAGTTTTGGGAATATTACCAAACACTTCATAGTATGGTATTGAAGAGTTATAGTGTGGTTTTCAACATTTCTGGTAATATTCCCAAAAGAATCCATAGTATGCCAGGTTTTCTGGGAATATTACCAATTTGATCTTGAAAATTTGGTAACATTACCAAAACATTTTGAAAATATTTCCAAACACTTTGTAGTATAGTATTGAAAGTTGTGGTGGGGGTTTCAACATTTGTGGGAACATTCCCAAAATAATCGATACTATGCCGAGAGATTTTCTAAAATATTCTTCAACTATGAAAAGTCACAATTATTTGGTAATATTCCCCAAAAAATGATGAACATTTTCTGCTAGGATTCTGAATATAATGTCCAGGTTTTCTGGGAATATTACCAATTTGATCTTGAAAAGTTGGTAACATTACCAAAACATTTTGAAAATATTTCGAAACACTTTGTAGAATAGTATTGAAAGTTGTGGTGGGGGTTTTAACATTTTTGGGAACATTCCCAAAATAATCCATACTATGCCGAGAGATTTTCTAAAATATTCTTCAACTATGAAAATTCACAAATATTTGGTAATATTCCCAAAAAAATGATGAACATTTTCTGCTAGGAATCTCAATATAATGTCCAGGTTTTCTGGGAATATTACCAATTTGATCTTGAAAATTTGGTAACATTACCAAAACATTTTGAAAATAATTCCAAACACTTTGTAATATAGTATTGAAGAGTTATGGTGTGGTTTTCAACATTTCTGGTAATATTCAACATTTCTGGTAATATTCCCAAAAGTATCCATAGTATGTTGAGAGGTTTTCTAAAAATTAATAAAAACTAGGGGTTGTCACAAATATTTGGTAATTTTTCTGAATTATGAACATTTTCGGCTAACATTTTAAAATTCGTCTTGGAAATAATGTCCAGGTTTTCTGGGAATATTACCAAAGTTAATCTTGAAATTTCTGGTAACATTACCAAAACCTTTCGGGAATATTACCAAACATTTCAAAGTATAGTATTTAAAGTTATAGTGCGGGTTTTAACATTTTTGGGAACATTCCCAAAACTATCGATATTATGCCGAGAGATTTTCAAAAATATTCTTCAACTATGAAAAGTCACATATATTTGGTAATATTCCCAAAATAAATGATGACCTTTTTCTGCTAGGATTCTGAATAAAATGTCCAGGTTTTCTAGGAATATTACCAATTTGATCGTGATATTTGGTAACATTACCAAAATTATTTGAGAATATTACCAGATGAACTGAAACAGACTAATTCAACAAAAAGCCTTTGAAAACTCCACAAATAGTTTCTGTAGGACCAAACAGTTCATAGTATAGTATTGAAAACTGGGGATTTTCAACATTTTTTAGAACATTCCCAAAATAATCCATATTATGCCGAGAGATTTTCTATATCATTCTTAAACTAGGAATAGTCACAAATATTTGGTAATATTCCCAAAATGAATTACGAACATTTTCCGTTATCGTTCTCAAATTCATCCTGAATACAATTATATTATCTTGAAATATTTGGTAACATTACCAAAACTTTTTTGGGCATATCAAAAGATGAATTGAAATAAAATAATCCAAAAGAAAAAGCTCCACGTGGGCTGCTGTAGGACATGAATTATTCTGGGAATATTACCAATATCTTCATTGCATAGTATTGAAATTAACAGCAGGTTTTTAATATTCCCAGAATAATCTATAGTATGACTAAAATTGTTTTAAACATTTCTAAAACATGCAATATTCGCAAATGTTTGGTAATATTTCCAATAAAAATATAAACATTTTATAACAAGAGATGTTTGTCAAACATTAATCCCCACCACCCCCTGAGTGCCATGTTGTCAGGATTATTTGAACAATCGAAATACGCATGGACTGAAATGACAGCTGATTGGTCATGGCCATTGGATGACTTTAAGGCAGTTTAAAGATTATGACCATTCAAAGTGTGAGGATAGTAGACATAGTGTTCAATCGTGTTCAGATGATAACAGATATTTGCAAATAAAATGTGTCCTTTTAGAAGGGAATAAGTATATACGACACCATTTTAATGGCGAATATGAGTTATGACCATGACGTTTGACTCTTATAAGTGTTGATTGATAGAACGACATAGATTACATATTCCTGGTTGTTTAAACCTTCTAGAATGTTATTTCAGTATTACAGCTATGTCTCTTGCAATTTTACAATTTGACAATAATTATTTTAAATACAAGTGTGGAATTTCGCATATTATGATTTAAAAAAAAAACACAGAAAAGAACAGAACAGACGTTTTTAAGTCATATACATCAGAACATCGTCTAAACACAAACACTTAGGTGTTTGATATCAAATGCTTGTACATGGTTAGTGCTTTGGTTAAAGACACAAATATGTTGACGTAAAGTCAGCAGTATCAGAGGATGAACTAAATTAATAATAATAATAATTATTAGGAATAGCATTACGAATACATACTGATTCTTTAACATAATCGCAGAGCTTAACCAGCTCACATGTATTGACAGAGTTAAATATATTTCTGGGAATATTACCAACTAAATCTTGAAAGGTTTGGTAACATAACCAAAACAATTCGGGGATGTTACCAGATGAAGGGAATACAAATATGATTATTTGACAAACATACAAACAGCCAACAGACAAATAGAACTTAAGATGCAAAACTAGACATGCTGGTTTTACGACTCTTGCTAATTTACTGCCGGAGATACGTGTGACAAAATGTTTTGTGACAGCTGGATGAACCGACGAACAGACAGACAAGTGAAATCTATTTGCCTCTCAGACTGGGGCATTTAAATGAATAGCAGTATTGAACATTTTTCGGTTATAACACATATACAGTTTTAAACAATTTATTCACAACGTGAATGACAAACAACTAAGTGTATGTTATGAACTGTACATTTAAAGTATGCTTAAATAAAAAAAGTCATCGAGAACATGATTAACATAATCGGTGAATGTTCCATCAGTAAACATGGAGCAGGTTCAATACTTTTTTATTGTTCTATGTTTCTTTCCATATCATTAAAATAAGCCTAAAGTATCTGCTTAAAGTTATCTATTCAAGAAAATAATAATACTTCTATCATTCGTTCTCGCCATTTACAAGACATTTTCTTGATCGGAATACTTTATAGTATATGCTAAACAACCTATAGCAAACATTTAAAAGTTGATTTATATTTCCTACAAGGATGTCACTATATCAGACTCTGAGTCAGCTTATGCTGGACACAAATGTTGTTGTAAGAAGGGGTATTTCATACAAACAAATTATGAAAAAAAAATAGATTTTTTTTTTATAATAAACACAGAGTAGATGAGCCAAAGCATGATGGCCTTCGAACTGTTATCAAGTGACAATAAAGGGTATAAATGTAATATTTCATGAATAATGAGTTATGTAGGGTAAGAGCTTAGCATACTGGAATGTTTCTCGAGAGAGACCAAGACTAGATTCCCGACTTCGCCATTGACCGATTCTCTGTGTTCACAAAATGAAACTTGAATTTGTAACTTACTAAAATAAAATAGGCTTTAAGGCAAAGCAAAAGTAAATAAAAAATAACTCAATCATAAAATATACAAATATTTACAAAATGAAAACACAATGTAAGCTTACTGAAATACAAAAACAAGGTTTAAAAGATATGTACAGGCAAACTGTTATCTGATATTTATGATCATACCAAATATATGAGGTTTTAGATGTCTGAAGCTTGTTTGGAACAATACGAAGCTACGGACTGATTTATAAGTTGAATCTGAATTTCCGATAATTGTATTACGTTGTCTTTCTTACATCCTTCGAATTTTGCAATTAAATATCGACGATTAATTTTCATTTTGTCCAAGGGATTCAAAATCACGCTTATTTATTTTTTACGTTGAGAGAACTGTTAGTTTTCCGACTGGCCGACGGGCAAAGGTCATCATGTTTCCCTCCATTTCTCCAATATACACACTCTGGTTTGTATAGTCCACAACTGCCACCTGAAGACGAACCAAACATATAAGTATTTCCTAGATTTTATAGATGTGGTGTATTCTTAAAATTACAGTGTATACTACATATTGCCATTATAGCCAAAATCCAATTAATGATCATTTTAAGTTCAGTATATTTGTTATATAATGTCTTATACTTTAATAGACAAATGGCTTTGTTATATAATGTTTCATACTTTAATAGACAAATGGCTTTATATTTCTGTATTTATACTTGAACATACCGTCATATTTTCTGCTATTTCGGCTAAAGTTTCAGTTTCTGCTGTCTGAAAATATATTTTTGAATCCTTCTGTACTAAAATAACGACTGAATTTATGAAAAGCATATAACAAACAGAGGTGGGGAAACCATAATAAAAATATGCTGGACGGAGGCGGGATTCGAATCCGCAACAGCGTGATTTTAAAGTATATGGTCTAACCACAGGACCGGGGCTCTAAAGCAATTGCAAAAGTATACTTTGCTCTTAAGTATGTATGAATTTTTTTGCACTATTTCTTGGGTTGCCAAATTTATGAATATGACTGAGTATTATATTGCATATTGTTATTATTTTGCATACAACATGAATGTGATATGCAATACATGTATGCGACTTGCCAAGTTTTCATTTGAATACTGGTAGGAAAGTTTCAGTTCATTACTAAAATCATTTATTATGCTCAGTTATAATTGTTACATAAAATAAGATTTTGCCAGTTATCTTTGGTAAAGAAATCATGAAAAATAAACATTTATAATTTAGCATGTATAAGTTGTTTTTCTTAAATTCAATTATTATTTTCATACAATCTTTACAACAACTGAACTATAAAACACTTTAACTTAATTTTGCGGTTGGCAATTTCTGTTTTTCAGTTGGAAGTGTTTAGCTAATTCGATTACGTATCAATGTTATTATTAGTATCCTACATGGCCGAGAGCGTAAGATAGGTTCATTACCAACCTGTGCGTCGGGTGTTTTGTGGAAACGAGGTTTACTCGAGGTTTACTTAGCTTTCACAGAACACCCTGAGCGAGTGTTGGGACGAACCTTTCTTATACGGGCGGCTATGGTATATGCTTTTTCTCCCATCTCAGTTTAATAAAATTAGGTAAAAATGTATTTTTACTGGAACTCTTTATGACAATAAAAAAGTACAGTTGAACACCGTTAATTGAATATCGTAGGGACCCAAAAAAAAATAATAATGATATTTCGGATTAATAATTTTCATAAAATTGACAGCATTCGTGAATAATAGATGACGTGAAATACTAAGTCGTGAAGATTGCAATTTCGGTTACACGTTACCAATATGATACATTCGGTTTGAGTGATATTTCGTATACAAAAATATTTGTTGATTTATTATGTACTAAATGACAAATAATTCGGTTTTTTACTTCTTTATTAAAACATAAAACGTTTAAAACAAATTGACAGCACATGTATGCATTCGGAACATAGTACGGATTATTCGGTAGCGGGTTAAGTGAGCAATGCGTATTTTCGATTGATATTCATGTTGTGTTAACCAGAAATTATATACACATCACATCACCAAAATGAATTGCTAATTTTTTGACATCGATGATTGTAAAATACACGTGCTCAATTTCATTCTTTAACAAGCGCTAATTGTGCTCCATTGTCACCCCAAGCCCATGCCCTAGTGTAATTGAAGTATGGTGTGAAAAACTATGACATGATAAGGTTCGAAATAAGAATTGATAAAAAGGTGTGAAATACCAAATCGGGCCCGTAATTTTTACTTGGGAATAGCGATTCATTCGGACTAGCGATTTCGGATTAAAGATTAAAAATTTAGTTAAACAAAGTAGGAGTAAAATCGGGACCAAAAAAAAAAATGCGATCAATTCGGATAAACGGTTTACGGAATAACAGTGTTCAACTGTATTTCATACGGGTCTTTGTTTTATCTTTGCCCGAGGGCAAGATACTAATTTCCTGCATGGCCAAATTTTTGGATCTACTTATCTGAGGTAGGAGAAAAGTATGTCTATCAAATATTATCAGTCATATGTAATAAATGAATTCAGCCTAGTTTAAAGTTGTATTTCTTCAGACAAACAAACCTGATCGAATCTGGCATTGTTTGCTTGTGTAACCGTTTCCTGCAAAAGCTGTTTCTTTGCAGCAACCCGAGATTCCTGCAAATGGTATAATACAAATATACAAATTTATTTGGGTCAAGGAAAAAGACAGAGCTTAAAATTGAAGCTTCTTTTCAATAACAATAGTCACAAAGACATTCTAAGAGTTCTATCTTTGTAATATTTGTCTCATTCTACCATAAATTTATGTCAGTTGTAGTAATATGTTGTTAAAAAAATGGGAACAGAATCTAGAATCGAGATACACAATGGTCTTTATATCAATATTTCAAAGCAAAATATTGTTTACATGATCCTTCTGCATAAATAAACTTTAGGAACATAAAGATGCATTGGTGAATTTGGCTGTTCTTTAATGAAAAACAAGCAGTGCTCCAAAACTCAGTTATTCTTACAAAATTAATATTGAATAAAAGATGTGAATATAAAATCAAACTTTTATTTTCTCGTCAAATGTTGAAATCCATATGGATTTTCACCCATTGCAGGAATTTGAAAATATAATTACAAGGCTCAGACAGCAAGCAGACATATTTCATCAATATACATTTCTTTTACATTACAACTAATTTCTTAATCCGGTCAAAGATCTTAAGTGTTAACTTGACCTTCACATTTTGATGTTGTAAATATGGTTGTCATCTTATCACATGTGCTGAAGGTTTGATGGAAAGAAATGAAGATATAATGAAGATTTTTCAGTTAATCTACCAAAGACTGTTTAAAATAGATCGTCAAAATATGAAATTACATAGTTATAGCCATCATAAAGAGTCTGTTATGAACGATGGACAGTCTTAAAGGTTGACGGACTGATTATTTAAAAAAAAACGACATGAAGATATCAAAGATCATTAGACTGCAACTGTTATCCTTGTTAATTAAACAATAGCTTCGCTTGTGGGTTCAAAAAAGACAAAAAGGGACAATATTTTACCAAAATGCAAACTAGTAATAAGAACTACATGAGTTATGAATGTTGACCCTTTGGTTTACTATGATTTATAATATACTTGTCAATCATCTTAGCTGTAACTTGTGTGATTACTACACATATATCAACTTTAACACGTTTTCAACGAAAGACAACAACATATCCCCATGAAGCTATGATGTAAGCTCATCTTTCTTAAACAGACGAGCTAAAACAAATGCAAGGAATATGGTCATAATAGGTACCCCATTTACTTCTAGGTTGATCAGATGCGGCATTTATGTATGTGGTTAGAGGCTGTGGACTTTGTTATTTAAGTTGAAGCTATAAACATGCACATATACATAATAATCGTGAGAAATAACGAGCTTCATTGGATATAATTGGTTTCCGTGTAAAAAACAGTACCTTTGGTAGGGAAGCCCTTGCCCTTGCTGCTGTCTGTTCTGCCATTTTCACTCTGAGCATTAGACTATCATTCTCTGCATACATTCTGTTTTGGTTTGCCTGAAATATATGTTCATGGCCTCAAAATTTGCCATATTTTTCTAAATCGACATAGGAAATATTTAATAAACATTTAAATAGTACAAAACATAATACTCTCTGAAAATGTGTATAGGCGTATATTCACAGAGAATTCATGTTCATTTTATGAATAATATTTATAGATAAGCATTTGTGCTTTCCTTTTTTATGTTCTTTATAAGGTTGTTCATATATAATGAAATACTTGTTACAAAATAGAGGGCCTATGCTTATTTATTTACACTACTTTAAAAGTTGAACACCGACAAGGTCTCTTTACAGAAATGGAAATATTACGATACAATAAAAAGACATGTCAAAAATTAATCAAAATAGTTTACCATTTTAAGCATTTAAGATTTAACGGCATATTACCTGCATATCTGCAATCTGCCTGTCTTTATTTACCAGTTTTTCTTTCAAATTCTGAATTTCCCCTTGTAACTGAAAAATAAACAATTACAATTAAACCCTTATACTATTCAACAACATAATAATGTATGGAATTTCACATTTATCTCATGTAGTCTTCACGCGTGTGAAAAGAAATTGCTCGTTATATTTGTATTTACAACTTATTATGTGTGATTTTCCCAGCAAATTAAAAACATTTAAAACATTACTATATTGGCAGTCCGGGTACTATACCTCATTTATTTGCCGCGTTTTAGCGATGCACTTCTTTTCGATGTGATTGATATCGGGATATATGTTGCATCTCGCATCCCTGAAATACAACAAAGTATGGCGACTCGTAGTGATAATCTGGGCAAAGAGATTGTTCACAGGTGTGCCTAAAATATTATCATTCCTTGTAACACGATTTAACAATCCTGAAACCACGGAAATTAATTTAGTTTTATACATCTAAATACAAAGAAATGGATGTTTGACATGGATTCATAGCAAACGCTACAGACGATCCATTTCAAAATCATGAAATATTTAAATAAATTGAAATAGTGATGACTAAAGAACAACTAGACAAATATAACATTAAAAAACTTCAGAAAAGATACCTAGTTGCGCTAATTAAATAAACAACAACAACAGGAAGTCCAATTATGTAAAAAAAATATTGCCAAAAATGCTGCATTACAAATATACGAATTATTTGGTATTTGCCCGGCTTCCATGTGTCACTTTAAAACGTCGTGATTAGGAAAGTGCAACTGTCACTTTTTTATAAGTATATAAGCCAGAGTCACAAAGCGTAACAGAAATGTAAACCACCTTGTGTCGTAATGCACCTGGGATTTAGGCTTAGGTTACTTTTACTATAAAAATGTTTTACTAATAAATAGTTCAGATGACCTGAAGTAAGTTATAAGTTATTAAGAATGGGCGAAGTGAGCATACATTGAACAATTTTACCTTGAAATCTAACCATGTCAAGAACAGGGATCTGCTTTGCCTGAATCCTGGCTTCGTACCGGAAATAAACTGTTCTAACTTGCATTGAATGCTTTCATCATCTTCAAAGGAAACCTGTTTTGTGGAAAATTGTGAAAGATATTTATTTTAAACAAGATAAATATAATCATCCCAACTAGTGCTTGTGGAAAGTTTTATATGATATTATTGTTATAATTATCATTTTTAAAAAGGCGTTTATAAACTTTGCTAGGAAAATATGCGTAGCAAAACTTAATTGCAAATTGCTCATATCAACTCATATAATACTTGATAAATGTTTAATTATAGCATTGCAATTTGTTGATAGAAAGATGATAATAAAAAGTAATGTTGTTTGAAAAGCCAAACATAAATTATATGTTTTAAATTAGTAAAATGTGTAAGGAATGCAAATGTGGAACTTTGCGAAAATTATTTGACAAAGGTATTTTTTACACTGTTTCATGAAGGCAGAAACTGTTTTAAAACTGTGCATCCGCTTTTACAAAGGGTTAAAGGCGGCAATAACACGATAAGAATCATATCGTTTTTACAAATAAACAAAAATATAGTAGTATTTACCTTAATGCAACCAATGCTGCCACAATGAACATGCTTGATTACTCTTCCATTGAATTTTTGTTCTTTAGTTTGGAAGATATGACCATCAATACTCCACTTCATTGAAAATTCCATTTTACATGCATGCGCTTGCTCAGTGAACTTAGGAATGGAGAGGGCAGTGCGTATGCAAAATAAGACTTTCCCCTGCTAGCCACTGACACTGACGCGATGCAAGTTTGTTCAGCATAATGATGTATAACTAATTCTTGTGATCAGTTTGATAAGCATGGCATTGAGGTAATTTAAGATCTAGCACTCTGGTGGCTGGATAGTTAATGCCAAGATTTAATTGCCATCTACGTCCCAGGGGCTTTGTGTCAAAGCCAACTGATTATGGTGCATTGAGTGCCTCGTTTTAGAAATGTTTTACCAATTTATATCATGGTGTAGTTAACTTGTGTGAAATATAAAGAATTCTTTAAGGGTAACAATGTCTGTTTAACCGTAAACCATTTAAACTTTCTGATATGATGACGTCTTCGAAAAGGTGTATTTGTGTATAACTCATGAGAGTTGAGCTAATCGTGTTTAAATTAAATAAATCAAAATAATCATCAATATTCCAAGTAAAACATATTTTTATCAATTTCATTAAAATTAAATATTGATGCAAATATACTTCAAAATACTTAAATAGCGTTCGTATTCTCTCTCATTGTTCGTAATCAAATAATATATGAAGTTTTAATGAGTCGCTCAAAATTTTGTAATTTCACTCACACAAAAATCGAAATGGACAGATTGCCGGGGAGACGGCTATTATTATCTAACCAGTTTTCTGTTTTCAGTAATATGTGCTTGTACTTTGTTGCCGGCAAGTCAACCAGAACTGGACTTTACAAAGAGACGCATTTTTCAATCCTCAGACTGCAACTGAGTAGCATTTATCTGATGGAACGAAGTGAATGATTAAATAATTTAGGTATTTATTATAGGTGTTATTGAGATGGGCAATTCAGTTAGCATCCTCCATAAATCCCCCAACTTTGGTCAATCCTGCAGTAAGAACAAACAGCGGTCTGCATACGACTGTAGTAATTATTTCAACTATCATAACTTTACTGCTATATACCAGCATGGATAATCAAATCAGCCAGCCACTAGTTTACCAGCGTAATAACTATGATAGAGCAGGTTTGGTGGGAACTGACCCCTACTAACAAATTTTAGACTCTTTCTTGGAAATTGATAACTGTAGTATAAAAGGATGGTTTCTTTTAATGCATGTTAATTTTCTTTCATTATTTTGTCTGCTGTTATCACCGCGTTTTCATCATCGTACTGTTGTGTTTTCATCATCGTACTGTCTTGTTTTTATCATCGTACTGTCGTGTAATCATCATTGCACTATAGTGTTTTCATCATCGTACTATCGCGTTTTTATTGAAGTACAATTGTATTTCCATCATCGCACTGTCACGAAGTCATCATCGTATTGTCGTGTTATAATCATCGTTCTATTGTCTTCCGGTGCGCATGAGCATAGAAGATTTCCCCTCCAAGTGCTAACATGTTGGTTTCAGGGGTGCGTGTCTTTGAAATATATCTTCAACCGAAGATCATCATCATCATCATCATCATCATCATCATCATCATCATCATCATCATCATCATCATCATCATCATCATCATCATCATCATCAACAACAACAACAACTACGCATTATAACCTCGTTAGCACCATTCACGTCATCATTGCATCATGATTTGCATAAATGTCGTTGTTACCTAATTGCTACTATAAATATCATTATCTTAGTTGTGGTCATCACATAATCATTGTAATCATTGTTGTCATGTTGCGTCGTGATATGATTATCATTATCTTAGTTGTCGTCATCGTCGTCGCATTGTGATTTGTATTATTGTAAAAATTGTCGCCAATGTGGCATTATCGTAACTATCATAATCAACATTCTCATAATCACAATACGCATAATCATCATCATCATCATCATCATCATCATCATCATCATCATCATGTTGCACATTTGCACTTACTTTACATAGCATTCAATGTACCCAAAATAATAGTTCAGTTATCATAGATTTGATGTTCAATAATCATTATATTTACACCAAGTTTGCTACGGAGGGTCGGTTTCTCGGAAAAAAACTTTTATAAAAGGTTGTGCTTGTGGAATATTATTTCAGATGTTTTTGTTCTAAAAATACAATGTATAAGACTGACATATTCGGGTTTCTATGGTTGCCTTGGTTCTCAAACACGTTAAATCCCGAATGGAATAGTTGTATTACAGAATAGCAGCATGAGCAAGCAAATAGTCAGAATAGAGATCGCAAGAGTAGTAATAGTAGTGGAAGTTGTAGTAACAGAAGTGGTTGTGGTGCTGGTGGTGTTTGTAGTAGCAAGTAGAATTAATAGTAGTTAGCGGTAGTAGTAGGTGATGATGATGGTAGTAGTAGTAGTAGTAGTAGTAGTAGTAGTAGTAGTAGTAGTAGTAGTAGTAGTAGTAGTAGTAGTTGTTGTTGTTGTAGTAGTAGTAACAGTATCAATAGCAGCAGCAGCAACAGCAGTAGCAGCAGGTAGTAGTAGTAGTAGTAGTAGTAGTAGTAGTAGTAGTAGTAGTAGTAGTAGTAGTAGTAGTAGTAGTAGTAGAAGTAGTAGTAGTAGTAGTAGTAGTAGTAGTAGTAGTAGTAGAAGTAGTAGTAACAGTAGCAGTTCTAATAGCAGGAAGTGTTGTAGAAGTATTATTATTCATAAAAAGACAGGTGCTTTTATAAAGTAAATATGACGTTACGTCATTTTACTTCAGACTGTGTCATTTGCTTTAGGGCTGTGCTATCATTAGTTTTTTTCAAACGACCGATGAGTTTACGAGACGTTTCTTATATATCTGTATTATTTTCATCAAGTTTGACGCAATTATGATTGGAGATTTACATTGATGGTGATCGTATCCGATATTATTTTCACATGAAGGGCAAATTAGTTTATGTGCATGCGCACCGTAAGGCGATAGTATGATGGTAAAAACATGACAGAACGATGGTGAAAACGTGACAGTACGATTATTAAAACAAGACAGTCAATGATGTAAATCCCACATACCCATGATGGAAACATGACAGTAAGAAAGTGAAAACATGACAGTACAATGACAAAAACATAACAGTACGATGACAAAAAAGGCAACAGTGCCATGCTGAAAACATGACATTCCGATGTTGAAAACATGACAGTACTATGGTGAAAACATGACAGTACGGTGGTGAAAACATGACATTACCATGGTGGAAACATGAAAGTACGATTGTAATAACATGTAATTACCATGACAAAAACCTGACAGTACGTTAGTGAAAACATGACAGTACGATGGCAAAAAGGCAACAGTACCATGGCGAAAACATGGCATTACCATAGTGAAAACAAGACAGTACAATGGCATAAACATGACATAACCGTGATGAAAACTTGACAGTATGTTGGTGAAAACATGACAGTACGATGGCGAAAACATGACGGTACGATGATGAAAACAATGACAGTACGATGGTGAAAACTTGACAGTATAGTGGTGAAAACGCGACAGTACGATGGTGAAAACATGACGGTACGATGATGAAAACAATGACAGTACGATAGCGAAAATATGACATTACAATGGTAAAAACGCGACAGTACTATGGTGAAAACAAGACAGAATGATGGCGAAAAGGCTCAGTCCCATGATTAAGAAAATACATTACGATGTTGAAACATAAAAGCAGGATGGTGAAAACATGACAGTACAATTGTGAAAACATGACAGTAAAATGTTGAAAAGGCGACAGTATGATGGTGAAAAAAGACAGTACGATGGCCAAAAGGCGACAGTCCTATGTCGAAAACATGACAGTACGATAAAACATGACAGTACGATGGTGAAAACATGACAGTACGATGTTGAAAACATGACAGTACCATAATGGAAACATGACAGTACAATTGTGAAAACATGTAATTACCATGACAAAAACCTGACAGTGCGTTAGTGAAAACATGACAGTAAGGTGGCAAAAAAGTAACAGTACCATGGTGAAAACATGGCATTACGATAGTGAAAATATGACAGTACGATGGCATAAACATGACATAACCATGGTGAAAACATGAGAGAACGTTGGGGAAACATGACAGTACGATGGCGAAAACATTACGGTACGATGATGAAAACAATGACAGTACGATGGTGAAAACTTGACAGTATAGTGGTGAAAACGCGACAGTACGATGGTGAAAACATGACGGTACGATGATGAAAACAATGACAGTACGATGGCGAAAATATGACATTACAATGGTAAAAACGCGACAGTACTATGGTGAAAACCAGATAGAATGATTGCGAAAAGGCGACAGTCCCATGATGAAAACAAATACATTACGACGGTGAAACATAAAAGCAGGATGGTGAAAACCTGACAGTATGATGGTGTAAACATGACAGTAAAATGATGAAAAGGCGACAATATGATGGTGAAAACAAGACAGTACGATGGCAAAAAGGCGGCAGTCCCATGTAGAAAACATGACAGTACGAAGGTGAAAACATGACAGTAAAATGGTAAAAATGCGACAGTACAATGGTGAACACAAGACAGTACGATGGCGAAAAGAAGACAGTCCCATGCTAAAAACATGACAGTACGAAGGTGAAAACATGACAGTACAATGGTGAAAACATGATAGTACGTTGATGAAAACGAGGCAGTATAATGGTGAAAACAAGACTGTACGATGGCGAAAAGGTGACAGTCTCATGCTGAAAACATGACAGTACGAAGGTGAAAACATGACAGTACGATGGTGAAAACAAAATAGTACCTTGATAAAAACAAGACAGTATAATGGTGAAAACAAGACAGTACAATGGTTAAAACAAGACAGTTTAAATGCGAAAAGGCGACAGTCCCATGGTGAAAACATGACATTACAAGGTGAAAACATCATAGTGCGTTGGTGAAACATGACAGTACGATGACAAAAAGGCGACAGTCCCATGATGACAGTACGATGTTGAAAATGTGACAGTACGAAGGTGAAAACATGACAGTATGATGGTCAAAACGCGACAGTACGATGGTGAAAAGAGGACAGTACGATGTTCGAAACATAACAGTACGATGATGAAAACGCAACAATAAGAAGTTCTTAAAGTGTAAATATGATGCTAAAAAAAGAAATGAATATCAAAAAACAATTTGTTGCATTGTTTTCTTAATCTGATTGGATTGACCTAAAACATATATAATAAATTTCTGAAACGAAAACTTGTAATTTTATGCTGCTGATTATATATAGTTTACTTACAGTTACAAAATAATAATAATGCATAGATTGTACCTAAAACATACGTTTGCTGCATTCAATATTACGGAGGTAACGTTCATTTACATAGACACTGCATACTTGTATATCAACGTAATGCACCAGTCAATTGTAACCATGCCCCAACCCCCCCCCCCCTCCTCCCAGGTCCGTGGATTAGCGGGGACATTGACTTTTGGTCCAGCCATGATCCCCGTCCTTCGGGAAAAAACTACTGGTAAAATCCGCGCAAAATTCCCCCGCACCCAAGTAAAGACTATTCCTGGCTATTTTTGGCGCAAAGACAAAACCACCTCATTCACCCGGCACTACTGGGCTACCTGAGGTAAAAATACGGCCCATTTCCCCGGCTATCCCGCCGGATATGTGGGAGGGGGCGTGGTTACAAATTGACTGGTGAAAAAGCTTATACACTTTCTTAACATCTTAATCTTTCAGTATGTTCCTAGATTTTTACAACGAAAAATGAGAATTGTTAAATGAACCATAGTAAAGGCACTCGCCGCACTGAATCAAAATGTAATATTATTATGATAAGTAAAACCAATGCTTGAAACATAAACAAATGTACCTGTCACTCTAGTGAATTGTTATATTGATTTTACGGTGATGCAAATGTAATACATATGTATTATTATATTAAGGCATACGCAATCTTATTGTTTGCCACAGATTACTAAGACTATCTATGTTACTTGCGTCATCATGAGATCACATTGAAGACTTATACATGAAGTCATTAATCAAACATCTTTTCTTGTGCAAGAGTTCTTATACACGTTAACATTGGTTCATCTACTTTAAACGCTGGTCCCTATGCTAATTTTGTACAATATTGAAATAATATTGTCAGCGGCCTCCCGGGGAGCCAATTTATTATCTTGATAATGAATGGAAAACAACAGTTTCTTTAAGATATATATTTCTTCGATCATACTTATTGAAGTATTTTATAAAAGCTGTTTATCTGTCAAGCTTTATTCTTACAGAAGAAGATTTGCAGTGTTTCGTTAGACGTCGTATAGACGCCTATTTCATGTGACTATAATATCGTTTTTATTTCGGACTTTAATATTATAATTGGAACAATCGTGTAGTTTAAAACATAGTACATGTATGTCATTAAAGTTGGTATGGCACTTTGTTTTATTGCAAAAGTCCCAATTTTATTATGTCTCAACTCTGTTTGCACTTAACCAAATTTTTCGGCAACAAATTAAAAGTCATGTTCTTACATATTTTCGTGTCAATATTTTGAACACCGTTGTTCGTTGCAATGTGACGTACCATTGCTAAAGTTGAATGCTCTTTGGACGTGATAATACTTATAATAATATTAATCATCATCATAAGCATAATCATTAAATTATTATTGTTATCATTATTATTTCCATCGTTATCAGCAGATTCGTAATAGTTCTTGTCTTTAATATCATGTTCATTTTGTCATCACCGTTGTCATAATCCTTTTGATTGTTGTCGCAACCATTGACGACGTGGTCGTCTTTGTATTTATGTTTATCGTATATTCATGTCTATATGAATATAACAATGTCAAGATTAAGGTTATGTGTCTGGAACTCTACATTTTAACATCCATATAAAAAAGAACACGTACAGACAGAAGAAACATACGCACGGACATATTGACAGATGGACGAACAAACACGCACGCATACATATAATGTCGTGCATTTTCAAGTTACTATTAATGACCTTCAATGATTAATGCTTTATGATATTGAGCTGTACATAGAGTAATTTCAAAATATTGTGTTGCACATCAAAACACGTTCTTATAACAATTATAATAATGATGTTAATACTTCCATTAGCTGTGTCTGTGATAAGTTACACGTGTAACATACACATATATCAATACCAATGTTCATGCTTTTAGTCTGAAACTATGAAAAGGAGCATACACCAAAAATTGACGCGATCAGACGGATGAAAACAGTTTTATCCTGTTATTGTTTCGATTTAAAATCGACTTCTTTTTTGAAATTACAGACGGAAGGATTGAGGTCTCAATCAAATTCAAGTTCTTACATGTACAAGATATATTGTTTGATAATTACTTTGGTAGCGCCCATTCTTACAGTACCAGTATCAATGCTGTTGAATAAAGAGAAAACAAGTGCATATATAGAGGAAGAGGAGTATAATGTACACGTATTGTTAAATAAAATTGTAGATGGTGCTTTTTAAATAAGTAAGGCTGATACAATATAGGGCATAACGAGTTCTGGTTATACACAGCTATAAACAGCTCGAGACTTGAACCCTCAACCCCCTGCTTGCAAGTCAGGTGCTCAACCACTATGAGCTACCTGAAGGGTTGGTATACTTCTGTAAGGGCAATCAACAAATCAACAAATCGATCCGGTGACCCAAAACTATACAAATGTGCATTCATATTAACAATAACCTGTGTTAAATTATACTGATAATAAAATATGTTACCTTTGACCATTCATATACATTTGACATTATGCAGTTGCAATGCGATCTGTATGAGTTTTTGTTATCCATGCTTATTAGTCATTTGTTTCAGCTTTAGTCACTGTACTGTCAGCTTAGTCAAAAGCTAACATTATTATGATGGAATGTATTGCCAGATATATATTTTTTCAGTCCAGAGCATTCATAAGTTTGGACTAGATTGACGCTAAAATCAGTCAATAGTAAAACCTTTGTTTTATTTTACCAGTTAAAACACTCAGTAACACCAGCTTGATGTCAGATATCACCCTTGTAATTGCAAAGCCCATTAGTGTCAAGATCAGATCAATATTTGTCTTGAAATCCGCAACAGTTGTTCAAGTGCCTATAACTGCTCATCAGCAGGTCATAAAACGAAGCTTCAAGATTGAAGGAAAATGTCTAGAAATTAAGAAATTTGCGGAGGGATATAATTAACCAATAAGCAACAATCCAGAATGTGATTTAACAATATGACTATTAAAATGTGAAATAAAAGTGATTTTGACTGAACTGTTTAGGATACACAACTTTGATAGTCTGCTTAAATTTTGTTGAACTTTATCAGTTAATTGAAACTAATTCCCACAATATTTAGTTGAAATCAATAATGGATTATCTCGGAATATCTTTAGAAAACATTTCTTTGGAAGATGTCATTGATGAAGAAACCAACACATTAGGAATATCCCTTGAGGAAATGGAAACCTCTTTAAATCCTCAGGTACTTTACATGTTTTACTCAAATATTCTTATATAAATAACTCTACTTATGTAAAGCAGTTAACCTTTATGTCGTAAAGGCAGATTAAAAGCAATGTTTGTATTGAATACACCAGCATGGAATTTATCTTAATGCTCAATTTAGATTAACATTATATTTTATAATGCTACGTAATTCCATTTACTAATATAACGATATTTGATCAAACTGTATTAAGTACATGAATATGTATGATGTATGCTTAACACAGTTAATGGTTTTTTAAGACTATTATAATTATTATAATATTTGACCTTTCAGGATTTGTCAAAGCATATCTTTGAGTTTGATGATGAATTTATCTTCAGCCTAAAGGTAAACTGTTATTTTTTTGTTATTTAATAAATGCATACTGCCAGTGACGTTTATAGTTTGTTTGAGTGATTTAGACTATTAATGTGTGTATTTAGATCAACAATTTTGTTTACATTTTATTCACAACTCAATGTCTGCCTACCTCTTCTGATTTCTTTATCAGATGGATGTCAAAAATTGTATTGTTTCGGAGTATTCATTACCTGTTGTTATCTGTAGAAATCGAAAGGTCATACAGACTTTTACAAACTTTTATTTGTATGCAATAGAACGGAACGGGTGTATTTTAGCTATAATGGCATTATTTCAACTTTAAAATATTTAATTGTTTACTGCGCAATTTACTTTCACTTTTGGTTTTAAGTGTCTGCAGTATGATTGTTGTTTAAGGGTCATTGCTTTTAAACTTTAATAAACACAATAAACAAATCAGTTACACTGACGTTCTCAGACTCGTCATTTTTATTTATTTAAGTAAATCAAAGTTTCAAAAATTACAAAAGAACTATTTCAGTATAAAGTTAAGCACATTTCAGCTTTTCATATTTCCAGCGCAGGAGTATGTTTTGCAATTTGTATTTACTTTACGCATGCGTTTTTCTTCGGTTAATCATATACATTAGTATCGGCGCAAAGGCGCTATTTTATTATATGCGCATGGAATTCATGTTAATGGAATGCGCATTATATTATTGTGATCTTTTGTTCATTAATGCTCTATAGAGTTTTTATTATTCACCCAATACCGTGATTCAGAGGCATACTTGAAATTAAGAGTGTTTGATAATCAGAACTTTGAACGATTTGTTCCTGTTTCTCCTGCATTACCCGGCTAATTCGGTGCCAGACTATTAAGGTCGTTGGTTTGAATCCCGGTAGGAAAATACGACTTTGTTTTATACGGTTCCATAATAAAGGCGGTTGGCCTACTTGTTTATGACCCGGGACTCAGTCATTGAGAGGGATAATTGATATAATCGATGGACATTTTCAGTTCAATCGATGTAAAATAGAAAAAAGAAATACTTAGTATCATGAAGCTTTTGAAGTGAAATTCAAAAACACATGATTCAGAAATATTTAGCTCGTATTTATTAAACAAGTATTGCATTCTTGAAAGGAGTATTCTCCCACGTTACAAGGTGCAGTTATTTATGTTATGCTGTTGATATGTTTTCCTATTGCCCTCTCAGGAATGCAATATTTTTTAAAATGTAATTAAATGTGATTCTTCAATTCACAACGTGTATTACATTTACATTCATTAAATGTTATTTGCATGCATTTACTAAACGTATAAAGGTATACTTTCTTCAATAATTATGTATATATGCACATTTATGAAACCATCATGTTGTTACTATTTATTTAGTTATACATTTTTTATAACTGATGTGACTCTTTAAAGGATGTAGAAGCTAATGTTTGCACAATCAAAGCATTCCAGAGATTGACTTTTACAAGTTACACAATAACAAAATGATTAACATAGGTTATCGGCCTCATGTGTCTGATACATACGGTGGAACATAACTGCTGTCAGATAATCTGTTAACGTCTGCGAGTTGTTCGTGTTAACCACTTAATTATGCGATAATTATCAAGCTATCTAGTTAATAGAAACTGTTCTCTGTAAGATAAATATAACAATACTAAAAAATGGCTTCAAAGTGCTCGGAACTGCCACCTTTTTCCCTTTTAGCTGCATAAACAGGTTATCTAGTTATGGTTAGCGAATTCCACTTAATTAGGAACATAATTACCGGCAGATAACATTCGTGTTACCACATATTTATAAATGCATTTTGGCCTTTAGCTTCAACTGGTTATCTAGTAAGTGTTTACGAATTCCATTAAGTAAGTACATTCTAACTGGTTAACAAGATACGATTCATGTTACCAGTTATTGTTTTGATTATTTCATGGATCATTTTCAATGTGCCCATATCAAACAGTCCTACAGTTTATGCCAGGTTTCTGGAGTTTGGTCCATTTTCGAAGCCTCACTTCACAGCCAGGTGTTTATTATGCATGTAATTGAGATAACCAATTTCTGTCAGCAGGGGCCCATTAACCACTCTTCCCTGGTCAGTTTTGGGGTCAGAAGGATATTTATCAGAGAACATCTTCAGTACGATTTCTGCACTAAAATTCACGATGACTATAGAAAAGCAATTTATATCATTTACTTTAGTTTTAAACTATTTATGAAAATGAAAAAAAAAACATAAACATTGATTCCATAGCAAAGAAATGAAACATTGAAGTAAATAAAAAAAATATATTCAGTCTTATCGTTTGATTTAATTTCGAACGGAATAACTTTATACATGGGATTTTTATTTATACTTTTCATTAAGATAACGTTAGCTGTCTACTTACTACAAAAGTATCAATATCAACCCTATCAAACCCAATGAAATGTACAATTGAATGAAATGGATATTTAGGTTTTATAAAATATAATTTATGAATATCTAACAGTGTCAATAATGCAGTTATAATGAAGTTTGTTATATATGGTTATATCTAAAGAATATGTTTTTCGCAATTTTCACAACAAATGAAAATTAATACTTTCTTTTGCTGCATTTTTGGAACAAGAAAAGAATACTGCAAACTTGATGCATTGCTATTTTTTTCACTTTAGGATGATTACGCGTAATTCAACCGTATTAAATCATAGCAACATTATCCAATTGCTAACAGTCTCATAATTATAAAGTCTAAAATTTGTAAACTCTGAAGTCATCACTTGGATTGAGGTTCGTATGTTTTCCTGTGAAATACTTTTTTGATTAAATTATAATAACTCTGGTTTTACTAAGTGCAGTGGGAAACGAAACCCGAGATGCAAAACGTCCTTACCTAAATAACGCCCGAGTTTCTGGACTTTAGGTAATATAATCGAGTTTTAAGTAACACAAGTTGGCATATTACCTACTGACGGAATCACAGACAGACGGACGACTAAGGGCAAAACTATATGCCCCCCCCCCCCATTTTATGGGGGCATAAGATGTAATATTAAAAGAAATGTAATATTTTAACCATTTGCCAAAAAATAAGGTCATATATTGATGTACTTAGATATTCTTATTACTTATAACACAGCTTACAACTTATTTTTTTTAATCTGAGCACTATATTACCTTGATGTTGAAACTGAACTTTCATAGGTTTCTATTGATACATTGACATAGTGGTCTTTGCTAAAATGCACTTCAAAAAAACATCATTGCCCACTTTTCATGTGAATTATATAAGCCCTCTTTATGTTTGTGTATCTTCGTTTATGTAATTTTCTAGAAAATTCATTTCCTAAAATATAGCTTTTGAAACAGCGATTAAAATCTTCTTTACTGACACAGTTAAATCAACGTTTGTTTTCTTTGTAAGATTTCTCTTCTTAATTTGCATTGTTGTGTGAGAACATTCTTCATTAGAAGAGTGATTAAACATTATACACACTGCATGGAAGCTTTCCATATATATATATATATATATATATATATATATATATATATATATATATATATATATATATATATATATATATATATATATATATATATATATATATATATATATATATATATATCTCATTAACTATTTTGTCTTTGCTTTCTGAATTATCATAAAACATTGCTACCTTATTTCAATATATATAATACTTGTTTCAAAGCAGTTTAATAGCATCATATGAGAAATGATCACAACAAAGCAATACTGTATCTTAAACCACTATGTCCGGACTTTTGATATCATACCAGTATATTTGAACGTTATATCACTCATTTTATTTTAATATAATATTTAAAATTATCCAACTTTTTCTGATCGTTTGCACTCCTACATGCACAGTTGATGTAAGTTTTTAATCACAGCAGTCACTGAACTTTTATTACATGTTTCTGTAATACAATGTATGTAGAGCATTTTTTCCAGAAATATATATTTTCTCCATATTATTTTCTCTTTGCGAAAAAGAAAATGTATGTATATTAAAGCATCTTATAATAGGGTAATAACTTATTATTAGTGCGTTTTGATTAGGGAGATGGAATTCGACTAAAGACGCACGAGGCGCTTACTGACTGAAATCAATATCTTAAAACATCAACAACAGTTGAATAAGACATTCCGGATCAACATGTTATTAATATATATATCAATGGTTTAAATCACTTAAAAGATACATGATTTCGTAATAAATGTTACATTCATGACAAACTTGTTTTATGACGTCATTTAAACATTGCACAATGATACTTGATGGGCGTCAGTATAGTGGATTTTGGACTACCGTATATAATAATAATAATAATAATAATAATAATAATAATAATAATAATAATAATAACTATGATATACAAAATTTATACAAAAGCATTCGATAATAATACTATTTTAATAATCAAGATAGCGAAAGTTGAAATACCAAGAAAAACCTCCTAACATAAAATGGCCCAAATCTCAAGACAAGAATAGCTATTACTCTCAAATTAGTCAGGCAAACAGCTCCCAGCAGGGAAAGGGTCAAGTGGTCAGTTTACAGTTATGTTAGATTAGTTCCACTGATAAGCCCGAGCATCAGCTTGATACTCAGTAGCGGCATTAACTATAGGACTGCAAGTGTTCATAACCTCGTGTAAAGTGGTCAATAGGTTTATAAATATATGCCTTTGTGCGGTTAAACTGAAAACTACTTTTCTACAAGGGTTAGAATTTTAATATTTTAGTAAGTACCATTGGCATGTAGATTGCCGTTATCCTAAGGTAGTTGGTGAAAAATAAAAATTAGCTTGTGCCATTAAACTAAGTCCATTGCGCTCTACAATTCAGAGAAATTGCCTCCCATTTACTCCTCATTTTAAGAAAAAGGCTAATCAGTCCATGAAATCACCATTAAATTGTACCAGTAAATTAATTACCACTTTGTGGGCCATCCTGCTGGGCTGTTGAATGTGTGTATTCCCAGATGATCTTTGTTTTGACTGATACTGCAGTGTTAAGCTTGTGGTGAGTTATTGCATGTATCAAAATGATCTTGAGAATGGGGTAAATATTTGCATACATAGAGAAGTGGCCTACACTAATTGATAAATTAAAAGTTAAAACTGAAATCACAATGTTTTCATTACAGTTCTTGAAATTGATAAAGGGACCTCTAAGTCATTTTTTTCGTATCATTTCTTTATCAGCCTAACTGGCGATAGCTTGTGTTCGGTCTTCAATTTTGTCATACGAGGTCGTATTTAAAATGAGTTGACTTGGGCGTGTGGGGATATTCATGACATTTAGTGATAGCTCTTATTATTAAAAATATATAATATCCCACAAACAGAGATCATTCTAAACTGTTTATGTAAGTATAATGGTACACAACAAAATTCTTCAACTTAAAAGTTCAAGTTAACTGAATCAAATGAAATTTAATGAACGGCAAAAAAAGTTAAAAATAAGATGTACAGCTCGTTTGAAACATGTGCATTGGAATTGAATACCAGCTGGGCAGTCAGGAGTATTTATAAGACTGTGGCTTATATGTTGCTTCAGATCATTATCACAGAAATGTTGATAAGCAGTGACCCTGTGTAACCTTTATTAGAATGATAAGTTTGGAAGGCACAAACTCTTGACATTATATTTAATTTTGCACATAAAGAAGTAAAACTGGAAAAAAAGTCATGATACAATACTAACATGACGGTTTAATTCAGGAGTCCGATGAACCATTGGCTGTTGTTAGTCCAGAGGAACCCACACAGCCACTTCATACATCAACACCAAAGAAACCCATACATGTATGTATTCAACTGCCTGCAAAAATGGGAAAATTTGCTGCAGAAGACTGTACTTTTTACAATTAAGTTACCCTATAAAGTCATGTATTTTTTTTTAAATAATAAAGAACAATAAACAAATAGATCATATTTATGCACCGTGTTAAATTTTAATTGCTTAAAAAACAGTTCATAGATATGTTATCAATTATAATTATTTTTAAGACAAGTAAAACAGGAAAAGGCAGACCAGTTCATATTTATGCACCGTGTTAAGTTTTAATTGCTTGTAAAAAAGGTTCATAGATAATGTTTAATCAATTATAATTATAATTATTTTTCAGACAAGTAAAACAGGAAAAGGCAGACCAGTTCGGAGGTTATTAAAACTTAAGAAAACAGGGGAAGTGCAACGTCTACAGCCATGTAGGAGATGATGTTTTCATAGCAATGTATCCCAGAGCCAGATCATCAGGGCTAGAGAAAAAGTATAGACGAAGGATTTCAACTGTAGAGTTGACTGGATGTTGGAAAAGTTTGAAGAATCCCCGAATTGTTTTGGTTATGTTACCAAACCTTTCAAGATTTAGTTGGTAATATTCCCAGAAATATATTTAACTCTGTCAATAAATGTGAGCTGGTTAAGCTCTGCGATTATGTTAAAGAATCAGTATGTATTCGTAATGTTATTCCTAATAATTATTATTATTATTATTATTATCAATTTAGTTCATCTTCTGATACTGCTGCCTTTACGTCAACATGTTTGTGTCTTTCACCATAGCACTAACCATGTACAAGCATTTGATATCAAAAACCTAAGTGTATGTGTTTAGAAAATGTTCTGATGTATATGACTTATAAACGTCTGTTCTGTTCTTTTCTGTGTTTTTTTTTTAAATCATAATATGCGAAATTCCACACTTGTATTTAAAATAATTATTGTCAAATTGTAAAATTGCAAGAGACATACCTGTAATACTGAAATAACATTCTAGTAGGTTTAAACAACCAGGAATATGTAATCTATGTCGTTCTATCAATCAACACTTATAAGAGTCAAACGTCATGGTCATATCTCATATTCGCCAATAAAATGTTGTCGTATTTACTTATTCCCTTCTAAGAGGACACATTTTATCTGCAAATATCTGTTATCATCTGAACACGATTGAACACTTTGTCTACTATCCTCACACTTTGAATGGTCATAATCTTTAAACTGCCTTAAAGTCATCCAATGGCCATGACCAATCAGCTGTCATTTAAGTCCATGCATATTTCGATTGTTCAAATAATCCTGACAACATGGCGCTCAGGGGGTGGTGGGGATTAATGTTTGACAAACACCTCTTATTATAAAATGTTTATATTTTTATTGGAAATATTATCAAACATTTGCGAATATTGCATGTTTTAGAAATGTTTAGAACAATTTTAGTCATACTATAGATTATTCTGGGAATATTACAAACATGCTGAAAAACCTGCTGTTAATTTTAATACTATGCAATGAAGATTTTGGTAATATTCCCAGAATAATTCATGTCCTACAGCAGCCCACGTGGAGCTTTTTCTTTTGGATTATTTTATTTCAATTCATCTTTTGATATGCCCAAAAAAGTTTTGGTAATGTTACCAAATATTTCAAGATAATATAATTGTATTCAGGATGAATTTGAGAACGATAACGGAAAATGTTCGTAATTCATTTTGGGAATATTACCAAATATTTGTGACTATTCCTAGTTTAAGAATGATATTGAAAATCTCTCGGCATAATATGGATTATTTTGGGAATGTTCTCAAAAATGTTGAAAACCCCAGTTTTCAATACTATACTATGAACTATTTGGTCCTACAAAAACTATTTGTGGAGTTTGCAAAGGCTTTTTGTTGAATTAGTTTGTTTCAGTTCATCTGGTAATATTCTCAAATAATTTTGGTAATGTTACCAAATACCACGATCAAATTGGTAATATTCCCAGAAAACCTGGACATTTTATTCAGAATCCTGGAAGAAAATGTTCATCATTTATTTTGGGAATATTACCAAATATTTATGACTTTTCATAGTTGAAGAATATTTTTAAAATCTCTGGGCATAATATCGATAGTTTTGGGAATGTTCCCAAAAATGTTAAAACGCCCACTACAACTTTAAATACTATACTATGAAATGTTTAGTAATATTCCAGAAAGGTTTTGGTAATGTTACCAGAAATTTCAAGATTAACTTTGGTAATATTCCCAGAAAACCTGGACGTTATTTCCAAGACGAATTTTAGAATGTTAGCCGAAAATGTTCATAATTCAGAAAAATACCCCCTAGTTTTTATTAACTTTTAGAAAACCTCTCAACATACTATGGATACTTTTGGTAATATTACCAGAAATGTTAAAAATACACCATAATTCTTCAATACTATATTACAAAGTGTTTGAAAATATTTTCAAAATGTTTTGGTAATGTTACCAAGTTTTCAAGATCAAATTGGTAATATTCCCAGAAAACCTGAACATTATGTTCAGAATCCTAGCAGAAAATGTTCATCACTTATTTTGGGAATATTACCAAATATTTGTGACTTTTCATAGTTGAAGAATATTTTAGAAAATCTCTCGGCATAGTATCGATTATTTTGGGAATGTTCCCCCAAAGTTGAAACCCCCACCACAACTTTCAATACTATACTACAAAGTGTTTGGAAATATTTTCAAAATGTTTTGGTAATGTTACCAAATTTTCAAGATCAAATTGGTAATATTCCCAGAAAACCTGGACATTAAATTCAGAATCCTAGCAGAAAATGTTTATCTTTTTTTTGGGGGGGGGGGAATATTACCAAATATTTGTGACTTTTCATAGTTGAAGAATATTTTAGAAAATCTCTCGGCATAGTATCGATTATTTTGGGAATGTTCCCACAAATGTTGAAACCCCCACCACAACTTTCAATACTATACTACAAAGTGTTAGGAATTATTTTCAAAATGTTTTGGTAATGTTACCAAATTTTCAAGATCAAATTGGTAATATTCCCAGAAAACCTGGACATTAAATTCAGAATCCTAGCAGAAAATGTTCATCATTTTTTGGGGAATATTACCAAATAATTGTGACTTTTCATAGTTGAAGAATATTTTAGAAAATCTCTCGGCGTGGTATCGATTATTTTAAGAATATTCCCACAAATGTTGAAACCCCCACCACAACTTTCAATACTATACTACAAAGTGTTTGGAAATATTTTCAAAATGTTTTGGTAATGTTACCAAATTTTCAAGATCAAATTGGTAATATTCCCAGAAAACCTGGCATACTATGGATACTTTTGGGAATATTACCAGAAATGTTGAAAACCACACTATAACTCTTCAATGCCATACTATGAAGTGTTTGGTAATATTCCCAAAAATATTTCTAATCCTACAGAAATGCTTTGAGAACATTACAAAGGGTTTCTGTTGAATAAAAATGTTACCATGCTGAAAAGGGAAAGTTGCGTTTTCCCTTTTCATTTTGCGGTTTGTTACATGTATATATGCAGATTATTTTGTTTTAGATGGCCAACTCCGCTGCAGAATAACCCTAGATAAAACTACGCTGCAGAATAACACTAGATGAAACTGTGCTGCAGAATAACCCTAGATGAAAATGCGCTGCAGAACAACGCTAAATGAAACTGCGCTACAGAATAAAGCTAGATGAAACTGCGCTGGAAAGTTACGCTTGATGAAACTGCGCTGCAGAATAACCCTAGATGAAACTGCGCTGCAGAATAACCCTAGATAAAACTGCGCTGCAGAATAACCCTAGATGCAACTGCACTGCAGAATATCCCTAGATGAAACTGCGCTGCAGAATAATCCTAGATGAAACTGCGCTGCAGAATAACCCTAGATGCAACTGCACTGCAGAATATCCCTAGATGCAACTGCGCTGCAGAATAACCCTAGATGAAACTGCGCTGCAGAATAACCCTAGATGAAACTGCGCTGCAGAATAACCCTAGATGAAACTGCGCTGCAGAATAACGCTAGATGAAACTGCGCTTCAAAATAACCGTAGATTAAACTGCCCTTCAGAATAAAGCTAGATGAAACTGCGCTGGAAAGTTACGCTTGATGAAACTGCGCTGCAGAATAACCCTAGATGAAACTGCCATGCAGAATAACCCTAGATGAAACTGCCATGCAGAATAACCCTAGATGAAACAGGGCTGGAGATTTAGGCTTGATGAATCTGCATTCTTTGCATGCTTAAAGAAGCTTTAAAGTGTGGTTTTACTGTGTGTTATAATTCATGACATTAAGTGACTATTTGTAATAAAGGAAATTGGAGATCATCCAACGAAATCCATGTTTTTAAATTTTATAATAGCGATGTATCATAATTAAAAAAAAATTGATTTAAATCATAAAATAAAGTTAGGATAAACAAAGATGCAAAGATCAAAAAAGCAAAATGTTTTGGCAACTTAATTTCGTTCAGTAGCATAAGAAAACAAACAAAAAGACGTTTTCTAAATTTATATTCAAAGAGGATTGGGTTGACTTAAATTTGAAAAACTTGAACACTATTGAAATGTGGCGTCTTTCGAGAGGCAAGGCGTCTGCTTCTTTCAAGATGAACTGTCGGTGAATTGCACCAACAAGCAGGTACACTAAAGTCTTGTTCTCGAACCCTTCTTTTCACTGACAAAACAGTGGTTGAAAAGAAGATCGAATTATCCATGTTCAATATATCTTTTGTATAATTATTTTATAATCTCTCGAAAAAAAAATATAGCACACTATCTTTTATTTTCATTTGGTTTTATGGTCTTTGATACATCGCAAATTTTAAAACATGTGTAGCATGCTTTGAAATGTTTAATAAATATGTTTTGGTATGCAATAGCCTGTTGACATGATGATATATATTTACATACATGTATATTAAATGTTGTGCTATATGTATAGGTTTTATCTATTAAATGAACAAGGAAGTGTTGAATTCATTAATAATGAAGATTCATCATCAAAATGGTACAAACAGTACTTTCGTCACCATTAATTGAGGTCACATTACACACCATCAGTATGTGCATTTAATTTATACACAACTAATACATACATATATCATTTTAATTTGAATTCACATGGTACACACAAAAAAGGTACAAAATTCTTAAGTTGTGATAAATAATTCAGAAATAATGCTTGCATGGTATGCATGAAAATACATCCGAATTTGTGATCCTTTTTACACATTTTATGCCTACGTCACCACTATTTGAGGTCAAGTGATACACATAAAAGTGAAGTCATCAAAACATGTGTAAAATAATACACATATAATGCCTACGTCATCAGAATATGCTTTAAATAGTGCACAAGTTTTGCCTACGTCATCAGAATATGCGAACACAAGTTTTGCCTATGTCACCAGAATTTGAGGTCACGTGATACACATAAAAATGACGTCATCAGAATATGCGTTAAATAGTACACAAGTTTTGCCTACGTCATCAGAATATGCGTACTCAAGTTTTGCCTACGTCACCAGAATTTGAGGTCACGTGATACACATAAAAATGACGTCATCAGAATATGCGTTAAATAGTACACAAGTTTTGCCTACGTCATCAGAATATGCGAACACAAGTTTTGCGTACGTCACCAGAATTTGAGGTCACGTGATACACATAAAAATGACGTCATCAGAATATGCGTTAAATAGTACACAAGTTTTGCCTACGTCATCAGAATATGCGTACTCAAGTTTTGCCTACGTCACCAGAATTTGAGGTCACGTGATACACATAAAAATGACGTCATCAGAATATGCGTTAAATAGTACACAAGTTTTGCCTACGTCATCAGAATATGCGTACTCAAGTTTTGCCTACGTCACCACAATTTGAGGTCACGTGATACACATAAAAATGACGTCATCAGATTATGCGTAAAATAGTAAACAAGTTTTGCCTACGTCACCACAATTTGAGGTCATGTGATACTCATAAAAATGACGTCATCAGATTATGCGTAAAATAGTACACAAGTTTTGCCTACGTCACCACAATTTGAGGTCACGTGATACTCATAAAAATGACGTCATCAGAATATGCGTAAAATAGAACACAAGTTTCGTCTATGTCATCAGAAAATGCGTACACAAATTCTGCCTACGTCACCATAATTTTTGTCATGTGGTACACATGAAATGTCATCAGAATATGCGTAAAATTGTACACAAGTTATGCTTACGTCATTACAATTTGAAGTCACGTGGTACACATGAATATGACATCAGAATATGGTAAAATTTCGTCTCTATATTTAACGTAAAACATTTTTTTAAATATTTATTTCTTTTAAACTCCATATCATTTAATTTGACAAATATTTTTTCTCCTTAAGCAAAATCACACATGGTTTGTCAGTAAAAGTAGTTCTTACTTCATTTCAATGCATAGTATGCACACTACACAAATGAAAATTGTGTTCGCCTATAATCCACTCCTTTATTCTGAAATTTTCTATTCAAAGTGTGTTTATGTCATCGAATATACGTGTGTCATCTTTAAAGAAACAGGCACCTGCCTCCTCAAAGACACCATATCACGATAGTGTATTACTTTAAAATTGATGCATGTATACAAGTATATCACATTTAAATCATTTTGGAATGTAAACAAATACATTATTTGTTCGTAGTGAATATATGAATAAACAAAACAGGCAAGTTATAAAATTCATCATCATCATCATCATCACCACCACCATCATCATCAATGTCATCTTCATCATCATCATCATCACAAACATGGAGTCCATGGATATGATCTTGCAGCTGTGACGTCAGCAACAAAGGGTCGCGTCTCGCGGGGGAGAGGTTTGCAATAACCTGAAGAGAAAATGAATAAGGTAACTAGAGCTACCATAATGTGTATGTGATTAATACTCGTTATATTAAGTATCACTGGGGATGATGTATGCTCCTTGAATGCTCCTGTCATAGTGAGAAGGCATCAATTACCTATTATTACCAACATCAATCAAGAACATGTAGTATCTTCCTGTGTTGAAGTCAACACCCGACAGGTTTTTAGAGTATTATTACAGACGAAAATAATATTGACAGAGTGTATGGTTAGTGGGCAGCATTTGCTTTTTACTACCATTTTGGTTTATGTTAAAATGCTTATAGAATAGCAAGTGAACTAAATTGTTGACAACTTTATGACCTGCAGACAAGTATTATGATGTCATATTCTTCAGGATAGCATGTTACAAATACTCTGACCAAGTTTCTTAACAATTGGATAGAAACTATTGACTTTATGACGGGGAGTTCGTTCTTCTAATAGTTGGACTAGTGACCTAGTTTTGAAATGAGGTGACTCATATTCAATATTGTTGAAGACATCCTGCCGACATATGTTCTGACCAAGTTGTTTAACAATTGGATAGAAACTATTGAATTTATGATAACGGGACCTAGTTTTGGAGCTAAGGTGACCCATTTTTCATAATCGTTATAGACAACCTGCAGACATGTATTATGACCAAGTTTCATAACAGTTTGTTCTTCTAATAATTGGACTAGTGACCTAGTTTTGACATGTGACTCATATTCATAATTGTTCAAGACAACCTGCAGGCAAATGTTATGAACAAGTTTCTTAATAATTGGAAAGAAACTATTGAATTAACGATGACGGGACTTTTTCTTCTTCTAGGATTTGACCTAGTTTTGAGCTGAGGTGACCCATTTTCATAAATGTTGAAAACAACCTGCAGACAAGTATTCTGATTAAGTTTCATTACTATTGGATAAAATCTTGGACGGGGATTTTTCTCTTCACACATGAAGAAATCTGGACCTTGTTTATGACTTGAATTGAACAAGGGACCTAGTTTTGAGCTGAGGTGACCCATATTTAGAATTCTTGGAGACAACCTGCAGACAAGTATTCTGATTAAGTTTCATTACTTTTGTATAAAATCTTGGACGGGGATTTTTCTCTTCACAAATGAAGTGATCTTGTTACCTTGTTTTTGACTTGATTTGACCATATTCATAATTGTTAAAAACAACATAACCTGTATATGTTTTTTGTAATATATATACATGGATATTAATAACATGTAACTTGTTCAACAGTATTATGTGTATAATATTTACTGATGTTCCATAACAATTTGATAGAAACTGTTGAATTCATTTGACGGGATTTTTTTTCTTAGATTTGACAGTGACCTACTTTTTGACCTGAGGTGACCAATTTTTAAAATTCTTGATAACAACATGCAGACAAATATTTTGACCAAGTCTCATAACAATTGGACAGAAACTATTCAATTTTTCATGACTGTTTGGTTCTTATTCTAAAATTTTACCTTGCGGCCTAGTTTTTGACCTGAGGTGATCCATATTCATAACATGTCAAGACAACATGCAAATAAGTATTGGAAGTTACAAAACATTTAGATACAAACTATTGAATTAAAGACGAGGATTTTTATCCTAAAATGACCTAGTGACCTATTTTTTAACCAGAGGTGACCCGCGATCATTAGTGTTCAAGACAACGTGCAGACAATTAATTTAACCAAGTTTCATAACAATTGGATCAAAATTTATGAATTCATTTAGGGATTTTTTTCTAAGATTTAACCTACTGACTTTTTGACCCGGGGTGACCAATATTCATTATTTGTCAAGACAATATGCATACAAGTATGCTGACCAAGTTTCATAACAATTTTATAAAACTATTGAATTCATGATAGGGATTGATTTTCTTATTCTATTATTTGACATTGTGACCTAGATTTTGATCTGAGTTGAACCATATTTATAACTTTTCAAGAAATCATTCAGACAAGTATTCGGATTAAGCTCCAAAACATTTGGATTAAAACTTTTGAATCTATGATAGGGATTTTTTCTTTAAAGATTTAATCTAGTGACTTAGTTTTTGACCTCAGGTGATCCATAATCAAATTTATTTAAGATAGCATGTAGACAATTATTTTAACCAAGTTTTATTACAATGGGATGAAAAACAAGAGCTGTCACAGAGACAGCGCGCTCGACTATTCCGCCGCTTTTCAGTGTAAGGATTGAAAAGTTTCGGCGAAACATGCATGGATCACTTAGATTAGATTACAATGCAATTCATGATGTGCTGAGATATTAACATTAATGTGGTTACATGGACAATTTTAACCAGAATTTTTAAGTCTAATAATAAAGGGCCATTATTTGCAAAATACAGTCATCTAACTTGGTTATTCAATTATGTAGGGTGGTTGAATACCATTGTATAAAGTCTCAATGCAATACATCAAGTAGTTGCTGAGATATTATCCTATGTGTGCTAACAATCAAGACCTTAACCAGAATTTCTAAGTCTCATAATAAAGGGGCAAAAATTATATAATATTAAAGTTATCTTACTTGATTAAAGAAGAAGGTTAAATGGTTGGGAGCCTGTGTGTAAAGTTTCGATGTCATACATGATGTACTCGCTGAGGTATTGACTTAAAAGTGGTTACATGAAAAACCTTAACAAGCAGTTCTATGTCGAATAAAAGGGGCCATTATTTAAATTTAATGCAAACTAGAGTTATCTAACTTGGTTAATTAAGTAGGTTGGATGGTTGAGTACCATTGTATCAAGTCTCAATGCAATACATCAAGTAGTTGCCGAGATATTGTCCTATGTGTGCTTGCACGCAAAACCTTAACCAGAATTTCTAAGTCGAATAATAAAGGCCTTTTATTTGCATTAAATGCAAACTAGAGTTATCTATCTTGGTAAATTAAGTAGGTTGGATGGTTGAGTACCATTGTATTAAGTCTCAATGCAATACCTCAAGTAGTTGCTGAGATATTGTCCTATGTGTGCTTGCACGCAAAACCTAAACCAGAATTTCTAAGTCGAATAATAAAGGCCTTTTATTTGCATTAAATGCAAACTAGAGTTATCTATCTTGGTAAATTAAGTAGGTTGGATGGTTGAGTACCATTGTATTAAGTCTCAATGCAATACCTCAAGTAGTTGCTGAGATATTGACCTATGTGTGCTTGCACGCAAAACCTAAACCAGAATTTCTAAGTCGAATAAAAAAGGTCAATTATTTGCATTAAATGCAAACAAAGGTAATCTAACTTGGTTAATTGAGTAGGTTGGATGGTTGAGGAACATTGTATCAAGTGTCAATACAATACCTGAAGTGCTTGCTGAGATATTAACCTATGTGTGCTTGCACGCAAAACCTTAACCAGAATTTCTAAGTTGAATAATAAAGGCCTTTTATTTGCATTAAATGCATAAAAGAGTTATCTAATTTGGTTAATTAAGTAAGTTGCATGGTTGAGTACCATTGTATAAAGTCTCAATGCAATACCTCAAGTAGTTGCTGAGATATTAACCTATGTATGCTTGCATGCAAAACCTTAACTAAGGTCTGACGCCAACGCCGACGCCGACGCTTGGGTGAGTAGTATAACTCTCCATATTCTTCGAATAGTCGAGCTAAAAAACTATTTAATTTATGACGAGGAATTTGTTTGTCTAAGATTTGACCTAGTGACTTAGTTTTTGACCCGAGATGATTCATATTTTGTCTTTAAAGACAACATTTAGACACATGTTCTGAGCAAGTTTCAAAAGGAGTAGATAAAGACTACTAAATTTGTGATAGTCATCATCAACAGTAGCGCCAGTAACAACAACAATAGCATAGTCACTTACCTGACCAAAGTACTCGAGTCACTCACATAAAATGAAGGACTAGGAAAGCTCAGTTTCATGACGGAAGCTGTAAGAGTTGCGCGCCGGATGTCAAATCAGCTGTGACGTCAGCATCCCGGGTGCTTGAACAGGCCGATAACGCCTAGGGATCGGCGAGGCAGGGGAGAGTGCGTAAACCTTATGAAATGAAGAATTCAATTATTACGAAATTTACTGTTTAATGTTAGTAAAAATACTGCACTTCAGAAGTACTTAACGATGATGAAGGGATGTGTCTGCCTCAAAGGCGCTACAAATAAGCGCAGCCAAACACGTATACTGTATTTGGTATTGAATTGAATTTAAATGACAAATATTCTCTACTTTAGGCTTCATATCGTTTGAAATAACTATATTCCTGCACCACAAACACCACAAACACCATCTGCAGCAGCAGCAGCAGCGGCAGCAGCAACGACAGCTTAATCATCAGGCACACAATCGTGTTGTTGTTTTTTAAAGGTTATCAAATCACTTACAATAAAGCTGGGGTCGCCATGTTCTCTCTTTAATGATTTTTTTGTGACCAGCGGGTTGGCAAGATGTTTGTGACGTCTGGTGTCTAGACATTTTCCCTGGACAGTGCCGACTTCCGGATTGAGAAAAGGAACATTTTTATCTGAAAAATAATGGCAGAAATGGCAGCATACGAGTTGTAAAGCAAATTTCTTTTCCATTCCTGCTGATCACCAAGATGCAATATTTTGTGAAAAAAAATCACCTCATGAGTATACAAACTCATATTTGCGTGATTTAAAAGGAGATAATTAATACATATATATATATATATATATATATACACAAAAAATATTTGTTAATTATTAAAAACTTTGCACGACCATATTTATGTATTATTTTATTTGTAATGAATTTAAACAAGTTTAATGAAAAATTTCTTCTTGAATATTATGCTCTGTTTAAAATTTGTTGAAATTATTAACCAAAACTAAATTATGAACCAAAACAAAAGCAAATTGGGACAGTATTTGGTGAACAAGGTTTGCCTAGACTTTTTTTGGCAAGAAGACTGCCCTAATATTGGGAAAGATACTATATCCAGTGTGCACTTCCTAAGTTTGCAATAACCAGCAGAAATATAAGCTTGATTTAAAGTTTATAATATAAAAAAAACCTGAAAATTAGGACAACGATTTTCTTTTATTTTATACGAATAAATGGTTTTGCTTTCAAAAATAATCGTCTTCTATTTAAACACAAGTACTTAAGTATCATTCTGCGATTTATATTAGCTTTGTGTAGTATGTATTCTATTGACCTTGTCCACAAAATGCAAATGACATATGTTTTCATATATAAAATATGAACACCGAAAACATGTTTTATTCTAAAGAATTTAAAAAATACTTGTGTTATACATGGATGGTTTCTTTTCGGGAGATTGAAGATATATCAAATTCATCAGGACTTAACTTGTTTTGCAGTTCCCGCTCGGGTGTTTCCGTGATGACCTTCGGACAATAAGCATTACAGTCGGGGAGTTTCCGGTAGTGTTTGACTTCTCCTGTACCCACCTATTTGCATCCCACGACAGTTCTGAAATTATTACAATGTCAATACATAATGTTGTAAAGAACAACATTATAACGATTAGTGGCAGATTTCAAGATTTTAAATGAACGGATGATCCGAATTCACAGACGGAAAGTATCAATTTGCTACTAACTCATCAACATTATTAAGAGATAAACGTATGACTCTGCAAAACCTTATACAGAGCGATGCAGCCCTAAAACACATATACATTGTACGTACATACTTCCGCGCAGGCATGGCGAGAACGGCACACGTGGGAAAAGGCATCACAGGAGTCTAAGACTACCCCTGGAACCATTGTATCCGGACAAGCGTGGTTGCGACGGCAAAGGGGAGCCGCGGCGTCAGGGGAGTCTCAGACTATCGCTGGCACCAATGTATCCGGACAGGGGTGGTGAGGACGGCAAACGGGAGCGGCGGCGTCACGGTTGTCTCAGACTTCCACTGGCACCATTGTTTCCGGACAGGCGTAGTGAGGACGGCAAACGGGGGCGGAAGCGCCACGGGTTTCTAAGACTACCACTCTAACCATTGTATCCGGACAGGCGTGGTGAGGACGGCAAACGGGGGCGGCGGCATCACGGGGCTCTAAGACTGCCACTTGAACCATTGTATCCGGACATGCGTGGTGAGGACGGCAAACGGGGGCGGCGGCGTCACGCCGGAGTCTAAAACTGCGACTGCAACCATTGTATCCGAACAGGCGTGGTGAGGTCGGCAAACGGGGGCGGCGACATCACGGGTGTCTAATTAACATGCCACTGGTACCATTGTTTCTTGACAGGGGTGGTTACTTTATGCATTATCTGGAAAAAAATCGGGATTTTCGTATTATATCGACAATTATTTTTAAAACGCCAAGTCTCGTTACTGGCGTACACATTAGCCCTCGGGTCGGATTGTTCTTTCCGAATAGGAAACACATAACATGTAGATATTATGAATCAGTGATCACAGGTGATGGTCCGATTCCCACCATGAGATTTCAACAAGAACATAACCAAGCAAGTTTATTGAGACAGCATAATTATTAACGAGAAATAGAAACAGGTTTATACTTTTTACTTACGTACATGTATAAACTTTCCTAAGTCAAAAACGCCAAACACAGGTGACCGGAAACTCCCAAGATATCGTTTTTACATGCGCAGTAACGATTTGGTGACCAGATCTCATCAGATATGCATTACACCTGAAGAAAATACCTGGAAGGCATTGATCCGAGTAACACAATGGGTGTGAAATAATACCACTCGTATCGCGCTCGGCTATTTACGAAACTCTTCCGAGGTTGACGGAGAAGGACATGAGTTGTTACGACCGACACATCACAGCCATCGGAACACAACGGACGATGGCCGAGTTGCTACGATTGAAAACACAGGTGTGTTAAACATTTCATGTCGGGGCGTTGTTTAACTTGTATAACAAAGGACCGAAACTAAAAAGATTTCTATTGTCTACTGGAAAACAGCACTGGCGGGGAGGTGCGAGTCAAGGGGTCAAATGATGCCTGCCATGATAAAGAAATAGAATCACCTGGCGGTGGCGGAACTCTCGGCGTGGCCTGCGGCTTTATTACCATGACTACCTTCAACCCCGCCTTGGTGTGTGTCTTGAGCTTGATGCCAAAATGGGTCGTTCTTACACACGAACGGAGAAAACTGTTATATAACAATCATGCAGTAAATCTTAATTGCGAACAAACATCGTATTGACATGTATATAAAATATATGTATATATTTAAAACAAGCAAAATTTCGAAATTGAAAAAAGCAACCTTGCTGAATATAAACAAACAAACATATATGCATTATTTTGTTTTGTATCAATTCAGGGTTATACAAAAATAGCTTTTATATGTCAAGTTAATTAAACAGGGGCGGTTCCAGGATTTGATGTTAGAGGGGGCGTAACCTTTTGACTTGCGCCCCTCCCTCAAAACCAAAATTAATTAGGTTTGGTGGTCCTCCCCCAAGATTTTTTTACAATTTCTAGTCCGTTATGGTGCATTTCTTTAATCTTGTTCTCCTATATTAAAATAGATAGTGAACTCGAGTGATTTTATGGGATGGGACGGCGGGTGCGACTCCCCCCCCCCCACACACACACACAAACACACCCCATCCCTGGAGCCGTTAGTGCTATTATATACTATGTACATGTTATATACTATGTACATGTTAAACAGGTACTTGTAACACGTGTATCGGAAAATGTACGTGTAAGAATAGTATCTTACATGAAAGAAGCAGACCAAACTGATAACGAAACTTCTAAGGTATTTAAAATTTACCATGATAACTGCTTGATTCACTTATAGATTGAGTAAGAAGGAACACTTTTAGAAACTAGTGAAAACGCTTACCTCAGCTCACCCCAATATTGTACACCAAACATAACACTGACCTTGACCTTCTATGACACGTGCAATTGTAATTTAACTCGGAAGAAACGATGTTCACGTGTTACAAGATCATTGACAATTCTACAGGAACGAACAAAAAAAATGTCCTTGCCCTCCAAACAAACAATACAATCGATACAATAATACACCGTTTTACAATCGTAAAAACTCGGCCATCTCCGGCAAGCTTCGAGTTAATCAGTTCCTGTTGGATACTGGCCGAGGTGTTCCGATTGACTGTTTTACACAAGTCCTTCTCCTTCGACAATAATGAAATCTCATTATAGATGTTAAAGGGACACGACATGCATGTAGGCATCATTATTTTAATAATTTATATATAATTTAATAATCATAACGAAAAACATGTATAAATTATGTACATTTTAAAAAATATTTCCGATTTTTTGGCGCCTTTTAACGGGAAAATTGTGGCCACGTAGCTATCAATTAAAACACACATTTATAAAGCCTAGTATTTTTTAACTGTACATAAATCATGCTTATTGATCATTTAAGTCAAATGAGATGAATATAATAATGCATTAATATTTATTTTGCTTTAACCTATATTGTGTCCCCTTAACGGTGGATACGAGTCGTGTTGAGCGCTAATAAAATTGTTTACGTTCACAAAAAGGTTAGACCTCTGAATATGGAAATGAATTCAAGAGGCCCATACTGGGGCATGTTTTTATCACATTTACAGAACCTTGTATGATTCTCATAGGGGAAGTTTTATACAATAGTACACAATTCTCTGTAAAAAGTTGTCTCCCTTACAAAATACAGCAGCATTTCAAGGGCCATAATCAATTCATGCATGTGCGGATCTTGTTGGTTTTCGAAAGTAAATGAGCTCTCTACCGTGTAAGAGCTATTTCCCAACAAATATTTCCTCACATGTAAATGGCAGTCGACTACTGGTGTTTCTAGATCTTGTGTCAAACTTGAGTTACTGTATGGACACAATTCAAAAGCAACTATTGACCATGACCTCAAAACAACAGGGGACATCTATTGTGATCAACCAAAATAAAAAGGGCCGACTTCAATTCTTGGTTTTTGTGTAGCCTGAAAAGGCGACATATAGGGGTTACTTTTGGCAGCGGCGTCGGTGGCGGTGGTCGCGTCCCGTTTTCACTTGTCCGGGGCATATCTTGTAGAATATAAGAGTTATCAACTTGAAACTTCATATGGAGAAAGATATACTTGAGGGCAAGTACAGAGCATAAGAACTGTTACTCTTGCTTCCATATTTTCAGAGTTATTTCCCTTTGTTAATGTTCATGCTTAAAGTTTTGTCTGGGGCATATCTTGTAGAATATAAGAGGTATCAACTTGAAACTTCATATGTAGAAAGATCTCATGAAGGGCAAGTGCAGTGCACAATAACAGTAACTCTTGCTTTCTTAGTTATAGAGAAATAGATCTTTGTTCATTTTCATGCTTATAGTTTTGTCCGGGGCATATTTTGAAGAATATAAAAGGTATCAACTTAAAACTTCATACATATAGCTAGATAGATCTTATTGAGGGCAACTACAGTGTACAAGAACCGTAACTCTTGCATCTATATGTTAAGAGTTATTGCCCTTTGTTAACTTTCAAGCTTAAATTTTGTCAGGGGCATATATCGTTAACTATAAGAGGTATCAACCTTAATCTTAATAGGTAGATAGATCAAATTGAAAGCAATTGCAGTGTACAAGAATTGTTACTCTTGCTGCCATATCTTTAAGAGTTATAACCCTTTATTAATTTTCGTTGTTGATATTTGTCCAACTTTACGTTTTTACCTTCAGTTCAAATGCCACCTACACTAGAAATTAAAATGGCAACATCATTGTCTATAAATGAATCAAATGCCAATCCAACAGCTATAATGTCGACAGTAAATAATTCGTCAGGCGACACATCCGACTCGCGGAGTTCTAGTTTGTTCTTTATCCTACTGACCCGCAAAACTTTTTTATTTAAATTTGAGTACAATTGTGTCAACTTGTTTTCTTAAGGTCAAATGCTAAGAAATAATAAGAACCTCACAGCATATAAGAACAAAATCATATGTACATGTTTTTGTTTTTTTATTTCTGCATAAAACACAATCCAGTGACCACCAAATACACATTCTTCGTGATCCCAGCCAAAATATGACCTTTAATTCTCAAATTATACTGCCTACATAAAAGCAAAAATACATGGATGCAGTATACATGAACAATAAAATTTGCATGTATAGAAAAATCCGACCCTCGAGCACGCTGCATGGCTGGAAACTCGGCAAGCCTCACCACCGGCTTACACATGTGCCTTCGGGTCGGATTTTTCTATTCACCAAGGGCGACAATGGCTCTTACCATTTACACCATTCTTGAACTCTTAGGTTAACAAAAATAAAAATGGAACATGTAAGTATACTGATTGATTCTTGTTTTTTGTGTGTTCATGCAGTATGAACGCTCAGCCACGATTTGGCAAATTTTCCAAGAAGCGCTAGCGCACTATATTTACTAATTAATATCCCCCGCCAGATATACATATATAAAGGACACCCTAACCCTAACCCATGTGACCTAGTTTCAAACTAAGCCAATATTTCATTGAGTCCCAACCCTGACCCCAGTCTTAATATTTGACATAGTCTATGATCTTATGTGACCAAATGGTTCCTATGACTGAAAAATCCTAGTAGAACATAAATATTGGACCAAATAATTGTTTTTCTAAGATTTGACCTAGTGACATACATTTTGACCCATGTGACCCACTTTTAAAATGCAGTGAGCAAGTTTGAACAAAAATTCCTAATCTAACCAAATCCCTACCCAATTTATTGTGAATGTTCACAAAATCTACCACACAGTTATTTACCAAATGCTTACAAAATATACAACACTGTTATTTATAAATTATGAACAAAATATATACAGTTATATACAAATTAAACAACACACAAAATATATACAAAATATACACACAGTTTTTCACAAGATATCCACACTTATATACAAAAGATTTACAAAATAAACTTCAAAGTTATTTACAAAATATATACAGAATATTTCCATATATTTACCAAATGTTTACAAAATATACATGGTTATTTCCAAATAAAATACAACACATTTATCCATCTTTTTCACATAATTCCATATTTTTTCTTAAAGCTCCATATCTTAAGGCCCAGTTGGCAATAGAAATCTTTATGACTTGAAAGAGGTTTTTTTTGGCAATAGTATAAAGCTCTATGTCTTAAGGCTCAGTTGGCAATAGTAAAGCTTTATGTCTTAAGGCTCAGTTGGCAATAGTAAAGCTCTATGTCTTATGGCTCAGTTGGCAATAGTAAAGCTTTATGTCTTAAGGCTCAGTTGGCAATAGTAAAGCTCTATGTCTTAAGGCTCAGTTGGCAATAGTAAAGCTCTATGTCTTAAGGCTCAGTTGGCAATAGTTAAGCTCTATGTCTTAAGGCTCAGTTGGCAATAGTTAAGCTCTATGTCTTAAGGCTCAGTTGGCAATAGTAAAGCTCTATGTCTTAAGGCTCAGTTGGCAATAGTTAAGCTCTATGTCTTAAGGCTCAGTTGGCAATAGTAAAGCTTTATGTCTTAAGGCTCAGTTGGCAATAGTAAAGCTCTATGTCTTAAGGCTCAGTTGGCAATAGTAAAGCTCTATGTCTTAAGGCTCAGTTGGCAATAGTAAAGCTTTATGATTTCAAAGGGTTTGTTGGCAATGGTCACAGGGTTCGTTGGCAATGGTCAAGCTCTAATGTCTTGAGGCTCAGTAGGCAATAGTAAAGCTTTATGATTTGAAAGGCTTTGTTGGCAATGGTTGAAGTATAATTTGAATTCTATGAGTTGTAAATTAAAGGAGATCTAAAACAAGTATGTAATTGTGCAGATGCAATCACTGCGCTTCCGCTTCATGGTAAAGCTAGGACTAATGATAAGAAGCTTCAAGAAATTGAAATGTCTGTTCTCACAGCCATGTGTTTTCAAGCTAAAACCATGGATCAAGCTGCTCAACTTGAAAAAGGTTTGTCTGAGCCGGGAAATGACACAGACTGCGACCTTGCTGGTATTATAGAAGGCTGCAATGATGCCCTTGCTTTAATCGGTCATACAAATTACCTGATAAACATGATGACTCAACAGACAAATAAACAGCTATGTTAACACAATGATTGAAAATTCATCGAAACACCTTCAAACTCAGACCACATTATGTACTACAAACTGTCGATCACCCTTACACCAGAACACCAAAGTAGAGCTAGAAACTCAGAGAAGAGCTAAAACTCAGAGAAGAGCTAGAAACTCAGAATTCCAAACAAAGTGAGCCCAATCTGTCTATGTTGATGTATGATATTTCTTGTTATGTTTACTGTATTATTGATACTGATGTTAATAATGGATAAATGTATTTACTTACGAAATGTCAAACAATCTTTATCTCCCCTGATCTCTGCAGATGACATCGCATACAAAACTAGGACTTCTCCTCTAGCAAAGCATGAGCAAGGCATCCCAGATGTCGAACAACAGACAAGTAGTAGCAAAACTTGGCATGAATGTCAACAAGCAATAGATGCTCTCAATGGTTCAAAGGCAATACCATTTACACTTCCAGGTATGTTAATTTATACAACAGAAACGTTCTTGCTAAAACATACATTATTTTTTCTTTTGGCGTGGTCTTCATTTCACAATACTAGATCTTTGATTTTTCAAGCTCATGGGTGACCAATTGAAATGGTATAATATAAAGTGCTGTTGTGTCTTTAGTTTGTGCTTGACATTGCCTGATAGTAGTAGATCATTTAATTTTGTACTCAAAGTCTCTTCAACTTTTATTATTTTTTTATTTATTTTAGTAACTGAAATACCTTAATGTATTAGAAAATGAATAATCAAGTTAAGCTTTTGGGGAACAACAATCTTCTTGTTCCAAGAACACTCAAAAGGAAGACAACGATCTTCTTGTTACAAGAACACTCAAAAGGAAGACAACGATCTTCTTGTTTCAAGAACACTCAAAAGGAAGACAACGATCTTCTTGTTTCAAGAACACTCAAAAGGAAGACAACGATCTTCTTGTTTCAAGAACACTCAAAAGGAAGACAACGATCTTCTTGCTCCAAAAACACTGAAAAGGAAGACAACGATTGTTTCAAGGACACTCAAAAGGAAGACAACGATCTTCTTGTTCCAAGAACACTCAAAAGGAAGACAATGATCTTCTTGTTCCAAGAATACTCAAAAGAAGACAACGATCTTCTTGTTCCAAGAACACTCAAAAGTACATGATTATTGTTTATTGACACTGGTATTTGCATAGTAACTTCCCTTTCTTTCTCTCTTCTGACATTTGTTGGTCTCCATTTTTAGACTGGTTTATTAAAATGCCTTCGGCGTACCTTTGTCACATTTGGCATCCCTGATGAATTAGCCTCTGACGGGGGACCTGAATTTACATCCACCGCCACCTGCACGTTTCTAAAGAATTGGGGTGTCCACCACCGTCTCTCATCAGTTGCTTTTCCTCATAGCAACTGTCGTGCAGAAGTTGGGGTCAAAACTGTGAAACGCCTCATAATGGACAACACAAAACCAGATGGGGGTCTTGATACAGACTCTTTCCAACAGGCGATTCTACAATACAGGAACACACCAGATAGAGACACCAAACACTCTCCATCCATGTGCGTTTTTGCTACTTGGCACGACACCTTAACTTTACGGGAAGATGCACTTAGGAAGCGCCACATGAAAGAAAAAGAGAGATTATCACAACATACAAAACGTTTACCACCATTAGCTATGGGAGACCATGTCCGTATTCAGAATCAAATAGGCCAACATCCCCTGAAATGGGATAAGACTGGAACAGTCATTGAAGTCCGCCAGTTCGATCAGTACGTGGTCCGCATCGATGGATCAGGACGGGTCACACTCCGTAACAGGAAGTTTCTGCGACGTTTTGTCCCAGTTAATCCTACACCGTCTAGACTGACAATTGATAGAGACCTAGCGATGTGTCGACAATACCCCACACAGCCCACAACCGGGCCGGCGAATCAGCCAATAAATCCCTCATTGGACCCCGGTCATGAACAGATTCAAGGGAATACAACAAGCTCAACATTACTGCCTGCGACAACGGATGCATCGCATTGAAAGTCATCAAACCCTATGACGACCGCCCCTCTTATCCACAGAATCAATAGTCGTTAACATACAGATCCACATATACCTACTACCACAGTCGGCGAGCCAGTGGAGCCAACTAACGACGCACCAGTCCCTCTTGTACCTCCACTTACATCTACCACACAACGAGATAACCCATCAATGAGCCAGTCTGTACATACCACACCTCTGCGAAAATCCAATCGCCCAACAAAAAAGGGTGCGTGGCATAATGACTTTGATATGTAGATGTCTTATCATAAAACACTTCTTGTGAGTCTGATAGACCGCAGTTTGATTCAAACTTCGTAATTATATCTGTTTGCATTGTTTAGCTGATATTTTTGCTTCAGTTTTCTGCCTAGTCAATTCTCTAGTCATTGTTATTCATAGCATATGATACAAAAAAAAAATTCACAACAGCCTTTATGTCATTATATTACAAAAGACTCGAAGGGGGATACATGATTATTGTTTATTGACACTGGTATTTGCATAGTAACTTCCCTTTATATTAAGACTGATACTTAGACATGCCAGAGTTACTCCCCTTTGATGTAAATTGACCATTTGTAATTTAAAAGGAGTCATTTGAGGAAACACCAACTCTAACATGTTTCTGGCATATTATTATTGTAAGTTATCATCGATACTAAGTTCATTATGTTACTTATTGTATTCATTAATGTACTTTACCAATTATTCTTTAGTATCGTTTCCAATGTTAATTATCGGGACAACATATTATTTGGTAAATATCTGAGTATGTCTCATTCATGTATTTCAGACTGTGTTCATTGTTGATCTAAATAAAGATACACAAAAAGACCACGTTCTTATAAAAAGGAAGACAACGATCTTCTTGTTCCAAGAACACTCAAAGGAAGACAACACCCTTCTTGTTTCAAGAACACTCAAAAGGAAGACAACGATCTTCTTGTTTCAAGAACACTCAAAAGGAAGACAACGATCATCTTGTTCCAAGAACACTCAAAAGGAAAACAACGATCTTCTTGTTCCAAGAACACTCAAAAGGAAGGCCCTGGCAGCTGCCAAAATTGAGATGGGGAAAGAGGGATGTGTGCTGACATACCGCCCCTTCACCTTTGCAGATTTTATCCTAGCTGCGATGGCAACCGCAAGAGGTCTTGGGATCGGGAAAACAAAATCCGAAAATGATGGATGACTTCGACTTGATGATTAAAAAATATATATTATTAAGTGTGTGTTTTATAAACTACTTCTTAAATGCAAAAGAAGCACAATGTCAGTTGTATTTGAGAATGTTTTGAATAAGAGGTTATGGCTTTTTCAGATTATGCGAGTGCTTGGTGCAAAGAGGAAAACGGTGAGTTCCATCAGAGACTGAAATGAACACTGTAATAATAATGGAAAGGATTTCCAATGCTAGGAAGCAAAATATAAAGCTTAAAAGTGATTAAATAAAAAAACAGTTTGAACATTCCATTGCCTGAAGGATGTTGTTTTTTTCCATTCTTGCAAGTTTTAAAAAGTCACAGCTATTACACACTTTTAATAGAATGTTCTTAAAAAAATACAGAAATGATTCGCCATGCTTCTCATTCCTGGAAACACAATGAATGACTACCTCAGCATTGACGACAACCTGCAAGTAACAGAAGAAGTATTCACCAGAAGCATACTCCAAGACATCATTGTTGCACCCAGCGCAGATGCCGCTCTATCTACCGAAGAAGATTAGGACGACAATAACACCATTTTTATGTGCCAATCTGGTGTATAGTCCCTTTAAGGATACATAAATTCTGTTCTTATTTACATACATAATTCATGTTTTCAATTTCTAGTTAATCAAAATTGTTACGAAACAGAATGGGACGTTTGATCCTTTTTAAATACTCTTCTTTGTGAAGGTAAAATTTAGAGTTATTCAACCACGCCAAACTTTTGCGATAATTTAAAAGGCCATAAATGTAAGCATTTCTTTGATTTTCAATCCAATATATATGAATATGATGTAAATTTATATGTTTCTTTATGGGTAGACACGGAAATTTGCAGTTCTTGTTGTATTTTTGCTGCTTGCTTGAAATTAGATTCGTCCTAGTATGTTTCGTAATCAGAATGTAATATTCGCATCCCCGGCTTTTCGTTCGGGATTCATTTTTTGTCGATTCGTCCTAGATGCCTTTCGTACTATTGTGTTAAACGTGTATTACAGTGGGTTACTTGGCTATTTAATGTAAATTGATTATAATTTGTAACTTTCTAGTCCAGATAACAGATCTATAGATCTATTGATATTGTATTTCACATTATCAATAGATCTATACCTCTATGTATTTGACATATTTAGTCATGTTATATGTTTTTGCACAATTTATTAAACTTTAATTGGATTATTACTGAATATTAAGCATTGGGCATTTGGGATTATGCGCCCTGATTGTGTGTCTTGAATAAGTTATCGGGCATTATAGTAAATGCGCCCTTTTTTCTATTTTAAGCTTTACGACAATAAACATCGGACCAACCACAGTCTTGCCTTCACATTCCTCGTCCGGTTACAAAAATACATGTATAACATCTAGATACGGCCAGAATATGGCCATTTGGCATGCATAAATTCTGAAGTTATTTTACATACAGAATTTTTCAAAATTCATGTTTTCCAATCCTGGGTAAAATAAATTTTATGTTCAATTTTCACAAAATCACAGTTTTGCACATGTTAATTCAATTCTAATGTTTAGCACAGAAAATCAGTTTTTTTTTAAAGACATAATATTTTTTTAAGGACATAATATTTTGAAATTCCATTACAAGATGCTATTGAGATGCTTAAATTCCGGTTAATTTCAACATAACATCCATGTTTACGGTTGGATTCTGTCCGTTTAGCGCACGTTAACTAATTCTTCAGCTCTATTAGTTTTTAGCTTTAATTATTTATACTATTTATTTTGCAGAAGTCTCAGGAACCGAATCAGCATCAAAGACAAAAAATAAAAGAAGTAGCGATAATGGAGTTCAAGGTGACCAAGAATCTGGAAAGCAACGTAAAACAAAAGCTAAATCTGTGTTAGGTGAGTTATTTTGAAGTTTGATTTTATAAATGCTTTTATTTTCCTTCTTACTACATCATTCTGTTGTTTGTAATGGTTTTTGTTCGATCTTTGTTTCATAGTATTGTGTTATTATATTAAACCTTTCATATTATGTTGGTCTGAATTTTTAAAGAATTTTACGCCTGATTTAATATAAAAATTTAAGCTAGGAACTTGCAGACCTTTTTTTGACTGTTTTAAATGCAGAAGTGTCAATTAATTCAGGGAAATACACAGGAAAGGTTTCACCTAACTTAGAACTCCGCGAGTCGGATGTGTCGCCTGACGAATTATTTACTGTCGACATTATAGCTGTTAGATTGGCATTTTATTCATTTATAGACAATGATGTTGCCATTTAACTTTCAATTGTAGGTGGCATTTGAACCCTCAATCAGATATACCTACGGAATAAGTTTCAGGTTGAAACCTCCTATAGTTTACGAGATATGCCACGGACAAAACCTAAGCAAGAAAATTAACAAAGGGCAATAACTCTAAAAATATGGCAGCAAGAGTAACGGTTCTTGTGCACTGCACTTGCCCTCAATGAGATCTATCTAGCTATGAAGTTTCAAGTTGATACCTCTTATATTCTTCAAGATATGCCCCGGACAAAACTTTAAGCATGAAAATTAACAAAGGGCAATAACTTTAAAACTAAGAAAGCAAGAGTTACTGTTATTGTGCACTGCACTTGCCCTCAATGAGATCTATCTAGCTATGAAGTTTCAAGTTGATACCTCTTATATTCTTCAAGATATGCCCCGGACAAAACTTTAAGCATGAAAATTAACAAAGGGCAATAACTTTAAAACTAAGAAAGCAAGAGTTACTGTTATTGTGCACTGCACTTGCCCTCAATGAGATATATCTAGCTATGAAGTTTCAAGTTGATACCTCTTATATTCTTCAAGATATGCCCCGGACAAAACTTTAAGCATGAAAATTAACAAAGGGCAATAACTTTAAAACTAAGAAAGCAAGAGTTACTGTTATTGTGCACTGCACTTGCCCTCAATGAGATCTATCTAGCTATGAAGTTTCAAGTTGATACCTCTTATATTCTACAAGATATGCCCCGGACAAAACTTTAAGCATGAAAAAAACAAAGGGCAATAACTTTAAAAATATGGAAGCAAGAGTAACAGTTCTTGTGCACTGCACTTGCCCTCAATTATATCTATTTACATATGAAGTTTCAAGTTGATACCACTTATAGTTTAGGAGATATACCCCGGACAAGCTAAAATGGGACGCGGACGCCGCCGCAGCCGCCGCCGACAAAAGTAACCCCTATATGGCGTCTTTTCAGGCGACACAAAAAGACGCCTTAGATACATAAACTTCAGTCTTATTGTTTTTTTATGATTCAGAAGCCCGAAAATCAAAGGCCCTTGACACAATTCTTAACAGCAACAGCACCAACTCCAACACAGGCACCAACACATCCAACACCACTGCCGCCAATATCACTGCCACGGCTACATCAATGCAGCCAACAACACCAACACTAACATAGCCACCAACAACACTGCCATCAACAGTGACCAACACCACAGCCACTAACATGGTAAACAACAATGCCAACAACACTACTTATAACACCAACAACACAACCAACACCACTGCCACCAACTTCTTTTCTACTAACACCACTGCTACCGACACCGCCACCAACACCGCGACCACCAACACCATGACAACCACCACTGCCTCCAACACGGTAACCGACCATGCCAACAACACTACTTATATCGCCAACAACACCACCAACATCACTGGCACTAACATCTTTTCTACTAACACCACTGCTGCCAACACCACTGCCACCAACACCGTGACCACCACCACTGCCTCCAACATGGTAACTGACACTGCCAACAACACTGTCAACAACATCACTAACACCTCCAACAACACTGCCAACGACACCTCAAGCATCACCAGAAACCCCTCAAACAACACCGCCAAATTCACTACCAACACCTCTAACAACACTGACAACATCACCGTCAGCAACACAACAAACAACTCATCCGACAACTCAGTTAGCAACACTTAAACACGCAGAACGCAGCTCACTGTCCAGCATCCCTCAGATCAACAAACAACGAACCATTGGACACCTGATGAGCCATTATGGACAACACCAGGCTACATGACTTCACTTTAGGACTTCTACCCTATTTCAACCCACTGGAGTCAAGTTATTTAACCTCAGCCACGATACCAAGAGGCATCACACTAAATTGGTGGTGCCTACCAGACTTTATAAGGAGGGCAATATCACCCAGCAGCAACAACCACCTCGTCTAATCCTGCCACAGCTGCTGCCAAGAAGTGGCAGATTTACAAAAGAAGATTGCTGTCCTTGAATCAACAGTAGACCAACTTCTGAGAAAAAAAGTATTGAGGTAGCCTTGACTTATATATACTATGCTAAAAAGTATTTAAAAACATCAGCCTGGTTATTTTTTTTATTGTATTAAATATAAAGAATATATTACTATATGTACATACTTTGCTTAAAAATGATACTTTTCAAATGGAGCTAAATTAGTTCTGCCATTTTGGAAAGTTTTTTTAAGTAATCTATAGTATGAATATGTGTGTTCCATTGTATTTCATATAAAAATGAAGAAAGCAATGAAATAACCAATACTCAATTCCTACTATATGCAAATCAAGTAAACAGTATCTATTTTTTGTGTGAACTATTTAAGAAATAACATGCACTTATGAAAAAGCAGTATATCAAATTTTCATCAAATATACTGCAGTGTTATACTTTTTAAGCATATCACAGTATTATACTCTTACAGCTCCTGTAACTCATTTGTATCATTGAATGAGCATTAGTAATTCCGAAATCTTTTCACATATGATTTATGCATTTTCAGAAAAATAAAGAACAGCCTGCAGCAAGTGAGTCATCAGAAAGTTCCATGGTATTTTTTTTAGATTCTTGTAAATATTATGAACATCCTTTTATGTAATCACAGTGCCCATAAGTTTTCGCTTTCTAAAAAAAATTGCAATTGAATAATTTTGACATTTTATATCGATATCCTGAGATTTTAAGTAGTTAAACAAATTATTTTATTATTTTAGTATTGTTAAAGCTTTGAAAGATGAACACTTTTGGGTTTTTTGATTCCAATGACTTTTAACTGATTATAATTATGCTCGTGTTTACATGTATTTTACCATCAGAGTACAGTGGGTTGGTGGGGAATTTTTTAGCACTCGCCCTGTACAATATATCACAAGTTAATTTCGTATCATTGCATTCCAGAATGGAGGCATATGACAGGAACCAAAATTCCCATAGGGAAGATGATCTTCTGCCAGAACTCAATATGAGCCTTCCCAAGACAAGTGGATACAGAGATGTGAATTCAGATGCTAAAATGGCACCAATAACAATTGAGAAGGCCATCGAATATATGGACCAGTATAGGGTGGAGTTTGATGAGAAGGTAAAAGACCTGTATGACGACAAGTTTCTTCTTTACATGGGACTGTGTTCGTCACCGTCTTTGGACTTTGTTCGTGGGGCATGTAAAGCGGAAATGAGGAAGAAAGTGAACTATGTTGTAGACATTTCTTTGCACAAATATGGATATGTTCAGGAAGTACCCGTACGAAAATTCCAACTGTAATACAGCTGTAAAAGACCCGTAAATGAGGAGTAAAGTCACATTTACAGGTGTAAACCGCCTGGAAAATGAATTTGAGCAGGAAAAGCATTCATATTTACAGGCGTAATTTCTCATTGTGCAGGCCAAATTTCTTATTTTACAGGTGTAAAAAAAAAAACGACTGTAAATTTCAACTTCGAATACTTTCATGACTTAATTTACATCAGAGTGGTGCTATTTGGACCTGTAAAACAAATTACAGCTGTAAAATTGAACATAGAAATTTTCTGAGCCTAATTGTAGAAAAAAAAGTTATTTCATACACTGCTGTTAATTTAAACGTAGGTGTTTTTGTAGAGAATAAAAGATGAAAGTGAAAAATGAGTTTAAAAATACTTTTATCTTTATAGTAGCAGCTAGTGCATTAGAATATCTTTTAAAAACTAATTATTTCATTGTAAAGTTAACATTTAAATTTAAAATATTCTGCAATTCAAACTCTTTTTAATATGACTTAGATTGAGAAAAAAAAATCTGTTTAATTTCAAATTAAACTGTTGGTGCTTTAATAAATGATTGCATACAACAAATCAATTTTGTTATATTTCTACTAAATGTAATTTCTTGGTAATATTTCTAAATATAATCATGATTTAATTTGTTATATCAATAGTAGAAAATCCTAATTTTATAGCAATGTACATCTATATCTTAATGAACAATAGGTAAAGTGCTGAAAAGTTTACCATTGTTACATGTTAAACAAAATTTTCTCTCCATGAGTCCAGGTATATCACACCCTGGGCTTATCAGTTCATTCAAAGGCCAGGCAATATAGCTTCCTGGAGAGTCTAAGCCAATCAGCATCAGGTTAACATTCATCTGTGTAGGAAATTCAAATGTAGAAGAAATGGAGAAGATTCATGTAAACATGGTGGTTTCTTAAGCTTTCATATTTTGAATGGATAAACCTTTTTCCTAAGGTAAGAACATTTAAACAGTGTCTGTGTTATGCTCTCTGAACCTCCATTAACACAATGTCTCACTGGGATGCTTTGAAGCCTCGTGATTGTATTACAGGTGTGTAATTATATGAATACATGCACCAGTTCTATAACTTATCAGTAAACTAATGCACCTATCAATATTTTGCCCCAGGGGGGGGCGGCGGGTATACACGGGACTTTAGACAGAAGACAATTCCCGACAGGCGGGAATTTGACACGCCGAATAATTCCGGGTCCCGGGTTTAGACATAAGACGGATTTTACATCTCGGTACCCGGAGTTGTATAGACAACCGTATTTCGTATCCCGGTACCCGGAGTTTAGACAACTGTACTGTCGCACTAAAAAAATGGCGGACAAACTTTCACACGTTTCATCCTTCTCAGTTAAAGAGATGTGTGAATGGGTGGATAGCATCTCAAAAGATCTCACAACCATATTTAAAGGTACAGTATTAAATATAAACAGGAAATGTTCATCATTACTATAATTTATTTTGGCATATCGTATTAAAGTTCCATTCTATTGCCATGTGTTTTTGCGCGCGCTGTCCTTTACGATTTTGACATAAAGTCCGTTTTGATCAATTTCTTCTTTTGTCACTATGTTTTCAAATGCCCTCTGCTGCAGTCTCGTCAAAAAAGCGTCTATATGAGGGAGAGGGTTTTTAAAAAAATGACCGTTTGTCATATTATAACATGAAATTTTCATGTTATAATATGACAAACGGTCATTTTTTCATTGAAAATAATTAACATGATTATCATTATAGACCCACTCATTGACCTCATTCATATTTGGATTACCTGCCCTTGTAATTGGCTATATCATAGAATATTATTGCAATTTTCGATGTTTAATACACTTGTTTGTGCAGTGTTTTCGATATTCCGCCCTAAATATACGTCTGTAGCAGGGTATTAATCTTAATAGCCCCGTAATTATAATATTTATGCATTTATGCCCATAAGAAGAATAAATCGCTTCTTTGGATATCTTTTTTCAGATTTTTTGTTATGCTGCAACAACTATATATTAACAAAAAAGGTAATTAAATGTGAACTCACAAATGGTATAATACTAGCAAAATATTTCAGTACTGTATGCTATGGTGATGGTGTGATAAAAGTAGTGCAAAGTATTCTGTGTTTCGAGCAACCTGACCTTATATACTTTCTTATTAATGAAAATGTCCAGGACTCCTAAAGCTTTTACAAATATATAGGGGGAGGCACTTAATAATACAATTGAACGTGTATATACATCCATCTGTTTATTTTATGGACTGCAAATTAGTCATGCATTGTGAAAATTTTCAAATAATGTGGCACAACTCATTTATGTTTCCAAAATGAAGACACCACCCAGATCCCTACCTAAAAGGTTTGACAAGGTCACCCTGAGACGTTAACTGTCGTCTCCTTTGTACTTTGTCACACACACACTAAGAGGTTACAGGTCAAAAATAAAAAATATGCATGTTTTTGGTGACAAAAGGGTGATGAGATCTCATTAAAAGGGCCTCATCACATCAGATAGAATTGACAGAAATAAAAAATCATGATACTTTTACCTGTCCAACTCAATGAGTCTCAAGAGAAAATGAATTGAAACCATCTACACAAAATTTTGTAAACTAGCCACAATTACCTGTGTGCAGATTTGATGGACCTCTTTCAAAAATGTACTGGCCTGGCACGGCTTTCACAAAGCATCTGGAGTCGATATCTTGCTAAAACTAAAATTTCAACATTGGATATCTCATTCAATTGTATTGCCACTGCACTAAATTTGTGTCTGCTTGTGAAACTCCCATGTTTCACAGGCAGACAAAATTATTAGCAATAATATTGAGGTCATTATTTGATATTGAAATTTTGAGTTTGAGCACGATCTCGACTCAAGTCGCTTTGTGGAAGACAGGCCTGGTACTGGTTTGTTTTAAATACCAGGGATCATGAAAAAGTAATCTGTTGCCGTGATATAACTGAAATAATGTTGAAAATGGCGTAACACTCACCCCACACTCCTCAAAAAAACACAACAATATTAAAAACAAACACAACAAAACAAACATTTTCTTCAAGCTCTTTCATTTAATATCAAATACAGTGGTGTTTTTTGCTCCTGAACAGAGAAATAAGAAAATGAATGCAAACTATTTGTAACATTTAAAACATTTAAAACAAAAAAAAGCCTACAGAAAAGGGTTAACCAGCTAACAACAAAAAGTTAGTGCATTTTTATACACCAAACTGTTAGTGCATTTTATACATTTATTCTTGCTTGAGGGAACCATGTTACTGATTTTTTTAAAAAGAGGTTTAGTTTCATTATTACTCCAAATGTGGTATTTATATCCCCTGTGATTTCCAAATATATGTTATAAAATTCATTTAAAGGCAAATTGCAAAAGTATCAAGGTATGAAATGCGACAAACAAATATGTGTTGGGGTTGCCCCTTTCTGTAGGACAATTTTTTTTTTTTTAAACGGCGCATTCAATGTGTACTTTATCTCTTCACATCCAAATAATTTTATTGACTTTGTCATTGCATGACAGAGATAATAACTGAAGAGACCTTCTAAAAATATATACTTTTATATACTTTCTGACATTCTTTTTTAAGTTCCAAAATATAGCAAAGGGTAGTCATCCCTTTGAATATAAAAACAGTAATGCTGAAGTCATTTATTTTATAAAGTTTTGTTTTATTAAACCTAGGAAGTAGGTAGGGAAACGTTTTGATGTGCTTTCCATCAGAATAGATAAAATGGTGCAACTTTTTTCTCCATATATTTAAAAAGCATTGGTTGGAATGAATAAAACAACTGTCATCTGGATGACATTTCTGGCTGGCTGACTTCTAGCTCTTTCATGTCGGGTGAAAAAAATGCTTATCTGGCAATATTGGCACTAGGTTTGCCTTCATCCATCTATCCCCGGGACATTAGATACACAAAGCATCTCCCACTATGGGGATTTAGACAAAAGTATTGGCTCCAGGGTGGGGAATTAGACACCCAAAAGGAAAACTTGTCTAATTCCCCTGGGTCTGCCCGCCCCCCCCCCCCCCTGGGGCAAAATATTGATAGGTGCATAAGCTGCATTTAACTTTATATGTACTTTTATTGATATAATTTTCAGACTAAGCAATCTTTATTTATCATTGGTGATCATGTGGGTGTGTATGAATATGCCTTATGATTTTATTTTATTACTATAGATGACCAATGTTGTGCCCAGTGTGACAACGATTAGGATCCCGTGTGACCAGACAAGATATGGTGGGAAAATTGGAAAGCTTAAGAACATGAAAGGCAGTCCCTGCTACATGGTGGGTTGCTAAATCATCTGTTATATCATTGAGTTTCAACTTTGAAACTTTATATTTTTATAAACCCATGAAGGCATGAAGTTGAAATATAAATGTTTTTATAACAGTAACATTTTTAATTTATATACTTAGCTATATATCATGGCAGTTAATGAGTAGTGATGAGGAATGATGCAGTTGTTGTTTGTGATTGCAGGTCAAACTCCTGGAACACAGTCATATTCTGATAGACAGAGATCTTAAAAGAAAGGCCATCTTAAAAGAGAGGCTTGCTCTGCAGCAAGGACAGTGCATTCAACTGAAAAGTGGACCAACATTTTTTAACATTTATGCATTCTGTTTGATAATGATCTCGTCTGGCATTTTCATTATCCAATGAGTTATGCCTCAATCCCCTGTGCTAGGGGAATACATAGATTTCAGAAAAACGTTTAAACGTGTAGTGTCAATTATAAAAAGTGACTATAAGAAATGCCATTGATTTTGTTTGCTTGTACAAATATAGGATTTTAATTTCATTGTGTGAGCTCCTTTACCTTTTTAAGTTTTGTAATTCAATAAAGACTGATACTCTTGTTAAATGCATGCAAAAAATTATGACTGTACTGTTGTTATTTTATTTGTTTGTTTTTTTTAAATTATAGACAAGAATAAATGTTTTAACTGCATTATTGTAGCCCTGTTAATTCTACACCTGTAAATCTGAAATTACGCCTGTAACTTCTACACCTGTAAATCTGAAATTACGCCTGTAAATTCTACACCTGTAAATCTAAAATTACGCCTATAAATTCTAGACCTGTAAATTGGAAATTGTAAAACTGTAAAATATTGCTGAGAATTACGCCTAATTTAAATATTTCGCGCAAATTTACAGGTCGTTTACACCTGTATTACAGGTCTTTTATACCTGTAAATGTACTTTGATTAAAGTGAATTCCAGCTGTAATTCTAAGAATTACAGATGTAAAATCATGAAAAATCACAGGTCCTTTACAGGTCTTTTACAGTTGGAAATTTCGTACAGGCACAGTGGGAATGTGGTGCAGGAGAAGGCCCATTTGGACATTGCAAGCATATAAGAACTATGATATATGCATGTTGTAATTTATTAAAGATGGAGTATTTAAAGTTGAAACAACCTGCACAGAAAAAAATGCAGTCTTTTCACAAAGCGAAGAAGCACACAGGTTACCCCTCTTAAGGCTAGAGATTTAAACTTGGGTGGTGCAGATATTTGTGACATTAAAGATTTTGACCCTCGGCCAACAATTTCGTAAAGTTGCTGGTTATGATGACTACTTTTACATTTACCTGTATGAATTTAGGGGCATATCCGAGACACCTATTTTTCAGACATTCAGCCAAGCCAATATTCAGGCCATTTCCAATGACCATGATTATTTTGAATTATCTCATGAAGACAATTTCCTTAAATTAAGCAAGCTTACCAAACTAAGTGAAAAAGGACAGGGATGACATTGAAATGTACACTAGGGGACAGAACAAGAACGACCGATGGTTTGAAGAAGGGAAAAAAATATTTCAATCATCTCATTTTCACTGTGTGTGTACCGCGACAGAAAGAACCGACTTAAATGACTTGGCCAAGATATTGTGCATACTTAAACAGGGTGGGAACCATTGAAAAAAAATGGAATCCAGTCCGAAAAGGAGGCCATTCATCAATATGAAAGTAATAGTTATGTCAAAGTTAAACCATGTGGCATATTCGTTTCAAAATTAAGCCTTCCATTTTTAGGGGCATCACCCGATGGCATTGTAGATGAACAAGAGGGCCAAATGGCCCTGAATCGCTCACCTGTCATATATTGCACATTGGTTTGATAAGAAATCTGGATGGTTCAAAGTAGTTAAAATTTTTTTAGAAGTCTGGGTCATTTTTTACCCCAATGCCAAAGTTTGGACAATAAAGGTAGAGGTCCACTTAATGATGCATTATGCCAAATAGCTCTAGTCCTTGTGAATTCGGAGATAATTTTTTTTTTATGCTTCTATTATATACAAATATTGAAAACCTAAGCCTATGAACACGGGGCGTGGCCAATTTTGACCCCAGGGCTTAAGTTTGAACAATCTTAATAGTGGTCCAATAAACGATGCTTCATACCAAATATCTAAGGCCTTCGCCTTTTGGTTTCGGAGAAGAAGATTTTTTAAGTTTTCATCATATACATATATAAGGAAACCCATGACCGCCTGGGTGGGGCCATTTTTTGACCCCAGGGCCAAAGATTGAACAATCTTGGTACAAGTCAACTAGATGATATATCATGCCAAATATCTAAGCTCTTGTCACTACTTGATTTTACGTGTGTATCTATATATGTATATTTGTTATTAATTGTTGTATGTGGCCCATATTGAAAATTGGTATGTGTACTAAATATGTTATCCAGTTTAAATTAAGACGTTACTTGTCTTTGTGAGTTCGGAGAAGACACACATATAGAGAAAACCCATCAGCCCCGGGGTGCATGGCCAATTTTGACCCCAGGGCCATAATTTGAACAAATTTTGTTGAGGTCTACTAGACGATGAATCATGCCAAATATCTAAGCTCTAAGCCACGTAAGTTCAGAGGAGATGATTTTTGAAGTTTTAACTATAAACATATAGAGAATACCCTAATCCCCCGGGGCGGGGCCAATTTTGACCCCAAGGCCATAATTTGAACAATCTTTGTAGAGGTCCACTAGACGATGAATCATGCCAAATATCTAAGCTCTAGTCCAAGTAAGTTCAGAGGAGAAGATTTTTGAAGTTTTAACTATAAACATATAGAGAATACCAATGAACCCCCCCGGGGCGGAACCAATTTTGACCCCAAGGCCATAATTTGAACAATCTTTGTAAAGGTCCACTTGACGATGAATCATGCCAAATATCTAAGCTCTAGTCCAAGTAAGTTTAGAGGAGAAGATTTTTGAAGTTTTAACTATAAACATATCAAGTATACCCATGACCCCCCGGGGCGGGGCCAATTTTGACCCCAAGCACATAATTTGAACAATCTTTGTAGAAGTCCACTAGACGATGAATCATGCCGAATATCTAAGCTCTAGTCCAAGTAAGTTCAAAGGAGAAGATTTTTGAAGTTTTCACTATAAACATATAGAGAAAACCCATGACCCTCGGGGCAGGGCCAATTTTGACCCCAAGGCCATAATTTGGACAATCTTTGTAAAGGTCCACTAGACGATGAATCATGCCAAATATCTAAGCTCTAGTCCAAGTAATTTCAAAGGAGAAGATTTTTGAAGTTTTAACTATAAACATATAGAGAATACCCATGACCCCCCCGGGGCGGGGCCAATTTTGACCCCAGGGCCATAATTTGAACAAACTTTGTAGAGGTCCACTAGACGATGAATCATGCCAAATATCTAAGCTCTAGGCCAAGTAAGTTCAAAAGAGAAGATTTTTGAAGTTTTCACTATAAACATATAGAGAAAACCCATGACCCCCGGGGCGGGGCCAATTTTGACCCCAAGGCCATAGTTTGAACAATCTTTGTAAAGGTCCACTAGACGATGAATCATGCCAAATATCTAAGCTCTAGTCCAAGTAAGTTCAGAGGAGAAGATTTTTTAAGTTTAAACTATAAACTTATCAAGTATACCCATGACCCCCCGGGGCGGGGCCAATTTAGACCCCAAGGCCATAATTTGAACAATCTTTGTAGAGGTCCACTAGACGATAAATCATGCCAAATATCTAAGCTCTAGTCCAAGTAAGTTCAGAGGAGAAGATTTTTGAAGTTTTAACTATAAACATATAGAGAATACCCATGACCCCCCCCGGGGCGGGGCAAATTTTGACCCCAAGGCCATAATTTGAACAATCTTTGTAAAGGTCCACTAGACGATGAATCATGCCAAATATATAAGCTCTAGGCCAAGTAAGTTCAGAGGAGAAGATTTTTTAAGTTTTCACTATAAATATATAGAGAAAACCCATGACCCCCCGGGGCGTGGCCAATTTTGACCCCAGGGCCATAATTTGAACAATCTTTGTAGAGGTCCACTAGACCATGAATCATGCCAAATATATAAGCTCAAGGCCAAGTAAGTTCAGAGGAGAAGATTTTTGAAGTTTTCACTATAAACATATAGAGAAAACCCATGACCCCCGGGGCGGGGCCAATTTTGACCCCAGGGCTATAAATTGAACAATCTTTGTAGAGGTCCACTAGACCATGAATCATGCCAAATATCTAAGCTCTAGGCCAAGTAAGTTCAGAGAAGATTTTTGAAGTTTTCACTATAAACATATAGAGAAAACCCATGACCCCCCGGGGCGGGCCCAATTTTGACCCAAGGGCCATAATTTGAACAATCTTGGTAGAGGACCATTTGGTGATCCTACCTACCATATATCAACGACCTAAGCCTTGTGGTTTGGGAGAAGAAGATTTTTAAAGTTTTTCCTTTTGGTTGCCATAGCAACCAGAGTTCCGCATGGAATTGAATTCTTTGAACAACTTTGATAGAAGACCACCCAAGGAACATCCCTACGAAGTTTTATTAATATTGGCCCAGTGGTTAAGGAGGAGATGTCTTTTAAGTAAATTGTTGACGGTCGACGCACGACGGACGCCGGACAAAAGGCGATCACAAAAGCTCACCTTGTCACAAAGTGACAGGTGAGCTAATAAGGAGAGCTATCCTAGTCATCCGAGGGTCAGCATCGGCGTAACCACTTATGTTAAAGTTTATGTACCACCTCAAATATTTTCAAAGTCCACATAATCTTTTTCTTTGCATCGTAATTCTGATATAGGAACGCCATTTCCCGAGCATTCATTGCTTTATAGTAAGATGAGTTAAGTTAAATCTTAATAATTAAGAATGTGCATAATGAACGTCAAATTCGAATACAACCTCATTGGCTGAAAAATGTGACACAGGGAGTGTGTATCGGATGAGTGGCAGTGGGCGGACCTTTAAAATAGAAATTGTTACTGATTAAGCCATGTACTTAATCGCCTATCTGCAATTAGATTGCCAGAAAATGTAATTTATATTCTATGTTATAGTTAAAAGTGATGACGTAAAATCTTAATGATTAAGAATGGTCAGAGTAATCGTAGTGAACAAGCCCTTGTATAATAAATCTTTATCATACTAAGAACAAAGTAAGAAATACGCGTATATATAACTTGCTGGGATATATAACCAATTAAACAATTGTTGTTTTCAATTAAAATATTTGCAAATATGCAAGTATAATGTAAGATTACACATGTGCAATACAGAAAAAAATTCACAATGGTTATATTATACAGGAAATAAGGTAAACCATGTGATACATATACGGTACCACACTTGGTCTTCAATAGTATATTATAGTACAACATAATACTACAACGTGACACAACGTGACGAACGACCTAAATTCAATAGACATAAGGATCAGAAACGGCGTGGTCGAAATGTGACACATTGATGCGATGTCACGTTCACCTTCAGCTGTACTAGAACGATGTTTCCAAATATAATCATATAAGTCGAGCATTGGTGCCACATATAGCCATCCTTATCATTGCTACGGTCGAAATCTATCAATTTAGCAAGTTGGGAAAGGTATAATGCTATTGAAATAGATTTAAAAAGCACCGCCTTGACAATGTTTTGTGACAGGTATAAACATGCTAAATGGATTTCGAATCTGTGAAAACGTTAAAAAGACACTTTATTATTTAAAATTCAAACAATTGACGTACATGTATTAGATTTTATCTTATCAATATGACTGCCTCAATATCAAAAAGGGACAAATCCTATTAAATTAAGACAGAATGAGGATAATGATAGTAGTGTTTGTGGTGGTGGTGATGATGATGATGTTTTATTTTCATTTTCAGATACAACAAAACCATGGAGAACCCAAATGAAGTGGTACAGAAATTAAAGTTTTCACAATATTTTATATACTAAATCCCTCCTGGTATCACTCCAGCAAAGATAATGTATAGAAAAATGTTAGAAGATTATAATTTGTTCTGATGAAGTTAATTTCATTGATTTTTAATCGGTAATCCAACTAGTTTGGTCATTTATTCATATAGATGGTACATACAGTATGAAACAACTCTTTGAACGATAAAATTTTGAATAGACTGATACAAATTTGTACCATCTTTGAAACTTATATATTTTTTACAGAACTGTCCTTGCAAATGCCTGGGCGTTTCTGGAAACCGACCAAGACATAGAGCAAGATCTTCGTGTATACATTAAGACGTGTAAGGTATGTGATCACATTTCTCCTCTATCTTTTGAAGATGCGCAGTCTTGTATTGTCACCATTGGGTCAATACAGATACGGAAATGCCACGTATCACTTATTGATTCGAGACGAAGGTTATTTGGCTGTTCGGACAGCGGCAGCACAGTGCGGTATTTTTTGTATTGACGCCACGCAAACATTTAATGATACGTCACTTGACCAATCATGAGTGTTAATTCTATATAAGCAATAGTATTCCAAAAGTGTTCCTTTCCGCGATTTATGAATGCATTGAATAAAATGTATACGCAATAGGAGTAGCTATTTGCATTTATACTCGTAACGCAAGCGCTTCCTTACAAAGTTCAAAAACATTTCATTGCATATTCCCGAGAGAGAGAGCATTATGAGAAAGGAATTCCACAAACTGTTTTGTCCAAAATGTAAATTTTCGAAAATATGGGTAGAGGGTGAAGTAACTATTTGTACGATTTCCCATCTTGACTGTAAAGCAACTGTTTGTTTGAGGTATAATACAAAAAGGTGTGCTAAATAAAAGATACTGCACCAACATCCTGAATAGGGTTTAAGGGAAAATACAAAAAGGTGTGTTTAGTAGTAGATACTGCACCCACACCTGAGTAAGGTTTAAGGGAATATACAAAAGATGTGTTTAGAAGTAGATACTGCACCCACACCTGAGTAAGGTTTAAGGGAATATACAAAAAGGTGTGTTTGGTAGTAGTTACTGCACCCACACCGGCCCAGTAAGGTTTAAGGGAATATACAAAAAGGTGTGTTTAGTAGTAGATACTGCACCCACACCTGAGTAAGGTTTAAGGGAATATACAAAAAGGTGTGTTTGGTAGTAGTTACTGCACCCACACCGGCCCAGTAAGGTTTAAGGGAATATACAAAAAGACGTGCTTTGTAATAGATACTGCACCCACACCGGCCGAGTAAGGTTTAAGGGAATATACAAACAGATGTGTTTGGAAGTAGATATTTCACCCACACCGGCCTAGTAAGGTTGAAGGGAATATACAAAAAGACGTGCTTTGTAATAGATACTGCACCCACACCGGCCGAGTAAGGTTTAAGGGAATATACAAACAGATGTGTTTGGAAGTAGATACTGCATCCACACCGGCCGAGTAAGGTTTAAGGACATAAACATAAGATGTGTTTAGTAGTAGATATTGCATCCGCACCTGAGTAAGGTTTAAGGGAATATACAAAAAGGTGTGGGTGCAGTGTCTACTTCTAAACACACCTTTTTGTATATTGTATATATATATATAAGACACAAGATACAAGAATTTTTAGAAGTCGGGTATTTGTTAACAAGCAACATTAGTTCAATGAGCTATTTTCTGACATATAACAAACATACATAACATATCAAGTAACAGTTAAAATGAGCAGGAATAAACAAAAAGGTGTGTTTAAGTAGTAGATACTGCATACACATCGACCTAGTAAGGTCGCACCCACACCGGCCGAGTAAGGTTGAAGGAATTATGATGTTTGAAGGGAATATACAAAAAGATGTGTTTAGAAGTAGACACCCAAACCAGCCTAGTAAGGTCCGAAGGCGGAGCTGCTGGTATAGACTATAGTATAGTATACACTATGATATGCTTAATCATTGTTTATTACGATGTGTTGCATTGCTTAGTCTATGTTTTTTAAGTATTTGGCATGAACTGATGTTCCCTACCTTGTTTGTTAGAAGTGTTTTATGAAGCAGGATACAATCGAAGAGTATGCCATAAGTGCAGTATTCGTCAACTGCATCGCCTATACTTCAAAAGCAGTGGAACAAACACAGACACTAACAAATCAAAAGCTACAACAACAGCAGTATCAACGACCACAACACGAGAACAAACCGCCAATTCGTTACAAGGATTACGTGTGCTAAGAGATTCTTAACTATGGATTGTGCATAAGGGCATAATAAACCCTAACCATCCATCAGTGGCAAGTATCATACTACATGTAAGCTGATATTTTCTTTGATAAATTTCTTGAAAATTAATATATATATATATATATATATCACTTTTTATATACTAGTATATGCTTTTATAATTATTCATTCATGTGTATATGTTTATTATGTAATGTAAATGATTGCTTTAAAGAATAAACATTTCTTTGTATATCTACTAAAATAAACTTTGGAAATGTTGGAACACCATTTTTCACAAAAAAACCTAATTTAGGACAAGTTAGGTTAAAGGGAGTAAACAAAAAGGTGGGGTTTGTGATAGAAACAACCCACACCAGTCGAGTTATGTTAATGGGAGTAAACAAAAAGGTGGGGTTTGTGATAGAAACAACCCACATCAGTCGAGTTAGGGTAAAGGGAGTGAACAAAAAGTGTTCTGTGATTATACTAAGAAACTGCACAGACAAGACACCCAACACCGCCAGTCAGCGTGACAAGATACCGGCTTGAACAGTCAGCGTGACAGGACACCAAACACCGTCAGTTAGCGTGACAAGATACCGGCTCGGACAGTCAGCGTGACAAGACACCAAACACCGTCAGTCAGCGTGACAAGATACCGGCACGGACGGTCAGCGTGACAAGACACCAAACACCGTCAGTCAGCGTGACAAGATACCGGCACGGACAGTCAGCGTGACAAGACACCAAACACCGTCAGTCAGCGTGACAAGATACCGGCACGGACAGTCAGCGTGACAAGACACCAAACACCGTCAGTCAGCGTGACAAGATACCGGCACGGACAGTCAGCGTGACAAGACACCAAACACTGTCAATCAGCGTGACAAGATACCGACACGGACAGTCAGCGTGACAGGACACCAAACACCGTCAGTCAGCGTGACAAGATACCGGCACGGACAGTCAGCGTGACAAGACACGAAACACCGTCAGTCATCGTAACAGATACCGGCACGGATAGTCAGCGTGACAAGACACCAAACACCGCCAGTTAGCGTGACAAGAAAGCATGATGCGACGAAGAGGACTTTGCTAATCACTGGCTATAATTTCAATCTTTTAAAGTGCAGTTACTGTTAACTTTCCCATATAGACACACTGGACGTATACAACTATGATTTCAAAGTTTAGTTTATGATTTACATGTTAATAATCATGAATGTTTTTCAAATTTTTGATATGTCTGAAGGAGTTAACAGCTCAGTTTTACATGATTGTTGTTTTTTTTTCCAAATAAATCGAGGATTTGATCTTGTTTTGTCTCTTTGCATGAGTTTGGTCACTCCACCTTCATTCCTTAGCCCCAATAAACTAAAGAATCACAAACATGTCGAACTCCCACCACCCACCAAAAACACATAATTGACGCCGTGAAAGGTATAAAAAAAGATGTTCATATAATCAATATCGGGACACGATTTCTACTTTTAATCGAAAAAGATTGGAAAATTTCTTTTGCGATTTCTAGCTTTATCAAGTGAAAACTGGCTACAATATTTAAAGGTACTAGATACCAGATGGTACTGTTGCAAAAATAAAGAGAAAATTTCCAAAAACTTAAACGGAATTGATACTATTGTGTACAGCACATTACATCTTACTAACTGATGTTCCACAGATCAGATTTTAAAAAAATACTAGGTTTGTCTACCACGTACTTACCGGTAAATAAAAAATAGCGTCGGTATGTGCTTCTGTATTAATCACATGACTTTCAAATACTAAAAATACACACAATGAACTGGAAAACAATACTTCGCTATTTTTAACTGGTAAACTTCTTTTTATCATGTAAATTTCGAGATAATTTTGTGTCTCGTCCCTTTAATAGGCAAGGAAACAAGCCATCGTAAAGCTGAACTGTAGTGGCGGTACCTTTTTGCATTGTGATCATCCATTGCCTGTCCGTCCGTCGTTCGTTCATAATTGTTTGTATATACCTGGAGTGAGTTTGAAAGAGACCACATTTTGCAAACAGAAATGCACAACTTGTATTGGCGTAATCGGTCAGATCCCATTACGGGCTCTCCAGTCACGACACATTAAAGAGGGAATTTGCTGTTCTGATTTTGCAGCCATATGTAATCTATTAGATATTATTTTGGATACAAGCTTTCAAAATACATGTTTCGTCATAGGCGATGTGCGAAACTTGGTAGCATTGAGGTAATCTGTACAAAAGGGATAGCTTGTTTACACATTTGATTTGAATGCTAAAAAGCTTAGTCAAATGGTCGAGATAATAAAAGCTTTCTCCCATCTCAGATAAGTAGATCCAATAATTTAACCATGCTAGAAATTCTTATCTTGCCCTAGGGCGAAGATAAAATGCCCGTATGGAACTTCTTTTTAATGGTCACCACATTGTAATTATTTCCCTTGTTAAAGACTGGCGTCTGTAGCACCATGGAAACATTTTTTTTCTTTTGGCAATACTTGGAACGCTAATTAATTATTTCTCGCTTCAAATGTCACCATTAAACAGTTTTCATGCACCTTTCAAGAAATAATGCTTCGTTCTCCTTAGAACTATTTAAAGACCGGTTTGACTACTTACATCATCTGAATCACTGCGCATCCATGACAACCACGACTAATCGGATATCCATGCGAAATAACTTTTACTAAGCACACAAGAATTCCAGCAAAAAATACATGTTAACTTAATATTGTTTAACTGAGGTGGGAGAAAAAGCATCTACCATAGCCGCTCCTGTAAGATTGGCGATCGTTTAATATGAATATGTTCCACATAACATAATGTTCAGCCTAACTCAGATTGTTAAAATCAGACATAAGAGGAGAACGACCTGATATCAACCTTATGTGTATATAACATTCTCCACATGTCTCCTCAATTGTCGCTTATTTCTATAATTTCTTAAAACTTTTAAACTACATTCGAATTATGATTAAAATATTTTTTCACATCTTAACCTAGTCCGTCGCCTCTTTAATGTCTTGCATCATAACTCTGATATAGGAACGCCATTTCCTGATGGAGATGATGATGATGATGATGATGATGTTTTACTTTCATTTTCAGAAACAACAAAAACATGCAGAATCACTGTGAATTGGTACAGAAATTTTTAAGTTTTCACAATATTTTATATTTTTACCGGCCGAGTAAGGTTGAAGGAATTATGATGTTTGAAGGGAATATACAAAAAGATGTGTTTAGAAGTAGACACCCAAACCAGCCTAGTAAGGTCCGAAGGCGGAGCTGCTGGTATAGACTATAGTATAGTATACACTATGATATGCTTAATCATTGTTTATTACGATGTGTTGCATTGCTTAGTCTATGTTTTTTAAGTATTTGGCATGAACTGATGTTCCCTACCTTGTTTGTTAGAAGTGTTTTATGAAGCAGGATACAATCGAAGAGTATGCCATAAGTGCAGTATTCGTCAACTGCATCGCCTATACTTCAAAAGCAGTGGAACAAACACAGACACTAACAAATCAAAAGCTACAACAACAGCAGTATCAACGACCACAACACGAGAACAAACCGCCAATTCGTTACAAGGATTACGTGTGCTAAGAGATTCTTAACTATGGATTGTGCATAAGGGCATAATAAACCCTAACCATCCATCAGTGGCAAGTATCATACTACATGTAAGCTGATATTTTCTTTGATAAATTTCTTGAAAATTAATATATATATATATATATATATATATCACTTTTTATATACTAGTATATGCTTTTATAATTATTCATTCATGTGTATATGTTTATTATGTAATGTAAATGATTGCTTTAAAGAATAAACATTTCTTTGTATATCTACTAAAATAAACTTTGGAAATGTTGGAACACCATTTTTCACAAAAAAACCTAATTTAGGACAAGTTAGGTTAAAGGGAGTAAACAAAAAGGTGGGGTTTGTGATAGAAACAACCCACACCAGTCGAGTTATGTTAATGGGAGTAAACAAAAAGGTGGGGTTTGTGATAGAAACAACCCACATCAGTCGAGTTAGGGTAAAGGGAGTGAACAAAAAGTGTTCTGTGATTATACTAAGAAACTGCACAGACAAGACACCCAACACCGCCAGTCAGCGTGACAAGATACCGGCTTGAACAGTCAGCGTGACAGGACACCAAACACCGTCAGTTAGCGTGACAAGATACCGGCTCGGACAGTCAGCGTGACAAGACACCAAACACCGTCAGTCAGCGTGACAAGATACCGGCACGGACGGTCAGCGTGACAAGACACCAAACACCGTCAGTCAGCGTGACAAGATACCGGCACGGACAGTCAGCGTGACAAGACACCAAACACCGTCAGTCAGCGTGACAAGATACCGGCACGGACAGTCAGCGTGACAAGACACCAAACACCGTCAGTCAGCGTGACAAGATACCGGCACGGACAGTCAGCGTGACAAGACACCAAACACTGTCAATCAGCGTGACAAGATACCGACACGGACAGTCAGCGTGACAGGACACCAAACACCGTCAGTCAGCGTGACAAGATACCGGCACGGACAGTCAGCGTGACAAGACACGAAACACCGTCAGTCATCGTAACAGATACCGGCACGGATAGTCAGCGTGACAAGACACCAAACACCGCCAGTTAGCGTGACAAGAAAGCATGATGCGACGAAGAGGACTTTGCTAATCACTGGCTATAATTTCAATCTTTTAAAGTGCAGTTACTGTTAACTTTCCCATATAGACACACTGGACGTATACAACTATGATTTCAAAGTTTAGTTTATGATTTACATGTTAATAATCATGAATGTTTTTCAAATTTTTGATATGTCTGAAGGAGTTAACAGCTCAGTTTTACATGATTGTTGTTTTTTTTTTCCAAATAAATCGAGGATTTGATCTTGTTTTGTCTCTTTGCATGAGTTTGGTCACTCCACCTTCATTCCTTAGCCCCAATAAACTAAAGAATCACAAACATGTCGAACTCCCACCACCCACCAAAAACACATAATTGACGCCGTGAAAGGTATAAAAAAAGATGTTCATATAATCAATATCGGGACACGATTTCTACTTTTAATCGAAAAAGATTGGAAAATTTCTTTTGCGATTTCTAGCTTTATCAAGTGAAAACTGGCTACAATATTTAAAGGTACTAGATACCAGATGGTACTGTTGCAAAAATAAAGAGAAAATTTCCAAAAACTTAAACGGAATTGATACTATTGTGTACAGCACATTACATCTTACTAACTGATGTTCCACAGATCAGATTTTAAAAAAATACTAGGTTTGTCTACCACGTACTTACCGGTAAATAAAAAATAGCGTCGGTATGTGCTTCTGTATTAATCACATGACTTTCAAATACTAAAAATACACACAATGAACTGGAAAACAATACTTCGCTATTTTTAACTGGTAAACTTCTTTTTATCATGTAAATTTCGAGATAATTTTGTGTCTCGTCCCTTTAATAGGCAAGGAAACAAGCCATCGTAAAGCTGAACTGTAGTGGCGGTACCTTTTTGCATTGTGATCATCCATTGCCTGTCCGTCCGTCGTTCGTTCATAATTGTTTGTATATACCTGGAGTGAGTTTGAAAGAGACCACATTTTGCAAACAGAAATGCACAACTTGTATTGGCGTAATCGGTCAGATCCCATTACGGGCTCTCCAGTCACGACACATTAAAGAGGGAATTTGCTGTTCTGATTTTGCAGCCATATGTAATCTATTAGATATTATTTTGGATACAAGCTTTCAAAATACATGTTTCGTCATAGGCGATGTGCGAAACTTGGTAGCATTGAGGTAATCTGTACAAAAGGGATAGCTTGTTTACACATTTGATTTGAATGCTAAAAAGCTTAGTCAAATGGTCGAGATAATAAAAGCTTTCTCCCATCTCAGATAAGTAGATCCAATAATTTAACCATGCTAGAAATTCTTATCTTGCCCTAGGGCGAAGATAAAATGCCCGTATGGAACTTCTTTTTAATGGTCACCACATTGTAATTATTTCCCTTGTTAAAGACTGGCGTCTGTAGCACCATGGAAACATTTTTTTTCTTTTGGCAATACTTGGAACGCTAATTAATTATTTCTCGCTTCAAATGTCACCATTAAACAGTTTTCATGCACCTTTCAAGAAATAATGCTTCGTTCTCCTTAGAACTATTTAAAGACCGGTTTGACTACTTACATCATCTGAATCACTGCGCATCCATGACAACCACGACTAATCGGATATCCATGCGAAATAACTTTTACTAAGCACACAAGAATTCCAGCAAAAAATACATGTTAACTTAATATTGTTTAACTGAGGTGGGAGAAAAAGCATCTACCATAGCCGCTCCTGTAAGATTGGCGATCGTTTAATATGAATATGTTCCACATAACATAATGTTCAGCCTAACTCAGATTGTTAAAATCAGACATAAGAGGAGAACGACCTGATATCAACCTTATGTGTATATAACATTCTCCACATGTCTCCTCAATTGTCGCTTATTTCTATAATTTCTTAAAACTTTTAAACTACATTCGAATTATGATTAAAATATTTTTTCACATCTTAACCTAGTCCGTCGCCTCTTTAATGTCTTGCATCATAACTCTGATATAGGAACGCCATTTCCTGATGGAGATGATGATGATGATGATGATGATGTTTTATTTTCATTTTCAGAAACAACAAAAACATGCAGAATCACTGTGAATTGGTACAGAAATTTTTAAGTTTTCACAATATTTTATATTTTTACCGGCCGAGTAAGGTTGAAGGAATTATGATGTTTGAAGGGAATATACAAAAAGATGTGTTTAGAAGTAGACACCCAAACCAGCCTAGTAAGGTCCGAAGGCGGAGCTGCTGGTATAGACTATAGTATAGTATACACTATGATATGCTTAATCATTGTTTATTACGATGTGTTGCATTGCTTAGTCTATGTTTTTTAAGTATTTGGCATGAACTGATGTTCCCTACCTTGTTTGTTAGAAGTGTTTTATGAAGCAGGATACAATCGAAGAGTATGCCATAAGTGCAGTATTCGTCAACTGCATCGCCTATACTTCAAAAGCAGTGGAACAAACACAGACACTAACAAATCAAAAGCTACAACAACAGCAGTATCAACGACCACAACACGAGAACAAACCGCCAATTCGTTACAAGGATTACGTGTGCTAAGAGATTCTTAACTATGGATTGTGCATAAGGGCATAATAAACCCTAACCATCCATCAGTGGCAAGTATCATACTACATGTAAGCTGATATTTTCTTTGATAAATTTCTTGAAAATTAATATATATATATATATATATATATATCACTTTTTATATACTAGTATATGCTTTTATAATTATTCATTCATGTGTATATGTTTATTATGTAATGTAAATGATTGCTTTAAAGAATAAACATTTCTTTGTATATCTACTAAAATAAACTTTGGAAATGTTGGAACACCATTTTTCACAAAAAAACCTAATTTAGGACAAGTTAGGTTAAAGGGAGTAAACAAAAAGGTGGGGTTTGTGATAGAAACAACCCACACCAGTCGAGTTATGTTAATGGGAGTAAACAAAAAGGTGGGGTTTGTGATAGAAACAACCCACATCAGTCGAGTTAGGGTAAAGGGAGTGAACAAAAAGTGTTCTGTGATTATACTAAGAAACTGCACAGACAAGACACCCAACACCGCCAGTCAGCGTGACAAGATACCGGCTTGAACAGTCAGCGTGACAGGACACCAAACACCGTCAGTTAGCGTGACAAGATACCGGCTCGGACAGTCAGCGTGACAAGACACCAAACACCGTCAGTCAGCGTGACAAGATACCGGCACGGACGGTCAGCGTGACAAGACACCAAACACCGTCAGTCAGCGTGACAAGATACCGGCACGGACAGTCAGCGTGACAAGACACCAAACACCGTCAGTCAGCGTGACAAGATACCGGCACGGACAGTCAGCGTGACAAGACACCAAACACCGTCAGTCAGCGTGACAAGATACCGGCACGGACAGTCAGCGTGACAAGACACCAAACACTGTCAATCAGCGTGACAAGATACCGACACGGACAGTCAGCGTGACAGGACACCAAACACCGTCAGTCAGCGTGACAAGATACCGGCACGGACAGTCAGCGTGACAAGACACGAAACACCGTCAGTCATCGTAACAGATACCGGCACGGATAGTCAGCGTGACAAGACACCAAACACCGCCAGTTAGCGTGACAAGAAAGCATGATGCGACGAAGAGGACTTTGCTAATCACTGGCTATAATTTCAATCTTTTAAAGTGCAGTTACTGTTAACTTTCCCATATAGACACACTGGACGTATACAACTATGATTTCAAAGTTTAGTTTATGATTTACATGTTAATAATCATGAATGTTTTTCAAATTTTTGATATGTCTGAAGGAGTTAACAGCTCAGTTTTACATGATTGTTGTTTTTTTTTCCAAATAAATCGAGGATTTGATCTTGTTTTGTCTCTTTGCATGAGTTTGGTCACTCCACCTTCATTCCTTAGCCCCAATAAACTAAAGAATCACAAACATGTCGAACTCCCACCACCCACCAAAAACACATAATTGACGCCGTGAAAGGTATAAAAAAAGATGTTCATATAATCAATATCGGGACACGATTTCTACTTTTAATCGAAAAAGATTGGAAAATTTCTTTTGCGATTTCTAGCTTTATCAAGTGAAAACTGGCTACAATATTTAAAGGTACTAGATACCAGATGGTACTGTTGCAAAAATAAAGAGAAAATTTCCAAAAACTTAAACGGAATTGATACTATTGTGTACAGCACATTACATCTTACTAACTGATGTTCCACAGATCAGATTTTAAAAAAATACTAGGTTTGTCTACCACGTACTTACCGGTAAATAAAAAATAGCGTCGGTATGTGCTTCTGTATTAATCACATGACTTTCAAATACTAAAAATACACACAATGAACTGGAAAACAATACTTCGCTATTTTTAACTGGTAAACTTCTTTTTATCATGTAAATTTCGAGATAATTTTGTGTCTCGTCCCTTTAATAGGCAAGGAAACAAGCCATCGTAAAGCTGAACTGTAGTGGCGGTACCTTTTTGCATTGTGATCATCCATTGCCTGTCCGTCCGTCGTTCGTTCATAATTGTTTGTATATACCTGGAGTGAGTTTGAAAGAGACCACATTTTGCAAACAGAAATGCACAACTTGTATTGGCGTAATCGGTCAGATCCCATTACGGGCTCTCCAGTCACGACACATTAAAGAGGGAATTTGCTGTTCTGATTTTGCAGCCATATGTAATCTATTAGATATTATTTTGGATACAAGCTTTCAAAATACATGTTTCGTCATAGGCGATGTGCGAAACTTGGTAGCATTGAGGTAATCTGTACAAAAGGGATAGCTTGTTTACACATTTGATTTGAATGCTAAAAAGCTTAGTCAAATGGTCGAGATAATAAAAGCTTTCTCCCATCTCAGATAAGTAGATCCAATAATTTAACCATGCTAGAAATTCTTATCTTGCCCTAGGGCGAAGATAAAATGCCTGTATGGAACTTCTTTTTAATGGTCACCACATTGTAATTATTTCCCTTGTTAAAGACTGGCGTCTGTAGCACCATGGAAACATTTTTTTTCTTTTGGCAATACTTGGAACGCTAATTAATTATTTCTCGCTTCAAATGTCACCATTAAACAGTTTTCATGCACCTTTCAAGAAATAATGCTTCGTTCTCCTTAGAACTATTTAAAGACCGGTTTGACTACTTACATCATCTGAATCACTGCGCATCCATGACAACCACGACTAATCGGATATCCATGCGAAATAACTTTTACTAAGCACACAAGAATTCCAGCAAAAAATACATGTTAACTTAATATTGTTTAACTGAGGTGGGAGAAAAAGCATCTACCATAGCCGCTCCTGTAAGATTGGCGATCGTTTAATATGAATATGTTCCACATAACATAATGTTCAGCCTAACTCAGATTGTTAAAATCAGACATAAGAGGAGAACGACCTGATATCAACCTTATGTGTATATAACATTCTCCACATGTCTCCTCAATTGTCGCTTATTTCTATAATTTCTTAAAACTTTTAAACTACATTCGAATTATGATTAAAATATTTTTTCACATCTTAACCTAGTCCGTCGCCTCTTTAATGTCTTGCATCATAACTCTGATATAGGAACGCCATTTCCTGATGGAGATGATGATGATGATGATGATGATGTTTTATTTTCATTTTCAGAAACAACAAAAACATGCAGAATCACTGTGAATTGGTACAGAAATTAAAGTTTTCACAATATTTTATATACTAAATCCCTCTTGGTATCACTCCAGCAAAGATAATGTATAGAAAAATGTTATAATTTGTTCTGATGAAGCTAATTTCATTGATTTTTAATCGGTAATCCAACTAGTTTGGTCATTTTTTCATATAGATGGTACATACAGTATGAAACAACTCTTTGAACGATAAAATTTTGAATAGACTGATACAAATTTGTACCATCTTTGAAACTTATATATTTTTTTTTTCAGAACTGTCCTCTTGCAAATGCCTGGGCATTTCTTGAAACGAACCATGAAGAAGAACAACAAGATCTTCGTGAATATATCAAGACGTGTAAGGTATGTGATCATATTTCTCCTATATCTTTTGAAGATGCGCAGTCTTGTATTGTCACGATTGGGTCAATACAGATACTGAAATGCCACGTATCACTTATTGATTCGAGACGAAGGTTATTTGGCTGTTCGGACAGCGGCAGCACAGTGCGGTATTTTTTGTATTGACGCCACGCAAACATTTAATGATACGTCACTTGACCAATCATGAGTGTTAGTTCTATATAAGCAATAGTATTCCAAAAGTGTTCCTTTCCGTGATTTATGAATGCATTGAATAAAATGTATACGCAATAGGAGTAGCTATTTGCATTTATACTCGTAACGCAAGCGCTTCCTTACAAAGTTCAAAAACATTTCATAGCATATTCCCGAGAGAGAGAGCATTATGAGAAAGCATGTCGTCGACTAACATTGAGGTGCTGTACTGAAAGCGCCTGATACAGTTCTTGAGATTTATTCGTTCGATGAAATATCAAAACTATTATTTGGATCACTAACTAAAATTGATGGACGATATAATAAGGATCCTCATAAAACCTTTCAATATATTAAAAGCATTTTTAAAAAATTATTTCAGAAGAATATTCGGAATGGCGAAGTTATTGAGGCCGACATCCGGCAACATATACAAGCCATTGAAGCTATTCGAACAGGCGTATCGGTAAAACTTACTGAACATAGAGAGGAGGTTCGTTTTATTCTTATTAAAATGTTTAAAGGAATGAGTGCATTGTATAAGACACCTCCAGGGATCGGGTGAAAATAAATTCATGTTAGAAGGCGAAATAAAATCTTCTCAAATAGTATTATATTACTGTATAGCATGAGCTAGTGAAATCAAACATAATTTTACCTATATTATTTTAAATAATGATAAAAATTATTTTTGAACCAATGGGTTGGCAGTACTTTTCAAAATATTCGCTTTTTCAATCACTCATTCATCGTCATTTTACCTGTGGTACTTATTGATTGAAACGCCAAAGTGTATTAAGTTGCAACTGTTTGTTTGAATAAATACAAAAAGGAGTTCTTAATAAAAGATACTGCCCCAACATCCTGAATAGGGTTTAAGGGAAAATACAAAAAGGTGTGTTTAGTAGTAGATACTGCACCCACACCTAAGTAAGGTTTAAGGGAAAATACAAAAAGGTGTGTTTAGTAGTAGATACTGCACCCACACCTAAGTAAGGTTTAAGGGAAAATACAAAAAGGTGTGTTTAGTAGTAGATACTGCACCCACACCGGCCAAGTCAAGTTTGAGGGAATATACAACAAGAGGGCCAAATGGCCCTGAATCGCTCACCTGTCATATATTGCACATTCTTCCATTATATACAAATATTGAAAACCTAAGCCTATGAACACGGGGTGTGGCCAATTTTGACCCCAGGGCTAAAGTTTGAACAATCTTAATAGTGGTCCGATAAACGATGCTTCATACCAAATATCTAAGGCCTTCGCCTTTTGGTTTCGGAGAAGAAGATTACTTAAGTTTTCATCATATACATATATAAGGAAACCCATGACCGCCCGGGTGGGGCCATTTTTTGACCCCAGAGCCAAAGATTGAACAATATTGGTACAAGTCAACTAGATGGTATATCATGCCAAATATCTAAGCTCTTGTCACTACTTGATTTTACGTGTGTATCTATATATGTATATTTGTAATTAATTGTTGTATGTGGCCCATATTGAAAATTGGTATGTGTACTAAATATGTTATCCAGTTTAAATTAAGACGTTATTTGTCTTTGTGAGTTCGAAGAAGATTTTTTAAGTTTTCACTATAACCCATATAGAGAAAAACCATTAGCCCCGGGGTTAATTTGAACAAACTTTGTAGAGGTCCACTAGACGATGAATCATGCCAAATATCTAAGCTCTAAGCCACGTAAGTTCAGAGATGATTTTTGAAGTTTTCACTATAAACATATAGAGAAAACCCATGACCCCCCAAGGGGGCGGGGCCAATTTTGACCCCAAGGCCATAATTTGAACAATCTTTGTAGAGGTCCACTAGATGATGAATCATGCCAAATATCTAAGCTCTAGTCCAAGTAAGTTCAGAGGAGAAGATTTTTGAAGTTTTAACTATAAACATATAGAAAAAACCCATGACCCCCCGGGGCGGGGCCAATTTTGAACAATCTTTGTAGAGGTCCACTAGACGATGAATCATGCTAAATATCTAAGCTCTAAGCAACGTAAGTTCAGAAGAGATTTTTTATTTTATTTACTATAAACATATAGAGAAAACCCATGACCCCCCGGGGCGGGGCCAATTTTGACCCAAAGGCCATAATTTGAACAATCTTTGTAGAGGTCCACTAGACGATGAATCATGCCAAATATCTAAGCTCTAGTCCAAGTAAGTTAAGAGGAGAAGATTTTTGAAGTTTTAACTATAAACATATCAAGTATACCCATGACCCCCCAGGGCGGGGTCAATTTTGACCCCAAGGCCATAATTTGAACAATCTTTGTAGAGGTCAACTAGACGATGAACCATGCCAAATATCTAAGCTCTAGTCCAAGTAAGTTCAAAGGAGAAGATTTTTGAAGTTTTCACTATAAACATATAGAGAAAACCCATTACCCCCGGGGCGGGGCCAATTTTGAATCCAAGGCCATAATTTGAACAATCTTTGTAAAGGTCCACTAGACGATGAATCATGCCAAATATCTAAGCTCTAGTCCAAGTAAGTTCAGAGGAGAAGATTTTTGAAGTTTTAACTATAAACATATAGAGAATACCCATGACCCCCCGGGGCGGGGCCAATTTTGACCCCAGGGCCATAATTTGAACAAACTTTGTAGAGGTCCACTAGACGATGAATCATGCCAAATATCTAAGCTCTAGGCCAAGTAAGTTCAGAGGAGAAGATTTTTGAAGTTTTCACTATAAACATAGAGAGAAAATCCATGACCCCCGGGGCGGGGCCAATTTTGACCCAAGGGCCATAATTTGAACAAACTTTGTAGAGGTCCACTAGACGATGAATCATGCCAAATATCTAAGCTCTAGGCCAAGTAAGTTCAGAGGAGAAGATTTTTGAAGTTTTCACTATAAACATAGAGAGAAAATCCATGACCCCCGGGGCGGGGCCAATTTTGACCCAAGGGCCATAATTTGAACAAACTTTGTAGAGGTCCACTAGACGATGAATCATGCCAAATATCTAAGCTCTAGGCCAAGTAAGTGCAGAGGAGAAGATTTTTTAAGGTTTTCACTATAAACATATAGAGAAAACCCATGACCCCTCGGGGCAGCGCCAATTTTGACCCCAGGGCCATAATTTGAACAAACTTTGTAGAGGTCCACTAGACGATGAATCATGCCAAATATCTAAGCTCTAGTCCAAGTAAGTTAAGAGGAGAAGATTTTTGAAGTTTTAACTATAAACATATCAAGTATACCCATGACCCCCGGGGCGGGGCCAATTTTGACCCCAGGGCCATAATTTGAACAAACTTTGTAGAGGTCCACTAGACGATGAATCATGCCAAATATCTAAGCTCTAGGCCAAGTAAGTTCAGAGGAGAAGATTTTTTAAGTTTTCACTATAAACATATAGAGAAAACCCATGACCCCCGGGACGTGGCCAATTTTGACCCCAGAGCCATAATTTGAACAATCTTGGTAGAGGACCATTTGGTGATCCTACCTACCATATATCAACGGCCTAAGCCTTGTGGTTTGGGAGAAGAAGATTTTTAAAGTTTTTCCTTTTGGTTGCCATGGCAACCAGAGTTCTGTATGGAATTGAATTCTTTGAACAACTTTGATAGAAGACAACCCAAGGAACCTATGAAGTTTTATTAATATTGGCCTAGCGGTTAAGGAGGAGATGTCTTTTAAGTAAATTGTTGACGGACGACGCACGCCGCACGACGGACAAAAGGCGATCACAAAAGCTCACCATGTCACAAAGTGACAGGTGAGCTAAAAAGGCAATTTCATAAAAAAAAATCTAAAAAGATATTATTATAAATTGGAAATAAAATTTAGTAGAATTACGTATGGTTATGTAAATCAATAATAAATCCAAAAATATTTATATAATGTGATTGTAAGTCTTAATAAGAACAATTAATATCTGCCATAAATAGAATGATACAAGAAAATCCAAATAGACATTATTTAAGAGTCAGTAGTTGCACTTGCAAAATGATAATCATATTTATCAGATATATGAAACAGCTGAAAGTTCTCAAACATAGACATTTATGTTCAAATATCACCGGTAAATAAAAATAATTGACCTAGTGACCTAGTTTTTGACCTGGGTTGACCCAATATGGAACTTGACCTAGCTTATGTTAAGATGATCATTCTGACCAAGTTTCATTAAGATAAGGCTAAAATTGTGACCTCTATTTTGTTCACAAGGTTTTTCTAATAATTGACCTAGTGACCTAGTTATTGACTGCGTATGACCCAATATCGAACTTGACCCAGATTTTATAGAGATGATCATTCTGACCAAGTTGCATTAAGATTAGCCTAAAATTGTGACCTCTATTGTGTTCACAAGGTTTTTGTACTAATTGACCTAGTGACCTAGTTATTGACCGTGAATGACCCAATATCAAACTTGACCTAGATTTTATAGAGATGATCATTCTGACCAAGTTGCATTGAGATTAGGCTAAAATTGTGATCTCTATTGTGTTCACAAGGTTTTTGTAATAATTGACCTAGTGACCTAGTTATTGACCGTGAATGACCCAATATCGAACTTGACCTAGATTTTATAGCGATGATCATTCTGACCAAGTTGCATTGAGATTAGGCTAAAATTGTGACCTCTATTGTGTTCACAAGGTTTTTGTAATAATTGACCTAGTGACCTAGTTATTGACCGTGAATGACCCAATATCAAACTTGACCTACATTTTATAGCGATGATCATTCTGACCAAGTTGCATTGAGATTAGGCTAAAATTGTGACCTCTATTGTGTTCACAAGGTTTTTCTACTAATTGACCTAGTGACCTAGTTATTGACCGCGGATGACCCAATATCGAACTTGACCTAAATTTTATAGAGATGATCATTCTGACCAAGTTGCATTGAGATTAGGCTAAAATTGTGACCTCTAATGTGTTCACAATGTATTTCTACTAATTGACCTAGTGACCTAGTTTTTGACCCCAGATGACCCAATATCGAACTTGACCTAGATTTCATAGAGATGATCAGTCTGACCAAGTTTCATAAAGATTAGGTCAAAATTGTGACCTCTGTTGTGTTCACAAGGTTTTTCTAATAATTGACCTAGTGACCTAGTTATTGACTGCGGATGACCCAATATCGAACTTGACCTAGATTTTATAGAGATGATTATTCTGACCAACTTGCATTGAGATTAGGCTAAAATTGTGACCTCTATTGTGTTCACAAGGTTTTTGTACTAATTGACCTAGTGACCTAGTTATTGACCGTGAATGACCCAATATCAAACTTGACCTACATTTTACAGCGATGATCATTCTGAGCAATTTGCATTGAGATTAGGCTAAAATTGTGACCTCTATTGTGTTCACAAGGTTTTTCTACTAATTGACCTAGTGACCTAGTTATTGACCGCGGATGACACAATATCGAACTTGACCTAGATTTTATAGAGATGATCATTCTGACCAAGTTGCATTGAGATTAGGCTAAAATTGTGACCTCTAATGTGTTCACAAGGTATTTCTACTAATTGACCTACTGACCTAGTTTTTGACCCCAGATGACCCAATATCGAACTTGACCTAGATTTCATAGAGATGATCAGTCTGACCAAGTTTCATAAAGATTAGGTCAAAATTGTGACCTCTGTTGTGTTCACAAGGTGTTTCTACTAATTGACCTAGTGACCTAGTTTTTGACCTGGGTTGACCCAATATGGAACTTGACCTAGCTTATGTTTAGATGATCATTCTGACCAAGTTTCATTAAGATAAGGCTAAAATTGTGACCTCTATTTTGTTCACAAGGTTTTTCTAATAATTGACCTAGTGACCTAGTTATTGACTGCGTATGACCCAATATCGAAATTGACCCAGATTTTATAGAGATGATCATTCTGACCAAGTTGCATTAAGATTAGCCTAAAATTGTGACCTCTATTGTGTTCACAAGGTTTTTGTACTAATTGACCTAGTGACCTAGTTATTGACCGCGGATGACCCAATATCGAACTTGACCTAGATTTTATAAGGATGATCATTCTGACCAAGTTGCATTGAGATTAGGCTAAAATTGTGACCTCTATTGTGTTCACAAGGTTTTTGTACTAATTGACCTAGTGACCTAGTTATTGACCGTGAATGACCCAATATCAAACTTGACCTACATTTTACAGCGATGATCATTCTGAGCAATTTGCATTGAGATTAGGCTAAAATTGTGACCTCTATTGTGTTCACAAGGTTTTTCTACTAATTGACCTAGTGACCTAGTTATTGACCGCGGATGACACAATATCGAACTTGACCTAGATTTTATAGAGATGATCATTCTGACCAAGTTGCATTGAGATTAGGCTAAAATTGTGACCTCTAATGTGTTCACAAGGTATTTCTACTAATTGACCTACTGACCTAGTTTTTGACCCCAGATGACCCAATATCGAACTTGACCTAGATTTCATAGAGATGATCAGTCTGACCAAGTTTCATAAAGATTAGGTCAAAATTGTGACCTCTGTTGTGTTCACAAGGTTTTTCTAATAATTGACCTAGTGACCTAGTTATTGACTGCGGATGACCCAATATCGAACTTGACCTAGATTTTATAGAGATGATTATTCTGACCAACTTGCATTGAGATTAGGCTAAAATTGTGACCTCTATTGTGTTCACAAGGTTTTTGTACTAATTGACCTAGTGACCTAGTTGTTGACCGCGGATGACCCAATATCGAACATGACCTAGATTTCATAGAGATGATCAGTCTGACCAAGTTTCATAAAGATTAGGTCAAAATTGTGACCTCTGTTGTGTTCACAAGGTTTTTCTAATAATTGACCTAGTGACCTAGTTATTGACTGCGGATGACCCAATATCGAACTTGACCTAGATTTTATAGAGATGATTATTCTGACCAACTTGCATTGAGATTAGGCTAAAATTGTGACCTCTATTGTGTTCACAAGGTTTTTGTACTAATTGACCTAGTGACCTAGTTGTTGACCGCGGATGACCCAATATCGAACTTGACCTACATTTTATAGAGATGATCATTCTGACCAAGTTGCATTGAGATTAGGCTAAAATTGTGACCTCTATTGTGTTCACAAGGTTTTTCTACTAATTGACCTAGTGACCTAATTATTGACCGCGGATGACCCAATATCGAACTTGACCTAGATTTTATAGAGATGACCATTCTGACCAAGTTGCATTGAGATTAGGCTAAAATTGTGACCTCTATTGTGTTCACAAGGTTTTTCTACTAATTGACCTAGTGACCTAGTTTTTGACCCCAGATGACCCAATATCGAACTTGACCTAGATTTCATAGAGATGATCAGTTTGACCAAGTTTCATAAAGATTAGGTCAAAATTGTGACCTCTATTGTGTTCACAAGCAATTGTGAACGGACGGACGGACGGACGGACGGACGGACGGACGGACGACGGACGAAGAGTGATCACAAAAGCTCACCTTGTCACTACGTGACAGGTGAGCTAAAAACTACTGATTGAATTAAAGTGCCCCTTCAGTGCCCAAAACAAAAAAATATCACTAGTCACTGTGCCATCCACTTGAAACAGACAAGTTGAAATCTTTCTCTGAGTACTAAGCATCCAAATTATTATCAAATTCAGGGTCAGCTGTTTTGTGCTAAAGACAATATTGTGACTTGATAATATACACCTTAAGTGGTATTTTGATCACTAGAATTCACCGGAATGAGAACTTTATTGCACACATGCTGAAAGACAATTTTCTGACTTGGTAATATACACCTTAAGTGATATTTTGTTCACTAGAATTCACCTGAATGAGAACTTAATTGCACACATGCTGAAAGACAATTTTCTGACTTGGTAATATACACCTTAAGTGATATTTTGTTCACTAGAAGTCACCTGAATGCAACTTGATTGCACACATGATATGCAAGCTGGAAAAGTTTAATACATCACATTTCAGAGCAGCAATTCTTGACAAGTACTTTTATAAACATTGAGTGTTTTGAACTGTTTTTTAATAACTTAAAGCTGCACTCTCACATATTGATGGTATTGACCTAATTTCATTTTTTTTTACCTCAAAATCAGTCATTTAAGATAACTCACAAGAGAACAAATCTATTTGTTGGGCAGTGAAAAGATTAATAATAACATGGTCAAGATATTGAAGTGCATACTAATCTGAAACAGGGTGGGCAGCATTTAAAGAAATTAAATTGTGTTGCAAAAATATCAAATTATGTAAGCATATTTTTGCACTGTTTAACCAAAGGTCCTTGTTAAAAGAAGTTGAAGGGAGACTGACAGTCTGAGAAGCCGTGAAGAGACTACTAGCTATCCTCTTCGACATGAGGAGCTCATATCACCTTTTATTTATCTGCTTTATATAATTTGAAACACCTGAATTTATACAAAGAATCAAACCATAACCCTTCTCCACTAGTGCCTGTCCTTAATAAAGAAATTATCAAGTTAACAAGAGCTGTCTTATGACAGCTCGCTCAACTACGCTGCTTTGACTTAGAAGTGAATACAATAACAATGTAATATTACCAAGTTTGGTCTCTTTATGTCAAACCTTACTAAAAATATTTGATACATAAGGTGACTTTGATGCTGCCCTTCTAACGGCCTGCCCGAACAATGACGCAAGTCATTCAAATAACTTGATTTCCCAAATTGAACAAGTAATAAAAGTGGCATATATTATATTTTTTGTCCAATTTGTAGAAATTGGTTTTACTTCTGTGTAAGAAAATTATTTTTGTAATTGTGTTAATGGGACCGAAATTCGGCTTTGTTTAAGGTCTAGAAAGACACTGTTTTTATTTTGGCATTTTTATGACTGAACCTTCAGATTTGCCTAAGAAAGACGAAAGAAAACGTTGAAAGTCAGCCGAGGTGACAGTCTCAATAAGAGAATCTGAAAATCAAGGAACTCCTGAAGAGTCGAAAGACTGTCTCGGTATCTATATTTTTTCTTATAATATGTATCCATTTTCTGTCTGCTTGTGAACAAAATAGATGTTCCTATCCTTATTGATAACTGAGACTGAAACTTGTTTCTCATAATAAGATATACCTCTGCATTGTAAAGTTCTAATGTTGAATACTACCCTGTAATTTCTGTCTAAAGATTCATAACCAGAAGCATATTGTGCACTTTTATAGTTCCTAATAACCTCAATAACCACGGTCATAAATTTTCATACATATATTATCAAGTACTGGTATGGCTTACATATTAAATTTTAGTTGAACAAGCCCTAAAGATTCTTCAGAAGAGAAGACCCCCAAATCATCAATCCCCCCGCCAGTGGTTGAGGCAACCACACAGTTGACAGCCCCACCAGCAGCCTCAACCAACCATCCAATGACAGATCTGCAAACAGCCATGGTCTTCCAACAGCCAACATCTCCACCAACATTCGCTTCAATCCCTCAGGTGAGAGCCCCGCCAGCAGTTATGACCGCCCCACCTTCAGTCATGCCTCTCCGACATACTACACTCCTTCCAACAATCATGCCTACACTCCCACCAGCAGCATCTACCATACCTCAGATGACAGCCCTGTCAGCAGTCCCAGCCATCCATGAGACCTCCCCCCCCCCCCCCCACCAGCTTTGTTGGCCAGCTCTCATATGACACCACCGCCAATGGAGTTGACAACCTACCAGATAAACGCACAGCTAGCCTCATCCACACAACCTCTGACTGCCACAAGCTTGGATTATGCTGGTAATGGAACATGCATTTATGTGTAAGTAATTAAGGAACCATTTGCCATTATATTAAAGATGGAGTATTTAAAGTTGAAACAACCTGCACAGAAAAAATTGCAGTCTTTTCACAAAGCCAAGAAGCACACAGGTTACCCCTCTTAAGGCTAGAGATTTAAACTTGGGTGGTGCAGATATTTGTGACATTAAAGATTTTGACCCTTGGTCACAAAATTATCATCAAGTTGCTGGTTATAAAGACTACTTTTACAATACCTGTATGAATTTAGGGGCATATCCGAGACACCGATTTTTCAGACATTCAGCCAAGCCAATATGCAGGCCATTTCCAATGACCATGATTATTTTGAATTATCTCATGAAGACAATTTCCTTAAATTAAGCAAGCTTACCAAACTAAGTGAAAAGGACAGGGATGACATTGAAATGTACACTAGGGGACAGAACAAGAACGACCGATGGTTTGAAGAAGGGAAAAAAATAATACAATCATCTCATTTTCACTGTGTGTGTACCGCGACAGAAAGAACCGACTTAAATGACTTGGCAAATTCTTTTGTTCGGGGGAAGGTTTAATACCAACAGAAGCTATGCACCATGGAATCCAGTATGAAAAGGAAGCCATTCATCAATATGAAAGTAATAGTTATGTCAAAGTTAAACCATGTGGCATATTCGTTTCAAAAAGCCTTCCATTTTTAGGGACATCACCCGAAGGTGTTGTGCCATACTTGAAAAAGACAGATGGAAATCTTTCTCTGAGTACTAAGCATCCATATTATTATCAAATTCAGGGTCAGCTGTTTTGTGCTGAAAGACAATTTTGTGACACCTTAAGCAATATTTTGTTCACTAGAATTCACTGGAATGAAAACTATATTGCACACATGCAAGCTGGAAAAAGTTTAATACATCACATTTCAGAGCAGCAAATCTTGAAAAGTACTTTTATAAATTATGAGTGTTTTGAACTATTTTTTAACAACTTAAAGCTGCACTCTCACATATTGATGGTATTGACCTATTTTCGTTTGATTTTTTGGTGTCAGAATCAGATATTTAAGATAACTCACAAGTGAACAAATCTCATTTTTTGGGAAGTGAATAGATTAATTATAACATGGTCAAGATATTGTGCATACTTAAACAGGGTGGGCAGCATTTAAAAAAATCAAATTGTGTTGCAAAAATATCAAATTATGTAAGCATATTTTTACGCTGTTTAACCAAGTGGTCCTTGTTAAAAGAAGTTGAAGGGGCACGGCCAGTCAGAGAAGCCGTGAAGAGACTACTAGCCATCCTCTTCGACACCGAGGAGCTCATATCACCTTTTATTTATCTGCCTTATATAATTTGAATCAAATGAAATTTAAACAAAGAATCAAACCATAACCCTTCTCACTATAGTGCTTGACCAACTTATCAGAAATTATCAAGTTAAAAATGATTTTCATACGTTTTCAGGTGTGGTGCGCAAAAGGTTCTGTGCTACAACAACCGTCATCAGAAATGTGATGCGAGACCGACTAAAAATAATACGCCAAAGGAACTGGCCATGCGAATAGGGAATTCACAGACAATCCACTTTTAATGTGTTGTAAATAATCAATCAATAAGAAGTGAAATGAAATAAGTGTGGTGTTTTACTTTTACTTGTTAAAATATCTTACTTAAACAAGTAAGTATACCATAATTAAATTAGGACCACCTGCTTTGAGTTTTGAACCCAAATCTACCTAGCTGACAATAGCAGAGGTTCACATGTCTGACGATTAAAACAAACCATACAGTGGGAAATGGTTTTTCCCTTTCTAAATAAAGACATTCTATAGACTGGTATAAATATTTATCAAAAGGCTATACGCGCGAAGCTCCCTTAACAGTCCACGTTGTCCAGAACTGCTTGGCCATCTTCGGCAAGCTTTAGAATGAGTGTTTATTGGTGACTGTGCCCGAACCCTACCGGATAGGTCACCGTTGATAGCGGAATACACCTTAGTTAAGAGCACACCCTTAAATACAATGGCCTACTACCTGTCAACAAGTAATCAAATACTCATATTTTTAATAATCGCCTATAAAACAGACTAGTTCTCCCTAACTCCACCCACTTCAAATGCGGCTATATATATCGCAGTTTTTATATTTTAAGTTAGATTCGTCTCACATTTGTCATCGCTGCTTTCCACATATGCCTACTCTTGCATTGACCATGGATCCCTTGGTTCCACCACCACCACGTCTACCACCAACTGGCTGCACCTGCGTGCATTGTTGTCAGGGAAGAGGTTCGGGGAGTGCTGTCACGGCTGTGGACGGGCGAGGACATAGGAGGTGAGTGGACATGACCTATACTCGAAATCTGCCATATTTGCATATATATATTGCAGTTTTTATATTCCCGTTAGGTTTGTCTCAGATTTTTCATTGCTACTTTGATTTCCACGTATTCTATTCCATTGACCATGGATCCATTGGTTCCACCAACACTGCTACTACTACCACCACCGCTGGCTTTTGTTAGAGAAGAGGTTCAGGGAGTGCCTGTCACAGCCATGGACAGGCGAGGACATAGGAGATGAGTGGACATGACCTATACTCGAAATCTGCCTTATTTCAATATATCGCAGTTTTTATATTTACGTTACGATTCGTCTCAGATTTTTCATTGCTACTTTGATTTCCATTTATTCCAGGTATTTTATTCTATTGATCATGGATCCATTGGTTCCACCATCACCACTATTACTACCACTACCGCTGGCTACACCTGCGCGCATTGTTGTCAGGGAAGAGGTTTGGGGAGTGCCTGTCAGGGCCGTGGACGGGCGAGGGCATAGGGGGTGAGTTGACATGACCTACTCAAAATCTGCCATATTTGCATCATGTACTATTCATATATGTTATGTGTGTAGTGTGAACCATTAACCAGTCCATTAAACCTGGTCATGATCCGGAAACCGAACCACCAGATTTGGTGCCAAAATTGCAACCTGAGTCCCAATTGTTATCATAGCATGCAGTAATTAATATGCAAACTGTTTAAATGAGAATCAGATTTTGAAAAAAAAAAAATTCCATGGACTATTAAAAATATCTAACACTCATATCATTGTATTTAGTGTGATATAATTCCGACGAATATACCCATGATTATGTGACATCATTAAACATTTACAGTGAACGTTTTACTGGACTAAAATCTTACTGCACTAAAATCTAAAAAAAAAAAACGTATTTCCTTAACATTGCAGGAGGAGGCCGTCTGCACCGTTAAAGTCCGTGATAAAGATGTGGCCATAAAGGTCATCACTCTGGAAGCGGATTCTCAAAGGGCCAAGGTGACCCTTAAGGGAGAGAGTCCGTAACATCTGATGTGAGGCCGGGTGACTATGTGACAATCACAGATGTGGTGACTAACCACTTTAAGGGGGAAACATCCCTTTCCACCACAAACAGATCAACACTGAAGGTAATTTTCATCAACCATCTTACAACAAGAGATGTTTGTGAAACATTATGCCCCCTGAGCGCCAAGTTGCCAGAAATATTTGGACAATTGAATGAAATATGCATGGACTGAAATGACAGCTGATTTGTCATTGGATGCATATGAGGCAGGTCATCTACTGGTCATACCTAATCTTCATGTCAAGTTTGATGACCATAGGTCCGGGAATTGTTGAGTTATCACTCGGACAAGCTTTGGTCTTCCAACAGACCGACCGACATGTGCAAAGCAATTATATAACCCCTCTGCTTCGAAGGGGGGCATAATTAAACTAGATGTTCACTGAAAACTGATACTTCAACTCATGCATTTAGTGACATATAAATTTCTACTGTCTACTATATAAGACAAATATCAGAACAATACTCTTACTTTAAAACTTTACTGAAGAAAATATATCCTTGATGATCATCTATCTTAGTTTGAAACAAACATGGCACTTAGTGGATAGAGGAGCTTGAGGCAAATTTTCTCCAAAATTGCATAAGATGCACTTTACTTATGATAACTTAAGAAGGCAAATAAATGCCCAACTAAAATAGTAACATAAAAGAAAATCATTTCTATACAAACATTTATACATCAATCCCAATCATCTGTGCATGCATTAAAAAAATATGGACAATCAGAAAACCTTTTTTCAGCTTACAGTCACACTGACCTTGACCTTTGACCCACTGACCTCAAAATCAATAGGGTTCATCTGCTGGTCATGACCAATAAGCCTACCTAGTATGAGGTCCCTGGGTCAAAGCGTTCTCAAGTTATTGATCGGAAACCGTTTTTCATGTTAAGGTCACACTGACCTTGACCTTTGACCCACTGACCTCAAAATCAATAGGGTTCATCTGCTGGTCATGACCAATACACCTACCAAGTATGAGGTCCCTGGGTCAAAGCGTTCTCAAGTTATTGATCGGAAACCGTTTTTCATGTAAAGGTCACACTGACCTTGACCTTTGACCCACTGACCTCAAAATCAATAGGGTTCATCTGCTGGTCATGACCAATAAGCCTACCTAGTATGAGGTCCCTGGGTCAAAGCGTTCTCAAGTTATTGATCGGAAACCGTTTTTCATGTTAAGGTCACACTGACCTTGACCTTTGACCCACTGACCTCAAAATCAATAGGGTTCATCTGCTGGTCATGACCAATACACCTACCAAGTATGAGGTTCCTGGGTCAAAGCGTTCTCAAGTTATTGATCGGAAACCGTTTTTCATGTAAAGGTCACACTGACCTTGACCTTTGACCCACTGACCTCAAAATCAATAGGGTTCATCTGCTGGTGATGACCAATACACATACCAAGTATGAGGTCCCTCGGTCAAAGCGTTCTCAAGTTATTGATCGGAAACCATTTGGTATTCCGACCGACCGACAGACAGACAGACAGACAGACAGACCGACCGACATGTGCAAAACAATATACCCCACTTTTTTCAAAAGGGGGCATAATAAATATGCATTTCTGCTGGCTTGAAGGGTGTGAATTGCATTTTAGGGTTTTGATTATCAAAATTGTACATATCTGCAATTATATGTCATAAAAAGGCTTACATATAATTTGTTGCAAATGAGCAGAATTAAATATATGATAAACAATCTGTAAACATCATATGTTTTAACTTTCGCAATTTTTGCATGTTTCTAACGAACAATTTAAAAAGTACTTTTTTGTACAAAATTGTTTTGGAAATTAACAATAATAACTTAATAGCAACGCTCAAATAGTTTAAAGACAGTCGATCACAATGCGCAACAACTTTATCCCTTGCCAAAGGATTTCGGGTGGTGGGGGTTGGGGGCTATTGTTTTGAAGTTGTCCGTCCGTCATTAATAGAACTGATTATGAAAAAAACAAATCAGTATTCCTTTTAATTTTTTGATAACCCTACAGAACTGTCTGGACATTCCCACTTCAATAATTAGGTTGAAACAGATGTAGATGAAATCCAGGCTTACATAGCTCTACAAATACTTATGGGATTATGTCAAAAAATGAAATTGAGGACTACTGGTCAGAATATAGACCAACACATCTGTTATTCTCAGATATCATGTCAAGGAACAGGTATGAACTCCTCACATAATTTTTCCTCTACTCCAACAATGTGGATGAAAGACCAGAACACAGCAGTCCGAAGTATGATACTTTGTGGAAAATCCGAAGTATGATACTTTGTGGAAAATCCGACCTCTCATGAACATTTATGAACCTTCATACTTGAGGCATTTTGACAAAGGAAGGAACTTTCGATAAGTGAAAGTATTGTAAAATTCAAAGGGAGAGATAGCTTAAGGCAGTACCTTCCAACCAAGTGACATAAGTGGGGCTCCCAACAGTATGCATTGAGTGAAAATCAAGACTGGTTATGCTTTGAAGTTCATAACATACACAGGAAAGGGATCCATTATGGTATAGCAAGCTTGGTGAAATAAGATCTGTCCAGTTTTATTGATTACAGCCACAGCCAATAAAGCTGCCAGAATGAAGCTTCAGTCTATATTTTCCATAAAAAGCTGTTTTGAAATTATAGATAATTCTGACCTAGAAAACATTAAGTTATTTGTAACTAAAGTGAAAAGTACAGTTTCTCTACCTGAAATATTTTTCTTCTTCATTCAAAAAGTTAAAGCTGAAAAATATACTTGTGAAAGGTACATTATCTTTTGTCAGTCAATAAAATCATGCAGTAAAATATTTACTATGTTCAGACTTCAGTTAGGTTAAGAAATTCACTGTGTAAAAATGTTCCATTCAAACACATCAGATGAAGTGAAAAAAACTGTTAAGAAAAATATGAATGACATAAATGGATCAATAAGAATTCTTGTTGCCACCACCAGTGTTGCAGGTATGGGAGTCAATTTTAAAGGAGTGAAACATGTTGTAAATTTTGGGCCTCCAGCCAACATGGACAGTCTCGTTCAACAATATGGAAGAGCCGGAAGAAACGGATCCTTTGCAACTGGATTTCTTATTAATAATGCTCAAAAGGAGTGTAAAAAAATTGATATGGACATGAAAAAAATACCTGATTGTAAAAAATGCAACATTTTTACAAACTTTATTGCTGGGTTATTTTAATAATCAAATCGTCCCATTAGAGCAAAAAGGTACCAACTAACATTTTGGTCAAAATTGACTTTTTGGCATTTTCTGAACCGTTTTTAATCAATCTTTAATATATATAAAAAATCTAGTTTGTACCTAGATGATTAAAAACGATATTGCATCGGGTACAAAGGTACCAAGTGAAAATCAAGCTTTAAGTTTCTGCAAAAAGGTACCATGTGCACAGTGTTTCAGGCAAAAAGGTACCATATGTCAAATGGTACCTTTTTGTTCCAACGCTTTTTGTAACTTTGCTATAGTTGTATGCAAAAAGGAACCAAGTGACACATGGCTCCTTTTTGCACTTACTATTTTGTAAACTTGAGTGGCATTTATACATACAAAACAGTTCATATGGTACCTTTAGGCACAGAGTTGAATACACAAACCAGATGCTGGTTTAATGATAAGGTGTCGGACAATGTCCATTGTATTGCAGATAAGAGGGTGTGTATACAATGAAATTGTGATAATCAAGCTTAAAACCTTGCATTTTATGAGAGCCTTCCTCGAAAGTAAGATGGAAATAGACTGAGAATACAATCATGGAAAATATGGAAAATGTGAGTACATATTTATAATATTTCATACACATAAGACTATTAAAATTCAAATAATATCAGTAATGAGTAATAATATTGCTAATACTAGCTTTTTATGAAATACATGATAAATAATATTGAATGGTATCAACTTTTGTATGTATATACATGTACTCGTAGGTATATAAATACTTAGGCGAAAAACGATGTCTGGCAAAATAGTATGCCAACTGCTTTAAATTTATTATAATATTATTCATCTACATTTCAGGACGAGGCCACGGTGTGGTCAGATGAAGAGTTCTACCATTCCATTGATATAGACACAAAAGGCGACGGAAACACCAGTACAGATTCTGAAAATGTTCCATTGTCAAAGCTTGCAAGACAAAGGAGACCAGTGAAGAGAAAGTTGATACATTCAAGTGACAGTGAGTCGGAGAAGGATGACAGCTTTGATGACGAAACATACAATCCATCAAAAGCAGATATAAACTCAAGTGATTCAGAACAAGATGTGATTCCTGAGTTAGGTAAAAGACGCTCTGCTAAAGTGAAAGGACAAAGAATGAAAGGTTGGAAAAAGAAGCCAACCCGGATAAAAACTAGAAAAGTGCCTAAATTAAAAGAAAGGGGTAAATCAGAGGTTGCAAAAAGACTAAGTGAAACACTTAAGCTTTTAAGACAACGAAGGAAACGACACTGTGGAAGTGACTTAGAAAGGGCCAAAGAGAAAAGCAAGAGAATGCAGTCTGTTAGAGATTTTGTACGGCGGTCACATCTTGCAAGGTTGGATGCAATGTTAGCCAGCAATGAACTAAAAAGAGTCGGTGTATATGGTGACGGCAATTGTATTTTTGCGGCAATGAAGAAAAGTGGACAAATCAATGACAGCATTGACAACATACGGACAGCGGTGTGTGACCTTATGACAGAACAGGTAGAAAAATATGCTCCTTTCTGTCGAAGTGACAATCCAGCCAATGTTCAACCATTTCTGGATAAAATAGAGGTGCTCAAGTCAAGTGGAACATGGAATATGGACATAGCAGACGTGATACCGATGGCTCTATCAAATAAGTTTACATGCAACATTCGGATATACTCAAGTTCAATATCTGCTCCAGTTATTGATATAAAACCCGACCAACCAGCAGAAAACCTTGTGAACTTAGCATACCTTTCTGTTCAAGGACATGAACACTATGACGCCATTGTTAATATTGGGACTGACGACGACGAAGTCATTGATTTATCAAGGAATGAAAGACAAGATGAACTGCAAGAACAAGCATCTTTTGACAAAAGTAAAGAGTCAAATCAGGACCCCGTCCAAACAACGCCACATAAGAGGGCATCGTACCAAAGCCCTCAAAAGAAACACTCCAGCCGAAAAAGGAAACGTGATCCAGGGTCTTGGAAAAAAAATATCAGAAAGGCAAAACGAAGTAGTGGCAAGGCGTATACGTCTGCAACAGGTCGAACTGTTGATGCAAAACAAGTTCAACCTCATACTTGTTCAAAATGTAAATTCAAGTGTGGACAAAACTTTACAGAAGAGCAGAGGCAGAGTATATTTACGTGTTATTATGGTTTGGGGAATTATGAGCGCCAGAGGCAGTTCATTTGTGAAATGGTGGAGAGAAAAGAGCCATCCAGAAAAGGCAAATGCAAGAAAAAAGTATCCCAAAAGTTCCACCTGGTGAATGAAGAAAAGAAAGTGCGTGTGTGCAGAGATTTCTTTTTGAAAACACTGGACATAGGGAGAAAGACTGTGGATTACTCTTTACAAAGAAAAACACATGGAACTTACGGTAGAAAAGATATGCGAGGGACAAGCTCTTCTGCAAACAAATTAGACCAAAGCCTTGTTGATTCTGTGAAGCGACACATAGAATCATTTCCCAAAATGGAGTCGCATTACGCAAGGAAACAATCTACAAAGGAATATCTTTCCCTCGAGTTAAATATAAAGAAAATGTGGCAGCTTTACAAAACAGAATGTGAGAAGAAAGACATTCCATATGTTACGCTATCAATGTACCGCACAATATTTTGTGAATGTTATAACCTTTCCTTCTACAAGCCCAAGAAAGACCAATGTTCTTTATGCACACTGTACATGCGAAAACGAGAAGCAGGATCACTGGATGAAACACTACAGAAACAATATGACGAGCATCAGATCAAGAAAGAACAAGCAAGGAAGGAAAAGGAAAGCGACAAACTAAGGTCAAAAACTGACAAAAGTGTATATGTAGCTACATTTGATTTACAGGCCGTTCTGTCAACTCCCTGTACTTTAGTAAGTGAGCTATACTATTCAAGGAAGTTGTGCTGTTACAACCTAACAATCTACTCACTCGGCGACAAGAACGTAGTTTGTCATGTGTGGGATGAAAGTCAGGCTAAAAGAGGTTCATGTGAAATTGCTACTTGTTTAATGAAGAACACACTGTCGGTTTGTAAAACAAGCACTGTAAAAGAAATTGTGTACTTTTCGGACTCTTGTGGCGGGCAAAACAGGAATCAGTATGTTACAGCGTCACTGTTGTACACTTTGTCACAAGCGCCGCAACTGGAAAGAATAAGCCACAAATTCCTTGTGTCTGGACATTCACAGATGGAGTGTGACAGTGTCCATTCTACCATTGAAGGAGCAAAGAAGATAACACCAGTGTACGTACCGTCTCAGTGGTGTACACTTATTTCAATGGCTAGAAAAACACAACCTTATATCACAGTGCCTTTGAAATATAACCATGTAGTTGATTTCAAGGACTTTGTTTCCAAACATTGTAAAAATCTCAAAACAACCACTGATGGTCAAAAAGTCAATTGGCTGCAGGTGAAATGGATACAAGTGAGAAGAGAAAGCCCCAAATCCGTCTTTGTGAACTATTCGTTTGACACAAGTGCATTTTTGGAGATTCAGGTTCAGAAAGCAACGAGGGTGAAAGGCAGAGACTCAAAATGGCCAGAAAATGAAAAAGACTTGAACTTCTGCTACAGTGAAAAGCTTCCAATATCAATTCTAAAAAAGAATGATTTGGTGAACTTGTGTAAGAAAGACATTATCCCGGAAGAATTTCACAGTTATTTCAGTTCCCTGCCAACTGACAGAAAACAGAAGGACTATGTACCATTGGATTCCGAGGAGGAGGACACGGATTAATTCTTAAACTCTGTAACAGTAGTCGAATGAACTCAAAATGAGAAAAGATGCTTATAGTTTACATTTAAGCAACAGGAATGTTTGATATTTGCTTATTATTATGCATAGTTTATTAATTTTCTTTTTAACGGTATTACAAATGGTACCTTTTTACTTTGTTTATGATAGATATTTCATTTATTAAGTCGTGCAAAAAGGTACCAAGTGATCAAATGGTACCTTTTTGCATTTTAAAATTCTAAAAAAGCTATCGTGCAAAAAGGGACCATGAACAAAATCAATAAAATATCAATAACTATTGGACATTTTGACTTCATTTTTTCTTAAAATCTAATTGGGTATACAACAAGTTTAACAAAGTATGTGTGATAATTTGATCATCAAAAGCTGATTTTATATGCAGGTTCAAACCTTTAAAGCCGTTTTTCTCAAAACTTGCAAAATGTCACTTGGTACCTTTTTGCTCTAATGGGACGAAATGTTCAGTGTGCCAATATAGTGCAAAAAGAAGCTTAAAAACATGGATTATCTTCAAATGTAGCAATACTTGTCTCCATAAACCTTTTCGTTGTGTTGTGTCCATTATCTGCACTCAGCCTTTTGGATATTGGATTTGGAATTCTATGAAAATGAGTTGGCTTGGGGTACCTTGTTTGTGTGAAAAACAACCCTCTACTTTTCAAGTAGCAATTGTTTCAATTTACAATATTTCTATTTTAACAGAAAACTGAACCTCCGACTGTCAGTGAAACAGTTGAGGTTGTTGGAGTTGACCTTGGTGAGGATGGGACTGTAAAGCTCCTGCTTGCTGATGACAGTCTGTTATCTGTCTCGGCGGAGTTCCAAACCTTACAGATGTTGAGACATGAAAACGCTGGAAGGGAGCGTTTCATTGAAAGTAGAGCTAAAGGGCTCGGAGGTAGTGACAATTGCTGAAGTGTAGTCAAACTAGTCACTACTGTTGTTTTTTTAAATTGTGGATCGCATTTAACAGATTTAATTATATGGTACAGATATTTTTTCTGGCATTTGTTTCTTGATTTTGTATATAATTAAAAGCGCTAAGTGCTGACCAAGGGCAATGAAATATGGCCGTTTTGACTTGTAATAAATAATAGTGTGGTGTTTAAACCTTTAATTCCACTTCCATTTTCCCGTTTTTCCAACTTCGAAAAGCAGTTTGCTAAGATTACATAATTAAATCCAGAGCATCTACCTTAAATATTTGAAAAAAATAAGGTGTGTTGTTCTCAAATGAAAGATAGATGTTTCATTGACTGGTTTATATTTGCTTTGCTGTATTGTATTCAGTTTAGCTTAGTAATTTCATTTTGTTGTGATAGGTCCGTTTCCCCTGTTTCTGTGTATCGATCTTTCGTTACTAGTTTTTGGCCGTCAAATGTTTACTATGTTACTTGCACATTTTCTAATCATGACCCCATGTTGCCTACCCCTTAACAAGAAAGTCAGAGTGAATGAATGTCAGAAACAGCTCATGTTTTTATTTGTAATTGTTTATTCTATATAAAGAACAGCTGTTATAAATCAATGATATCAAATTGAAATTGGAACCACTGGAACCAGTCTGTTACTAATACTAATATGTTACTTTGTATAGATATATTTTTATTGCATGATTTTTTCAATATTTGTAATCATATTCTATTATTATTCTTTTGCTAACTTCAGGACATCTTCGTATAAACTTCATATTGAACATTGACATTAATTTTGTGTGTACAACTTACAATGAATAAATCTAACTATCGAAACCCAGCTAGTGCTTATCAATGCAATACCAGCAAGATTATATGTATGTAATGTGTATAATGCACCCGTCAATTGTAACCACGCCCCCCCCCCCGGTCCGGGAAATAGCGGGGACTTTGACTTTCGGTCCAGGCAAGCCCGTGCAAAGTCCCCGCCTTGCAGGGACGTACTGCTTGTGAAACCCCCGCCAAATACACACGCACCCAAAGGACTCTAGGTAAGGCCCATTCCCCGCTATATTTGGTTGAAGACAAAACCGATGCATTCAGCTGGCACTGCTGGGCCACCTGGAAGTTGTTACAATTGACTGGTGCATAACATCTCATGTGAATAGCTAGTACAGCTAATTTGAGTTGTAATTGCCAAAGCTGTAGTTTTTGTATGACAACGCTGACAGCTAAATAACATTTATGGTACATAAAAGTATTTATGTAGCTTGCTAGGCCATTTCATTATTGGTTTGGCAATTTTACCGTTTCGTGGTACCGACAAGCATTTATGTGCGTCGAGGTCTTACTGCCAGACTTCGCCTGGCTTGATGACCAATTAGCTGGTAGGATGGATACCACGTGAAGTTAACAAACCAATGATTCTCTATCGCCATTATCCTTTGTCTTCAGCGAAAATGCTTTGCGTGAAACGCTAAAAAATCAATTTTCGTATATACGTGCTCAGTGTTCTGCCAAGGACGCGCCCTTGCGCCATTGGCGCAGAAAAAATCGGGATGGCGCAAAGAAATACCTGTAGATGGGCCGATCGGCGCGCCTGTTCTTTGAAAAGCCGTTTTGACTTAATCAAATTTTCGAAAAGCCGTGACTTAATCGATATCTTTTTCAGAAGTTTTACAGCACAGCGTTCATTCGATAAAACAACGATTTTCATTGGTCCGATACGTTAACTATCCAATCGCGAGGGGTAGTGTATTTGTTTTACTAAATTGTAAATTATTGTGGTTTCTTCTGAAGAAACATTATAAAGATACATTCCTAAACCTTCTGACCCTTGCTGAACTAGCTCTGTCTGCACCAGTACACACAGAAGACTGTGAAAGGGGTTTAAGTGCCCAAAACTTAGTAAAAACCTCACAGAGGAATAGGCTATCACCAGAGGTTGTGGATGCTTGCTTGTCATAAAATTAGAGGGGGAGATATTTTAACAAATTCAATTTCAATGAGGCCTTGGTGCATTGGAGGAATGCAAAACAGAGGAAAATGTTCCTGGGTGCGGAGGGTTATAAAGCATAACAACACATTGACATGTGAAACTGATTATTCACATATAACATTGTGTCTCATTTGTGGTTCTGTCCAATATTTGAGAATACTGATGTCATGTGGATGTTACACCATGTATATAATGGGTAAATAAAACACTTTCATTTACAAGTTTTCATTTTTCCCCTGGCAAAAGTCATGGCCCTTCACTTTTGAAAATGGCCCCTAATTTTCATGACTGCTGGGCCATAATTCGGCCCCATCTTTTTCAATCCTTGGCAGAACACTGCGTGCTTAATTCTGTGTATATCGTGTAAATTTTTATACGAAAGAAGGACTTATTAAATTCTTTCATTGTTTCTATTAAATTTGTGTGTGAGTACGTACAACTTTATTGTTAAAATTGATGTAAAAGTGCAAAATCCTCGGAGATCATCGTGTATTGATCACGCACTCATCTTTCGGCCGGGAAATAAAGATGGCAGAAAAGGAAGATACAAATTTTTGGACATTCATATGTTTATCGCCTAAAACGATTTATACTATGCATCAAGGGTACAGTTTGAATTTCAATCTACAAGATTCGTCGCATATCCATTACACAGGATACCCAGGTGCTACAGTATCGGATTTGTTTAGCAGACTGCAGGATATTCGTGATTTTAAACCAGACATTGTGGTTTTATTGGTAGGAACGACGACCTATATCACCCTTCGATCTCTCCTGACGACGTCGCCACTAACATTATGCAGGCTCTGCATTTTGAGTGTCAAGTGAACAACATTATCTATTGTGCGACCCTCCACAGAACTGACTCATTGATTCCAACTTGTTATCCTGTGGATTTAGAGTGGTTCAACCACCGTGTAGACAAGTCCAACATCATCGTTTCCCGGCACTGTTTTAAAGCCAGCCACCTCCGGTTTTGGCGGCCAAAAGGTTTTTGGAGTGACGTGGCCAAGAGGGGGCGCTTTCTCCGATATGGTGTTCATCTCGCTGATGACGGGCACAGAAAATTATACAACAATATTCGTGCTGCTATTGTGGCTGAAAAGAATGCACAGTGATGCAACACAATTCAGTTAAGTTGCTCTTGTAGGGGGAACCCAATTTGCCCATATTGTTTTTGTTTGTTCATACCTTGCCCATTATGGATACCAATACAGGTATATTGTAAGATTACAGTTTATAAGCTGGTTATCTGTTATTACGCAATCCAGCGGTATCTTTGTGACTTACCTGGTTTTCCGATTCTTAATTGGAAATATTAATGGCCAGATATTCAGTTAACATTTTACCTGATATCTTGTTTATTTTCCGTGTTCAGGTGGAATACGATATATAGTACATCCTCTGCGTATTCGCAGATATTTATTGTTCCCCTGTCTCAGGGTGATATGGATATTGGCACAGTGTCACTGCAAGTTACTTTCCCACGTGATAGTGGTGATATCATTTTCCGTGTTTCACAGTGATTAAATGTCCACATCATGGTGGCTATGTATTTCATAAACCAAAATTTCCCGTGTTTCACAGAGTTCCCTTCCTATGTTTTTAGAGCATTATGCCCTTTTCCCGTGTTGTCACAGTGATTTTCCACGTTTAGGTGGCTATCTCTTCCTGTGGTTTCACATTGATGTTTTTTTTTCCCACATCTGTGGTGATGTCAGCCTGTGTTCTCACAGAGGCTTAATTGCGCGGGCGCATCGGCGCCCGGCGCATATATTGATTGTTTTAGAAGTGTCCCTGGTGCAATGGGCTTGCGCATGCGGCGTTTTCATTTTTTTGATCGCGCATGCGCCGTTTCTTACCGTCCGCTCTCGGATAATTCCGAAGCAGTTCGCCATTAGACTGGTTCCTGTTCGATTTTGCAATAGAAGATTGGTAATCTTCTAATATGTGAAGCTTTGAAAATATAAGGCAAATTAAAACCAGACATTTTTTTAAATAACTCTTTAGAGAAAAAATATCATAAATGCACAGTTGTTGAGAAAACTTCTCTTTTTTATTTAAATATTTTTACATAAAAGAATAAACCACGATTGCGCAGAATGTATCTTACAATAATCTTAGAAAATCGGTGAACCAGTCTATTATCTGATTACTCGGTTATGACACGTACGGGTCAGATGCAAGCGTCCAGTAGACTAGGGATATCGAGGTCAACACGCTGGCGGTTGGGGAAAGGTATTTTCATTTTCTTTTTATGTACATTTGTAATGAACTGAAAAACTATTGTTATTTCATATTTATCATTTTAAAAGCAGGTTTCGTGTCTTTCCATTTAAACAGTAGCACGTTTTTTTTGCGGTATTCCTACTTTCATTTTGGACAACATTTGAAGGCTTTTCCAAATTGCGTCATTAAAACCAGGAATGATAGCCGTCCAATGAAAACGATTCTTGCATTTCAGACATAGGCGAGTGTGCTGTCAAGGTCAAAATTGCGAGAGGGTGATTCGAAGTGAAATACCGCAACAAAAACGTTTGATTTGGACATTAACGCGTCTAACTGAATGAGTCACAATGGTAGGGATGCTATTTCAAGCCCTTCTTAGTAATGCATGCGCAAAGTTTGCATGTCAGTCTGTATGTAACGAGTTTATGGTGATTTGTTCGTAGTCATTAAATTTTTGCATCGTTTTCATTATGCACCAGTTATTATTTTAGACTAATGCATCAGTCAATTGAAACCACGCCCCCCACCCCCCGGTCAGGGGAATAGCGAGGACCCTGACCATAGGTCCAGCCAACCTTGGCTAAAATCCCGTCCTGCGAGGATGAACAGATGGTTTAATCTCGCCAAATACCCCCGCACCCCAGGGGCCCTAGGTAAGGCCCATTCCCTGCTATATTTAAAGCGAAGACATAACCATCCCATTCACCTGGCAATGCAGGGCCACCTGAAAGTTAAAAACATGGTCCATTTCCCCGGCTATCCCCGGACCTTGGGGGTGGTGGTTACAATTGACTGGTGCATTAGTTTAAAATAATAAACATGTTTTACGGGAGTCTGTCTCAATAAAATGTATATTTATATTTATCATCCTACATTCCAATTTCTACCACAAGAGTTGTAAATATTGAACAGATAGGGCTTCATTTTCAAGATGAAAACTGCAAAAAATGGCCACCAACAATAATGGGCCAGGACTGAGGAGTTCCAAGAAATGAGTATTCTTCAGCCTACAAATATCAGTGCTGCCCCGCTGCCCAAAACCAGGTTTGTTCTCTTTCTTAGTTTCCTGTTTACTTTATGGTTTCAGAACAATAGCCAGCATTCATATTAAAAATGAAATCCCAAACCTTCTGCATTTTGTGATGTTATGTAACACAACTAAAGCTAGGCAAATCTTTTGCTAAGTTTTTAACTGCAACTTTAAATAACATTGCTTTTGGTATTAACATTCAACCTTTAATAAAACAAAAACATATGGATGTTTCAATGCATTTCAATAAATAATTGAATGTATTTACAATTATTCACAATTTCATATAAAGTTTTAAAAAAATTAACTCTACAAGCTTACATTATTTCACAATATAATCTTTTTTTAGACATCATTTTGATATTTATTTCGCACAAAATACATGACCTATAAACAAGCCTTCCTAAAAATTAATAACATTTTTTCACTTTTTCTAACAAAATTGCTTAACTCAATAGCTGAATAAAGTAATGAAATCATTACTTGTATATAAATACTTAATCTTAATTATTATTCTGCAATCCATGCATCAATGTTTGATTTGTATAACCTGATTCAGAATTGACATCAAATTGCAAATTACCTGTCAATTCACATTTCGAATAAAGCTTATGAAATCAACCTTGAAACCTAACAAATTCACCTCAGTTTAATGTTTAGAGTTATTTTATTTCTCATGTTTCATGTTATCAGGTCTTCAGTGCTACATTCACTTATCATGATATCATAACAAACTCCTTTCATATCTTTTTAGAGCAACAAGCAACTTGTGGCAACAAGTAAATGGACCTTGACAAATGTCCTCTATGTTAAAGCCAGTCCCTACACAAGTGGCCTACTTTTGCACAGCTGAGGTTGTTATCAAACGCAGCAGTAGGTATGAAATGCGGAAACTGTTCCAACTTGATCTTCAACAGTTGAGTTACTCCTCATCACAATACCTGAACTGAAAACAATCGGTGACGATCCTGCACTTCACTTCTACCTCACAGTGCTTTTCCCTATAAACACTAGAGGAAAGTTTGAAAATGAAAAACTTGTCATTGCAAGTGTGAAAGGACCAAATTTATTCTTAACGAAACAACCTGCCTCAATGCTTTAGCTGACACTACATCAAGTCAACACAAGGCAATTTGTTTTTCTCGCAACCTGAGCGGTATGTTGAATCTGATCAAAATTGTACACAACCACTGGTCAAGAATATAGAAATACAAGTTGTATGATCAGTAACCTAAAATATTCTTGAATATTTGAACATAATAAAAGAGTATTTGTTAAAGTTATACATATTGTGTGTAGTGTAGGTAAGATCAATGTCAAGGTTATTTTGGCTAAAAAAGAAAAGAAAAATGAGTCTTGATTCATAACATCGATGAAATAGCAAGCCTTAAGTATTTTCGATAAAGTGATACATATATTTTGTGGTGATGTCATAACCTTGTTTCACTGTCTTTGAAGAAAAAACACATGTTATAAATATATTATCACATTTGTGTTTTTTTAGCTCGACTATCTTAAGAATAAGGTGGGCTATACTATTCGCTCTGGTGTCGGTGTCTGGTTCAAGTTTTAGGGCAAGTTGGGATTTTCACTTATAAGTCCAATACCCTTCATTCAATTGACTTAATACCTCACACAGTTGTTCAGGGCCATCATATAATGGGAATAGATAACTCCTTTATACAAGTTATGGCCCCTGATTGACTATCAAACTTAGGTTAAAGTTTTAGGGCAGGTTGGGATATTTATTAATAACTTCTCTACCATTCGTTCATTTAACTTAATACTTGACACATTTGTTCAGGACCATCACACAATGAGGTTACATAACTCTGTATTATCCTTAATACAAGTTATAGCCCCTGATTGACTTAGGTTAAAGGTTTAGGGCAGGTTAAAGTTATAGAACAAGTTGGGATTTTCACTAATAAGTCCAATACCCTTCATTCAATTGACTTAATACTTTACACAGTTGTTCAGTGCCATCACATAATTAGGTAAGATAACTCCATATCATATTTTATACACATAATGGCCCCTGATTGACAATGGAACTTAGGTTAAAATTTTAGAGCAGGTTGATATATTTATTGATAACTTCTATACCCTTCATTCATATAATCCTTAATACAAGTTATGGCCCCTGATTGACTTAGGTTAAAGTTTTGGGGCAAGTTAAAGTTTTAGGGCAAGTTGGGATTTTAATTAAAAAACTTCTATAAATTCATTCAATGCACTTAATACTTCTCAGAATTATTGACGACCATCTTACACTAAGGAACATAACTTCATGTTAGCCCTAAATACAAATTATTGCCCTTGAATGTTTTTTTTTTCTTTTTAACTCTTCTTTTAATTTCTTTTGAAAGGCACATTTTTTCTTAAAAAAGTATGCCTGTTTCAACTTCTCAACTTGCCCTGCTTTTTTTTGCATGACCCTTAACCATTCTATTGTGTGTTGTTGTTTTTCATTTTCGTGATTTATGACTTTTCAAACTTTAAAAAATAATGGCCTTTTGACTATCAACCATATCAGCAATGCTTATACTGATAATATAAAACTCCAGGCATATCATTTATAGTTTTGGTTTTGACAACTTTCAACTTTTAAGTTAGTAAATCATTTAACAAATATACCTATTTTCAACCCAATTCATTTCAACATAACAACTGAAACTGAGTCTTTTTAAGCCCACCCCCATGTAAAAGATATTTATTACCCTATAAATAGTTTCATTCAAATACTGTGCATTTGCATACTAGGTACCGTAAATGACTGGTTATAAGACGATAGGGGGTATTAGACGCAGGGAAAAAAATATGTGCTAAATCGGGGAAAAAAACTTTTAATTTATGTTTTGGGTTAAAAGACGCATAGAAAAAATGTCAAATTGTCTGGCATTTTCGGCCACCATGTTTGTTGACAGTGACAAAAAAAATTTTTTTCGTGAAAATGGCGATGGTTATCTTTAAAACCATACAATGATAACACAAAGCAAAATTGGTTTCATTTTTATTCGTTTCATGTGATATAAAACATAACAGATTATTTAAAATAAATACATTCAATCAGCACATATTGCACAAAGAAACACACAAATTGTCATTCACTAATCCTTAAATCGCTTTCCTCAAAGCCCTCAAATTCCTCGTCATCGTCGTCACTCTCGAAGAAACGCTCCATTTCATCTTCCGTCATGTCTTTGGTCGTCTTGTCCGTGTAGTAACCGCATCCATCATCGTCTTCTTCTTCGTCGGCTGCCTCATCTGTCTGTTTGTGCCCTGGGTTTTTGACAAACTCCTCCCATATGGTGTCATCTTCGGTCCCGTCCATAGCGTTTGATATGGAGCACTTCTTCAACGCATAAACAATGATCTTTGGATCTAGCTCTTTCCATGCGTCTACGATCCAAGCGCAGATTTGATCAAGTTCTGGCTTCCTTCTTCGCCCAGTCTTTGTGTAGGAGTGCGTCTCACCGGCCATCCAATTATTCCATTTATTTCTCAGTGCCACTTTCATCGGTTTGTTAATGGAGACGTCTAGAGGCTGTAGAATGGATGTCATCCCTCCGGGAATGACAGCTGGAGTTGTTTTTGATTCTTTCATCAACTCTTTCATTCCGGGGGTTGTGTGAGCCCTGAAAGCATCCAGGACGAGTAGAGAGCGATGCAGGTCTGCTCCTGGTCGTTCGTTCCACACGTTTTTAACCCAGTCGTAGCAAAGAGCCTGGTCCATCCAGCCCTTTTCCTGCACACAAACGTGGATCCCTGCTGGCCATTCGATATTCTTCGGCATAGTTTTTCTCTTAAATATAACGTATGGCGGGAGCTTGCCTCCGTCAGCTGTACAAGCCAACATCACGGTGAATCTGTTTTTCTCGTTTCCTGTTGTATGTATGGTTACAGACTTAGAACCAAGAGCATTCAACGTTGTTGACGCAGGCATGTCGAATGTCAGTGGAGTCTGGTCAGCATTGCCTATTTGGCTAAGTGGGAAGTTGGTGGCTTTTCTTTGGCGGATAATAAATCGCTGAAAGTCTGTGATTTTTGTCTCAAAATCATCTGGTAGCTTCTGGCTGATGTGAGTACGTCTTCGGATGGACAGCTGTTGACGTTTCATGAAGGCACAGACCCATGTTGTTGATGCCTTGAAGGTTGATTGAACTTGATGTGTCTTCGCCAACTTCATAGCCTCGAGATGGATATCAATCGTTGATACGGCAACACCCCCCTCTCTTCGCTCTTTGACGTATTGTAGAATAGCCGTCTCAATAGCGGGATAGAGCGCCCCCATGCCCCGGTTGGCTTTTCTCGTTTTCGTCATGGCCATTAATTCGTGCTTCTGTTTTCGCCATTTGCGTACGTTGACCTCATTCATCGTGTACTGGCGACCCGCTGCACGATTGCCGTGCTCTTCAGCATAGCTGATAACAGCTAGCTTTTCTCGTGCTGTGTACGATGTACGCACTTTCCCCATGATGGCACTAAAAAGTACCTAGTGTGACAATTTGTTGTTGGATGGCACTAAAAAGTACCTTTTATGACAATTTGTAAGATTCTTTCTGACAGTATATCGTAAACAAAATACGTCAAGAATGATAAGTTAAGTTTTGCAAAGACCTTATATTGTACGAGTTTGTTCTCAAAATGTCAACACCTACAGAAAAGAATAAAGAACGTGACAAAGTGCGAATAAACAAGACCATTATCGCAACAGTTTGTAGTATTGGTATGTTAACAGGTTAAAGGCAGTCGAGTTTTTCACACCTTATCGTACAACTGACAAAAAATATTTTGACAGTGCCCAACTTTGCTTTCTTATATGCAAGTTTAATTATTGTTCAATTCAATTTATTATTCAAAATTAAATTGAATAACTTTAATCGAAAAACATTTAATCCAAAAATATTTTTGTTAAAATTATAAACGTCTTACGATATACCGTATACCGATCTTTAACTTGCCGTTTTAACCCGTATATAATCGATCAATATGACGCGAGTAACTTCCCTTTCTACATAAATGTAAACAAACTCTCAGCTTAAAAATCGACTTCAGAAAAATACTTTGAAAAATTGTTACGGGGTATTATACGCAGGCATTTTTTTGCATCGAAATCTGAGGAAAAAAAGGGCGTCTAATACCCAGTCATTTACGGTACATATTACTAGGTTTTCATGCATTTTCATTTATATTCTTTTCTTTCATACCTGTTCCATTACATTGCTTATGAAATAGTGGCAGCATGTATTTTAGTATTGTATTAATTTGTCTGTGTGCATTCTTATTCCAAGTATTGGTCATAATGTATATGTCGCACTTACACCAAATTATAACAAATATTCTTTCTATTGTTTATTACATTTCAGTACAACTCTGCCATTCCCAGCATACATACTAACTCTGTATATTTTGTTATCATGCTTATTACTCTTTGTTGTATACAAAATGTATATAAAATGTCATATTGCTCATGTTCTTTCTTGTTTGTACATATGTTCATATTTCAGTAATATTCAATGCAGTATTTATTCTTATATTTCAATGTCATATTTTAAGTGTCAGTATATGCTAAACTTGTTTCCTTTGTTCAAAACATTCTGCATGCCTATAAATCATCTACGCCACAGAACAAGGAAAATTACATTAATAATGATGATCAGACTTCTTTCTTTCAGCTCATGTATAACCAACTTCTTTTAGTTTATGTTAAATGTATTTTTTTTAATTGTGTTAAAATCTGTTACATAAGCAAACAGTTTTATGTGTTTTTCAGTTAGAAACAATAGCTTTGTAACACTTAATTATAACGGTCAACTTGTTTCGCGGATTATTAGCCAAAAGTAAACATTGTTTTAAGCACATGTCCTTAATTAGTTTTTTGGATAAACCTTTGGTGCTACTCCTGTTTAAAGTCAACATTTCACCAAAGTACTTCAAATTCTCAACGTTTCGAACTTTGCCCAGAACTTACCAAATCATGTTGGCATATTTAACATTTCAGCTATCATATCAGCCACTCCAAAAGAAAACCACCACTGTGGCCATGTTGTATTTTATAAATGTGTGTATATTGATACAGTTCATGAATAAAGTTATTTGATACAATTATGGTTTCTGTCATAAATATACCATCAGTTGTACAATTGTTATTGTTTTTTCATTTCAGAAACAACAGCCCAATTCTGTCATCTTTTAATCAACTTTATTTTACATCTACAATCAATGTTAGTCCTTACTTTATTTACTTCGTTCTGACCCTACATAAAGACTTGCATAACCAATAGTTGGCCCGCGCTAACATCCAATTGCTGCATCTTGCAGCAACTTATGTACTTGTTTGCCCTTATTGTCTGGGCATTCCATGTATCCGGGGTGTTATTCATTTCCCGGTATTCAGTGTGAATTGCTTCCACTGATTTTATGTTATACCAAATTTCTACAATTTTCACTTCAGGAGATGAAGCGGTCATCAAGGACCAGGCCTCCCGCCAAGAAGAAGGCCCGGTCAGGCCAGCCTTGGATGTTGGCAACCCCCCACACTCTGCCCAACCCGGAAGAACATGAGCATCCCACACCTCTGACAACGGGATCACTGGCCCCTCTAAACCAGTCTCCGGCACCGGTCACCCGGACAACACCTGCGATCCCCGAACTGGTGCAGATGCCACCCAATGGTGTTCAACCACAGTCCTCCACATCTAACGTCATCTCCAGCGATGACGATTCTGACGAGGATCCAATGGATGGAGCAGTGGCAGCCCACCTTAACAGTCTTCTGCCCCAGGGTAACTTGCAACCCCCCAGCTCTCCGATCATTTCCCAAATTAAACCGTCTAACGCCAACCAAATCTGGCGAAATAAATATGTTGACTTCGCGCTCTTACTCCCATCTGCGCAACATTCTTACAAAATTACATACAGATGGACAAGAACGCCCAGCTATGCATAATTCCCACGAACCAGGCCAAAAAGATTCTATCTATTGAACAGTGGACGACTGCATTCATCCGGTTTGCAGCTGTCTATCTTATGCAATACCCTTCCGAAGGCCCAAACCTTATGAAATATGGGAAAATTGTCAGGGATTTAGCTGCCAAACGTCCTGGTTCCTTTCTCCAGTATGTTCTTCTACTTATTGCAAAAACAAGGACACTAAAAACATTTTCAAAACCTGACTACTACCCAAACCCTGAAGATCATAATATCAGTAACCTCCTTTAAAAAAACAAATCTAATTGGTACTGTAATTGATCATTCTGAAATAGCTTAAAATGAGTTTTCAGACTTGTACCTGGTTTCAAAAAGCAAACTTAAACATTTATATCTGTTTAGATAAACATTTATCACGTAAGGTTTTTCCAGCCAAATTTCATAGATGCTTTCTGCCAAGGCCTATGGACCCACAACTAGAGACACAGGATGTCAAACTGAGGATGTCATGGCCACAGAGACTTCAACTTCTACTGTATATCAACAGATCATGAATACTTTTCAAAAGCAAGACTTGCATCAAGCAAAGTTGAAAGACTGGAAATTGCAATATGTCAGCAAAAGGCAGAAATAGAGGAAATGAGCCATGACATTCAAGAACTTAGTGAAATATTAACTGATTATGAGTCACACTCATATACACTCAGGTTTTCACATTAATTATTGATTAATTCAATGCCTTTTACATTTTTCGTAGAAAAGAAGTGTAAAGGTCTGAAATATTGGAGAGGTCAAAGTGGTAATAAAGAAGCGCACACATCTAGCACAAATAAGTTTGGACAATATCGTGCCATATCCCATAAGGAAGAGCTTTTTCTGGCCCTTTTTTGTTAGAAACATCTCTGAGCGTTTTAGAATTTCATAGGGTCACTTCAGTAAAATATTTACAACTTGGATAAACTTTCTGTAACATGAACTTACTTCACTGTTCCCTAATTTCCATTGGCCAAAGGAAAATTTGCAAAAATATCCCATTAGAATTTAGTCAGTATCCAACTAAAAGAATCATAATTGATTTCACCAAAATCTTTATAATTGAAGATTCATCAACAATGCCAACACAGTCACAGACGTGGTCAAGCTTGAACACAATAACAATTGAAAGTTCATTGTTGGAATAAGTCCCAATGGAACTTTAACCTACATATCCGGATTGTGGGGTGGAAAGGTCTCTGATAAGGAAATCACAAAGAAATGTGGCTTTTTAGATTTAATGGAACCAGGTGATAACATCATGGCCGATTGTGGTTTTGACATTAGGGACATTTTACCAGTGGGGAGACACTGAACATCCAACCATTTTTGCAGGGCAGGAGTCAGCTCTCAGCTAAGGAAGTCAATGACACCATGGACATGTCTTCTGTTAGGATTCATGTTGAAGGACAAATTGGAAGCATGAAAAACTATCACATCTAAGTTGGTGTAATCCCACTGAGTTTGGCTCACAGTGCTGAGCTTATTGATAAGATGGTAGCAGGTACCTGACCAACTTTTTACCCCCATTGTTGCCACCGGGACAGCAGGAAAGTCAAGGAATAAACTAAGACATAGATCATTCAATCATTGACCATGTACCTGTATACTGTTACTGTTTACAATGTATGTCATTATATATTGCTGTCATAGACATTTTAAGTGTTTTTAATAATTTCTAAATTATTATTCTCATGTAAATAATAATGAATAGTTAATGGTTTTCATTTTGTTAAATTTAGTTGAATGTATTAAAGTATTAAGAATTTGATAAACATCATTTTGAACGTACATGTATATCACAGAGGTTACATAGAGGATATGATATTTTTTGTTAATTGTGTTTTAATCTAAATATTAAAATTTACATGTATCTGTTAGTCTGTATCATGAATATGCATGTAAAAGTACTTGAATATTACAGAATAAACTTTTCATGACTGATAGTGTAAATACATTTGAATGATATATCATTTACGTAAACTTATTTATTAATGTAGATAGGTAAACTTCACCCCAGCAGTCCGTTTTGTTTTGCCACTTGTGCTGTCCACCTAATTGTCATTTGTTTAGTCCATGTAATCTTCATGTATATACAATGTTCTGTATGGGGGTGATGTCTTAAACAGGTTTTATATATTTAATTCACAATTTCATTGGTTGATATTTATATCTTCACCGCACCAGACAAACTTTTAATTTTCCTCTAACCATTCATTACCTGAACATCAAACTGCGAAGTCTGACGGCATTTTCATTATCAATTTAAGTAACACTCAATTTATCATATACCTGTTTTAAATTTTAAGTAAATTATATTGTCTCATATCCTGGTGAGTTGTTTTATGTCATTACATAGTTTAGGATTAGTAATAATATCTAAATATTTAAACACATTTGTATTTCTTTTTGTTGTGTTCCATTACATGGGCATGATTATATCATACACTGTATTATGTCTTTTGTCTTGTGTTGTATTTAAATATATGCTATGTTTATAGGTTTTAACCACAATATAAACTGAAGAACCCCCGGAAGTGTTGAAATATATCTACCTTCTACATTAATTTGTTGAACATGTTATAAATTTCTTCATCTTATTTTTTTGTTTATTTGTTTTAGTATAGTTTGTTTTAGTGTTGTTTTCATGGACAAAGGTACAGCATTTCAAAAGCCTTGGTGTTCTTGATGTAATGCGATAATACACTATAATGTATATTAAATACTGGGTTATGAGATAAACACACTTTAAAATGCAGATAAAAATACAGAAGTCAGCTACCAGCCATGACTGGAAGGACCGAATTCTGGATGCACTGTTTACTGAGACCATCACAAAGTTAAACCTGTTCAGAGGATTACTGCCTGTCTTCCAGGTATTGAGGAGATCTAGTCCTTTCAATATTAAAAGTGTATGCAAACAATGTTGTTAGGATTACAACACTTTCAAAGTCTTTCAAGTAACAAAGCTTTCTCTGTAATTAGCTATGATCGATTACAAAAATATATGAGCTGTATGTACATTTAAGACCCACATAACAAAAATGTATGTACTGTTTAGCCTTATTGCCAAAAATATATGATCTTTGTTTGAACAAAAACTATTTCTAATGGAAACTATACAAATATTTTCAGGGATATGTGAAACAGTTCCAGACAGAGAGTCCACTGATTCACAGTGTGCATGATGGTATGATGTGTATTACCAAGGAAATGCTGAGTATGTTCATCAAGTCAGAACACATACCAGAAAAGTGACTGCCATTGTCACACTAGATGTCAATGACCGCAATATACAGAAATCAGACGAAGACCTGTCAGTGGGAAGGTATGCCCATGTTGATCTTAACAAAGCCAGGATGAATAAGGCCAATCAGTACTGGGTTTCAGACCTGTATAACATTATGCGATCTGAATTTGTTACGGCAGCAAAAAAATGCTGCAGCTGCCATTAAAAAAACAAACACCTGAGGCAGTTGTCTGTGCTGGATCCAGCCCTGTCAGATGAAAATCTGAAAACAGCATGCTTCAAAGCTCTGGCTCGGGAACTGCCTCATGTGATCCGGAATCAGTTGAAGGTGAACTTGCTTTGGAACTAAATAGTTTTTCTGTTGACAATAATGTCAAAGGTTTGGCCGAAGCATTTGAGGCAGAACAGAGAGTAGATGTTCAGTTTTGGACCAGAGTATCAAATTTGAAAACTTTTGACCAACAATTGACAAAGCTACTTACATCCCTGCTTACAATCTACAGTGGTGAGGTGACAGATAGGTTGCGGGTAAAGCCAAAATCTTTGACATTCAATACTGATGGAGTGCCATTGTATAATAGTTAATCTATCAGCCTGTGGCCAGTCTTTTTTGTGATCAATTACTTGCCACCTTCACTGCTGCTACCCAGAATATTATATTATGGGAACTGTGGTAGGGTACTGGAAAACAAGTATTCAGAACATACCTGAAGCCAATGGTTGACGAGCTGAACTTAATCTAACATGGCCTGTATTGTTCATTAGGGAAATATACCCAAAGTTGACAACTGGTACAATGGACCTTCAGACTAAGGCTTATGTCATGGAAATGACTCAACACAATGGATCATACGGGTGTTTGACATGTGAGTAGACAGGCCAGTCATGTCAGCAGGGCAAAGGACATTCAAGAGGATATTCCTATTGTGAAGAAGCCCAACTGTTACAAACCACTCAGTCCATTGTAAACAATGCAACTACAGCATTGGCCTCCAAGGAAAAGTTTGTGCAAGGAATAAGAAGTGCTTCCAGATCACTCGACCTGGAGTCTTTTCACCCAGCTGAATGTTTAGTGCCCAATTATATGCATGGTGTTCACTAGCGAATCCAGGGGGGGCGCACCCGGCGCACGCCCCCCCTAAAATTCCCGGAGCTTACATGTTCTTTGGTATGGAAACAATAAAATATACTATATTTTCCTATTTTTTCTTCGCTCGCTTCGCTCGCGTATCTTTATACAACATTGCCTTTTGAGATGTACTCGTACACAACACAGAGTGCACGCAATTTAAACGTTCCCGCCTTCCCTTACTGTAATAATTCGGCACTATATAACATGATCATGTTGATGCGCCGTAAAACCCATACAAACAAACACATCAGTCAATTAATTTCCTTTGGGTACATTTATACGACAAGAAATATGGCTGCGCCGTCAAGTCCCAAACGCCCCAAGAAACAGAAGAGTTTGCACAGTTTCTTTAGCAACAAAGAAAAAGAAAGAAGGTAAGCAATTTTAAATTGGTTGATCTAGGCAAATATGACTTGTTCATTGTTCCACCATGCATGTAGATATGATGCAATTGGAGCATATGTTTGTCGTTTAAATATCACGGATTTCTTCAAGCGCCGTGGATATTTGCCACGAATCAGAGAGATAAATACTGAACGTACGATAACGACATTGATCGCCGTGGAAAGGTATCAAAATTCCCCTTCGAATGCACTATATTTCGACAAAATCGGTTGAATAATAAAATACTTACGGCTATTTTTCTGTGTTTTGTTTACACTTTCTTCCTCCAATTATTAGCGTAAAATGACGTCACGAGTCACGTGGTATGGCCACACTGTTGGTTGAAGTATGTAATGACAACTCTAAACTAATAGAAACCTCGTTATGATATTAGAACTATAGGTATGCCCCTGGATCTGCTAGTGCAACCTTTAGAGTGATTAAAAGTTACGCCCCCCCTAACCCAAAATCCTGGATCCGCCCCTGGTGTTTTGCTGGGAACAACAAAAAAAATTACTCTGCATGTGCTTCAACAGGGGACACAAAGAACCTTACAGTATTAGTAAATTTGTGAAAGAAGTTGATTTCAGACTTAGTGCCATAAAGCCAACTGACAACATTCCTAGATTACCACGTAATTGGATGGAGCGTAACACTATTGGAAGGCATCTGGCTTTTGTTTTATGCACTCCCTTGTTTAAATGGGATTCTCCCAAAGCCTTACTTTGACAACCTCTGTCAGCCTGTGAATAGTGTATATCTCCTTTTGGGAGATGCTATTTCTGACAATGAACTTGATGTTGCTGCAAAGAATTTATTAGCCTTTTATCAAGGTGTCGAAACTTTATAATTGGCACCAACAACACTGGGCTAAACCCTCATAACATAGCCTTCATCCAGTGGAGTATGTGAAAAAGCATGGACCCCTATGGGCATGGTCACGCTTTCCCTTCGAGGACCTTAATGTTTGGCTTTTACGTTCTGCTCATGGAACAGGAAATGCATGTTAACAGCTGCTGCATATGCTTCATGGCTTGAAAAATCTTAAACAAGATGCTGCCAACATAGCAGATAAACAATTAAATGTGTTCATCCAAAAAATATTGACATCAGGGAAAAGAGTCGAGACACTTACTCAAGAAATCAAATGCATGGTAACTGGAAAACCTGTCCCAGTGTTAAAGGCCCAAGTAGACATTACTACTAGTTCTGCGCTCCACACTTCTTTCGTCCATTGTAGTAAGATATGTCAAAAAAAGTATAATTATACGGAGTGTCTTAAGATATAATGGGAACAGTTTTCCAATACTCTATTGTTGGGGCAAAGTTTATCTCTGGTTTTTAATTTGACCCATGGTATCTTTGCACATAGCTTATAGTTTAACAGAATGCTACAATTAAAAGCAAATATTTCGTAGAAAACGATTTGACTAAATGTTGTTTATTTTTGTAGCGATGTTGTATGTGCTATACCAGTGAACTGCTCATGCTGTTTCAAGCAATCAATGGCATGTCCTGCCCATATAGCATGTACGGCAAAGGTGTTTGCTATTTGTAATAGATGTGTTCAGACTAACACTTGTGTGTGGTGAACATCTGCAAGAAGTGAAAATAGTTAATGTTCATGGACAAATGTTTTATTCAGAGCATTACACAAAAATTGAGAAAAAAATGTAGCATAGTGCTTTTTGAGTATGAGAACAACCAATGTGTGGGGATCATTGAGAAATTTTATTTGAATGAACATTCTGAAGCCATATAGTTTGGGTGGAAAGAACTGGAAATTTCAATATTATGCCTGTTAATAACATTGTTGAAAAAGTGCTGTTTTTGGATGTGATCAAACAATATTGTATTGCCAGATTACCAAATATATATTGCCAGTGTCATTTAACTTAACCTTTAACCCGCTCAACGCAACTATTGTCTTTTCCAATATAAATCTCATAATACTGGATGCAACTACAGTTGTTTTACAGCGTGCCCGATATTGACCTTGTTTACATCAGAAATAACCCATGTCAGTGACGTGTTATAGGTCAAATTTCTATAAATATAAGTTGTAGCGACCGTGAATAACGCATAACTAAAACTGTCATACAAATATTTTACGAATTGTTTTATTTATAAGCACTGGAAGCGGGGGCATATTTCTGGTGAAAAATATTTTCAACATGGCGGACAGCGACTCGAGTGATTCTGAGATATACGATTTTGACCCGGATTTTCTTGATTCTAGTGATGAAAGTGACGAGGAATTTGAAGGATTTGATCCGGTAGACATTGTTAGGAACCGTGGTGTTATTTTAGAACGACCATTATTGGAATGTGCCCATTGTGGATGAACAATTTGAGGTCGACCTTGACAGTGGGTGGAGTCATAACGATGACGAGGCTTTCAGGGCACCATTTACAGGGGATTCCCGTTTGAATGTGGATATGGAGTCGACAGATCCGATAGTTTTTTTAAGCTGTTTATTGACAATGATTTCATCGGAAAGGTTGACTACAGAAACGAATGTGTATGGGACAAATAAGATAGCTCTCCTTGGCGCCCAGATGAAAACGCACAGTCGTCTGAGGAAATGGTCACCGGTCTTCATTGCGATTGTCATCAACATGGGGCTTGTTTACAAGTCTAACATCGAGTCGTACTGGTCAACAGACCCATCCACTGAAATTCCTTTCTTTGGAAAGACCATGCCCATAGACAGGTTATTATTGTTGATTTATTTTTTTTATGTATTTTGTGACACACTTCTGATTGTTGTAACTAACGTTAGGCGCTACACAACACAATCAATACATGTTTGAATCCAATATTTACTTGAATCATAACAAGGTACACATTTGTTTCATGTTTATTTTTTTTAACCCAATAATGTGAACACAAACCTTACATGTCTGCAGTGCTTAGGAAGAAGTTTATTTATTCGGAAAATTGGTCATACAATATGTCGACTCTTACAGTTGTTGTTCAATATATACAGCTATGTTTCTGAATGTCTTTCTTTTTCAGGTTCCTTGCCATCCTGAGCAACTTTCATGTGATAAATGACCTGGACATCTGAGACACATTGAACAGGCTTTGCCCACTCATCACACATGCCATGGCAAAGTTTTTAGAGGTGTACACGCCGGAACAGAACCTCAGCTTCGACAAAGGGACTTGTCCATGGAAGGGGCGTTTGAAAATCTGGGTCTACAACCCAGCAAAACCAGTGAAGTTTGGGATCAAACTGTTTCAACTCTGTGAAGCTAGTAGTGGCTATTGTTTGGGGTTTGAAGTGTATGCTGGGAAGACAAATGAAACGAACACTAACTATTGTGAGGCACTGGGTGTTGATCCTGAACATTTGACACTTACAACACAGTGTGTAATTGGAGTCATGGCAAGGGCTGGAGTGTTATCTAAAGCCATCGTGTGTATATGGATAACTACTACACAAGCTCTGAACTTTACTCAGAACTGAACATTTTGTATACATATGCATGTGGAACTTTACGAGTAAATCGGATCCATTCCAGTTGAAAAGGAAGATGGATGAGGGGAAATGCGTGTATCACACTAATGACAATATGTTAGCATTAAAATTTAAAGACAAGCCTGATGTCAGCATGTTGACAACTATACATGGTGCCAACATGAGTGTGCTATGGAAAAGGAAGCATGGCACTGACATCCATGTACAAAAGCCAACCTGTATTGTGTATTATTGTCGGTACATGGGAGGTGTGGACCTTCTTGACCAGTTTGATCAATACAGCACCATTGCTAGGAAAACAAAGAAGTGGTGGAGGAAGCTTTTCTTCCATATAATGAACATTTGTATAGTCAATGCGTACAGGTTGTACGAGAAGTACACCACCAACAGACCGAAGAAAGACCATGAGGGTTCCCGCAAGTCTGTGGTTGAAGCCCTGATCATCGAAGGCGGTGGACCACGTGGCCAAACTGAACGTCGGGGAAGGCCTATCCTTGGAGAAAAGCCTGCTAGACTGACAGGAAAGCACTTTCCTGCATTCATCCCTGCAAAACAAGGGGCTAAGCAGGCCAAGCCATGCCGGGACTGTGTCGCCTGCAACGTCAAACCGGAAAATCGGGAAGGGAGCAAGAGAAAACAGACTGCATACTGGTGTCCTGACTGCCAAGTTGCATTGTGTTTCAGGATTTATCACAGCCACTATGACTATAAGGCAGTGTTAAACAATGTTTGAAATGACAGTGCTTGAAACAAATGTTTGGACAAAAGGCCAATATTCACATAAATAGAAATGACTCACCTGATTTACCTGTGCATCATTATTTTTAGTAATGATATTTTTTTTAAAGTGCAATTCATGAATAATCTTGTCATAAGTATGTTTGTAGATATTCCAGCTTATGTGTTACAAAAAATCAGATAGACACTGTATTCAAATGTGATTGTGTAGAAAAATTATATATTTTTTGCTCACCTCGATTTTATGCTTGTTTACCTGTCTAAATTTTTCATCAAATGCACTATTTTCTGTTGATCATTTATATCTGAGATGTTACAGTTTGTTATTATCATTAAATGTAAAAACAATTTGGACAATAATAAGTAGTAAAGTTATGAAACTAGTGATTTTGTCATGTTCTTACCTTGATCGTAATTAACTCACCTGTACAGGTAAAACCAATTAACAATTATAAACCTGGGACCTTAACAAGGGATGATCAATATAGGTTTAGATACTCTAGGTCTAAAAATGAAAAAGATACAGCTATTGAAGTGACCACAGTGTATTTTAATTAATTACCCATAATTTATTAAGCAGTGACAGCTTATAACTATACTAGATATATAGCGGATTAAGGGTTAAATGTAGAGCCATTGTCTTGTATATGTTATGTTGAAAAATTACTGTACAGTATGTTTCCAAAATCAGTGGAAAAAAGGTCTGTTGCTATCAAAGTCAAGGTTACAACGTTAGATCAAAGGTCAAAATTTCAGCCATTTTAAGCAACTTTTTATTATTTTAATAAACAGTCCACTGGACATTGTTTGCGTTTGTGTTATGTATTCTTTATTTAAGATTAATCTTGACTAGTATTTCATCCAACACATAAACTCCCTTATGGGCCCCACAGATTAACGATGCAGCGTCTAGCGACTGAATTTATTCATAAAGCAAACAGCAGCTGAGCATGTGTTGTATACATTTCTAGAATGGAGATAAGGGATTGCATGAATATTTGTGGAGTGTTATTTTTCAATTTATTTGGGATAACTTGTTCATACCGGAGAATCACAATATGTAAAAGAGTCTAGAAAAACATGGTGAGTTATAGAATGTTTTACTGCCAGTTAAAAATAGTTTATAATTGTCTAAAATATAATGTATATATATTAGGGATGCAAACGAATATTCGAATATTCGAATATTCGATCAAACGTTTGGTATTCGAATGTCAAAATTGGTATTCGAATATTCGGAAAAAGAGTAATGATACTAATTCTCAATAAAGAAAGTTTGTTTGTTTTGTTTTTACAACGACTGGCCCCTAATGCCAGAGGTGTGAATGTGATGACAATACACTAAACACGTGTCATATGTCATTAAGGGACATATCGTCGGGTACTGTAAAAAGTCCCCTTACTTTTACAATAACTGACTAGGAATTGGCTTTAACGTTTAAACACCAATGTTTTGTCCTGGCTGCAAATTAAGCTGGGCAACATAGCTCAAATCGACGTGATGATATGAATGCCATGTGCTACAGTAATGTTGTTACATATATGTGCTTTAAATTGTATTCCATGTTTCGATACAACGTTCGCGCTTTAAAATGTAAATGTATAGTATAGCGTTTTATGATATATTTCCTCCATTGTTGAACACTGGATAAGTCAAATCCAGATGTTTTCGTTTTATTTTTTTACTAGTTCCCGAGTTGGTTTGGGTTTTCCATAGTTACATTTAGTCAATTTAAAGATCAATCTCAGAACGAGGCTGCTTGTCCTATGGAAAGACCCTCTGTCAGCGCAAAACGCTATTTGACTAGGACTCTGGGACAGCTAATTTCACATTGTTTACACATATAAAGGCAGCGGAATTGAAATTATTTGATTGTGTTGTTTGTCTGTTTATAATGTATTCTTTTTTCTTCCTGAAAATTGCGAATTTCAAAGGCATATTTGGAGAAAATCGGGGTCCGCCGCTACGACAAATACAGTCAAATTGCCCCGGCTATTACTTAAGCGAATAATAATAGTAGTTTACTACATCTTCCAAAATATTGATTTCGGTAAACGAATATTCGAATATTCGATCGAAAGAATTACCGAATATTCGAATATCAATTTTGCCATTCGTTTGCATCCCTAATATATATTATATATGTCTTGGAGTTAATGGTGATATATGCTGTAGGGACATATAGATAAGAACAAAAGTCCGGATACCACTTTCTATTCTCATTCAATATTTCATTGTTGTTTGAATGGATACCTGCACATTCTTCAACATTGTTTCGTAAATTACGGATTTAAGTCATAAACTCGAAACAAGTGCTAATGGTCTTTTTTGAGATATTCTCAATTTATATCATGGTTATTACTCTTCAAACTGATATAAGTTTGGTAACCAATTTTAATTAACAACGCACATATTTGTGTATTTCCAGGCCAATTTGGCAGAAAGCCGTGATGAAAATGAAGTGCATGCGTGCGCAGGAAAACATATTTCAGCACAGTGCACAAATGGGGAAAAGCACTATTTCCTCAAATGAAGAGTTGAAAAAAACTGTCTTCGTCCATAGCAATCATTTGCAATACTGTTAACAAACTAAAACGGAACATGGCGTTATTAAACAACACCAATGACACAAACTCTGTGTTAAAAGAGCTTGGTAATATAATTCAATGTCAGCCAGTAATCCAAATAAATATAGTCCGGATGTTTTGGAAGAAATAAATACCTTTCTGGACAGTTGCCAAGCAGAGGCACCCATGGGCTTGATTCAGACTGGGCCAATATTTCAGATAATTTTGAGGATGATCAGGAAATTGGTGATGCAATTCCAAAAGAATAAACAAAATTGACCAATTTAGTTCTGTGCAGAAAACCGAAAACTGACAAATACTGCTAATTAAAGCAGAAACAGAAACATCTGGAAAATGTGGACAATTTGCAAGAGCCTAAAGTTGATATGACTTTATGGAGCTCTATAAAGAGAGATACAAAACTATTTGATTATGCAATGCAAAAACACAACAAACATTATGCCATGCCATTGTACCAACTAGAAAGCTACTGCAAAACATTAAGAAAAATGGACCCGTTAAAGAAACAAAAGAATTAAGGTGTAGTACAGTCAAATAATCGGGTTGCTACAGTCTTGTCCTTTTGTACAAGACAAGATGTGCATATGATTTCATGTGATATCTTGAACAGCTTTGAGTTCTAATGGCCAAGGCTGCAGGTTTTTGTATGACAAGGATGACACCAATGCAATACAATACATGAAGTTCTTTACCTTAATGCAAAAAAATACAAGGACACTAAAAAATATTCAAAATCTCAGAACTACCAGGACCTTAAAGATCATTATATCAGTGCAAACTCTAATTAATTGTAGAGACAAACTATGATAGAAATTCAATACAGAGTTTCTATACAGACACATTTTCATGTTTTTCTTTTATATCATAAAACTGAAAAATTCAAAGGACTTTTATCATTGTTTAACTTGCATGTGCAATACAATGCTGATCTATACAGAGAGGTACTTGTTCTATACAGAAAGTCACTTGTTCTATACAGAAAGGTACTAGATATTTACAGAAAGGCGCTTGATCTTTACAGAGGGGTACTTGATCAAAAGGTACTTGTTCCATACAGCCTGCCATTAATGGGACTATTTTTTCAAACCCACTGTCAGAATCATTACTAAAACTTTATTTTATACCCATTGAGCCAATACTGGGACTACTTTCTTATACTCTATGCCAACTCAGCCAGACCTGAAGATAACTTCTTATCCTCTATGCCATCTGAGCCAGTACTGGAACTATTTTCTTATACTCTATGCCAATTAAGCCAGTACAGGAACTACTTTCTTATACTCAATGTCATCTGAGCCTTATTACTTATGCACATTGAGCCAATACTGGAATAGTCTTCTTACATGTTCAGGGTTCTCAATAAGTTTCGGTTGAACCGTCACAAATAGTAAAGTAACCGACCAGCTTCTACTTATTCTACTGAAAATTCATTTAGTTTTCCAAATTTGAACCGGCCCTATTGCCATTTGAACCGTCCATTTTGGCCGGCAACTGGTTCTTATTGAGAACACTGCCTGTTAGATATGAGAAAGAGTGTCAAATATTGCATTTTTTACACAAAATATGACGTGAACGATCAAGGTCATTTTATTTAATTTGCCTTTTATCTGCAGATGTTGATCCTCCTGAGGGTCCACTGTCTATAAGATGACTATCTGCGCTGGGAGGTTATATACACAGGGCTGTTGCTGTTCCTGATATAGGCTGCCTGCTGGGCACTGTTTTGCTGGACTATACCCTGGTCCTATGGTTATTCTCAGTTGCCTGCTGGGAGCTGTTTAGCTGGGAAATTCCATGGTCAAATACTGGAACAAACATCTGAAATGTGAAATTAAATATAACTAGAGCTGTCACAGGAGTGACGAATACCCCCAAATGCCGCCTGGACACAGGAATGGCAAACCATTCCTTTGAAAAGAGGCCATAAGTCCAAGGTTACTGCACACTGCATCTTCTTTTATCAGGCATGTATTGTTTGTCCGGAAACCATTTTTCTATTTTCGTAACAGTGCACAAAAACCTTTACTCCACTGGCCCCATTTTCAATCACAAGCATTGTCTTCACAGAAGCTGCCTATACAGCAAGTTTCATCACAATATCTCATGCCCAATTAAAGTTATGAAGCAGAAACCATTTTTCTATTTTTAGTAACAGTGACCTTGACCCCACCAGCCCCAATATCGAACTTGACCTTATCTTCTGATGTTACACCTGTGTACCAAAAAATGTTCAAATCTGTCAAGCCTTTCATGAGTTATCGTCCGGAAACCGTTTTTCTATTTTTAGTAACAGTGACCTTGACCCCACCAGCCCCAATATCGAACTTGATCTGTATCTTCTGATGTTACACCTGTGTACCAAAAATTTTTCAAATCCGTTTAGCCTTTCATGAGTTATCGTCCAGAAACCGTTTTTCTTTTTTTAGTAACAGTGACCTTGACCTTGGCCCCACCAGCCCCAATATCGAACTTGACCTGTATCTTCTGATGTTACACCTGTGTACCAAAATATTTTCAAATCTGTCAAGCCTTTCATGAGTTATCGTCCGGAAACCGTTTTTCTATTTTTAGTAACAGTGACCTTGACCCCACCAGCCCTAATATCTAACTTGACCTGTATCTTCTGATGTTACACCTGTGTACCAAAATTTTTCCAAATCTGTCAAGCCTTTCAGGAGTTATCGTACGGAAACCGTTTTTCTAATTTTAGTAACAGTGACCTTGACCTTGGCCCCACCAGCCCCAATATCGAACTTAACCTGTATATTCTGATGTTACACCTGTGTACCAAACATTTTTCAAATCTGTCAAGCCTTTCATGAGTTATCGTCCGGAAACCGTTTTTCTATTTTTAGTAACAGTGACCTTGACCTTGGCCCCACCAGCCCCAATATCGAACTTGACCTGTATCTTCTGATGTTACACCTGTGTACCAAAAAAAATTCAAATCTGTCAAGCCTTTCATGAGTTATCCTCCGGAAACCAATTTTCTATTTTTAGTAACAGTGACCTTGACCATGGCCCCACCAGCCCCAATATCGAACTTGACCTGTATCTTCTGATGTTACACCTGTGTACCAAAAAATTTTCAAATCTGTCTAGTCTTTCATGAGTTATCGTCCGGAAACCATGAAAACCGACAGACCGACAGACAGACAGACCGACAGACCGACCGACAAGCTCACTCCTAAATACCCCCTCAAACTTCGTTTGTGGGGGTATAACAAGGGTGTAAGCATGTTTTAATATTATTTTAAAGCTGCATATTGATGGCTTTACCATAAAATATAGCTAAACCTGTTTTAGTCAAATATTATATATTTAGAGATATAAAGTTCATGATGTTATGTTCACTTAAACAGAAACTTCCAATGCCATATTCTATTGGTTAAACCCTCTTATGATCAACAATAAACGTAACATTATTTCGTTCAATGCTTAAAATAATCAAGTACAGTTATACTTTACAAGAGCTGTCCAAGGAGTGCTCGACTATACGCTGCTTTGTTTTAGAAATTAATGCAGAAATGATGTTATATGTGCCTGTCAAAAACAATCAAGCACCCCCCCCCCAAAAAAGTCAAATAAAAAAATAAATTGAATGAAGAGTAAACGAGTTATAAGTGAAAATGCCAACTGGCCCTAAAACTTTAACAGACACAATGTGCCCTAAAACTTTAACCAATCTTTCTAAGTCAATTAACAGCCATAATTTGTATTAATGATGTTTTACAGTTATGTAATTTTATTTTTGTGAAGGTCCTGAACAATGTGTAACTTAAAGAGTGAATTTAATGTAGGGTAATGTATTCGATATATAAGTGATAATACCAACTTGCCCTAAAACTTGAGCCAGACGCTGACGCACGGGTGAGTAGCATAGCACTCCTTCATAATCCTTTGAACACAAAAACATTTGTCCTGTTGATATTATACTTACTGAGAATTCTCTCTGAGGAAAGGTGTCAGTTCTCTGTGAAGGTCTGACATACAAACATCCATCAGTTGCAGAACGCAAAATCCGTCAGCGCATCAAACAATACGCTGCATGCCAGATATGCATAACCCGCGGTCAAGTTGATGTGGAAATAAGAGGCAGCTGTTTCATCACCAATAATGGAGTAGCTAAGGGTGTTGAGAGGAGCCTGCAAGAACAAGAAACATAGCTTTCAAGGTACATTGTATACCAGGCCTGAGCTGGAACAAGAGCACTAGCAAATTCAACGGCGGCCACATATGGCACAAGCCCCCCTTAAATGGCCCAATTTGCTTTTAATGGCAATATTTGAGAAAAAGGTAATCTGATATGATCAAAAGTTCACAGGCATGTCTTAAAATTAGTGAAACAACAAGCTTGACTTAATTGTTTGTAAGAAAAGGTAAAAATAAATAAACATTAAAGCTTATAGAATTTACTTTATTTACGTGGCAGTTGATTTTCTATACGATCAAATATGTGTTCATTTTTGCATGACCTGGTCGACCTTTAATGAGCTGTGCAGGTGGAGTTTCCCAAGAACCTTGGTCATGCATAATTAAAACACAAATTATAAAATCGCAGTAATTTTTCTTGATAGATGTGAAAATTAGTACAACCATATATAATATATTGCCTTTATACTTTTAATGTCTCAATATTTTACTTCAAACTTAAGTCTCATTTAACTGTCAACGCAACTTTTTATATATACTAATTATCCTTTATCAAAGATAACATACTGAGAGATAATTATCATGTCCAGAGACAGTAAGGATGGTACTGCCGAACGGGAAAGTTTCCTGGAAGGTGGCCTCGTACGAGTTATTGAGGCAAGATGGAGCCTGGAAGTTCTGCTACACGCTGACACTGCACCCCTTGTACTGTAGCAGACTGGGCTTCAGGATGGAGAGCCTGCACCCAGATCTGGAGAGAAATTGACCCAGGCATTGGATGGAAATAATATCTTCATACATATGTACAGAGCACTAAAGAGAAAGGTGCAGAAAACACATTATGTCTACCTTATGAGACCATAGTCAAGCAATGTAATTTTTCGAGACCCACCAGTCATTTAATATTTGTGCGTTTTCAGCTATTAAATACAAGATTACAATCTTGTTATCAGTAACTAATATTTTTTATAAATGCATTTTTTAGTCAGTAGTGAAAGGTTTATCACTCAAAATTTATGTTTGTTATAAATGTGTATGTATTGATTTCGAACAAGAGTGTCACTTGAAGAAAGCAAACAAATTAATGACACATAAAAATAATTCAGATAATCTTATTGCAGTTTGTAGTTCTGTTCTTTATTTCAAATGAAATCCGACAGGAAAAGCCCTATTTTGAATATTACCGTATGATACCTTAAATTCATAAATGTTCAAGGCGGACTTTTGACCTGTGTAGAAAAAAAATACACCTAATCTAAAAAGTAAGAAGTAGTAGAAAAATTGTTGGAAACCATAAGAAAGCCGGAGACCTCATATATTACCATCAAACTCACCAAACCATCCTGGTCAGTGGCCTTCACTTGAGTGAGGTAGAACTGCTGGGTGTAAAACATGGTCAGCTGGATGTCACATGGGAAGAAATTGTTACAAACGATGTTCACAGCCACAAGCCCATCCTCTGACTGCAGTTCCTAGGGCAACCGGGTCACTGTCATATTTTTTTCTTATGTTTATGCCCTCTCATGTTGATATTGATGTTAATCCAAATTTTGATGCTTGACTGTCTATTTGGAATACCATCGTCCGTGGCCCTCTATGACATCGCTACAGCGTTGACACAGTTAATCATGAGGGATTCAAGCACGTGTAAGGGTAGAGGTAGATGTAGTCACCAAAGTTGCTGCAGGGCTGCAAGAATACATAAGCAACAGAGATGCTCATCACCATACAGCGAACAATTACCTGAAATTAATAATAATAGATAGATGTAAAATGCAAATTTGTACCTCTGTAGAGAAGACAATTTATTCAAAACATTCCGGGGGGGGGGGGGGGGGGGGGGGGGGGGGGGGACTTGAATGAAACTTTCCAATCAAAATCAAAGCACTGAAAGTACTTTTAAGTACAACATCAACATGCTTTAATATTAATTAATTAAAAAATTACCATATACATGTATATACATAAATATATTGATATTTTAAAAGCATTTTAGGCCAATACCAGCAGATAAGTGTGAGCTCTCACACATAATTGTGCTCTAAAAGATAATTAAGATTGAAAGTTAGAAGTTAGAGGGCAAAATGTGACCAGGCCCCAATTTCTCAAAACTTCTTAAGTCCCTTATAACTGGATTAAGCTAAGCTAACTATTTACTTCATAATTGTTTTTTATACTTAAGATAGGGATTATCTTTATGATTATCACAGTAAACCACTTTTCATTTGTTAAAATTCAATTTAAGTATGTATTTTGGCTAATTGAAATAAGCTACTTAAGCCTGTTTAGCTTACTTAGTTTCAAGAAAATTGGGCCAGTACTTCTAGGCTACATCATTCTCTTTTATCATATAAACACTATAGGCAATGTGACTTACTTTTTTTGTTGCATGACTTTGAAAGGTTTGATGTGTTTGGATCCATCCGCTCAGTTCTTCATACCAATCCACTACCGTTTGTTGGCTGTGCATCTCACATGATAACTGGTACTGGACTGCATACTTCCATGCCTTAAAGGTTGTGCTGTACTGTTATAACTACATAAAGTTGAAAAGGGTTATTTCAATAATTCCTTTTAAAGCTGCACTTTCACAGATTGACAGTTTTGACTTTTATTTTATTTTTGTCTCAGAATCAACTGATTTTTGCACCAATGCATTCAATTCAATCATACAAGATAACTTGCAAAAGTACAGATCTCAATTGTTTGGAAAAACAGCCGAAAAACATTAGTAACGCTTTTAGAAATTAAACATCAATTGTCCAACGTAAATATGAAAAACTGTGATCTGATATTCTATCAGCAGAGATATACATCACTGGTGTCCAGACATAAACGCAAAAATTGGCTCATTTCAAGACAAAGAATAAAAAAATGTCAAAAAGGTCAATCTGAGAGAGTGCAGCTTTAAAACCCCATTCATAACTCTAGATTATCCACTGAAAAATTCCTCTGACTTGAGCATAATTTGCCTCAATACTCTGTTGGTTATTCTGGTCAAGACAAGGAAATTCTCAAATTCTATGGTGATCATTTTATGTCTTAAACGATAGACTGGCAAAAGAACAATTAATTGGGTTTTTTTTTCTTCAATTCACATCTAGGACCAGATAGGGCATACACAGGACTATTAGGGCATGACTTTTTGTGTGTCAAAGAAATATTTTCACTTACATATCAGAAGAGCCGCTCTGTAACCTGTCTGATCACAGTAGCATAAGAAGTTGTTCCGGTCTTGCGTACAGAAGCCGTTATGTTCACACAGGATTGACATACGTCGGTCAGAGATTATGCATGATCAAGCGCATGTTTAATAAACGCAGTACATCTCGAGTTTCAGCTGAACAGCTGTCGGAATGTTCCACATACAGCTGCAGCATCCAGCATGCATTTGTGAATCACCTGAAGACAAACCATTGTTCATTGTTCAATACCTATTTGAGTGGCCCCAACCTGTAACCATTAAGTGCCTGTGATAACCTGGGAATACATAATGAAAACTTATGGGTTTTTTCTTTTAATACAATTAGCTAGTTTCATAACAGTAACTGATCCAAGTTTCTATATAACTTAAAGCAGAAGGGAATATACCACCATGGTATATTTTCTGATTAAATAAATGTAAATTGTGTACAACCTCATTGCTAATCTAAGCTAATGCACCAGACAACTGTAACACACACTCCCCCCCCCCCTCGTTTCAGGGGATAGCAGGGGAAATGGGCCGTATTTTTACCTTCCAGGTGGCCCCGCATTACTGAGTGAATGCGGTGGTTTTGATTTTGCACCAAAAATAGCGGGAACTGGGTCATAGGATGTTCCCGGGTTGCAGGGGCATTTGGCAAGATTTTCTTAGGTGTTCCATCTTGGAACTGCTTAGCCTTTTAAAACACACGTGCTGTGTTCAATACTACATGTACATGTATATATAGTAAACTTAAACTTAAATTTGCTATGAACATTGCACGGGCACATCTACAAATATCTATATTTGAAAGTGTGTACATGTGATGAAAATGCCCATGAAAATGGTTACAGTAGAACTTAAAGTTACATTGAAAAAGTCGAATTAAACGTTTTTGAACACAAAAATATAATTAAGTTCTAAAAGTTTGGGTCAGAATGTTTGATAACTAGTTATTCCTTACCTGGTATGTATATATAAACAGACAATTTAGAGTCTTTTGACAATTTTTGTTTGGGCGATTCGTCTTCTCGCGCGGAAAATTGAGCGCGCAGTGACTTCCCTTTGTTTTCGGTTACGTTACACTATAATTTATAAATATGTTGTTAAATCTGAGCGAGGTTAGCGTTCAGGGAACCGCATTGTCATAATTTGTATTAAAATAATAGATTAAACTTGTGAGGCTGTAGTCCGCTTTACGCCACAGATCCGCAAAGTTTGATTGCAGCCTCTTTGAACAGTATCCACGCAGACATAAAGGTATCACTTATACAGTATAAATAATACCTTTGCACTAGCGGATCCATTTGGGGTGAGGGGGGTGGCAAAGTCGGCCCCCTGCCTAAAATCGCCTGAGTTTACTTTTTTTTCATTAAGGAGAAAAAATACGCCCAAAATGCACCATTTCGGACTACAAATGTTAAATTATTTTCTTTGGGGAGTACCCTAAACCCCCTCCCAACACTTTAATTCAATAAATTAATTTCGGTTCTGAGGATGGGGCACAATTCAAAAGGTTACGCCCCTAAGATATACCCCCTCTAATGTGGATTCCTGGATCCACCCCTGTACATGGATGTAAATATCAACATATTCGATCATTGATCGTCCAAGTTTCTCTCGCAGTACTACTCGCTGACCTTGACATTCACTAAACACAATAACCGCGTACTTGCGCTTTTTATTTTCAGACCTCCATTGGAAGGCATATATGTGACATGTATTCATCGTTTGGTACAGCACATGCATCGAAACTGAAATTATTATCATAGTATCCGCCACTGTTGGACAACACAAGTTCAGCCCGTAAATGCAATTCAATGAATACTTTTAACAAAGTGCTGTCAATTTTCTCCGCCATCTTAAAGAACAGGCCATGGTGCCAGACTCGGTCAAACGCCTGGCACCCGTCCACATGTAACACACATACATGTACATTTTTGACATTGCTCTCTTGCAAAAAAAAAACTCCCACGTACAGTAATAGACGTCATTCATAAGACAGCCTAAATTGTCCTGAAAACCACTTTGTTAATTGTAAACTAATTTTCTACATATCGGTTTTGAATCTAGCAGAGATAACCATTTCAAATAGTTCTAAATAGTGTTGTTGCCTTTGTTTGTTGTTTTTGTTTGAGGGGTGGGTGGGTGTGTGTGTGTGTGGTGGGGGGGGGGGGGGTCTTGTAAACTTTTTATCAATGTTGATATTGCTATAAGGGTATCGTGCAAGTGTAACTTTTAAAGTCTTAATCAAAAGTGCAAAGGCTGTCCGGCATTTTTATCAAAAGAGTCATGGGGCCGGCTTATTCAATATACCTTTAGGGTGCTATAGGGAATACAATTGGCCTTATGTCACTAAGGCTCCTTTGACACAACTCAGCCCGCCATACCATGCACCGCTAACACCGGGGCCAAATATGTTTTCTATTGATCAAACGGAAAATTGTTATTTATGCCCTTCTTTCCACTTGGTCCTTCCAGCTTTGAAATTCATATTTGAAAATCGATTGCAAGCTTCTTTAGTCATTCGTTTAGGTTGTGTAATCCCTTATGGCTCCCATAAATATTTCCTTTTATTTTGGATGTTTTTGTATCGGATCATAAAGGTAAAACAGTCGGAAAGATTCCATTCCAGATGCGTTAGGTTTCACTTACAATTTATGGGTCGCTCGTCTTGTACAGCAAACCTGGGGGAGAACATGTTAATTGCTAATCCGTCAATAATTAAGGCGTGTCACCTTCTATTCATTGGAGATTCAATTTTAAGACCTATGCTCCACAAAGTGTTCGAAATCCCTATGGAACATTTATTTATCTAAAACCTGGCTTGGCCTGGTTTGATTTTATACATAATCGGAAAAAAAGGTAAGTAGATTTTGTTTAGTTTGATTGAATAGGTAAAACAACAGTAAACGACAAATTGTTTTTTTAAAAATACAACACAAATAAACTAGCAATTCGAATATCTATCTACCAATGCCTTGGATAATTTGTACGTATATAAAAAAGGATATCATAAATATTTTATTGACAACGTTGTAAATAATGATGGCCGTAACTAATGTTGTTGATAACTTGTGGCCCGACCCTTTTGCATACAACTTTGATAACATTTATTTCAAACTTTTCTATATACATGTATGTAAATATTTTGACAATTGTAAATAATGAATATCATGTCTGTCTGTTTTTAGTTAATATACCTTATTTAGATTTGATGACAATTTATAACTTATATTTGATCGATGGAAATTGTCACACATTTCATAACCTTTCATGAACTCTATTTTCAACCTTCTAGTCTGCTTTCAAGGGATCTCCTTTCAGCATTTATTCATAACTGGGGGTATGATTATGAGTCACGATTATTGGTCCCAGTTCATAATTAAACAAATTACTCACACAAAAATCATGTTTTCAATTGAACTATTCATGTAGTTTTGAACTACTTCATTTTCAACTAAATGAGCCGTTAGCTTGAATAAATATTATCACAAATTATATATATATACAGGTTTTAGAACATGCTACGCTCGCGGACGTTCACCAAATATGATAACGATTGTCAGATTGAGTTTTAGCTGTTTATGATAGCGGCCGGCAGTTATTATGCACCAGTCAATTGTAACCACGGCCTCCCCAGGTACGGGGAATAGCGGGGACTTTGACTTTCGGTGCAGCTAATCCCGGGTAAAATCTCCACCCTGCGGGAACGAACTGCTGGTAAAATCCCCGCCAAATGCCCCCGCAACCTAGGGACCCTAGGTAAGGACCATTTCCCGCTATTTTTGGAGCGAAGACAAAACCACCGCATTCACCCGGTACTGCGGGGCCACCTGAAAGGTAAAAACACGGCCCATTTCCCCCGCTATCCCTCCGGATCCGGGGGGGGGGGCGTGGTTACAATTGACTGATGCATTACTTCATCACTGTGTGGTAACGGACACCGGATATAGGTCAAAAAGTGATAAATCGATAAGCGTTTGATTTTGACACATGGACAGTTTTCTATCCTTTTCTGTATTTTATGGTGATATATTTAACAAAATCGAAGAGTTTTGAATTACTTGGTACTGTGCAATATACGACTATAATGGAAATGTGTCTCCTCTTTTGTATAATTGCCCAATTCTCGCCGAAAGTTGCATGATCGCTCACAAATGTTCATTTATGTGGTACGATTTCAAACATAAATCAACAAATTGAAAATAAGAATAAAAACTGAATCGAGCGATTTCATTGTATTTACATAATCTAGTAATGTGTAAAATATCAATATGATATATTTTGTTGTTACGGAGATATTCATACCTTTTGATGCCCTGGCAGTGTACTGGGGATAGATGAAGCAAATAAATAACTGCACAGGGGATAGCTATTACGTGGGATAGTAACGATGTATTTAGAATAACGAGACTGTGATAATGATTACGGCTATTTACCCATATGCGAGCTCGAGGGAAATTGTTCGATGTTGTCCATATCGAGGGATGATAGCAAAAACATGTTGTTGTTTTTGTATCTGTATGCACTTAAAACTGTTTCATTCATACATATTAGTTAATCATGATGTGTTTTTCACAAGCATCAATATCTAAATATTTGAAATACGCCAGTAATCTGATTTATTGAGTAACACAAAACATATGGCCGTAGAATTTATGTGGTGTTTGCTATTCATATATATAGTATTGCTTTGCAAATCAAGTAGGTACGGGTTTGCACACAGAAAGTCACCAGTAGGGAATGAGATATTGTGATCAAATTTGGAACACGTAAAGCCTTTTTCTAAGCTTGGGTCGATGTTGGTATTACTTATAACAGAATAATGGTCTGTGCTCGTTCACTTCAGTGAGAAAGAATGTATTGTGACCAACCCTGATATTTACGCAGCTTGCATAATATATACGTTCATTTAGGAGAGCATGGATCAAACTCATTGTTAACTAAAGTTTGCTCAATAATTTCTTATCAAATTGTACTCTCACTTTTTGCAGATTATTTGAAAGTTCGAAATAGACATATACATGTATATTGTATATTAACAGTGTTACTATCAATTTTTGTCCCATTTTACATGTTATCACCAGGACACACATTTCTCAACTTTGAAACTATCCCCAGTACATAATACGGCTATCCCCAGTACTGTACTATGAACATTTCTAAGGGCATATATTTAATAGTTTAAAAGTTACATTGCCATTTCTTACAATAAAAATAGTTGAGCTTATGCTTGTGAAATCCTTCGACTCAGATTTTTTTTTATTTATTCGATATATTTCCTAAAAATAACAATACTTGTCGAAATTCTGTAAGTTTTGAGGTGATCATCTCAGATTTGAAGAAACATTTTACGAGGTCTGCTAAATCGTAAGCACTTTAAATATACCATAGGCCAAATTTAGCATTCAGCTATTAATTCAAACACTTGCTTCATTTGTGCATACGGTAGATATGCGTTAACACAGCAAGATCTTACCTCTGTTAAGAAAAACAACTGCATAACTGTCTGTTTACTTATCACTTTTTGAGCTATATCCGGTGTCCGTGTCCACACAGTGTTTATGGACCCATGTTTTATGAATAAAGAATGTTCGTTGCATAACTGCACTTGTTACCCTCTCCGTTGCCTAGTGGTTAAAGCTGCACTCTCACAGATTGAACGTTCCGACAACTTTTTTTATTTTTTGTCTTGGAACGAGCCTTTTTTTGGCGAAAATCCATGGAAAGCAGCAAAATAAGACTGCTGACAAAAAATAGATCGCAGATTTTTATATTTAAGTTTAAAAATTGATGTTTTATGCATTTTTCTTTAACCGTTAGTAACGGTTTAGGCCATAAAACATTTATTTTCGAACGAAAATATGAAGATATACGATTTGATTTTTGTCAGCAATCTTATATTATTGGTTTGCAGATATTTACGCAAAAAATTGCTGTTTCCAAGACAAAAAATAAAAAAAAAGTTGTAAAAATGGTAAATCTGTGAGAGTGCAGCTTTAAGGCGTCCGCCTACGGAGCGGGGATCGTGCGTTAGATCCCTGACCGCGTCATACCGAAATACTTTAAAAGTTGGTACAAGTAACTCCCTTGACTGACGCTTGGCATTTAAAGGGTAGTGCTTGAAAAGGTGGTGTACTCAGTACAGTTCAAGCCAGGAATATTGTATCCCGTGTATCGGTGCTTTACACCGAGCACGTTAAAGAACCAAGAGTTTTTTCGCAAATGACTAGGGTATCGCACCCGGATCTCTTGTATCTTACTCTGTTTCTCCAAGTCTTCCAATGTCTGGATTTGACTGCGAATTGCTGTCACTTCTATCTCATGTCACTTATGGCATTTAAAACACAATTTAAGTCGTGATGGCGTCACGGCGGGGTCAAGCCATAATGCAGCCAATCGGCGCGGGCAGACCTTGATAAACTCAAATTAAACCAATTAACAAACTGCACTTGTTGTTTCGTCAGTGGGAGAGTTGTAAGGTAATAGTGATGATATATCAGAAATTTGTCATACTGTTTATATGTTTACAATAACAGTAATTTGATAAGTTTTAAAATAGTGAAAGTCTATGCAATGTAACACCGCTTGATGTAAGCAAATTTCTTGTATATTAAGAGACAAACGGACGAACACAGTTACACCACGAGGAACGCCAATTACGTGGGGTACATGGTCAACAGAAATGCGCGTGCATGTAACCATGGCAGCTAAATCGGCCGATAGTTTATTAGGACACAAAGGGGCCATATTTGGGTGTGCTGGGAGATCTTACGAATGGATTTCTTGCTTTAATTGTTAAACATTTGTAAGTTGAAATAAAAACAATATTGGAAAATTAACATTGTGTTATAACACTTGAAAAAAAATGAAAAACATGTACAATATATCAAATATATGCCTTTTATAGTTCATACTGCAGCTTGAGCACGAAACAGCAACATGGAATTACCCATCGTTGAATACCCACGGCTGAACCATTCTTTACGATGATAATAATCCGGCTCACAAACTGTTTTTTTAATAATATAATCCTATAACCATCTATTTGCGTATATTTGAATAGTTTATATTCTGGCTTTAGCCTGAGTTTGTGTCATTTCTCTGGCTCTCTTCTCAAACTCGTCCTTGTCCTTCATGTACAAGTCAGCTATTTCTTGCACGGCAGGATTGTCCATATTTGGTGACAGCATTAGAGAACATATCGCCATAAGCACTGTAAAAGATTAGTGAATGTTGATTAAACAGAACGTTTCAATGAACAAAGAATTTGTTGAGAATTAGAATTTTTCAGTACAATGCATCATCATCATCATCATCATCATCATCATTACTACCACCACCACCACCACCAGCATCATAAGCATCAACAGCACCACCACACAACCACCAGCACCTCCACCAGCACTACCACATCATCATGATCATCATCATCACCACCGCCACCATCACCACCACCACAATGTCGATAAAACAATTTAATAAAGCTCTAATATATTTATCATAGTATGTATTAGAAATGTATTCGAAAAAGAACAACGAATTGTGTAGCACCAGTTCTTACTATAAGATATAGATAGGGACGGCTTCCAATGACCTACAAGAAAATCTGCGCATATTTTACCATCCGCTTCAACGTTGGGGTGGAAGATTTTCGTCAAAAACCAAACCTGACAAGAAAAATACAATTTTCAAATTATAATTAGGTAGTAATTGTATATCGAAAGCCAAGAACATGTTTGATAATAAGTTGCCGGTCTGTTAAAGTTCTGGATATAATGTGTACATGTATATATGTCTGTATAAGTCAGTGGCGTAGCTTCCGCTAAGACAATAGGCCCGAGCATGCACATCAGTTTGCCTTTTTTAATTAATGGTACTTTAAACACAACTTCGGCAAATCGTAAAAAATATACACATGTACATAAATATGGACAATTATACATTAAAAACTTCAATAAGCAACTATAAATTGTGAGGGGGTGGTCGAAGCAAGCGTTTATTTATCATTGAAATCACTCACAACTAGTTTCACAATTACACTTAAAAGACTCTACAGTTATATTGGAGTTAGGAAGAACTTTGAACCAGTTTGAAGTTCAAACCTCGTTAAAGTTAACAACATGATTAACGAAATCGTTGTTAACTTTTAAATGTCAAATATTTGTTTTTGTGCTAACATATTTAAATAAAAATATGTTGAACTGAAACAGTTGTCTCAAGTCTTGTTAGAAATATAGCAGATCAAAGGTGTATCCATTAAACTTTCAGGGCACTAACGATTTGAAAGTTAACAACATTACGTTAACAACATTACGTTAACTTTTACAAAGTTTTTAACAATCTACCCATTGTGCGTGTACGAATTGCTTTGAAAAATAATGTGACGTATAACGATGGTATAAATGTAATAGAGCAATAGTGTGTAATAACAAGTTTTACTTATTGCACCCACAACTTCAGTTATACTTGAGCGCTTCATAAGCGACTTTATAAGGTCAATCACGGTTATAGCTGGTGAAGTAACTGCGTTGTATCATGTTGTCAAGGACAACGTTCATTAACTGGCCAAAATATCACAAAAATACTCAAGTCAAATTTCAATTTCAATCTAAACTCATTTTAAAAAGCATGTTTTATTTATTATTTTTGGAAAGAATGTGTTGATGAACAGAATTTGTCAATATTTCGAAAAAAATAAATTCTGGAGCAAAAAACTTGAGCAATTGTTAAAAGTAAATTAATTGAACGCAAAAACATTTTTGGCTGTAGATTGTTTTCACTCGGAATCTTGACAAAACTATTTAATCACCATGTTCTATGATACAATGCGTTTTTAAAAGGTGTAAAACATATACGATTTTGATAACTTTTGATGCTATGTTGTAAAATGAGTTGAGACTGAGATTCGACTTAAGTATTTTCGTGATATTGGGGCCTCGTATGCGTGCTAGTATAAGCAAACAGCGTTGTTATTTATTGCACGGATAGGCTCCGCCTTCTTGCTACCGGTCCAATATGCGGGAATTATCGTATAGACGAAAACAAAGAAAACTATTCTATTTTCAAACATTAAACAAATCAACTTACTTTTGGGGGTTTAAGTGGATAATCGACTGTAAAATCTATTCGAAGGTCAAACTGGCCGCCTTCATAGGGAGAATTTTCCTGAAAGAAAACGCACATATTAAAAGCATCTTTAAGTCACTTTCTTCCACATTACATTGGTGACAATCGCAGGACTACATGTAGGGCAATACAGTAAAATACATTAAAAAGCTTTCATCGCCAATGTCGAGAACCAGTCTAAGGAACGGTGACATAACTCAAAACTCCTGCAATAAATTCACATGAAGACAATTAGGACTCATATCACTGGCTTAACAGTAGTTGGTTGTTGCCCCTTGGCAAAATGAGAAAATCAGAAGAGCTAATATTAATTTGCTAAACGCATAAATCTAAAAAGTCAGGCCCCGAAGATTCACTTTGTATTGTCAAGCGCAAATATTGGCATGGTGCAGTTTTTAATAAAGTCTAACGGGTTATTCGTGGGTATGCTGATTGGAGAGTAACGGATCAGTCGTGGAATGGGCCCCGAAAGTAACGATTACAATCTTTGGTGAAATCAAACGGTGCCCAAACGATGATTTGACCTGTGAAGAGTAATAGAATGGGTCGTCAGCCAGAGTAAAGTGTAACCTGAAATGGGTCCGTCATCTGTTCGACAAGAGGATAGTAACGCAATGGATCAGTCGTGGATATGACGAGTGAATAATACCGGAACGGATTAGTCGTGGATATGACGAATGAATAGTAACGGACAGGTCAGTCGTGGATATGCCGAGTGAAAAGTAGCGAAATGGGTCAGTCGAGGATATGACGAATGGAGAGTAACGGAACGGGTCAGTCGTAGATATGACGAGCGGAGAGTAACGGAATGGGTCAGTCGTGGATATGACGAATGGAGAGTAACGGAATGGTCCAGTCGTGGATATGACGAATGGAGAGTAACGGAATGGTTCAGTCGTGGGTATGACGAGTGGAGAGTAACGGAATGGTTCAGTCGTGGATATGACGAATGGAGAAAACGGAATGGGTCAGTTGTGGATATTACGAGTGTGGAGAGTAACGGAATGGGTCAGTCGTGGATATGACGAGTGTGGAGAGTAACGGAATGGGTCAGTCGTGGATATGACGAGTGTGGAGAGTAACGAAATGGGTCAGTCGTGGATATGCCGAGTGGATAGTAACGGAATGGGTCACTCGTGGATATGACGAGTGTGGAGAGTAACGGAATGGGTCAGTCGTGGGTGTGGAGAGTAACGGAATGGGTCAGTCGTGGATATGACGAGTGTGGAGAGTAACGGAATGGGTAAGTCGTGGATGCGGAGAGTAACGGAATGGGTCAGTCGTGGGTATGACGAGTGTGGAGAGTAACGGAATGGGTCAGTCGTGGGTATGACGAGTGTGGAGAGTAACGGAATGGGTCAGTCGTGGATATGACGAGTGTGGAGAGTAACGGAATGGGTCAGTCGTGGGTATAACGAGTGTGGAGAGTAACGGAATGGGTCAGTCGTGTGTATGACGAATGGAGAGTAACGGAATGGTTCAGTCGTGGGTATGACGAGTGTGGAGAGTAACGGAATGGGTCAGTCGTGGGTATGACGAGTGTGGAGAGTAACGGAATGGTTCAGTCGTGGATATGACGAATGGAGAGTAACGGAATGGGTCAGTCGTGGATATGACGAGTGTGGAGAGTAACGGAATGGGTCAGTCGTGGGTATGACGAGTGTGGAGAGTAACGGAATGGGTCAGTCGTGTGTATGACGAGTGTGGAGAGTAACGGAATGGGTCAGTCGTGGATATGACGAGTGTGGAGAGTAACGGAATGGGTCAGTCGTGGATATGACGAGTGTGGAGAGTAACGGAATGGGTCAGTCGTGGGTATGACGAGTGTGGAGAGTAACGGAATGGGTCAGTCGTGGATATCTTACGACGATTAGTATTGCATCGTTGCGATTTCTTTAGCATGTCAACTAATAAATCTTACCGGGCCCATAATTGATGCCTCCCAGTGGAGCACTGAAAAGGAAACATACATAGAGATTATTTTATTGCACATTTGGTTGGTGAATGTTAATCAAGTGAAATTAAGATAAAAGTGTAAATATCATGAGGAGAAGTTCATTAATACGGATTAAACCTTATTTCGAGGGTGAAATCCTCATCTCCCTTGCCGTACCGAATATTCACTCCTACAACTCAACAAAGTCGAGTCATCGTACCGAATACTCCCAATTTTTGGTATTTGCGTACCAACCTCGTGTCTCGAGTTCATTGATTTTCATATAAACTGTGCACACAAAAACATTCTAACTTTGAAAAAGCACGGTCAAATGTTATAACTTATAAGGGAATGTTCTCTAGCATTATCAGTTGCATTGGCGTCAATGATTTAGGTGAACATTGAAACAGAATATCAATCTAGACATATTTCATATCAGAACACTGACGTTTCTTCATTTACATGTTGTATTATTGTGAAAATGACGATCTACATGTAACATAATTCTAGACATATATTTCATATCAGCACACTTTCTTCAGCTACATGTAATATTATTATAGTCAAAATGACGATATAACTTACTGTCATCTTCAAGCGGCCCCGCCGAGAACCCCGGATGGTTTTCTAGTTCATTCATCACATTGTGTAGCTGCTGAAAACGGGATTTCAATATTGGTTAGGCTATGTAGAGGTTTTAGAGGTGTTCACATCGTGACATCTCAAAAAATGGACACGCGTACACTGGATAGACTCAAGAATTATAGTTATTTTCCACACTCGAGCTGAACACAATTATTAGAATGTACTGGTAGTTGTAATGCAACAGTCAATTGTAACGACGGCCACCCCAGGTCCGGGGGTATACCGGGGATAACGGGGGAAATGGGCCGTGGTTTTACCTTTCTGGTGGCCCCGCAATGCCGAGTGAGTGTGGTGGTTTTGTTTTTAAGCCGTAAACAGCGGGGAATGGGCCGTACCTAGGATGTCCCAGGGGTGCAGGGGCATTTGGCGGGGATTTTACCAGCAGTGTGTCCCCGCAGGGAGGGGGATTTTACCCGGGATTGGCTGGACCGAAAGTTAAAGTCCCCGCTATTTCCCGGACCTGGGGGCCGTGGTTACAATTGACTGATGCATAAGGTCTAGTTGCATTAATCAAAAACATGGTTTGGTAAAATTGCATCGTTTACATAAACACGTACGAGTTGCGTGAATAAGATTATTTATCACTAAACAATAGATCAATGTCATGGAACCAGTTTAACGCATGTTACTTAATTGTGTATGTGGTGTTTTAGTCTGCTAGACCGATACTTTATTGAAGAACATACGAATATCAAGTATACCGATTAAAATGCCAATCATCAACTAAAGTATTAACCGCCAAGCATGTGCACCCTGATAAATACTAAGGTATGAATCCATTCATGATTTTGTTCAGTATACAGAAAAGAAAAGAGTTTGCCTATAATGAATCATGTTCACATTCGTAATCAGCTGTAACGAGTAGGGATCGATATATTAACACACTGACACTAGCTGAAAAGATTTAAGGCGAATAAATTGCTAGCATGGTTTTCAAAATATTGAACTGGGGTCTGTCATGATTTGCGTATCGGTCCGGTACTGTACGGAAACGGCGTATATTCATACCAGTCAGTATCGATGTAAACATTCACATGTAAAAAAAGGGATAATTTCTACGATGGTGTTCGTGGATCGTCTAGAAATACATACATATATATATATATATATATATATATATATATATATATATATATATATATATATATATATATATATATATGGTAGTCTGGAGTTCCTTCCCCTAACACTATCGTTATCGGAATCGGTATTGGTATCGGAATCGGAATTAATCGGTACCGTTATCGGTACTGTATGGAATATCAGTAAGCAGGGAACCAGACTTATATATATGCATGCAATGTATATTCCCTTATGTAATAAGAAAGAGCATGAACACATAGTTTAAGGTGACACAGTTATCTAAAAAAATAAAAAAACCTAACCCCCGACCCCATTTTATAAAATAACAAGAGCTGTCACAGAGACAGCGCGTCGACTATTCCGCCGCTTTTCAGTGTAAGGATAGAAAAGTTTTGGCGAAATATGCATGAATCACTGTTAGATTAGATTCCAATGCAATACATGATGTGCTGAGATATTAACGTAAATGTGGTTACATGCAAAATTTTAACCAGAATTTTTAAGTGTAATAATAAAGGCCAATTATTTGCAAAATATAGTTATCTAACTTGGTTATTCAATTAGGTTGGGTGGTTGACTACCATTGTATAAAGTCTCAATGCAATACATCGAGTAATTGCTGAGATAATATCCTATGTGTGCTAACATGCAAGACCTTAACCAGAATTTCTAAGTCGCATAATAAAGGGGCAAAAATTATATAATATGAAAGAGAGAGTTATCTAACTTGATTAAATAAGAAGGTTAAATGGTTGGGAGCCTGTGTGTAAAGTTTCAATGCAATACATGATGTATTCGCTGAGGTATTGACTTAAAAGTGGTTACATGCAAAACCTTAACAAGAATTTATATGTCGAATAAAAAAGTGGCCATTATTTGAATTTAATGCAAACTAGAGTTATCTTACTTTGTTATTTAAGTAGATTGGATGGTTGAGTACCATTTTATAAAGTGTCAATGCAATACATCCAGTAGTTGCTGAGATATTAACCAATGTGTGCTTACACGCAAAACCTTAACCAGAAATTCTAAGTCAAATAATAAAGGACAATTATTTGCGTTAAATGCAAACTAGAGTTATCTAACTTGGTTAATTAAGTAGGTTGGATGGTTGAGTACCATTGTATCAAGTCTCAATGCAATACCTCAAGCAGTTGCTGTGATATTAACCTATGTGTGCTTGCACGCAAAACCTAAACCAGAATTTCTAAGTCAAATAATAAAGGCCTATTATTTGCATTAAATGCAAACTAGAGTTAAGTAGGTTGGATGGTTGAGTACCATTGTATCAAGTCTCAATGCAATACCTCAAGTAGTTTCTGAGATATTAACCTATGTGTGCTTGCACGCAAAACCTTAACCAAAATTTCTAAGTCAAATAATAAAGGCCTATTATTGGCATTAAATGCAAACTTAAGTTATCTAACTTGGTTAATAAAGTAGGTTGGATGGTTGAGTACCATTGTATAAAGTCTCAATGCAATACCTCAAGTAGTTGCTGAGATATTAACATATGTGTGCTTGCACGCAAAACCTTAACCAAGGGGTGACGCCGACGCCGACGCTTGGGTGAGTAGTATAGCTCTCCTTTATCTTCGAATAGTCGAGCTAAAAATCTAGCAATTCATTTATATTGGCCTAATGGTGGTTTAACATGCGACATTCAGAACACCTAGTTTCGATGGAAAATGGCCGAGGTGTTCCGAATGAATATGCGAATAACAGAACTAACAGAAAACATAACAAAAAAACACAACGTTCATACTAGACCCGCGTCTAAATAATAATAATAATAATAAAATATCGTGTACAAAACGAAAGTTGTGTAATACTCATAACAATGAAAGTTGTCTAATAACAATGTTTTATAATATTGCGTTGTTACAACCTGAAACAGTTCAATTATAATTATTTTCCAGGACATATCGCGGAAAAACGCTTTGTTTAAAAAACGTATACATACACTTAAAGTACTTTTGAAACTGGTATGGCCTTCATACCCTGGTATACTTTAAGTACTTACCTTTAAATTTATGATCAATGCATTCTAACTTGATCAATCAATAAAACACTACCACTATGAACTGTTATATCAGCTTTGAATTATTAAATAACACTTGCCTTTGAGAGAAGTTTTAAAGCCATTGTGAAGAACCGAATCCTATATGTACTTTAATATCCTGACATTTTGTTTAAATGGAAAATTATTCATGTGTTAACTGGAGGACCAAATCAAATATTGAAATCCTCGGTTGAGCAGTCACACCAAAGAGCTTTGAGTCACACTATGTAAACAATGTAAGAGAGACAACTCGTTATTTACAACCGCATTGTGTGCTGAAGTTATTATGGCTTGAATTTTATTTATACAGCCTGGGACCATGTTTACGGAACGTCTCAAGTAGAACCAGAAAAGCACTTTTGATAAATTACTTGGAATTATCTGAAAAAAAAATAATCATAAATAAATCATTTGAAAAATAATAATTTAGTACATACCTATATTGAAACACAACAACATCTACATTTGAGCCACAAATAGGGGATGATACGCCTTCTTCTTTTGGCGAACATTTGTGCCAAGTAATTTGAAAGTCCCACTGTGTGTGGGCAAGTTACAGACCGGACAAACAAATCAAAAAATAAAATAATTTTGAGCAATGGTCCTTCCATATGACCTTGATCTTTGACAAGCAGGGATGGGTCTTGCACCGCGACACGCTTTAATGCAAAACACCCCAGTGAATGTTCAAAGTACATTAATTTTATTCTTGAAAAGTCAAAATACAAGGAAATTTGACCGATGAACCTTCAGTGTGACCTTGAACTTTGACCCACGGATAAAGACTTGCAGGCGACAAACGGCTTCTCATGATGAACATACGAGCCATGTGTTCATAAAATTAATTTAAACATATGTGTTCAGTTCAAGGAAATATAAAAATGAATACACAATGTTCCAATAAATAAGATATATAAAATATTTCTAAAAGGATCGGAAGACAAACATTTTAAATGCTTATAAACATAAGTTCCTGTCTATGTTGGAGTTGACCCGCTCTGAATAACAAAATAAGTTCGGTAATACAGCCATTGAAGTTAAAGTTAAGACCCGGGCACATACGGAATTTTGTCATGATAGACCCATGAACGATTTTTTCGTGGCAAGATCTTGCAACATGCCCGAAATCTATGTCGACTGGTCACAAGGGCTATGACAAATCGAAGATGGTTTAACAATCTAGACGCAACAGGAAAAAGATATGTCGTGGTGATGTCGTTGGTTTGGCGCAAGTCAGTTGTGCCACAGTCTTGGGGCCATCGTGAGTTGTCGGGCACTGTTCTGGGCTGTTTTTCACGTGATCAGGTGTTGGTTCACCCGTGGCCGATGCGCATGCGACAGTCGTGCAACGGTCGTGGGTCACCCGTGGGACGCTCGCACGTCCGTCTCCCGACTATTGAACGACACCGGTCTGTTGCCTGCAATTTGCTCTCTAGATTTTTCACTGTTGAAATAAGTTCTGCCCGATTATTTGATACTTTTCACTTTATTTTAGTCGACTTTTTGCAAATTAAATTTAAGTTTGTATCCATAATGCTCCCCAAAGAAGAAACCCAACTAGATGAAACCTGTGCCTCACGCGGCCCCCTCCTAAAATCGTCCAAGTTTACTTTTTAATTCAATAAAAAAAGTTCAATGATATAAAACGCCCAAAATGCAACATTTCGGACTAGAAATTGTTAAAATTTTCTTGAGGGGGTACCCCAAACCTCCCTCCCAACTCGTTCAACCAAATTAATTGCGGTTTTGAGGGAAGGGCGCAAATCAATAGGTTACGCACCTTAGTTGTGCCCAATCTAACGTCGAATCCTGGATCCGCCCTTGACAGTGGTAGCCGAGTGGCTGATGTGCTCAGGTGGAATAGCCATACTCTCTCAACGACGACGAACAGTTTATTTTCGTCCATTCGCCCGAGCTACGTATATGAACCCTCAAACTTAAAACGTTGAAACTACGTTGTAAGACTAACAATGCTACCGTAGCAGGACAGACTTGCAATACTGTGCGAGCCACTGACAAATTGTTATATAGTCGTGAGGCAATCTTGCAACTGCCTCACGCCTGTCGTGATACAGTCGTGCGGAAAAACTATAATAACCGTTCTGGCACACACGATCGACAAGATCAGTATGTAGATCTATCGCACGAAAGTCGCCATACCGTTTCGAAAGACTGTCGTAGGACAGGCTTACGAAAACCAAAAGACATGATACCACTCGAATCAGCTTGCAGCAAGGTGCATGTTCAATATTGCCTCACGACGGCCGGTCAATGCCATCCACGATGCTCACAAGTTCGTGGGACTGTCTTGCGAGGATCACAGGCGACCCACGATTTGCCCAAATTTTCTGGAGTGTCGTTGCACAAATGCGTCGATCGTTGGTTCGCTGTGGCCAAACCTTTAGGGACTTGAATTTTACAAGCCAAGACACGTTTTTAAGTGATAAAATAAAGTTTTAGTCAATGCTATCATAGTATGCGTGTTTTATTTTGTGAGTTGACTAAAGAAACATTATAATTAAGTCAACGGTTAAAAAAGAAGTGATATCAGTCATTTGCCGGGTGACCCCCGTAGAATCACGGCTCGTGTTTTTTTTTTCTTTCGAAAATAAAATATCAACCCGGGTCATAATACATGTATATCGACTCCCGGGGTGAAAGCTACTTTTTCTGGTACCTGGGAGTAGGTCCCAGGTCCCAGCTGGTAGGCCCAGCTGGTATCTATAGACTCTTAATTAGATCTTAATCATCTACGAGTCTTCTACACGAAGTTCTTTTACATGTTTACATTAAGATAGTGACTATTAAATGGTTTTCCAAAATGAATAAAGACTTTTTAAAGTTATTTCAAAATAGAAACAACTGCTCTTTGACGCCACGTCTAACCCGCTGAAAGCTACGTCGACTGATTATCTCATCGCTGAGGGACAAGCTGGCCACTTTCGGTTTAGAAATTCCAAAAATAGATTATAAAAAGTAGTACGGTATGATATAGTCCGTTCATATTTTGACCTATTTTTTAGTATATGGGTTTAAATTTCTGTAAATATGCACTTTAAATGTCAATTTTATATTCTTTTTAGGTAAATGCTTTGTGAAAATCATTATTTTATAAAGTCATTTTGAAAAACTGTACAAATACGCCGCCATGCATAATTTGGTGTTATAAGGCAACAGGACACAAATATAAACACTACATCTCAGCTGTCAAACAAAAACTTCGAGTGAAAACACTCAAAAAGATCGAATAAACAGCGAATTCACGTCAGCGAAACATACATAATGGCACAGAAAAGATTAACAAAGGTAATGTTGTCAGTATTTGTTAAGAATGTTTCGATTTTCTTTGTTATCTCGACTATTTTCTATCGTTATAAATTAATGAGTAAATTACCATGGACTGGATGATCAGTTCGTAAGCACGTGTCAATGGGAAATCATCGTGTTCTAAATACTTTCTTATCCATTTGTATTTTTACTGTTATCTGATGTTTAGAACAATATACAATACAGCTGTACAATCATAATTAAATTCTGCTACAGGCTACATGGGGAGATAAAAATAGGTTATGTACATGTACTAAGTATTTATTACGTTCTAATGTAAATACTTTCAAATTAAGTAGGTCGGAGTGAGTTGCAGCCTTTCTAAGTTATTGCAAATTGTCATAATATGTTTAACTGGCTTAGTCATTATACCATGTTTTCAGCAGACATGGACCGTTGTATTGTAATTTCATTTAATAGGCTAGTGGGTGAAGTAAATTTCTAGTACCTCATTGTCAAGGACAACATTCAATAAGAATCATGCTTATATATATAGACAGTACAGTATGATAATGTTGGACACTTCTCTAACTTCCTGTATGACACCGTGTTCTGCATGTTAACGAATAACAGACAAGACGGATGCATGTTTATACACCAAACGAGATGTCATACAGGTCATCAGGCAAGCTTACTATTGTAATATTCCTTCTCTAAGTTAACCTGTGATTAATTATTTTTAAGATTGTTTTGAAAGCAATTTTAAAGGTCTACCTATGCCCCTCCTTGACGCCATCACAATTTAATTTAAATTGTGTTTAAATGTCATAAATGGTATGAGATAGACTGGTGACTGCAATTCGCAGCCAAATCCAGACATTAGATTTGAAAACGTAGAGTGATCTACAAGAAGGGGGTAAGATACCCTAGCTCTTTGTGAATAATCCTTTTCGTGCCCAATGTTAAGCTTCGATCCATGGGTTACAACTTTCCTGTGTTAAGTACTCAGAGTAGTGAGAACATCATTTTTCCGGTACCACCCTTATATTGACGAATGCCAGGCAAAGGGGCTATTCATATACCAAATTTCAATGTCCGCAGCCTTCCACAACCAAGGTGAACGCTCCACCACTTTCAGGGTTTTAGTTATTTTATGGACGAAAGATTTAAATTATATGATTGATTTCAGGAGATGAAAGACATCAGAATCGACCCACCACCAGGTTGTTCGGCCGGGCCAGAAAATGATGATTGTAAGTATTGTTTCACATAGTTTGATCAGGGTTCTCACTTTGAAATAATAAAATCAAAACAATTAAAGCCTGAAAGTAAAGATAATATGCTTGAAAAGCCTCAAAAAGATGTGAGCCTTCATTGGATATACAGTATACTAGTTAAGCTTCCACATTTCAAAGAAAAACTTGTGGTCAAGGAAGTTCATACTTCCAGTTAGTGAGTTTACACAAGTGCCACTTAAAATCTGAGTATAGATAACCTGATCTAAGGTTGTTGATTTTTTTTAAAAAGAAGATTAAAACATTAAAGTTTTAGGAACTTGTATTTATATATTTAGTGGTCAACATTATATTTTTTCCAATGAGAATTCCTCAAGTTTTCCAACACATTTATTTCTGGAAATAAGCGGTCAGCAATTTTTATTTAAATCAGGTGATGCAGTAGATATAAACAGTGGCTGGCCCATTATCATGTATGTGGGTAGTTTACACAATGGATATGATGTAGACCACTAAGCAGTGTGATTGTTATATCAAAACATTTATACTTGTAGGTACATGTATACTAAAAATCTTGAACCATTTCATAATGTAAGACCATCTTATTACTGTATTTATTACAACTTGATCTGTAATAACCATAATGTCTGTTCCCTTCCTATTTTCAGTGTTTCATTGGAGTGCATCACTAGAGGGACCTGTAAGTATAATAAACCACTTAAAATTGTATTACATTTTTTTTATCTCTCAAAAATCTGTTAATTCATGATAACATTCATAGTATAAATAATAAACATCTGTGTTACACATGACTTTACCTCTTCTTATGAAGTAAAATGTAAAATCCATCAACATGTACAAATATACATAGAGGATATTTCATGAGTGTTTTTCAATGAAATTTATCAAAAAATGGTCCTTAAATTGGTTAGAACAAGTATTTTCCAGTTTTGTAAATTTAATATTCATTGACCGTGAATGTGATATTCTTGTTATGTCATTAATAGTATTATACTACGGTAACTTGATTATTTACAGTGCTAAATGGGTAAAATTTCGCTATATAGGAGGCGCATTTTAACTGTATTGATTTATGAAGTCACATCAAAAGTTATTACACTAAGTATATATAAAAATGTAAAATGACATTGTATCATGCTGGTGATGTCATTTACGATATACAATACATAATCTTTGTAATCTTTATTTTAGGATGCGACTCCTTATCAAGGAGGGGTGTTCTTCCTAAAGATGGTCTTTCCCACAGATTATCCTTTTAAACCACCCAAGGTAGGGCTTATTAACTTATACAGTTTAAAACCAACCTTCGTTATAGATCAGGGCAATTCCGATGGCCATTTTAGCAAGCCAGTACTGGGGCAAAATCACCAGAGCGCTTGAAAATCATATTGCATTAAGATTAAACTCCAGGGGCGCGTTTATTTTTGTTCATGAACATTTTTCAATAGCCAGTAGTAGGTTTAAAATGTATGTGGTCATTGTTTTAATTTTGGCTTTAGAACTGGAAAAACAAAATATCCAATCAACAAAAAATATCCAATCAACAAATTAAACAATCTAATTGCTTGTAATTTTTCAAAGAGATCCTTGCTTTGCTACATTTGTAAATGCTGACTGCTTTCTTATTATCCTTTAAGTCTGTTTGTTCCAAAAAGTGTTGGCAATCGGACCAAATGTTTACTATCAGTATACATGTGTTGGCTTCATTCTTTTAAATGTTCTGTTTCAAAGGTATTAAATCGCATTCAATGTAACTCATGCAAGGTGCATAACTCTGTTTGTAATAGTTATTGAGTACTGCCCCTTGTTTGATTGAAAAAAACAACATTTTCTATGAGTCACTTGTACGACTGGAAACTTATTAAGTAAGGATGGCTTAAAGCTGCACTCCCACAGTTGTCCGTTTCGACAACTTTTTATATTTTTTTGTCTTGGAATGAGCCTCATATGTGAAAGTTATTGAATGGACAAATGGCTTATCCATTAGGACGTCCTGAATTCGTGAAACAACATACGATTTGTCTTTTTAGTACTTTAAACATTTATTTAATAATGATAGTGAAACAAGTTATTACAACATTATATAAATCACTCTCCTTGGCATGATTTCACGTGTGAGTGTGGTCTTGTGTTGTGGGGGAACCTGGAGAAACCCCACTAGTCCGGCTTGGTGAACTTACATGCGCCCAGGCCGGGAATCAAACCTGGGTAACCGGTCAACCTCATTTTAGTAGATTAATTCTGTGTGCTTACAACCCTTCTTTCCTTCTGTCTGTCAGGTGGTTTTCACGACTAAAGTCTACCATCCAAATATCAACAGCTCCGGCAGTATATGTCTAGATGTTCTTAGATCCCAGTGGTCACCCGCACTTACTGTTGGAAAAGGTAAGTAGACACTAGTCGACATTATGCATGTGCTTTTATTTTTCCATGTGCAGAATTGGTGTAGTTCTAGGGGTTTCATTTTGGTTTAAAGGAGCTGGGTAATATTGTAAGTACATTGTGTAGGCTTGTCTTGGGGGACCTTTCTTTGTGAAGCTTATGGGGACTGCAATTGAAGTAGCCCACGTGATGGACGGCATTGCTGGATTTTTGGTCCTCCTTTAGGTTATTCTGGAACCTGTGATGTTCAACCATTGTTGTGATGATACTAATGTTTAAAACAATAATAGCGAAATAAAATAATTGTGCATTTGATAACATACCGGCCCTTCATAACTCCTGCTATAGCAACTTTTGAAGATAAATTTATTCTGAAAATTGTCACATGATATGTGGAAGTGGTCACATGATAGGACAAAGAAACACTTAACCTTTATGCTGTAGAAGAGGGACAGGGTGCTAAGGATGAAAAGAGCACATTGTTTTGGGATGGGAAGAACATTATGAATTTTGCAGGAAATGTTAGGAACTGCGAATCTTTGAAGGCAATTTAGGTATCATCAGTCAAATATGTTAAGTTTGTATAATTGTAATCTTTTTACATGGTTGGATTAAAACAAAAGAAATATTTGATTAACGAGTATCTTATTAAGCATTGAATTATTAATATGAAAGCAAAAGGGTGATCATGCTGGTCACCATAACGGCAGAAGGGTACTTCAAGAAAAAAAATGGTGCAGAGCGCTTCCATAACTTTTAGCTTAAACCTAAGTGTAAAGTTACGGACGGAATCTATAAGTTAAATATTCTTACAATATTTTTGATGAAACACAGTTTACCCCAAATACAGGGTAGATGTACAACGCCTGTAGAATTGAGGATCTTTATTGAAAGTGGGCACAGGTGCGAAAATGTAACAGCAAAGTTGTCCACTCTTAATACTTATTGTAAAATTTCCGCTTGAACCTGATAAACAGTCTACATGTCACAAACGCTTCTTTTTTGAAAATGTAATAATAGTCAATTTATTTTTGTGTAAAAAGAATGATCAATCACCATAAAAGGATAATTGACCGTCAAAGCACACCAGACTGTGCATTGCCATTCCGTTTTCCTTCATAGCAAACTATGATGTAATGTTTCCCAATTACATCATATATATTTACCTTTATTTCTACCAATTACCTTTATTTCTACCTGTCGTGGTTCACTTATATCATCCACATAAACTTAAGGAATTTACTTGTCTGAAGATCAATATATATATTATTTTCAATAAAATTTAGCCATTTCTTTTCAGTTCTCTGTAATTTAAAATTTATTTTTTACTTTACATAGTTCATGAACAAAACAAAAAATGATTAAATTTTATTTCTTTTTTTCAGTGCTGCTGTCAATAATAGCGTTGTTGTCGGAGCCTAATCCGGATGACCCCCTTGTCCCAGATGTGGCAAACTTGTTTAAAAAGGACAAAAACAAGTTCAACCACAATGCAAAAGAATGGACTAAGAAATACGCCTCACCATAGTCAGACATTCCCAACTGTGATGTTAAATTTCATGTACTGTGTGATAAAAGTTGCAATTCGGAATCAATATACTGTAGGTAGCTCCGATTGCGCGAGGGTTTTGTTTTTGATAATATTGTTAACACAAGTAGTTGCGATTCAAATGCTGATAACTACTAAGAAAATGATACTAGTCTAGAAATTATATCTGAAATCACTCGTAAAAATGGTAACAATTCATATCATCATTGTGTCCGGAATAAGATATTTTGCAAAACTGGTTTAAACTCATAAATTGTGAAAAAGGTTACATTATACCTCATGATTAAAAGGTTACCCATAGCAACTACGGTCATTTTTTATAAGCGGTAGGGGTAAATCTTTGATTTGCTTGGGGGAATACCATGTCATATAATTATGTCAACAATATTTGATGTTGACCGGTAATCGTTTCAATGTTGAGCCAGTTTTTGAACTTGCATATTAATTTGTGATGTAATTATCATGAGGTCAGGATTCACACTTAATCACATTTGGTATTAATCCCTTGACTGAAATGCTTGCTTTTGGGATTTAAAAGTTTTACAAATCTAAAATATAACCAGGAAGGCTTGGATCACAAATTTTCATATTCCGTATGTGTGTATACAGATAAAAAAAGAACAACTTTTTTCTTCCTTATTTTCACATGCCAATTCAATGACATAATTTTCTCCTGACTTCTTCAATTGGAAATTGCAAGAAAATGCCAGAGCTCAATTATAAAGCATTAAATGGGGATTTCACCAGCCTGCCAGTTTTAATTTAGGGCTATTCCAGTAAAACATATAACCCACTGGGGGAAGGCAATTATTCTCATAGTATATAGGTGGGTATCTTTTTTTGCTAATTTGGACCCCAAAAGGGTAATTTTCTTATGTGGGGGGTTGGTATTATTTAAAAATGCCTTCCCCCTGGGGGTTATATTATTAAATGGAATATAGCCCTTAAAGAATGTATATGCTTATATTTATGTAACAGTGTTTTTTGTTCCATCTTGTATTTTATTGTTTTCTTGTATTTGATTGTTTAAGTTAAGAAATCAGTTATATATCAGTGGTAAAATGTTTTTTTTGTAATTTAAGAATTGAAAGATCTTTTTATGTGTGTTTAAAATATTGATTCACACTCAAATACAGTATTAAAAAATGTATAAAAATTATATAAAAATTATAAACAGATTTCTTGGATTTCCTAGAAATATTTTTCGCCTTATCCAAAAATCAGCAAACAAATTTATCGTGCATTGTTTTGTAAATGTGAAATATACATATTATTTGGTGTGTAACTAATAATACATTATTTTATTAGAAGAAATGTAAGTTGATGTTTGTTTATATCTCAAGACATAAGTGAAAACAATTGTGTGAAAGACAGACTAAGATTTTCATTAAATCTTATGGTTATGCATAGAATAGTCATAGCGTCACAAAAAATGTAATAGAACATATTTGTTCAAATTTTAATGATAAAGAATGGCAGGGTGATTGAAGCGAGTGAGCCCTTCTTTGTCATTAAGATATTACTTTATTTGTTCTTTATGTCTTAGATTATGTTTTTAGCAGGTGGGGAACCAAATTATGACATCATGTCTGTTTAGTTGTAAGACTGCAAGTTTTAACTTGGTGAAGGCATGGTACTTAAAGGCTAATAGGTCATTTATTTGGCAGGACATGTTGGTTATAATTTCAATTTTGATGGATAATGTGCTTATTTTTATACATGAAAAAAACAATTGAGAGGGAGAGAAGTCTAGTGTTATAGGTGTACGTTTCTCATTAAAGAGGTTGTGGGTTTGGTCCCCACCAAGGGTACTTTCTGACGGTCTCTCGAAATGGACACTAGTACTGGCTCCTACCCAGGAAATGGATCCAAGAGTTATTCTATAAATGTCAGCTTTCGTCACAATCCAGCTTAAAGAAAAGTGAATATGCTAAAACAATTGATATTATGCTGATGACGACTGCCCTCAAAATTTCCCCTTCTTTGTATAACATATGTTTTTGAATCCAAGTCCACATTTATTTATTTATTTTTGTTCATTGTTATTTTATGTGACTTGTTAATCTCGTCATTGGTTGAACAGTAATGAATATTCATATTAGAGTGGTTCAGCGTCATGTGACCAGTGAACCTCGCCATTGGTTGAACAGTTATGAATATTCATAGAGTGGTTCCGCATCATGTGACCAGTGAGTCTCGCCATTGGTTGAACAGTAATGAATATTCATATCAGGGTTGTTCAGCATCATGTGACCAGTGAACCTCGCCATTGGTTTAAAAGTTATGAATAATTATATCAGGATAGTTCAGCATCATGCCAATTATTGTAGAATGTGTTTTTTTGTAAATGTATGTATAAATAAAAATAAACTTAAGGGAATTGTATCTTTCTAAAATAAATAAGTTTAATATTCATTAAAAAAACACTGTTTTGATGAATATGGGATAAATTTTCAAAATTATGAGATCAGAATATTCCCTAAGTTGTTACTCTAATTAAAAGTTAGGACTAACGATGATGACTGAAATATTTGAGATTTTTTATCATTTATACCATATATATCTGATATTATATTTCTGAGTGTATTTTATCATTTAACTCATTATGTTTTTTTGGTCATGTTTTATTTAAACACTTTTCTGCTTAATTGTTATCTTTTTTGTTTTATTTTTTTTCTGTATATTTTTTTTGTTCGCAAGTATTAAACTTTTTTGTGAATGTTTTTGGTTGATATATTGTGTTTACCGCTAAGTTAATGTTGTTGTGAATGCCTTTCTTTGTTGACATAAATAAAATATTGACATGATTTGCTTTGTTTGTTTCTATGGTCAGAGATATATCAGAGGTTAATTATGCAATGTTGATATATTATAATGATTGGGAAAAAATGGATTAGCCAACAAAACAACAAAATTGCCTATCATTCATAAGTGTTTCATATAATAGTTATGACCACCAAATGGAACAGAGAAAGAGAAACCGGCTACAAACAACAACATTTTGCTAAAGCAATGTGAAAATTTGAATACCTATTATAAAGAATAATGTCCAAAATTACACGAACAAAAATCTTCACTGATCCTAATAATTTCTAATATCCATGGAATTAACTACAGGATTTATTGAACTCACTATATGAGAACTATTTGTATTTGACAACTCTTTCAGATTTTTTCCCAGAAAAGATTGAAATTTAATTAAAACCAAAGATTTTAGGAATGTTCTAGCAATTTTACCCGAAGACCCTGAAGATTGGAGAAATTTGCTCTTAAAAACCAAACCATACTACAAACATCCTCCTCGAGGACTTTCTCTCAAATTATAGAAGAATCTTGTTTATTCTTAAACTTCTAAACATGGTACAAAGAGAAAATTCTAGAACATTCTATGCAAATCCTGATTTATTAATTATAGGTATTATATAATGTCATGGCATTTAAGTCTGCGCTGCCATGGTGCAAAACCATTTTCCCTGGCCATAACTCAAGAAATGTTCCAAGATATTAAAATGCCACATTGTGATGCACCCATGTAAAACAAGGACCATAACTCTGGTTCTAATAATTGTTCAGTTATGCTCCATGTTTGACTAAAAATACAACAGACTTGTGTTGGCATTCGATCTGTAGTACTGATATAATTTTTCTATCACACAGTGCCGATTGTTCAGATATTTTTTAAAGATAACATCTTGATTTATGATATCGTTGTTAACTAAACATGAACTATTGGATTAAGTGCTCACATACATGTATTTAGATACATCAAGAACAGCTGAAAAAAGAGGATACAAATCTTGTTAAATATACAATAAAATTCAAGTGTATCTATTAAACTTCCAGAGCAGTAACTAACTTCCAGAGCAGTAACGATTTGAAAGTTAACAACGATGACTTTAATAATAATAATAATAACTTTATTTAAAGAAGGTAACACATTAAGACATAGGCATCATATTATAAACAAACATAACACACGACTTATTTACAATGTGGCCTTCTGAAAGAAACATACACACGCACACACACATAAATGCTTAGAATGAAAATGCAAGCAATAAATCTGTTATTTCAAAAGGGTACGTATTAAAATGTTATACGAAAACATAAAGGAACATGAATATAATACATTAATTATAACATCAATGCCGAACAATACATCAATTTGTACCTAAAGGTTAACAAATTGTATCATTTAAATTTATTAACTGAGTAAGTAGGACAGTCACACATGTATTTAACACCTTACTCGAGATATATATAATGTAAAAACAATAGTCATGGAATTATGCGTACAATTCTTACAACCGTTTTTGCAATTGATGATGTAAAAAGAACTTCTTGCAGCAGGCTTTAAATGTCTTTTTCGTGTTCGATTTACGTATTCGTTTTGGTAAAGAGTTCCAAACTGTCCCACTGTAGCATGCAAACGAGTGTTTCTTGTATTGAGTTTTATGTCGAATGTGGGCAATGTCTTGTCGCGTAGAAGATCACAATCCATATCTTGTATTGTTTGATAACTTTATAATGTCTCATATATAACTCGGTGTAAGATTGTTAATAGATTTATATACCATAACAGCCGTTTGATATTTGCAACGGTATTCAAATTGAAGCCATTCATATTGTTTAAATAATTCATGCGATGGCGTTCTAATAGGCTTAAAGAGAATAATTTTAGCAGCTCTTTTTTGAAGCATGGTTATTCGTTTCTTATGCGTTTGCTTGCTTTTACCCCAAACGCTACAACATAGGTATATACGATTTATAAAACAAATGTCTCATTTGATCCGTTAAAAAGTAATTAAGTCTTTTTAAAAGAGCTATCTTTGCAGTTACTTTCTTGCAGACAAAGTCAACTTGCAGGTTCCATGACAATGAATTTAACAACACTGTTAACTTCAACAAAGTTCTGAACAATTGGCTTGATGTTTATCAAATATCATTACAATATATATCAGAATATTTCTTTCGGCGTTTAGTTTGATAAATGAAAAACATGCAGCCTAATTATTTCTAAGCTGTCAACATTTATCCTTGTTAACAAATGTTATCCAATCTTCTTGACAATGTTAACAGCAATTGAAGTTAAAATTACAATGTTCACAAAAGATTTTCTTTATCTCAACTAAATTTGATATCCATTACCTTATTGTCTGAAATTGATTCTCATGTCATGAAAATGATGCCTCAAAGATGGGTGTACAATGGTTGACCTTCTGGTACTTAGGTAGTCAAAATGAACCAACTCTATTTTTTCATTGGTCTATTTACTCGGCATTTTGCAGTTAGATGCAGTTCGCCTTTATGATTTTAGTGAGGTAAAACTTCCGAAACAGATAAAATGCAGCCTCAGCATTTTGAAGAGAAGCCATCGATATATATTACCTGTTAACAAAAATCTTTGAAATGCTCTGATCAAGACTTTTTGGTAAAATTAATGTGTTCAATTTAAACAAAATATTAAACATTCCTATCCCTTTAAGTATTAATAAAAAGATAGATACTTTGATTAAATTCCCTGACCTGAATTTCGATTAATTTTATCTAAGGAGGAAGTTTACATTGATCTCTTGAATGGATGTTTAATATCAAAACTGGCATTAATAAAGGACACCTAAAGTCACAAAAACAATTAAACCTTATTTTATAGCTAAATAATATTGGAATTACAGTAACTTCAATTTTGACTTCTAGGTGATATTCTAAACTGAGTGGGTTACAGATGTATGAAAGAATACAATATTAAATTATTTTATAATCCGCCACTTAAAAGGTGATGGATTGAAGAACGCGTCTGCAGCCTTCACCAAGTCATAACTAATGTATACTCCAGGGGTGGTCCCAGGATTTGAGGCTAAAGGTCACGCACACAAAAGTGGTGCATATTGGGCCATGGGTCAGCTTCCCCAAGAACAACCATATATTTTCCACTCCTGGGATCCACTATTGCATACTTATACATAATATTTTATACATCCTATTTTTATTTCTCAAGATTGATTTGGAATCTGGAACAGGCCAGAAAGATCAAGAGTTACTGGCTTTAGTCAATAAAAAAATCATTAATAATGATTGTGCTCCTTCAAATACAATTGTTAAGAATAATGCGAATAAACATGTCCACAGGTTAAAATAACGCAATGTGAGAAATAATGTTTTTAGCTAGCTGATTTTTCAAGGATGACATTGGTTTTGTTTGACTGTCTTTTTGTTATTGACAATTTTCACGCTTCTAAATCAGTGTATTGAAATGACAACATGGTTTCTCGTGTTGTGTCATTTTCGTCTGTCGCCTAAGGTTTAACAGATTGCATCGCATTAATGTAGATCTTAAAGCTCCACTCTCACAGATTGACAGTTTTGACCAAACAAATTTTTTGGAATTGGAAGGACAAAAAAACAGATCACAATTTTTCATAATACCCTAGCGGTCGAAAATTGATGTTTTATGGTTAAAAGCGTTTCTAACATTTTAAGAAATTTATCATCAAAGAACAAAAAAAAATTCGAATGTAAATATGAAGAAATGCAATCTAATTTTTTGTCAGCAGTCTTATAACACTGGTTTCCAGACATGCACACAAAATTGGCTCATTTCAAGAAAAAAATTAAAAAAGTAGTCTAAAAAATCAATCTGTGAGAGTGCAGCTTTAATTTAAAGTGCAATTGGTCCATTTGAATCAGATTCAAATGTAAAAGAAAATAAAAATAAAAAACAGGAATAAAAAGATATGACACAGGATTTTTGTTTTTATTCACAGAGTGTAGTAATTCTACTTGTATCTACATAAAATCTTTGTATAAGAATGAATGAAGTGCGAAACAATACAAAACATGAGTTTCCACACATACTTAGCGTGAAATAAAACCACAATCAACAACAATCAAATATTTAGATAATTACATGTATATACAACATTCCCACTTAATTATGTACTAAAACGACAACAGAATAAGTATTCATGCATCACTTCTAAGATAAAAAGTTATTGTTTATTATTGCTTTACTTAGCTATTAAATCAGAAGATTCTTATCTCAAGCAACAATAAATAATAACTTTCTTAGTGTTGACGCAAATGTCTCTCTACTAGCGTGGGCACAAACGCGGACTGACGAATAATTATTATACCCACTTAAAAAAATAATTAATGACGAAATGGCGGTCAATATCTTCAGAAGTTTTTCTAACCAATTAAAACCACACTCTCATGTTACATTGTGCCAATGAGAGTGATTAATATAATGTTAATCAGAATTTGTTGGACAATCCCTTCGGCAGAAACCTAAACTTAACACTCAGTGCATTTCAGCGATCAAAATCCACAGAAACATTTCTAAATTGTTCATTATCAATACTTCTGAATATATGAATTATAAAAACAAACAAAGTTTGCAAAATAAACTTATCACTATATATAATCAGGCCTAAACGGTGTTTGTAAAATAAATAGCTTTAAAAAGTTATAATACATATATATTATATTTTCTGGCAAGCGCTAGTTGTAAATGTATAAAATAATAAGTAAATAGAAAGAGATTTTATATCACAGGAAAATGTTTAAATAAAATATTGCAACAGAAATATTCAGCTGCATTCAGATCGCAAGACAAATACCGATATTCCGCCGATACGTATCGATACATAACGCTTCAACTCCAACCTGATTTAAGCATTTCAGAACTTAAATATCACACAACAAATACCAATATTTCCCTATGTGAATTGATATGCATCGTTTCTGCTCCACCCTGATATAAGAACTTACCCGGTAAGTCAGGCAAGCCTTTCTTTTATATTCTAAGAGAGACACACCTACATGTTCCTCAAATTTTATGCATGCTCTAACATATGCCGAGTACTGCGAAAAACAGTCTTGTTGACACACTGCAAAATATGTCACTGTAATAATGATGTCAAAATATTGTCGTCTGCCTTATTTTTGTACTAATATCATCACCAAAAATTACTTCACGCCATTGCCATTTAGAAAAAAATGTTTTTACTTATAAAATTTATTTAGCATTATTTAGGTGTTGAAAAATGGTCACTGTGAGAAAATTATTTGAAATCTGTTCTTCGTAATCTGAGTTATCTATCAATGCATCTTTATGAAAGGCAACACCCCAATTTATTTCAATTATTTCAAAGACATATACAATGTACCGGTCATAATCTTGTGGTGTAAAGGAATATTGAACTTATAACATTAGATATAAAAAAAATCCTTCTTAAATCATGTTATGTCAAACTAAAAAATTGTCTCTTAAATATCCAAAATAAAAGAAATGCAGCTCTTAGTGTATTTGAAATAAATAAAGTAAATAAACTATGCTATAAATACCATGTTGACCGAATTTCATGAAGATAGGATAAAGACTGTTAAATTTATTAACCCATTTATTTCTTGATTTGACCTCATGAGCTACCTTTTGACCGGAGATGCAAAATCGACATCTGAACGACCAGCTTTAACCAAAACGACCAGTTTTGCCAATCTTTAACCCAGGAAGAAAATGAGAAGGTTTTGTTCTTAAAATATTCTTTGCTACAAACACACCAGGGGGTCCAATCAAATGACTTTTTGTTAATCATGCTGAAATTTCTTAACAAGAATGGCTTTAAGACTACAATAAAACACATAACACGGGAATGTTTTCGATGGAAATGAAACAAGTTATGAAACACTGTTGTTGTGGAGACAAAATATGAGGAAACAAACAATATACAAATAATATATTAATGGAAAATGTACAACATCTTTTACTTTAGCCCACCGCTGTTGACCGTCCGACAAAGATATATAATTATATAAATTTTTAAAACAAAATACATAATAGAAATAAAACAAACTAGAAGCGCCGCAATGCGACGAAACCAGGTTTTTGTTATGGGCAATCAGAAATTAAAGCCAATTAATTTGTTGTATGAGCAAGTTCAATCTGCAGCTTCATATAAGCTATATTCACACTAAGATTCATCACTATCCATCAATTCTAACTATGTTGTTGGGCAGATTTTTTTTTTCTATTTTTAGGAACAGTGACCTTGACCCCACCTCCCAAGCTAGCTCTTCACATAAGCTACCTTTGCTCTAAGTTTCATCAATATCTATCAATGCTAACTAAAGTTATTGGGCAGAAACTATTTTTCTATTTTTAGTAACAGTGACATTGACCCCACCCCCCTAAAAAGAAATTCCAAGCTTGCTCTTCACATAAGCTACTAGTACCTACACACAAAATTTCGTCAATATCTATCAATCCTAACTAAAGTTATTGGGCAGAAACCATTTTTCTATTTTTAGTAACAGTGACCTTGACCTTAGCTCCCCCCCCCCTCAAAAGCAATCCCAAGCTAGCTCTGTACATAAGCTACCTACACACCAAGTTTAATCAATATCTATCAATGCTATCAAAAGTTATTTGGCAAAAAATATTTTTCTATTCCAAGTAACAGTGACATTGACCGTAGCCCCTCCCCACTCAAAAGCAATTCCAAGCTAGCTCTTCACATGATACCTACACACCAAGTTTCATCAATATCTGTCAATCTTAACTAAAGTTATTGGGCGGAAACCATTTTTCTATTTTTAGTAATAGTGACCTTGACCTTAGCCCCTCCCCACTCAAAAGCAATTCCAAGCTAGCTCTTCACATAAGCTACCTACACACTAAGTTTCATCAATATATATCAATGCTAACTTATGTTATTGGGCAGAAACCATTTTTCTATTTTTAGTAACAGGCGACCTTGACCTTAGCCCAACCCCCCTCAAAAGCAATCCCAAGCTAGCTCTGTACATAAGCTACATACACACCAGGTTTCATCAATATCGGTCAATGCTAACTAAAGTTATTGGGCAAAAAACATTTTTCTATTTTAAGTAACAGTGACCTTGACCATTTTTCTATTTTAGGTAATAGTGACCTTGACCATGGCCCCTCCCCACTCAAAAGCAATCCCAAGCTAGCTCTTCACATAAACAACTTACACACCAAGCTTCATCAATATCGGTCAATGCTAACTAAAGTTATTGGGCAGAAACCATTTTTCTATTTTAAGTAACAGTGACCTTGACCTTAGCCCCTCCCCCCTCAATAGCAATGTCAAGCTAGCTCTTCACATAAGCTACCTACACACCAACTTTCGTCAATATCTATCAATCCTAACTAAAGTTATTGGGCAGAAACCATTTTTCTATTTTTAGTAACAGGCGACCTTGACCTTAGCCCCACCCCCCTCAAAATCAATCCCAACCTAGCTTTTCACATAAGCTACCTACACACCAAGTTTCATCAATATCTGTCAATGCTAACTATGGGCAGAAACCATTTTTCTATTTTAAGTAACAGTGACCTTGACCATTTTTCTATTTTAAGTAATAGTGACCTTGACCTTAGCCCCTCCCCACTCAAAAGCAATCCCAAGCCAGCTCTTCACATAACAACTTACACACCAAGTTTCGTCAATATTTATCAATGCTAACTAAAGTTATTGGGCAGAAACCATTTTTCTATTTTTAGTAACAGTGACCTTGACCTTAGCCCCAACCCCCCTCAAAAGCAATCCCAAGCTAGCTCTTCCCATAAGCTACCTACACACCAAGTTTCATCAATATCTATCAATGCTAACTAAAGTTATTGAACAGAAACCAATGTTTGACGCCCGCCTGCCCGCCTGTCTGCCCGCCCGCACGCCCAACGACAACCTCATTCTAATAACCCGTTGAAAACCTGGTGAACAAAAAACAGAAAACTTTCTTGAAACACAACTAACAAAGCTATATACACAATACAGTAACTCAACAACAAAATAAACAGAACCTTTGATCAGCTTTAAATTTCAAAATCAGTGTCAACGGTATTTCATGGTATTTCCCTTAAATAATAATTAATTGTGTGTTGTTGTTTTATTCAAACACCCTTTCTTCATTACTTCAGTCAAGTTTTGAGGCCTTAAATTAAAAACATTGTCTGAAAAATATCTCTCTGAAATAAGAAATTGTGATCAAACAAAGTAATATTGTGTACTACCATTACTAACTTATTTTATATTGACAACCCTTAGACAGCACATGTTCAAATTTAAGAATTTAAATAACAACCAAAGGTGTGAGAGTCCTTAATATTGCACAAAGTATTAAGAAGGGCATCATCAGATACCTGCGTTACACAACTATGCTATGCTTCGTTGTGTACCGTGGGCGATTTGGCAAAGAAAATCTCGTAATCATGAATAATTAATGAGGCAGTTTCATTGGTTCCGTGATTTTCAGTAGAAAAATATTCTGGCGAAAGCCGGATTCAAACCTCAGGTCTACCTTTTCAGTAAAATAATTTTTTACAGCAGTCAAGACCAGTCGGCCATTGACGCTACTGACATCATAGGGTTATTGAATAATATTTATTTGCAACATGCCACTTCATTGGAAGTAGAGTTGTCTCCCCTGCCTCATGCATATTCATTTAAACGAGATTTTGTCAGCCAATTGTCTAACGATATTTATAAAGTATAACAGTATTAAGTACCTTGGTAATCAACAATGTAAGAAAGTAAGACAGTAGTAATTTAACATGTAATATAGTTTTATGTTATAATATGATAAAATATTAAGGGACTTTTTCTTTAAAATGCTCTGAAAGAGAATATCTCTATTGGTCCTATAACTAAAGGTAAGTACATAATGGCATGTAAGCTTCAGAAATATTCATAATTTCCACTTAAATATGGTGGGGTCAAACACATGTATCATAAATAGCCTCCCAGTTGCAATATACAGCACAGTTAAGTGCGATATAAAAATGAGACCTTGGTAAAATGGTGTACCAATAATTATGGAATCAGGCACATGCAAAATAGTTCAATATGTGTACAGTAACATTTAAAATCAAATCTGATTACATCATGTAGATGTGTAAAACAATTAAAATCTTCAATCAAGAACCAGTTTTTCTAAACACAAACCGACACATATAAAAACAAGAAAAAAACAACATAAAATTAACAACAATGGGACTCTTGAAAAATTAAAAATTAAATAAATGTAGTATCTAAAAAAAATATGAGGATTTTGTTGCAGTTTTTAAGTGAAAACCCCCCAAACAGAATGATAGTCACATTTAAAACAAACAATCTAAAATGACCTATATTCTTAAACAAAAACATGAACAACTAACTTATCAAATCTGAGAATTAAAATAAACTTGAAACATCTTAATCATTGCGAGATTAATACAATTATGCAAGCTTTTTAGTTGCAAATATAATTTGAATTAAAGTTAAGAAAGTACATGAAATCATCATCATTCACAGAGTTAAAGACAAAATGAGAAACCAAATACATGTATAACTTGGATCAATGTACAGTTAAATTGAGATAAGGGTTTATTTTTGAGAGTTTTCAAATATACCACATATAATATATAATAAACACAAAGCAATACAAGTTTACAAAATGTAATTACAAACCATACAGATTAACACAAAACTGTATAGATTCATGGTAAACCAAACTGATTCTTGGCAAACCATACAGGTTAATCACAAAATGTATAGATTCATGGCAAACCATACATTTTCATGGCAAACCGTACATATTCATGGCAAACCATACAGATTCGTGGCAAACCGTACAGATTCGTGGCAAACCGTACAGATTCGTGGCAAACCGTACAGATTAATAAAAAACAATTCAGATTCATGACAAACCAAACAGATTATTTGCAAACCATACAGATTCTTGGCAAACCATACAGATTCTTGGCAAACCATACAGATTCTTGGCAAACCAAACAGATTCCAGATTAATCACAAACTGTAAAGATTCTTGGCAAACTATACAGATTCTTTGCAAACCAAACAGATTCATGGCAAATTGTACAGATTCTATGCAAATCATACAGATTCTTGGCAAATCGTACAGATTATTGGCAAACCGTACAGATTCATCACCAACTGTACAGATTCATGGCAAGCCATACATATTACACATTGATATCACTATTGTCAGTATTCATCTTTGAAACCAATAATAACGAAGAGCAGGTAGTTTCGTTTCCATTCGGTAGTTGTGGCCCTTCATCCATTTCTATCACAATTTCCCGATCCATCATGGCTAAATGTGACTCATTGAAAATCCTGCTAGAGCAAGCCTGTTGCTCGAACTTCAGTGGTTTTTGACAGCGCCTCATTATAGGAACAACAAGAAGCATCGCCCCAGAAAATACGATGAACCCGCCACCAATATAAAACGTCAGGTCATACGAGCCAGTGAAGTCATAGAACAGGGCTGGAAAATAAATGACAGAGATAAATGCACTATCATTGCGTTTGCGTGTACAGTATGAATAAAAAGATATTTTGGTGCCTTTGTAAATTAACATCCAAGTATGATAAAGCTGATGGATATTTTAACCTTTTTTTAAAACATTGGTAGCACCATGTGATAATGTCGATCAAGCAATCACGTTATAGTTTTTGGTTGAATTATAAAGCATAACTAACATTTTTCAAAATTGTGGACTTCAAAGACAATATTTGAGCATATATCAACATTTGTTAAAGGGTTCCAGCCATCAGTAATTAATTTATAAACACTCTTATGGTTTGCCACACTTTATTTTGTAACAAGAGAAAAAAATCCGTAAAAAGTAAATTTTACAAAACATGAAAAAGTCCCTTCATTAAAGCGAGAGAGCCCCCAAGCTGTTTTCTTGCATGTATCGAGTGCAATAATTGTCATCCTTGTTCTATATTTAATTTATGTTACACTTGATAACAAGCATTCAAGCGATTTGTTCTCATATAAGGACACAATAGTTTAAGATGAGTACAAAGGCATGTAAGTTCAAAGTCTCGAGAGAAAGACGAAGTATACTTTGAACTCTGTAAACTACAGGAAAGTCATGCATGTGATTAATGCTTTCTGTTTAATAAGTCGAGCAGTCAGAGACACTGAAACTATGATGATTCATTAACATAAATGAATGACTGATGAACTCAGAAGTTTAACTACATGTAGCGTAATTTATGGACAGTCATAATTTAAAACTTGAAAGTAAATTGCAATATCCATCTTCATGAAAGATATTTCCATCAAAAAAACCCAAAAAAACTGTTGTTTTTTTATCTTTTTGTGTAAAGTTGTAAAAAAAGCGACGAAAGGCTTTAGTTATGAATTTACCATAGTCAACTTCAAACAAGGCCATTTAGTTCCCTTTATGATACTTAATTTGTGGTAGAATTTTAAAGAAAAAGACTGTATTAAATCGTATATTTATTAGATGTCTTGTTACAAGTTCACTATCCATTTTTTAACCACTTTGAGTCCAATGTTTGTAAAAAATGCATACTTTTGGGGAATAAGAATGGGGTCAAATTTCCACGACAATGCTATAAATCATTTACAGTTTACAGATGCATACATGTAGCTTGTCTGTTTTTGGATAAATAGAGTATAGGTATTGTATTTGATATTCGCACATTTTATGTCGCCAGAGACATAATGTACATGTTTTAGCAAGGCCAATAATGTTGGGTTCAATAATTTATGAGTTACGTCCCCCCCCCTCAAAAAATAACACCACTAAGATGTTGCTTTTGTAATATTCATTTAGTAGTCTTTTAAACTGATAAAAAAAACCCAGAAACACTAACTGTTCATGCCTATTTAAAAGCAATAACAATTCAAGTCAAATAAACATTACTACTCGAACACAGTTCAAGGGCCATATTGACACTCATATTTAAAATAAATTAACACACATGTATAACAAACATAGATTTTGAGTGATAAACATTTAAAGCTGCACTCTTACAGATATACCATTTTTTACAACTTTTTTATTTTTTGTCTTGGAAAGAGCAAATTTTTGCATGAATATCTGCAAACCAATGAAAAAAGATTGCTGACAAAAAATCAGATCGCAGATCTTCATATTTCCGTTACAAACGGTTTAAGAAAAATGCATAAAACACCAGACTATTTAAAAAATAAAAAAATAAAAAAAGTTGTCAAAACATTCAATCTGTGAGAGTGCAGCTTTAACTACTTACTAAATAATCCATTTATGGAAAAAATAAATAACTGATAACAAGATTGTAACCGAGTATTTCATAGCTGAAAACGCACAAATATTAAATGACTCAGGTGGGTCCTAAAAGTTTCACAGTGATCAACTATTGTCTCATAAGGTAGAAAACTGTGTTTTCTGCACCTTTCTTTCAAATTTACCTTCATAAGAATCGTTGTTTTTTATTTTTATTCGTCCCTTTCGGTAAATCAAAACAAATGTATTAGCTCTTGTTTATGCACTTTTACTCCCAAATAAGATGTACGTGACGTACATCTTATTTGGGAGTAAAAGTGCATAAACAAGAGCACCACAAGATGATAATTACACCCTGCGGTTTTTCTCAGATGATAAACGGTCATAAACTTTAGGACTTATTGCACATAATGCTTTATAAATGTCATACATGTATAAAGGAAACATTTGTACCAAGTTTCAAATCAATGACCTTTATCAGTTTTCAAGTAATGACCATCATCAAAGTTTTGGTATGACAAAAATACCAAGGTCATGACAAAACCTCTACCGTTTTCTTTGTAAAGCCTAAAATGGAAAACCTACCAGCCACAGGTGGCCCAACAAGATTGGCAATGCCCTGTACCAGCATCGTCAGTCCATAAGCATTTGACAGTTTGTCGATGCCCAGATATTCCACCAAGATCACCGTGCTGAAGATATGAAATAACAGCATTTAAGTTTCAGAAAATAATGAGTTGCATCCCTAAACAAAGACTTGAAGAACTTTAATAAATAGCTATCAAGAATCAATCCTTAGCTAAAAGAGACATAAATGTATAACATTTAATTTAGCACACTTTTGTCAAAATACATCAGCAGCTAATTGAATTCAAGCTACTTATTATTTGGTTTGGTCCAAGTTAGCCAAAAAGCTTATTGATTGGTCAATATTTATTAAAAAAATCATATTAACCAATGAAATCATTTACATGTGCAAACTAACCAAAAGATAATCTGTGGACAACTTATCCAAGTTTTATACAATGGCTGCTGATATATACAGAACTTTGTCACTGATTTTAAGCATTTTCAATGTCAGCAATGAATACTAGTAATAGCTTAATACAAAATGTTCCATATTGATACAAAATAAAAATCATAAAATAAATTATAAACTGCAGTTATACCTTAATGAGTAATTAACGCTGATAAAGAGACCAAATAGACCCGAGATCACTGCTTGTGGCTCGAATGCTGTGAAGATTGGTACAACAAATATCGACAGTCCGCATGCCATCAAGGATATTCCATACAAAACACTGAGATTCACTTCACGATCACCGATGATTCCGTATAGTATCTGCCCAACAGTGTTGACAATTCCCAGTATCGATATCAGGAGTGACGCTTTATTTTCGTCCATCCCAAGTTCAGTTGCCCTGTCAACCAGAAATATGTATGGAACGTCGTACCAGAAGTAAAGAATAAAGTTCGAAATCGCGAAGACGACGTACAGCGGATTCTTGAGAATAGTAGGATCAAACAGAGCTTTGAGAACACGCTTCATGTGTTTACTGAAACGCAAATATCGCCAAGGAAAGTCCCAATCATCATCATCCGAACTTTCGCTGTCGCTATCATCCCATTGTCGAATTGTCAGTTCGGGGCAGCTGCTTGACTTGACACGGCCTATTGGACCAGTGTATCGAGTGAGGTTTCCTCGAAAAAACAATCCTTTTCTGTACAATGGCAGATAAGTGCTCATTCTTACTTGCTTTTTAGGTCTTGATGGGCTTTTAGAATGGTGATGACCTTCATTTGACTGTTGTTTTTTGGGCGCATTTTTCAGACAACTGCTTTTTGGACCAATATTACCATTCAATTTAACATTCCCCTTTCCGTTTTGCAACATAACTGTTGTTTCATATTTTGTTTCATCATCTTGGACGTCATAATCTTCTTGCTGATTCTCGGGTTCAACATCATTTTCCTCGCAATAGTTTCTAATATAATCCTTCAGAGCAGACCGATTATTTTTCGCCTCCTTCAAAACTTCCACTGGGATTTCAATCCCCTTTTCTTTAATGAACGTCGGAATCTGAATCTGAGAATGACAACAATCCTCTATATTTCCTTCTTCAAAAATATCATCTTCATCTTCTAAACCTTCTGTATGACTTGCAAGCCTACTAACATTTCTCCCATTTGACGAACTTGCAAGAGACTCGGTCCTTGACATTCGTGACATTTTTTCAAACTTCAACAAAGCTTTTTGCCTCTTTTCTTGAACTGTAAACTCCAATGGTCTCAGCAATGCTCCACAGACCACAAGATTCAGGATAATCCCACTCCATATTATCATAGTTCCACGCCATCCGTATATATCGATAAACAATTCAGTCAGCGGTGCAAACACAAACGTCCCAATTCCAGAACCACACACCGCCAGTCCTGTCGCTAACGCCCTCTTGTTCTCAAAGTAAAAGGCGACCATAACAACGGAGGTCACATAACCCATGGACATTCCAATCCCAGTGATTACTCCAAAGAACAAACATAAGGTTCCGATACTTGTGGCAAATGCACTTATGAATGTCCCAGCACTTGCCACTATTCCTCCGCCAATTAACACCTTTCGGCAACCAAACTTTGTCGCTAAGCCGCTGGCCAGCGGTCCACCCATAAGGCAGGTCCCATAAAACAGAGACCCAACCCATGACGTCAAACTTTTACTTTCTTGGAATTGATCTAATAATTCTGTGTACAAAATCCCAAAGGAAAACGATATTCCGTCGCAAATAAGGTTGATCAGGAATGCGGCAATAATTATCACCCAACCATATCCCCCATCTGGGGGTGCTGGCATAGACGTTGACGAAGCATCTTCAGAGAAGAGGCTGCTGCTGCTACTGCTGCTGCTGTCACTGTCATTGGAATTGTTTCTTCTTCGACTCGACTCTTCACTAGTATCATCAACTGGCATGCTTTGTAGCAAATAAGATTCTGGTGGTATACTTGCGCAAACAAAATCAGAAATATCGCACCACCAAGATTGGTTTCAAACTTAGGACAACCAAAATTGGTATCAAGCTCAGTAGTTCTTAATAAGGTCTTCTTAACACAATCACAGAGGCAAGACCTAGTATTATTGATAGTTATATCACAAAAGCACTGTTTATCACTGTAACAATTGTTGCCACTACTATAATTAGACAGTTTTAAGTTGTTGCTACTATAGAATTCGGCAAGACTTATGGAGAAAAGGTCTGAAGTGCACAATTTGGACATAGGTCTATGGAGATGAAGAATGGAGCAGTCAAGGATGGACGACTGCTTCGTCGTCGCTTCAAAGCTGCAGTATCGTCGATCAGCACGAGTTTCCACCATTTGGAATCAGCTGAAGTATTAAACAAATATCATTTTATATAAATTCTGTCATGTTTCTTCACGCAAGTCAATATTATATTATTTTACTTTTCATCCAAAGTTTTTAATGGAAGTAAATGGAACTAAAGCATTTATTGATGGCGATTTTAAAGAACCATAACTCTGGGACCTGTTCGTCCCTTATTGCCATCCTTGATAACAAGTATGTTTGAAGGAATTATTTTTCAATTAACGGTTATGTGTTTGTACCGATTTGAAGAACCATAATAAAATTATTCTATAATCCATATATAGATCCAAGCCCCCCCCCCCCTCCCAAAAAAATAAAATGGTTTGGTTAGGGTTACATCCATTTTAAAAAATGTAACAGGTAGAATAGGTTGGCTTTTTTTATTAGACTTTATAAAAGAATGTTATTGTCAACATTGGAGAATTGTGGTAAAGTTATCATCTGTATAAAGCTTTAAAGGTTTAAAATTACATATTGAAACACACAAAAAACAACCTGTCTCATAGATAGGGTTGGCTAACTCGAACCAAATGTTGTTTTTTTTAGGCCCAAGAATACCTCACTTACATATGAAATGTTCTTGGTTTGCAGGAAAATGCTAATGATCTAACAACAAAATGCTAATGATCTAACAACATTTTCTCTGCATTAACAATATTTGCATAATTGCCCCATTGGTTTTTTACTTGCCCTTAATTGGTCCCCCTGTCAAATATGCCATCATTCAGGGCCCTTATCACATCCATTGATCATCATGCTCTAGTTTTGCATAATGTCATATAGATAATTCCTTAATTTCAACTTTTGACCGAATAAACATACAAGCAGAAAAAGCATGTTCAAACGTTATCTTGTTTAGTGCAAAAAGGTTTCAAGTTCTTCATTATTAAATGTCAGTTGGAACAGTTTTGCTTTCACCCATTGATAATTCTATGACCTATGATTTGTCCTTTTCAACCAAAATCTGGGACACAGAGATAAAGCAGAAGTTTGTATCATGTATGGTGTCTGGTTTTCTGACTGACCCTATTTTTTTAAACCCAACCTAATTTGTGTAATGCCACTGGACAATGCTGATTGTCAATTTTTAATTCTAAATATGAATTATTTTTTTTATTAGTTTCTTGTAACAGCAAGATGTACTCCTTTATAAAGCATCTAGTTAACATTCACGCAGACAAAATGGTGACTGGTTTTTAGTGTGAAGAGATATTATACACAGCTTTATCGAAACAATTCCCAACCCTTCTTTCCAATTTCGTTTTGGAAGTGAAATTGAAAAAAAAAATTGGGCCTTCGTGTTAAAGGTGCATCCTTTCCTTACGCAATTCCTCAGATGTTATTGGCAGCTATTCCTTTAAATATACTCATTTTAACAATATAGACCTGCCAAAGAATTTTCGTGAAAGTGTCAAAGACATTTAAACACATGATCGAGTGCCGCAGAGTGAATGATAACGTTCTTATCTGGGTTTTTTTAAGCTGAATAAGGAGTAAAACTCATCCTATATCCATTGTTATGGGCCTTGTAACACATGTGTCACTGTTAATATGTGAACAAAGTTTCATATCATTATTTTGAACAGTGTAATGTCATTTTTAAAGTTTCTTGATGACTTTTTCAAATTAGCAAGGGGCATAACTGGACAGTAATTAACACCAGAGTTATGGGCCTTGCAACACAAGTTTCAAATGAATAACTTAAATATTTTAGTTCATGGCCAAGTTTTTGCATGACAATAAAGACAACGATGCTGCTGGCAAACACCGTGGCTTTGATAATATAGCTTGTCTTTTTTTCTTTGAAAAACAGACAAGCCAAAAATGTTACACCAATCATGACCTTTGCTCAGAAACATAAATATTTGCACACATCAGAACTAAATAAAATTTACATCAGAACTACATAAAATTTAAGTATGTGTAATTGCATCTATTTGTTCATATAATAATCCTCAATCATGACATTACTAAATTGCATAATAACTTAACTTGTTTTATCCAGAAAAATTTAAATATAATCAACAACAAACTTACAATAGATAATTCGTTTTCTTACCTACTTATCCACATAGTGTTATGATCATTCGCATTAAACATTTATACAATATGATTATATGTCTGATTTACTTTTACTAAGCTAGGAATCCTGACAGACTGCACGATCACAAAAATCCTGATCCTACCTAAGTGGCAAATATATATCACTTGTACATCACTTCAGATCTGATATAATATATCATTTAACTCAGTTTAACTCGTGAACAAGTTAACAGACAAGTACTATTATTGACAGACAGGTATTGTAATGTACTGATGATCAAGCAAAAGATTTAAAGGGACATGAAAATAAGTGGTTCATGAAAATAAAGAAGTTAAAACAAAAGATTACATTTAATATGATCATTGATGATAGGGTTTTGAAGACCAAAATGGGGCAAGGACTGCCTAGCTGGATCCCTAATTAAACCCATTTAGGATGGAGAGAGGTTGTGGGTATTAAAGATCCCCACTAGGATTTCTTTCTGACAGCCTCTTAAAATGGACACCAGTACTGTTTTTTACCCAGGAAACAGACTCGAGAGTGATTCTATAAGCTATCAGCTTTCATCGCAATCAAGCTATTAAAAAGAAATTAGTATAAACTATAAGACCGTCTAGTACATATACTGTCAGTCTTTTAAGGTTCTTTTAACCTTATCTGTTTTCAAACCCTTGGTAACATTGGCGCTTTCAATGGAGTCATGAAAATATTTTCATCCACCACACTAAAATAACTGAGAAATAATTCCAGATTTTTGGATGAATGTTGAGAAACATTTTTAAATTTATGAAAAGAAAATGTCACTCAGTAAAGCAGGTCTGGTCAAAATACTTGCTAAGTTCTTCCCCTTGTCAAGACTTGATAGGCTGAGAGAAATGCAGTAGTCTTGTTATTCAACCAAATGATTATTAAGTGCCCCCTTTAAAAGGACTAGACACCAGACGATACAATTGCAAAAAAAAAAGAAAATTGCCAAAAATTAACATAAATTGACATTGCTGTGTACAATGCATTGAATCTTACTTACTGATGTATATCACTTATGACACATGCATCTTTTGCAGATTTTGAGCATTTTTCCAATTGAATTTTACTTGGATTGTCTACCACGTAAATCTAAGTAGGTTTAAAAATAGATTTGGTATATTTATTTGTACTCATAAACATGTCTAATTTAAACTGGGAAACCATCATGTGCTATTTTTAAATGGGGAAACACAGATGAAGCAGCAACTTGATTGTTTTGCGTTTATCATTTTAACCATGTAAAATGATGTATTATCGGCCTCCTCCTAGCTGGCATTGACATTTCTAAGGCTTGTTTAGAGAAAATACTGTATTTGCCGATTTTTGGACCATCTGGTGTCTAGTCCCTTTAAGGCTTCAAACTGAAAAGGCAGCCATATTATGGTAATTCATCGTGGAACTTGAATAATTCATCACTTTCTCACTCAAGGCACTGTCTTTTAATTAACATGCCGATTTTGGAGCTGACATTAGGAGACTATAATAGTGAAACAGAAGAAGCTAGACTAAAATGCTTAGTTGTGTTTACATGTATACATGTATAAGTAATAATTACATATTTTAAAGCAGTATAATACGGGGGGGGGGGGGGGGGGGGGGGTCCAGGATTGTAGTGAAAGGGGGAACAACTTCAGGGGTGCAGTTCTGGAGTTGAGCCCCCTCTTTCAGGAAATATATGATTCAAATATAGGTTTTTTTTGAGTGTTCTGTGGAGAAAATACTGGCTAAATATAGCCTGAAAGGTGCATTTAATCTGTTGAGATCCAGTCCAGTTTTTCTCTTTGATATTGACATAAAAAAGTTCACTTTCAGGGGAATATCAACCAGACACTTTAATTTAGAATCAAACCTCCAGGTAAAAGGAGCTTTTTTTTCTTCTTTGCCATAAATGTCTGCACATTTATTGAACCATATGCATGCTTAATACCTTGACCCAAATATCCTCGTCTTGATATGTAAACAAACAATGACTCTGTATATTATTATTTATAATGCCAATATAATACTCTGCTTTCAGGTAACAATCCACAAGCAAGGTGGAATATTTACCATTGGTGCCAAGAATTCGATAACATTGTGCCAGATCTACTATTAACTTATTATCAAATATCTATACAAACTCCATGATTAATGACTGATATTTATTGTATAGGTGCCATTTACAATGTATTTATCATTTAACATGATGATTGAGCTTATTTCAGCTTGCTGACAATATAATAATAAAACAAGAGATGTTTGTCAAACATTATGCCCCCCCTGAGCGCCATTTTGTCAGGATTATATGGACAATTAAATGAAATATGCATGGACCGAAATGACAGCTGATTTGTCGCTAACATTGTATGCCGTTGAGGCAGTTTTAAGATTATGACCATTCAAAGTTTGAGGATAGAGTGTGTTATGACCAAGACCTTTGACTCTATGACCTCAAAATCCATAGTAGTCATCAGCTGGTCACCAAAAATCTAAATTTTAAGTTTGAGGGCCATGGGTGCAGGCATTGACAAGTTATCACACAGACAAGCATTTTTCGTTCAAGGTCACTGTAATCTTGACCTTTGATCCAATGACCCCTTAAATCATAAAGGGTCATCTACAGGTCAGACACAACTCCAAGTCAAGTTTGAGGGCCATGGGTGCAGGCATTGTCCAATTATCACTTGAAACATTTTCGCATTCAAGGTCACTGTGAACCTGACCTTTGACCCAATGACTCCTAAAATCAATAAGGGTCATCTCCTGGTCAGGCCCAACTTACATGTCAAGTTTGATGATCATAGATTCAGGCATTGTTGAGATATCACTGGGAGAAGATTTGTTAACTTTTTTGCGTTAAAGGTTACTGTGACCTTGACCTTGGCCTGATGACCCCCAAAGTCAAGAGGGGTCATCTACTGGTCAGGACCAACCTTCATGTCAAGTTTGATGACCATAGGTCCAGGAATTGTCGAGTTTGCTTTCAAGGTCACTGTGACCTTCACCTCTGACCCCTTAAATCAATAGGGGTCATCTACTGGTCAGGCCCAACCTCCAAGTCAAGTTTGAGGGCCATGGGCGCAGGCATTGTTGAGTTATCACTCGGGCAACCTTTTATCGTTCAAAGTCACTGTTACCTTGACCTTTCGCCCAATGACCCCTAAAATCAATAGGGGCCATCTACTGGTCAGGCCCAACCTCCAATTCAAGTTTGATGGCCGTGGGTGCAGGCATTGTCGAGTTATCACTCAGACAAACTTTTACCATTCAAGGTCACTGTGACCTTGACCTTTGGCCCGATGACCCCCAAAAACAATAGGGGTCATCTACTGGTCCAACCTCCAAGTCAAGTTTGAGGGCCATAGGTGCAGGCATTGCCGAGTAATGACACGGACAACCTTTTACCATTCAAGGTCATTGTGACCTTGACCTTTGGCCGGATGACCCCCAAAAACAATAGGGTTCATCTACTGGTCAGGCCCAACCTCCAAGTCAATTATGAGGGCCATGGGTGCAGGCATTGTATAGTTATCACTCGGACAACCTTTTACCATTCAATGTCACTATGACCTTGATCTTTGACCCGATGAGCCCCAAAAACAAAAGGGGTCAGCTACTGGTCAGGCCCAACATCCAAGTCAAGAATGAGGGCCAAGGGTGCAGGCATTGTCGAGTTATCACTCGGACATCCTTTTACCATTCAAGGTCACTGTGACCTTGACCTTTGGGCTGATGACCCCCAATAACAATAGGGGTCATCTAATGGTCAGGCCCAACTTCCATATCAAGTTTGATGACCATAGGTCTAGGCATTGTTGAGTTATCACTCGGACAAGCTTTAAAATGATTTTACCATTAAAGGTCACTGTGACCTTGACCTTTGACCCGATGAGCCCTAAAATCAATAGGGGTCATCTACTGGTCAGGCCCAACCTTCATGTCAAGTTTGATGACCATACGTCCAGGAATTGTTGAGTTATCACTCGGACAAGCTTTGGTCTACCGACGGACCGACCGACCGACATACCGACATGCCTGTGCAAAGCAATATACCCCTCTTCTTCGAAGGGGGGCATAATTATATGACCGAGCCTCAACATATTTAGGGCCTTAATATGTTGAGGCTCGGTCATATAATTTTATCAGACAAACATTTGTGTTTCTTCGTTCATGTCACATTTCAATTCAGTGTCATTTCAGGAATCTGTTGTATCATGGTTGCTATGGAAATATGAGTTGACAATATATGTTTTGCAAAATTCTGAGAAATTGATGCTGCAAAAGCATTCCTTTCCAAGGATTTTTTTAAAGATGAACTCTTACACCCAAATAAAATTTACCACAATTAATAACACTGTTTAAATATTCCAAAAAGGATGAATAAATGTCAAAAACAATGTTTCTTATGAAGAGGTATTTCTACCTTAATTAATATGAGACCACAGTAAATCTTTTTAGCATTCACCAATCATTTAATATTGTTGCGCTTTCTGCTATTAAATACACGGTTACAATTTTCTGTCAGTAATGTTCAATAAATGCATTATTAAGTAAGAAGTTAAAGGTTTATCAGTCAAAATTGATATTTGTTGTATAGTGTATGTGTTGACTTTGAATAAGAGTTTCACTTTAAGTAATTGGAACAAGATAAAAGTTCATTGTATTTGGCATTATGGTATTATATGTCCAAAAATTGACTGACATGCCTAATATATACAAAAAAAAATGTTATAATTTATTCTTATTTTAAAGTTTGTATGTATGTACTTGAATACGGATATTGTCAGCATTAATTTTATGGGCCACTGCATTCAATATTTATTCCACACTTAAAGCTACATGGTTGGCTTCAGTCAGTTCATTTGTTTATACATGTTTTCACAAATAAAGATATTTTGAAATGTTTAGAAGATGACCCATACTCTTGGATTTGGGAATTTACATACAAAATTGGTAAAAAAACTCAATGTATGGTATAAAAGGAAAAACAAGAAACACTGCAATGTGACAAAACCTGAGGTTTTAATATGGGCAATCAGAAATTGTAGCCAATTAATTTCTTGTATGAGTTAGGAAAAAGTAGCAGCCTAATTCTTTACTTTATCAAAAAGTGATGTAACTGAAAAGTACTCAAGTTAAGTATCTTATGCGTTTAGTTTCCTTCAATTTTTCTTTAGTTGTTGGGCGAAAACATTTTTCTATTTTTAAAAACAGTGACCTTGAACAAACCCCAACCCCCTTAAAAGCACTCCCAAGCTAGCTCTTCACATAAGCTACCTACACATCAACTTTCATTACTATCCATCAATTCTAACCTAAGTTATAGGGTGGAAACCATTTTTTATCTAGTGACAGTGACCTTGACCCCTATCCCCTCAAAGGGGATCCTAAGCTAGCTCTTCACATAGGCTACTTACACACTAATGTATCCATCCATCAATTTTTACTGAAGTTATTGGACGAAAACAATTTTTTTTACTTTTAGTAACAATGACATTGACCTTGACCCCGCCCCCTCAACAGCAATCCCAACCTAGCTCTACACATAACTATGCTACCTACAAATCAACTTTCCAATGTTTAATGCTGCAGAAACCATTTTTCTATTTTTAATAAAAAATGACCTTGACCTTGACCCCAACCCCCTCAAAAGCAATCCCAAGCTAGTCCTTCACATAAGCCTCCTACACATCAGCTGTGGGCGGAAACCATTTTCCTATTTTTAGTTACAGTGACCTTTACCTTGACCCCACCCACCTTAAAAGCAATTCCAAGCTAGCTTTTCACATAAGCTACCTACACACCAACTTTCATTACTATCCATCAATGCTAGCTTAAGAAATTGGGTGAAAACAAATGTTTTGAGCCCGCCTGTCTGCACCTGTTTCTGCTCGCTTGCCAAATGACATCCCCATTCCATTAAACTGGTTTTCATTAAGAACCTGGTTAAAAACGTGTACACTCCGCAAAAAAGGCTTGGGACATGGTATTAAACTGAAAAATATGTGGAGGTTTCCAAGTCTGATATAATCTTGTATTATATCATATGAAAGGAGATTCTTAGCCACATATTCTTCCAAATTCACATAATGTTTTATTCCTCATAAACACATATGGGCAAGAAAGTCATAAAATAGTCCTTTCTTTGTTTATTTTCCATTCTAGCTCAGTGAAATAATGGCTGCAAATAAGGTCACCTTAGGCCTAGAAAAAAAACATTTGCTTCAGGTTACCCAACCCTACCTACAGAATAGGCGCTGACCCTACCGTTTTTATAGTCAATTTAAAAAAAAAAAATGAAAAAATAAAAAAAATGAAAAAAAAAATTTTTAATTGCTTTTCAATATGTAGTTTAAACCTTAAATGCTTACACAGAAGATAATTTTAACACCATTCCGCTATGATGAAAATGAAATTCTTATATAAACCTAATAAAAAAAAAAAGCCTACCTACCCTACCTATTTTTGAAAAGGATGTAACCCTAACCAAACAAATAGTTTTTTTAGGCCTTATTGATTTCACAAGATCAAAAATACAATTTCAAAGCTAATGGGGCATGATGCATTATAAAGACAGGTTGCCTTACTGAAATAAAAATAGTAACAAATCTTATGGTTATTTAATGAGAGTGTAAAACTCTGTTGGTAATATTTTAGTCCTGAAATAGTGTGTAAATTATAAGTAATGGTTTCTATGCTTTGACAGTTAGTTGACTTTCAGTTTTATTTTTACCAAAGTGATCAACTTTATTTTGACTGTGCAATTATAGGCTATTTAATTGAGAAGTTTCATTTTGTTTCTTTCAATACATTACCATCAAACATCATGTTACGTACATAATGCAAATGACTCACATCATGTTTCAGATTTAGCATGACACCAGAGAGAAAACAAATATCTTATTTTGTCATTTTTTATCCAAATTCAGACAATTTCTTCAAAGATTCATTGCAATTTTAGTATTGAAATGGGAAAATTATATAGGTTAAAAACAATTATTTTGGCATTCAAGGCAGCCAGAGATATGGGTCAGAGTTATGGGACTATTCACACATGTAAGTTATCTCTCTGGCAACATGTGTACCAAGTTTCATTTGAATATCTTAAAGATGCACTCTTACTCCCAAATAAGATTTACCACTATTATTACAATTGTTTTAATATACAAAAAAAGGATGAAAAAAGTGGAAAACAATGGTTATAATGAAGGATACCAAGTTTAATTTGAAAGAAAGATGCAGAAAACACGGTATTTCTACCTTATGAGACGATAGTAGATCACAGTAAATCTTTTAAAATTCACCAATCATTTAATATTTCTGCATTTTCAGCTAATAAAAACATGGTTAAAATAATGTTATCAGTAAAAGAATATTTTCCATAAATGCATTATTTAGTAAGTAGTTAAAGGTTTATCGCTCAAAATTAATGTTTGTTGTACTGTATATGTACTGATTTTGAATAAGAGTGTCACTTTAAATAATTTTGAGGTTAATATAATAAAGTTTTTGCACGACAGTTGCCACATAGGATTATGACATAAAGGTTTCCTCACCTTCTTTTTTTTGAAAACAAAACCATCCAATAACCAATAATAACTATTAATTATAACAATAATAACATGCTGTCTATAATATTTCCTTCATAGAACATGCAATATCCCAAAAAACACTTACATATTAATTTATAAGAACACACATATATATACATATATAAGAAGAAGTGTTTTAGGAATAAAAATTATGAAATAGAACGAAAATACAAAAGTGCTAAGTGAATAACCTAAACCATAATTCTGACTCATTCATTTCGTTTTATTATGTCAGCCTTTACATTTGTATTCAATTTTGACTTTAGTCTTAACTGAACTTCAATAACAAGCTGGTAAATATAAACACCTCCTGCATTTGAATAAGCTCGAAAAGGACAAACAGCTACCAGTTGATAAAACATTAAATGCATTCGTTTACAAACATAATTCTTTTTTGGCAGACTTTCTTCAACCGTGAATAAAATTGAAAACGAGCTTAAAATAAGCCCTTTGTGAAACTTAAAAAAATATGTCATATTGACATAAGTTTCAAATGCATGAAATAGAAAGACGCATAAATAGAAAGTAATAAGCTTACTTAAGCTAGTGCTACTGTGATGATACCCATTTCCAGATATTTCCTTGATAAGCTTAGAATTAGAGCACAATTTTCATCCAAACTTTTAATATAGATAAAAACTTAAAATACGAACATTTGCGAAATTGGTTAACTCATAATACGGTAATATCATATATATAATTTTATAAAAAACGCTTTGAAATCAATTGAGTTGCGAAAAAGGAAGTTAAACAGTCAGAAATTGCAACTTTATTGTGATAATCTCATGTTGCACTTTGGATGTGATAAATAAGGAAAACAATAGTTTAATATGGCCCATGACTTAGCAATAAATATAACCAATATGTATACATGTATTAAAGGTAATCCCTCATAGATAAGCTTTCAGGCCAATTTCCTCGAAGCTTCTGAAGCATAACAGGTTTCAGTTTATTATTAATTATTAAGTTTATTATTTCATTAAGTATAATTCAGTGCTTATACTCACTTAACATAACTTACGAATACAACCTACATTTTCAGCAAATGAAATTGCAGATAGGCAATCATTGAGTACTAGGCTTAATCATTAAAAATTTCAGCTTTCCCAGATGTTTCAAGGTCCGCCTACTGCCTGTCATTGGATACAATCATACTCTCTGCGTCAGATTTTGTGTTGACAATGTTTCAGCCATGGTTGTATTCTAAGTTAGTTAGATGACCTTAGCTGAGCTAACTCCACCCATTCTAAATCATTAAAATTTCACTTCAAGACATCTAACTATTACATATAAACACCTGCATTTTAATACGGTAAGCCCAAAAATGTCAAATATTTTTCCAGTATTTTTTTTTAAATAAATGCAGACTCTTTAACAAAGATCTTCCCCACAGATCAAATGGAAAACACAGCTTTAGAATATAACTTACATTCTCAGCCAATGAAACAGCAGATAGGCATTCATTAAGTACTACTCTGAATGATTAAGAATTTCAACTTTAATTCTCCGGTGTTTCAAGGTCCGCCTAACTGCCAATCATCTGATACACACTCCCTGTGTCAGATTTTGGTTTACAATGTGTCAGCCAATGAGGTTGTATTCTACGTCAGTTAGAAGATTGAAGTTATATTTAAATAATTAAGAATGGCTTATCCGCTACGCTCACTACACACATTCTTAATCATTGAAATCTTACTTCATGTCATGTCAAATTGAACAAGTTTCAAATACAGGTAAATAGAAAGTTAAAAGCTTACTTAAGATACTGTGATGATACCCATTTCCAAATATTCCCTGATAAGCTTGGAATTAGAGCACAGCTTTCATCCAAATGTATAGAGAAAAATTACATTAGACTGGATTTTACGTTAGATTGGATTACTTATCCTAAAATACTTTCTAAACCAAAAAGGAAGTTAATCAGTCCGTCTAAAACAGCAACTTGATTGTGAGAATCTGGTGGTGCACTTTGTATTATGAATAAGGAAAATAATAGTTTAAAATACCCCCAATGAATATGGCTTATATATTTTAATGTAGTTATTAAAGAGAATCTCTCAAGCCTTCTGGCCTCAATTTCTCATAACTTTTCAGAATTACAGGTGTTTACAGGTGTTTTAGAATATTAATTCATATAGCAGTGATTTTTTTGGTGCAATTTACTGCCTTCTAAAGGCTGTTTCCCCTTGCAAAAAGATGTCCATTTTCCCCCAAATTTTATATTTTTTTCCCAATTTGATTCATGAATATTACGTTTATGAAAATAGAAGCAATGAATTTCTTGAAATATAAACAAAATCTTGACAATACCTACTCTTTCACAGCATACTGTATGCATAAAAAGTTAGAATATGTATTTACCACTATATTAGCTATTTTGGCCTGATTTTGTATTTTTCCCAAAGTGAACTTTTTTCCCAATTTGCAAGGCACAGGCGGTAAAAATGATTCCAAAAAAAAATCACTGTTTAGAAATAATTACAAGCTCTAACAGGCTTTTATATAACACAATATAGTTTATCACTCTTATCTCTAAAATAATTTCCTCTTCTCACGTTTAAAAACTCTTTCAAAGAAGAAATTACACAAATAATACCAAAACAAAACTATTGAGCTAATGTTAATCATGTTATATGGGACTTACTTTAGATGTTTCAGGCTCAAAATATCACGAAAATACTCAAGTCAAATCTATATTTATAACTTGACAATATTAAGCATAATTCGTAGACTTATAATTAAATGTGGATATCATTTTATAATCAATCAGGTTTTAAATAAGACATCAACTTAATTGAAGTATCATATCTTAATCCTTATAAATAAACCCAAGTGTAAACATTTGAATTAATATTTGAAAATGACCATGAATAAGTTGACATAACCATTTAGATTAAACAAGGTGAATCTGTCAGGTAAAGAAACCTACAGCACTATACAGCATCAGTATGGCAACATATTCACCAATGGTAATGCTTTGGACTGCCACTATGGCAGAACACGTAATAATGAAAATGGTTTAGAATAAACACCAAAGAATAGAAATAGGAGCTTTTCTTTTTATTGATTTTTTTACCAATATAAGAGCCCTATATCAACCCAAACACATACCTGTATTCAATTGTACGCAATCCAATACTCAGCCCTTGCATCTTAATGTACATAAGTGGTTATTTTGAGTGTGATTTCATATATTACACGGCCTGTAAACGCCAGCTCCACCACTTTACGGTGGTGCAAAGAAAAAGAGCTGTCGACACTTCCGTGGTGGAGCTGTGCCCTATGTTTACATGAACAAAGTGAGTATGATTTATATTTTATTTGATAATTTCATTTAACGGACATATTTCGAAAATCGGAGAATGTGGTACCATGTAAGTACACTTCTACTGTAGACTGGTTACTATTTCGTTTCAAAATTGTGCAAACTGTGGTGCCAGGAGCTTTTCTCCCGAATCAGACTTTTGCATATTTTGAGATCTGATTGCATAGCAAGTACATTCGGTGCTTACACACCCCGTAAGAACATTCTCACGCATGCAAACATAACTGTTATGTAAAGTACCTATGCCGGAACACAACAAAACTAATAAGCACTTCTTAAAAAGGAAAAATGCACATATTTATAAAAGTGGTGGCACTGTTGCCCTAGTGGTGGCGCTGTCGAGTAGTGGTGGCGCTATCGAGTATGTTTTGCGCTTGAAGTATTATACAAAATTAACGCTTTTGGAATGAATACAAAAGTTGCTATGTTTATCATTCATTGAACATTATGCTGGTATGCATACTACTTGCGGAAACAAAACTCTTCGTGAACTACCTTAACCTTACTAAAACTATTTCGAAAACGGCTATGTGCTGTTAATTTTACCATACTAGGCCGTGTATTACTTTTATATGTCTACGGTAAAACACTTCCAGATAACATTTTTTGGTATGTTTTCAAGATAGGTGTAACCAATTTACAGCGTCATTTTTCAATAGTATAATTTAAATATTGAATTAAAATAAAATGAGCTTGAATGTACTTTTGAAGAAATGCATTCTAACTAACGCTTTTCTACAAAATCTTGGGACTTATACGATCATATTTGAGCATATATTTTTCAGAAAAAAGATATAGAAAACTTGAGATCTTGTTCAAAAGACATGCACAACAAAAATAATTTTTAAATATGATTTTTTATTTTGACTAAATTAAAACTAAGTGCTGTTACTTCACAATACATGTTTCTTATTAAAGATAGCTCAAATGCAATATAAATGTCTGCCTTAACTTTTCTAAAAGAGGGGGATGCTTACTGGAACATTAAATACTACAATACAGTAGGCCAAACGACTAAACAGGTATTCTCTACGGGTATGTTTATAAACTCATTAGCCCTAATCCCAGCTGATTGGTGGAAAAAGGTGAAGGTCATAGCAAAATGTAAACATTACACAATTATGATTTTGCTGCAGTATAATTGCATGAACAGATAGCATACCAAGGTTTGTCAACATAAACGAAATATTCCATCGATTCATCAAAAGTGGTGCCAGAGTTCATGTAATTATTATGAAAAAGTATATTAAACAAAAGAACTGTTCTGTTTCACGTTCAGCTTCTGAATCCGTTTGCAAACACAACCCAACGGTACAGGAGTTAGTCATTACGTCCATCGAAAGTCTGGGTTACAGACGAAATACTTCAAAATTGTCTGTTCATTAACTTGAATTTTTAGAATAATAAGGATTATATATATATATCTATTTCAACGACACATAATATTAAATAAATCAATGAAAATTAAAAGCAGGCTATCTTTCCATAAAAAATGCAGTAATTATTAACCTTAGGGTGTAGGCTTTTAGTGGAATCCAATGTAAACAACATGGCTGCAATAAAGCAATTGGATTTGAAAACTCAGTTGTTTTCCAGTAGTTCAGGTAGTTATTCAAAGTTTTTTTTAGTTAACTATGGAAATATTGTAACATTATACTTCAATGTGTACGAATCTAACGTTTAATGCTGTTAGGTTAATCGGTGGGAACCTTACAAAACTTCTTATCTTAAAGTCTTTAGTTCAAAAGAATCACATACAGTCAGTCAATTCAACATTCATTTGTCATGGGCACAAGCGGTGTGTACGTTGACATTGAAACCCTCATGACCACGCCACCATACCCACCTAATGTGTTTTTAATGGTAAAATAATAGAGAGAAATTGTAAGACCTACAGATTTTAATGGAGTTTATTAAGGTGTGTCCACACCTATTGGCTGCTTTATGTCTTGTCCGCATTGTTATGCCATCACAACTTAAAATATGTTTAAATGCAGTAAGTGACATGAGGAAAAGTGACTGATATTTCCAGTCAAATATTAGAAGACTTGAAGAAACAGAGTGAGATTATCTGTTCTAAATATGTATGGTACATGTACATGTATTTATGCTATTTTGTCTATTTCAGTTAATGAAAAACCACCCATTCCAAGACCAGTTTCAGGGAAGTTTCATAACAGGGGTTCTGGCAAGCTCTTTAGGTCAACCTACCATAGTAATCTGTATTCAAAGGATAGCGAGCATGATTTAAGTGCCAACAGTTCAAATAGATCACATGATGATAGTTCTACAAATGGGCTTGATTTAATTGTCCATCCTGACTTTACGGACAATGAAGGAATATCGACCAGTACCCCAAGGTCAGTGCCGAATTACTGCAGGAGAACACAAAGTGCCAAGGCAAGGACAAGGTTGAAGCCACAAATTAGTGGAAGGCGAGAGAAATGCCGACCTGCAAGTGCAGGAAATATAAGACAAGGTGGTAGAGCAGCTGTATGTTCAGATAAGCCTGTTGCTGTAATAGATCTTGTGGACAAGGTGATACCTGAACTATCTGATATAGATAGAGAAAGATTGTTGGCTCTGCCGGATCCAAAAGATTTTAACAATTTACATGAATTGCCACCAATGCACTTTTCAAGGCCCTCCTCGGCTAAATATGACATGGTGTATGCTGATAATGATGACCAGTCTTTGAGTAAAAGGAAAAAGAAAGTAAGGAAGCAAGAAAATGATCTGAAACCATCTATTTATGGATTACAGAGAAATAGACATTTCTATGGTAGCGCACCAGATTTGACAAGCACTGACAGTAACTTAGAGCAGTTTCCCTATAAGTGTTCTGATGAATGTGTTGACAAAACTGACAATGGACCAACTCAAAGTGATAAAAGGTCAGACACTTTTTTTAAGATTGACATTTTTCATATTAAATCAATGCGGATATTTCTCTGATTTAATTTGATATCATGACATGTAAGTTATAGCATTGACAAACTATTTGTCAAGATATTAAATCCAATTATTAACATCATTAAATTATTTCATCAAACATGTATAGAATACTAGATGTTAGTGATGAAACGATTATCGAGTACAATCAGTTAATCGTCGCTGACAATGCTATGTCGGCTACAATCGATAGTACTTGTCCAAAATCGATGTCGCTAATGTTACTTTAGGTAACTACATATTATTTTTTTTGGTGGCAAATGTCGAGTAAAGGTCTTTTTTTTCTTTCCGGTAAATTCTCATTGAGTTCATTTTAACAAGGGATGTCACTCTCTTACACAAATGCCGTGAATGTAAACACATGCACTTAAAACCGTACAAACTCTCCCAAATTTCTAATTGTTTTTAATTGTTTACATATTTCATAAAACCTTCTTCAATAACCTGTCTCTATGGTGTAGTGGGTCCGGTTTTACCTGCAAATACCGGGGGTCCCGGCTTGATGCCTTCTGTTTTCGAAACCTTTTTTGGTATCGTTTGTAATTAACTAATTTACTTTTTTGTGAAAGTTTCATGAAATTAAGATATTCCAATAGAAATGTTGAATATAGCAGGTTATTGAATGTTAAGCTGGTTCACAAATATATAATATGCTTTTACATGGATAAAATGCTAAGATAACTTTCTTGATGTAGTTTGCATCATTTTGCAATTGATTTGCAATTATTAAGTATGTGTTTTTCGTTCAGTTATTAAAGAAAAAAAATGGAATATACTTACTGTTGCTAAAAGCATGAGTATAGCATCACACGCACTGATTCCAGGTTTAACCATTATTATCCGATAGTAAATCGAAATGCTTGGTCCAATTCGATTCGATTATCGATAGCAAATAGGGTCCGATTTTCAATCACTACTAGATGTAGCATTTAAAGATTTAATTTGACAACAATCTTTTTAAACTTTGCTAAAACTGAGTTGAACAAACAACAAATAGTATACCAAGTGGCATTTACTCATGAATTTGAACAGAATGATTATATTTTCGATAGTGTTATTAAAGTGTCCTTTGAAGCACTGATTCTACAATACAGTATGTGTATTTATGATTTTAATTGAATATATCACATTTGTGTTTATTCAATTCATATGCATTAAAATTGTTTATTATATATGCTTTCTGATGCTTTATAGAGATTCATTTGTGAGATAAAAATGATGCATTTATTTCACTGTTTCACACTGTCACAGTGAAATTTTATCAATTTTGATATATATTTCTCTGTTTTGGCTCACTCCCACTTTCAAATCATAGGTCAACAGCATGGGTCTAGGACACAAATTCAACGATATTATTTCTGAAACGATGTTTGTATACAATTTGGTACCCCTCTCTGAAAATCAACTATAAACTGTCATTTAATATCCTTTTTAGGCATATAAAAAGAATAAAATGTTTTAGTGTAAGATCACAATATATTTCACCTCATGAACACCAAAAGTAAATATTTCACTCTTGCCTATGCCACTCATGAAATATAGCTTTTGTTGCTCACTCAGTGAAATATATTACTATCTTACACTGAAACAAACAATTATCCTCTATTTACTAAATTCCTTATTGAACAAACCACTCATGTAACATTCTTATAAAATGTAGAAAAGGCCTCTAAACATTTTTTTATAAAACTACTTAATTGATAAAATTGATAATTGACTCTTTCCATTTTCAGAACTACGCCAGCTACCCTAGACCCGTTGTTACCATGGTTACAGCATAACATTCCAGATGGGGCTCTGGGAGTGGACCCCAGCCAGTGCTTGGTGTTTCTGACCCCTGTGGACTGGGAGGCCCTTCCTGAGGTCCCGGATGAATTAGGGGCTGAGGAGGACCTACCATATGTGAGGGATATCACCTCACCAAAACCATGGGTATATTTTAGTCGACATAATTATCGACTTACAATTTAAAAAATTAAATTAAAATAAATATATTTAACTGCTATGATTTCAGCTTAACCATTGGTAACTGAAAAGCTTTTCTGATCTGTTTTTTGCTTTTATTTTATTAGCTCACAAGTTTTCTCGAAGAAAAACAAAGAGTCAGAAGTATTGTCAAAGTACTGTTTTTGCATCGTGCCATCACAGTTGGCATGGCTTTTTGAGTTATGCAATTAAACAAAAAATACTCAAAAACTGTTAAAGATGTTTATATTGATACAGTGTCATGTTATGTTTACATTTCAAAGTTTTATTTACATTATATGCAGGAGGCAATGGCTCATGTCAACAAATATTTTGTTTAGTATTTTCAAGTGAATGCATATGCAAAACAATATTACCAACATTAACTGCCAGTTCATAAATAAAATAAACATTAAGCAATAAAGCATAATAATAAAGTACGTTTAACATGTTTACTTTCTATAGAGTATAAACTCTTTAAAATTTCTTAATAAAAGTGATATTTACATTATACCTCTTTAGATGATTTCATTTATGACTGTTTATTAACAAATATCGGTATTACAGGATCCCTCTATATTTGAATGAACATATACAGTACAATAACTCTTTGTACAATCTTTTTCAAGTTATGCCCGTTGACCATTAAATGAGAAGAAAGACACGCGTTGGCATCAGTGCTGGGAATCAGACCAAATTTTACCATCTATTATCAAAAATATAATATTCAATATGATATAATAATATGAAAACCAATTAATTATGGATTAATGATTAAAGATTAAGTTAATGCATGTTCAAACCATTTTAGATTTTAAATTTTAGTATCTTATAACTGCAAATATTTTTATTTGTTTTCTGATATGTTATTCACATTCATGTAGGTTAGGTAAATTAAAGGTGAAATTTCTTAAGGGGGGATTATTATGTTTGTAAGAAATGAGGCTTTTATTGAAAGAAGAGAAATTGGGCCAAAATGATCTAAAATCATGAAATCACATGAACAAACTGTTATTTATGATGACTCTTTTCATTGATTTTCAATTATAAACTACTTTTCTAAATATTTTAGTGGAATGTTTTTACATCTTCTTTTTATTGACGACGTACACTAACATTGACACATGTTTTTGTGTTTCAGAATCCTAAGAAATATCCACATTATTTTGTAAGTATGAAGGACAAGTTTAGTATACAAAACTATACATGTACCTTCTTATTTGAGCTGTAAACATTTTTTGAAGCTAAATTGATGGTAAAAAATGCATTTTGCATGCAAAATATTTAGTTGTTACACAGCATTTAAACACAAAAAAGGGCCCATTGTTCAGAACTTTGTTAAAGTTAACAACTTTGTTAACATCATCATTGTTAACTTTCAAAATTGTATTGCTCTGGAAGTTTCTCCGATACACTTCTGATCTGCAGTAGTCTTAACAAGATTCTTGATAACTGTTTCAGCTGTTCTGTTGTTTTTTTTAAATATATGAGGGCATTGTTAAATATTTTTCACATTTAATAGTTAACAACGGTGATGTTAATCATGCTGTTAACTTGAAAAAGTTCTGAACAATCGAGCCAAAGTCTTTTTGTCTTGGTATCCCAAGGAGGCCAATTATGTCACCACCTATGTAATGTCTGTCTGCCCATCTATCTATCACACTTTCATGTCTGATCAGTATGTCCTAAACTCCTTGAAGGATTTCCATAAAACTTTGGTCAAATGAATCATCATATCAAATGAGTTGCAGAACCAACATTCCAGTCATGCTGGGTCAAGGTCAAGATCACAGTTCAAGGTCAATTTCAGCCATTTATTTGATGTTAGCTCCATATCTCCTAATACGCTTGAAAGATTTTCATGAAACTTATGTTTAAAATCACTACATTTAAACCACATGCAGAACTAACACTCAAGGCATGTCAAGGCAACTCAAGGTCACAGTTCAAGGTCAGAAATTTGAGCCTTATATTTTCATGAAACTTGCTTATGATTTGCTTCTATATTGCAAGTCAGACTTCCCTGACTACCTTAAGGATATGACTACCAAAAGAATATGTTTATTCAGTACAGCATGAATTAAATAAATGTGAATTTGTCTGTATGTTACACATTTGTATCTGTACATTTTCTGTGACTAGCCTTCAATGATTTAAAAACACAGCACTGACAATTTGCATCTTATCTTCCAATGTCAGATGTCTTGGAACAGAACCAGGCACGAATTGGAAATGAGACATCTGTTTTTGTTACCAAAAACAACCGTCTAGTTTCATAGAATGACTCAAGAACTTTAAGCTCAGGAACTTTATAAGGAAGAGAGACCTTAGTGTTTTCAAGCAGAGGGTTACGGAGGAATTAGGGATCCGAACGAATGGTAAAATAGATATTCGGTAATTTTTTCGATCGAATATTCGATTACCGAGATACATATTTTAGAAGATGTAGTAACTGCTATTATTATTCGCTAAAGTAATAGCTGGGGCATTTTAACCCTATTTTGTCGTAGCCGCGGCGGACCCTGATTTTCCCCAAATGAGCCTTTGAAATTCTCCATTTTCAGGAAGAAAAAAGCAATACATTATAAACAAACAACAAAATCGAATAATTCAATTCCGCTGCCTTTTGTAAACAATGTGAAATTAGCTGTATTCCTTGTCAAACAGTGTTTTGAGCCAATGGGGGGACTTTCCGTAGGATGATCAGCCTCGTTCTGAGATTGACCTCTAAATTGACTAATTATAACTATGGAAAACCCAAACCAACTCGGGAACTAGTAAAATAGTAAAACGAAAGCATAAGTGGACTGGACTCATTTATTGTACAAGAATAGAGGAAATGTATTCTTGATAAATCCATTTCAAAGCTAGAAAATTTTATCGAAAGATGGAAACAGGTTAAAGCACATATATGCAACAATATTATTGTAGCACAATATTACATTATTGTGGCATTTGTGTCATCACCTCGATTTGCGTTATGTTGCACAAAATAATTTGCAGCCAAGACAACACATTGATGTTAAAGCCGATCCCTAGCCAGTTATGTAAAAGTAGGGGGACTTTCTATAGTACCCGACGATATGTCCCTAAATGACACATGACGCATGTCTAGTCATCACATTCACACCTCTGGCATTAGGGGCCAATCGTTGTTAAAACAAGATAAACAAACTTTATAAACATCATCAGTGATGAAGGCAAAATGTTCTCTTTATTGTTTTTTTTTTTTCGAATATTCAAATATCGATTTTGACATTCGAATACCAAATGTTTGATCGAATATTCGAATATTTGAATATTCGTTTGCATCCCTAGTAGGAATCAACAATATGACTGTGCAATTTAAGCAAACATCATACACAATTTAGATACATGTCCATGTGTAATATCTTCTTTGTCATGATTCAGAATAAGCAGCCAGTGGAAGAGTGGGTGTGTCAACATGGTCAGACCCCGGTACCACCTGGGGAAGGAAATGTCATTTACAGGTACAAGTTGGATTATTATTAACAGATAAACAATCAATTATGCAAAAAAAATCTCAGCATTGTTGGAATACATTTAGTAATTTTTTACATTTGTTCTATATGTATAATAATTTTATAAAATTGAAACATATAGGAAATAATTATAATTGCAGATACTCTTAACCTTGCAATTTTATTGAAAGCTTTTTTTGTCCAATGGCTTCTCATTCAACTTACAACCTTCCGAATCATAGAATGATAATGGCTTAATGACTCTTGAAAATAGAAACCAGTTCAGCCAGTAGTAGGGCACATGAGTAGTATTGCGACAATTATTATAGCAAATGAATGGTCTTAATCGAGCAGAGACTGCTAGCATTGGTAGTGGGGTACCTATCATCTTTACAGTCAATGTACATGTATAGTCTCAATCTAACAGAGACTGCTAGCATTGGTAGTGGGGTACCTATCATCTTTACAGTCAATGTACATGTATAGTCTCAATCTAACAGAGACTGCTAGCATTGGTAGTGGGGTACCTATCATCTTTACAGTCAATGTACATGTATAGTCTCAATCTAAAATGGACTGTTGTTATTGGTAGTGTTGCACACATCATTATAGTCAGTAAATTGTCTCCATCTAACAGAGACTGCTTCAGGGAGCATTGGTAGTGTTGCAACCATAATTACAATCAGTGAATACGCTCAATCTAACAGAGACTGCTATAGGGAGCATGGTTAGTGTTGCTCTTATCATTACATTCAATGCATAGTCTCAATCTAACAGAGACTGTTTTTCATTGGAAGTAACAGGCAATGCATAGTCTCAATCTAACAGAGACTGTTTTTCATTGGTAGTAACAGGCAATGTATAGTCTCAATCTAACAGAGACTGTTTTCATTGGAAGTAACAGGCAATGTATAGTCTCAATCTAACTGAGACTGTTGGCAGTGGTAGTTTTGCACTTATCATTGCAGTCAATGTATAGTCTCAATCTAATCTAACAGAGACCGTTGGCATTGGTAGTAACAGGCAATGTATAGTCTCAATCTAACAGAGACTGTTTTCATTGGAAGTAACAGGCAATGTATAGTCCCAATCTAACAGAGACTGTTGGCATTGGTAGTAACAGGCAATGTATAGTCTCAATCTAACAGAGACTGTTGGCATCGGTAGTAACAGGCAATGTGTAGTCTCAATCTAACAGAGACTGTTGGCATTGGTAGTAACAGGCAATGTATAGTCTCAATCTAACAGAGACTGTTGGCATTGGTAGTAACAGGCAATGTGTAGTCTCAATCTAACAGAGATTGTTTTCATTGGAATTAACAGGCAATGTTTAGTCACAATCTAACAGAGACTGTTGGCATTGGTAGTAACAGGCAATGTATAGTCCCAATCTAACAGAGACTGTTGGCATTGGTAGTAACAGGCAATGTATAGTCCCAATCTAACAGAGACTGTTGGCATTGGTAGTAACAGGCAATGTATAGTCTCAATCTAACAGAGACTGTTGGCATTGGTAGTAACAGGCAATGTATAGTCTCAATCTAACAGAGACTATTGGCATTGGAAGTAACAGGCAATGTGTAGTCTCAATCTAACAGAGACTGTTTTCATTGGTAGTAACAGGCAATGTGTAGTCTCAATCTAACAGAGATTGTTTTCATTGGAAGTAACAGGCAATGTATAGTCCCAATCTAACAGAGACTGTTGGCATTGGTAGTTTTGCACTTATCATTACAGTCAATGTATAGTCTCAATCTAATCTAACAGAGACTGTTGGCATTGGAAGTAACAGGCAATGTATAGTCTCAAACTAACAGAGACTGTTTTCATTGGAATTAACAGGCAATGTATAGTCCCAATCTAACAGAGACTGTTTTCATTGGTAGTAACAGGCAATGTATAGTCTCAAACTAACAGAGACTGTTTTCATTGGTAGTAACAGGCAATGTATAGTCTCAATCTAACAGAGACTGTTTTCATTGGAAGTAACAGGCAATGTATAGTCTCAATCTAACAGAGACTGTTTTCATTGGAAGTAACAGGCAATGTATAGTCCCAATCTAACAGAGACTGTTGGCATTGGTAGTTTTGCACTTATCATTACAGTCAATGTATAGTCTCAATCTAATCTAACAGAGACTGTTGGCATTGGAAGTAACAGGCAATGTATAGTCTCAAACTAACAGAGACTGTTTTCATTGGAAGTAACAGGCAATGTATAGTCTCAATCTAACAGAGACTGTTTTCATTGGTAGTAACAGGCAATGTATAGTCTCAATCTAACAGAGACTGTTTTCATTGGTAGTAACAGGCAATGTGTAGTCTTAATCTAGCAGATACTGCTGTTCTCATACACAGGAGTTATTTTTTTGCTTCTGCCAGTATAAAAGTTAATACAGTGTTTTTTTGTTTACATTGCAAATTTTGTTTCTTTTGGGAGTAGTGCTTTTAATGTTTTATATATGTATAAATCTTAGTGATAAAGGAAATTAATTTTATGCTGTATTTAAATGCTCATAACAAAAGGAAGTTCAAGAAAAGGTAAGGACTGCTAAGTGTGACACGAATTGTTCTTACTGTAAACTGCACACATTTTGCTTTCTGTGATTCATTTTTCATACATGTTACATTTTGGATGCCTTATGTTTGCAAATCCATTAAATATGTAAATTTTGTCAGAAAGTTTTGAATTAATTGTAATAAGTATGCAGAATTGTTTCATAAAATAATTTAATTTATCTCCCCGGTCATTCATTGTTAAACAGTTTAACAGGGATAACTGGTAGCTAGGTTGTTTGCTTAGCGCTGTAGTATTAGCTCACTGGCTTTTCCCCTTAGCGACCAGGGTTTTATTCCCGGCCTTGGAGCATGTGAGTTTGGTTTGTGGCCACCGATCGGGACATTAGTCAGATTTTTCTGGGTACTCCACATTCCCCCACGACACAAGACCACACACTTGCGTATCATCGTGCCAACAAGAGTGATCAATATAATGTTGTAATAACTTGTTTCACAATCAGTGTAAATAAATAAGTTTAGATGAATAGCTCAAAGAATTGCAGATTTTTAATCAAAAGACAATGTTACATTTGTAGCATATAATTTAATACCAAAAACTAATTATCAATGTCATATTTAAGTGCCTACTTTTTATGAAAACATTTATTCTTATTTTATGTTGTACCCACAGTTATGTATGATATTTTCAGGCACACTGTCAACATGCCAAGAATGAGAACTGCAGATGTGGTTAGGAAAGAAATCACTGAACTGGAGAACCTCATGAAAGGTAAAACAGTTGATCTTATAAAGTAACCTGTCTGTCATTTTACTGGTTTGAAATATTTCCCTCTGTTCTTCAAGATGTTAACTTAAAAAAAATCTTCGAGCATTCCTCATACCATTTTACCTCGCCTGTTGTTGTTTTTGTTTTTTTAAATAAAAAGGGTAAGGGTTTGTCATTGCCACAACTTCCACAATGGATATAACTTTAAATCAGTGCAAGATTTCCATTTGAAACTTCATGTGGGCTACAATGTGAAGGCCAAATTCTGGCCTTAAAGGTGCTATACACCATATGATTAAAAAGCAAAAACAAGCAAATTGTCGAAAACTGACATAAACTTGGTATCAAGGTGTACAATGCATTGAAACTAACAAACTAAAGTACCACATAGTTTAAAACTAATTTATTTTTTGCAGTTTTTTGTATTTTTCCATTAAAAAAGATTACTAGGTATGTATACCTAGTAGAATTCATTCTTATGGGTGATTGGCTAGTCAATGTTATCACGTGAGTTTATTTATAACAAGTTTGACTAAATAATCATCAATAAGTATTTTTGTATTCTCCCACGATTTAAAAAAAAATTCAAATCAAGGCTTCCGACTTTTGGCCAATGTTTCTCTGATGAATGCAGACACAATTCCCTGAATTAACATATAAACATAGACCATATTTTACAGGAGTTGGTCGCCAGGAGAGTGAATGTGGAATGGTCCAGTACCAGTCCGAGATTGCAGCTTTCAAACAGGCCTTGCAGGATACGCTCGAGTTGGTTCCTGAAAGGTTAGGGTTTTTCTATGTTGAAGCAGACTCCCTTCTAGCTGCTCTGCTTTTCAGAGAAATATTGGGGTTATTTGCATAGCCTTAGCGTTGACATCATTGTCATTTACCTTGTACAAAAACTTGAACTTTGGTTATTAATCATGTTTACTTTAACTTAATGCACATGTTGAGAAAGTCACATTTACTTTAGCCAAAGATTTTTTATGCACATTTACTTTAAAGATGCACTATTACTCCCAAAAAGATTTACCACAATTAATAAAATTGTTTAAATATATCAGAAAGGATAAATAAATGTACAAAAAACTAGTTTTCGGAGGTTATTTTAAAGGGAGTTTAATTTTAAAGAAATGTACAAAAAACACGGTATTTCTACTGTATGAGACGATAGTAGATCATTGTAAATCTTTTAGCATTCACCAATCATTTAATATTAATGCGCTTTCACCTATAAAATACACAGTTACAATCTTGTTATCAGTAATCAATATTTTTCATAAATGCATTATTTAGTAAGTAGTTCAAGATTTATCACTCAAAATCTATGTTTGTTATAATTTGTGTAGGTATTGATTTTGAATAAGAGTGTCACTTTAACGAAATAGCAAAAAAAAAAATTTATGCCCATTTACTAAAGCAAAAATATATTTTATACCCTTATGTAAAATGAAATACCAGACTAGCATTGACATGTGCTTTTCATGCTTTTGCTTTAAGCATGAATCAGTGATTATTCTAGCATACATGATTTTAAATATACACTTCTTAAACTAGATAGAGTTGAAGATGCAAATTTCAATTTTGAACCAAGAAACTAAAAATCTTTTAGTTAGTTAACTTATTTATTGGAAAACAACTGTGACACAAGTTAATACAACATTATATTGATCTCTCTTGTTGGCACGATGTTACGCTAGATTGTGGATCTTATGTTGTTACTTTCATTCAGTATTAAAATCTAATTTCAGGCTAAAGAACCCGCCAGAGCCAGTTGATACTGTAAGTTCTTCATAAATATTGTTTATATGTCTAATCAATTTTCACAAGACAATTTATTGTCAGATAAATAAAATAAATTTTGACATTTAGTAATAAGTGACTTAAAATTAAAGATTTACATGCAGAATAAAAATTAAAATCTTTAAGCCTTCAAATAAATGATTGTTTTAAAGGATAAACAATCTTGCCGATCCTTTTGTCAATCTGTTTTATGAAATAAAAGAGTCTTACTATTGTCACGGCAAAAGTGGCATTATCATCGGTGCTTAAGTCTTCAACAATATAGTTTACCTATTTGCTGATAACTAAAAAGCTGTCCAAGATATTCTCATAAACTTATGTTTCGCCAAAGAACTTTTCCCTTCAATATTATTTATTATGCATTGATGTCACATTTACAATTACTATGCTGATCTCATTAACAGTTTGGTATGAAAAAGATCTTCACGGACCATGACTCGGCCATACAGGGTATCGAGGCTCGGGTCAATGAATGCCGTGCAGAGTTGGCCGACCTTGAACTTGAGGCTGGAATCTCTACAGCGCGCAGACATTTTACCCGGCCAAGATCAGCGATAAACTGAGGGCTTTGCCTTTACAAGTCCTTTTTCAAGGACTTCCTAATGAAATATCATGCATGTCTCAGATATCATATTCGGTATTTTTTCAGCGCATCTCAGGTTGTATTCCTGCAAGTTTGGTTTGTTGTCACCTAGCTAGAAAGGTGGGTTTCCTCCGAGTACTGCAGTTTCCCCAACAACATACAACCACATTCTGGCCTAGCGTTGTGCCAACAAAATTGATTTCTATAACAATGTAAGGACTTGTTTCACAATTGTTGTGTTAAACTAAGATTTCATTTGTATTTTTTATATATAAAATGACAATGTTTAAATGGTTACAGATTTTCAGGGACTAAAATACTGGCCTAGCTAGCTAGCTGAACTAAGATCTGCTGTAGTTGAAAAACTAAATAACTTTAGTTAAAGGGGCTGTACTCATTATGATAAAGTAGTGAAAAAAAGAGAAAATTGTCGAAAACTGACATAAATTTGGCATTGATATTCACAATGCATTGAAAATTACTAACTGAAGTACCACATTTTACAATTCATTTAAGTTTAGCAGTTATTTCGTATTTTTCCATTAAAAAAGATTACTGGGTATGTCTACCAGGGAGAACACATTCCTCATGCGTGATTGGCTAGTTGGTGTTATCACGTGATATTACCGAGGAAGGTGTAAAGCTTAATTTTGTCACCCAATAAGAGTAAGCCGTCGTAGCTCAGTGGGTTCGAACCCAGTCTCCGAGACAATTTTATTTTTAGATTTTGGTCAAACATAACACATTCTATTAGATTATTGTCCTGAGATTCGTTACAAATAAAACCCTTTTTTGGTGCCAATCTGGTGTACAGTCCCTTTAAAACAAAAGACAATTATCATGTGAAGAAGGTTTTGGTGTAAAATAATGAAAAAAATACAATAAATTAAATTCTTAGGTTTTTCAAAAATATTTTACATGATGATATCAGTATTAAATATTTCATATTTTGTAATTTTTCAAATTAAATTTCACCAGTATTTCTTAATGATCAGTATCTTTAAAATGTATAAAATGACAAAACATTTTAAATACAATATCATTAAATATCCAATGAAGAATTAGGATCTTTTTAGTGCTAGTCATTTGTTTGCTGTTTAATTTTGCTTTGAGTTCATATTTTGTTGTTTGTAATTAGGATTTATTTGACTATTGTATGCTCAAAGATTTCAACATTATTATTATGACTGACAATTTACATTGAATTGGTATATTATATCATTTTTAGAATTATTTGTAGTATGCTGCCATTTTCATGACTTCCTTGTCAATCTGACAACAATATCACAATATACAGAAGCCATTCCTCAATCTCAACTCATTTTAAATATATCAGCATGGAATGAATTTAAATGTTATGTTTAGTATAATATGTTTTTACTCTTTTCAAATATTTTGTTGATAAAAATCTTTGCTCTAAAAATCTTTGCTCAATATTATAAAGAAAAAAATAATTCTAGAGTAATAACTGTATTTGAGCAATGGCTCAAAGATAATAAGGTCTACTAATTTTTTTTCAACATCGTTATTTATATATCTTTCAACCATAGCTTAATTGATAAGAAACGAGAAGTTTTTTAAAAAAAAAGAAGAAAACGTGAGATTTTGAATCCTGCTTGTTGTTTTCTAATCAAATGAGTTGAGATGAGTTTGTGTGGTTATTTTTGGTGACATCTTAGGGCCTATTGCATTCTCATGCTGTATCAAGAGATTGTATATTTATATTATAATCAGGGACAATTTAATACGCATTTTAGTGATAAATTGTGAGCATTGTGATAAATATTTCCTAACGATGTTGTGATAATGTTAATGTATTTAGACTTTTTCATACATTGCTATGTGTAGTTGTGTTTGTTGGTTTTGACATATTATATATGATTTGTCAACATTGTGGTATCATAATTTTATGTCAACAATGTGATATGGTTTTATTGACTGTCATAATGGCCTTTTATAAACACCAATCAAATATCTTCATTTTCATATTAGCATTGTTTTTAACCAATCAATAGGCTCCACTTTAGTTTATTCATATGGTCCTGTTTTCAGTATTGACATTGTCCCTTTCATTGTGCCCATAATGTTACAAGATTATAAGGTACCATATCATATTTTGGAGGACAAAACTTAAATGACTATCATTTCCAATATGATGTGATTAATTGGTAATACTGTAGTTATTATGATATTTTCTTCATATGTGTTTTATCACTGTGTTGCTTAGAAATTATGTTAAAATTCCTGTTCAGTTTTACTTGCAACTTTATTAAGTGGTCAACAGTAGCTGGTGTAAGCTTTTCATGTGTTCCTTGTTAGAGAATTGCTGATATTTTGTTTTGCCTCATTCTATTTTTATAGAATTCATTTGCTTTTGCAGTTGTTGCTGTTATACCATGATTTAATTTTGTATAAGTTAGAATGTCCAATGGGGCAGGATAGACATGAACTATTTGAAGTATTATCAAATGAGGTTATTCTCTAGTATTGTGCTGCATTTTGAAAATAAAATGAAACAGTGTGTTGATGTTGCAGTGCACAAACACGTTACAGTGTACTCATTATTAGACATAAAAGCAAAAAAGGATTGCCTTGTTTACAAAGCTTTAATTATAGTTGTATATAATAGGTATAGTCAACTGTTTGGGTTTATGTAATTTTGCCATGCATATAGGGATTTTAAAATAACTTGGCACAAATGTTCTTGAAGAGAAGACAGTGTGTGGCATAAAAACCCTGGTCAAGGGCTGGAAGTAGGATTCCCAGTCAAAGGTCGTTGATCAAAATGCTTTGTATTTTGGCTAGTCAAGGATTTCACTTCGTCATGCATGAGGAGAATTTAAAATAACTTTTCACAAATGTTCACCGTGACTGGACAATGTATCCAGTGAAGACTGAGGTCAGCAAGTCATTTTTCAAATGTTCTTGTATTTTGGCTTCTTTGTGTTGTAACTTGGCCATGCATAAGATGATTTTAAAATATTTTGCTACAAATATTCACCACAACTTAACAATGTGCCTGCAAGAGCCATTATCTGTAGGTCAAAGATCAAGGCTACACTTTAGAATCATTGACAAAAAATCGTTGTATTTTGGCTTGTCCACGCTGTAACTTGGCGTTTCCGTAGGTTAAAGGTCAAGGTCACACATTCATGTCTTTAGGTTAAAGGTCAAGGTTGCACTTAAGGGTCTTTGGTCAAAATTGCTTTTGATTTTGAGACTTTGAACTAAATAATAACAAGTGGGTAGGTTTGCCCCAAAGTGCTCTTGTATAAACCTAGGCAGCATAATTTATAAACATTTTAGATTTTCTCTTCTTCAAATGTATTCTTATTCATCACCTATTTAATTTGTCCAAACCCTCTCTTTGCACAAATGGTCAAAACCCAGTTGTCATGGCATTGCAGTATGTCTAGTTATTAATTGTAAGATTCCATGGTAAACAGTAATCCTTTATTTTTATATTTTATATTTATTATTGTATAATTTCATGGCAAACAGTTCCTTTATTGATAGATTTCTGTTTATTATTGTTCAATTTCATGGCAAACAGTTCATTTATTAAGATACGTTATTTGTATTAGTGATTGCTTTGTGAATGCTCAAATTTTAATAAAGCAAACAAAATAAATATATAGTATAGATATTATGTGTTCTTGTCAATTTTAAAACATTAGTATGAACCAATATCCTATCAAGTAGAAAAGTAAACAAGTATGACAGCATGAAAAATAACTGAGATTTTATAACAATCTATCTATCTCTGTTTTATGTCAACTCCTCTTCCGAGTGTTACTGACATGAACGGTGCGCGCCGGCTTGTTAGTGAAAAAAATAAAATAAAACACTGATGAGGCAAATCACATCAGAAAAGTGAGAACTAGGGTATAAAAGAGAACACAATTTAGGTAACATGATAAAAAGTGATTGGTGAACTGGTCAAAGGATAAAAAACACTACTCGCTTATCTAATGCTTAATGGTTGCCACAGCCACCTTGAATGTGTCAGGGGTGGGGATAGTGACAATATGATTTGGCAAACTGTTCCAAAGTACAACCGAGTGAGGATAGAATGAAAATTTGTGATAGTCAGTTTTTACTTGAATTTGTCTGAAACATAGTGGGTGCATTAGTCTGGTAAATCTTATTGGTGTTTGAATGTAAGATGGCAGCGTAATAGCAACATGATGGTATATGTTGTAAAACATTACAAGTCTGGAATCCAGTCTACGTTGTTCAAGTGAGCGCCAACCAAGACTTTCCTGCATGTTTGTAACACTGGAGAGAGGAGAGAAGTCATGTTTAACCCAACGGATAGCCCGACGTTGAACCATTTCAATTTTATTGGTGTTTGATTTTGTGTGTGGGTGCCAAATTGTGCTTGCATATTCTAACTGTGGACGGGCAAGGGTTTTGTAAGCTACATACTGCCAATCATTATGATATATTTTACAATGTTAAGGATCTTATTGGTAAAGATCTGATGTTTACTTCTTGAGAAATATGATGTTGTCTTTTAAAATTGTGATGTCTTATAGTGTGTAAGGATGATAAATGACATTGTAAAATGTACACATTGTAATATATGTCATTGTATAATGTGGACAATGTGATAAATGGCATTGAATAATGTTGACATTGTGTTAATGACATTGTATAATGTTGACATTGTGACAAATGATATTGTGTAATGTGAACATTGTGATAAATAATATTGTGTAATGTGAACATTGTGAAATTGACATTGTATTATGTTGACATTGTGATAAATGATGTTGTATATTGAGAACATTGTGATAAATATTTCCTAACGATGTTGTGATAATGTTAATGTATTTAGACTTTTTCATACATTGCTATGTGTAGTTGTGTTTGTTGGTTGTGACATATTATATATGATTTGTCAACATTGTGGTATCATAATTTTATGTCAACAATGTGATATGGTTTTATTGACTGTCATAATGGCCTTTTATAAACACCAATCACATATCTTCATTTTCATATTAGCATTGTTTTTAACCAATCAATAGGCTCCACTTTAGTTTATTCATATGGCCCTGTTTTCAGTATTTACATTGTCCCTTTCATTGTGTCCATAATGTTACAAGATTATAAGGTACCATATTATATTTTGGAGGACAAAACTTAAATGACTATCATTTCCAATATGATGTGATTAATTGGTAATACTGTAGTTATTATGATATTTTCTTCATATGTGTTTTATCACTGTGTTGCTTAGAAATTATGTTAAAATTGCTGTTCAGTTTTACTTGCAACTTTATTAAGTGGTCAACAGTAGCTGGTGTAAGCTTTTCATGTGTTCCTTGTTAGAGAATTGCTGATATTTTGTTTTGCCTCATTCTATTTTTATAGAATTCATTTGCTTTTGCAGTTGTTGCTGTTATCCTGTGATTTCATTTTGTATAAGTTAGAATGTTCAATGGGGCAGGATAGACATGAACTATTTGAAGTATAATCAAATGAGGTTATTCTCTAGTATTGTGCTGCATTTTGACAATAAAATGAAACTGTGTGTTGATGTTGCAGTGCACAAACACGTTACAGTGTACTCATTATTAGACATAAAAGCAAAAAAGGATTGCCTTGTTTACAAAGCTTTAATTATAGTTGTATATAATAGGCATAGTCAACTGTTTGGGTTTATGTAATTTTGCCATGCATATAGGGATTTTAAAATAACTTGGCACAAATGTTCTTGAAGAGAAGACAGTGTGTGGCATAAAAACCCTGGTCAAAAGCTGGAAGTAGGATTCCCAGTCAAAGGTCGTTGATCAAAATGCTTTGTATTTTGGCTAGTCAAGGATTTCACTTCGTCATGCATGAGGAGAATTTAAAATAACTTTTCACAAATGTTCACAGTGACTGGACAATGTATCCATTGAAGACTGAGGTCAGCACGTCACTTTTCAAATGTTCTTGTATTTTGGCTTCTTTGTGTTGTAACTTGGCCATGCATAAGATGTTTTAAAATATTTTGCTACAAATATTCAACACAACTTAACAATGTGCCTGCAAGAGCCATTATCTGTAGGTCAAAGATCAAGGTTACACTTAAGAATCATTGACAAAAAATCGTTGTATTTTGGCTTGTCTGCGCTGTAACTTGGCGTTTCCGTAGGTTAAAGGTCAAGGTCACACATTCATGTCTTTAGGTTAAAGGTCAAGGCTGCACTTAAGGGTCTTTGGTCAAAATTGCTTTTGATTTTGAGACTTTGAACTAAATAATAACAAGTGGGTAGGTTTGCCCCAAAGTGCTCTTGTATAAACCTAGGCATCATAATTTATAAACATTTTAGATTTTCTCTTCTTCAAATGTATTCTTATTCATCACCTATTTAATTTGCCCAAACCCTCTCTTTGCACAAATGGTCAAAACCCAGTTGTCATGGCATTGCAGTATGTCTAGTTATTAATTGTAAGATTCCATGGTAAACAGTAATCCTTTATTTTTATATTTTATATTTATTATTGTATAATTTCATGGCAAACAGTTCCTTTATTGATAGATTTCTGTTTATTATTGTTCAATTTCATGGCAAACAGTTCATTTATTAAGATACTTTATTTGTATTAGTGATTGCTCTGTGAATGCTCAAATTTTAATAAAGCAAACAAAATAAATATATAGTATATATATTATGTGTTCTTGTCAATTTTAAAACATTAGCATGAACCAATATCCTATCAAGTAGAAAAGTAAACAAGTATGACAGCATGAAAAATAACTGAGATTTTATAACAATCTATCTATCTCTGTTTAATGTCAACTCCTCTTCCGAGTGTTACTGACATGAACGGTGCGCGCCGGCTTGTTAGTGAAAAAAATAAAATAAGACACTGATGAGGCAAATCACATCAGAAAAGTGAGAACTAGAGTATAAAAGAGAACACAATTTAGGTAACATGATAAAAAGTGATTGGTGAACTGGTAAAAGGATAAAAAACACTGCTCGCTTATCTAATGCTTAATGGTTGCCACAGCCACCTTGAATGTGTCAGGGGTGGGGATAGTGACAATATGATTTGGCAAACTGTTCCAAAGTACAACCGAGTGAGGATAGAATGAAAATTTGTGATTGTCAGTTTTTACTTGAATTTGTCTGAAACATAGTGGGTGCATTAGTCTGGTAAATCTTATTGGTGTTTGAATATAAGATGGCAGCTTAATAGCAACATGATGATGGTATATGTTGTAAAACATTACAAGTCTGGAATCCAGTCTACGTTGTTCAAGTGAGCGCCAACCAAGACTTTCCTGCATGTTTGTAACACTGGAGAGAGGTGAGAAGTCATGTTTAACCCAACGGATAGCCCGACGTTGAACCATTTCAATTTTATTGGTGTTTGATTTCGTGTGTGGGTGCCAAATTGTGCTTGCATATTCTAACTGTGGACGGACAAGGGTTTTGTAAGCTAAAGTCCTGACATTTTCTGTTTTTGTTTTTATATTTCTTTTAATGAAGTTGAGAGTATTATTTCCATTGGTGGTAATTCTCGAGATATGAGTGTTCCAGGTGAGGTCTGCTGATATGTCAACACCAAGATATTTAGCACTTGAGACTGGCTCTAAGATCTGGCCATGGAGAATGTATCGATTTCTGATGATATGCTTATTCTTTGTTATGTGCAAAACTTGACACTTGGAGGGATTAAACTCCATATCCCAATCATTTTCCCATAATTCCAGTTGTTTGAGATCATTTTGAAGGATAGCACAGTCAGAGGGAGAATTGATGGTAAGGTACATGTAAACAGCAGTATCATCTGCAAAAAGTCGAACTTGTGATTTGATACTAGAAGGGAGGTTATTTATGTAAATCAAGAAAAACAAGGGACCCAGTACAGAGCCCTGAGGTACACCCGATGTTACGGGTACTTCTTCAGAATGATCGCCATCCAAGACTACTGTCTGACTTCTATGAAGGAGAAATGCCTCAGACCACTTGAGAACCTGTGGACAAACACCATAATCCTGTAGTTTGAATAGAAGTTTGAGATGATTTACGTTATCAAAAGCTTTGCTGAAGTCCAAAAGAATTAAGTCAGTTTGATTACCTGAGGAAGTGATTCTTACAAGATCGTCGGTCAGCTCAATAAGTTGAGTTTCGCATTCATGAGCGCTTTTCTCGAAAGCCATGTTGTAGGTCATAGAGAATATTGTGTTCGGTCAGATGTGCAGAGAGATTTGAGGCAATAATGTGTTCTAATGATTTACATAAAATACATGTAAGTGAGATAGGTCGATAGTTTGCTGGGTTGCTGGAATCACCCTTTTTAAATAGTGGGCATACAAAAGCCTTCGTCCAGGCAACAGGGATAGAGTTTGTGGTCAGTGACTTTTGAAAGAGGACAGTTATAATATCAGCAATCTCGTTTTTCAACTCTTTAATGACAAGAGGGCTTATACGGTCTGGCCCTGCAGCTTTGTTGGGTTTTAAATTGGCAAGAAGTTTCAGTATGCCATTTCTGTGAATGGTTATATCACTCATCTGGGGGTAACTGCAATAATTGTGTGGTACAAGAGTTCTCAATTTCTGAAAACAAGCTTGTTTTAGAGATAGAGGGGATGTTTTTGAAAATACCGATTGAAATTGGTTATTCAGAATGTTTGCTTTTTCCGTGTTATCAGATTTCAGGCTATCTGTAACGGGATCTTTGAGCGATGACACACTCTGAGAGTCTTGTTTAGAGTTTTTTAGTAATGAGTATGACTTTTTGGTGTAGAACTTGCTTGGTTTTTTAACCGATTGCTCATTATTAGCAATATCAAGGATGTTTTCAATGTAGGTTAAATAAGACGTTTTTATTTTACTTTTGATGGTTGCCTTTAATAATTTGAATTTGTTACTAATGTTTGAATCAGTGCGATTCTTTTTCAATTGTGTATAAAGTTTATCTCTTTTATGAATACATTGTAAGTCTCTTAATTTCTTTTGTAATCCAAGGCAGTGCTCTTTTGCAACCAATTTTCTTGACAGGTATAAATTGAGTAATACCTCTTTTGATAGCATCTGTGAATCTAAGCCAGATCTGCTCAACTGATAGACTGTCTGAACCTTTTAGGATATCAGACTTGGTAGTGTTCATGAATTGTTTGAAGTCATCCCAGTTTGCTTTTCGATAACGGGGTACAATTCTTGGCTTTTGTTTGAGTATGTTTGGACGGGCATTAACAATGGTTGAAGTGATGTCATGGTCACTAATTCCAGGTATGATATTTACTTTGTCTACAAATGTAAGGTTGGTTGTTAGAAAAAGATCCAGGATGTTATCATTTCTAGTGTTTTCACTGACCATCTGTGTCATGTTTTGATCATTTATGATGTCAAGGAATTTGTCATAGACAGTTGTGGTACTGAAACCTGGTTTTAAGTGTGGCGTACCCTTTAATTGTTGACAAGGTCCAGTGACTTTTCAAGTTCAAGAAGGCTCTGAAGGTCAGACTCATGTGGCCTATAGTAGGATGAAATATACATGGGTTTACAACCCTTTATTTCAAGTTTAACCCACACAGTTTCACAATTTGTTTGTAATTTTGGTTGCTCAGAGACTACCAAGTTGTTTTTAACAAGAAGACATGAATAATCCAAGAACATCCTCTGAAAATTTATATTTATTTTCAATAATAAAAATCCTCGATGGTTGTCAACCTTGAGCAAAATTATTTATCAATTGGCAAACTGCATTGGTTAAAGACAATTTCTGGGATATTTTAGAGCACCATTATATAATTGTGACACATTGACAGCTCGAAATGCTATGACCACAAGTGCTCAAAATAAACTTTTTAAGCTTGACCTTGTCATCCAATATAATTCAGGGGAAAAAAAGATCTTGAGTTTTAAATGCTTATATTCCTGGTTTAAACTGACATTCATGTGTGACCTTGACATTGAACAAAGCATGGACGAAGGCAAACTTATTTTTATCAGGGAGTATGACGATTCTGATTGGTCCCATTTGTAATTGAACCATTTCCATCCCTGCCACAAAGAACTGCATTAGTTTTGGACACAATCTTACATGATTATCAATTACACAAGTACATGTATAAATAATGAAATAATTTAAGTTACTTATTCAATTAATGAGGTAATCAACAGTGTTAATATTAAATAATGAAAGAAATTAAGGTTATATATACTGCTTATTCAATAAATGAGGTAATCACAACAGTGTTTCTACAAACATTATCCATAGCATCTTAGTCATTGCATAATACATTTAAAAAAAATGTTATATTTTAAAGATATGATTAGATATAATTACACCTTTAGTAAAATCTATTTATAGACTTCATATGCGTGTGTATGTATACATAAGTACATGTACACGTATAACAATGGAGGACTAGTATCCATGTAAAATAAAATACAACTATATTGATTGATATAAAGTACCTGACGCGGTAGGTTTAAATTAGAAACATACAATTTACTTTATATAAACAAGGTGTATAGGACCAGTGTAACAATTTAAATCGAAACAAAAATAAATCATTACAAACTATTATACAAATATTGCTATAATTAATTATAGTTTCAAAATCATCAAGAATCTTCGGTTCTGACACCAATAATGGGTCAAGGCACAATTTAAGGTTCTTCAGTTTAAAAGACAATGGTACGGTTCCTGCTTAAATAATACAGACTTATTTGTCAAACCACTCTATTTTTATTTGCAGCTTATTGTGGGACCTTGCCTTGCAGGATGTCCACCAGCTTATGAGTGTCAATATTTCCACCAGAAATGACGCAGACAATGTTTCCTTTTCCAGCTTTTCCTGCAAGCGCCGCAGCGACTGAGCTCGCACCTGCGCCCTCGGCGACCACGTGGTTCCGTTCTATCAGGATTTTAAGTGCTCGGGCAATATCTTCCACCGTTACTACGAGAGACCCCGAAATCAGATTTTTCACCATAGGCCACATTTCTTCTAGTACAGATTTGCTCCCGATTCCATCAATAAAAGTAGGTGTATAAGAACACTCTGTAACGTTGTCGTTTCTGAACGCAGCGTCTAACGGTGCAGCCGTCTCTACCTCGCTCGCAAAGACCTTGCAAGAAGGTTGAAGCTGCTTCAGAGCTGAAGCTATCCCGCAGCTAAGACCTCCACCACCATAAGGTACAATGACCGCATCAACGTCGGGTAGGTCTTCAAATATTTCGACGCCAATGGTTCCATTACCTGAAATGTACATTCATTAAATCTCAAGACTGAAAATGTGTAAAGTTGTTTTTTAAAGAGATGAAACAAAGTGGGTGTCTCCTTGCAGTTGTAAAACTAAACTCTTTAATTAAATAAAAAAAAATGTGATTTTCAACGGACTGGAATCATATAAGTCTTGCATGCCAACATAAACAACTTTCTAGAAGTTGCTGATTTGTGGCAAACGATACAAATGTATGTTTAGACGTTGCAAATGCTGGAGAGAAAACATATAACACTTCGGTTGACATAATTGCAGAAAACTGCGTTGCCTTAACATTTTAGAGTCAAATTTTACCTGCAATAACGGCGCAGTCAGACACAGGGTGCACAAATCTCCCTGGCATGCCCTCTCGTCCGTGACTTTTAATGATTTCCCACCATTCGTCGAAAGTAACCTTGTAATATTTTATTGTTACAATAAAAACTGTGTTCAGCTTCAATATTTTAACATTTAGATAAAGCATTTACATGTATTGCCAGTCCATTTGCCGAACAATTATCAACACTAAAAGAGAAACGAATTTTGTGTTTAACAATCTTTAACATTATATTACATACAGACCGTTAAGTGCAATGGTAGCGCATCCGCTTCTCGTCAAGGCGACCCTGGTTCGGTTCCCGGACAGGGCGCATTTGAGTTGGTTTGCCGGACAAGCGGGTTTCCTACGGGTACCCCGGTCCCCGACACACACGCCACAAGACCACACACTCGCGGATCATCGTGCCAACGAGAGTGATAAATATAATGTTTACAGCAATTTACTAGTATGTTAAATAAATAAGTTTAAACTACATTGCATATATATATATATATATATATATATATATAGTCCTTACACTCGATAAAAAATATCTTGACATGAAATTATAATACATTCACACGAAAAAAAAAACAAAAACCAAAAGTATTCACCTTGTGAATTTCTCCACCAAGTCGGCGAACGTTGGCTAGTTTTGCTTCAGGGGCGTGGTCTGGCACGAGTACATTGCAAGGCACCCCAAATTTCCTCGTGCAATATGCAAGACCTTGAGCAAAATTTCCCGCACTGGCGGTATAAACACCTTGGGCAAGATCATCCTCAGATAGGCAACCGATGGCGTTGCAAGCACCTCGTATTTTGAAACAACCATTAGGTTGGAGGTTCTCTAACTTTAGATAAATCTGGGAATAAAAATAACAATGTTTACTATGGTGCGTCAGCTTTAGTGAGGTTTTGCTTGCGATTTCAAAGATGTGTTTACAAACGATAATTTGGGACTTTATATGGTGCCGTTTTTGCTCAAATTACAATATCATTCAGCATTTTTTCACATCCGATGTGAGTAAAATGTTGGTTTTTAACTTTCTGTAGCTTTCTTTTCTGTACTAGAGCATTTATTGTAAAAGCATTATTCATGACTCGCAAAATTATTGTAAGGGTATGCTAACTTAACATTTAGTGCAAAGAGAGCGGAACGTTTTGGGATCAAACTTTGAGTACAGTGTACCTTTCCTCCTTCCCATTCGACATTTAGTGGAATGAGTGGTAAGCGAAGAACGTGCTCCTTTATTCTTGTCTGGGCAGCTTTGATGTCCGAGAGCGGGATTATATCCGGTAGTAGCGTCACGGAAGACATGATCTGATTGAAAATACATGTTAAAACAAGTTTAGTTTAATCGTATTTTATTGTAAATAATAAACACACGTGATATACATATTTTCGACAAACAATAGTATTGTACAATTGGGTTGGGCCACAAGTTACATAGACAACATTAGAAAATGGCCCTCCCAGAAACATGTTAAACTCGGACATGGTGTACACATATAGTGTGTAATATGTGAAAATAAACTATATTATATTAATTATAAGTACGCACTTAACAATAATAATTGTTTATTTCATCAACAAAACTTATTTATTTCTATTTGAACATGTACATGTACTTATATTTAGGAGTGTCTATTCTGGACAGCTACGATGCTTAGCAATGACTTTGTCCAAAGCAGTGTATCTAGGCTCTTGAGTTACCGAAAACCATCATTGGCTGCCCCGTAAATACATTTTGTCTATCAATAAGCATATTCTGATCTGTTTTGATCTATATCAAAAGAAAGGGTTGGTTTAGACTGGGACTAATATAAAACTACTCCAATGTTTGGACATGGACCAATAACAAAATCCTACTCCCAGCTGTACATAGTGAAAATACAATTAAGTGTCTTTTTTGTACATATTCCAAATAACTCTCAGAAAAAGAACATTTATTGTAATATTATCTTGGAGTAGGATCCCAGATGTTATTTAGAAATAATTGTAATTTCCTAAATAACCAAACTCTACGATTACCATTTACCGTTCGGGTAAAATCCGTTTTAAACGTATACAAATTTGTCAAGCTTCTATAAACCTCGACGGATTTGTGTGATGTCGAGATTTTTAAGTTCACTTCAGCGAAAGCGTCTAATAATATTCGCTTTTCCGTCTTTGTTTTTCGCAACTTTCTTTTATGTGACATTCGCCGGGCATTCAAGACCCGTTTACAAAGCCGTACGCCACATTGAACAATCCAAAGGTTAGTGACGGTGGTCAAGGTCATGTAGAGGTTTGAGTCCACTAAATTCACCGGTACTGTATTCACCATTCCATAGCCTGCAATGTAAAATGAAATCGAATGTTGAGTCTAGTCGATAAATAGAATAAAATGCTATATTCATGACATATCTGTGATTGATCAACCAATTATTCACACAGACACCATATATTTTCTTTAAATAAAGGATACAATACAAAAAAAACACTATTTATGTCATGAAAACATGGACATTCAAACTGGCTGGTGTCCCCTGGTCTAAATATAGATATTGCTTTCAAACTTTTTTTGATATTTAAAATTTTGAACCACATGATATTGGCATGTCTACAGATTCTAAATTTTTAGTCCTTAACGCTGAACTCTCACAGGTATACCATTTTAACAACTATTTTTAGCTCTACTGGCCAAAGGCCAGAAGAGCTTATGCGATGGTAATGTGTACATAGTATGTGCATCCGTGCGTGCGTCTGTAAACAATTGCTTGTGAACACGGTACAGTCTTCAGTTTTTATTGTATCTCGCTGAAACTTGCACAGTATCTAGATATCCATTAGAGCTCGGTTCCTTTCAAAAACCCGCCAGATCCGCCCATGCATGCCTAGATTATGGCCCTTGATAGTATAAAAAAATGCAATTGTGTAAACACTAGCTTGTGAACACGATACAGTCTTCAGTTTTGATTTTATCTCGATGAAACTTGTACAGTATTTAGATATCCATTAGAACTTGGTTCCCTTTGAAACCAGCCAGATCTGCCCATGCATGCCTAGCTTATGGGTCTTGAAAGTATAAAAAATGCTATTTTAAGCTAAGTCTATCTATTTTTAGCCAATTCTACATGAGCGAAGTCTATTTTTAGCCAAGTTTACATGTAAAGTCACAATTGCTTGTGAAGGTTTGTTCAAAGTATGCCCCTGGGGTCATTACTGGCACTGCCCTGGGTGTCACATTTTTCATAGAGACTTATTTAAGAAATATTTTCAAGATCTTCTTGTTTCAAACCACAAGGCCCATACCTTTGATATTTGTTGTGGAGCATCATATGATGCAATTGAAAACATTTGAAATAATGTCCTTTGGGCAAAAGTTGGCCCCACCCCTTTTGACTTACTTATTAATTTTTAAAGGCTACAATAATGAAATTTTGACCATGTGAACAGTTTTGCAAACAAGCATTAATGTTGTCCACAGATGTCCTTGACTTTGACCTTTGACCGACTTTATTTTTAAAGCTACAGAAATGAAATTTTGACGATGAGTACAGTTTTGAAAGCAAATATTTTTTACTCTCAGATTACCTTTACTTGGCACTTATTAAAATAGTTCATGCAACTAATTGGCTTACAACACTTCCTGTCCTCAGATGTTGAATGTGCAGCGTTTTCAGCTAACCCAAACACTAAAAGTGAACTATATATTTGTTGCCTATTACTCAAACGAACATGCTCTGGATCGAAAATGACCACAAGAGCCATGCCAGTAGAGCATAGGCCCTTTTGGGCCTCTTGTTATTTTTTGTCTTGGAAATATCTGCAAATCAATGATATATAAGACTGCTGACAAAAAAATTAGATCTATATTCTAAATTAGACATAGGGAGTCCCTAGTAGGTTTCGACATTAACGGTAGATAAGATTTAATTTAATTAGATATTTACAGATTAGGATAGTATTTAGTACTCGATATCATAAACATAACAAGTATGTTTTGCTAGCATCAGTGTCTTTAAACCCTGTCTTGCTGAAGCCTATTCCCAGCATCTTTTCAAAGGGCAATCCTGTGTTTTCCCTCAATAACCGTCTCTATTTATACCGCCACAAACGAAGTTTGAGGGGGTATATAGGAGTGAGCTTGTCGGTCGGTCAGTCTGTCGGTCTGTCTGTCGGTCGGTCGGTCTGTCGGTTTTCATGGTTTCCGGACGATAACTCATGAAAGGCTAGACAGATTTGAAAATGTTTTGGTACACAGGTGTAACATCAGAAGATACAGGTCAAGTTTGATATTGGGGCTGGTGGGGCCAAGGTCAAGGTCACTGTTGCTAAAAATAGAAAAACGGTTTCCAGACGATAACTCATGAAAGGCTTGACAGATTTGAACAATTTTTGGTACACAGGTGTAACATCAGAAGATACAGGTCAAGTTCGATATTGGGGCTGGTGGGGTCAAGGTCACTGTTACTAAAAATAGAAAAACGGTTTCCGGACGATAACTCATGAAAGGCTAGACAGATTTGAACAATTTTTGGTACACAGATGTAACATCAGAAGATACAGGTCAAGTTCAATATTGGGGCTGGTGGGGCCAAGGTCAAGGTCATTGTTACTTAAAATAGAAAAACGGTTTCCGGACAATAACTCATGAAAGGCTTGACAGATTTGAACAATTTTTGGTACACAGGTGTTACATCAGAAGATACAGGTCAAGTTCGATATTGGGGCTGGTGGGGCCAAGGTCAAGGTCACTGTTACTAAAAATAGAAAAACGGTTTCCGGACGATAACTCATGAAAGGCTAGACAGATTTGAACAATTTTTGGTACACAGGTGTAACATCAGAAGATACAGGTCAAGTTCGATATTGGGGCTGGTGGGGCCAAGGTCAAGGTCACTGTTACTAAAAATAGAAAAATGGTTTCCGGACGATAACTCATGAAAGGCTAGACTGTAAGACAGATTTGAACAATTTTTGGTACACAGGTGTACATCAGAAGATACAGTTTGGTACACAGGTGTAACATCAGAAGATAAAGGTCAAGTTCGATATTGGGGCTGGTGGGGCCAAGGTCAAGGTCACTGTTACTAAAAATAGAAAAACGGTTTCCGGATGATAACTCATGAAAGGCTTGACAGATTTGAACAATATTTGGTACACTGGTGTAACATCAGAAGATACAGGTCAAGTTCGATATTGGGGCTGGTGGGGCCAAAGTCAAGGTCACTGTTACTAAAAATAGAAAAAGGGTTTCCGGACGATAAATCATGAAAGGCTTGACAAATTTGAACAATTTTTGGTACACAGGTGTAACATTAGAAAATACAGGTCAAGTTCGATATTGGGGCTGGTGGGGCCAAGGTCAAGGTCACTGTTACTAAAAATAGAAAAATGGTTTCCGGACGATAACTCATGAAAGGCTAGACAGATTTGAACAATTTTTGGTACACAGGTGTAACATCAGAAGATACAGGTCAAGTTCAATATTGGGGCTGGTGGGGTCAAGGTCACTGTTACTAAAAATAGAAAAATGGTTTCCGGACGATAACTCATGAAAGGCTAGTTTTTCTTGTCAGCAGTGTAACTTCTAAATTACTCAACAGATTGAAATAAAACAATACATGCATGATAAAAGAAGATGCAGTGTGCAGTAACCTTGGAGTTATGGCCTCTTTTCAAAGGAATGGTTTGCCATTCCTGTGTCCAGGTGGCATTTGGGGGTATTCGTCACTCCTGTGACACCTCTAGTTTCAATTTGTTTTATGATTTTAAATAAAGAGAATGATAATGATATTTTTGAATGAAATATTTACTGCTTTATTTAATTTATTCCATTTGTTCCCAAAATGGCTGATAATGTAGGGGTTTTTTTCCCAAAAAAAGAGCTGCATGTTTTCCCTATTACTGGTTCAAAGGCGCTGACCATAAATAAGATTCTTAACTTTGTGTAGAAGGTAAAATAAATAATTTGCTATATTTCGTTTCAGAATCAAAATGAATGCCAGCAGACTCATTTTCAGTATGATGCAGAGTAAAGGGTTGCAAGCCAGATTTGGGAAATCAATCTTGCAGATAAAACACTCTTTACAGCCCAGGAGTTATTTCAAATCTTCACGTCATCTAAATCTTACGGAATGTATTATACGTAGAGGTTCATTTTGTCTTCAAACAACGCCTCAACTGAGCAATTATGTGTATTTTTGTACTTCAAAGAAATCAATGGATATGTCAACAGATGCAGAAAAAGAAGAAAAATTAGAAAATGAAAAAAGAACAACATCTAACGAAAAGGCAGATATTGAGAAAGAGGTACAAAATGGTGACTCATGGAAATTGATTTACAACTTGGAAGGTGCCCAAAAGGCACAGAGGATGCAAATATTTGCACGTGCTCAAGTTATAATGTCTTTAGCTGCTATACCGACCATACTTATATTCAACCCGGGAAATCAAAGTCTCTTTCTGGGCCTTTTGTTGTTTTTTGCAACACAATTGATTCTGTCTGCTGCTAAAAATGTAAGACGCTTTATTGTGAGCATTTACGTGGACGAAACTTACGAGAAATTGCGGTTCACTATGATTGATTCATGGGGCAGAAAAGTTGATTTGCATAAAAACACATCAGATGTGATGCCACTCAGTGATTTTCAAAAGTTTGAAAATAACAAAATATTGAGAGTTATGACCTATCAGAAGGAGGAATATATTCTTGTCCCGCAATTTATAACTCAAGAAAATATGGAGGATATGAAGAAAATTCTTGGTGATTTTAAGATTTAGTTTGAACACAGTCGATGTATGGTGGATAGTACATCTTATTGAGACTTCTTCAAGTTATAGAATAAGGTTGTTTTTTTAAGCAAAATTTAGGAAGGGGGGAATGGTCTTTTGAAGTTTCAGAAAGGGAAAACTTTGTCATTGCAACTGAAATTTGAAGTAACAGTTTTGTCTAGAAATGAATAAGAACACTGTACAATAGACGGAGAGTCAAAGATCTTTTATTACTGAACTATAAGACAAAAAAGATATACCGAGTTCCGTTTCTTTTTCAAAAGTGAAATAATTTATTTTAGCATTGGGAATAGGGCCAGATTTTAGCCCTAATTTTTTCTGAAAAAAAACCTGTGCTATTTATTTTGTATTATTTGCACATGTTTTAAAGATGCACTCTTAAATAAGATTTACCACGTTTAATATAATTGTTTTAATATAACCCAAAAGGATGAATAAATGTTGAAAACAATGGTTTTTATTAAGGATACCGAGTTTAATTTGAAAGAAAGGTGCAGAAAACACTGTATTTCTACCTTATGAGACGATAGTAGATCGCAGTAAATCGTTTAACATTCACCAACCATTTAATATTTTTTGCGTTTTCAGCTATTCAAAACACGGTTACAATCTTGTTATCAGTAATATATTTTCCATAAATGCACTATTTAGTAAGTAGTTAAAGGTTTATGACTAAAAATTATGTTTGTTATACATGTTTTTGTATGAATTTTTAAGTGTGACTTTAAATTTTTTTATTGTCATTTCAATCATGAATAGATGCATGAATAAAATCATATATGCTTATAGCTTTCAAGAGTTTTAAAGATGATGTTAGCTATCAATTAAAACACAGCATAAATTTATAAAGGCTAATGTTTCTTTAATCTGTGCTTAAATTGAATGCTTTTTATGCCCAAAAGGTGGGCATATCATAATCGCATCGTCTGTCCGTCCATGTGTCCAGCTCAACTACTCTGGGCTGTAACTTTCTCCTGTATGGACAGATTTTAAAATAACTTGCCACATGTATTTGGCATATAAGATGATATGTTGCGTGCAAGATCTGAGTCCTTACCTCTAGGGTCAAGGTCATACTTAAGTGTTTGGATTCTAGAGAATGCTGTATGTAAGGACATAAGAGTATAGGTGGTTGTGTTCGGGCTGTAACTTTCTCTTATATGGACATATTTTAGAATAACTTGCCACATGTTTTCGACATATCAAGACCACATGTCACATGCAAGACCCATGTCTCTACCTCTAAGGTCAAGGTCACTCTTAAGTGTTTGTTTACTACGGAATGCTGCATATAAGGACATTAGTTGTCATATACGAGTGGTATTTTTTTGTTCAGAGGCATTTTAAAATAACTTGCTACATGTGTATTTGACACTCTTAACAGTCATCGAAATTAGACTTTTGGATCAACAAGCCCGAATTATTATACTATTTCTTGGCATCAAATTTTTGAACAAGCCCTGCTATATAAAATTCAGAATTTGAGTAAGCCCGAAAGACATTTTACCAGTGCAGGGCTTGCGGGCTTGTGCTAATTTCGACCACTGCTCTAAAGCAATGTCCCATTTGCAAGACCCACGCTGTATTCTTGTCAAGCATAAAGGAGTTTCATTCCTATGGCAAACATATAATGCTATGTGGTCTTGCAAATGCACCATCTATGTTGGTTAGACATAATATCATGTGTCCTTGCAAATGCACCAGCCATGCTAGTTAGACATAATATCATGTGGTCTTGCAAATGCACTGGCCATGTTGGTTAGACATAATGCCATGTGGTCTTGCAAATGCACCAGCCATGTTGGTTAGACATAATACAATGGGGTCTTGCAAATGCACCAGCCATGTTGGTTAGATCGCAGATCTTTATATTTTAGTTAAAAAAATGATGTTTGATGCATTTTTCTTAATCAGCTATGTTGCCCCAGTCACCTAAGAGTTATGGCCCTTGAATTGCCTAAATTACATTAATAAATGTTGTTCAGACTATAACTCAAGAAGCATTTGTTTGATCATTAAAATTGGACACTGTGTGTATGGGCGTATTATCACGGCCTAGTTCAATTACTGTCAATGTCACTTCAAAGTTATAGTCTTGGCTTCCAGCGGAAACAATTCTAACAAGAGATGTTTGTCAAACATTATGCCCCCCCCCCCCCTGAGCGCCATGTTGTCAGGATTATATGGACAATTGAATGAAATATGCATGGACCGAAATGACAGCTGATTTGTTGCTGTTTTAAGATTATGACCATTTAAGTGTGAGGATAAAGTGTGTTATGACCGTCATGACTCTATGAACTCAAAATCCAGAGTCATCAGCTGGTCACCAGAAACCTAAATGTCAAGTTTGAGGGCCATGGGTGCAGGCATTGTCAAGTTATCACAAGACAAGTTTTTTTCGTTCAAGGTCACTGTGACCTTGACCTTTGACCCCTTAAATCATAAGGGGTCATCTACAAGTCAGATGCAACTCCAAGTCAAGTTTGAAGGCCATGGGTTCAGGCTTTTTTGAGTTATCACTCGGACAACCTTTTACCATTCAAGATCACTGTGACCTTGACCTTTGGCTCTATGAATCCTAAAATCAATAAGGGTGATCTACTGGTCAGGCTTAACATCCATGTCAAGTTTATTGATCATAGGTTCAGGCATTGTTGAGATATCAGTGGGGGAAGATTTGCTAACTTTTTTGCGTTAAAGGTTACTGTGACATTGACCTTGGCCTGATGACCCCCAAAGTCGATAGGGGTCATCTACTGGGCAGGCCCAACCTTCATGTCAAGTTTGATGACCATAGGTCCAAGAATTGTCGAGTTTGCTTTCAAGGTCACTGTGACCTTGACCTTTGACCCCTAAAATCAATAGGGGTCATCTACTGATCAGGCCCAACCTCCATGTCAAGTTTGAGGGCCATGGGTGCAGGCATTGTTGAGTTATCACTTGGACAACCTTTTATCATTCAAGGTCACTGTGACCTTGACCTTATGCCCAATGACCCCTAAAATGAATAGGGACAATCTTCTGGCCAGGCTCAACCTTCAAATCAAGTTTGAGGGCCAAGGGTGCAGCCATTGTCAAGTTATCACTCAGATAACCTTTTACCATTCCAGGTCACTGTGACCTTGACCTTTGGCCCAATGACCCCTCAAATCAATAGGGACCATCTTCTGGCCAGGCCCAACCTCCAAATCAAGTTTGAGGGCCCTGGGTGCAGGCATTGTCGAGTTATCACTAGGACAACCTTTTACCATTCCAGGTCACTGTGACCTTGACCTTTGGCCAGATGACCCCCCAAAACAATAGGGGTCATCTAGTGGTCAGGCCCAACCTCCAAGTCAAGTTTGAGGGCCATGGGTGCAGGCATTGTTGAGTTATCACTCGAACAACCTTTTACCATACCAGGTCAGTGTCCTTAACCTTTGGCCCAATGACCCCTTAAATCAATAGGGACCATCTTCTGGCCAGGCCCAACCTCCAAATCAAGTTTGAGGGCCATGGGTGCAGGCATTGTCGAGTTATCACTCGGATAACCTTTTACCATTCCAGGTCACTGTGACCTTGACCTTTGGCCAGATGACCCCCAAAAATGATAGGGGTCATCTAGTGGTCAGGCCCAACCTCCAAGTCAAGTTTGAGGGCCATGGGTGCAGGCATTGTTGAGTTATCACTCGAACAACCTTTTACCATTCAAGGACACTGTGACCTTGACCTTTGACCCATTGAGCCCAAAAAACAATAGGGGTCAGCTACTGGTCAGGCCCAACCTCCAAGTCAAGTTTGAGGGCCATGGGTGCAGGCATTGTCACGTTATCACTCGGACAACCTTTTACCATTCAAGGTCACTGTGACCTTGACCTTTGGCCTGATGATCCCCAAAAACAATAGGGGTCATCTACTGGTCAGGCCCAACCTCCATGTCAAGTTTGAGGGCCATGGGTGCAGGCATTGTTGAGTTAACACTCGGACAAGCTTTAAAAATATTTTACCATTAAAGGTCACTGTGACCTTGACCTTTGACCCGATGACCCCCAAAATCAATAGGGGTCACCTACTGGTCAGGCCCAACATTCATGTGAAGTTTGATGACCATACGTCCAGGAATTGTTGAGTTATCACTCGGACAAGCTTTGTTCTACCGACGGACCGACCGACCGACTGACCGACATGCCTGTGCAAAGCAATATACCCCTCTTCTTCGAAGGGGGGCATAATAAAAGGATTCTATATATCGAAGGTCTGTGAATAATGGTCTCAGACCAGATTGTTTTGTTTAAAAACAAAGAGACGCGGGAGGACCTATCCTGACCACAAGGCACCAATTTGAACAACCTACAGACCTCTTCCTGATACTACCAACCAAATATCTTAGCTCTTCTGCTGTTTGGCTTTTGTGGCCATGTTGTTTACTAAACCTAAACCACTTTAAATACATTTAGAGGATTTTGGCCAAATTTTACTGACCGAACAACATTTGAAATTATATATGCCCCTTTTTTGTGTTGCATGGAAAAATGGCAGACACATTCCAGTGTCCAGGGAGCTGGCTTTACACATAGACTTGTCCATGCTGCCATCATTGTGGCATTTTAAAATAAATAGTTCACAATGACAAGCTGGTGTGTTGCTTGAAAGTCAATAAGGTTTAATTCATACGTCACTGGTCGAAATTCCTTGCATTAAAGCATGTCCGGTCTGAAACTTGGCCATGCATTGGTAATTCAAAATAACTTGGCACAAATGTTCAGCCTGAAAAGTTGGCGTGCAAGACCCATGTCAGTAGGTCAAAGGTGAAAAGGTATACCTTAATGGTCATTGGTAAAATGTCATTGTATGTCGGGGCTGTAATTTGGCTATAGATGCACTTTGGGAATTTGAAATATCTTTGGAAAACTTTTCATTATGATGAGTCCAAGTGTCAGGGGCAACACCCATGCCTGTTCTTCAAGGTCAAACCTATACAGCTCTGGTTAAAATGTGTTTGATGTTGGATTGTCCAGGCTGTATCTTTGCCATACATTGTGGGATTTTTAAATAACTGGGCAATAGTGTCAAAGATCATGCCAATTGATATGAAAAAAAAAATATGAAGGTAAGAGAAAACATATTTTTATTAATTAGCTAATCAAATAAAACATGAGGTTGTAACCTTGGTATTGTTATTGTGCTAAATCAAATGTGATTAAAGTTCCTCAAAAGAAACTTGCTTGGAATTTTTATGAAAAAATCAAATATTAAAGATACAGAACTAAGTAATTGGTCAGTTGTAAAATTGTTTTATCTAGACCACGTACATTTTAAAAACAATAAAAACTAATATATTTTGTACAAGAACATACTGTTTATATTTTCTTTACTTTTTTCACCTTTTTTCTTTGTTTATAAATATATATATATATACATTTATATAACTAAAAAAAAAAGTTCCTCGAAAGATGTTAAAAATATTCACATGAATAAACTTGGTACATGCATGTTTATGCTTAAAATGAATGGATTTGGAAAACGAAAAAGCAAGCTCATAATGCTCACACTCTGGAATACAAAATACAAGTTTTAAATTTAAGTTTGACCTTGGCATTTGCAACATCTGTGACGTTTATTTTGTACTTGTAAATGTACATATAGCTTCTTAATTCAATTTTTATGTCAAAGACATTTAGCAGATGAATACATAACAGAGCTCTGAAATAACTTACTGCACTGATTTTCTGATTTTTTTTTATCATATTAAACTGGTACAATGAATATGGAACATAGTTAAAATGTTGCATCAGCTAGGTACCAATAGTTTGTGTTTCTTTAAATCACCCTTTTCTCTTCAGTTTACATTATCACATCACAAGCTACATGTATATGGAACACAATTGGTGAATAGTTACTGCCAAGCAGTGTCCTTGTTTCTTTATACAATGTTTTGTTGGGACCTTAAATGAAGAAAAGATCTTGTGCAGTGCCTTTCTCTTTGTTTAAAACACAAGTTCTGTCTTGTTAAGGATAAAACTTCACCAATGAGTCTTTCTTCTGTAATACACAATCATGGTGAAATTATAAGGAAAACAACTAGCCCCGATTTCTCAAAACTGATTAAGCTAAACAGGCTTAAGTAGCTTATTTCAATTCAATAGCCAAAATACATACTTAAAAAATGATTTTAATAAACAAAATATGTTTCATTGAGATAAGCATAAAGATATTTCCAATTTAAAGTAAAAAAAGAACTTGTAAAGAAGTAAATATTACGCAAATTAATATAACATAAAAACAAAAACATTGAGCTTAGCTTAATCATGTTTAAGAGCAGACTTAAGAAGTTTCGAAAAATCTGGGCCTGAAGTTGCTGAATTAAATTGAAGTTCATGGTTCTTTCCCATTTATGGTTCTTCACAAATATTATTCAATTGATTCGAAAGGACTATATAGAACACAGTTGTACAGAAGCTGTTGATGGATGAAGCTCATAAAAGGTCATCGCTACGCTGAGAGAAGCTGTATGATCTGCTTTGCTCGATCCTCCTGAACTGGGTCAACTTCTGAAATATTAATACACATACACACATTTAAGTTTTCATTACTTTGTTTTGGAATTTACTTATTTCTTTATGCTCAATTGTACCAAGAGTATATAGCCCATAAAAACATCCATGCGTTCAGTAAACATGTTTGCGGTGATCGTTGCTGTTTAGTTCCACTTTAGTAGTGTAAGCGCTGCGATGCAACAGGGATACGAAACAAAACATTTGCAAGCATTTTGTAAATGCTCAGTGCAGTGGTTAGCACACTCATTTCTAACTTAAGCATACCGGGTTCAATTCCCAGCCTGGGCGCATGCGAGTTTGGTTAGTTGTCACCAAGCCGGACAGGTGGATGATCTCTGGGTATTCTGGTTTCCCCCACAACAGTGGACTACAGACTACAACATCATGCCAACATAAGGGAGACTTAGTATTTATAAGTTATTGTAACTTTCTTCACGATAGATAGAAAAATATACAAGGTTAAAACTGATGGCCAGTTTTAATAAAGATACTAGTCGTAAATTGATTTTATTTTAGTGCCACATTTATATTTTTTTTGCTACATATTTGTGTGAATTGAAGACGGTATTAAAAATGAGCACAAAGGTAATTAATGTAAAATCACTGCTCAACTTGTTGCCATTTGTACTGATTTTACAGATTTAGGATTATTGAAAATACGACTAGTGAGCCCCATGAAGCAGAAATCTATTATATACCACACTGCTTGCCAAATTCTCTCAGGCCAAAAAAACTCCAGAGATTGCTTTTTTGAAAAAGCGCTTGTCTCCCCCATTGTGTGGTCAGAGGTGAGAAGTAATCAATGATGGACATGAAATTTGTACTTTTGGACTGGAGACGAACAAACATAGGGGTCATTTACTGGTCATGACCAACCTGCATACATAGTATGAAGTTCCTGGGTCCAAGTATAAAGTTCCTGGGTCCAAGCGTTCTTAAGTTATTGAGCGGAAACTGTTTTTTACCTCACAGTATTGCGACCTTGATCTTTAAACTTCTGAGTTATTGAGCCGAAAGAAATTTGATGTACAGACTGGTGACCAACAAATTATTTTTGACCTTGACCTACTAACCTTTTAAACAATAGGGGTCATCTAATAGTCATGATCAACTGGCATACCAGGTATGAAGTTCCTGGGTGCAAGCATTCTTTGTTATTGAGCGGAAACTGTTTTTTACCTCACAGTATTGCGATCTTGATCTTTAAACTTCTGAGCCCAAAATCAAAAGGGGCTATCAACTAGTCATGACAAACTGGCATGAAGTTTCTGGGTGTAAGCGTTCTTAAGTTATTTTGCGGAAACCGTTCCTTCACCTCAAGGTCACAGTGACCTTGACCTTTGACATACTGATCTCAAAATCAATAGGAGTCACCTACTAGTCATGACTAACTAGCATACCAAGTATGAAGTTTCTGGGTACAAGCATTCTTTAGTTATCAAGCAGAAACCATTTTTAAGCTAAAGGTCACTGCCAACATATCGTTTTTTACCTGAAGGTAACCTTGACATTTGACCTTTTGATCTCAAAATCAATAGGGTTTAATAAACTAGTCATGAACAACAAGCATACCAAGTATGAAATTCCTGGACCCAAAGGATCTTCAGTTATTGAGTGGAAACCATTTCTTCACCTCAAGGTCACAGCGACCTTGACCTTTGACCTAGTGACCCCAAAATCAATAGGGATAATCTACTAGTCATGACCAACTAGCATACTAAGTATTAAGTTCTTTGGTCGAAGCGTTCTATATTAATTGAGCGGAAACAAAGTGTGACGTAGTGACAGACTGACTGACTGACGGACAGGGCAAAAACCATGAATGTGGGAGACATAATGGTTAGGTTAGGGTTACAACCTTTTTGAAAATAGGTACGGTACCGTAGGTAGGCTTTTTTTAAATATTTTATTAGGTTTTATATAAGAAACGTATTTTCATCATTGGAGAATTGTGTTAAAGTAATCTCCAGTATAAAGCATTCAATGTTTTACACTTCATATGAGATCACACTTTTAAACAAAATGTTTTTCATTTTTATACCAAATGACTTTAAAAAGTTAAAAACGGTAGGGTCGCTGCCTGATTCGTAGGTACGTTAAAAACGGTAGGGTCGCTGCCTGATTCGTAGGTAGGGTACCTGTTTTTGACAAGGATTTTACCTTAACAAAACCATTTATTTTGCCACTTAAATATTTAAATAAAAAATTTGGGCCTTGTGCCTCTAACCAGTTTTTGCTTTAATGTTTTACTACTGGGGTTTAAACTGTAGTTTCAATCCATTTTTAATCCCATGACCTATGATAAATACCACCTCACCTTTAACTTTCTTTTTTTCTTCTTTCACATCAGTCTTTTTACCATCACCCTCCTCCCCTTCTTCATCCTCCTCCTCCTTTTCGTCATCATCATCATTGTCTTCATCTTCATCCTCATCATCGCTTTCTCCTTCTTGCAGCAATTTTTCCGCGTCTGCAACAGTTACGTCCCTTGCCCGACCTTGTAATTTCTCCAGATACTTCAGCAGTATTGCGAAATGGTCATTGTCGACCTGCAAGAAAATTATCCTTCGTATCATTAATTGTTTTGTTTTTTTAGTCAATGAAGGGTGTTGGCTCAATAATTATCAAAGCCAGAATTATGGGAATTGCTATACAAATGCATACTGTTTCTGGCAACACGTTGACCAAGTTTCATTTTAATATCTCAGAAGCTTTTCGAGTTATGGCCAAACTTCAGTCTTTTTAGGGTATGACAATATCTCAATTATTTTTCACTTGTTAGCTAAAAACTATGTTCATTTGATGCGTAATTTACATTACAGACAGCAAAAATATCAATGATAAATTGAAAAAGATGCATGTGATTATAACATGAAAAAAATGTTTATATATGACAACAAAAGAGCTCTTAAATATTTTAATGTACTATGAAAATGAACCCTCATATGTGAATGATAAATTAATTTTCATTTGCTCAGCCAAGATTTTCCAACATTAATATTAGAACTATATAAATTTTGATATATATGATACCTTTTATTTATATTATTTCTCTTTATTTTTTATTTTTTCGTGCCTCCTTTCCAAAACAATTTACAGTAAAATACGATCATGTATTCCTTTATTTGTATAGAAATATATTTTGCAATAACAACATTTGTAACAATAATTTGAGTATCTAAATTCAATAAAAATCTCACCAGTGAGGCCTTATACATATTCTGAAGCAGCCAGCATTGCCTGACTTTGCTGAACTTCCACTCCTCTCTTTTGTTCTCCCAAAGATCCAGATACTCAACTGCTGCAACTTTTGCTGTCCCAGCCTTTTCTGCCTGTTCCTTCTTGTGTTTCTCTTTTTGGACCTTCTTCAGTCGTCTCTTCTCTCTCTTTTTCATTCTGATCTCAGCCTTTTCCGGGTCTTCTTCATCAGCATCTTCAACCGATTCATTATTAATTTGTTTGACTCCACTTTCTTTTTTTACATCACTGTTTGCTGGCTGAATTGCAGCACCAGAATTTTGAGATGGCCTTTTCTTTGCAGTAATTGATTCTTTCTGAAGAACCTTTTCACTTCTTTTGGACTGAACACTTTTTAATTTTTCTAGCAACATATTTTGTGTTGTCGACTGGCTTTTAACAGGTTTATTCTCACTTTCAGCACTTTCTTTCCGATTAACCTTTGAAATATTTTTTGGTGTTTCAGTTTTATTATCCTGCTCCTCCAATAATATTTTGTTACCCTTCTTTTTATTTTCTTTCTTGGCATCAAATTTATTTTCTTTCATATTTCTTATAGAATCAGTCAAAGATTTATCTTCTTTATCTATGTCTTTAGTTTCTGCTTCATTAGTATCACCCTTTACTTTCTTATGCTTCTTTCGACTACTATGACTCAGCTCATCTGTAGTTTGAATTGGAGTATCTTCAATAGAATCACTTCCTTGTTCTTCTTTCCTCTTCTTTTTACCTTTAGATTGTGTATCTCTCATTTCTTTCACCTGCATTTTTTCTTCAGTTTTATCACTTTCATTATCTTCTTTGACATCGGAAGAAATATCTTTTTTCTTCTTTTCTTTCTTTGTCTTTCTATTCACTGAATTTTCTTCACATCTTTCACTAAGATCTGCATCATTGTCTGTTACATCCTGTGTTTTCTTCTTCTTCTCTTTCTTTGTCTTTTTAATCACTGTTTCGAGATCAACAACCTCTTCAGAAGTTTCTTTACTCTCATGTTTCCTCTTCTTACCCATAGTCCTGAGAAAACTGAAAATTAAAATTCAATATTTGAAACACCAGAGGTCTAGTGGGTGTTTTTCGCCGCACAATACTTGGAAGATTAATACCCAGTGATTAATACCTAAGCAAACAAACAAAAACATGTCCCAAGAACCTAAAACATTTTATTAACTCTGTTTTATAATATGAAATCAATTAATATCCATGTAGGAGGTGAGTTTGGTGCAGTGGTTAGTTGTGGCCCCCACACAGTTGTTTAATTTATCGATATTGTCCCAACAGTCTCAGACAATCAAGCAACTGTTTGATTATGCCCATAACTAATGCTATTCTCCATAAGTGCAGAAAGGTGGTCCAAAAAGGACAGCTAAACTTTACAATTGATTTCTGTTTTTGAAACTCCTTTCATTACAGGTTTTGCCTGATTTTTTTGGCTATAGAAATGTAGCTGAAGTTCTTTAGCTACAATTGTAGACTCTCCATAGTGTCCTCATCAGTGATACTACTACCATACCTTTTTGGTTGATGATCCAAAAGCATCTGGTAAGGGATTATTGATTCACAAAGTTTCGTTTCGATTTACTTTTCAGTAATTGGAATTGATAAAAGTTTTGTTTTCTACCAAACAATATCTGTTGCTAACTACAGCCAGATGTAATTATATTCTATACTATTTTAAATAATCTGACTTTATTTTAGGAACTCCAATCGAAGTGCTAGGAATGCCATATCAAAAATTGTATATAAATTAATTAATTCAACTATGAGCAATATAGCTATATAGGAATACATATATATTAATTATAAAAGATAGGTTACATTTCTGAAGCTAAATCTTCAGAAATCAAGATTTTGACGGGACTCCAATTGGACAAACATATATACATTATTTGTTTTTGTATTTTTTTTTAAGTAAAACTTAGATTTCTATTGAAATGACTACTAGTATTGCAATGTAACAATATTAATGGACTGAAGGGCCATATTTTAGCTTTTCGACTCAGAAACCTGTGACAGACATGCCAATTCCACTAGTTAAAATAATAATTCTATTTAGGGCTTTCTTAGGAAAAACTGTAAATTAACAAAAACTGACTTACACCACAGGCCTATATAGCTTATCACCTGTTTGCATTCAAACTATGAAATGGAGTTAAAATCAACAAGTAAAAACATATGTAGATACATTTAAAATGAAAACTGACTTAAGTCTGTTACCTAAATGGACTTCATGTCTTGATGATTTCATGTTTGGGCATACTCAAGAAGTTCACCTACATACAGCATATCTCATCATTTATTTTAAAAATGTTATGGAAATAATAATGGATCCTTTTTATGCACCAGTCAATTGTAACCACAGCCCCCAGGTCCGGGGAATAGCAGAGACTTTGACTTTCGGTCCAGCCAAGCCCGGGTAAAATCCCCGCCATGTGGGAATAAAACTGCTTGTGAAATCTCCGCCAAATGCCGCAACCCAGGGACCCTAGGTAAGGCCCATTCCCTGCTATTTTTGACGCGAAGACAAAACCACAGCATTCACCCAGCACTGTGGGGCCATCTGAAAGGTAAAAACATGGCCCATTTCCCTGGCTATCCACGGTATACTCCCGGACCTGGGGGGGGCTGTGGTTACAATTGACTGGTACATTAGTATACAACATTGTGTGATTAGGGTTATGGTGTCGGGTCAAAGAGGCTCAGTACTAGAAGGCCCACTTTGCTATAAAGAAACACACCTATATTGTGTTGGACTGGGCTTTGATCCGTATTCAAGCTATAGATACATAACAAATGTCAAAATGATTATGGTTGATAGAACTAGAATTAAGATCTGACTTAATCTTAGTCTTTTGAGTAACTCTACAAGTTAAACAGTTCTTTAAAACAAGAATTATGCGACTTTGTACTTAAATATTATAATCATATATCGACACAGTCATTTAAATACATGTAAGTTTGTTTTCTTACCGATTTATTTGTAAACAAACACACGTGGGTAGCGATCGCTTGATTGCACACAATTTTGACAGGTTAATCGAACAGAAAGAATCAAGCACAGAAGCACAGAAGTTGTCTGCCCACCTGCGTCTGCAACCAGGAAGTTAAGCAGACTCTGTAGCTGTAAACTGTTCAAGATTTTTTACACGTGGAAATTATTTGGATTTTATAAATCTCATATTAGTTTAATGTATCAACCGATGACATTTTCATGACATGACCGTACACACTGTGTTTTTACTTGGGAGATGGTGTGCCATTTAATCGGATAAATCACTATTCGGACACAGAGTAAGTACATGGCTTTGAAGTTGTATAAATAAACATGTAAACGACATCCTTACAAATTAAATTCAGTACATAATGTGATAAAGGTAAGAGCTTTTATTATTGGTCTGCCTTGAGGTGTCCAGTGCGTTGTCTTAACCCCCCAAAACAACACATCAGACACCTGTGGTCTGCCTTCCAAGTTTTCTATCCCTTTGGCCAAAAAATAATTGTTTGGTTAGGGTTACATCCCTTTAAAAACAAGTACGGTATGTACTGTGTAGCCTTTTTTATGTACATTTTTAGCTCAACTATTTGAAGAATAAGGAGGGCTATACTACTCACCCAAGGCCTAAAAAAAAAAATTGTTTGGTTAGGGTTACATCCTTTTCAAAAATAGGTAGGGTAGGTAGGCTTTTTTTTTATTTTTTTTTAATTTTTTTTATTAGGCTTTATATAAGAATGTCATTTTCATCATTGGAGAATGGTGTTAAAGTTATCTTCTATATAAGCAATTAAGGTTTTAAACTACATATTGAAAAGCCAAAAAAAAAAAGACTTTTTTTTTTAGTTTTTCATTTTTTTTTTCAAACTGACTATAAAAACGTTAGGGTTGGCGCCTATTCCGTAGGTAGGGTCGGGTAACCCGAACCAAATGTATATTTTTTTTAGGCCCAAGCGTCGGCGTTCGGTTAAAGTTTTAGGGCAAGTTGAGATTTTCACTTATAAGTCCAATACCCTTCATTCAATTGACTTAATACTTCACACACATGCCCAGGGCCATCACATAATAAGGTTAGATAACTACATATAATCCTTTTTACAAATTATGGCCCCTGATTGACTATGGAACTTAGGTTAAAGTTTTCTTGTAATATGATATCAGCTACCTGCGAGTGGCCAGGCTTATCAGCAGTCTGTAGTTAGCTAGCATTGAATAAACATTGTAAACTACATAGCAGTCTTTATCTATCATCCCTATAGTTAATTAATAATACGACAAGTTTTAGGGCAAGTTGGGACATCAATTAATAACTTCTATACCCTTCATTCAATTGACTTAATACTTCATGCAATTGTTCAGGACCATCACACAATGATGTTACATAACTACATATTATTCTTAATACAAGTTATGGCCCCTGATTGACTTAAATGTTTTAGGCTAGGTTAAAGTTTAAGGGCAAGTTGGAATTTTAATAAAAAAAACTTCTATGCATATACCCTTCATTTAATGCACTTAATACTTTGCACAATTAATGACAACCATCTTACCATAAGGTCACATAACTCCATTTTAACCCTAAATACAAATTATGGCCCTTGATTTTTTTATTTTTATTTTTCTTTAAATTTCTTTTGACAGGCACATTTTTATATTCTTAACCAAATTTTCATACAGGGAAAACACGTTAGTTGAATGACTTGACTCATTGTTCGGACGGGCTGGTGGGAGGGGGGCATCAAAGTCACCTTATGTATCGAATAATTTTAGGTTTGACATAAAGAGACCAACTTGGTATATACAAAGAGTTTATGGAGACCTTTTATGGGAATGCATTTGAGGCCACTCTATGAGGATCAAGGTCAAGGTTACTTTTAATAGAAAAAGGGTTGGTATTTAATAACTTAAGTAAGGGTCTACATGAATATTGTGACCAAACTTGGTATATAGGAATAGGATATAGGATAGAGACCTTTCCTGAGATTGTGTTTTGGGCCCAAAGAGTTATGGTCGAGGTCAAGGTCACTGTTGCTAAAAATAGAAATACGGTTAGTACTGAATAACTCAAGTAAGGGTTGACATAGTGTGACCAAACTTGGTATATAGGACAATTTTATGCAAAGCTTTCATTGGATTGCCTTTTTGCCACCTAGGGTCAGGGTCAATGTTACTAAAAATAGATTACTGTTTTAGTTATGGTTGACATACTGTGACCAAACTTGATATGTAGGAAGAGTTGATGGAGATTGTGTTTGGGGCCCTTAGGATCAAGGTCACTGTTACAAAAAATTGAAGAAAGCAGTTACACAAAATTGAAGAAAGCAGTTGAAACGGAATCACTTCTGCTTATCATTAAAAACCCGGTTTTGTCACTTCGAGATTCTTGTTCACTTTTTAATTGATTGTTTTATTGCTGTTGACAGGCATATAAATTATCACATTGTTATTATATTCACTTCTAAGTCAAAGCGGCATAGTCAAGTGTGCTGTCTTACGACAGCTCTTGTTTGTTTTGTATTAACATTATTGTCATCATTGGGCAATGGCATTAAAGTATTTTGTTTTATTTATTTTACCAACAGACTATAAAAACAGAAGGGTCGGCACATATTTCATAGGTATGGTTGAGTAAACATGAACTATTTTATTTAGCTCTTATGAATCAACGTTTTTATATTATTGTTCTTAGGTAAGAGGAAAGGGTTGGGAAACAGGTGAACTTCGGCAAGATATAGATTATAGAAACATTTGTGTTCTTTACTGAAAAAACATATAAAAACTATTAACATTCCAGGTTAGAATATTCCTTCCCCAAACCCTGTGTTAACCACAATCATTGTACATGTACCAAAGACAGTCGTTCAGTTTGACATGATTAATTTTTATACGCCTGATTTTATCAGATAACACAAAATGATTATACTTTCAACAATATTGTTTGTTACCATTCAGTGTTTTTGTTACCATTCAGTGTTTTTGTCGGCCCTTTTTTGGGCCTGATATTTGGCCCCATTCCAAACATGTTGACCTCTTAACATTAAGCAAATGTAACATTCAAGTGCCATTCATGAATATGATGATATGTTTGTTGAATAAAAGGTTTGAAAAGAAGTTAAATATTATATGAATCATGTTGGTATTTTCCCCCTTTTTACCAAAATGACGCTATATTTTGCCTATCAATAGGCTCAACCATCATTCCCTTAAAAGTGAAAAAAAACACTGTCATTTATTGAATATCAGATTGATCCTAAATTAAATTAACCTCCAAAATCTTATTTTCTATGGTAAAACCCAATACACACATGATCTGGAGGCTGAAAAGTCCCCATCAGCCAAAGAAAAAGTGGAACTATTATGTCATGTCCATTACCATTGCACTACCAGTGTGGGTGCAACTAAAATAGTGTGTGTTTTATTATATGTCCAATGCGAATTATAGTAAGGTTTGTTTATTTTGCATGTCTGCCGGATTTACAAATCATTTTGTCACTGGCTGCGAATTTAATAAACGTGACAGTATTAAAAGCATGAAAAAAGTTAAACCCACAAAAGGGCCTTGGCTATTCAATAAGGTTAAGAAAGCCTTATGAAAATTGTGGGGCAGGAAACATTTTGAAGAACCTTAACAAAGCTGCCAGATACAAATTATGTGAAATGTTTAGAACCTATTGTAAAGTTTTCGAGAAATTTCTCAGTTTTGCTGACAGGGAAAAGCTGTCTTTTGAGGTATTGTGTTACTAAATGTAACTCAATGCACTGTATTTATCTTTTCCTCATCTTAAACCATTATTTATTGTATAAAATGCGTATGCGAAATGTTGGGCTTGTGGGTCTGATGCTTGGCTCGTTGATTTGAAAAGCTATGTATCCAGCTGGCTAGTGGTCTGGAAAAGTTCTTTCCCTATAAAAGTAGATGTTGTGCCATATACAAAGTTTTCCCTGGTGCTTTGCCACCTGCACGCCGCCCGCACTCAACATAGCCAGATTCACGGGACTGTCCATGCCTCGGTTTATATAGAGCTCCCTGCTTTGGTTTGTGCTATCAGAAATGTAATTTTTTTATTCATAAAAATGAACAAATACATTGGAATTTAGGAGAGATGCTTTCCGTCAGCTACCTTTCCGTTTGAGTTGTTTTGAACCCAGTGATTCATTTTGCTGCTGGGCATCCCGAGTCCTTATACTCTGCTATTCTTAAATGTGTGCATCTCTAGAATGTATGTCTTTGAAGAGATTCGTTTATGGTTCGTAAAAAAATCACTTCTTATGATTTTTATTTTATTACTTAACAAAGTGTGGCAAAACTAAGAAACAGCTGGAACCCTTCAACAAATGTTGATATTCGCTCAAATTTTGTCTTTGAAGTCCATAATTTTGAATACTGTTGGTATAATGCAATTCAGCAAATTATCATATATATATATATATATATAGCATGAGTGGTTGATGGATATTATCATGTGATGTTTCCAATGTATTCGATAAAAGTTGAAATATACATCAACATTTTTAAGTCCTTGTGGTTGAGTGGTGAAGGTCTCAGTTTACTTACTTTTTCTTGACTGTGACATATACATATTAAATGAAAATTCCTGATCTGGAGGGCACATGTCATACTGGTACAATTTAAATATATTTTTATTTCTATATTTAAAGTATATTAATAATGCGTTGGGTAAAAACCAGAAGGTACCAACACATTCTATACCTTAAAGCTGCACTCTCATAGATTTATTATTTGGACAACTGTTTAAGTTTCTTTTTTTCCCAATTTAACGGTAATGTCTGGGAACCAGTGATGTAAGACTGCTGAAAAAAGATCAGATCTCAGTTGATCACATTTACGTTTAAAAAGCGATGTTTTATGTTTAAAAGGGTTACTAACGTTGTTTAATTGTGAGTTGTATATATATAACATGACTGAATATAAGGCATTGATGTATGTACTGATTATATGACAAATGTTTTAATAAGTGTCAAAACTGACAGTCTTAGGGAGATGGAGTGCAGCTTCAATGTTGCTTGGTGACTCCACAACCCCATGCAATATATTTGTGAAATAATATACAATGAAAATAGTAACGTAGGAAGGACCTTGATAGTTAATGAACATCATTCTGTCTATTGCGGTGATAGTCAACTTGATACAAACCAATTATCTCCCGGTGCGGGAAGGTGGGCCGGGAAGCTTCCAAAATTTCAGTCAATACTCCATCCTCTCCCTGTGTGAAATGAATTACTTCAGGAATAATAAAAATGAAAATATGCTTGGGGAAAATGTGCTAAATGCATAAATTTTCTTACAGCATATATCTTCTCAATTCAGTACATATAAGTTAAAAAGAACATGCTTGACTGGCTTTTAAAAGCAAACAATGCAAGAGCGATTAATGACAATATCCCTCTATCCTCATATTCTCCTAAATGGGCCCCCAAAAAGTTGTTTGGTTTTTGTAACATCCTTTTCATAACAGGTAGGGAATGTAGGCTTTTCCAAAAAACACTGTATGCAGTCATTGAAATTAGGCTTTTGGATGAAAGCCTGAATTCCTATACTATTGCTTGGCATCAAATTTTCTAACAGGCCCTGCTATATAAATTTCAGAATTAGAGCAAGCCCGGAAGACATTTTACCAGTGCAGGGCTTGTGGGCTTGTGTTAATTTCGACCACTGTGTATGTAAGAAGTTTATTGTCATTATTGGGGAAAAAGCGTTAAAGTAATCTTATCAATAAAGCTATAAATGTTTTTAAACTACATATTAAAGGAAACTCTTTTTTTCACCATCAAACTATAAAAATGGTAGGGTCGGCGCCAGCTATTTCATTGGGGGGGGGGGGGGGGGGGGGGTCATGTTACCTGAACCAAATGTGTGGTTTTTTTTTAGGCCCTGGCAAGAAATATAGCATGAGTATCATACTATGCAACTTGGCATGTCAAAAGTTAAACTTATCAAAAAAGTCACTATATATATTCAATTATTCTCCTCTTTTTGGTATTTTAATGATGTTTTTCAACTGTTTTCCCCAACTCATAATTGTGTAAGATTAGATCAAATGATCTGTGTATGCATTTAAAGCTGATGTGGAGCATCCCAGTGGTGAAATATTTGTATTGTTATTTGTTTTAAGGCTGAAGTTACCATTTTAGGATAAGGTTTCATTTGATGTTCGCTGATGCTGGTTATATTTAATCTTTACTCGGAAATATTTAAAAGGTACCTTAAATGTTTGTACATGATTGTATACAAGGAAAATTGTATATTTTTTATGAGTTGCAATTATGGAAATATATATCAAATTACCTTAAACTTCAATCTATGGAATCAAATTATTATTGTTAATTTTGATTTGATATCCTTAGGAGTCAAACAAAATTGTTCAGCTAAATTCAATTAATTTGAATTGATGAATTTATAAGTTTATAAGTATAAAATGAAATTATCTTTTTATGTGATTTGTGTTAAGTTAGATATTGTGAATTATTAGAAGAATTGTCATCTAATTGCAACAAATAAAAGAAATCGAATTGAATTGTATTGAATTGAAATGATGACTCAATGTATAGCTTTAATTAAATTGAAACAAATTTATTCCATGAGTGAGTGACAGTGACAGCTGAAATCAGTTGTTTTAATTTGTAATATGTGAACCATAACCTTTAGCCTTTAGTTTATCGTTGAAACACAGGTAAGTCGATCTAACATACACCAATAGTCAAGATAGAGCGCACAGAATGCTTGGCTCTAATTGGCCTATTTTAAGTGATGTACTAATTTCAAAAGATGATATATATATATATATATATATATATATGAATCAATTGTACAAATGATATTATTCACTTGTCTAATGCTTAAACTGAAGTTTTAGTTTGATCTATATATATATATATATATATATAAATACAAATATTTTCAGAGCAAGCGATCAAGCTGTCATTACATAAACAATAATTTCTAGCTCTTTTGACTGTTTCAAATACGAAACAAGATTAAATGGGTATTTATCAAATGGATGGCAAGTTTACATTTCATAAACTTAAGTTCACTTTATTTTGTGCGTTTTAAGTGTATTTTTTGAGTGAATAAGTGCATCTATTTGATGAAGTGAATTTTTCTTGAACACAAACTGAATTTACAGCGTTTCTTTTGTCTGAAAAAAGAATCTTTATTTTTTCAAAATCTGGTCATTACAGAGTACATTATTAACCAGGTTACTTAAATCAGAAAAACAGTTGAAACTGAATAACTTTAGTTAGGGTTGACATATCTTGACCCAACTTGGTATAAAGCAAGAGTTTATGGATCCCTTTCATGGGATTGCGTTTGGGGTCCCTAGGGTCAAGGTCAAGGTCACTGTTACTAAAAATAGAAAAACAGTTGAAACTGAATAACTTTAGTCAGGGTTCACATATCTTGACCAAACTTGGTATATAGGAAGAGTTTATGGAGACCTTTCATGGGGTTGCATTTGGGGTCCCTAGGGTCAAGGTCACTGTTACTAAAAATAGAAGAATGGTTGAAACTGAATAACTTTAGTCAGTGTTCACATATCTTGACCAAACTTGGAATATAGGAAGAGTTTATGGAGACCTTTCATGGGATTGTGTATAGGGCTTCTAGTTTTGTTTATCTTTTAATTAAGATGTGCATCTTTTATTTTAGGTATTATTTTGTCAGCATCTTTGTTTAATAAAGGTAATGTATATCCAATACATAAATAAATACAAGAACACGAGTGCATATAAATTATATTCAGTCATAGATGGATGGATGGATTGATTGATGAATATATTGTTGATTCAATAGACCATTTAAATGAAATAAATAAAGAAATTGCATCAACAATACAGGTGCAACTTGCAAACTTGTTATTTTTTAGTAAATTTTTATGTATGTAACATGATCGGTGGTGCTTGTAGGAAGGTTAATATGGGCTAACAGTTGTGATAAAGAAGTCCTCAAATGTTTCGTTATCTTGTGCCTCAGTGATTAGCATCTCTTTCATATTTTTAAGATTTGCTATCACAAGTTGAATGCTGCTGTTGCCGTTTTGTAAATAGTATTCTTGATTCTTTTTCTGAATGATCGGTTAAAAGGTTACTCTACACTATAAAAAACAATGTTTTCCTGTTATTATGTTTTGAAAAATGGTGTTCTTGAAAAAAATATTACAGCTTTTTTTCTCTGTATTCACGTAAGTCTATTTAAACCAAGTTTTTCTTTCAAATTTTCAAAAAATGGAACGCTAAATCCGCTCACCTGGCTGGTGGCCTTTTTGCAATTTTTGGCTCACCTAAACATGTAGACAGTGCTTCACTGGGATGTTCATTGGATGGTGCTCTATCTATTAATATTTTACAAAACAGTATGATATTTTGGATGGTGCCCCTCAGGGCCCGTACTTATCTCCTAAGATCAGTCTTAGAATTTTATGTTATTAACTTCCATTGAAAGCCTGAGGGGCTTATCAGTATTCAGTGATTTTATTTTTCCTCTTGCGAAAAAATGTCCATTTTTCCCAAAATTTTATATTTTTTTCCCAATTAGATCAATGTAGATTACGTTAATGAATAATTAAAGCAATGAATTACTTGAAATATAAACAAAATCTTGACAGTTCTTACTCATTCACAGCATAATTTATGCATACAAAATTTAGAACATGTATATTTACCATTATATATAACCTATTTTGGCCTGATTTTGTGTGTTTCCCAAATTCAACTCTTTTTCCCAATTTGCAAGGCAAAGGCGGAAAAAAAAATCAAAAAAAAAATCACTGCAGTATATGAAACAAGAAGGCTTTCAATCTCTCATCATAGATCAGATTTGTCACCGTATCAAAAAGAAGTTATTTGATATGGTGATCATACATGAAAGTTTCAATAATTGGGGGCTTTAATAAATCAAGACGGTTATTGCTTAATATAGAAATAGAAGGTGTTACAACAGTCTTGTGATGATAAATTCCCCTATGAGTTTGCATTGGATGATGGGTTGCTGAGTACTCAGTTGTGTATGCCAATAACCAAAATAGAGTGCACAAAATGATACTGTACCTTTATAAAAAAAATTATCGTCAGACTGTAAAGATGAATAGTTGGTAATCAATATAGTTTTATCCAAATTCCTTAAATATGCATCAGTTTTTCCTTTTAAGCTTAGGCCTAAAAAAAAAGGTTTGGTTAGGGTTACATCCTTTTCAAAACATTGAAAAGCAATAAAAAAAAATGTTTAGGCCTTATTAATTTTACAGTCCAATCAAAACACTTGGAAACACTCTTGAAAATTAGCTCAGGTGATTTTTTGAATACAGCTCATGATTTAAAGTGATGTTTTATTTGCATATTTTTTTAATGGATGTTATATTATTTGTGTACATATTTAAATATCAAAGAGGATTTTCCAAACCATAAATTTTAATAATAGGTGGAGATTATTGTTATCTTCTGCCATATTTGTTTTGTACTTCCGCATAAAAGACATGCACTAAGACCGTTTAAATTCAAATATAAACATTTTTGAATATTATAACTTGTTGGGAATTTATTTTCATTTTTAGTTCATTACACATTATTTGGGGATTTTTTTGTGTTATATTAAGATAGAATTTTCAAATTAAATAGCTAGCTTTACTTGTTGTTTAGGCGATACATTTTTGTTTGTTTTCACTTAACTGTTATCCAAAAGGAATAGAGGAGGTAGATAAATGGGTATAAAATATTTTTCTTTTCTTTTTTGGGAACTGGGAATCTGTTTGAAATCCTAGGACCTATATATCAAGGTATATCACTTTTGTAGAAACTTTTAAAATATAATATTGTCAATTTATAACATGTTCATTTACTGTAGAAATTATAAAAAAAAACACATATCGAACAAAACACAAAAAAGTATAGGGTTTGGAGGGAAAAAAAGGGTCATCTGGGTTAAAGCTATACTCTCACAGATTTTAGCAACTTTTTTTCTCTGTCTTTGAATGAGCCACTTTTTGGCGTTAGTATCTTGAAATCAGTGATATAAGACTGCTGACAAAAATTGATGTTTTATGGCAAGAAATTTTTACTAATGTTTTAAAGGGGCTGTACTCCTTATGATGAAATAGCGAGAAAAAAAGAAAGCAAATCATCGAAAACTGACATAAATGTGTACAATGCAATGTAGTTCCATTTTGTATGGAGGATGAAACTTACTTACTGAAGTACCAAATACTTTACAATAAATTTATTTTTCGCATTTTTTTTAAATTTTTCCATTAAAAAAGATTACTAGGTATGTCTAGTAGAATTCATTACTTATGCTTGATTGGCTAGTCGATGTTATCACGTGATATAACAAAGTTAGGTATATAGTTTAAATATTCCTACTGTCTAAAGGAAGCCTTCATAGCACATGTTATTAATAACAAGTAATCCCATTACTAGCTACTGTTATCCTTCTAAGATCAAATTAGGACTTATTTTGATTACAAGCCCTGGGGTGGTATTCAATATGCAACTTAACTAAGTCAATTTTATGGTCATACATCATTGACTTCATTCACTGTATAGGTCTGTTATTTATATGAGCATTCAGATTAGTTACAGCGTTCTTAGATCCAGTTAAGACCATTATTGTATACCATCCTGAGGCCTCCAAATGTGTAGCATCTTATGCCTGGTGACTCTTATTTGCTTTTTTGTATCATTTGAGATGGTTTTAGGTGCACAACAATTATAATACCTAAAATGATATAACTAACAAGCTTTTTGGACTTGAAAGATTACGAAATGGGTCATTTCCTGTCTGATTTCAGTTTAAATAAACAGCAGCTTTACAAACTGCAATAACTTGATGTCCAATGTACTTTTTGCCATTATTTAACATATGAGTAATCAGCAAGAAGTTAAAATTGATAACATGATACAGGAATCACAATTTAATAGTAAAGTAAAGGACTATAACAGAACTGAGATTATTCATTGGTCCGCTACCTTGAGTAATGAAGCCCCGAAATTGAATGATCATTGCAGTCAACATGATGCTTGCCAAATTTCTACCTTATAAACTTCAATATTAAACATTGACATGAATAAAACTTTGAATGAACAATGAAGTAATTTGAATAAAGAGGTGATTTTCCTAAAAAATTATTACAAATAAACAGAGCCTCTGCAAAGTGGTTAATAAAAATTAAGATTTTTAATTTTGCTCTTCGTGACGTAACTTTAGTGTCCAATTGGTTACGTCTGTAGGAACATACGTTTCTAATACAAAGGTCTCTGGCTACTCATTGCTTACTATGGTACCTTGTTGCCTTCAAAATAATAACTTTTATAAGTATAAATTTATTTGGCAATCACAATAAACTTTCGGCTATTTTGAACATAATAAACCGGTGGCCTTCATATTGTTTTTTTGCAGTTTAAGACTGTCATTTGTTCTACAAACCATCACCATCATTCAGAATTGCTGTTGTCCACTCATGGTTATCCATTTGAACACCTTTGATGAAGACTATACCAAACATCAAAGCTTAAAGGTGTCCACTATGATGACCACAGTTGTGTAGCTGCAGCATATTCTGCCTTGATGGAGAGGTTTGAGGAATATTGGTTAAGTGAAAAACAAAATTTATGATTATAGTCAATAAACAAGTAAGTAAATGTTAACTTACATATCTCTTAATGTTAATTTTTCAGCCTTAAAATTCCTATATTTTGCCCAGAAAAAGCCAAAAACTCCTATATTTTTATACCCCCACAAACAAAGTTTAAGGGGGTATATAGGAGTAAGCTTGTCGGTCGGTTGGTCGGTCTGTCAGTCGGTCTGTCGGTTTTCATGGTTTCCGGACGATAACTCGTGAAAGGCTAGACAGATTTGAAATTTTTTTGGTACACAGGTGTAACATCAGAAGATACAGGTCAAGTTCGATATTGGGGCTGGTGGGGCCAAGGTCAAGGTCACTGTTACTAAAAATAGAAAAACGGTTTCCGGACGATAACTCATGAAAGGCTTGACAGATTTGAACAATTTTTGGTACACAGGTGTAACATCAGAAGATACAGGTCAAGTTCGATATTGGGGCTGGTGGGGCCAAGGTCAAGGTCACTGTTACTAAAAATAGAAAAACAGTTTCCGGACAATAACTCATGGAAGGCTTGACAGATTTGAACAATTTTTAGTACACAGGTGTAACATCAGAAGATACAGGTCAAGTTCGATATTGGGGCTGGTGGGGCCAAGGTCAAGTTCACTGTTACTAAAAATAGAAAAACAGTTTCTGGACGATAATTCATGAAAGGCTTGACAGATTTGAACAATTTTTGGTACACAGGTGTAACATCAGAAGATACAGGTCAAGTTCGATATTGGGGCTGGTGGGGCCAAGGTCAAGGTCACTGTTACTAAAAATAGAAAAACAGTTTCCGGACGATAACTCATGAAAGGCTAGACAGATTTGAACAATTTTTGGTACACAGGTATAACATCAGAAGATACAGGTCAAGTTCGAAATTGGGGCTGGTGGGGCCAAGGTCAAGGTCACTGTTACTAAAAATAGAAAAACAGTTTCTGGATGATAATTCATGAAAGGCTTGACAGATTTGAACAATTTTTGGTACACAGGTGTAACATCAGAAGATACAGGTCAAGTTCGATATTGGGGCTGGTGGGGCCAAGGTCAAGGTCACTGTTACTAAAAATAGAAAAACAGTTTCCGGACGATAACTCATGAAAGGCTAGACAGATTTGAACAATTTTTGGTACACAGGTATAACATCAGAAGATACAGGTCAAGTTCGATATTGGGGCTGGTGGGGCCAAGGTCAAGGTCACTGTTACTAAAAATAGAAAAACAGTTTCCGGACGATAACTCATGAAAGGCTAGACAGATATTTTTGGTACACAGGTGTAACATCAGAAGATACAGTTTGGTACACAGGTGTAACATCAGAAGATATAGGTCAAGTTCGATATTGGGGCTGGTGGGGCCAAGGTCAAGGTCACTGTTACTAAAAATAGAAAAACGGTTTCCGGACCATAACTCATGAAAGGCTAGACAGATTTTAACAGTTTTTGGTACACAGGTGTAACATCAGAAGATACAGGTCAAGTTCGATATTGGGGCTGGTGGGGCCAAGGTCAAGGTCACTGTTACTGAAAATAGAAAAACAGTTTCCGGACGATAACTCATGAAAGGCTAGTTTTTCTTGTCAGCAGTGTAACTTCTAAATTACTCAACAGATTTAAATAAAACAATACATGCATGATAAAAGAAGATGCAGTGTGCAGTAACCTTAGAGTTATGGCCTCTTTTCAAAGGAATGGTTTGCCATTCCTGTGTCCAGGCGGCATTTGGGGGTATTTGTCACTCCTGTGACAGCTCTAGTTGGTCAAAATTTCCTATATTTTTTCCTATATTTTCACCAAAACTTGGTTGACGGCCTGCAATTGCTCCCAGTGGTCATAAGTCTAATTTAACAACATGCTGCCTGACAGTATTCGTTAGCCTTATAAGGGAATGTAGCAGTTGTTAAGTTTATGACATGCAACACAAGACAGTATTAGGCTTATTAGGGACAATGCAGCAGTCTTATTTTATGACATGCAACATGACAATATTTGCCTAATTAGTAATGACACAGTCAAATGAAAGCAACATGGCAGTATGAGTCTAATAAGGGATGACACAGTCTTATTTTATGACAAGCAACGGGGCAAAATGAGCCTTATTAGGGATGACACAGTCTCATTTTATGACAAGTAACATGGCAGTTTTAGTCTAATTAGGGATGACACAATCTCATTTTATGACAAGCAACAAGGCAGTATTAGCCTAATTAAGGATGACACAGTCTAATTAATCCACTGACCAGTAGGTGATCCCTATTGATTTTAGGGCTCATCAAGTCAAAGGTCAAGGTCACAGTGAACTTTAATGGTAAAATAATGTTAAAGCTTGTACGAGTGATAACTTGACAATGCCTGCACCCATGGCCCTCAAACTTGACTTGGAGTTGCGTCTGACCTGTAGATGACCCTTTATGATTTTAGGGGTCATGGGTTCAAAGGTCAAGGTCACAGTGACCTTGAACAAAAAAAGCTTGTCTGTGTAATAACTTGGCAATGCCTGCACCAATGGCCATCAAACTTGACATTTTGAGTTTTGGTGACCAGCTGATGACTCCTATGGATTTTGAGGTCAAAGGTCATAGTCATAACACACTCTATCCTCACACTTTGAATGGTTATAATTTTAAAACTGCCTCAACAGCACCCAATGTCAGTGACATATCAGCTGTCATTTCAGTCCATGCATATTTCATTCAATTGTCCATATAATCCTGACAACATGGCACTTAGGGGGGCATAATGTTTGACAAACATCATTCTGTTGTTAGTGATGACACAGTCAAATTTTATGACAAGCAACATCATGGCTAATTAGGGATGACACAGTCTCATTTTTTGACAAGCAACATGGCAGTATTAGTCTAATCAGGGATGACACAGTCTAATTTTATGACAAGCGACATGGCAGTATTAGTCTAATAAGGGATGACACAGTCTCATTTTATGACAAGCAACATGGCAGTATTAGTCTAATTAGTGATGACACAGTCTCATTTTATGACAAGGCCTAAAAAAAAATTTGTTTGGTTAGGGTTACATCCTTTTCAAAAATAGGAAGGGTAGGTAGGCTTTTTAATTTTTTTTTATTTTTTTTTAGGCTTTATATAAGAATGTTATTTTCATCATTGGAGAATGGTGTTAAAGTTATCTTCTGTATAAGCATTTAAGGTTTTAAACTACATATTGCAAAGCAATTAAAAAAAAAAAGATTTTTTTTTTTTTTAGTTTTTTTAGTTTTTCATTTTTTTTTCAAACTGACTAAAAAACGGTAGGGTCGGCGCCTATTCCGTAGGTATGGTCGGGTAACCCGAACCAAATGTATTTTTTTTTTAGGCCCAAGCAACATGGCAGTATTGGTCTAATTAGGGATGACACAGTCTCATTTTATGAGAAGCAACAAGGTAGTATTAGTCTAATTAGGGATGACACAGTCTTATTTTTATGACATGATGCATGCCATTTATAGCCTAATGAAGGATGTTAGTGACATAAAAGCTTCACTAAAGCGTGATTAAAGCTGTGCTAAAAGCTTCGCTTAAGTGGTGCTGAAAGCTTTCACAAAACGTTGCGGTAAATTATTACAGCAGTTAAAAAGGGTGTGTAGATATGAAGAGTGAAGCGCAAGCAAATCAGTGTTTATCAATGACATTAGATTTGATTCAGTTGTTACGAAAAGTAAAGAGAACTACATGCTCTGATTAGTTTATAATCAATGAGTAATATTTTACTTCAATATCGGCTGATCAGTTCAATAAAATTTGTATTTTATTGGTAGGGTTTATGTAATAGTTAGATGACATGAAGTAACATTTTAATGTTTAAGAATGGGCGGAGTGACCATAGCAAACAAGCCCTTCTTAATCATTAAAATATAACTTCAGGTCAACTAACTGTCTTAGAATACAACCTCATTGGCTGACACATTTTCAGACAATCTAACGCAGGAAAGGTGTAACAGATGAGGGGCAGTTAAGTGAGGCGGACCTTGAAATACCTGCAAAGTTTAACTTCGTAATGATTAAGCGTATTACTTAATGATTACCTATCTACAATTTCATAGGCTGATTTGTAATCTATGACTATTTAAAAAGACCAATTTTAAATACCAGCCTATGCAAAATTACTAAGCGTTTTGATATGGTTTTAATGTAGATTGAAATTTATAAAAAAAATCTAGGGAAATACACCCCCATTGTTAATAGAGTGTGTATTATGTTAGGTGATTTTCATTCTTTTTCTTGTTCATTTGACAATTATAGCTCTATTTTTCAGACTCCCAACCTCAAGATGGCTGACCAAGACGATGATGAACACTATGAAATTCTTCAGGAGCACTTTTACCTGCTTAGCAGGTACTCTTTTAGTTTACCAGTTTGAAACAATTGGTAATAAAATGTTTGCCAAACACGTTTCCGTCTTCGTTAGCCTAACTGCGAACCAAACTTTTTCTACGGATGTTATTTCTATATCATTTATTTGTCGTGAAATTTAGATGTTCAGGTTTAGTAGATCATCAGTACAGTCGAATCCCGTTGGGGAAAATACCTTGACCCTTGGGAAATTTGAGCCAAGTGTAAATGATTACCATCAGTAGAAACAAAATCAGTACTTAGCATCTTGTTCTAGCCAACGAGGAAATCATACCAAGCAAGTTCGACCCAACGTGATTCGTCTGTATTAAAATTATAATTTAAGAAAAAAACGATCTTATTCTTTTAAATATTTTGAATGTAAAAGAATGTCCCATTGATCTTAATATCAATAAAATTTAATCATATAGTGTTATATCACAGCATTCATGCATGGTTTGTTTTGTAAATTTCTCAAAGGTACTTGTTGCCGGAAGATTTTCTTGATGCCTTGCTAAGCCATAATGTCATCAACATCGATGAAAAGGAGCTGATAATGAATCAATATGTTAACCAGAATCGCAGACAACGAGCAAGTATGTGCATTTGAAAACCAGTTTTAGTTTCGCATTCTAGCTTGGATATTTTTGGAGGAATTCAGTTTAGTTTTATCGTCAAAGCCTTGACGATGTAATCATCTGTGTAGTTTTTGTTGTTGTACAAAAACTTTTGTTTTCAAACTTCATTGAAATCCATTGAAACAAACCTGTTTACCTCACATAAATATTATAACAGTTGTTAGGAGTTTTTTTTAGGTTTTTGAAAATTGAGACTATTTTTGGTGAATAAAGTGTACTTTTTGAGATTGAGAATGGTCTAATATTTTGGCCCCTTTTTCAATTGAAAAAAACCTGTAAGTATATGCATATCTCTATATATATGAGTTTTTGTTGTTGTTTTTTTTGGCATACAAAAGGTATTTTTTAAATAAAATCAATAGAAGTAAAGTATTTGAGATATTGTAAAGTTATTTCAGTGTATGACCATTGAGATATTGACCTTGGGAAATTGAGATATTGAACTTGGGAAATTGAGATATTGAACTTGGGAAATTGAGATATTGAACTTGGGAAATTGAGATATTGAACTTGGGAAATTGGGATATTGAACTTGGGAAATGACTTAAGGAGTTTTAAGGCCCAATCTTTAGGTTTCTCTCTTTATGTTTCAGACAAGTTCATAGAGATTCTTATGACGAAGGGAGCGAGGGGATACAAAAAGTTTGTGGAGTTGTTGGAATACAGATGTCCCCATGTATATGAGGAACTAACAGGAAATAAACCAAGGGACCCTCCCTCGGGTAAGTTGTATCCCCATGTATATAAGAATTCTGTATATATGTTTAATTTTCAAACATGCATTTCAGTCATAAGAAAGTGACTATTATTTCTAGAATTTGATATATATAGTCATAATTCACTGTGTCAAAGTCATTTGGACCCTGGAAAATACCTCAAGATAATGAACATTTGATATTACCCAACACGTTCAAAAAAGTTTGACATAACCAGAACATTGAGATAATTCCAGGAAAATAATATTCTCCTATTTCAGCTTTCACTTTGGAAGATATTTCAAAATCATTCTTGATTCCTTATCCGTTTTTTTAGAATGAAACAACCTTGAAAATGTACAGTTGAAATGTTTTCTGACAGTATGACATTTGTTTTTTTGAAAGACACTCAGATTTCCTTATTATTTTCCCGAAACTACTGCACATGATAAAACTAAGTGAATAAGCCAGGTATTAAATACGAACATGTATATCATGCGATAGTATTGTTAGCTTCATCGTTATTTCTTATTTTTAGCTTAGGGTTGGATTCCTTGAAGAAGACAATTTCAAATATAATCAGATCAAATCTCCATTTGAAGATCATTAGACAAGATAGTTAAATCAAAATATGACAGAAATAAAAGAACTTCAGAACTCCATTGTATTATAAAAATATATATATATATATTTTTGTATCTTATATTTGCTGTGTTATCCTTAATATCATTCTGAGTCACCTTGGAAAAAAAGAGTTCATTTTTTACTTTTTTATCTCAAACCTGTCATTTAATATTTCATGAAAATTATAGGGTGACACTTTTAAAGGAGTCTGGAAGCCTGAAACTCCGATATTTTATCCCAGACTGTGGATTTTGGTCTAAAGAAGTCCGTCAAACATTTAATTAATGCAAAAGAAAAATGTAATAATTAATTCTTTTTTGTATCAATCTATTAGCATTGTTAAACTTCATTTTTAGTCATTTTTTCCATTTAAATATTTCCTTTCTGTATGATTATAATTTTCACCTGACTGGTGTCCTTGATTACTGGACTATTTAAAACAGTGGGGAGTACGTTAAGAATTCCTGTGTTTAGCTGTGAGTTTAAGACTTAAAGCTGCACTCTCACAGATTGACCATTATCACAACTTTTTTTTATGCCCCCACAAAGTGGCGGTATATAGGGTTGCCCTTGTCCGTACGTACGTCTGTCTGTCTGTACGTACGTACGTCCCGAAGATTGTTTCCGATCTAATTCTTGAAAACCGTTTGTCCAATCCTCACCAAACTTTAAACACATGTTTGTGACCATAATATCTTGATCAAGTTCGATAGTCATGGAAATCGCTTTAGTCATTTAGGAGTTACGGCCCTTTTTTGCCAAAAATACTTCAAAAATATATGTTTCCAATCTAATTCTTGAAAAGTATGTGTCCAATCCTCACCAAACTTTACATACATGATTGTGACCATAATATCTTGATCAAGTTCGATAGCCATGGAAATCGCTTTTGTCATTTAGGAGTTACGGCCCTTTATTTGCAAAAAAAGACTTGAAAAATACGTCCCGAAGATTGTTTCCGATCTAATTCTTGAAAACTGTTTGTCCAATCCTCACCAAACTTTTAACACATGTTTGTGACCATAATACCTTGATCAAGTTCGATAGCCATGGAAATCGCTTTAATCATTTAGGAGTTAGGGCCCTTTATTTCCCAACAATACTTAAAAAATATCTTATCCGATCTAATTTTTGAAAAGGATTTGCCCTTGTGCAGATTATCCTGAATAATCATTATGGCTTATTTTCTGTGACAAAAAATCGAAGTGGGGGCATCCGTGTCCTATGGACACATTTCTAGTTTGGAAAGAGTCAAACTGCATAACATCATCTAAAGGATTGAGGAAATAAGATTTTAACCAGGATAATCAAGGTCTACAATCGAGGAACATATCAGTTTTACCATAGTAAACTGATACATTTGGAGGGTTGTAAGATATTGACAAAACTCATTGTGGCAGAATTTGTGAACAATGCTTTAGTTTTTGTTGACAGTTTTTGCTATGGGACAGAAAGGTTACGAGATGCTATCTGAAGGCCTCATTCAACCTGCTATTTATGACCTTTTTCGTAAATATAAACACATTTTCTGGCCAGAACAGAGAGTGGGGCTTTAAGAACCCATTTTGCTTAATTTCTCGTTCCAAACATTTTAGGCCTAAAAAAAATAATTGTTTGGTTAGGGTTACATCCTTTTCAAAAATAGGTAGGGTAGGTAGGCTTTTTTTAAATTTTTTATTTTTATTTTAGGTTTATATAAGAATGTCATGTTCATCAAAGCGGAATGGTGTTAAAGTTATATACTGTATTAACATTTAAGGTTTAAAACTACATATTGAAAAGCAAGCAATTTTTTATTTTATTTTAGTTTTTCATTTTTCTTTTCAAACTCACTATAAAAACGGTAGGGTCGGCGCCTATTCCATAGGTAGGGTCGGGTAACCCGAACCAAATGTTTTTTTTTTAGGCCTTAGCATGTTTCTGATTAAGTTTAAACTAATATTGCTTCAATTTCAATATTGTTCCATTAAAGGCACACATATAGGTTGATATGTTTTTGTTTTTTTTAAATTGAATGCATTATCTTTAAATCATTTGAATTAAGTGAATTGAATAAAGGGTATTTGAGTTATGAGTGAAAATGGCACCTTGCCCTAAAACTCTGACCAGACTCCCATGCAGACGCAGGAGCTGATGCTGGGGCAAGTTGTATAGCCTCCTTATTCTTCGAAAAGACCGACTTAAAGCGCCAAAATATTGCTAATATATTTTTTATGTACCTTTATCATGCATTTATTTGTTTGTATCATTAAAGTCAAATTAGTTCAACATGATAAAGCATTAACATTAAAAGATAATGTGCGTCTTGAAAACCCACTGCTCCTAAAATTACAGATTTCCAGCGAAACCGTCAGAGTGATAGACTGCGGATTATCCATGAGTTACCGAACCTGCTAGAACACATCATCAAGGACCGCTACCTCGACAATTCTGAGCTAGAAATGCAACTATCAACATTTCAGTCTCTTTTAAAAGAAGCAAAAGATGAGAACATGGCCCTGGAGGTTAAGTACATTCTCTTTTTACTGTCATAATTAGGAAATATAACACACCATATCATATGGCATTTTATAATGAGTACTGGCCAGTCATCCCCTGAAGGTCCATTCATCTTCTGGGGCTGACTGGCTGGTCCTTTTAATGCTATATGGCCTTAAGTGGTGTGTTATATTTCTTATATTATACCGAACACTTTGTTTACTTTGTTTAAAGCTCTTTTGATGTGTTTTATTTATGAACATATCAAATAATGTTTACTTGCGAAAAAAACGTTATTGTGAAAATTGCAAGCAGCTCTCACCAGTTTTATGATGTCAGCTGTCAATATTATATGACGTCAGCGGTCCATATTATATTTTTGGCAAAAAACGGACCGGCCAAAACATGATATGGACTGCTGACGTCATAATATCTGGATTGTTATTAAAATACATTGATATACGGACCAATCAACTTTATATACAAAAAGAAGGGACACATTTATGTAAGGTATAATATTTAAGAAATATTACACACCAGTAAGTGTAATATTATAAGTTACGGGGTTAGTAGGTCACCCGATATGGGATATATGGGGCAAAGGAAACCATATGGATTCCTGTGTTCCGTATATCCAATATCAGATCAGCTGCTAACCCCGTAACATAATTTATTATACGTCACGTGGGGAACCTGTTAACATGTTTAAATGTTTCATTTATTCATAGGAATATTCATTGGAATCGGAAAATAGTGCCACTTTGGTACGATAAAAATTTGGTGACCAAATATGGTACAATATGGGGGTAACCACATGACAAGTCCTGGACCAATGATGTTGCCTCATATATGTTGAAGGCGTTATATGACATTATAAGGACCTGTCAGTCGGTTCCTGAAGGTGTATATGGATAGAGGCTTTAGCCGAGGTCCATTGAACTTCAGGGGCTGACTGGACAGTCCTTATAATACCATCAGTCCAGAAGTGGTGTGTTATTTTTCTTTTATTATACCAAACATTTTATATTACTATTTATTATTTTTTGGGCTGGTGTGACGATTGTTCACCGTTGTAAATTTCATAAAGCTGCACTCAACAGGTTTATGATGTCAGCAGTCCATAAAATAGTTTTGGACAGGTCCAAACTGGCCATTCCCCTCCCCATGTTTCCTGACAAGGAATTGGCAAAATCTTAATTTTATGTTTTTAAAGTTTATTATTATACAAACAAAAATAAGATTTTTGTTTGTATAACCTTTAAAAACATAAAAAAATTAAGATTTTGCCGATTCTGTTTTACCTTTAACTTAATGGATTGTATGCAATTATGACTAAGATAATTAACTATGCTTTTATGTGGTTAAGATAAGGAACTACACTCTTTTGAAACCCATTATTATGAGTACTAAATAAATAGAGACCTCAGTATATGAGCTGTAGATTATTTGAACTGAAGTATTTTATTCTAATGCTTGAAGTCAGAATTCAATCACTTATTAAAAACAATGACACTTAAGTGAACAAAACATTATCCGTGGGTAAGAGAGCTGGTAAAAACTAAAAATTAGCTGCTTGTAGGAAATTTATTCAAGTAGTGTTAAAATGAAAGAGTTTATGTTATTGCCTTCCTTGTGTTGTACCGGTATTTTGATCCAGTTTGGTTTAAGTTTATTCAAGTGTTTGAAAGCTGTTATGGCACAATTTTAATAATAATAGGGAAGCAGTAAGTGAAATTAAGGCACTTCATGTACAATGATTTGAATTTTAGATTCCTGGTGACCTATATTGTTTTGGTGTCATTTCAGTGGGTTTATTGTGTCTTATATTCATATAGAGAGAATATGTAAATATCATAATGATCAACACTATTGCAAACAGCTGTTTTGAATTTAAAGATTGATAATCCAGTTTTTAATTTCATTTCTGATTTCAGTCAAAATGAGAAAAAAAAATTACAGTGCCATAACTTGAACTTAATGTATTATTATATCTCCCCCCAAAATGTTGTTTTCCCCCTGTCTGTCATTCTGTCATTCAGTCAGTCAGTCAGTCAGTCAGTCAGTCCGTACGATGGGATGAAATAAAATTAGGGATGCAAACGAATGCCAAAATTGGTATTCAAATATTCGGTATTTCTTTTGAACAAATTTTAGAATATTTGATTACCAAAATACTTCTTTTAAAAGTTGTAGTAAACTTTTATAATTTTTGCTAAAGTAATAGCCAGGGCATTTTAGCCTAACCACTACCCGCGATGGACCCTGAATTTCACCAAATGAGCCTCTGCAATACCTCATTTCAGACAGACAAAAAGTAATACATTATGAACAAAGAACCAAAATCTTTTATATTACTCTGCCTTCATTGTTATAAACAACAGTACATTGGAAGAATTTCTGGTAAAACGGCGTTATGTGCCAGTGAAGGGTCTCTCCGTACGACACGCGTGTTTAGTGTATTGTCATCACATCATCACCTCTGGCATTATGGGCTAAACATTGTAAACACAAGACAAACAAACTTTAATCACAACAACAGAGTTGTAGGCAATAGGTTTATTACAGCTAAACTGCGATTGCTTGAGGACGCCGGGGACCAAGCCACAACATCGAGGGAACTGATGTTTTGAATGACCCGAATTTCAGCTCGACTATTCGAAGGCTCGACTATTTGAAGAATAAGGAGAGCTATACTACTCACCCAAGCGTCGACGTCTGCGTCGGTGTCACCCCTTGGTTAAGGTTTTGCGTGCAAGCACACATAGGTTAATATCTCAGCAACTACTTGAGGTATTGCATTGAGACTTTATACAATGGTACTCAACCATCCAACCTACTAAATTAACAAAGTTTGATAACTCTACTTTGCATTTAATGCCAAAAATAGGTCTTTATTATTTGACTTAGAAATTCTGGTTAAGGTTTTGTGTGCAAGCACACATAGGTTAATATCTCAGCAACTACTTGAGGTATTGCATTGAGACTTGATACAATGGTACTCAACCATCCAACCTACTCAATTAACCAAGTAAGATAACTTTAGTTTGCATTTAATGCAAATAATAGGCCTTTATTATTTGACTTAGAAATTCTGGTTAAGGTTTTGTATGCAAGCACACATAGATTAATATCTCAGCAACTACTTGAGGTATTGCATTGAGACTTGATACAGTGGTACTCAACCATCCAACCTACTTAATTTACCAAGTTAGATAACTCTAGTTTGCATTTAATGCAAATAATTGCCCTTTATTATTTGACTCAGAAATTCTGGTTAAGGTTTTGCATGTAAGCACACATAGGTTAATATCTCAGTAACTACTGGATGAATTGCATTGAGACTTTATAAAATGGTACTCAACCATCCAGTCTACTTAAATAACCAAGTAAGATAACTCTAGTTTGCATTAAATTCAAATAATGGCCCCTTTTTATTCAACATAGAAATTCTGGTTAAGGTTGTGCATGTAACCACTTTTAAGTCAATGCTTTAGGAAATACATCATGTATTGCATTGAAACTTTACACACAGGCTCCCAACCATTTAACCTTCTTATTTAATCAAGTAAGATAACTCTATCTTTCATATTATATAATTTTTGCCCCTTTATTATGCGACTTAGAAATTCTGGTAAAGGTCTTGCATGTTAGCACACATAGGATAATATCTCAGCAACTACTTGATGTATTGCATTGAGACTTTATACAATGGTATTTAACCACTCAACCTAATTGAATAATCAAGTTAATAGATTACTGTGTTTTGCAAATAATGGCCCTTTATTATTACACTTAAAAAGTCTGGTTAAAATTTTGCATGTAACCACATATATGTTAAAATATCTCCGCACATCATGTATTGCATTGAAATCTAATGTAACAGTGATCCATGCATGTTTCGCCAAAACTTTTCAATCCTTACACTGAAAAGCGGCGGAATAGTCGAGCGTGCTGTCTCTGTGACAGCTCTTGTTAAGACTGTTATGAAATATCTTTCAGTGTATTTTAAGTTTGAAGTCGTCAAACCGACTGTTTACTAAGACACCGATTATGTGTTGTGTTGAGGAAATCGCTCATATGTTCAAAGGCTGTCGAATACAAAATGAATACTTAGAATAAAACAAATATCAACAAATGAATAAATAGAAATGTTTATTTTTACAAATTTACAGATTCCGATGTTGGATCGATATGGTAGTGTTTATTCATATTTTTATTCCTCATTTACATTTCTCACAATTAACTTTTCACAATTAACTTCTCATAATTATCTTCTCAAATGCCCATATCGACTAATATCAGTCATGCCTTAACAGTGATAAACGTTTTTTCACACATTATCAAATTTCCTTTCAACTGTCTTTGCAATTTTTACAACTTGCGAAAATTTTAACACTTAACACTTTTTTTTGCAATTGTTTGTTTATTTTGGAACATGCGTTCGGGAAAAAGTGTGAAATTATGACCTAGAGGGAGCCATAAGGTTTTGTGCATGATTTGTGTACTTGGGACCGAGTATATTGCTCGACTCCTCGTCATAATTAGGTTTTGATGCAACATAGGTATATTTTATATGAAAATAGAAGGAAAACAGTTCTGGACCAAGCTCCGACCTAGAGGGAACGTCGGTTCGAATGACCGCAGTTTTACTGTATTATATTTATTCAACAACAAAACATCGAATATTTGAATACCGATTTTGACATTCCAATACCAAACGTTTGATCAAATATTCAAATATTTGTTTTCATCCCTAAATAAAATATATTATTTTATTTCTTTTCAGAAAGAGTTGGAGACTTTGAAGAGTGTGCGTTGTGAAAATGAACAGCTGCGGCATAAAATTGGTGATATGAACAAAACTGTCAGCACCATGAATGACGAAAATCGTAAGAATTATATAAATACATTGTGTAATTCTACTTTTTATATTTTCCTGCTCTGACTGTCACCAAGGCGCTTCCCATGACCATCACAACCACTTTGACATTTGTCTATCCTCGATCATAGTTTAATTCCTTAATTTCCATTTCCATAAACCAGCAAACTCATTCCTTGACATAAAAAAAAATATTTTTTAAAAGGTGATAGATGTAGGGCCATTATAGCTCTCTTGTTTAGTAAGTTTTATATTCTAGAACATATTATATTGTATTCAGTGTGTATATACCTTGTGATAACCTATGTAAATGTTACGTCAAAAGCAACCATTTTGCTTCGAATGATGACTTAAAAAAAAGATAACGTCTTTTTGTTTTCTTAATCATTTTAAATGAAACAAAGGGCAGTCTATGCCGCTCAAATAGCCCGCACCATCCTCATTTTTTTTAACAAAGTTTGATTAGGTTATTTGTTTCATCAAGCACTTTGAAAAACCTGTCTCCAAAATTAGTTTTGACAGTGCTGGATTAGGTGACGGTTTTGTGAAAAGGTTTGTTGAATTGTTTAAGAAACTTCAATCATACTCTAGTAAAAGGCCGAAGAAGGGGCTGTGAAAGCGGCGCAGACTGTGCTATTTTTCGTTTTAAAAGGTGAATACAAAGTAAAGTTATCTTTGTTTAAAGTATTCAATGAAACAAAATATTGCCTTCTGACTTAGCATTTATCACATGGTATAGTCACACACTGATTCAGGATTTATAAGAAACTGCTATAATGAAGGTGAACTGAATGTTTGTTTAAACCGATTATCATAAATTATTCTGACACGCGCAGCTACTCAAGTGTGTCATAGCAAGTGACAACTCTGGCATGATGATGAGGAGTACCGTATTGGATTTTCCAGTGCAGCCATATTTTACAGAAATTATATATAATGTGCAAGAAATAGTATGTTAAGGTAAATTTTCCAAGATAACAAAAAAAAAATACTTGGTCTGAAATGCTTGTTAAGTTTTACTCCATCAGCCAATTGAGATAAACGTATTGAGTATCAGTAAGTGCCATAACTTGATCTCCTGAAATAATATTGTTTTTGCCCTGTCCAATATTCAGTCAGTCTGTTGCTTTTGTTCTAACACATTTAAATGATCTTTTACAGATAGATGGATGAAGAAGGCGTATGACCACTCAGAACGTGAGAATGAGCTGAAAGATTTGAATCAGGAGTTGAGAATCAAATATGACGAACTACAGCAAAAACAAGCAGAGTCTCAGAATTTACCACATCAACCACAACCACCTCAAAAGCATCCTGATCTACCATCCACTGTGAGTATAGATTTTCTTAAAAATAATATGCTGTATATAGACTTTTTAACATCAGTCTGCAGTTAGTTACAAAAAAAGGGAAACAAGACAGTTTCCTAAGGGCTGTGCAATTTAAACATATAACCCCCAGTTGGGGGGGGACTTTTAAAACATCCCACCCCCCTACAGATGCAAATTTACCCTTTCGGGGTCCAAATTAAAGGAAAAAAGACACCCACCCATATACTATTTAAATAATTGCCTCCCCCCCACGGGTTATATATTTTACTGGAATAGCCCTAACATCAGGGCCAATATATTCTCTAACACTTAGTTTGAAGCTGCAAATAAATGCAGTGCCCATATATTCACAAACATCTAGTTTGAGGTTAAATATAAATAAATAAAAACACTGATTAAAGACTGCTTCAAATTTGAAGTCAGGAGAGCCTTCATAAGGGGCCAAAAAGCCCCTGTTTTGCTTCTGTGGCAGGGTGCTCCAACCCCTTCAGACTGAGTACCTATAAAGCACCCCAAAAAAACAATCACCACTCCACCCCCTTCAGACTGAGAACCTATAAAGCACTCCAAAAAAACCAATCACCACTCCACCCCCTTCAGACTGAGAACCTATAAAGCACTCAAAAAAAACCAATCACCACTCCACCCCCTTCAGACTGAGAACCTTTAAAGCACTCCAAAAAAAACAATCACCACTCCACCCCCTTCAGACTGAGAACCTATAAAGCACCCCCAAAAACCTAATCACCACTCCACCCCCTTCAGACTGAGAACCTATAAAGCACCCAAAAAAACCCAATCACCACTCCACCCCCTTCAGACTGAGAACCTATAAAGCACCCCAAAAAAACAATCACCACTCCACCCCCTTCAGACTGAGAACCTATAAAGCACCCCAAAAAAACCAATCACCACTCCACCCCCTTCAGACTGAGAAACTTTAAAGCACTCCAAAAAAACCAATCACCACTCCACCCCCTTCAGACTGAGAACCTATAAAGCACTCCAAAAAAACCCAATCACCACTCCACCCCCTTCAGACTGAGAACCTATAAAGCACCCCAAAAAAACCAATCACCACTCCACCCCCTTCAGACTGAGAACCTATAAAGCACTCCAAAAAAAACAATCACCACTCCACCCCCTTCAGACTGAGAACCTATAAAGCACTCCAAAAAAAACAATCACCACTCCACCCCCTTCAGACTGAGAACCTATAAAGCACTCCAAAAAACCAATCACCACTCCACCCCCTTCAGACTGAGAACCTATAAAGCACTCCAAAAAAAACAATCACCACTCCACCCCCTTCAGACTGAGAACCTATAAAGCACTCCAAAAAAACCAATCACCACTCCACCCCCTTCAGACTGAGAACCTATAAAGCACCCCCAAAAACCTAATCACCACTCCACCCCCTTCAGACTGAGAACCTATAAAGCACCCAAAAAAAACCAATCACCACTCCACCCCCTTCAGACTGAGAACCTATAAAGCACTCCAAAAAAAACAATCACCACTCCACCCCCTTCAGACTGAGAATATTTAAAGCACTCAAAAAAACAACAATCACCACTCCACCCCCTTCAGACTGAGAACCTATAAAGCACCCCCAAAAACCTAATCACCACTCCACCCCCTTCAGACTGAGAACCTATAAAGCACCCCAAAAATAACAGTCTGCACTCCACCTCCTTCAGACTGAGAACCTATAAAGCACTCCAAAAAACCAATCACCACTCCACCCCCTTCAGACTGAGAACCTTTAAAGCACTCAAAAAAAACCAATCACCACTCCACCCCCTTCAGACTGAGAACCTATAAAGCACTCCAAAAAAACCAATCACCACTCCACCCCCTTCAGACTGAGAACCTATAAAGCACCCCAAAAAAACCAATCACCACTCCACCCCCTTCAGACTGAGAACCTATAAAGCACTCCAAAAAAACCAATCACCACTCCACCCCCTTCAGACTGAGAACATATAAAGCACTCCAAAAAAAAATAATCACCACTCCACCCCCTTCAGACTGAGAACCTATAAAGCACCCCCAAAAACCTAATCACCACTCCACCCCCTTCAGACTGAGAACCTATAAAGCACCCCAAAAATAACAGTCTGCACTCCAGCCCCTTCAGACTGAGAACCTATAAAGCACCCCCAAAAAAACAATCACCACTCCACCCCCTTCAGCCTGAGAACCTATAAAGCACCCCAAAAAACCCAATCACCACTCCACCCCCTTCAGACTGAGAACCTATAAAGCACTCCAAAAAAACAATCACCACTCCACCCCCTTCAGACTGAGAACCTATAAAGCACTCCAAAAAAAACAATCACCACTCCACCCCCTTCAGACTGAGAACCTATAAAGCACTCCAAAAAAAACAATCACCACTCCAACCCCTTCAGACTGAGAACCTATAAAGCACCCCAAAAATAACAGTCTGCACTCCACCCCCTTCAAACTGAGAACCTATAAAGCACCCCAAAAAAACAATCACCACTCCACCCCCTTCAAACTGAGAACCTATAAAGTGCCCCCCAAAAAACAATCATAACTCCACCCCCTTCAAACTGAGAACCTATTAATCATCCCAAAAAACAATCACCACTTGAGCTGCCTGGTTAATTACATCTCTGATTATGGTGTGCAGCAATGGCAAAGCTTGTGTACCAAAAAATCTAATTTGATGACAAATAATCAAGAGATAACTTTTTTTAGGTTCAGACTAGGATTGGGCAGCACATCGCAGAACAGAAAAACATTTTACAAGATCAAGTGGCAGAGTTACAGATGCATAGTGAGGAGTTAACAAAACGTTTTCAAAATTCGGATGAAGAATGCAGAAAACTCAACGAGAAAGTCAGTGAGGTAAGAAATACCGACGTGTTTAGCTCATCAGCTTTTTAATGAAAAAATAATAAATAAATTGGAGTAATTAGATTGCCTTTATGTCGATGAAATGTAAAATTTGGAAAACCTTGGCTATTACTCAAAATCCTTTCCGGGGCTTTGCCAATTAAACATATAACCTCCCATGGGTAGGCAGATCATGCCCCCGTGGGAAGGCAAATCATGCCCACCCCCCCTACAGAAGCAAATTTTTCCTTTTTTGGGGGGTTAAAATAAGTGAAAAAAGACACCCACTCATATACCCCCCCCCCCCCCCATATAAAGCTGGGCTTAATGATTTCTTTGTATGGCAACCACCAGTATAAGGATTAGGGCTTGTTTATCCAAAAGTCTAATTTCAATGACTGCACTTCATTGATATCACATTCATCTTACAGAAGTGAAACATCATCTGACCAATCACATGACTTAAAAGACAAGACTTAAAAGTAGGGATGGCAACGAGTAGTAAAATTGGTACTCGGACAATCTTTCGATCGAGTACTTGGGTACTCGATTTATTGACTCGGAAAAAATGAATTCGTTTTTGGGAAAGACAAGATCGTGTATACATGTATCGTTCATGGCGTATATAGTGCGTTGGTCGTATTTTTTGTCATTTTCATCTTTAGATTAGACTTTCATTATGTACTTGTAACAGAAAATTTTTTTAAAGGAAAACATATGTTGTTTCAGGCTTTAAATTATGCACTGCAAATAAGCTACAATATAGCTGGAAAGTTAAACCCGGATTTTATTCAAGCGTCTGGATAGTTGAGATTTATAATGAACATCAATCATATTACAATGAACGAAAATTAATAACATACATAAAAATAATGAGCGAAATACTTAGTACTGTATTATTGCATACTTAGTACTGTATTATTGCATTTTACCTCATTAATATTCATAATTCTTGATTTAAGATATCAACCAGTCAATTGTGATAAACATTGCAAAAATAGTTAAAATACGCCCATTAAGAAATCAATGCTCGTAACGGTTGCTACTCGTTGGCTCGTTAGTGTCCATTGTTTGGTGAAAGGTCACTAATTGGTAAACAATAGAATTGTGTAGGTGAAAGTTCTGCTATCAAAACTTTGCTAATTGACATCAGTGCTTATTGGAAATCGGGGCCCTTTGTTGACAGTTTGCAACTCTCAACTAATTTATTAGGGTCAATTACACAGCGGGGATTAGAGGGACCGTAAATTGTCCTCTTGGCAACTAACCAGATCTGTTACTTCATCTGTAAATCGTGTATTTTGTGATTTTTATAGATTTTTAGATTTTCGATCGAGTACTCGAGTACTCCGGTACTCGTTGCCATCCCTACTTAAAAGTATCATTGGAGTCCAAGGATTTAATTTTATTCTGAATATCAATGCAAATGAATGTAAATGGGTTGATCTAGAGAATTATAATATCGATTTTGTCCATCTTTTGACTGTCATGTTGTATTTTGCAGCTGAAGCGGGAAGTGTTCACGCTCTCGAGTATAAAAAGGACCTTAGAAAAACAGAAGAAGAATGCCGACAAGCAATGTGACTTGTACCATGCACAGATTATGGAGAAGGGCACGGAAATTGTGGAGGTTTGTGATGATACAATCACTCTTCTGTTATGAATAATTTTAAACAAACTATTTTTTAGCTCAAGACGGTTGTAATAGCATATCAAATTAGAACGAGATGCCTTTGTTTTACATTGAGACCCTCAATTGATATAGGCAGTTCTTTGCACTATAATGTAAACTGAGAAATGAGAGTAAAATACCTGACTGTAATATGTAGTCAGATGACATGAAGAAACATTTTAATGATTAAGAATGCGTGGAGTGAGCTAATTGAATACTATATATTTTGCTATGATTGATCGAATACTTAGTTTAAACATATTTATTTTACAACGATTGTGAAACAAGTTATTACAACATTATATTAATCACTCTCGTTGACACGATTTTACGCGAGAGTATGGTCTTGTGTTGTGGGGGAAACCGGAGAACCCGGAGAAAACCCACTTGTCCGGCTTGGTGACCACAAACCAAACTCACATGCCCCCAAGCCGGGATTCGAACCCAGGTGGCCTAGGTGAGAAGCGAAAAATTTGAATACTTAGAATACTACCTCATTTGCTAACACAAACTCTGACGCTGGGAGTGTGATTTGAATGAGTAGCAGTAGGCAGACCTTAAAACACTCACAAAAGATAAAATTCTTAGTGATTAAGCCTAGTACTTAATTTCTGCAATTTCATTGGCTGAAAATGTAGGTTGTATTCTAAGTAATGTTTGCCAATTTTACTCACCCTAGCACATAATGATTTTGAATGAGGCCATACCAAATTGATTATGTTTTTAGTGTCAGGTTCTAATATCAAAACCTACTTTCAGGGTATAGAAAAAACAACACGTTCTTATTCTTTTTCAACAATTGCTCTTGATAGTAGATTTTACCATTGAAGACATTAAGAAAGCATCAAATACATGAGCAGCTCCATAAATCTAAAAAATTGAACTTCTTCCTGTAGAGGGTATATTTCTTTACTTTGATTATAATAATACCCTTAACAATAAAAAAAATGAAGGGGATGATTGGAGTCGTCTTGTGGTTGTTCCATTGCAATTTATCTTGTCTGAAGCATAAGTTGAGACTGTACAAATGTAAATAGCAAAGGCCTGTATTAACTGTCTTAAAATTGCGGAGTTATTCCCCTTTTTTGACTGGAAAAACAAGTTGTTACTTTGCAGTGCTCCAGTCATTGAAATTAGACTTTTGGATGAACAAGCCTGAATTCTTTTATTATTGCTTGGCATCAAATTTTTGAACAAGCCCTTCTATATAGAATTCAGAGTTTGTGCAAACTGGTAGGAAATTTAACTAGTTCAGGGTTAGCGGGCTTGTGTTAATTTTTACCACTGGTGCTCTTGTTTCAATTTCAAAATGCATTGACAAAGTAAGCAAGATAATTGGACCAATGTCAAAATGCACTGACAAAGTAAGCGAGATAATTTGACCAATTTCAAAATTGAATTGACAAAGAAAGCAAGATAATTTGACCAATTTCAAAATGCATTGTCAAAGTAAGCAAAATAATTTGACCAATCTCAAAATGAATTGACAAAATAAGCAAAAGATAATTTGACGTTGTTTCCCCCGTATAGTTACAGACACAGCGTATACAAGACACCAGAAGATTACACGATCTTCAGCAGCAAAAAAACAGGTGGATTGATGAGAAACATGAAGCTGAGAAAGAAAATCAGCGGCTTCGTAATGAGATCGATCTACTTAGATGCCAGATTAGGAGTTCGGGAAGTAGCCAGGCTGTGAGTTAATTGACAGTTTATATAAATATTATAAGGCCATTAATATAAAATAGTTTGTTTAAAGTGACCTGCCCAGCTCTTTGAAAAGGCTGAATTTTTATGACCTCTACAGTAAGCAAAATCATTTTTTTCCCAATGATGCTGGTCTCTTGTGGTTTACAGTATGCATTCTTAAAAAACAATTCCAATTAACCATCTGCAAAAAGCCTATAAAGTCTGGTCTTTGTTAACGAAAGATTCTATTAACTGTTACACTTTCTGGTATGTTTATTTGACAGTATAAATTAAGACTGACTCCTACAAATGATTGTTTAATACCATACATTAAAATTCAATATAATCTGGTTTCTAAACAAGATAATGTCTATTTGGTTTTCTAATATTTTAATTAAGATTGGCTTTAAAGATAACCCTATATATATTTTTGAGTCCTCAGATTAAGGTGGGTTTATTATGACCCGAAGAGGCTTTTTAAATTCAAATGATAAAACACAATTAGCCGATGATATGTAAAACAAATATACATTTGCTAGGATTTGTAGTTCAAAAATTAAAGAATAATTCATTTTAATGTTTTCACCCCCAAAACCCCAAACTTTGATAAATTCTTGACATTCCATCTCCCCCACCCCCCACCCCCCCACACACACACACATTGTTTTGTTTAGATTTGTTTGTAGGATGAAAGACTCATTTAATATAATCTGACTTAAATCTATAAAAGTAAATAAATTCTTTACATCGCCTCCCCCCCCCCCCAAACATTGTTTTTCTTTTAAAACCTCAACAAAACAAAGTTTTTATTTATTATAGCCTTAACAAACTTGATGAAGCGAACTAGCCTGCCCTACTGTGTTCATGATTAGCATGAACACACAGAAAAAAAACGAACAATGCTAGCTACATGTTAAATAATTAGTCCTCTAAATTAAAAATTAGTAAAATATTCTGCTGCTGAGTGTTAATTGTTTATAAGAGAAGGTATTGACCACATGTTTTTATCAAAGAAAAGCAAGTAGTTGTTATGTTGTATATCATTGGTTAAATGACATTGTGCTTATCCAATCAGAGGGCGATATTGAAATAGACAATGACATCATAGCCACTAGTGTGTTATACAATATGAATGTCCAGTTTTACCTATGCTAAAGTCTGGGCGAATATGAATATTATAAACATATGTTTGTTTGACATTAAGAAGAATAAAAGATCACAATAATTCTGCTTTCACCAATTTCTAGAACAATCTTGAGCCAATTATAACAGGGTCAAGCTTAGCACACTATTTTATTTTGGTATAATTTGTGTTTTATGCTCATTTCAAGATTTTTAGACTTTAAAAGACACTCATCTTTATTATAGTCATCATTGACTATTTATTTTAATGTAAAAAAAGGTTTGAGTAAATAAATTGAGCTCATAATAAAATAATAGAATTTTCTAGAAATTAGTGCGTAGATCGTTGCCAGCATGTTTTGTGTTTTAATGTGGTTTGGTTTGCCTGGTTTTGTTGCTTTTCTAGTTTTCCATTTAACAATTTTATGATTTTTATTCTATTGAAAGGAATTTATGCATTTTGCTTAAAATTCTAACCTATGCATTTACTGTACTTTGCTTTAATTTCATGAGGGTGTTTAGAATTCTATGCTTAAGTTAAAAACTTTCTTTAATGGTTTGAAGGAAACCTTTACTGCTTCTTCCAAAATATGGTTCCAATTGTCTTGGTTTTGAAATGGTATCAGGAAAAGCTATACTGCTTCTTTTATAAAAAACGGTTCCTATCCTTTTGGTTTTGCAAACACTAAACATTGCCGAAATTGCATGAAACACAAAAGTTTTGACAAAAGAACCTTGCAAATTTAAGCAATCTACAGTAAATAAAACGGTTTATATTTTGCCAGCATTGATTGAACGTAAGCATTGTTTGATTACAGAGCTGCACATCTGAAGAAGAGGAATCCAAATTGGAGGTGCTTATCTGTTTAGTTATAATGATTTTTAAATTTTTAGCTTGTCTGTATATCAAAGATAAAAAAATGAGTATTGTGATAGCTTTGTTGTCATTATCAGCATCTGTGGGCAAGAAATGTTGGTCATAACTCAAAAGCATTTTATGATGTTTAAATGAAACTTGGTATACATGTTGTTAGAGACCATACAGACAATACATAGCTGTGTTCTATAGGAAGTCACATCACTCTGGCTGTAGCATTTTATCATTTTATGCCCATTTTGACAGAAAAAGTTAGGAACAGACTGGTGTTGGCAACCACTTGTGGTACACTTGTGTAATCTTTTACCTGTTCAGGTATGGCTTATTTTCACTATATGTACATGAAAGGCTGTTTCTGAATGATTAATGGGGGTTGCAAAATAATACAATATTTTTAGATAAAATAATAAGCATAAACACTAATAGCCAGTAGTGGGGGAGATGTTTTTGGTTAACAGTCTGTCAGTAGTTTGAGAGATGTTGGAGAGACAGATTTGGCAGTCATTAGTTGGACAGTTGTTTTAGGCAAGTATAAGTTAGTGAGATGGATTAAGCAAGCAAAGGTTGTACAGTTGTTTTAGGCTAGGAGTAGTTGGAGAGATGGATTTGGCAAGCAAAGGTTGTACAGTTGTTTTAAGCTAGTAGTAGTTGGAGAGATGGATTAAGCAAGCAAAGGCTGTACAGTTGTTTTAGGCTAGTAGTAGTTGGAGAGATGGATTTGGCAAGCAAAAGTTGTACAGTTGTTTTAGGCTAGTAGAAGTTGGAGAGATGGATTAAGCAAGCAAAGGTTGTACAGTTGTTTTAGGCAAGTAGTAGTTGGAGAGATGGATTAAGCAAGCAAAGTTTGTACAGTTGTTTTAGGCAAGTAGTAGTTGGAGAGATGCTTTTGACAAGCAAAGGTTGTACAGTTGTTTTAGGCAAGTAGTAGTTGGAAAGATGTTTTTGGCTAGCAAAGTTTGTACATTTGTTTTAGGCAAGTGAAAGTTGGAGAGATGGATTAAGCAATCAAAGGTTGTACAGTTGTTTTAGGCTAGGAGTAGTTGGAGAGATGGATTAAGCAAGCAAAGGTTGTACAGTTGTTTTAGGCAAGTAGTAGTTGGAGAGATGGATTAAGCAAGCCAAGTTTGTTCAGTTGTTTTAGGCTAGTAGTAGTTGGGGAGATGTTTTTGACAAGCAAAGGTTGTACAGTTGTTTTAGGCAAGTAGTAGTTAGAGAGATTTTTTGGCAAGCAAAGCTTGTACAGTTGTTTTAGGCAAGTGAAAGTTGGAGAGATGGATTAAGCAAGCAAAGGTTGTACAATTGTTTTAGGCAAGTAGTAGTTGGAGAGATGTCTTTAGCGAGCAAAGGTTGTACAGTTGTTTTAGGCAAGTAGTAGTTGGAGAGATTTTTTTGGCAAACAAAGATTGTTCAGTTGGTTTAGGTAAGTATAAGTTGGAGGGATGGATTTAGCAAGCAAAGGTTGTACAGTTGTTTTAGGCAAGTAGTAGTTGGAGAGATGTTTTTAGCAAGCAAAGCTAGGTTGTATAGTTGTTTTAGGCAAGTAGAAATTGGAGAGATGGATTTAGCAAGCAAAGGATGTACAGTTGTTTTAGGCAAGGAGTAGTCAGAGAGATGGATTTGGCAAGCAAAGGTTGTACAGTTGTTTTAGGCTAGTAGTAGTTGGAGAGATGTTTTTGGCAAGAAAAGGTTGTACAGTTGTTTTAGGCAAGTGAAAGTTGGAGAGATGGATTAAGCAAGCAAAGGTTGTACAGTTGTTTTAGGCAAGGAGAAGTTAGAGAGATGGATAAAGCAAGCAAAAGTTGTACAGTTGTTTTAGGCTAGTAGTAGTTGGAGAGATAGTTTTGGCAATCAAATAATGTACAGTTGTTTTAGGCAAGAAGAAGTTGGAGAGATGGATTAAGCAAGCAAAGGTTGTACAGTTGTTTTAGACAAGGAGAAGTTAGAGAGATTGATTAAGCAAGCAAAGGTTGTACAGTTGTTTTAGGCAAGTAGTAGTTGGAGAGATGTTTTTGACAAGCAAAGGTTGTACAGTTGTTTTAGGCAAGTAGTAGTTAGAAAGATGTTTTTGGCGAGCAAAGTTTGTACAGTTGTTTTAGGCAAGTGAAAGTTGGAGAGATGGATTATGCAATCAAAGGTTGTACAGTTGTTTTAGGCTAGGAGTAGTTGGAGAGATGGATTAAGCAAGCAAAGGTTGTACAGTTGCTTTAGGCTAGGAGTAGTTGGAGAGATGGATTTGGCAAGCAAAGGTTGTACAGTTGTTTTAAGCTAGTAGTAGTTGGAGAGATGGATTAAGCAAGCAAAGGCTGTACAGTTGTTTTAGGCTAGTAGTAGTTGGAGAGATGGATTTGGCAAGCAAAAGTTGTACAGTTGTTTTAGGCTAGTAGAAGTTGGAGAGATGGATTAAGCAAGCAAAGGTTGTACAGTTGTTTTAGGCAAGTAGTAGTTGGAGAGATGGATTAAGCAAGCAAAGTTTGTACAGTTGTTTTAGGCAAGTAGTAGTTGGAGAGATGCTTTTGACAAGCAAAGGTTGTACAGTTGTTTTAGGCAAGTAGTAGTTGGAAAGATGTTTTTGGCTAGCAAAGTTTGTACATTTGTTTTAGGCAAGTGAAAGTTGGAGAGATGGATTAAGCAATCAAAGGTTGTACAGTTGTTTTAGGCTAGGAGTAGTTGGAGAGATGGATTAAGCAAGCAAAGGTTGTACAGTTGTTTTAGGCAAGTAGTAGTTGGAGAGATGGATTAAGCAAGCCAAGTTTGTTCAGTTGTTTTAGGCTAGTAGTAGTTGGAGAGATGTTTTTGACAAGCAAAGGTTGTACAGTTGTTTTAGGCAAGTAGTAGTTAGAGAGATTTTTTTGGCAATCAAAGCTTGTACAGTTGTTTTAGGCAAGTGAAAGTTGGAGAGATGGATTAAGCAAGCAAAGGTTGACCAATTGTTTTAGGCAAGTAGTAGTTGGAGAGATGTCTTTAGCGAGCAAAGGTTGTACAGTTGTTTTAGACAAGGAGAAGTTAGAGAGATTGATTAAGCAAGCAAAGGTTGTACAGTTGTTTTAGGCAAGTAGTAGTTGGAGAGATGTTTTTGACAAGCAAAGGTTGTACAGTTGTTTTAGGCAAGTAGTAGTTAGAAAGATGTTTTTGGCGAGCAAAGTTTGTACAGTTGTTTTAGGCAAGTGAAAGTTGGAGAGATGGATTAAGCAATCAAAGGTTGTACAGTTGTTTTAGGCTAGGAGTAGTTGGAGAGATGGATTAAGCAAGCAAAGGTTGTACAGTTGTTTTAGGCTAGGAGTAGTTGGAGAGATGGATTTGGCAAGCAAAGGTTGTACAGTTGTTTTAAGCTAGTAGAAGTTGGAGAGATGGATTAAGCAAGCAAAGGCTGTACAGTTGTTTGAGGCTAGTAGTAGTTGGAGAGATGGATTTGGCAAGCAAAAGTTGTACAGTTGTTTTAGGCTAGTAGAAGTTGGAGAGATGGATTAAGCAAGCAAAGGTTGTACAGTTGTTTTAGGCAAGTAGTAGTTGGAGAGATGGATTAAGCAAGCAAAGTTTGTACAGTTGTTTTAGGCAAGTAGTAGTTGGAGAGATGCTTTTGACAAGCAAAGGTTGTACAGTTGTTTTAGGCAAGTAGTAGTTGGAAAGATGTTTTTGGCTAGCAAAGTTTGTACAGTTGTTTTAGGCAAGTGAAAGTTGGAGAGATGGATTAAGCAATCAAAGGTTGTACAGTTGTTTTAGGCTAGGAGTAGTTGGAGAGATGGATTAAGCAAGCAAAGGTTGTACAGTTGTTTTAGGCAAGTAGTAGTTGGAGAGATGGATTAAGCAAGCCAAGTTTGTTCAGTTGTTTTAGGCTAGTAGTAGTTGGAGAGATGTTTTTGACAAGCAAAGGTTGTACAGTTGTTTTAGGCAAGTAGTAGTTAGAGAGATTTTTTTGGCAAGCAAAGCTTGTACAGTTGTTTTAGGCAAGTGAAAGTTGGAGAGATGGATTAAGCAAGCAAAGGTTGACCAATTGTTTTAGGCAAGTAGTAGTTGGAGAGATGTCTTTAGCGAGCAAAGGTTGTACAGTTGTTTTAGGCAGAAGTAGTTGGAGAGATTTTTTTGGCAAACAAAGGTTGTTCAGTTGTTTTAGGTAAGTAGAAGTTGGAGGGATGGATTTAGCAAGCAAAGGTTGTACAGTTGTTTTAGGCAAGAAGTAGTTGGAGAGATGGATTAAGCAAAGCTAGGTTGTATAGTTGTTTTAGGCAAGTAGAAATTGGAAAGATGGATTAAGCAAGCAAAGGATGTACAGTTGTTTTAGGCAATGAGTAGTTGGAGAGATGGATTTGGCAAGCAAAGGTTGTACAGTTGTTTTAGGCTAGTAGTAGTTGGAGAGATGTTTTTGGCAAGAAAAGGTTGTACAGTTGTTTTAGGCAAGTGAAAGTTGGAGAGATGGATTAAGCAAGCAAAGGTTGTACAGTTGTTTTAGGCAAGGAGAAGTTAGAGAGATGGATTAAGCAAGCAAAAGTTGTACAGTTGTTTTAGGCTAGTAGTAGTTGGTGAGATAGTTTTGGCAATCAAATAATGTACAGTTGTTTTAGGCAAGTAGAAGTTGGAGAGATGGATTAAGCAAGCAAAGGTTGTACAGTTGTTTTAGACAAGGACAAGTTAGAGAGATTGATTAAGCAAGGAAAGGTTGTACAGTTGTTTTAGGCAAGTAGTAGTTGGAGAGATGTTTTTGACAAGCAAAGGTTGTACAGTTGTTTTAGGCAAGTAGTAGTTAGAAAGATGTTTTTGGCGAGCAAAGTTTGTACAGTTGTTTTAGGCAAGTGAAAGTTGGAGAGATGGATTAAGCAATCAAAGGTTGTACAGTTGTTTTAGGCTAGGAGTAGTTTGAGGGATGGATTAAGCAAGCAAAGGTTGTACAGTTGTTTTAGGCAAGTAGTAGTTGGAGAGATGGATTAAGCAAGCCAAGTTTGTTCAGTTGTTTTAGGCTAGTAGTAGTTGGAGAGATGTTTTTGACAAGCAAAGGTTGTACAGTTGTTTTAGGCAAGTAGTAGTTAGAGAGATTTTTTTGGCAAGCAAAGCTTGTACAGTTGTTTTAGGCAAGTAGTAGTTGGAAAGATGTTTTTGGCAAGCAAAGTTTGTACAGTTGTTTTAGGCAAGTATAAGTTGGAGAGATGGATTAAGCAAGCAAAGGTTGTACAGTTGTTTTAGGCAAGTAGTAGTTGGAGAGATGTGTTTGGCAAGCAAAGGTTGTACAGTTGTTTTAGGCAAGTAGAAGTTGGAGAGATGAATTAAGCAAGCAAAGGTTGTACAATTATTTTAGGCTAGTAGTAGTTGGAAAGATGTCTTTGGCGAGCAAAGGTTGTACAGTTGTTTTAGGCAAGTAGTAGTTGGAGAGATGGATTAAGCAAGCAAAGGTTGTTCAGTTGTTTTAGGAAAGTAGAAGTTGGAGGGATGGATTTAGCAAGCAAAGGTTGTACAGTTGTTTTAGGCAAGTAGAAATTGGAGAGATGGATTAAGCAAGCAAAGGATGTACAGTTGTTTATGGCAAGGAGTAGTTGGAGAGATGGATTTGGCAAGCAAAGGTTGTACAGTTGTTTTAGGCTAGTAGTAGATGGAGAGATGTTTTTGGCAAGCAAAGCTTGTACAGTTGTTTTAGGCAAGTGAAAGTTGGATAGATGGATTAAGCAAGCAAAGGTTGTACAGTTGTTTTAGGCAAGGAGAAGTTAGAGAGATGGATTAAGCAAGCAAAAGTTGTACAGTTGTTTTAGGCTAGTAGTAGTTGGAGAGATAATTTTGGCAAGCAAATAATGTACAGTTGTTTTAGGCAAGTAGAAGTTGGAGAGATGGATTAAGCAAGCAAAGGTTGTACAGTTGTTTTAGACAAGGAGAAGTTAGAGAGATTGATTAAGCAAGCAAAGGTTGTACAGTTGTTTTAGGCAAGTAGTAGTCTGAGAGATGTTTTTGGCAAGCAAAGGTTGTACAGTTGTTTTAGGCAAGTAGAAGTTGGAGAGATGGATTAAGCAAGCAAATATCGTACAGTTGTTTTAGGCAAGTAGAAATTGGAGAGATGGATTAAGCAAGCAAAGGTTGTAAAGTTGTTTTAGGCAAGTAGTAGTTGGAGAGATGTTTTTGGCAAGCAAAAGTTGTACAGTTGTTTTAGGCAAGTAGAAGTTGGAGAGATGGATTAAGCAAGCAAAGGTTGTACAGTTGTTTAAGGCAAGTAGTAGTTGGAGAGATGGATTAAGCAAGCAAAGTTTGTTCAGTTGTTTTAGGCATGTAGAAGTTGGAGAGATGTTTTTGGCGAGCAATGGTTGTACAGTTGTTTAAGGCAAGTAGTAGTTGGAGAGATGTTTTTAGCAAGTAAAGGTTGTACAGTTGTTTAAGGCAAGTAGTAGATGGAGAGATGTTTTTGGCGAGCAAAGGCTGAACAGTTGTTTTAGGCAAGTAGTAGTTTGAGAGATGTTTTTGGCGAGCAATGGTTGTACAGTTGTTTTAGGCATGATTGTGAAGGAATGTGTTTGGGCAAGCATTAAGTTGTAAAGATAATTTTAGGCAACCATAATGTTGTAGGGATGTTTGGGATATCTTTAAATTAGAGAAATGATTAGGGGTAAATATTAATTAGAGGGATGCCTTGGGGGAAAAACTTATTTTAGGCAATCATAATTACGGAGTTACATTATGTAATTGCTTAATATTGGCTGCTGAATTTTTATAATATTACCGAAATATATAATAAATTCATTAAGAATTAATTATGAAAATACAGTTACGATTGCAAGAAATACATGTAGTGTAAGAAATGATACTACCATTAAATAATAACATCAGTTACTCTTTAGGTTTGATTATAAATGCAGTCCTACAAATGAGGGTCAGGGTAATTGTTCACATACTTAATCAGTTCCTAACATTTCTTTTAGGGTTCGAGCAAAAACAAATCTAAAATATTTACGGTATGTAATGTGTATATTGTAGCGTGCAATCTGAAATTTGGTTTGTCGGTTTATGTGAGGTTCCAATTTACACAAATTCTTGTCAGTAATATTTTTGGTTGTCTAAATCCATCAAATTGGCTGGCTGGGCACAGCAAGGCGCCAATATGATTGTGTACAAGACCAAAAATAAATAAAAGCTATCTTAGTGTCTGCGTGAAATGCCTTATACTAGCCAGGGTGCATGCATAAACTTCTAAATAAATAACCCACTTAATAAAAGTAATTAGTGACTAAATATATATAGATAAGCTTAATTATGTTATAGGAGCCTTAAAGGGACTGCACTCCGTATGATGAAATAGCACAAAAAAATGATGAAATAGCACAAAAAAAGAAAATTGTCGAAAAACTGACATAATCTTGGTATCGATGTGTACAATGCATTGAAGCTTACTAACTGAAGTACCACATAGTTTACAATTAATTAATTTTTTCGCAGTGTTTTCGTACTTTTTCCATTAAAAAAGATTACTGGGTATGTCTACCTTGTAGAATTTATTCCTTATGCGTGATTGGCTAGTCGATGATATCACGTGATATTACCAAGTTAGGTGTATAGCTTAATTATATCACCCGTTTAGAGTAAGCCTTCGTAGCTCAGTGGATACAACGCTGGACTGCAATTTTGGCGACACCGGTTCAGACCCGGTCTTCGACACAATTTTTTTTTTTTGGTATTCTTTTTTACAATTATGATATCAACGAGTAAAACATTTATTTCTGCAGAGATTTGTTACAGAAAAAAAAATATTTGGTGCTAATCTGGTGTTCAGTCCCTTTAAGCTCTTTTGCGAAATTGGGGCCTGGAGATTTCATTGGCAGAGGCATGATCGTAAACACTAAGGCACGCTAGAAGCCACTTGAATATTAATGTGTTATAGATTTTTATAACATAATTGGTGTCACCACCATCATGAAATAACATCATTGTAATTCTATTTTGGATTTTTTCTTAAAACTTTAATGAAGATCTGCAAATTATCAAATTAGTATTTTACGAAATAAAAAGAATTTCACATTTGTGGTCTGTCAATACAAATTTTATTGAACTTGTTTACTTAAATTGATAAAAACTCACCAAGGATCATGTTTATCGAATTAAGAAAACTGGTTTAATAAATTAAATATTGAATGACCATTTCTGTATATACAGCAGCCATTGTATGTAGTGGGTTTGTACTAACACAAATGCACAATGTAATAAATCAGGCTTTATGAGTTGTTTTTGCAGTTAAATTACATTTAACACACATATAAGATTACATCTAACATAAGAATGGTGTTACATTGTATGTTCACATGTCAGGTTACATTTAGCACACATATCAGGTTACATTTAACACACATATCAGGTTAGTTTTTACACACATATCAGGTTACATTTAACTCATATATCATGTTATATTAAGCACATATATCAGGTTACATTCAGCACATATATCAGGTTATATTTATCACCTATATCAAGTTACATTCAGCACATATATCAGGTTAAAATTAGCACATCTATCAGGTTACACTCATCACTGGTTATATTAAGCACATATATCAGGTTACATATAGCACATATATCAGGTAATATTTAAGACATGTATCAGGTTATATTTTGCACATATATCCGGTTACACACATCACACGTTATATTAAGCACATATATCAGGTTACATTTAGCACATATATCAGGTTACACTCATCACAGGTTATATTAAGCACATAATCAGGTTACATATAGCACATATATCAGGTTATATTTAGCACATATATCAGGTTACATTAATTAAGGATTAAAATTCGACATGTTGCATTTTATTGGGGTATGGTATGCAATGGGGCTGTTCAAAATGGGTGGAGTCCGAAGGACTCCACCAATATTTTGAACTGCGCCATTGCATACCATACCCCAATAAAATGCAACATGTCGAATTTTAATACTTATATTTACATTCATTTAAATCTACATTTCTGCTAAAATAAATTGATTATTCAAGAGCATTTTCTCTTTTTTCTTTCTCTCGTTGTTCTCAACGGTGGGTAAATTAGAACAGCTATCGCAACCTAATTTTATACCACAATGAATGCACAGATAAAATAGTTCCTTTTTTATATGATTACTTTCTATCTTTTCAAGGTCAAGAATATTATAAATACGTATTATTGCTTTAAATGTGTGTTTTCGGTCTGTTATTGTGGTGTATTAAAACGCAAAAACCCATGCGTTATCGGTAGAAAACGTGCATTATTCAGTAAATTCACGTGCCGTTAATGCCCGGTTTTTTGCTTTACATATACGCTATCAGGGCCCGCATCATAACAATGAAGGCTGAGCGACCAGGTTTTTGACCGAAAGTTGGTCAACGATGCTAACTTTTGCACAAAAACATATTTTAGCATATATAACGTAGCTGCATACAAATACCAAAACATGAAATAAACCACATATAACTTACATATTTTCTACTGAGTTGTCTTTTCCTGGCAAGCTGATGTGTTTACTAAATAGTTTTTTCTGCAATTGTTTTGACTATTAAAAGCACTAAATTATGTCTAAAACGACTAACTCCTCCGAACTGTAGTTATTTCTGTCGATTTTATTCAGAACATACGACTTATATGGACATGATTCCATTACGTCGTATGCAATGAACAAAGAAATTTCAAATATGTTTTCTCTGATGCTGAAGATGCTGTTCATTTTATCAAGAACATGTTTACCAAATTTTCAGGCTTAAATTAGTTATCAAAACAAGCAATGGTTAAAGTATGACTGAATAGGTAATTAATTGATTACCCAATAGGCATTGCGTGTAAATAATCCCAGTAATCCAGTCAATTTTCGAAAAAACAACACTTTCAAAACGAATGAACACTGCAAAAAATGGCGTCGAAACAAAATGCAGCTGCCGAGTTATGTTGCGGCCCGAATCGAGCTTAATGTAAAACTTTTTCAATGACATCACTCATGACGTCATACAAGCACCCGTCATAGAGGTTATTTTGAACTAACTGTTTTTGCATTTTCGTGACATTTAACAGCCTTTTTAAACACCAACGTTTCTTCAACTGTTCCATCCATCATGAAACCATCTACATTAAAATCAATCAAATTATCGTTGCTTATCTTTTTTTAACTGCTTTACTGCAGATTACAGTTTTGCATGTTGCCAATATTGGCAAAATTTTTACTACGATTTCATTGAAAAAAATAGTTCCGTAGTAAATATGCCCCGCCCTTGGTATTATTGCGCCCAATGACAGGACAGAAGTATCGAACAAACGCACGCGATATCGATGGGAAATGCCATTGCACTTTATACAGAAATAAAGTGCAATTGATAAACAACAACCATCGTTTAGGAATGAAGTGTGAATGTAAATATACACATATATTAGGTTATATTTAGCACATATATCAGGTTACATTAAACACATATATCAGGTTATATTTAGCGGATATATCAGGTTACATTTAGCACACATATCAGGTTACATTCAACATGCATATCAGATTACATTTAACACACATATCAGGTTACATTGAACTCATATATCAGGTTACATTTAGCACATATTTCTTGTTACATTCACCACATATATCAGGTTAAACTCATTACAGTTGATATTGTTTTGCATTGTTTGCTTTATAGCTAGTCGCATATAAAAAAATGGTTGAGGCTTTTGTCATTAACATGGTTATGTCAATGGTGTCTTCCCAGTTGTCATCAAAACCTTGAACCTTGACTATTATGGATGTTTTAGTGCATTTCGTTTAAGGTAAGGAGAGCACTTTTCCTTGTATTTTTCAAACACGTTCATAGATATATTGTGCATAAGACAAAGGCATTTAGTCTTCACCCTTTGATGATTCAATTCACACGACAATGTGAAATCAGATAATTTGGTTGAAATTTTTTGCCTGTAAACTACCAACATGCATTGTTGCTCAAAAAACTGTCTGGAATTAGGCACAATAATTGCCTTGTGTGCACTAGGTCAAAGTTAAAGAATGGAGCCCTATGGCTTTTTACTTAATTTTTTTTAATTATGATTTTTTTTTTATCAGAAAAAAAAAATGCTACTGATTTCATAAAGCCTGGTATGTTTTGCATGTTGCTACCATCCCAGCTCACTTCATATTAATGCTACCTTACATCCATCTTATTAGACGTGCATGCCCTAATAACTTCCCCGGTGGTATTTTTGTGGATATATTTTCTTATTCTGTGAATTAAACAATGCTTGCCATTAACTCTTAACTTGCATGAAAGGCATGAAAAGCATAACGTCAATTCCATTTGTTTATAGCGCACATGCTTTGGCTGCTAACATTGTGCATAAGCCCATACCCTTTTGTATGATTTAGGTTACACACCACCTACATTAATAACAGCAAAACATCTAATACTTGCCAAAATTTGTTAAATTGAATCCAAGTGTTTAGTAGACCATTTCATTGATTTGCACATCAGGGTGTATATACGACTGCACTGTAGCAGATATTGATCCCTGATTGGTCAGTTGTAGTCTTTTGACTCCGCCTACTATCCAAGCAATGGGGAATTTAGCCAATCTAAGTTGGTATTTGATATCCCATTAGTATGACCCTAAACATAACTTACAATCAAATTTAGCTGTTTTTGAAAAGTTTTCTAAATGGGGTAAATTGATATAAATGACGTCTGAATATTTTATATATTAGGGTGTATACTACTTCACAAATTTTTTATATAATTATTCTTAAGGAATAGTGTCTATATTTTTATTATGCTCTTTGTATTGTCACTCTTATTGATAATTTTGTGGACAGGAAAAAAAGATAATTTTGTGGACAGGAAAAAGCATTGTTCCAATTTTAACTTTAAAAATTGCATTAGCATTGTATTTTCCTTGTTCCCAACCTTCAATAACATCTCATCCATAATACCACCAGTGATTCATCTGCACGCTATATAGCCAAATACAATAATGGGACACTGTAGGATTTTTATCCCATCTGCACTTCAAAGAAAAACATTGAGTTATTGTCATAGCCTTGGTTTTGTTGTCTGTGAGGGCTAGGTGATCACAGACTGGATTGTTGTTGCCCAAAATCATTAAAATTGACCATTTCTCAAAAGTTGTTTAAGATATTTATCTGAAACATGTTACATGTTTTTATTTGACCTGACATAGATATGATTTACGTTCTCAATCCAAACAGTATGATATTGTTTAATAAGGAAAGGTAATAAGTTTATACACTCGGACAAAAGAAGTATACAATTTTGAATTTATTGATGTATTTCAACTGGTCTTTATTGTATGTTGCAATGTATTTGAAATTATTATATGCTCTCTGGTGGTTTATAGAGATTTATCAGTGAAATAAAATTGATATTTCACTGCTTTAAACAGTGAAATATCAATTTGACATTTTTCACTGTTTTGAAATTTAAGCCCACACTTGTTATAATCAAACGTTAGTGCGCACCGGCAGTGAGGGTTTGGACACAATTTCAGCATTGTATTTCCAAAGAGCCACTTTTTCTTAAAAAATTGTAATTAAATTACTTTTAATTTTAATTTAAGGCATATTATAAAAGAAAACAAATCTGTGTAAGATAGCAATATATTTCACCTTGTAAACACCAAAAGTGAATATTTATGCCACTCATGAAATATAAATTAATTTGGTGCTCACTCGGTGAAATATATTACGGTCTACAATGAAAAAACCATTAACTTCTATGTGTTGGTTATTTTTCATTGCAATAGACACTGTATTATCTTACACACTGATCGATAACTTCTGTTAATCATTTGTTGTGTGAAATTTTTCAACCAAATTTAATACTACTTTGTGTAACAATGCAAAAACAAAACATTGACGAATAACAATGGGGGCAAGTTTACAAAACACCTTTTTCAGGAACATAATTCATATGGATAGTCTCATATAAAAATAAGCCCCTCATAGGTAAAATATTACTAGAATAAAAGAAATGAAAATATAAAAATGTATACTTTACTTTTGTCATTGAGTGTCATGTGTACATGCCACATCTCTATTATCAAATAGGCTTGGCTGTTATTTTGGATAAATTTACTGGATATCAGAAGATATTTTTGCAAGCAATTTATTTTTACCTTTTTTCATTTCATGTTAAAAAAGAGTTTCTTAAACATTCTTATAAAAGGCTTGTCCATTTTCAGCGAAAAGTACAAATTCAGAAACAGTACAGTGGAGAGAAGTTTGCCGAAATTCTTGCTCAGCAGCGACAACAGAAAGCACAAAGAAAAATGTCCACAGGTATGCAATGTCTGTTTTTTTCTTTATCTGTGGTAACATTCCAATATTCATGTATAGTCAAGTTATACATGACTTTTATTCTTTTCTTTGAATTCACATATAGGTAAGTTAAATGTGATTTCTATTAGTAATTCCAATATCAATAAGTTCTCATGCAGGCAAGTTTTACATGTTACTTATAGAAATTTTGATATAAAGTTCAATTGTTTATGCAAGTTATGTGTTCCTTCTAGTGATTTTCTACTCATGTTTAGGCAAGTTAAACAATTCCCAAACCTAATAGATTCCCAATCAAATTTGTTTCCTCATTAGACCTTCAAGAATCGAAACGAGTTTCATTGTAGACCATGGAATCAAAACATGTTTCATTGTAGACCTTGGAATAAAAAACTTGTTTCCTAGTAGACCATGGAATCAAAACTTGTTTCCTAGTAGACCATGGAATCAAAACATGTTTCATTGTAGACCTTGGAATAAAAAACTTGTTTCCTAGTAGACCATGGAATCAAAACTTGTTTCCTAGTAGACCATGGGATCAAAACTTGTTTCCTAGTAGACCATGGAATCAAAACTTGTTTCCTAGTAGACCATGGAATCAAAACTTGTTTCCTTGTAGACCATGGTATCAAAACTTGTTTCCTTGTAGACCTTGGAATAAAAACTTGTTTCCTAGTAGAACTTGAAAACAAAACTTGTTTCCTTGGAGACCTTAGAATCAAAACTTGTTTCCTTGTAGACCTTGCCATCAACAATTTTTTTCTTGTAGATCCTGGTATCTATTAATTTGTACTTAAAGACAGTATTATAAAAAAAAAAATATTTTCAGACCGTCCAATTAAAAAATGATTTTACTTACAGAAACACCCGCTGAAGACAATAAAGATTTAACTGATGTTCAAAAAGCCAGCACCTTGCCATCCTTTGCCAAGGAATCACCAGAGGACTTATTCAATAAAGAGGTGGCTTGGTTCCGATATTCCCGAAATGACTATGCTACCAATAAACCAAGATTGGAGCAGTCTGACTCCATGATTCCTCACTTGAGTGAGAGCATTGGGAGTCGGACTTATGATATGGGAATTCGTGATGACTTTGTGAATCATGTTGAGCCGTTGAACGACTTTAACCGTCCTTTAAGACCAGGTGTGTTTTGCTGGTGTTTTATGTGTTAAATTTTTTAGTCTCTTAAAAATGCACTCTCACAGATTTACCATTTTTACAACTTTTTTTATTTCTTGTCTTGGAAAGAGCAAGTTTTTATGTAAATATCTTCAAACCAATGTTAAAAGATTGCTGACAAAAGATCAGATCGCAGATTTTCATTTTTCCGTTCGAAAATTAATGTATCATGGCTTAAACCATTTCTAACGAGAAGTTTTGAATGGTACAGTTGGTTGCACATGTGCTTAAATCTGAAATGCTTGAAATGAAATTGGTGTTCTGCAGCCTTTTGTATCATTAAGCTTGATAAGTTATCCAAAAGTTATCTTCTGGCTAGTTTGCACATGAAAGCAATTTGATTGGTCAATATTTAATATTGGATAAGTATTGACCAATCAATAAACATCATGGCTAACTTTAACCAAACCAACAAAATATCCAGTTTTATACAATTTTCTTCTGAGTTGTTTTGAAGTTAGATATGAAATGTGTTAATGGAATTTCCATTCTTTTTCCAAGGTCCGGTTACACATACTGAAGACCATGATGAAAACAGCGTGACAGACAACTCAAGCTCTGTGTATGTTGCAAGAAAGTCTGACGATTCTTCCCCTCCTTCTCCTTGCCGGACCCAGCATTTTCAGGGGTCACATCATGATTTTAGTGAGTCATCACAGGGGTCAAAACTGTCCCATGAGCCCGGACAGGGGGCCCAAGGGGGTGGAGAAAGCCCTGGGGTTATGAGACGAGACAGCGAAGATTCTCAGAGAAAGAAACAGAATTACTTGAAAACGTTTGGTGAGTTCAACTACAATACTTTCTGAATTCCAAAATCAATCCAATTTAAACCTGAACCCGATTTTGCGAAACTTCTTAAGCTTAACAGGCTTAAGTAGCATATTTCAATTAGCCAAAATACATACTTAAAATGAATGTTTATAAATGAAAAATGGTTAATTGTAACTATTATAAAGATTATTCCTATGTAAAGAATAGAAATTCTTAACTTATTACATATTATGCAAATTAGTGAGAAAGAAAATTAGTGGGCTTAGCTTAATCCTGTTATTTGGTCTCTAAGAATTTTCGAGAAATTGGGGCCACTTTAATAAATTTCTATTTGATTTATCCGAAAACATTAATTTTTATATTATTATCTTTCAAATCTAATACTTTGTGTTGAGGTTATTTCAATAAAATAACATTGTTCAAATTTCTTTTATTCATAGCAGGCAACCAAATTTCTTTTATTCATAGCAGGCAACCAAATTTCTTTTATTCATAGCAGGCAACCAAATTTCTTTGAAATGTTGACTTGTTACTGGATAGGTTTAAGTCATAAGTATGAAGGCAAAACTTGTTATCAGTAATTAATATTTTCCATAAATGCGTCATTTAGTAAATAGTTAAAGGTTTATCATTTGTTATACATGTGTATGTATTGATTTTTAAAATAGGAGTGTCACTTATTATTTGAACAAAAATGGTGTAACAACTGAGTTCCTATGTAAACCACAATGGTATCTATTTTAAATAACACAGGTATGTACAAGTCAAAAGAAAAAGCACTGGATGACCCTTCAGAATCTGAGGACAGTGATCCAAATGTGTTTGTAGGGCCGTCTGTACTCCAACCTTCAGAGATTGTCACAGACTTCCCCTGCCTTGAGGTTGACAAGGATCTATTTCCCAAAGCCATCACTGTGTAAGTCAAGTCAAGGTATTTTTTGTAAAATAGACAATAAAAATTAGAAAATTAATTAAGTAACCAATGTGCCATGTTATATTTTTATGTATAACTCTTGTCATCCACTTGCTGTGTTCTGTTTGTAGGCTGGACTCTTCATTCACTTGCTGTGTTCTGTTTCTAGGCAGGACTCTTGTCATCCACTTGCAGTGTTCTGTTTTTAGGCTTGACTATTGGCAACCACTTGCGGTGTAATGGATGTAGGCTTAACTCTTGTCATCCTCTTGCCATGTTCTGTTTGAAGGCTGAATTCTTGTCAATCTCTTGCCATGTTCTGTTTGTAGCAATAACTCTTGTCAATCTATTGCCATGTTCTGTTTGTAAGCTTAACTCTTGTCAACCACTTGCTGTGTTATTGTTGTAGTCTTTACTCTTGTCATCCTCTTGCGGTTTTCTGTTTCTAGGATTAAGTCTTGTCATCCTCTTGCTGTGTTCTGTTTGTAGGCTTAAGTCTTGTCATCCTCTTCCCGTGTTCTGTTTCTAGGCTTAACTCTGGTCAATCTCTTGCCGTGTTATGGTTGTAGGCTTATATCTTTGCATCAACCTGCAGTGTTAGGTTTGTATCTTGCCATCCACTGTAAAATGGTTGAAGGCTTAACTCTTGGCATCAACTTGCAGTGGTATGGTTGTAGGCTTAAGTTCTGGCATCAACTTGCTGTGGTATGGTTGTAGGCTTAAGTCCTGGCGTCAACTTGCAGTGGTATGGTTCTAGACTTAAGTTCTGGCATCAACTTGCAGTTGTATGGTTGTAGGCTTAAGTCCTGGCATCAACTTGTGGTGTAATGGTTGTAGGCTTAAGTCCTGGCATCAACTTGTGGTGTTATGGTTGTAGGCTTAAGTCCTGGCATCAACTTGCGGTGATATGGTTGTAGGCTTAAGTCCTGGCATCAACTTGCAGTGGTATTGTTGTAGGCTTAAGTCCTGACATCAACTTGTGGTAATATGGTTGTAGGCTAAAGTCCTGGCATCAACTTGTGGTGATATGGTTGTATGCTTAAATCCTGGCATCAACTTGCAGTGGTATGGTTGTAGGCTTAAGTCCTGGCATCAACTTGCTGTGATATGGTCGTAGGCTTAAGTCCTGGCATCAACTTGTGGTGTAATGGTTGTATGCTTAAGTCCTGGCGTCAACTTGTGGTGTAATGGTTGTAGGCTTAAGTCCTGGCATCAACTTGCTGTGATATGGTTGTAGGCTTAAGTCCTGGCATCAACTTGTGGTGATATGGTTGTAGGCTTAAGTCCTGGCATCAACTTGTGGTGATATGGTTGTAGACTTAAGTTCTGGCATCAACTTGCAGTTGTATTGTTGTAGGCTTAAGTCCTGGCATCAACTTGCTGTGATATGGTTGTAGGCTTAAGTCCTGGCATCAGCTTGCGGTGATATGGTTGTAGGCTTAAGTCCTGGCATCAACTTGCTGTGATATGGTTGTATGCTAAAGTCCTGGCATCAACTTGCAGTCATATGGTTGTAGGCTTAAGTCCTGGCATCAACTTGCAGTGGTATGGTTGTAGGCTTAAGTCCTGGCGTCAACTTGCAGTGGTATGGTTGTAGACTTAAGTTCTGGCATCAACTTGCTGTGATATGGTTGTAGGCTTAAGTCCTGGCATCAACTTGCTGTGATATGGTTGTATGCTTAAGTCCTGGCATCAACTTGCGGTGATATGGTTGTAGGCTTAAGTCCTGGCATCAACTTGCTGTGATATGGTTGTAGGCTTAAGTCTTGGCATCAACTTGTGGTGTAATGGTTGTAGGCTTAAATCCTGGCATCAACTTGTGGTGTAATGGTTGTAGGCTTAAGTCCTGCCATCAACTTGTGGTGTTATGGTTGTAGGCTTAAGTCCTGGCATCAACTTGCTGTGATATGGTTGTAGGCTTAAGTCCTGGCATCAACTTGCAGTGATATGGTTGTAAGCTTAAATCCTGGCGTCAACTTGCTGTGATACGGTTGTAGGCTTAAGTCCTGGCATCAACTTGTGGTGTAATGGTTGTAGGCTTAAGTCCTGGCATTAACTTGTGGTGATATGGTTGTAGGCTTAAGTCCTGGCATCAACTTGTGGTGATATGGTTGTAGGCTAAAGTCCTGGCATCCTCTTACGGTGATATGGTTGTATGCTTAAGTCCTGGCATCAGCTTGCGGTGATATGGTTGTAGGCTTAAGTCCAGGCATCAACATGCGGTGATATAGTTGTAGGCTTAAGTCCTGGCATCAACTTGCGGTGATATGGTTGTAGGCTTAAGTCCTGGCATCAACTTGCGGTGATATGGTTGTAGGCTTAAGTCCTGGCATCAACTTGTGGTGATATAGTTGTAGGCTTAAGTCCTGGCATCAACTTGCGGTGATATGGTTGTAGGCTTAAGTCCTGGCATCAACTTGCGGTGATATGGTTGTAGGCTTAAGTCCTGGCATCAACTTGCGGTGATATGGTTGTAGGCTTAAGTCCTGGCATCAACTTGCAGTGATATGGTTGTAGGCTAAAGTCCTAGCATCAACTTGCGGTGATATGGTTGTAGGCTAAAGTCCTGGCATCAACTTGCGATGATATGGTTGTAGGCTAAAGTCCTGGCATCAACTTGCGGTGATATGGTTGTAGGCTAAAGTCCTGGCATCAACTTGCAGTGATATGGTTGTAGGCTTAAGTCCTGGCATCAACTTGTGGTGATATGGTTGTAGGCTTAAGTCCTGGCATCAACTTGCGGTGATATGGTTGTAGGCTTAAGTCCTGGCATCAACTTGCTGTGATAGCATCAACTTGCTGTGATATGTTTGTAGGCTTAAGTCCTGGCATCAACTTGCTGTGATATGGTTGTAGGCTTAAATCCTGGCATCAACTTGCGGTGATATGGTTGTAGGCTAAAGTCCTGGCATCAACTTGTGGTGTTATGGTTGTAGGCTAAAGTCCTGGCATCAATTTGCGGTGTTATGGTTGTAGGCTTAAGTCCTGGCATCAACTTGCCGTGACATAGTTGTTGGCTTAAGTCCTGGCATCAACTTGTGGTGATATGGTTGTAGGCTAAAGTCCTGGCATCAACTTGCCGTGACATAGTTGTTGGCTTAAGTCCTGGCATCAACTTGCCGTGACATAGTTGTAGGCTTAAATCCTGGCATCAACTTGCGGTGATATGGTTGTAGGCTAAAGTCCTGGCATCAACTTGTGGTGATATGGTTGTAGGCTTAAGTCCTGGCATCAACTTGCGGTGTAATGGTTGTAGGCTTAAGTCCTGGCATCAACTTGTGGTGTTATGGTTGTAGGCTTAAGTCCTGGCATCAACTTGCGGTGTTATGGTTGTAGGCTTAAGTCCTGGCATCAACTTGCAGTGGTATGGTTGTAGGCTTAAGTCCTGGCATCAATTTGCGGTGTTATGGTTGTAGGCTTAAGTCCTGGCATCAACTTGTGGTGTTATGGTTGTAGGCTTAAGTCCTGGCATCAACTTGCTGTGATATGTTTGTAGGCTTAAGTCCTGCCATCAACTTGTGGTGTTATGGTTGTAGGCTAAAGTCCTGGCATCAACTTGCTGTGATATGTTTGTAGGCTTAAGTCCTGCCATCAACTTGTGGTGTTATGGTTGTAGGCTTAAGTCCTGCCATCAACTTGTGGTGTTATGGTTGTAGGCTTAAGTCCTGGCATCAACTTGCTGTGATATGTTTGTAGGCTTAAGTCCTGGCATCAACTTGTGGTATTATGGTTGTAGGCTAAAGTCCTGGCATCAACTTGTGGTGTTATGGTTGTAGGCTTAAGTCCTGGCATCAACTTGCCGTGACATAGTTGTTGGCTTAAGTCCTGCCATCAACTTGTGGTGATATGGTTGTAGGCTTAAGTCCTGGCATCAACTTGCGGTGTTATGGTTGTAGGCTTAAGTCCTGGCATCAACTTGCTGTGATATGGTTGTAGGCTTAAATCCTGGCATCAGCTTGCGGTGATATGGTTGTAGGCTTAATGCCAGGCATCAACATGCGGTGATATAGTTGTAGGCTTAAGTCCTGGCATCAACTTGCGGTGATATGGTTGTAGGCTTAAGTCCTGGCATCAACTTGCTGTGATATGTTTGTAGGCTTAAGTCCTGGCATCAACTTGCTGTGATATGGTTGTAGGCTTAAATCCTGGCATCAACTTGCCGTGACATAGTTGTTGGCTTAAGTCCTGCCATCAACTTGCTGTGATATGTTTGTAGGCTTAAGTCCTGGCATCAACTTGCTGTGATATGGTTGTAGGCTTAAATCCTGGCATCAGCTTGCGGTGATATGGTTGTAGGCTTAAGTCCAGGCATCAACATGCGGTGATATAGTTGTAGGCTTAAGTCCTGGCATCAACTTGCGGTGATATGGTTGTAGGCTTAAGTCCTGGCATCAACTTGCGGTGATATGGTTGTAGGCTTAAGTCCTGGCATCAACTTGCGGTGATATAGTTGTAGGCTTAAGTCCTGGCATCAACTTGCGGTGATATAGTTGTAGGCTAAAGTCCTGGCATTAACTTGCAGTGTTAAACCTGTTTTCAATACATTTTGTGCTGAAAAATTGAACCATTTTCTCCTATTATTTTGTCATTTTACCTCGTACATTTTGAAGTGAACAACCTACTATATTCTCCTTCTATTTTGTAGACAAATCAACATTTTCTACATTTTTGGGGGACAATGTTATTAAACCTGAGACTACATTGTATTGCATGTATTGTATACTTAAAAGTATATGAAATATTAACAGTTAACATGATTTTTTTCAGCATTAAAAAGCCTGGCCTTCCAGAAAAAGCCATGAACATTTTTCGAGACATCAAATTCCCAGTGTTTGGTGAGAAAAGATTGGAAATCATTGGTGGAAATCATACTGGATTCTTCATCAGCAAAGTTAACTTTGAAACTCAGAACTTTTCAACAGCTGATAAGATATTGTCCGTAAGTTTGACATTTGTTGCTTAAAATGATATTAAATTCCTATTTGGAAGTGATTTTTTTCAGTATATATAGTTGCAATTTTCATTTCATTTCATCAGCAAAGTTAACTTTGAAACTCAGAACTTTTCAACAGATGATAAGATATTGTCTGTAAGTTTGACATTTGTTGCTTAAAATGATATTAAATTCCTATTTGGAAGTGATTTTTTTCAGTATATATAGTTGCAATTTTCATTTCATTTCATCAGCAAAGTTAACTTTGAAACTCAGAACTTTTCAACAGCTGATTAGATATTGTCCGTAAGTTTAAAATTTGTTGCTTAAAATTATCATAATTGTGCATGGTAGAAAAATTGCAGAATATTAAGTGTTTTAATTTATTCTTTCATATATGTATATATAAAAATGTATTATACATGTTTATACACACATGTATGAAATAGGTATTTTTTGTATGAAAGCACTGATAATGTTGCTTTGTTTAAAAATCAAGATTTACTGCAAGATAGACATGGCTTTACACTATTTTAAACATTTTTCAAAATGAATTATTATGAAGTCCAATGTACATGCTTTGAACCTTGATAAAGTGAAAAAAAATAAAAGCAAAAAGCTACGCAAGTTATGGTTCTTGGTGATCAAATGTTTCACCATTTGAGTGGTCGATATTAGCACAAGCCTGGTAAAATGCTTCTCGGGCTTGCTCAAATTTTGGATTTCATATAGCAGGGCTTTTTCAAAAATTTGATGCCAAGCAATAATATAAGAATTTCGGCTTTTTCATACAAAAGTCAATGGCTGCCAATTTTTTTGATCAGATTAAGTACAGTAAGGTGAAGGTTGATGCCTGTGTTTGCTGTCTTGATGATGTGCACCAGTTGCTCTCTGATCAGACTATCCAACCACATAAGAAGAAGGATATTACACTAGAAGTTCGCAGATCTGAAAAAGGTATTATATTTGTTTTTGGGGGGCAGCCAAGTTGAGTATGATGTTCTGCACTTGTAGTTCATTTTTTTTTACTAGAAGTTCGCAATCTGAGTTCACTACAAATATACAATCCTAGTTAGCTACAAGTGTACCTCATGAGTGCACTACAAATGCACAGTCTCTGTTCATTATCAATGTGCCAAATAAGTGTAGTACAAATGCAAAGTCTCTGTTCATTATAAATGTGCCAAATAAGTGCACTACAAATGCACAGTCTCTGTTCATTATAAATGTGCCAAATAATTGCACTACAAATGCACAGTCTCTGTTAATTATGAATGTGCCAAATAAGTATGCACTACAAATGTTCAATCTCTGTTCGGTACAAATGCGCCAAACAAGTGCACTAAAATTGCACGACTTCTTTTCTGGAAGAATGCACCAAACAAGTGAACTACAAATGCACGATCTCTGTTCAGTGAAAATGTGTCAAATGAATATGCACTACAAATGCACGATCTCTGTTCAGTACAAATGTGTCAAATGAATGTGCACTACAAATGTTCAATCTCTGTTTGGTACAAATGTGTCAAATGAATGTGCACTACAAATGCACGATCTCTGTTCAATACAAATGTGTCAAATGAATGTGCACTACAAATGTTCAATCTCTGTTTGGTACAAATGCGCCAAACGAGTGCACTTCAAATGCACGATCTCTGTTCTGTAAAAATGCACCAAACGAGTGCACTACAAATGTTCAATCTCTCTTCAGTACAAAAGCGCCAAATGAGTGCACTACAAATGCGCAATCTCTGTTTTGTTTGGTTCTAATGTGCCAAATGAGGGCTCTACAAATGCAAAATCTCTGTTAGGTACAAAGGCACTAAATCACTTTACAACAAATGAACGATCTCTGTTCAGTACACAAGCACTAAATGAGTTCACAACAAATGCACAATGTCTGTTTGGTACACAAGCACTAAATGAGTTCACAACAAATGCACAATGTCTGTTCGGTACACAAGCACTAAATGAGTTCACAACAAATGCACAATGTCTGTTTGGTACACAAGCACTAAATGAGTTCACAACAAATGCACAATGTCTGTTCGGTACACACAATGTCTGTTGGGTACACAAGCACTAAATGAGTTCACAACAAATGAACGATCTCTGTTCGGTTCACAAGCACTAAATGAGTTCACAACAAATGCACAATGTCTGTTTGGTACACAAGCACTAAATGAGTTCACAACAACTGCACAATGTCTGTTTCGTACACAAGCACTTTATGAGTTCACATCAATTGCACAATCTCTGAAGCCGAGTGGAGTACAATTGCAAACTAAGTGCATTACAAGTGCACACTCTGTTTGCGGAGTATATTTATATTTTGTGTGTATTGATATGATGTATGGGAGATCTCACTAATGTATAATTCTGTTATAATAATTTTTGACCCAATATATTTCCACATATCATTGAACAATCTACAAAAAACACCAAACAAAAGAAAATGCTTGGCTTAGTAAGCACATAGATTTGTTTATATTAGTTTTGTTGGCATGTTAGTGTTGTTATTTTATAGTAACCATGTCACAATTCGTTTTCAACTGTTAGTCAGCATGTATCATTAATTTGTTATGCCCCCACAAAGTGGCGGCATATAGAGTTGCCCTTGTCCGTACGTACGTCTGTCTGTCTGTCTGTCTGTCTGTACGTACGTACGTATGTCCCGAAGATTGTTTCCGATCTAATTCTTGAAAACCGTTTGTCCAATCCTCACCAAACTTTAAACACATGTTTGTGACCATAATATCTTGATCAAGTTCGATAGTCATGGAAATCGCTTTAGTCATTTAGGAGTTACGGCCCTTTTTTGCCAAAAATACTTCAAAAATATATGTTTCCAATCTAATTCTTGAAAAGTATGTGTCCAATCCTCACCAAACTTTACATACATGATTGTGACCATAATATCTTGATCAAGTTCGATAGCCATGGAAATCGCTTTTGTCATTTATTTTTGGTTGGGGTTACCCTACCCTGCCTCATGAAATTGGTGCCTACCCTTCTGTTTTTATAGTCAGTTGGTAAAACAAAAAACAAAAAATTAAGTGTGTTTTTTAATATGTAGTTTGAAATCTTTAAACCTTTATTCTGAACATTACTTTAACCAATCTCCAATGATGACAACTATGTTCTTATATAAAGCCTAATATTTATTTTTTAAAAGGCCTACCTACCCTACTTGTTTTTGAAAAGGATGTAACCCTAACTAAACCATTATTTAGGGCCTAACCTGTTGGTGTTATTGAAGTTTATAAGTTATGAAAATAGCATGTTGGTGTTGTTTTTATAGAGTTTGCCCTTGCATGCAAATGGATGGACGAAAACCATGGCAGTGGAGATTATTTTTACATCAAGTGAGTTCACGCTATTTCATTATTTTTAAAGTATTTTTCATTATTTTTCAATGTTTGCAAGTGTTTTCTAAATGTTTTCCTCTGTACTTTAATTCTGATATTTCAACGGTAACAAGTAGGCGAAGCTCAATCATTTAATAAATATTGTGCCTATAACAGCACTATTCTTTTATACGCATGCTAATTATTGAACATTGTCAGCAGAGAACAAATCTGTTATGTCACCATAACATTCCTGTGTAATTTCAATATCTTCTGTTGTGTCACTGTCACTTATACCTCCTTGTTTCCCAGCTTTCCCATCCACATGGCAATTTAACCTTCATGTTGCTTTACCGTTTATTTTACTTTTCCATACATGTCAATTTACCCTATATTTCACTACCTTTCATGCCACTTTACCCTGCATGTCACTTTACCCTGCATGTCACTTTACCCTACATGTCACTTTACCCTACTTGTCCCATTTCCCTACATGTCATGTCACTTTACCCTACATGTCACTTTACCCTACATGTCCTGTTTCCCTACATATCAGAACTCTTTTACCTAATCGAATAATTTACTGTTTTCATCTACTCATATATATTTTTTTCATTTGCAGGTGTAATGTAAAGGTCTCCAATCATGATGATGCTGATCCATTCAGCCTAAGTCCTGGTGACATTTTCCTTGTAAAGGTATCACACCCACACGACCGATCACAAGTCTGGGGCGGTCACTTGGTTAATCCCTTGTCAGGGCGACACAATAGCGAATCTCTCTGCTGGATTCCAGATCTCAAAAAGTGAGAAGATATTTGATAGATTTTGCCTTTCTTAAAATTGACGGTGCATTGGAACAAGTTCAATCAAAGTTTAGCAGTTTAATCTATTAGCAGATAGCTTAAACCTTCCGGTGTTAACCGAAGTTTAACCAGTATATGATCACAAAAAGTGGGTTGATAGCTCCATGTATTTATGATATGTTAGAATACAACCTTCATTTACAGCGATTGAAATTGCAGATATGGATAAAATTTAGTTACTAGGTTTAATCATTAAGAATGTCAACTTTTGCGTTTGTTTAAAGGTCCGCCAACTGCCGCTCATCTGATACACACTCCCTGTGTCAGATTTTGCATTGACAATGTGTCAGCCAATAAGGTTGTATGCTTAGTCAGTTAGGTGACTCAAAGTTATATTTTTATATAAAGAAGCCTCTTTGCTATGCTCACTCCGCCCGTCCTTAATCATTGAAATTTTACTTCATGTCATTTATTTATTACTAGGAAAAGGGAGTTTTTGTAACCCCATAAATTGTGTAGGTCTCTTGTTAAAGAATGAACTACTGCTACATCTTATGCTGTAAATATGTGGACTAGCCAATTACATGCATGCAATCATTTTCGCAGTTGGATTTTCCCAAAAGATTTTTCAACAGTTGAATGACCATAGGTATTTAAGTATTGTGAGACATGTCTTAACATTTGTTGACCTGAGACATGATTTGATGAAGTTAAAATATGTAGCAAAATGTCTGTCTAAATTAGGAGTCCAGAATTTTAATATCAAATTCTTAATTGAAGAAAAATCATTTTATGAGGCACATTTAATTTATGTTCTTTTACTTTGCTTTTTTAGGGCTGAAATCTGTCGCCTGCCTCGCAGCACGAGCACAGACGAATGCAAAAAGTTGCGTGAAGGTGGAGTGAGGTTAAAAGGTATATTCACATGTGGTAGAATTAAAAAACGTAAAAAAAACTTTGTTTCATTTTATAAAACCTTACACTTATTCTTTCTTACTCGTGCTGAGTACGACCTGACCGTAACAGGAAACAATTTATCAACCAGGTCATAAAGACGCAATTTTTTTTTATAAACTTTAAATCACTTGTAAACAAAGAATTGGAGCTTCGGCTTAATATGTGGCTAACAAAACGAGTACAGCGATACACGCATATAAACGACGGTCTTAAATTTGTAAGCATTAAGTATAGATCATCAATTTTGAGCTGGTTATAATACAAAACAATACTTTCCATGACATAAATATGTTTTAACTAAAATGACATACCCTTTATGCTTTTCTGTTTTCAGGAAGAGCCTATGAATTTGTTCTTCCAATGAGAGGTAGGAACCGAAAAAGATATTTTTCTTAAAGTCCTTATTAGAATACCATTTATATTATATTAAACACTCAAAGCACATTTCTTTTTGAGAACACTGCACTCTAAAAAAAGAACCATTTTTCCCCTATTCAGCAACTTTTAAAAATCCGCAAAATTGGAGTCAAAAACATGAAATAATTATCAGTGTCCGCTGCATCATAGCTGTAAACATACTATGCTGTTTAAGTCAATAAAATGGTCCGCTGAATACATGACTTCAATATATATGAATACACAATTTTTGGCAATTTTATATAGACTGTCATTGTGTACAATAGGGTATGGTTTTTCCGTATATGCATAAAGTCAGCAAGTGCCCTAAAATAACGGCTGTAAGAAGGCTTTTCATCAGAATTTATTGCATTAATTAGATTATAAGGTTAAAAGGTAATCATAGTTCATGTCACTGAATCGGAAAAAAGACCCCCAGCATGACTCCATTAGGGGATGCATGTTTAATAGGACATTTAATACTTAAAGTAAAAGTAAATTTAATTTTTGAATTTACCAGGGTATTATGATTTTTATTTTTTTATTAGAGCTAATTAGAATTCCTTTCATTATTCTTGTTTTATTACATATTCATAAGAAAATGCAATTTCTTCTAACTTTTAAAGCTTGTGTGAAGTTGCCTGTCTACATCGTTTGCCATGATGAACAGTTGGCCACAGCCCTTCTGGGTCTCTTGTCCAAGAGTCTGCCACCCAAGGACTTTGTAGTTGATGGTAATATTTTGTGGCGAGTTACATGTGTCATTTATTCACCAAGTTAAACCTGAATTATTTCTCCAAGAAGAAAGAGTTATGTTCCTTAATATGTGTTTTATGAAACTTATATAATATAGGAGAGATGGTTTATTTTGAATACATGTTCAATAAGCCACATGGCCCCTGAGAAAAACAAAATATACATGTGCAAATGTGGCGCATACAACATAATGCCATATGATCAAGAATTTTAGTAAAAGATTTCATATAAGGTTACAACATGTTTTTAGTAAATTAATATGCTATTTTCAAATTCAAACTAGCTTTGATTTAAATGATCAATAACATAAGTTGTTTAAAAATGAATAATTTACTACCTAAAGTTACCAATTCGATAAAATGATCATACAATATGTAGCTGACTATAGGATCCCAGTACGCATAAGCCTTAAGAAATCGGTATTGTTGTACCTCCATCACTTGGTGGTGCGGGCTACATAGGAACCACCTTGTAGTACCTGTCTGTCTGTCTGTCTTTCTGTTCTGGGACATCTGGACAAATCTGTTTTTCTCTACAGCTCCATATGAAACATTATTTTGTGTATTATCTTATTGCTCTTTGATTATTAATATATACTTTTTTACTTTTCTACATAACTCTATATATTTTTGAGGTATTGTTAAATCAATTGATGCTTTCACGCCGAATGCAATGGCAACGCACGAACCGCCTTTTTACTTAACAAAAGCGATTAATGATTGAATTGAAATTTTGCGTTTGTTTTCAGACTTTCTTATTGATTGAATCAAAATCATTCCAGCAGTTTTCATTGGCAGAGACATAACTTAGACATTAAATGTGGTGGACTTATCTAAGGTTTTACCCAGGATTTAAAAAGTCAGGGTGCTGCAAGAGAGGGAGGATGTGAAGGAAGAAAAGGGAATACCTTGTCGCGCTACCATATACTTGGACATTATGAATTGGAATATAATATATTTATGTGTAGGAAGCAATGTTACACTTGCAGCTGAATAATTTATTAATAAGCATATTCAAACTATGTTACTGACAATTGTCTCAGCTTTTTTTAGTAGTTGTTTAAATGTATATTTTTTTTACCTACATTGTAGTTGGTGGATTCCATGGAAATTTTGAATCAACAGATCTGAACAGACGGGTAGGTAAATTTTCTGTTTTTTAGAAAGTAGCGTATGTAATTCAGATCTTTATGTTAATACAACAGTATAAAACTATCACAGCATTTTTGTTAGCATCAACTTTACTTATATACAAAGAATGTAGCAACATATTTAAAATTTTGTATAATTTGATAACACAACTTAAAAGACACAACTATATTAAATGAATTTTTATTTTATAGAACAGGGTAGGATCCCTTTTTTGCTTTTAGTTCTGGGGACGTATTGAAAAAGAATCTTGAGCCATTTCCTAACTTAAGTCGATTTCTTAAATCTTTCATAGTCAAATTGAAAGAAATGTACACTTTTGGCACTATTTTTGAAATATCTTTAGTTAGATTTGCACCACAACTACAAAATTTGCCATCAGCATACTAGGATTCAAGACCAATTGGTTGATATAAATGGCATTTTTCAAGATACTACCAATCTGCATGAAAAGTACTTTATTAAACGCACATTCAAGGACTGCCATTTTCGTCCTCGGGAGTACCTAAATATGGAACAGTTTTAATTTGTTTTTTATTTTATGTATCCTTTTAAAATTATTGCTACATGTTTTGTTTTGGTAAATTAATAATTAACTTTATTTCCAGCTTGTTTTTTTTGTCATTTTTGTCAGTAAAATTTGACGATTTCAGTAAAAAATATAGACTGTGCCAGTATGCTGTGATTGTGGCAAGCATGAAGTCATTCCCCCCAGGCCATGTATTGACATTTGAACATGAAAAACTTTGAATAAAAGCAGCATTTGAAATACTAACCGGAGTATCATGTTTTTTGGAACTTGTATCTAAGGCAAGCGTCTTTATTGATTAAAATCATGATTAAACCGATCGTGATCGGAAAAACGCTTTTATAAGGTACTGTTCCGATTTAGGTACTCACCCAGTATACGTGTTTTTATTTAAAATAAAGTTTTTTTTCAATAAGGTCAATAAAAATAATGAATTTTGGAAATTCTTAAGTTTGTTTTCATATGACTTAAGGGATACTAAAGTTAGGAAAATTACTTAAGTTGAGAAATGACTTATGAAGTTTTATGAATACCGCCCCTGCTTTTTGATTAACATTTTCAATGATCTAGCAAAAAATAGAAAATATTTTTTAGATGATATATAGTATATATTAAAAAACTGTTTTTTTGTTGACATTCAGTTCCTACAATATAAAAAAATTGTAATTATTTGAGCTACAAAAAGTAAAAAAAGTTCTGTAAAGAATGGGTTGTCCTTTGTGAGGCTTATTTATTGAAATTGTTATCTAATATTTTGTTTTTAGAAGCACAATTCAAAGGTAATTATTTCATCCTGGCCACCATGTAGATAAAATATAATATATTAGACGGCTGATACGTACTGATAGTTTGGTAGTAAAATTATCAACTTGGGGAAATACTGTTCACCGAGGCTATGTGGGTATCAATATCTACCGATTATACAGTGTGGGAATTTTGCATTGGGAATGTAATTGTAGTATATATATAATCATGTATCATACAGTTGAAACTTGTTGGCTCAATATCGATTGGCTTGATTTTCTTGTTGGCTCGACCTTGATGGAAAGAACCGATTTTTTTTACTCTATGTAAGCATTACTGCTTGGCTCGAATTTTTGCAAGGCTGGAAGTATTTTGTATGATCCCTGGGATATCCAGCCAACGTGTTTTATATATTAATGGCTAAAGAGCAATAAGTTCTCAGCGACATTCAAAGAAGAATCAGATAGTGTTACTGATGCACTGATAAGTGATTTCAGTCCTTTGATTTAGTTTCTTAAGTGTTCATTAGAGTTGTTCCCCTTTGTTATAATTATGCCCACCTTCAATTCCTTGACGGATGGTCACCAAACTTGACCACAGTGACCTTAAATGGTAAAAGAATTTTAAAGTTTGTCCGAGTGATTAATCAACAATGGATAGACCTATGGTCATCAAACTTGACATTGAGGCTGGGCCTGACCAGTAGATGACCCCTATTAATTTTAGGGGTCATCGTGTCAAAGGTCAAGGTCACAGTGACTTTGAATGATAAAAGGTTGTCTGATTGGTAATTTGACAATGCCTGCACCCATGGCCCTCAATCTTGACATGGAGATTGGGTCTGAACAGTAGATGACCCCTATTGATTTTGGGGTTCATCGACCAAAGGTCAAGGTCACATTGACCTTGAATGATAAAAAGTTGTCAGATTGATAACTCGACAATGCCTTTACCCATGGCCCTCAAACTTGACTTGAAGGTTGGGCTGGACAAGTAGATGACCCCTATCATTTTTGGGGGTCATTGGGCCAAAGGTCAAAGTCACAGTGACCTTGAATGGTAAAAGGTTGTCCGAGTGATAACTCGACAATGCCTGCACCAATGGCCTCTATACTTGACTTGGAGGCTGGGCTTGACCAGTAGATGACCCCTATTGTTTTTGGGGGTCATTGGGCCAAAGGTCAGGGTCACAGTGACCTTGAACGAAAAAAAGCTTGTCTCTGTGATAACTTGACAATGCCTGCACCCATGGCCCTCAAACTTGACATTTAGGTTTTGGTGCCCAGCTGATGACTCCTATGGAGGTCATAGAGTCAAAGGTCAAGGTCATAACACACTCTAACCTCACACTTTGAATGGTCATAATCTTAAAACTGCCTCAACGGCATCCAATGTCAGTGACAAATCAGCTGTCATTTCAGTCCATGCATATTTCATTCAATTGTCCATATAAACCTGACAACATGGCGCTCAGGGGGGCATTATGTTTGACAAACAGAGATGGTTTTGATTGAAGTGTTCTAAAAGTTGTGTGTGCATTAAACAAATGATATCTTAGTTTTTCACCCATCCGCACTAATGCAGGCACCGGCTTTTTTTATAAACAGTCTTGCTTTTGACTTTTAGACCTTTGGGCTAGTAGACAAAAGTTAATTTTGAACATGTTTGTTTATTTCCATCAATATGTATTAGCTCATTGTTGTATTATCGAATAAATTACTTTGATCCACTTGGATAAACTACTCAAGTGACCTGGCGTAGCTTTAAAACTCACATTCACGTCATGTTAATTGATTTTGAACACACGATATATTGGTGTTGGTTATATATATATTTGTATAAAACATCCTTATTATTATTATAGTGTTTAGACACTTGGTATGGTATATTTATTGTCTGTTATAATTTAATAATTCTGTATAAAATTCTAACAATATAGTTGCCTTTTTCATGTACATGGACAAATGTAGCCTATACGAAATTATGATAAATTATTGCCCTTTAGAATTAAAAAAAATAATTATGTACCAGTTTAGATTAGTTTTTAAAACAAGAATTTATGGATTATTTAAATTTATTTACTGATTAAAGCGAAATTATTTCATGGTAGCATCAGAAATAGAAGCAGCTAACTAGTTTCTCAGTTACTTAAAGTAAGAGTTGATAATATACGTAAAAAAACACACAAATACTTTGTTTTTTAAAAAGTTTTATATCTTAACTCTTCGGCGTAACGCAGTAGATGAATAAACAGTCATAGAAAGGAAGTGACATCAAAGTCATACACTGTTTAATGACACATCGTGTAGCGGTAAAACCTTTTAATTGATGAAAACAGAAATATTATATAGACACATACATATGAACATAAAATTATTATGAATCACAAGTGATAAAATAGCCTATTAGAAATTGTGATACAATAGCTTTTTTTGTACATTATGATTTTCATTTATACTTAACCTAGGACCAGCATCTGGTTAGACGTCATCATGAGGAGTTCAAGAACCATTTCTGTGCATCAAAGATGATCCAAGTCCTTCTTAATATCACATGCACCGCTAGTGCAAGCGCCAACAGGTGGGCATTGATTATTGACGCACAAAGATCCTTAGGTTTTGAGATAACGAAAGTGTGCAAGTTTGGTATTCATGTTAATTTCAACAATTATACACTGTTAATATAAATAAATGACCATTTCTTATCTTTACCTCGGTCGTTTTCTGTTCAATGTATAGGTAAATTTATTTCATAGTTGAATTTACTAAGATAATTTTAAAACAGCACCAGTTCTTTATTTAATATCTTTATCAGTAGACTATGACTTAACATTAGGGTCATAAAAGGCGTAAAGCCAACATAAGAGCCAAAATAGAGGTGTACATGTATCTCTATGTAATTTAGAGGTTCACCTCTATATTTAGAGTCGCTGACAATGCACACAAATATGTAGCAAAAGCACTGAGATGATTTCTATTCACGAATAAAATCGACCAAGATCTTGACTTTAACGGCCCCCTGATACATATTTGTTGTTAATACCTCTCTTCAGGACACAGTATGGTGCAGGGTTTGATATTGAGTTCTCCAGTGATGCAGTAACAAGATCACAACGAGATAAAGAAAAACTTCTTGAAAAGGGCCAATATTTCGGTATGTTGGTTTTGTAATTGGTCCTTGCAGTTTTTTTTATGGGAATGACAAGTCAGTTCTTTTCAAAATTTATGAATTTCTTATATCCGTTTATACATTGTTTCATGAAATTTTAATTGTTGATTCAAACTTAGCGTGATTTTCATATTCATGTTATGACATAAACATTACTTACAAACATTATGACAGTCATTGTTATAATTCATCTACATGTATTTTAAACACCAGGTTTTTATAGTGCTTCGGTACTGACTGGGAGGATGTTAAAATTTGTGTTCGAATACTCAACCAAAAAATCATTCACTGTTTCAGAGGAGTTGTCCTTGCCTGACATAGCCAACAGAGAGGAATTGGTTGACAAGTTCAAGTCATGCATTAATTCAGCGCAGCGCCGCATCTTGTGGCTCACAGAATCAGAGCTTGACCCAGAGGTTGTGAAGAGTAATTGTTCCTACCTGATTCAAGATGTGACAGACATGCAGACCAATATTCAGCAAGCTCTGTCCATTATAAGCTAGTATATTTGTTACAGTGTGTTGTATGAGTTTTTTTAGCTTGCTGGATTTTTAAGGGATTTTGTATCATAGTTATGGTTAAGGCAGTGTCAAGTGTTGAGCAAAAAATTTAACCATGTGGGTTGTTATCTCAAAAACTGTCATGTAATATGATTAACATGAAACTTGCTAATCATGTTCACTTTGACAAAATACGCATTTTTAACAAGTTCATTAAAGCTTGTGGCTGAAATAGTTGGCGAATGTGTTGATCAAACAACTGAAACAGTACCAGACAGGTTTTAGAATCCATTTGTTGTGTCGTGAATGTTTACAGTTTCTTGTTTGTGTTGTTAGATGTTTGTCATGAACCTTGTTTGTGTTAATGGATTGTTTGTTACTGACCTTGTTTTGGTGTCGGTGTTTACTCTGAGTATTATATTTAGTTCTTACACCAATAACAGCACATTGGTATCACCATGCAATCATTCAATGAGAGGCAGTTCGCCCTGTTCTGAAGTTACATTCCATATTAAGATCACATCTAATTAAACCAGAACAGAGCTGAAGGAAACTAATGGAGATCACGGATTATCTCCGATTGAGTTCAGGCAAAAATCCTCAATTCTAGTTAAGCAGAAATTAAAGATAGTGTGTAAATTATAAGTTGTCGATATACCTCACGTGACCTGCCCATGCTAAATTATCATATACACGACATTAATCAATCCAATCTGTTACGTTGACAAAACGCTTTTCACCAGGTGATATTATTAATGTTACCCTCCTGTGTATCTATAATAAGACACTTGGAATTTCTAAGGGGCCAATTTCCAATACAGTCAACCATTTGCATTTTTGGACCAACAACTTGCCCTCTTGTGTAAAGAAACAGATTGTAAACTGATCAACAAACTTGTTTTTTTTATGTTTCATTAATTTTAAAATGAAATTTGAATTTCTTTATAAATGTACCAGTAAATTTGTTAAATTGAAAATCTGTGTTCGAAGACACATACGACAAATCTAACAAATAGAAATTTCAATAAACCAGAAACGGTTTATCACAGTGAAGTTATTTATAATGCTTGAAAAAATAATTCACTTCATACTTGATAATTATGATCTTGTTGACTCCTTATATAATTGAAATCCATGGTTTATATATATGTATTAACCTACACCAGATTTTTTACATCATGTAATTTGCTAAAATGGTGACCAGTATTTTAGTATTGAAATAAACAGTCCAGCAAAAGGTTGAAAAGTATAATAATTTTTTATCCAGACTTACTGCCTCAGCATATTTGTACAATCTGCTTGTTATCCCCCGCCGAATCGAAGGTTTCGGGATGAGGATATTGTTTTGGCGTTGTCTGTCATTCTGTCCGTCCGTCCAGAACCATATTTTGGTAGGCATTGATAAAACAATGTTCAAACTTGGTCAGAATGTTCCCCTTGATCATATCTCGACCACTTGTAAAAGTGGGTCACATAGGGTTAAAAACTAGGTCACTAGGTCAAACCTTAGAAAAAATCTTAGGACACAAACTAGAGGCATTATACATGGTCAAATATTCATAAAACTTAATCAAAATGTTTTGCTTGATGAATTCTTGGACGCATATAAAACTGGATGACATATGATCGAAAATAAGGTCACTAGGTCAAACCTTCAAATAATTCCAAACAAACTCAAACTTACATCCAAACTTAATAACGGTCCATTTCTTTGCAGCCATATGACATGTTAATATAGGATTATTCCACCTACTTTTCATTTCCAATCCATGAACTTTGCCTAACCAGGCGGGGGATATCAATTCAACGAATTTGCTTGTTATCCATATTTTTGTAGTTTTATGGTATTTTATTTTCAGTGAAGTTTAGCTTATTTGCATTTATATATTTTTTATATATCGTTTGTCTTTTGAAAAAAAGTCACGGTATTGTCATAGCTTTGGTGTCTTTGTCCTCGGTACCAATTTCCTGCGCAGTGATCTCCCCTGACAAGCAGAATAGATAACTGCCACCATGATAGAGCAAAGCTGGATTTTAGCTATATATAATACATATACTTTATATAAAGAAATAAATGTTTTTTTTCCTCCCCTCTCATTTTGGATAGGTTTTTCAAATTATAAAAAGATAAAGACAGTCTACATATTAGGCCAATTTTTTCCCCTTAATTTCTAGGTAGGGTAGGTAGGGATTTAAAAAAAAAAAAATCAAAATCTGTCGTAAGTTTCGAGTGTTTTCTTACACATGGCAGTCTTTCCTACATTACTGTCATTGCCTGACTTTGTTTTATCATATAAACAATAATTCTGATTAAAATCTGCATTTATCCGCCCTTCGTAACTCTATTCGCTAACGAATATTTTTTTTGCTCAGAAACAGAAAAAAAAATAGTTAGGGTCGGCGCATTTTTATAGGTAGGGTCGGGTTACCCGAAACGGACATATTTTTTAGGCCTTATATATGGTAACGAGATGTGCATGGTGGCAGTGATTCTTTGTCAGCAGTGACCAAACACTTCAATCTTGGCCATAACTCAACGCCGTTCAAGAGAGCAGTCATTTGAAATTAAAAATGGATGAACAAGCCCAAATCCTTACATTGGTCCAAAGCATCAAAATCATTAAAAAGCCTTGCAATATGAAATCCAGAATTTGAGCAAGCCCAGTTGTCATTTTACCAGAAGAGAGCTTGCGGGGTTGTGCTAATTTCAATCACTGAGATAGTGAAATGAAACTTTTATTACAAATTGTGTCAAAGGCAATGTGCACATTTTTAGCAAGGCCCATTACAGCTGAAACCCTGCTGGCTCAAACTCCCAGCGAAAAGGCGAAAATACCTTAAGCCATGGAAAATTTGAGCAAAGCAGGAATGTTTGCATTCCGTATAAAGAAATCGGTCCTTTACATCGAGTTCCTGTTAACGAGAAATTCTAATCAAGCGAGTTCGAACCAACGGGGTTTGACTGTACTTAATATTTTTATTATTATTATTGAGCTATGTCCCTTTTTGGACAACAGACAGTGTTAGCGTTCCGTTCTTATGCATATTTTTATGCTATTTACTGATAACATATTTGTGTTTTATATAAACATTTGTTTTTAAATTCAGACATATTTATTATATATAATAAACTTACAAATTAAACGTTTGTTTTCTGAACGTATTGTTTAGTCTGTGGGTGAGCACTTATCATTGTTAACCAAATGGAAAATCGCCGAATATTTCCTGGCGGTACATGCTGCATAGCATGATGGCATCATTTTTGAATAACACAATTTATCAGGTCTGCTGCAAATGAACTTGACTCTTTTATTTTAACCAAAGGTGATGATATTAATAAGTCTTCGCGATTATTTATAATAATGAATAGTGACAATTACAATACTGTGCAAGTAATTTGTATTGTTATTTAAGAACTGTACACTAAGCAATGCAGACTCAATACAAAGAACACTATTCAAAAGTAATAACACGTAGATTCATAAATGTACAGGTTTATTATACACCGCCCTACCAGACATTTCGTGAGGGAGATATTTTTTTGCGTTGATCGTCCGACTGCCCTACCGTCCATCTGTCCTTAAGTAAGTTACACTTTAATTACCATATCTTCGTAGTGACTGGTCAGATACGGTACTGTTCAATCTTGGTCAGAATTTTCCTCTTTGTAAAATCTTGACCGCTTTTTAAAGTGGGTCACATGGGTTAAAAAACTAGATGATTAAGTCAATTCTTAGAAAATCTGTAAGCGATATTAGAGATATCATATTTGGTTCAATACTCATGAAACATTTTCCTTTGATGATTTCCTGGACATACTGAAAACTGGGTCACGCATTATTTAAAATGAGGTCACTAGGTCAAATCATTGATTTTTTTGGTCTGAAACCATACCATCAGGCCCATATCTTCGTAGGGATTGTTCAGATTGTGTTCCAATTTGGTCAGAATGTTCCCCTTGGTCAAGTCTCAACTGTTTGTGAAAGTGGATCACATGGGGTCAAAAATAGGTCACAGGGTCAACGCCAGAAACTCTTTGGAACGCATAAGAGGCATTTTATTTGGTCAAAATTCACCAAACTTAATCAGAATGTTTTCCCTTGATGAACACAAATTGAAACAGGGTCACATGTAATCAAAAATTAGGTCAAATCTAAGGTTTTTATCTGGAACCATACCATGGTTAAGATTGGCCAGATTATATTCAAACTTGGACAAAATATTCTAAAGCTTGGTCACTAGTTCATTTTTTAAAAGAAAATCTTTAGGACACTACAGACAATATGGCCCAATTGTTATGAATCTCTTAATCATAATGTTTCATTGATTTAATCATTGAATAGTTTGAAACTGGGTCACTTGTGTCCAGAGAGTAGGTCACTAGGTCTAATCTTTGAGCAAACTCCTGTTTTGAACCAAATAATTGTATTCATTGATCAGACATTGTTAAAATTGTGGTCAGAGTGTTCCCCTTGATGTAATCGTGTGGTCAAAAAGGGTAGAACAACCTAGGTTAAACATTAGAAAAATCTCAAACAAACAGGCATTATATACGCTCCAATATTGATGAAACTTGATCAGAATATTTGCCTCGATGTAATCGGTGATACTTTTGAAACTAGGTAACATGGGTCAAAAACTAGGTCACTTTGTCAAATCTTAGAAAAGTACATGTTATCACAAAAGGCTTTATTTTTGTGATACATCTCCAATTTTGATTTAAGTTAATCAGAATATTTGCCTTGATAAAATTTATGATTACGAGGTGACTAACGAGGGGTCAAAAACAAGGTTATACATACTAGGTAAAATCTCAGTGCTACACTTTATACTTTTTTACTTTTATTTCAAATAATTGCAAACAGACTAATATCTCATATCCGAAGTCCATCACTCTGCATTTGTAGTGCATCATCAGCATGCTTCGTTTGGAATATTTCACAAACATTTGATTTTCATTCCATCTACTCTTCATATTCTGGCAGGGGATATCACCGAATTTGCTTGTTTCATAAGAATATATCACGCGCCACATGGTGGTCTCTCACTGATATTGGCAATATTGTTATTATACTTGCTCAATATTTCGTTACCAAAATGATTCACCTAAAACAACAAATATATAATGCTTTCATAAGGGGAGACATAAAATGAACGAGAACTAACATGTTAGCTTTTACAAATAGAGTTCAAAATTCAATTGTGCGCTGAATCCCCAAAGTTTTTTGTTGACTTAAATAGTAAAATACGATTATGTGTACTGTATATTCCATTCAAAGAAAACATTTGAGGAATTGTGCAAAAACTTTAAATAAATAAATACAGTGTAAAGAAACACAAAATTAGACAAGTTTTTTATCTGCACATTTTTTTACATAAAAAATCAGATAGTTAAGCAAAAGTCCTTTTTCTTAACAAACATTTGGTTTCAGAACAATACAGATACAAAAAATATGCCATCGCTTGCTCAATATCGTTTAACGATTCGAGTCGGGGAGAGTGGAGGGGGCGCTCCAAGCGCACCATTTCTAACAGCCATATTTTTATCGTTAGAGGCGCTCCTTAGTCGAGCCCCTTCTTACTTAAAATCCAGGACCCACCCTTTTAATGCACATTATTCGCTAGCCGTGATGTTCTATAGAGAAAACAGAAGTAAGTCGAATGACTTTTCTGCGAAATAATGATGCAAGATCTACGGTTGTAGACGGCATAAGTTCAAAACACAACTCACTCCTACGCACAGGTCACAGAAGGTAGAAAATCATATCTCTATATGCTTATCAAATATTGCTCTCCATGAGCCAATTTCTGACCATTGTGCGCATGAGTGTAGGTACTGTGTCCATGAAAGAGGGACGTAAATGCATATTCAATTAAAGTGAGATACATTTATTTTGCATTGAGACCCTCGATTATTGTAGACACTTCTTTGCACTATGTGACCTGGAGAATGAAAATAAGATGCTTTTAACATGTAACGCTAGTCTTTTGGCTCAACTTAGTACATTGTGCTCGTGATAAGAACGAACCTGGCCACACCTGTTCTGATATCAGACAAGCACTCTTTGCAGGTTTGCCAGTGTTATCTAAGTTTGAATGTGTAAGCTAGTGTAAGCTAATTTTGTTACATTGTTTGGCAAGATAAGGACAACTGTTAAATTTACGTAAAGCAATTTCAGGCATGTGATTAATATGCTTTATTTAGAAGTTTGCTTAATGAATATATTTGTTCTTATGTAAAGATAATCTATATTGTATTGGAACGCGTTGACTCTCAATTTGGGATGGTTGTAAGTGTTGTTTTCTTCTGTTTTCAGAATAATGCATCAAGTACTGGGAATATTTTTGGTATTGGTCGGTATCCAGGCAGCGCGTAAGTAGTCAGACTTTGAACATGCTTATCAAATTATTTCAACAATGATAAGGCTTAAGCGTACACGTAATATGAAGGTTCGAAATTGGCTAGCATGTACAGTCTTTAATGTTTATTTAAAAAACGTATATATAAATCAATTCACATGAATTGCGTCTACAAAAACGTCAAAACTGATGCAAGTTTTTAGCACATGTGTACTCGTTCCGAATCATTACTTTAACGTACACAATAAAGGTAAACCGCGTTATCTCACATTGCCGGTGTTTGCCATAACCAATACCAACACCAATACGAACATTTGTAATGCACACATATTGTTTTTAATACAAATTGTATAAAAAAAAATCCGATTTCGTGGAATGTTCTATTGTTGAGAGTCAACATTTCACCGTACTAACTTTGTGTTGGGGCGAATGTGTGCTATCCAGTTTGGGTTCATGTCATGTCACATTGCGTGTACTTGTATCAGAAAGTTTATGTGTACCAGAAAGTACGTGTATATGAACGCAATCGCTACACATAACCGAAAGTATTTCGCGTATCGGAAAGTTCAAATACGTGAAAACAATCGCGGAAAAAGCCGATTGTTCTACGTGTATCGGAAAGTAAGCGTACATGAAAACAATTGCTCAAAATGACCGATAGTTCTACGTATATCGGAAAGTACGTGTATGTGAAAACTATCGCGAAAAATGACCGATAGTTTTACTGTATCGGAAAGTACGTGTACGTGAAAACAGTCGCGAAAAAGTGACCGATAGGTTTACGTGTATCGGAAAAAACGTGTACGTAAAAACAATCACGAAAAATGACCGATAGTTCTACGTGTATCGGAAAGTACGTGTACGTGACAACAACCGCGGCAAATGACAAAACAGTTTCTATTTTACATCGATTATTCAGCCTTCATGGCCGTACACATTTTAAGATATTCCTACTGTTGCCAAATTTGAACGAAGTAATGGAATACCCAGAATATAATGTATTGAGTTAAACTTCATCAGTTTGCAAACTCCGAAAAATTATTAAATTTGTAAACATTTTTGTTAAGTAAAGCTACTCACGTCACTGCAATCTTTATATAACTACAATACATGTTATAATTCTGTTAACTTACAGCACAAGTGCCATGTGGGGTACAGATGGTCCAGCCGGTCACCAATAGGATTGTGGGAGGACAAGTGGCGACACCTGGCTCTTGGCCATGGGTCGTGAGTAATGCATCTATCAATGTTTTGTCGAATCGGGGGATAGGATGGCAGTTGGGGACACCTAGGAATTTTGGACATTCTTGTAGCGTTGTTCATTAAATCCCATTTCTGGTACGGGGACGTAACAACTCCTGCCATATTTCCCGGCTGGCAGTTTCAACGGGCATGCCAAATACCGGCCAGTAGGAAAACAGCAGTGTTCTTAATTTTCCTGTGTGCCCCTCTCATCGGCTGGGTGTATCATCGATAGGTGCATAAGTGTATATATTGTGTACAATACTTGATTGTGTCTTATATCATTTTCTCGCTGAAAACCGACGCAGTTCGGTCTGGGTACAATTACGCGTCTTTCCCTTGTAGGAAACTACCAAACAAGTTAATCCAAAAACGAATAAAAAGGCCACAAATATTTCTGCTGCTATGTAAAAAGTAAAGGCCGAGTGAAAAACAATGGAGAAGATCGGGACCCTGGAATCAAATTTGTTTTTTGTTTTTTGTTAACTCCTTTTTAAATAAATAAAGACCATTCCAACATTTTCAGGTGCTAATTTCGGACAGTCTTGGGTTTATTTCCGGTTCCGGTGTAGTTGTTGATCAGCACGTGGTCGTTACTTCCGCCCAGCATTTTGAAGGGTAATGTTTATATTGCTATCATAACGCCTTCTGCACACAACATGTATGTACTTGTCATGTATTGAACTATGTTTGAGACATTTGTATGAGTAATAGTGTTTACCTTTGGTATTCTAAGCAATAAAGTCGGCAGTTCGGCGCAGCTTAGGGCGTTTTTTGTTGGCTTAATATAAACTAGTTTTGGTTTTATAGTGATTTTACGACCTGTGTTTTTGTTGTGACTGTTCGCAATAAAATGAAAACCAGTTTTATCGTTTGTTTAACGATAACCGGTTTTGGAAACTATCGAAACCCCCTCCGGAGGTTGTTTCGTCGGTTCGTTCCATCGAAAAACTAGCATACTTTGAAAAAGAACAAAAACATGGCGGACAGTTATCTTATACGTGTGTTGTTACACCGTTGAGTTAAAACAGGCAAACGATCATCTGCGGTTTCATTGTTTTGAAGAAATTATGATATAAAGCTACGTGCAGAAGTTCCATTATGTTGTTGAAGCTGTGCCGAAAACCAAGCATTTAATAATTGTTACTTCAAGCAAAACTTTCAAAACAGGTTTCCATACCGCCGAAACCCTTGAAACCAAAACTGAAACAAGTCTCGTATCAACTAAAACGCGTTAAAAGTGCGAAATGCCGCATAAATGCCTTTATATTGGCATATGCGCATGCGTGAGTTTCTCACTAGTACTCATTTAATTAACCAATTTTTGAATGAATGGAAATTTGGCGATCACGGTTTTCGTTAATAATTGGAAATTTGGCGATAATTAAATCTGCATTACGGATTTTTGGATTGTCAGAGCTCTTCTTAATGAATAGTTGTGATTTTTTTCCGGCGATCCCATTTCGGAGGCATGAATCTAAACCGTCAGTGTATTTGGTAGCTCATAACGATTAAGCATGATTATTTTAATGCCAAAATCAATAGTTTTGGATTTCGCCCCTTCATTTGAAATATTTGCAATAAAAGCGCCCTGAATGTCAAAGGCTTAATTCAATGTGATTATGCCACTTATATCCTTGAGTACTATAAACATTGTTGTATAATTATTTTATACCATGAATTTTCTATTACATTTACAGAACCAATTACAATGTCTTTGACCTAAAACTGAACTTGTGGCGTGTGTATGCCGGCGAATACAATATATCGGCCACGGACCCAAATGAGAAATACTACCACATTCGTCGGGTGGTTCTACACCCTGGATATAACGTATCTAGTCTCGAGAACGACGTCGCTCTCATCATCCTGAATGATCCAATCCAGTAAGTATGCAATGTGCATACTTATTTTAAAAGAGCCCAAATACGTTACCCATGTTTTACGTTCACGCAGGTGCCGACCAAATAAGTAAAAACATTAGTATGTGCTTCCAATACGTCGGTAGACGATCAGTAAGTATAGTATGCCAGAATGAATTTATAAAACCAAAGGAAATCAATTACATTTTGTGTCCGTACTTATACGCATTGGGCAAACGCGTCACCGTTTATTCCCTTAATAATTTATTTGTGGCGCAAGTCCAGTAAGTGTATTGTCCCTAGTTAGTAGTTAATCCGCATTTAAATAATGCCCTAACTAATAATAGTAGGCATGTAGCTATTCCTGTCCGTGTTTACCCTTACTTAAACACGCGAAGTTAACCGGTATGGTTTATCATACCCTTGCTATTACGCGTGTAGCTATTGCAGTCCGTGTATGCCCTAACTTACACGCACGACGCCAACCGTTCCGTTTCATTATGCCCTTGCCAGTAAGCGCGTGTATATGCCATGCCATTAATCATATATGCGAAGCCAACTGTAACGATTCATTATGCCCGTGCCAGTAAGCGCGTGTATATGCCATGCCATTAATTATATATGCGAAGCCAACTGTAACGATTCATTATGCCCGTGCCAGTAAGCGCGTGTATATGCCATGCCATTAATTATATATGCGAAGCCAACTGTAACGATTCATTATGCCCGTGCCAGTAAGCGCGTGTATATGCCATTTTATTAATCATATATGCGAAGCCAACTGTAACGTTTCATTATGCCCTTGCCAGTAAGCGCGTGTATATGCCATGCCATTAATCATATATGCGAAGCCAACTGTAACGTTTCATTATGCCCTTGCCAGTAAGCGCGTGTATATGCCATGCCATTAATTATATATGCGAAGCCAACTGTAACGTTTCATTATGCCCTTGCCAGTAAGCGCGTGTATATGCCATGCCATTAATCATATATGCGAAGCCAACTGTAACGTTTCATTATGCCCGTGCCAGTAAGCGCGTGTATATGCCATGCCATTAATTATATATGCGAAGCCAACTGTAACGTTTCATTATGCCCTTGCCAGTAAGCGCGTGTATATGCCATGCCATTAATTATATATGCGAAGCCAACTGTAACGTTTCATTATGCCCTTGCCAGTAAGCGCGTGTATATGCCATGCCATTAATCATATATGCGAAGCCAACTGTAACGATTCATTATGCCCGTGCCAGTAAGCGCGTGTATATGCCATTTTATTAATCATATATGCGAAGCCAACTGTAACGTTTCATTATGCCCTTGCCAGTAAGCGCGTGTATATGCCATGCCATTAATTATATATGCGAAGCCAACTGTAACGTTTCATTATGCCCTTGCCAGTAAGCGCGTGTATATGCCATGCCATTAATTATATATGCGAAGCCAACTGTAACGATTCATTATGCCCGTGCCAGTAAGCGCGTGTATATGCCATGCCATTAATCATATATGCGAAGCCAACTGTAACGTTTCATTATGCCCTTGCCAGTAAGCGCGTGTATATGCCATGCCATTAATTATATATGCGAAGCCAACTGTAACGATTCATTATGCCCGTGCCAGTAAGCGCGTGTATATGCCATGCCATTAATCATATATGCGAAGCCAACTGTAACGTTTCATTATGCCCTTGCCAGTAAGCGCGTGTATATGCCATGCCATTAATCATATATGCGAAGCCAACTGTAACGTTTCATTATGCCCTTGCCAGTAAGCGCGTGTATATGCCATGCCATTAATTATATATGCGACGCCAACCGTTCCGTTTCATTATGCCCTTGCCAGTAAGCGCGTGTATATGCCATGCCATTAATCATATATGCGAAGCCAACTGTAACGATTCATTATGCCCGTGCCAGTAAGCGCGTGTATATGCCATTTTATTAATCATATATGCGAAGCCAACTGTAACGTTTCATTATGCCCTTGCCAGTAAGCGCGTGTATATGCCATGCCATTAATCATATATGCGAAGCCAACTGTAACGTTTCATTATGCCCTTGCCAGTAAGCGCGTGTATATGCCATGCCATTAATCATATATGCGAAGCCAACTGTAACGATTCATTATGCCCTTGCCAGTAAGCGCGTGTATATGCCATGCCATTAATTATATATGCGAAGCCAACTGTAACGTTTCTTTATGCCCTTGCCAGTAAGCGCGTGTATATGCCATGCCATTAATCATATATGCGAAGCCAACTGTAACGTTTCATTATGCCCTTGCCAGTAAGCGCGTGTATATGCCATGCCATTAATCATATATGCGAAGCCAACTGTAACGTTTCATTATGCCCTTGCCAGTAAGCGCGTGTATATGCCATGCCATTAATCATATATGCGAAGCCAACTGTAACGTTTCATTATGCCCTTGCCAGTAAGCGCGTGTATATGCCATGCCATTAATTATATATGCGAAGCCAACTGTAACGATTCATTATGCCCGTGCCAGTAAGCGCGTGTATATGCCATGCCATTAATCATATATGCGAAGCCAACTGTAACGTTTCATTATGCCCTTGCCAGTAAGCGCGTGTATATGCCATGCCATTAATCATATATGCGAAGCCAACTGTAACGTTTCATTATGCCCTTGCCAGTAAGCGCGTGTATATGCCATGCCATTAATTATATATGCGAAGCCAACTGTAACGATTCATTATGCCCGTGCCAGTAAGCGCGTGTATATACCATGCCATTAATCATATATGCGAAGCCAACTGTAACGTTTCATCATGCCCTTACGCGTGTAGTTACTCCAGTCCGTGTATGCCCTAACTTGTACACGTTAAGTCAACATAATGCTCTTGGAAATAATGATACGCATGCCATCAAAACGGTTTGTAGAGTAAAAGTTTAGATAGACGCGTGAACATAATTTGTATGCAATATTTACATATATACCCTCATCAATTTAATGGCGCCAGCCCGTTATTATTTTTTTGATGTACTTGGATTCAACCCACTTGTTATTTTAAGTTGTCACTGAAGTTTCTCTTGTATCGTTGATGACAGAAGGTTGAAAGACTACACTTGACTATCGTTCCCAATAACTTAACGTGTTTATACGGTTAATACAGAGAAAAGAGTGTTTTTGTTCAAGTACTTATGTTTTATAAAAAAATGTTTCCAGTGTCAAATATTTGAAAAATCATAGCATGTGGAAGTCTGTTAATTGGTTGTTTGTAGCCGAATAACTCTATGAAGGGTTATGTATCAATTTTGACAGCCCTGTTAATGTTATGTTTTCTTGTGATTAAATTTTGTGTCTGATACGTAAACATACTTGTGATCTAACGCCATATTCCTATTTTGATTGCACCAGCGAGTTATGGTGAGTTCTTGATTGCACTGTCCAATTGTGCAAGTGTAACGCTAGTATACCAAGTGCGTTTTGATAACTAATGTGTTGCTTATTCAATTCTTTTTTACATCGAGTAAAGTACACAATGCAATACTCACTTTTTTATTTGTTATAACAAAAAAACATATTTTTGCTCTAACTATCCAAAGCATTATCGTTTATAAATACATATTTTTTTTCAAGCGAACGTTTTGTTTATGAAACAATTAAAAGACAACCAGATAATAAACACAACTTTTTTGTGTTGAAGAATATTTCATTTTGAATAAGATGATCTTTGTAAGTGTTAGCTTCTGACCAAATTCGTATATAAATACACGGCTATTTGCTTTAACACCGTGTTTTTTTATAGGTGGAATGACAACACTCGGCCTTTATGTCTGCCCGACCCGACTACATCCTACACTGTAGGAGAACAGTGCTATCTTGCTGGATGGGGCAGCACATCATGTGAGCGAATTCTTTTCGGGTATATCAGATTAGTTTAAGTTAGCGATAATTCTATTTTTTATTTTTTGCAAGTTCTGTACTTCGCTAGTTCAATAAATCAGAGTACGTGCAACGAATCACATCATTATGATGTCCCGAATATGGTCAAAACACGTATCTTACAATAAAATGAAGCTCAATCAGATTTCCTTTCAGAAGATTTGCAACGTTATCATGCATGATATTTATAAGAATACGTCAGCTTACTCCGCCAAAAACTTTTTTTTTTTTCTAATGAATACACGCGCTGAATGTGTCTATCTTTCTTAATAAACAACTGGCTTTTATATATGAAAAAGATCATTGTTGCATTGGTTTGACCATCGTAATGATGTTTAATGTGAGGCTAAGAGCGAGACCGAGTATAAAAGAAATCGACGTTACCCTTGTTGTTGAGTCAAAAATAATTAATCAAGTTAAGTTGTAGGAAACAATTTTTAACTAGTAGACTAGTTTGTTATTGGTTAACACCTACAGTCTGACACATTTTTGAATGAAGGTAAACTGGTAACCATGTTTTGTTTCCCTGCCAACGGCCAATTGCAATGAAACAAAATTGAATGATGATAATCTAGTTGCTATGTTATGTTTTCTTGCCAACGGCAACTGGCAGTGAAGCAAAATTGAATGATGTTAAACTAGTTGCCATGTGATGATCTCTTGCCAACGGCCTTTGACAGTGAAAAAGAATTGAATGATGGTAAACTTGTTGCCATGTAATGATCTCTTGCAAATGGTCACTGGCAATGAAACAAAATAGAATGAAGGTTAACTAGTTGCCAGGCCATGAACTCTTGTCAACGGTCACTAGATATGACATACACTTGAATGATGGTATACTAGTTGCCATGTAATGATATCCTGTCAACGGCCACTGACAGTGAAACAAAATTGAATGATGGTATACTAGTTGCCATGTAATGATATCCTGTCAACGGCCACTGACAGTGAAACAAAATTGAATGATGGTATACTAGTTGCCATGTAATGATCTCCTGTCAATGGCCACTGACAGTGAATGAAAATTGAATGATGGTTAACTAGTTGGCATGTGATTTTCTTTTGCCCACGACCACTGGTAATGGAACATTTTTGAATGAAGGTAAACAAATTCCAATGCCATGAACTCTTGCCAACGTTCACTAGCAATGGTACAAAATTGATTAATAGTAACCTAGTTGCCATATTATGTTCTCATAGCAAACATACACTGGTAATGGAACATCATTGAATGATGGTAAATTAGATGGCATGTTATGCTTTCTTGCCAACAGCCACTGGCAATGAGGAAACACTGAACCAGCTTATGTACCCCATCCTTGACGACAGTGTGTGTAGCGGCATCTGGGACGACTTCCTCCCTGGGACTGAGATTTGCGCGGGATACCAGAATCAGACCAAGGACTTCTGTCAGGTACTTGATATTTCCAATTAGTTAAAAAATAATAATGGTTTGAATTCGCGGTTAAAAAGTGACATGTGTTTTCTCGAAAAAAGTAATGGTATTGCATTAACCATTAGCCGGCGTTTCGTCGTCGGCTTCGACGATGTCGGCGTTGTTCCAAAACTTGAATGGGGTCAAACCCAAATGAAAAATTGAAAAGAAATTTTTGAATAAATCATCGATGAACATTATCTTATTTAGGAGTTTTATATGCACGTAAATCTTGTGTTAATGTATATTGCCATTTTTATTTCATTTCTGACATGCATGAGCAAGTTGATAACAAGTTTTTGTTTTGAATATTTAAGGCCAGTGGCCTTCGCTTACCAATGATTATATTTTCACTTTTAGGATGACATCGGCAGTCCTTTGATGTGCAAAAAGAGTAACGGGGCGTGGTACGTTCAAGGTAAAAAGTTTTTCTTTCTAAACCAATTTTATCAGCAGAATAACAGATCTGAATAGAAGGGATAGAAAAATTATTACGAATATTCAATAATAACACTTAGTAGACATCTTTTTGACACATGTAACATACAATCAAATTTTCAAATTGGTATTTCTGAGTTGTAAGAACTAAAAGTTGTATTGGGGAGTTTGCTTTAACGTATTAAAACGCAGTTAACTTTAGCAAAGCTTTGAACAATCGGCTCAATGTTTCGTTCCAGGTCTTGCTTCATCAGGTGGTGATTGCAAAACAGCTGATAAGCCTGGCATTTTCGAGGACCTCTCCATGTACCAGGACTGGATAAAGGCAACCATGGAGCAGGCCAACTTCCCTTACCAGTATTAACCAAGCTCATTTTCAAAAGTGTTGTACATGCGCTTGATTATTCTAACATAAATGCAAAACGTAATTTGGTTTTTAGTATTTATGATGAACAGTCAAACCTGGTCGAACGGTCACCTGCTTTAAAACGCCACCTGCCTTATCGGGCCACTCAAAATCCCCCCGTACGTTTTAACTAACGTTAACATATGTTTGTAAGATTAAAGTCGTGCACATAGATCTTGATTTATTGATGGAAACTACAGGGGGACTAGTAGCCTAACATTTAACGAAGATTATATTAAGAGGCGCAAGGCCTAACAAACACCAAACAGAGGACACACTGCTACAAGACAACACACGCCTATTAAAATGTCTTAATTGGTTAAATGTTGGAGTAACGGTCTTTGTACGGTCAGAAAAAAAAACAAGATATAACTCATTGTGGTTGAAATGGTTTATGGGAGCTCGACCTCACACTCCACGTAAAAGTGTGTGTTGTTTGTGCTGTTGTGTGCCGTGCATATTAGTTGTGTGTTGTTTGTTGCGTGTCTTGATGTGTATACAGTGCTTATATGTGGTTTTCCATGCATTTGTGTTGTGTGTTAATCTTGTTGTTGTGTGCCATGCTTATTTGTTGTGCTCCGTGCTTGTTTTTTGTGTTTTGTGCTTTTTAAATTGAACTGATTGATTTCGTTTCGAAAGAAAAATCTTGAGATACCTTTAACAAATCACATTACTTTTATCTATCTAACGAAGAATTATCTTTAATTTTGATATTACTGAAGGCTGTTGATAAACTCATGTTTCATGTTTTGAGACTTTATGGAAGACCATATTATTTCATATTATAACTATAACAGGACAAAGGCTTTATGGTGCTTACTTAATGCCAAAAGAACGTGACACACATTTCTGTAAGTGAAAATATCGAGTGATTATAGATAAACTATATTTTCACGAGTTGTAAAAAATATTTTCATGAACTCGTGAAATAATGTATATCTTACACTGGACTCAACAAATATCCTCTATTTCTTTCTTTTTCTCTCAATAATATTAAGATCTTTTAACAATTATATCAAATTATTTATAACATAGTGAAATTGATTATTTCGTATTTTAATCCACAATGTATTATATATGTGAGCGGAATAAAACCACTTAACAACGTAAATATATGTATTCAAAGGCAAACTATAATGCAAACCATGCATTGATAATGTAAACTATTCCAAAATATCTTTTTAAAAATGCACTCTTACTCCCAAATAAGATTTACCACAATTAAAAATGTTGATTTAATATTCCAAAAAGGATGAATAAATGTCGAAAACAGTGGTTCTTATGAAGGATACCGAGTTAAATTAAAAAGAAATGAGCATAAAACACGGTATATCTACTTCGTGAGACGATAGAATATCACAGTAAATCTATAAGCATTCACCAATCATTTAATATTGTTTGCGCTTTCTGCTATTAAATACACGGTTATAATACACGGTAACAATCTTGTTATCAGTAATTAATATTTTCCATAAATGCATTATTTAGTAAGAAAAGGTTTATTATTCAAAATTGATGTTCGTTATATATGTGTATGTATTGATTTTGAATAAGAGTGTCACTTTAATACTTGAACTGAACGAACCTGATAATGTTTTGATTGATACGAATACGAATAAACAATGACAATATAGTAGCTTTACTTTCAAAATGTTGTGTTTGATACTCTAGTTTATGATTACTTCAGGAAACTGAACGTATTCATTGTCAAAAAACGTGTCCTACTAAATAAACTTTGTACACCAATGTCATGTTACGTCTATGTACGCCACAGGCCACGCAGTAATGGGATATTGGTTGCGAAATAGTTCATGATGTTATCGCAAAGGTGCATTTTGGACGCCATCGAATGGAATCGTTCGCCTTATCTTGTACTAGTAGATAACGCGTGGCCAGCTTTAGACACATTTTATTTTTCAACTACATACTGACAGGTAAGACATGTTTGTATTTATCTTTCTAAAGGTGAAACATTTATGGTATTCGTTACAGTAAATTTAAATTAGAATTTCAAATTTTAAATTAAGTGTTTCTTTCTTTTTTATTATTTTATGTACTTTGTATAGACTCGTTAACAACAATGGTTTGTTCTCGTCTTGAACCATATGGTGACCTGTTTGAGTACGTGTCAATTGGGGATCGCGAAATCATTTTACGGTACTTTTTGAATACATGGCAATGGACGACTCTTTGATAAATTAGCAAACGTGATAGTTTGTACTGACAAATCGCATACTTTGTACCGATAAATCTGATATTAAGTACGAACAAGCTAAACACTTTCTACCGGCAAATACCGACAAATCTAAGTACCAACAAACATGAAACTTTCTACTGGCAAAAACCGACAAACCTCATTCATTGTAAAAGCAAATTAAAGATGCTGAAAGACTCAACAAACAATAGTCGCGGTGTTTTTAGGAAAAATATTCTTTTATAAAACCTGAGTTTTCCTACATTTTACAAACATGTTTTGTTTTTATTTTACAGAATGAATCTTCTTTTTTGTTTAGCGCTGTTTGTGGCTGCTACCTCGGTACAAGGTACGGACTAACTTTTATGTCAGTTGTTTTCATTCCTTAAAATCACATTGGCTTTTAATTTAATTCGCGTTTTGAATTTCAATTTGAACGTTGCTGTGTATTTACGAATTTATTATACAGCTAAATACATATCAACGACAATTAAAATCAACAATACTCTACGGTAGTGTATAAGTTGAACTACAAACTCTGATTTTGGAAAGATTTTTTTCTACCTGAAATATGTAATTTAGTTTTGTAAACCCGCGATGTACTTTATACTATAGTTCGAAAAATAATACACTCCGTAGAAAAATAACGCGTAAAAATCATGTTTATTTCTTAACTACATTATCAAGTATCACAAATGAAAACGAAAAAATCTCCCAAGTTCCAATATTGATATTGCTCAAGAAGTACCATCAATTTACTTAGGCCAGGGAAGCGTGCCATGTGGAGTCCAAACGGTTCAGCCGAAAACCAAGAGGATTGTCGGAGGACAGACGGCCACCCCCGGCTCATGGCCATGGATGGTAAGACAATCAGAAATCGGCTGAAACATGCAAAATTGTAGACTAAATTTGGTAAATATAAATATGTGGTCGGCATAAAGTATACAATTTTATAAATTTTAGACAGGATTAGAATCGTTGTCGTGCAAAACTATGACCATAACTCAAACACTGTGCATATTATTGAATTGAAACTTGGTACACATGTTGCAAGAGTAAATAAGCCAATATATAGTTAGTCCAATAACTTTTAAGTTTTAATATTTGGGTAGTTATTCACCTTGTTTGACTGAAAACAACAGTAACAGATGAACGTTGCCATCCACTTCGAGGCTTTCTTGTTTAAATATTGTATTTACCTTTGTCTGTGACTCCAGACGCTGATTGTTGACAGTCTTGGCTACATTTCTGGTTCCGGTACCATCATTGACTCTCATGTCATTTTGACTTCCGCTCAGCATTTTGAGGGGTAAGCGGGTGTTTGCCATTCTAAGGCTGCAATCTCTATTAATAGAGTATAGTTTAGGAGTAACTGTCAAACAGTCACTTAATTTCAACATGAAATATTGTTTATAATAATAATAATAATAATAATAATAATAATAATAATAATAATAATAATAATAATGATATCATAATAATAAGCTATAATTGTGAAATGAAAAATCCATCCATATTGTTTCGGGGCTAGATAAAAATATAAAATCCATACATTCCTTGTCTTCGCCATACAGGTGGGGTTACAGCATTTTCGACATGAACCTCCACAACTGGCGTCTCTACACGGGCTCTCACAATATTAGCACGACCACCCAGCACGAGAAGACGTACCACATCCGTCGCGTGATTCTCCACCCAGGCTACAACACAACGAGCCTTGAGAATGACATCGCTCTCATCATCACTGTTGAGCCCATTGTGTAAGTTTAAGAATGAATATTCACACATCTATTTCAAGGTACTGGCATAAATAGGTAATTTAATGTACAATGACTTGTCCCTTTTTTGCTTTTCTTGAACTAAACGTCTGCTTAACGACATTCCGTTAACCATCTGAACGTCTTTTTTACGACATGCCGTTCACCAAGTGAACGTCTTCTTTACGACATGCCGTTCACCATCTAAACGTCTTCTTAACGAAATGCAGTTCACCATTTATTATGATCGAATTCAATTAAATATTGACCGTGGCTTCGAGTGTGTCGCTGTCGATAGATTTTCGATTCATCCGACCATCCGTCCGTCTGTTTCCTTACTACACATAAAGCGATGTAAACAAGGATCAACTTGGGCTGTGGCGGATCCGTGGTATAGTGGAAACACACTTGACTGTCAGTTCAGGGGTCGCATTGTGCTTTACAATGATGCACCTTAAAGGACCAGGGAAGCTCTAACCAGGGAAACATTCTGTCTGTGCACTACGCTCCAAAAACCTAGGTCTAACAATCTTAACGGAAAAGTCGCAAAATGGACAAAGCCCGAGTGCGAGTATAAATATGCTTACACACAACCTCAAATCGGGCTACAAACGTATTGGAATACGCTGCCAGTTAGTGTGAAGTTTACCTTTAAATATAATGCTACAATTATGCGCTAAACACATCCTGATGCGAACCGCGTAAAACCTGTGAAGTAACTTAATATTTCTTAAGTGCTATTATATTCAAAACACAACTTAGCACTTTTAGAACTTTGTTAACACCCCTCCATCTGAAAAGCTTGTTTGTACCATGTATTGTAGATGGAACGACTACACCAGGCCCGTGTGTCTGCCTGATGCTAGCCACGGTTACCAGGTCGGTGATCAGTGTTATCTGCCCGGATGGGGAAGCACACGTAGTGAGTTAAACAACCTTCGTCAGTGTTTTTGTTATTGACTGATAATATGGCGAGATTCAGCCTCGTTCAAAACCCCCCAAGGTTTACGTTTTCACCAAAACTACCTAAAGTTTACATATTCTTTTTACTTTTAAACAAATACTGCAAATAGTACAAGTATTGTTTAAGGCAATATTAGGCCCCATACATTTATTTTAAAGGGGGCTTTGCTTTGTTTTTTTTTGTTTGAAATGTTCTATGATAAGTTCATAAGTTTTTTCGCTACTTTCACAATTTTAAAGGCTTGGCCCCATTTACAAAAAGATGAAAACCGCTGTTCTATATACTCGCTTATAATCGGATGGGCCTCTGAATTAACGTTACTCAATGTGCGGGGAGAGGATACCCTTCCTGAGTGACAGAAAAGAACAGTTTGATTTAAGCATTACAAGCTCATCGTTATACCATTAAAAATATACAAAAAGCATGGTATGTGAAATATGAAGAAATATAATGGTAATAAATAATATTTCTTAAAACAATTTATTTCTCTGAGCTTGGATTCACCCAGTTGTGCCTTTGAACTAGTCGTTTCTTTAAATTACTGCAAGTGATACACTTCGAAAGAAAGTGAAAGGCATTTGGCAAAGACCATACCAACCGGAAGGTTATCCAAACGGAATGCTTTTTAATCGCAATAGTGATTGATCAAGGTTAAATCTATAATAACGCGTAAAATCATACTATTCTACACCCAGACACTGGTGATGAGGAGCAGCTGAACCAGCTCATGTACCCGATCCTCGATGACTCCATCTGCGCTAACCACTGGCCCGACTTCCTGCCCGCCAATGAGTTGTGTGCCGGCTATGAGAACCAGAACAAAGACTTCTGTGGGGTAAGTGTTGGCTCGTGTATGTGTGTTTATGGTTGATTACTCTTTGCCTACCACTGGGACCACTTCCTGCTAACGGTTTTAGTTGCGTGCTGGCTATGAGAACCGGATGAAATAATGGTGTATAGCCAGTGGTGAGCAGCAGATCTCATAATTCTAATGCAACTATATGTCATGTTATGCCCAATTATAGACCGACGAAACGAAACAAAATGAAGTTTGCATTGAAATAAAAGGATCTTGGTTAAAGTTCGGGCTACTGGATAAGACCCTGTAGTTTGCATCGATATTTAAGGTGGAATCATTCCGATTAAAGTGCGGGCTACTGGATAAGCCCCAGAAGTAGTTAACATCGTTATTTAAGGTGGTAGAATTCCGGTTAAAGTTCGATCTACTGGATAAGTCCCATTAGAAGTTTGCATCGATATTTAAGGTGGAATCATTCCGATTAAAGTGCGGGCTACTGGATAAGCCCCAGTAGTAGTTAACATCGTTATTTAAGGTGGTAGAATTCCGGTTAAAGTTCGGGCTACTGGATAAGACCCTGTAGTTTACATCGTTATTTAAGGTGGAAGAATTCCGGTTAATGTTCGGGCTACTGGATAAGTCCCTTTAGTTTGCATCGTTAATTAAGGTGGAAAAACTTCGGTTAAAGTTCGGGCTACTGGTTAAGCCCTTGTAGCTTGCATTGTTATTTAAGGTGGAAGAATTCCGGTTAAATTTCGGGCTACTGGATAAGCCCTTGTTGTTTGCATCGTTATTTAAGGTGGAAAAAACTTCGGTTAAAGTTCGGGCTACTGGATAAGCCCTTGTAGCTTGCATTGTTATTTAAGGTGGAAAAATTCCGGTTAAAGTTCGGGCTACTGGATAAGCCCTTGAAGTTTGCATCGTTATTTAAGGTAGAAGAATTCCGGTTAAATTTCGGGCTACTGGATAAGCCCTTGTAGTTTGCATCGTTATTTAAGGTGGAAGAATTCCGGTTAAAGTTCGATCTACTGGATAAGCCTTTGTAGTTTGCATCATCGTTATTTAAGGTGGAAGAATTCCGGTTAAAGTTCGATCTACTGGATAAGTCCCATTAGTAGTTTGTATCGTTATTTAAGGTGCAAGAATTCCGGTTAAAGTTCGGGCTACTGGATAAGTCCCATTAGTAGTTTGCATCGTTATTTAAGGTGGAAGGATTCCGGTTAAAGTTCGGGCTACCGGATAAGCCCCTGTATTGGTACGCATCGTTTTTTAAGGTGGAAGGATCTAGGTTAAAGTTCGGGCTACTCGATAAGCCCCTGTAGTTTGCATCGTTATTTAAGGTGGAAGAATCTCGGATAAAGTTCGGGCTACTTGGAAAGACCCTGTAGTAGTATCAACCCACTGCTGTAGTTTACAACCTGCAATATATCGCCTCTTATCATTTCCAGGATGACATTGGAAGCCCTCTCGTTTGCAAGAAGCAGAATGGAGCCTGGTATGTTGAAGGTATGTGCTACTTTTATTTAACTATTTTTTTATTGTTTTAAATATTTTGTATAGTACTTCCAACATCTTGAACCAAATTATTACAATAATGTATCATTTAACCTTTTTATTATTTTAAGGTTATGCTTCTTAGTTATTTATAACTTTTTATATATAACCTATGACATAGTAAAACTTCAGCATGCTTCTCTAAGTAGCAAGTGCATTTAAGGAATTTGACTATTTAAGTCCCGTACAACTATAAGCATAAACATTGTAATATACAATTTTGTTCTGCACAAGGAAACCACAAAAGCAAGATGCGTTTTAAGGGCTTAAGAGATAGATAGTTGTTTGATAAAGGCTTGTAAATTTACAATGAAACTAATCCGATCTTTTCTGAACTTATTTCTACTACAAAGGTTTGGCCTCATCTGGTGGCAACTGTACAACCGCCAATGAGCCAGGTATTTTCGAAGACGTGACAGTGTACCAGAACTGGGTGCTGACAACAATGGAAAACGCTGGCTACCCATACCAATATTAACGCAGTTACATACACGTTACGTTACAGTGAGGTGTAAAATGAAACGCGGCGATTTTATGTTCATACGTATTAAATTCCATCACTGAGTTACATTTTTGGTCATTTATAATTTCCTGCTGTATATGCTGCCCCAGACTTATTTTCAGCTTTTGTATTTTTGAATCATCAAATATAAGGCTTGATTCTTGCAAATAGAACAACGCTTTATAAAACAAAAGAAATTGCAGTCTACAGGGACAATCTCAGTAGACCATAAAGTAATAAGTAGTCCAAAGGTTCTGTTTTAGACCAAATTACATCAACACGGAAGTGACTTCTGAGTGTTACATGCCTATGTTCTTTTTGCCAACACATGACAGTGAATCCATGGTTATACTATCTAAGCCTATTGGCTACTTTCCATTTTATAGGTTCTAAAGCTGGATGGTTTGTGATATCCGAAACAGACTGAACATGCTCGATCTACTTGATCTATTTATTTTTGTTTACATGTTCACCGCATTGCTCGTTTATCGAATACCAATATTATTTTTCTTATTAGAAACATATTTTTTGGATTCCCGAAACAGGCTTAACATGCTGGATCTACTTTTATGTTTATCTTTTCACCGCATTGTTCGTACTCCTACACCGGATGTAGTAATTTTATCGAATACATAGTCGTTACCAATCTCATTTTTCTAATAAGAAACTTTTTTTTTAACGTTGTTTAATGTTCAGTACACGAGCCGAACTTTCTCCCCATATATGTTGGGGTCGTAAAGCACTAGAATTCAGTGTTATTTCGCGTGCAAATTAGTCCATTGACTATAGAATATAATATATCAACTATTTACTTAGTTATCTTTTACCTTGATAGACACAATGTTAAAGTCTAACTGACACTAAACAATATACATACAATGATGCTTAAGCCGTGGAAAGGTTCGTCAGCAGTGTGGTGCATTTACCGCTATTGTCTTTACACAGTTTCAATCAAAAAGAGATTGCATTTTTTTCTTTCGCAATGGCTTGAACGTTAAAAGTTATGAGCCACGCATGTTTGTCAATCGTCGACGTTGTTCCTAAATGTGTTTGTCAGTTTTAGTGCATCATTTTAATTTTTGGTATAAGATTAAAGGAAATATATTGTCATTTATGTCTGGAAGTTTTATTATCATATGTTCAAAATGAATTTTTCGATACCATGAGTATGGACAAGTCTTCTAGGGATTCAGTTGCACAGCCGGCTGTAAATTCACAAAATATACTTCGACCAGCTACAGGCTTTGTAAATGGCAATGTCCGATCCATCATAGAAAAACCATAACAGTTAGGTCAATCGTTTACTTCAAACACTAAAAAAGGAGGAAAGCCTACCGATTGACAAGCCCGCCGAGGGAAAACCCACAAAGAAACACGCCCCAACGTTGGTACAAGCCCACATAGGGACACACTAACTTAGGGATACGCCCACAAAGGGACACACCCACGAAGGGAAACACACTCACCTAGGGGCACACTCACAAAGGGAAACACACTCACCTAGGAACACACCCACAGGGACACACTCACCTAGGGACACACCCACATAGGGACACAGCCACATTGGGACTCATCCACATAGGGACACAATAACATTGGGACTCATCCACGTAGTGACACACCCACGTAGGAACACGCGCTCACGAAGGGAAAGGCCCACGTAGTGATACACCCACGTAGGGACACGCGTCCACGTAGGGACAGGCCCACATAGGGACACCTTTACATAGGTACACGCCCCACTTAGGGACAGGCCCCCATAGGGACACACCCTCAGGGGGACACATCCACGAAGTGACACACCATCGTAGGTACAAGCCCACTAGGGACTAACCAACGTAGTTACACGCCCCACGTAGTGACCCACCAACGTAATGACACACCCTCGTGAAACAAGCCAACATAACGACTGAGCCACGTAGGTACACGCCCCCACTAAGGGACACGCTCACGTAGGGACACACGAACATAGGGCCACACCCTCATAGGTACATGCCAACATAGGACCACACCCTCATTGGTACACACCCACGTAGGAACATGGCCACATAGGGACACACTTACAATGGGACACGCCGCCACCTAGGTACACGTCCCAACGTATGTACAAGCCCACATAGGGGCACACCGACGTAGGGACACGCCCCCACGAAGGTACAAGCCAACATAGGGACACACCAACGTAGGTTAACGCCCACATAGGGACACACCCACAATGAAACACGCCCCCACGTAGGTACAATCCCACAAAGGGACACACCGACGTAGGGACACGTTCACATAATGACAAACCCACAACGGAACACGTCCCCACGCCCATGAAGTTACACCTTCCACGTAGGCACAATCCCACATAGGGGCACACCCACGTACGGACACGCCCCCACGTAGGTACAAGCCCACATAGCGATAGCGACACACCCACGTAGAGACACGTCCATTTAGGGACACACCCAAAATGGAACTTGCCCCCACGTAGGTACAAGCCCACATAGGGGACTCACCCACATAGGGACACGCCGCCACGTCCGTACACATTGAGACTTGTCCACGAGCCACAGCCTACAGATATAGGTCGACGCTCTTTATAACGCGTTAACTCGTTTAAAACGCTCGCAAATCTCGAGCCAAACTTGCACGGAATCCGAATTTCGGATTTATCTGATACTCACTTGAGCCAAGAAGGTGGAGTACCACCCTTCAAAGGTTTTGGAGAAGATATGTCCAACTTCCATGCCATGTAGAATACCATCCTGGAAATACTCGTTCACTCGGTTAAACAGAAAGCTGGTCCCAAACCGGCAAGGAACCTGAATTCCGACAAGGTTTGGTACTCATTTGAGTGTAGTAGCGGGATAACGACGAGTGGAAGTAGTAAATGGACTCACCAATCTATCGCCACACATAGGTCATCATTGTGAAAACAACTCATGAACCGCAAATTAGCCCCGAACTTGCACGTAACCCGAAATCCGACTGGGTCTGGTACCCACTAGAGTTAAGTATATGGTGTGCTAGTCTTATCCATGAATATCGTACTATCCTTATTTCGAATGAATACTTATTAGTTATAAAATATATATTTCCGATATAATCGTAGGACGGAAAGTTCCGACGAAACATTCTTTTGATTTTGGAAGTAACACTTGCACTGAAATTTAACTGAACATATTGTCCTTATACTATATTTCAAGTCAATATTCAAAGTTCTTAAGAAGAGTAGACTTTGCGCTTTTCGATGAACGCCTCAGTAGATATAAATCCGATGATTCTGGTTACCATATTTGACTTGGTTAAAAGGGACATACCTGGTGTTCTTTTAGTAGATGTGGTGCGAGACCTGGAGTAATTGGAGGTCAGATATGGAGTTCATCCTAACACGTTGTAAATCACTTACATAATGTCATATCACGCCTTCAACATAAATGACGCAACGCCATTGGTCCAGGACTGGTCACGCGGTGACCTCATATTTTGCCATATTGGGTCATGAATTTATATCGTACCAAAATGACGTCTATTTCCGATTCCGATGAATAAAAGCATGTAAACAGTTTGTCGACGGCATATATACGTTACGGGGTTAGTAGGTTACCAGATGTGGGATATACGGGGCGCAGGAAACCATAATCGGGTTTGAGCCTCGCTCTCACCCGATATGGTTTCCTTTGCCCCGTATATCCCGTATCGGGTTTGCTCTCACCCGATATGGTTTCCGTTGCCCCATATATCCCATATCGGGTAACCTACTAACCCCGTAACTTATAATATCTAATTCTGTATCCTTATGATATACACTAGGGTGTGAGATTCATCTCTTATTTTATTATCTGTGTGTATGGGCAAATCCGTTGTTTCACTTGTTCCTTTTAAACATTTCCATCGTAATTCTAGATTTACATAATTTACTTGTTTCTTCTTCTATGTTTACCAATTTGCATATCAGTGTGGTGCTTTAAATGAAATAAGAATATTATGACAAATAGAAGATTTATCACAATTAAAGCACTTCAATGGATGTAAGTTTCCATGTGTATAATCAATTGTTGTTTACACTTGACCCTTAGTTACAAAATCCGATTCTAATATATTGATTTAGCCTTATTTTATAGATCTTATAGATCTGATTCCTCGCATAATCATCATTTCTGGCAAAGATATTTTAAAAGTTTTCCATCCGAAACATGGCCAATGAAATCATTAGCCAAGGATCATTTCTAAATAGTCTTAAGGTAGCATAATTTACCCTTATTTCCAAGAAAGATGACCCCTTTATTTTAAAAAGCTATAGACTAGTAAGTATTTTACCATCAATGTCCATATTATATAAACGCGTCATAAGTGAGCAACTGATTTGTCTTTTTGATTACATTTTTCATATTTTCCTGGCAGCATTCAGAACAACTTTTGTATGTCAAACTACCCTGTTAAGGCTGGTGGAAGACTGGCAAAAAGCCCTTGATGAGAACAAACATGTAGGTGCAGTTCTAATGGACCTCTCAAAAGCATTCGACTGCCTGCCCCATGATCTCATCTTAGAAAGGCATACGGTCTCTCAGCCCCAGCATGTAAACTGATGCACAGCTATCTAACAAACAGAAAGCGATGTGTCAAACTTGGTCAAATAACCAGTGACTGGGACTTCATTCTGAAAGGCGAACCACAAGGATCCATATGATGGCCTTTAGTATTCAACATCTTCCTTAACGACATTTTCTACTTTATCAATAATGCAGCTTTGTATAATTATGCAGTTGACTCAATATGTGTGTGATAAAAATCTTGATGTTGTTAAGACCACGCTTTAAGATGAAAGTAATATTTTATTAAAGTGGTTAACTTCCAATCAAATGCAGGCTAACCCTGACAAATTTCAAGCAATTTCAGTTGGCTCAAAGTCTGTTAAAGAAATAAAACAATTCAATATACTTTTTTTACACCATTTTTTGTGCAGGGCAAGGGAAACTTTTAGGCGTTGAGTTAGATAGTTATGTTAGGTAATTTAGATGCCCAGATTTCTCAAATGTGCCAAAAAACAGCTACATATTGGATATCAAAGACTAAGCAAGTTTTTAACCAATACTAAGCATATTATCTTTAAATCTTTTATCGGACCCAATTTCAACTACTGTCCTGTCGTTTGGCATTTTTGTAGCAAGACCAACACAGAACAAATGGAAAAGATTCAATACAGAGCTTTAAAAATGTTTTTAATAATTACACCTCAACTTACGAAAATCAATTGCCAACATTATATTTGAGCAGGGTAAGATACATTGCTATTGAAACTTAAAATTTCTGTATGGTATCTCACCAGAATATGTTCAAAACCTAGTAGTTTTTAAAACATGTAATTTTAATCTCAGATATGAACACTGTGTAGATGTTCCATCAGGAAGAACAACTAAATATGGGAAGAACTCTTTCCGCTCTGAGACTAGTCAGGTATTGAACTGCCTCCCAAAGGAAAAAAAATGTCCCCCAAAACTACCTGGAATTAAGAAGGCTGATCCGCACCTCGACAGTTTCCTCTTGCAAATGCTCTACGTGCAAATAATACCTTATTGCTTAAAAAATAGAAGAAATTGAGAATTATAAGATGTTTCACTGAATATCTTTTATCCTTTGTCTTAACGGAAAAGGAGTTTTGTTTTCAGTTGGATGGCTTACACCCTCTGGACAATATAAGGAATTCAAAAAGATTTAAGCGGTCATTTTGAATAAAAATAACAAATAATCAAATTAAATAACATGGGCTAATATCTCTATTCATGATTGTTTCAAATTTATATTACATCTGTCGAACACAAAACAACTACTTGTATTTTTCTTCCGGTAAGTATATTTTAGTTGTTACTAAACATTTTCAATTCACATTCTCAGACAGTGGTAGGTGCTGATACTGTCCGGACAGTAGCCGGGCAGAGGTTTGAATGGTTACCTATAGGTAGGGATTGCCCTAATGGGATTAAAAATGCCTTCACAAGTACGCTACTGTTCCTGAAAATATCAGCAAAATCTAGTATTATCAAGATAACATGATACACATATTACCTCCTTTAAGCAATACTTTCCAAAGATGTTTCCTATCAAGCTAAACTAATTATAAGTTTTTTACCAACTACACATCAATGTACAATGTTGTTGTTCCCATATATATTTCTACTTACAATTTGCTATTTCAATGTATACGGTTATCCTTTAAGTTATACTCTTGAAAGAACTAACCATTTTCCGGTGGTATGTCAACTCGCGGTACCGTGCACGTTTGGACAGCTGGGAAAACTTGTTGATGTTATCACTGTTTTCAATGCTCTAATTTACGATTTGTAACTGTATGCATGCATATGATAACAAACCGCTTTAGTAAATACTTGTTTCAGTATTCGTTCATTTTAACCTTTATGCTGTTATTTCCAGGTCACAAGCTCATTGTTATTTTTTTATATGTTATGTTTGTTTGTAATGCATGTCGGAAAGCAGCTTATTGAGCTAATGTTTCTGGTTAACACAAACCCGACTACATTCGTGTATCTTGTTTTCTACATAAACCAGTAAACATAATATAACTTGATGTAGTAATATATTTCCAATCCCATACAAATAAGGGGGAAGTGTTATTTCCAGAACAAAAATAAAATTGTGTTTTAACGTCGTGTTTACCGTCTAGATTTAGGTCGAATTTTTATTCTATTTTATAGTCTCAGCCAACTGCTTTCGGGGCTGAGATTGAATACAAGAAATGTCAGTTGAAGCACAAATTGTCCGTGTCTGAAACACAAATCAAAGGCAGACCACTCCGACTCGTTTAGATAGTTACAAGTAAGATTTCAAAACACGGTTTTGAGTCAAAGGCTTAGATGGCCGAAAAGATGTTAAATTAATGTTTTAGTTTTGAAGTCGGATTTCTTATATAATTATTAGTATTTATGTACGTGGTGAATACATTGTCTGGCTAACAGCACTGCGAGTTCGTGTATCTTGTGTGGTTTGCATTTTATTTACCATATAACGTATCTTTGGAAGTACTCTCGTAAAGTTTCTAATACATAAATCAATTAATCTTATGTCATTGCACTGAAAGTCGGCGAATGATTTGAAAATATCGGGGTATTCCCGACCTTTCTGACTGATATATAAGAGCCACCGCTGTCCATGGAGAATATTTACCATTCCAACCGCCAAACCACAACAATCTATTCATGTACCAGGATTGGATAATTTTAGAGAACCATGGAGCAGGCCTACTTCCCCTACCAGTATTAGCCATCCATGCCCATATTCAATTGTGAAGTATATGTGCTTGATTATCCTTAAATAAATGCGTAAAATGAATATTTTGTTTTGTTTTTATTATGAAAACATATTTGTATGTGATAAGAGTCATAGACATAGGTCTTGTTTCATTGATAACAATTCAGGAGGACAAGTAGCCTTGCATTTAACGCAGATCATATTAAGAGGCACAGGGATCAAGTCCAAACAGTAGACACAACGCTACAAGACAACACACGCCTATTAAAATATCTCAGTTGGTTAAATGTTGGAGTAACGGTCTTTGTATAGTCAACAAAAACTGAGATGGAACTCATTGTGGCTGAAAATAGTTTATGGGCGCTCGACCTGATACTCAAAATGATGTGTGTTGTATGTGCTGTCGTGTACCGTGCTTTCTAGTTGTGTGTTTTTTGTTGTATGTCTTGTTGTGTATACCGTGCTTGTTTGTGATTTTCCATGCTTGTTAGTTGTGTGTCAATCACGTTGTTGTGTGCCGTGCATTTTAAAGTTGTATGTCCTTTGTTGTGTGTCTTGTTGAGTATACCGTGCTTGTTTGTGGTTTTCCATGCATGTTTGTTGTGTGTTAATCATGTTGTTGTGTGCTATGCTTATTTGTTGTGTTCCGCGCTTAATGTGTTTTGTGTCTTGTGCTTTTTAGATTGAACGGATTGATTTCGTTTCGAAAAAGATCTCAAGATGCATGTAACAAATCACATTTCTTTTATCTATCTAACGAAGCATTCTCTATAATTTTGATATATATGAAAGCTCTTGATAAACTCATGTTTATCTTTTTGAGACTTTATGCAAGACCATGGAATCGTGCGTCTTATCTTAAACTAGTAGATAACGCATGGCCAGCTTTAGAGACATTTAAGTTTTCAACCCAAAACTGACAGGTAAGACGTCTTAGCAATTATTTTTCTAAAGGTGAAACATTTATTGTATTCGTTCCAGTAAATTTAAATTCATTTTAAAACTATTTGCCGTTTTTCTTTCTTTTTCTTATTACTTCATGTACTTTTTTATTGTCTTGTTGACAACAATGGTTTGTTCTTGTCTTTAACCATATGGTGATCTGTTTGAGCTACGTGTCAATTGGGGATCGCGAAATCATTTCCGGTACTTTTTTAATACAAGGCAATGGACCACTCTGTGGTAAATTAGGAAGCTTGATAGTTTGTTCTGACACATCGCATACTTTGTACCGACAAACTTTATTCTAAGAACGAACAAACTTAAAACTTTCGACAGGCACATACCGACAAACCTCATACAGTGTAAAGGCAAATGAAGATGCTGAAAGACTGAAGTTACAATAGTCCCGGTATTTTTAGGAAAAATATTCTTTAAAAAACCTGAGTTTTCGTACGCTTTACACGCATGGTTTATTTTTGTTTTACAGAATGAATCTTATTCCTTGTTTAGCTCTGTTTGTGGCTGCCGTCTCGGTACAAGGTACTGACTAACTTATGTCAGATTTGAATTTTACTTTGAACGTTTCTATGTATTTTACAATTTATTACACGGCTTAATACATATAAACGATAGTTACCCCCACCCCAATACCCTACGGAATTGTTTAAGTTGAGCTACCAAATCTGATTTCGGAAAGATCTACCTGAAATGCGTAATTTACTTTGTAGACTCGTGATTTACTTTATACTATAATTCGAAAAAATACCCCCGTAGAAAAATAACGCGTACAAAATAATGTTTACTTTATAACTACATAATCTAGTACATGTATCACAAATGAAAATGAACTCCCGAGTTCCCATATCAATATTGCTTAAGAAGTACCATCAATTCACTTAGGCCAGGGCAGCGTACCATGTGGAATCCAAACGGTTCAGCCGAAAACCAAAAGGATTGTCGGAGGACAGACGGCCACCCCCGGCTCATGGCCATGGATGGTATGGCAATCAAAAATCGGCTAGGACATGCAACTTTGTACACTAAACAAGTTATATTTTATGAGCCGAACATTTCTTTAATATGAAGTGGTTGACATAAAGAATACATTTTTATGTAGACTGGATTAGAATCGTTGTCGTGCTGAACTATAGCCATAACTCAAAAACTGTTCATGTTATTAAATTCAAACTTGGTACTCATGTCGCTAGAGAAAATAAGCACATCTATATCTAGTCCAATAACTCTAATTTGAATACTTAGGGAGTTATTCACCTTGTTTGAATGAAAACACCAGCAACTGATGAACGTTGGAGTTCCATTCAAGGCTTTCTTGTTTTAAATATTGCATTTACCTTTATCTGTGATTCAGACGCTGATTGTTGACAGCCTTGGCTACATTTCCGGTTCCGGTGCAATCATTGACTCTCATGTCATTTTGACTTCCGCTCAGCATTTTGAGGGGTAAGCTGATTTTTGCCATACTATGGTTGCAATCTCTATAAATAGAGTATAGATTAGGAGTAACTTTGTCAAAATAATCACTAAATTTTAACATAAAGTATAATTTATAATAAAACTATTAATTAGCACTCATTGTGAAATGCAAAATCAATCCATTCACTGCAATCGACATGGAAATAGGATTGCATACTTTTCGAAAACCGGCGCTAGATAAAAATATCGAAGCCATATATTCGTTGTTTTTGCCATGCAGGTGGGGTTACAGCATTTTCGACATGAACCTCCACAACTGGCGTCTCTACACGGGCTCTCACAACATCAGCATGACCGACCCGCACGAAAAGACGTACCACATCCGTCGCGTGGTTCTCCACCCAGGCTACAACACAACGAGCCTTGAAAATGACATCGCTCTCATCATCACTGTTGAGCCCATTGTGTAAGTTTAAGAATGGATATTCATACATCTATTTCAAGGTTGAACCTTCATACCTTAACAACTGAAAACCTAAGACAGCTCGGTACTCGCATAAATATGTAATTTAATGTACAATGACTTGTCCGTTCTTTGCTTTTCTTGAACTGAACGTCTTCTTAACGACATGCCGATCACCATCTGAACACCTTCTTTACGACATGCCGTACACAATCTGAACGTCTTCTTTACGACATGCCGTTCACCATCTGAATACCTTCTTTACGACATGCCATTAACTATTTAGAGTCTCCTTTACGACATGCCGTTCACCGTCTAAACGTCTTCTTTACGACATGCCGTTCACTTCTTGAACGTCTTTGTTACGGCGTGCCGTTCATCATCTGAATGTATTCTTTACGACATGCCGTTCACCATCTTAAGGTCTTCTTTACGACGTGCCGTTCACCATTGATTATTATCAAATTTAATGAAATTGATTGTTGCTTCGAGTGTTGCGCTGTCGATAGACTTTTGATTCATCGGACCGTAAGTGCATCAGTTTGCTTACTAGACATTAAGGGATGTAAACAAAGCTCAACTCAGGCTGTGGCGGATCCCTGGTCTAGTGGTAACTCACTTGACTGTCAATCCAGCGGTCGGTTGTTCGATTCGCATGTCGGTTCGCCGCACACCTAAACTAAACTAATGGTCTATAATTTGTCTGACCTGTATAGTAGCTTAATATTTCCTAAGTGCTATTCTATTCAAAACACAACCTAGCACTATCAGTGTGTGTATACCTTGTGATAAATTGCGTCATAAATGCTATGTCGGAAGGCATTTTTTTATTTGAAAAAAATACTTAAAACAAAGACAACTTCACTATTTTTTCACCATTTTAAATGAAACATAGCGCGTCTACGGAGCCCTGCCTTCGGAGTTAAGTTTTTTAAAACACTTCGACAAACCTTTTCACAATACGGCCGTCTGACGGAGCACTGTCAAAACATTATTTTGGAAACAGGTTTGTCCAAGTTTTTGATGAAACTTTATACAAACACTGAATATTAGAAGTTTGTTAACACCCCTCCATCTGATTTTCTTGTTTGCGTCATGTATTGTAGATGGAACGACTACACCAGGCCCGTGTGTCTGCCTGATGCTAGCCACGGTTACCAGGTCGGAGATCAGTGTTATCTACCCGGATGGGGAAGCACAAGAAGTGAGTAAAGCAACATTCTACAGTGATTTTGTAATGAACTGAAAATGGGGCCGACATTCAGCCTCATTCAAAACCCGCCAAAGTTTTTCACCAAAAAATGCCATAAGTTTCCATTTTTTTACTTTTAAACTCCTAACAAAAACTGCAAATTGTACAAGTATTGTTTAAGGCAATATTAGGCCCCAGGAATTTGTTTAAAAGGGGGCTTTGCTTTGTTTTTAGCTCTACTATTCGAAGAATAAGGAGACCTATCCTAGTCACCCGAGCGTCGGCGTCGGCGTAACCACTTTTGTTAAAGTTTTTGTAAGAGTTTGTGTACCACCTCAAATATTTTCAAAGTCCATTTACATATGGCTTTGAATGTACACAGGAGGAGGTAACTCTATCACGCATTTCGACAAAAGTATGCCCCTTTTACGACTTAGAATTTACGTTCAAGTTTGCGTACCACAAATATTTTCAAATTAAATTTATGTAAATTTCTTAGCACATCATGTTTTGCATTGAAATCTAATTTAACACTGATCCATGCATATTTCGCCAAAACCTTTCACTCCATACGCCGAAAAGCGGCGAAAAAGTCGAGCGCGCTGTCTCTGTGATAGCTCTTGTTTTGTTTGGAATAAATGTTCTATGTTAAGTTCACAAATTTAAGCATTTTGTCGCAATTTCCACAATTCTAAAGGCCTGGCCACATTCAAAAACAGATGAAAAACACTGTTCCATATACTAGCTTTTTATCGGATGGGCCTTGGCATAAACGTTACCCTAAGGGGGGAGGGCTACCCTTATTGGGTTACCACATAATAACAGAAAAGACCAGTTTGAGTTAAGCATTACAAGCTCCGCGTCATACAATCAAGTAAACAAAAAGCATGGTATGTGACATGTAAAAAAATATAATGGCAATTTATATTTTTTCTTTAATTACATACAAAAGAGGAACTTATGGGTGAGAGTAAATTTATATTATGTTTACATAACATAACATAACATAACCTTTTTTACTGAAACTATACATACTTTCTCGGCATTATAAATATATCATATAAAAATACACATATAAACACATTAATAAGTAACATGTCAAAAGTGAGGTATATAATTGAATGGAGTTGTAAGAAATAATGAGAATAAATTGAAATCATTATCTTTACAGGCGAAAGTTTACATATTAAAAGCAATATAAGAAACACATACAAGTCTGTCGACGGTTATTTAAGACGTTTTATCCAATGGTTGATGCTGTTTTATATATCGTGCAAGATAAACAGTTCAGGAGCATTTTGTATGTTTAGCAATTATAACAGCTTATTTGCGCTTGGATTCACCCAGAAGTGTCTTTGAATTAGTCTTTTCTTTAAATTACTGCAAGTGATACACAAGGTTAAATCGATAATAACGCCCAAAATCCTACCATTCTACACCCAGACACTGGTGATGAGGAGCAGCTGAACCAGCTCATGTACCCGATCCTAGATGACTCCATCTGCGCCAACCACTGGGACGACTTCCTGCCCGCCAATGAGTTGTGTGCCGGCTATGAAAACCAGAGGAAAGACTTCTGTGGGGTAAGTGTTTGGCTTGTGTTTGTGTGTTGGTGGCTGTTTACTCTGCGCCAACAACTGGGACAACTTTCTGCTCAACACTTAGGTGTCTGCCGTCTATGAGAACCAGAGGAAATGCTTCTGTTGGGTTATGTTCGTGTATGTATGTTAATGGTGTATTATTCTGTGCCTACTACTGGAACGACTTCCTGCTAACGGTTTTAGTTGTGTGCTGGCTATGAGAACCGGATGCAATACCTTCCCTGAGGTAGATGTATGACTCAGGATGAACAATTGGTCTCATAATTCTGATGCAACTATGTGTCATGTTATGCCCAATAATAGACTGACGAAACGAAAAATGATACTGTATTATTGCTGCATTGTGATTATAGGAGGTAGGATCTTTGATAAGGTTGTGGCTACTAGATAAGCCCCTGTAGTTTGCATTGTTATAATAGGTGGAAGGATCTATGTTAAAGGTCGGGCTAGTGGATTAACCCCTTTAGTTTACCTTGTTATTATAGGTGGAAGGATCTAGGTTAAAGGTCGGGCGAGTGGATTATCCCCTGTAGTTTACCTTGTATTTATAGGTGGGAGGATTTAGGTTAAAGTTCACTCTTATGGATAAGCCCCGGTAGTTTGCCTTGTTATTAAATGTGGAAGGAGCTTGGTTAAAGTTGAGGTTACTGCATAAGACCCTGTAGTTTGCATCGTTATAAAAGATGGGCGGGCTACTGGATTAGGCCCTATAGTTTGCATTGTTATTAAAGATGAGCGGTTCTTGGTTAAAGTTCGGGCTACCGGGTTAACCCCTGTAGTTATTAAAGGTGGAACCTTTCTGTTTATATTTGTTGTTATATGTGACAGACCAGTTGCTGCCATCTGGCGGTTAGTGCATGTATACCTTCATTAAAATAAGCAACGCTATTGTGAGTCTCATCATCAGTTGTATTTAATTCATATCAACCCACAGCTGTAGTTTAAAACCTGCAATATATTGCTTCTAATCATTTCCAGGATGACATTGGAAGCCCTCTCGTTTGCAAGAAGCAGAATGGAGCCTGGTATGTTGAAGGTATGTGCTACTTTTGTTTAACTATTTTCTTACTGTTTTAAATATTTTGTGTAGCACTTCCAACATCTTGACTCAAATTATAACAATAATGTATCATTTAACCTTGTTATTATTTTAAGGTTATGCTTCTTAGTAATTTATACGATTTTTATATATAACCTATGACATAGTAAAACTTCAGCATGCTTCTCAAAGTAGCAAATGCGATTTGAGAAATTTGGCCATTTAAGTCGTATACAACTATCAGCATTGTAATATACAATTTCTTCTGCACTAGGAAAACACAAAAGCAAGATATGTTTAAAGGCTAAAGAGAAAGTTAGTTTTCTGCACAAAGGCTTGTTAATTTACAATGAAACTAATTTAATTTCTCTGAACTAATTTCTACAACAAAGGTTTGGCCTCATCTGGTGGCAACTGTACTACCGCCGATGAGCCAGGTATTTTTGAAGACGTGACAGTGTACCAGAACTGGGTGCTGACAACAATGGAAACCGCTGGCTACCCATACCAATATTAACGCAGTTACATACACGTTACGTTACAGTGAGGTGTAAAATGAAACGCGGCGATTTTCTGTCCATACGTATTAAATTCCATCACTGAGTTATATTTTTGGTCATTTATAATTTCCTGCTATATATGCTGCCCCAGACTTTTTTTAAGTTGTTGTCTTTTTGATTCATCAATTATAAGGCTTGATCATTGCAAATAGAAACACGCTTAATAATTCAAACGAAATTGAAGTCGACAGGGACCATCCCAGTAGCCCATAAAGAAGTAAGTAGTCCAAAGGTCCTGTTTTAGACCTTATTACACAAATCCGGAAGTGACTACTCAGAGTAACAAGCCTTTCGTTCTTTTTGATGACACATAACAGTGAAAGGTGAGGATGGTTATATCATCTTAGACCATGGCTACTTTCCATTTTTAAAGGTTTTAAAGCTGAATGATTTGTGATTTCCGAAACAGGCTTAGGCCTAAAAAAATAATTGTTTGGTTAGGGTTACATCCTTTTCAAAAATAAGTAGGGTAAGTAGGCTTTGTTTTTATTAGGCTTATTATAAGTCATTTTCATCATTTGGTAATGGTGTAAAAGTTATCTTCTGTATAAGCATTTAAGGTGTTCAACTACAAAGTAAATAGTATTTTTTTATTTTTTTTTTGTTTATTTTTTTAATTTTAGCTTTTCTCTTTTTTTCAAACTGACTATAAAAACGGTAGGGTCGGCGCCGATTCCGAAAGGTAGGGTCGGGTAACCCGAACCAAATGTATTTTTTAAGGCCTTAACATGCTGGATCTACTTTTATGTTTACCCTCTCACCACATTGTTCGTACTCCTACACCTTATGTAGTTATTTTATCGAATACATAGTGGTTTCCATATATGTTTTGGATCGTGAGGACTGGAATCCAGTGTTATTTCGCGTGCAAAGTAGTCAATGGACTATAGAATATATATAAAAATATATTAAGAAGTCTCTGACCTTGACAGACACTGAACGTGATACGTACAATGATGCTTAAGCCGTGGACAACTTCGTCGGTAGTGTGTTGCATTTACCGTTATTGTCTTTTTACATTTTCAATCCAAAAGAGATTGCTTTTTTTTTCTTTATCAGTGGTTTAAACGTTAAAAATGAGGGGTAACGCAAGTTCGACACACGTCGGACAACCAATAATAGAGCACATCCCCACGTTGGAACAAGCCCATATAGAGACACACCCACATAGGGACACATACGACGTAGGAACACATCCACATAGAAACACAACCACATAGGAACACACCTATATAGGGACACACCCACTTAGGGACACATACCACGTAGGGACACACCCAATTTAGGGACACTCCCACAAAGGGACACATCCATGTAGGGAAACATCCACATAGTGACACATCCACATAAGAACACACCCACATAGGGACACACCCACATAGGGACACACCCACATAGGTACACACCCACATAGGGGCACACCCACGTAGGGACACACCCATGTAGGGAAATATACCACGCAGGGACATACCCACATAGGGACACTACCACATAGGGACACACCCATGTAGGGAAACATACCACGTAGTGACACACACATAGCGACACACCCACATAGAGACACACCCATAGAATGAAACACCCATATAGTGACACACCCACATAGTGACACTCCCACATAGCGACACACCCTCATAGGGACACACCCACATAGGGACAATCCCACATAGCGAGAACGAACATAGGGACACACCCTCGTAGGAACACACCCACATAGGTACACACACACATAGGGACACACGCACGTATGGACACACCCACATAGGGACACACCCATATAGGGACACACTCACATAGTGATACACCCACATAGGGACACACCCACGTAGGGACACACCCATATAGCGACACACCCACATAGGGACACACCCATATAGTGACTAACACACATAGGGACACTCCCCCATAGGGACACACCAACTTAGGGATTCACCAACGTAGGGACACACCCACATAGGGACACACCCATAAAGGCACACACCCAAATAGTGACACACCCAAATAGTGACACACCCACATAGCGACACACCCACATAGTGACACACCCGCATAGGGACACACCCACATAGGGACACACCCACAAAGGTACACATCCCACTAAGGGACAAACCCACATAGGGACAAACCCACATATGGACATACCCACATAGAGACACTCCTACATAGGTCAACACCCACATAGGGACACACCCATAAAGGCACACACCCACATAATGACACACCCAAATAGTGACACATCCACAAAGCGACACACCGACATAGCGACATAACCGCATAGGGACACACCCACATAGGGACACACCCGCAAAGGGGCACACCTCACAAAGGGACAAACCCACATAGGGACAAACCCACATAGGGATGAACCCACATAGAGACACTCCAACATAGGGCAACACCCAAGGCTGATTGTTCAGAAGGTAGTTAACATTAACAACGTTGTTGATTATCATTGCTATTTTTTACATTTAAACATATACGATTTTTTTTAATATCAAATTATGAGAATGACCGACTATAAGCTTATTTGAAGCATTTCAGATTTAGCTTAAATTGACATTAAAATTTGTTATATTCAGTACAGTCAAATATTTCACTGCTGCTATTTTTTTTCACCAAAACGTATAACAGAAAATTCAACAGTTTTATCTTAAGATATAACACGCTTAGCCACAGCATTTTAATACGCATTGAGAATGCAACATGTCATCTGTTGTGATGCTAATGAAAAAGGGGGAAACGGTGAGTATGGTCTGTCGTTTTTACTTTTTCGGAGGTCGATACTAGTAAAATTGGAAAATCGGGGAATGTAGTTGCACATAGGATTAAATTGTGTGTGGTGTTAAAGATTAAAATTTAATGGTGCCAATGAATAAGTTGTGTTGTACATGCATTGTATCTAAGTAATTAACGTAAGGCGAAAAATACTAAAGTAAAGAAATAAATAAAAAATTAACAATCAGTTAACGACAATCATTGTCGATCTTATTTAAGCATGACAAACCAAAACACTACTTGGCGACTTTAAATGATCATTTGGTGCTTGATAAATTAATGATTTAATGCAAATACTAGGCTTTCAAGCGGGCCCTTCTTTTTCTACTTTTCATACTTTTCCCTACATTTTTGTTAGGCTCCTACTTTTCCCTTCTTTTTCTTGAAAACGCCCTACTATCCCTACTTTTTTGTAAAAAGATATCGAAAAATGATAGAAAAGTTTTAATTAAATGCTCAAATGCAGCAAAAGAGGTCCTATGATGAGAATGAGTGGTGCATGTTAACAAGTCAGAGACACCGATTTCAGGTTCATCTCCTCATCCTGTGAATAAATCCCTCTTGAAGCACTGGTTTCTAAGCAAAGATAACTACATGTACATCACAATTGATGAATAGGCTTAGTAGTCATTTATTTGCATCAAAAAAGTAAGTTAAAAGAGCCCTACAATCCCTACTTTTCACTCATAATATCCCTATTTTACCCTACTTTCTTCTAAAACATCCTCCTACTTTTATCCCTACTTTTTTGTTATTGGTCACTTTAAAGCCTGAAATACTCGTTGTACTTCTGTATGCACATATTTGATTTTTCAGAGAACAGAACTTTCCCATTGACTATATGTGACTATCATAACTGATTAGATGTTAATATCACTCTTTTGAATCATTAACACACACTAAAGTCCTACAGGCTGTATTTCAGGACATTCTGAGGCACTAATGGTGCACTTTTCACGGAAGATTCTTGGATATGTCCATTACTTGATTATATTAGGTATTGTTGACTTATGTGTAAAGATATTGTTTCGACAACTTCATTATAACGTACTAATATAAAACACGTTTCTTTTTGTGTATTTTCAGATGTGTTTTTTTTTAAGGGAACCCTTTCCTCACCCCGGCCTTGTCCCCAACTACAACCTGAACCTTCCAGGTCAACCTCAAAACTTTTTTTCGTTTTTTTTTCAATAGCGGAAAGGAAATATACATATGTCTTTTGGTTTTGATATAAGAGTTTACCATGAAAGGTCTGCCTCTCGTCCATTGGTTGCTTTATGACTTGACCCGTGTGCCATCATAACCTGAAGTTAATACTAATGCCATTATTAAGGTGACGTGAATTAAAAGTGACCGCAATTTCCAGTCACACCTTTAAAAGTTGTAACAACTGTTGAAGAAACATAATCAGATACAAGCATATCCGGACTTGATATCCTAGCTCTTTCGAAAAGACCCCTTGATTGATCGCGGCATGTTAAAGGTACACATTCACTGAACACAGCTGTCCCGTGTTCTATCCAGTTGTAAAAACTCCTTATGTATGTTATTTAATATACAACACCACCAGTCAAGGGAGTACCATTTTCAACGTCCTTTGTCTGACGCGGTCGAGGATTGTTCTCGGGACCTTCCCAAAAGGGCGGTCCAAGCCATATTATAACTAGGTGAGCGTCTGTATATATTCTAAGGTTTTACAAATTATTCCTAATTAAAGATATATGTTAACGGCTTGCTTTGTTATTAAAACACGTGTATGCTATTTCATTATTGTGAGTGTTTTTGTACTTGTACATCGAATTAATACGCAGTATAGAACAGAAACATGTTAATCGATTTGAAAATAAAAAAGAGCTTCACATATGTGAGGAAATTGCTGTGGACTTGGTAGTCTTAGTAGTTGCTTCCCCTAGACCATATTGATACGAATTTTATTACTTGTTAAATTGGTCATGCAAGGAGTTTTGACTGTCACATTGTACTAGAAGGGGATTAGAAGAGAGTCAAGTTATTGTTAGAAAATATACAGGGCCGGTTTAAGACGCAAATCCTTTTGTTGTAAACATGCTACTATAGGAGCAAAGATGCTAAAAATTGTTGTACCTGTTACAAAAAATATGTTTGACAATTAAACAGACATCTTTTGAAAAACAAAGTGTTAAATAATAGATATTTTAAAACAATTTAGAATTCATTTTTCTGAGCCTAAGTCTCAAACTCCGACTCAAGACGTTAGTGCATACGGACCCAGATAGAATAGAAATACTTACACTTTCAAAAAAACACTTTCCTTTATCGGTTAGAAAAACCGTGTTATATAACCTTAGATTGTATATAAAAGCATCTGGTGCAAAAATGAATGTAAATACATCCACATAGCAATTTATTGAGAAATTAAAAGATCAAAAAACAAAATTTAATGAAATCAGACCAAAAAATATATACAATTTTAAGAAATTTGGTATGGATAAAAAATAGACAATTATGCGTTTTAGCGTTAAACTAAAACACAATGTTTTCAGCGATCATTTGAAATAGAAACAAGTGGGTTTTGAAAGAATGTGGAAGAAATACCAAATGAAATTACATGAGAAGCAAGCTTGAACAAGGAACATTTGACGGAATCTTATTGTTCAAATGCGTCTGAATTGTCAAGAAGCTACGGCATGGCTCAGTCAACGGGTCACCTAATATGTAACCGGGAGATGTAGCTCTGTTTCCCATATTTCTCCAAAATAAAGATGGTAGTCACACATGTAGGACTTAAGTGTGTGTGTTATGATTGAAAAGAGTGATATGTTGTCTGAAAAAAAAATCAAATTTGGGCATACAGATGTTTTCTCTGCGCTTTCTGAATCGTAAATTCATGTCACATATATGAAAACACGAGCAGTTGTCACGAGTTTTTTAATATAATTTATCCATTTTTTTCATTGCGCCATTTGTCACAGACGCCCTCAATCTGGCATAAGGTGGTGTTTTGACTATATATATAAACATAATATCACTATGTCTAGCATATATAAATATATATCTTAGTGTCAATTTGGATTCCAATGAACAACAAACCTTCTCACAAATTATTTCTTAGTAACTTTGAGCACGTATGGAAGTTTGAACTTAATATTTTGAACGGTTTTAAAGTTTTTAACAAAACCATAAACAATCATTCAAATTAAAAAAAAACTTTAAAAAAATCAAACATCAAATTTATTCTAAATAAAAACAATATTATGATAAGAAAACCGTTGCACAACCACTACTTGAATCTTTGCATGGGGCAGCAATTAAAAGCCGTAAAGGTTTTTTTGTTGGTAATAAATTGGTTTTGGTTTCACATCGGTTTCACGAACTGAGTATTTTTTGTACCTTTTTATAACAGTTCCAAATTAAATGATATCCAGTTTATTTCGTTTGTTTGTATCGAAACTCGTTTTTAATCTATCGAAATCCCTTCCGGAGGCCGTTTTGTGGGTTGGTTCCGTCTGAAAACTAGTTTTTTTTTAAAAATAACAACATGGTGGACAATGATCATTTAGTTAAAACAGGCAAACGATCATCTGCGGTATCTTTGTTTTGAAAAAATTCAGACGTAATGGCTACATGCAGAAGCTCCAACATGTTGCCAACTGTTCACAAAACCATGAATTTGGTACTTTAAACAAAACGTTCGAAAGCGGTTTCAAAACAGCCAAAACCCATGAAACCAAAACTGAAACTAGTTTTATATCTGCAGAAACGTCCTTTGTTATATCAGTTATGGATCAAGTCTAACACTGTCTTACTCTGTAAGGGTGAACAAGATATGTTGCTGCATTTTTTTAATTTAATGCTTTATCGTGTTTAACTCATTTGGCTTTAGTGAATTAGAAAAGCATAAAAAGCATGTGATTTGGGTACAGATAAAAAATATTAGCCATTATAAAATATTTTTTAATTAATAGCTACATGGCCACATATTTGCCACTTAAAAAAGGGACAAAAAAGCGACAAAACATCGCAAATATTTTTATCTGTAACTTAATCATGATTTTTATCATTAAAGTCAAATAAGTTAAACATGATAGTGTATTAAAAAATTGAAAGTGCATTTAAATTAAACAAATCCTACTAGTATTGGTCTTATTGCGCTGTTGCTAGTTACTTCCACCGTAAAAAGGAGCGGGGGGGGGGGCGGGGGTAGGTCTGTCCGCAGAGTCGACCTGAATTTGATTTCTGGGGGATGAAAACAATCATATTTTAATTTTTTATAAGTATTTATCATCAGAGGCGTATAACTCCGTATATCATTTATAACTAATACCGGTATTGTTTTCCTTTTAATGGTGTATATATATTCTTTTGAAATGGTGGAAAGATGATTGTCTTCGTAAAATCCTATTAGTGCAGATATGTGTATGAAGTACTATTGCCGTTTATTACCTATTGCATCATTCATACGAAAGTAACTTATTCATTATAATTTACAGTCATACAGCGCAGATAATTTGTTATTTGAATTTTCTATATGAAAAATTACCTAATTCACAATATATTGTCTCAAATTCTGCTATATGACCAAACCGCTTTTAAATTACTGAATCTGTGAAACGTCAAAGATTAGACAAATGCATAAGATTAAGACAGATTTATCTAAATAAATTAAACAATTCATAAATGTAAAACGAAATGTAAATGCATCTAATATCTTGTAATTAATGAATTTAAACACACTGTAACAATATTTATAGATTGCTTCCCGACCTTACTTTTACAAAAATGCAATTTAAAGTGATACATATTTGAGAGTGTGTTTTTCCTTATTGCACTGAAGACATATTTATGCGTTTTAAGGCGATCTGTTACATAAATTAAAATATACCCGCACATACACTTAGTCTGTTACAAACTTTTTCATTCCTTGTCCACCATAAAAAATGTAGATTTTTCAGCATCTACATTGCTTTCAGTGTACCTAGGTTTCAATGTGATAAATAAAAAAAATAGTAGTAAAATAAGAAATTATAATTAATTTGGAAAGTTCATCAAATAGCTACGTGGCCAAAACTTCTCAGGTTAAAAAAGCGCCAACATTAATCAAGTCTAACCAATATTATGACCCTTTAATTTAAGCTTTATATACAGATTCAAAACAAATGGCTTACGGTCTGGATCAAGGGTGCGCAGGTATGGTGCCCCTGAGTCTGTTCTTGATAGCGTTCATCTGGGGGTACGGTTCTTGAAGTCGTCAAGGCCAAGCGCCCAAACATCAGACCAGAAATGAGTTCTGCTTTAACCATTTTACCTGTTGATATAATGTGAATGATATTAATTTTTTTTAAATATGCTTTTGCTATTTTAAGCACGTCAGCTTCTACGCAGGTCCCTACTGTTACTACTGCATACTATGATTACCTGTCCTTCTTGAAAACGAATTATGAACAACGTTTTTATTGCACTTTTAAAATTCAAAATGAATAAAAACATTTCTTCTTGTGGCCTTGAGATTAAAGTCGTCCAAGGAGTAAATGTGTTTGCATTCATGTATTACACCCTTAAAGTCTAAACCGTCATGCATTGTATCAACTGCATCACAGTTTAATGTACATGTAAAACCTTTCATGAGACAAATAACATGAAGAACGACTCGTTTATAGTTGATAAAAAACGATCGAACATGTATATATATATATATATGTTGTTTTTCTTCATTTCAGAATAATTGTAATGGGTTACCGCATTGAATGTTCAGCAAATCTGTAGTTTACTTGGGGTAAACTAGTTTACTAGTTCTCAATGTCCAAACAGTAGCATGTATAGTGAAATAAAAAAAAATATATTCATAACTGGAACCAGCATCAACAGAGACAATAAATTCAAAAACAAGTTCTCGCTTTCGAAACATATGGTAGAAGTGCAAAAATATATGTTTAGGCCATTGTTGGTTTATTTAAATGGATTAATTATCATGTTTAACTCATTCGACTTTAATGATCAAAGTAAAAAAGACACATGATATGGGCATAGTTAAAACATAGCTTTTATAAATTGGTTTTCTCCAGTTAAAAAGCCAAAATATCGCTTATAGTTTTTTTTTGCTTTAACCTATATTGTGCGCATTTAAATATTACATGGTAGACAAATGCGTACTTATGATGTACGAGTATAGTTGATAGATAATAAAAAAACGCTTAAAACGTATTTTTGTATATTATAGATACATTAAATATTTTTTTACTTCCTTGAAAAGACAATTAAAATGTGATTTGTTATAAGATTTAACATTAAACAAACTTTTTTAAAGGTAGTCTTTTTAAAGAATGGCAGTAAACTCATTTAAAACTGAATCTAGGATTCTCTTTTTTCCCTTTAAATGTATCAATCGTGTGAGGTGTTCGTTAGACCACGATGGAGAAATGAGCTGTATTATTCACCAATTATGTGTCATTAGGTCCTGAAAGTAAAAAAAATCTTCTTGGAAGCAGGTTTGTTAATTATAATCCTTCAATTTGTCATTCTCTGCACCAAAAAGGGCAACGATTGAGAGGGTTTAATTAACGCACATTTGATGAACAAAAGAGATGTGTTTAACAATAATTGTATGTTTTTCCTCGAAATCGAGAGCTCCTGCTCCATTAAATTCGTGTCAGCATATCACACCTGAAGCATAAAATAGAATTAGTCATTCCTTTATTTTTTACAGCATATTGAGAGAGCAAAATAGGGAATGTATTCTTTCTTGTAGTCTTGACAGCGTAGAAAGCCTCTTGTTATATAATTTAGTTAAAATGGCCGCCATTTGCAAGCATATCACACATCTTAAGAATAAAGTGTGATTAGTCCTGACAGTCCTGTTCCTGACAGCGTATTATCAGGGTATAAATACTTTAAAACCTTAGCTTACAGTTCAGCTATCTAGAAATAAAACCATAAATTGATATTAGTAGTCCGTCTTGTCCTGAAATAACATGGAACCTCTAGTCACGTGTTCGGCCCTTTGACAAAATGTCTCAGATTTGCACTAGAATAATATTGAAATGAATCTTATCATAAGCCGGTGATAGGGGGCGTTGACAAAATTGCACTTTTCACTACTGTATGTGAACTGTTTCTATCAAATCGGGTCAGCGGTTTTCCACTTTGGATGTATGTTGTGTTGTTTCGAAATTCCCTCCTTCGATAATGATTATGCTAGACTATCAACTGCTATTAGTATTGCATTATTAAATCGGTTTTATGCAAAATACAAATGCAAGGCAGTGAACGCATATTAAAAACCGATTGTTAATTTACCCGTTTTTTTCAAATGTCATTACATAAAATACTCATTTTTACCTTGCTCTACGGTGCCAAAATTAACAACAATTTAATAATATACATCACTTTGTGACATGAGCCCGTTTTGTATATTTAAACAATACATCTCTGTATTCAAGTTGACAGCATCTATTATCCTACCGTTATATGTATTAAATTTCCGTTCTTTTTTACTTAATACGTGCAACTTTGTCAGATAGATGACAGGTTTTTAGCGATACTGAACTGATCGCAATTTGATGAAAGTTGATTTATAAAGCCTTACAGCGTAACAGCTGTGAATATATTTAGTAAACAATACAAAATTGTTGATGATAAGAAAAAATAATATTTTATGTGAATAAGGGAACGTTTTTTGCAAATATTGTAATTTAATTTCTTTGTTTATTCGATACTAACGGTGAACGGATTCCCCCCAATTTGAAAGTTACAGTGAAAACAATACAAACTTACTAGAAGGGAAATACACACAAACACACGCACACGCATGCACACACACGCACGCACGCACGCACGCACGCACGCACGCACGCACGCACGCACGCACACACACACACGTACACACACACACACACACACACACACACACACACACACATATATATATATATATATATATATATATATATATATATATATATATATATATATATATATATATATATATATATATATATATATATATATGTATTCTATTTTAATGGGTATGAGACTATAAGTATCTACCATGGCCGCTCGTGTATGATAGGTTCATCCCAACCTGAACGTAAGGTGTTTTTTTGAAACGAAGTTAACCCAGTTTCCACAGAACACCCTGCACGAGGGTATGGATTAACCTATCTTACACGAGCGGCCATGGTATTTGCCTCTTTCTCAAACAAACAAAAATACGGTAAACGTGTATTTTTATTTGCCTTTAACTTACGCTTCCTTTTTAACTTTGCCCGTGGACAGAAAAGGAATTCCAACATGGCCCAATAATAAATAATAAGCCGTAAGACATCTGATTTCACCAAATAAATAAACAGCAACTTAACAATGAATACAAATACAATTGATGGTATAATAATAACGTTTACCGCTTTGTAATCGTTTATTACTTTAACATGTGCACAAACGCATCACTCTCTATATCAAGTAACTAAACACACATCTCACATACGTATATTAAAATTTGCAGATTTAAATTAAAACATCTTCTTGAACAGCATTAAGATCGACCTCATAGAAGGAAGCCACCCTGTCGCGAGTATGTCCAATCCTCTCCCCTTTCTCGTTCGGGGGCCATGAGTCTATTTCCACAGGAGTCATTCAACTTGAACGCCCTAACGAACCCATTCTGAGAGCCGGTCTGTCTTTTGGGCACCTTTTTTAAATTGTTCGAAGCCAAAACCTGTAAAGGCTGACATAGGCTATATTCAATAACCACCCATACTTTTAACCTTAAGATTATAATCAAAGTGGTTCAATTGGACTGTAGAAAATTCCTGGCCAACAGGCTGAATGGAATAATTTAGGCGTGTCTAAGAACAAGGTTAAGGATGTAGTGAACTATTGAATAAGACCCTAAGCCTTTAGGGCCCAGTTTCTAAGAATGGCCATGTATTACCATAATGCGAGACCGTTGGTTTCCAGTTTATCCTAAGTATGGGAATGTTGTAATCTGTTAAATCCCCCCAGTTATTGTGTAGATCGTTCGTTATAAAGCTGATAACATCCATGTCCCTGAAAAGATATGTGTTACTATAAGCAAAATATGACACTAAATACTACTGTTTGCGTGTCAATGATAACAGTTATAGTATTCTCGGATTTCATTGAGCTTGTACTTGATAACGCGGAAAAAATACGTGTCCCTGATGAAGATTGTAATCATACAACGTGTAATTTGGCTATTACACTTGTAAGATGTTAGTGTATATGGGCAATGAGCGTCACATCTTGAGTGTGTTTTAACAGATTAAACACTTTTTTATAATTATTAATGTTGTAAGAGAAATATTATATTAAGGTAAATACGGGCGGGCTCTGGTATCGACTCTCGGATTGTTTACGTCGTTGAGGAGAAGGACCTGCGTCTGGTTGTCCTTTTGTTGGTACTGCTGCTTTTAAGTTAAATTATTTTTACAATTATATTTGTCGAAAATAACTTATCATACATGGCGGTTTGGATGGACATTTTTTTAAATTTCTATTTTATCAGTAGTCATTTTATCGCTCTGTAAAACAACAGCGCGTTAAATAATAATACACGTCAGTGAACAAGAATATACAAGGTCATTCATATGCACGTACCCAGGATTGCACTATGTAATAGTTTAGATAAAATACCGATCCTGATTTTATTTTCTTACATTTTTAATTCATTCGATATCAAGTAGGTACGTAAAGGTTAACAGTGATCAATCGGACTGAACGCACTGTATTACATACATTAATTTTGAATTAAATTGCCATATTGCCAATTATAAAGAACGTTGTTAATGTATTTCTTAATAGGGTTACACGCTTTTAAATTTATGTGTCATAATTATTACATATCTTATAACAAATTGCATGTAAACCTTCTGGGATTGCAATATTCCCCTGTCAGCATTTTAAACAGTTTGATCACAGACAAGCATTCATCATTCGAACCTTTTTTAAGACTTTGATCGATACCTTTTTTCATTTGCAGGACCAAAGGTTTCATACATAACCTTTATATATATTAAATGCAAACGTTTTAAACTGATTAAGGCAAAATATTGATGTATTGCGAATATCACGGCAATAAATTTTAAACCTATCAAAATCATTCATACATTTCCGATTATTTTTATTCATCTTTTTCTTTTCAAATTGAAGACCATCTGTCTTAAAATATGGTTATTGCAGGGATAAGTATGTTTTAATTCATAATAAATGATTACTAATGGCAAAAATGCAATTATGTTTGAAATGATTAATCATGCTTTTATCACCATGATACTCATTGGATGTCAGGACATTGCGCTTTGTCAAAATCTTTAGATATAAATATTCAATAAATGTTTAATCCAGACATATACTTATCAATTCCTAGCTTTTACGTCCACGTAAGCAGTGTCAGCTCCATCCGATGTTTGTTTCTTTGAAACCGGACACAACTCTAGAAGTCGAGTCATTTTATTTGGGTACATTAATCGGGAACCAAACGATTTTTCTAAAGTATTGGGGGTGGTGAGGGGCGGAGGTTAGATAAAAATGTTTAGGTCTTCCCGCGCAAATTGGCTGGATTATGGCTTGACCCATCGCATCCCGTGTGCATGTTTAAGAAGAATTGAGACGTCGAAATGGGGAAAATTACCCTAATCTCTCGATGATGTATAAAGCCAAAGAAAATAGTTCATAAAAGTGTTTTATTTTAGCCTAGTTTATTAGCAAAGACCAAACAGCAACTAACAGACACCCGACTCATTTCAAACTAATTTTATTACAATTGTCCTAACATAATTTAATTTTCAATCGCGCAACTAAAGCATTTCGGCAAAATATAACATTTCATGTCGCATTTTCAATATTTTTTAACAAATAAGCTCGAGCAAGTCCCTTCAAATGAAGATGTTTTGATCTACAAAGTTTCGAGTGAGTTCGAACGCGTTTATTAGCTGAGACTCGCTCATACTTAAGGAACATTATAAAGTTCTTCTGAATTTATAAAACAAGTCACTTCATGTACAATTATCCTCTTTTCTATCCTGTAAGTACAAATAAATGACGTAAATAGCATGCCGCTTCAAACATTAATTGATATAGACACAAATACAAACTATATGTTAACATGGTAAGATAAATCATTTTTGCCAGCGGAAAGAAAGAATAATTCAATTGTTCGGTAAAATTATGGTTGGCATCATGTTTTTTTAAAACCTCTTGAATATAATCAGATACTATATGTAAATATTCGATTTTAATTTTCTCAGACTCTTGTCAAACACGATGATATCACATGTGAATTTTCAATTATTTGATAATAAAATGCGTATTTTCGCATATTAAGTAGCAATTTGGGGGATAGTTAATACATAATTGCTTGTTTTAATGTTAACATTTAAAACGATGTATTTGCATTTTATCAATTAAAGTTGTACTTATTAGATTTTAACAATCGAACGTAAAATGCTCATTGTTAATTTAAACAATTAAAGTCACTATGAATGTGTGTGTTTATTAATTATTACAAAAACGAAAATACATAATGACTTTCAGTTTATCTGTAATACCTTTACAGTTTTTAAGGCTTAGTTTAAGGAATGTTTGGCTTGCTAACCTCCAGCTATGTATTTCCTGAGTGTTGACTCAGCAGTGGGCCAGATTTCGTATTGAACGTGTATTTATGTACAAGGCAAAAGGTCTGCACCGGATATGCTTTAACATAACATTTGATTGATGTGCGATCCATGGCGGCATAAAGCTGCCGTAAGATCAATTAATGATTAATCTCGAAGTTTAAGGTCACACTAAAAGTAAAGTCAGTATTGAATGATGCATATATGCAGAGAGATAAAGCAAGACACACATCCCTTTCCAAAGGCCAATGTCAAACGTTAAGGTTTATAAATGCTGCATAAATATAGATGAAGTATAGTTTTTCATGTCATTGAGAATGAGACGTGCCATCCGTTGTGGTTCCAATAAGCTCTGTAATTAATACTTGTACTGTAAATAAAAGTCAACAATTGAATCAACTCTGAATACTTTCCTTACCACAAATATGAAAAAACTCAAACTTAAATGAGAATTTTCACTACTTTTATCTAACAGTTTATTTAACAACATCAACTTAAGAAATATCTGATGATTTTAAATAGAAAACACGCTTATAGTTATATTTTTTATGGAATAGTTCCAATGTGTCTGATGCGGCATGGAACGCAATCTTATACTGAAATTTCCATATTATATCTGAATTAAGATGTTAGACAACCCTGTATGACTAAATTATGTTTAATGTTGAGCCTGAAAAAGTTATACCATAGGAAAATATGAAAACTTGGCATACGGATGGTCTTAGCGTTTACCCGCATCAAATAGTCTAACCACATATACAAACATTAGCAGTTGTCATGAATCTTTCATTTTTTTGTTATTTTGTTTCAATTTATGTTGTTGCGCCATTTGTCAAGGATGCCTACAATGTGGCATATAGTGGTATTTTGACGGTCTATTTACAAAATATCACAATTTTTTATTGTTGAACTGATCAGTTCTGTTAATAATGTGTATGAATGTACCAGATAAACACCAAAATTGACAAGTTGAAGCATTACAGCTTGACTCTTTGACTTGTTATGTTAAAGGCTAAGCCGAGAAATTGGGAAAACATCAAAAAGCAAGAATGAGTAGGCAGGCCAGTTTTTGTTGCAAGAGATGGAGATCATTAAAAGCTGCTAGGAAACCTTTATCTGATCAAATATTTTCAATGCATATAGACGATTTATCATTTGGCCGAAACGGCCATTTCTGATTTGTATGGATATACCCCATGTTTTAACACATTCAGTTTTGAATGGACTTTCAAACCGTCAGTATATGTAGCATTTAGCCAGAAACTGAACTAAAAGTTGTTACTCAGTTTTGGAAAACATGTTACTCAAATAGACACGAAGCAAAAGTTATATGCCCCTCGATAGTAAAGATGTTAAAACACACAAAATAGTGCACGTGTTTGGGCAATGTTTTCTGAATATATTTACTAAATAAAATGATGCAGGTCAAATACTCTAATTGAGAGGGTTTAGACAAGTAGAACATTCTAGAAATTTATTGAGTTCCAATGTATTTTGCACGAACTATTGATGTTTAAAAACATACCACTTTGACAGTTAATCGCCAAATGTGAACTATTGCAGGGCGATATATATTGTAACGGAAAATGTAAGTCTGAATAGATGGTCAACATATAATTTTTATATTGATTTTTCTCTCATCATGCCATTTTTATCCGAAAATGTACTTTTTTTCCTCGGGAATGTATTAAATGTCTTATAATCTTGTTTTATGAATGACTGAATTCTTTTTATGCTACTGAAAGCTCATTATTATATTCCAAGACTGTAACGGAAGGTAAATAATAATACGGAATGGTCTCGTAAATGGTGAAATGGTCAATCTCAGTATAAAACCTACATTTTAAATATATTTTCACGTTGTTATGATGCACTATTTGGGTCAAAACTCGTCATCTGCAAATTGCTGTCATGAATGAAATAGAGTTGCATTTAAATATAAGTGCATGAATATTTAGGTGCATGGTTAAATAAAAAGGTGCATCCCATTTTATAAATAGAGGTAAACCACTATATTATTTAGAGCGCACCTTTATTTTAGTTGGCCTAAAGCGACTTTTGACCCAAATCATAAATCATATAAACTTTAAACTTCTTGATCGCAGAGTGGTTTGAAAATCGTCGCTATCGAGTATTGGCAGAATAGAAGTCGGGAATTCCGATACAAGTTATGACGCTTCAAGAAATCTCAAAATGAAAATGTAGGCGGTAACCTAGACAAAAATTGCTATTTAACCCCAGCTTTTTTCAATACATCCATGTAAGCATGCTATTTTACAAATACATTGTTCAGTGTGTATAAGCTTATTTATACTCGCACTCGGGCCTGGCCTATTCGGCGAGTGCTCCGATAAGATTGTTAGTTTTTGATGTTTTTGGAGCATAGTGCACATACAGAATGTTACCCTGGTTGGAGCTATCCTGGTTCTTTTACGTGCACCAGTTTATAGCACTTTCACACTGGACCCCATTTAAAGTCCCTCCCAGAAGACGATTAGTAATCGAACCTTCGTGTCCTGGATTAACAGTCAAGTGTGTTACCACTAGGCCACAGATTCGCCACTATATTGTTCAAACTAATGCAGGCTCCTTTAAATATGTCTGAAAAATAGTTGACGGTTTTATTTCCTAGTTATTATAAATATTCCACTGATTTGTCATTTATAAAAAGATACTCATGGTTACATATTTATTTCTTTATTACAAAAATGCATAAATATTCTCAGACAGATTGCACATTTAAACAACCTTTACAGGGTTTTGAGGTTAAGAAGCAATCTTGTGGTATTGAGACAATGGGAAACGTGTTGAACATGTAACATTTCTTATATTTGTAGATTATGCACATACATCCTTGTAAGCATACTTCGCGAACATTTCGACCAGAAGTAAAAGACATTCAAAGGGGATGTTCACGTCGTTTACAATGAATAATTAGTACTATGCTAATTTGCTCCATGAAGAAGTACGAAAATCAATTAAGTCTTTGAAATGTTTCAATAAGTATACCTATCACGTTAACAATAACAAAATCTGTGTTATCACTGTTTATGTTAACCAACAACCTAACAAACAAATACATACAAATTAGCAATTTACAGCTAACAAGAAAACATTAAAGAGAAAAAACAACAAATCACATTCAGTTCAAATTCATCGACAATCACTGAGGACAAAGAAACACTTCAAGAAAAATCAAAATCAAATGACACTATCGCTCAACCCTGAAAGCTTGCAATGGCACATCTGGGAATTTTATGTGTGTAATCACACACTCCGAATCTGTCATCAAAAGAAGTGCTGGGTGGGCAAGTTCCCCGATAATCTCGTCCTTGTACGCAGTCGATGTATTTGCTGCAATCATCGGGGTCTAAATAAATACCATCTTGCTTTCCAGTACAAATATTCGGGGGAATTGTGTTTTGTGCAGTAGGTTGTACTGGTGGTTCTTGTACGTGTTGTGGTGATGGTAGGTTTGGTTGGAAACTGTTTGAATTTTCCTGTTGACCGCCAATCGCACCAAACGCCGACAACTTGGGTGGTGGACCGGGCATTGCTTGTCCTAAAAAATAAACAAATTGCTGTATATATTGTGACATTTTGAAAACAAAAGTACAAGTGTAAGTTAATCTGCAATATTTCATTTAAACCAAGCAAAAAGCATATTTTGCAATAAGGAGAATCCAAGACAATATAAGTCCAGCATATGTTAATGAATGACTTGCATAAGCTTTTTTATTACTCTAAACAAGAATGGACAGTTTGAACTTAATATTTTAAACGTTTTTTTTTATGTTTCTAACAAAACCATAAACATATCATAATTTCTAAGTATAAAAAGGGCTATTATTCAGAAAATATTTAAGCATTCGTTATTTTACATAATATGATGAAGTTTAGAAAGTATGAACTTGAATTCTTGAACAGTTAAAAGTTGTATACAAAAAAACTGAAATAATGTGGACGGACGGACAGACAGATGGATTTTTTTTAAATAATGAATAATACGATACAACTTAATGAAGAATCCCATTATCATTAAGCTCAATTTGTTTTTTTTGCATTGCAGAAGGGTAATTCTAAAAAATAAACGACAAAAAATGCTCGTACTGATTATTTCCCCTTGGGGACCGCTCATGGTGGTAAGGGCTCTCCAGAATTCCGTTATCCACGAAGACCAATCGAGCCATGGCGGTGTTGACTGACCAAAGCCTGCCGATGCCTGGGTTTCCGGTCTTCTCTGTGAGAAGGTTCTTCTTGGTTGTTGTACTGGCTGGGCGGGAGGAGCAGGTGGGGCAGGGGCAGTCCGGGCGTCTTGGGACTTCGTTTGACCCCATGGATCAGTTTGCGGTATAAATGAGACGGGAACGTCGACGATTCGTCTTGGCCCTGACGAAGGCTGATGCCATGATTGAGCGGACTGAATCTGCTGTTGCCGAGGCGGGATTATCGGTCGTCTTCTTGGCGTCGGTGGACGTGGCCGTGTTGTCGTGGTGGTGGTGGTGGTGGTGGTTGTAGTTGTTGTAGGTCGTGTTCGCCTAGTTGTAGCAGGATCCTTTGAAGTGGCTACAATTCCCACTTGTGAAGCAAAATTCCTTTCGCAGTAGACGTTCTCCGGCCAGTCACAGAAATTGGACTCTGAGTTCCATCGCAACGGAGCAGTGCATTTGAATTTAAAGGACAGGCCATCGGCGCAAATGTAGTAACCGTCACAGCTTTTAGGATTTGGGTAATATGTGTTTATATTTGGAGGACAGTCGAAGTCGTTTGTAAGATGAGGTAAGTCTGCAAAAGAGATCGATGTGCGATTTGTCATAGAATAAACAATGATAATTGTCAATTATGTATCTTGTATAAGTAATTTTAAAATAATTCATCTCTGCCGTAAGGTTAATCTTATCGATTATTCGTGGTGCAGAAATTGAAATAAATTTGCAAAGGCATCAAATAAATTATTGTAAAACGATCAATTGAATGGTACCATTTGTTAGTCTTGAAACATTTTGTCTAAGACAGTCTTACATTTAAACCTGGGGCAGGTGTTTATTTGTTTCTTTTTTGCACCAAAAACTTTACATTTTCGGCCAACCAAATTAAAACGTTAAACATAAAATGAAATCTAAATAAAAACTAATGTAACAAGAAATGTTTCACAAAAGCTATTTGACTCCTTAATTGAGGCCGCAGTTATAAAAAAGGACATGTGCTTTGGTAATATAGACAATGGATCGACCCTCACACAGTCTGACTCTGTAATTTAAATTAAGAATACATATATCTTACTAGTATTGGCCTGGTTCCCACCGCTGCTACTACTTCCACCGGGAACAGGAGCGGGGAGGGCGGGTCTGTCCGCAGGATCGGGCTGCACTCGATTTCTGGTGAATTAATAAAAATCATATAGTGATACTGTTAATAGTATATAATCGGAGACGGTTTCGCTTAGTATTAAAAGATAAAGGGTACATGTATTTAGGTTTCAAGATAAGATTTGCCTTTTGCGTTTTATCTTTATTAAGGATTGTTGGGATTAAGAGTGAGGTTTGTGCACATAAACTGGTCTAAACTCCCAGTAAATTTACATTTTACTGACCGTTCCAAGGCGGTACCTAACACTTCTTGATAAACATACCTATTTTTTTATATATAGTGTGTATACACTTTGCTGTTTGTGGAGTTTTGTGCTGTTCTTCCATGTTTCATGTTTGTGATTTTTTGTTTTTGTGTTAATGTCTTTAGCATTTACCCAGTGCCATTCAACCGGGTTTATGTTTAAACATTTTGCTACTGAGCTTGTTTCTGCAGCTTTTGCATAAATATTCAAAATGAATGCTCGTTTGCAAAAGTCGAAATAAATATTGTTTCGCACATCATTCATAAGAAATTTTTTAATCATTATAAATTACATTCATACAGAGCAGGCGTTTTGTAATTTAAATTTTAAACATGAAAATATTATCTAATTCGTAATATATTATATTTTTAAATACTGCTATATTGCCAAATTACATTACTGAATCAAGGAAAAGTCGACCAAGTTGCGCAGTAAAGCAGATGCAAGTTGTTTGGCATAAAAAGTTGTCCTTTTATCTATTGTTATTAAATGTTTATTTTAAACGTTATTTTTACAAATGCAATTACAAATTATACAGATGAATAAGATAACGACCAATTCATCTAAATAAATTTACCTATAAAACGAATGGCAAGTACATTTAATATATTATAATTTATGAATTTAAACACACTTTTGACATCTGTAGCATACTAATAAATTGCTTCCCGACATCTCTTTAGGACAAATGCAGAAAGTGATAGATATATGTGGAATTGTATCATGTTCTCGCCCGGGTGAACCTAGGCAAACTGTTACAAATTACATTTGATTTATTGTTGCTCAATTTTGTTTTCATTTCTAATACAGCCCCAAGTTTAATCAACTTATATATGTAGCTAAATAACCAAACTATGACACTCTGATAATTTCAATTTACTACTAAAATATATCTTCATTGAATCCGCCCCCAGTTGGGTCCAATACATATTCAAAACAGTAGGCTTACGGTCTTGATCTAGGAGGCACGGGTATTGTGCCTCTGAGTTCGTTGTTGATAGCGTTCATAAGGGGGTACGGCCCGTATCCACATTGGTTCTTGTAATCGTCAAGGTCAAGTGCCCAAACCATCACGCCAGAAAACCCATTTTGCTTCAACCATTGTACCTGTTAATATAATTATGAATTATATTATTGTTAAATAAAATATGAGACTACTAATTTAAGCACAAACGCTTCTAGGCTGGTCCCTGGAGTTTCTACTGTGTATTTTATTTTATCTGTTCCTCATGTAACTAATCCTTTAACGAATTTGGACTTTAAATCTGCATATAAAATATTTCGTATGTAAATAATTAACTTGTGCTCTTGATATTACAGTTGTGCAAGAAGTAATTGTGTTTGCATTCGTGTATTACATCAGACAAGTGTAACCGTGAGGTATTGCATATGCTGTATCACAGTTTAATGTAACTGTAACGCATGCCATTTATCAAAATTATAACTAAAATAACAAATGTATCATAATTAACAAAAACATTATCAGACCAGCACAAAAACTGCCATGATAATTGCCGTTGAAATAAGCTTCTAAAGCAGTAGTTTCAAAATAGAAGTTTGTTACAATAATACGAAGGAAACTACGTGGACAAGCCCAGGAGCCATCAATGAAATCATGAAGGTTTAAAGCCTTACAGAAAATACTTAACAAGAGAAACACAAACACAACTTCACACAAAAAAATCCTGAATTGGCTTGAATTACTCCCTCGTTCAAACTGAAGGAACCATTTCTTTATACTAAAGGTAAGAATTCCCGATTGGCTCGATTGTTCCGAGGCTCGAGGTTTTTCGCCGGTCCCTCGGAGTTAGTCATTTTAAAAATAAATACTGGGGTTACCGCATTGGAACGGTCAGCGAATCCAAATGAGATGTAAAATACCTTATCAGAATTCAACCTCAAACTTTTCAAAAGTGTTATCAATTATTACCAAATGAAACATATGAACATAATGGGAGCAAGCATTTACTTGAAGACAAAAAAGTATACAATAAGTTCAGGTTTACTAAACATATGGAGGTCTGCTTAAAAGAATACAAGATAGTCTATTGCGTATTTATGATAAACGAGTACATTTGATGGATAATAATAAAACAAACGTTTAAAAAGTTTTTGTATAAAATAGATATATTTACTGTTTTCATTTCCTTTAAAAGCCAATTAAGATGTGATTTATTATAAGATTTTTACATAAAACACACATATTGAAATGTTATATTTTTTTAAGAAAGGTAGTTAACTAAATTTGATTGTCGTTGCTTCTCTTTTAATGTATCGAAATTGTGAAAACCTCGGTTAAACCACGATGGAGAATCGATTCGTGGTATTCATGAATGCTTTATGATGAAGCAGGTGCGTTCCCATTCGAAAAAAAACCCCATGTTTTTTATGAAAGATATTCTTTGATTATCATGATGAATATGCAGCAAACGGAAACCGCATAATAAACACCTTTAAATTGGTATTTTTTGTCGCTGTGAATTGTGTCATTAGGTCATATTTGAAAATGTTTCTTGACTGTCGGTTTGTGAATTAAACTCATTCAATTTGCCAATATCTTTTTCGAATTTTAGTATCTAACGTCTCTAATCTCAGCAACAGAAGAGGCTACATATCGAAAGGTTTAAATTAAAGCACATTCCGTGTACATAATTATTTTAATGGGAATAAATGGATATTTTCTAAAATGCATTTTTCCCCCTCCCTTAAAATTGAACGCTCATGCTCCATTCTACCGCTGGATTCTTCATCGTGTAAGACTTATTCACACAACAAAACACGAAATGATTGCAAATATTTACATATAGAAACTCAAATGAAAGCACAAAAAACACAGCAAAAACGGTATTATTCGCGAAAATCTCAACCTCCTGACCGGTTGACCGGTGAAAGCTTTTGCTTGTTTAGAGACTTTTAACTTATTTGAAAAACAAAACAAACGAAAACAAATTGTCCTCAACCATACGTTTTTTTTCTCGAAAGTTGAGAGTATTAAAAAGGTCCTAGACCAACCTTAATTCTTAAGCTGTCAGCGTCGTCATACCCCACCCACTGGTCATTGTGAACAGCGTACGGAGCCTCCTGCTCTTTTATGTAATACGATTGTCCACCCTTTGTCAGCATATCACAGATCTGAAGCATAAAATAGAATTATCATCCCTTTATATTTCACAACATATGAAGCTTACCTAAAGCAAAATATTGAAGAATTATTTCTTGTAGTAATGGTAGTATTGACAACGTAGAAAGCCTCTACGATTTAGTAAGCATGTGCGCCCTTTTCCAGCATATTACATATCTTAAGCATAAAGTAAAGTTAAGCGTTCATGATCTCATAAGGAGCTTCCTGCTTATTAGAATGGAAGGTCTTCTGGACCATTGTCGATAGTTATATTTACTATCTGGAAAAAATCATAGATAGATACTAGTGATTAGGTTTGTATGTGGTGTTTGCATTTGTGTATGTGGTATCAGTTTGTTTTTGGTATTGGTATTTGTGTGTGTGATGCTAATATTTATATGTATAAAGTTAATTGTCGTTTGGGACCCTGCCTTATGCCCCTAAGCATGGTATATCTTTGAATTTTTAACAACTGAGCTTGTCTCTGTATTTTTTATTGTATTATTGTATTTCTGACTCCATATGGAGATTCTTGTCACATTTTCCAAGCGTTGACTATGTTGCACTCATCACTCCGGACAGTGAACAGTTTCAATCAAATCGGGGCAGCGATTTACCACTTTGGATGTACATTGTGTGGCTTTCGATTTCTTCCTTCAATATTCTATCTGCTGAGTTATCCACTGCTGTTTATATTGCATTATGAAATCGGTAATATGTCAGATACAAATACAAGGCAGTGAATTCAGTGGCCAATAAAGTATTAACAACCGATTTTTAATTTACCCTCAAATCTTTCAAATGTCATAACATGAAATAATTTATCCGTTTAACCTTGCACTACGGTTTGCCAAAATTAACAGCAATTAACAATACAGCACTTTGTTATATTAACCCGTTTTTAGATTAAACAATACATCTTTGTATTCAAGTTGACAGCATCTATTACACTACTGTTATCTATATTAGAGTTCCGTTATTTTATACCTAAAACGTGCAACTTTGTCAGATAGATGGCAGGTTTAAAGTTTATAATGAGCAAATCGCTTTTTAACTTTAGTTGGTTTTAATGTTTAGTTATACAGTGTTACAGCTTTGAATATATTTGGTAAACAAAAATACATTTTCTTTGGCTGCGTTCCATTATAATTGTACCAATGATTTGGAAAAACAATATTTTATGTAAATTAGAAAACGTTATTGCCACGTTGTTTTAGTTTGCGTCTGCAACGTTTCCTTGTTTATTTGATAAAATCGGTGAACGGAATTCTCGCGGTTTGAAAACTGGAGTGAGAACAAGAGAACTACTTGTAGGAAACTATGCAATGTATTCCATTTTTCAATGGGAATGGGATACTACTTTACTGTAAGACAGCTGACTTCATCTAGGAAACAGCACGTTCAGATTGAATACAAATGCAATAGTTGGTAAAATGACTACGTTTAAAGCTTAACAATAATAACTTACTTTTACAGTTCACATCCGCATCTCTTTCTATTGCAGTTAATCATACACAATTCTCACAAGCTTGTTCTACTACTGGATGATATAAGCTTATAACATCATCTTGAAAAAGAAAGAGTCTGACCTCATAATAAGCGAGGAAGCCACCCTCTCGCGAGTAGGTCCCGGCCTCTCCCTTGCCGCGTACGGGGGCCATGAGCCCATTTTCATATGAGTCTCTCAATGTGAAAGAACGCCCGTACAAGCCCATGCCGATAACCACCTTGTCTTTTGGGCACCCTTGTTGAACCCAGTAGTTCGCAGCCCAGTCCTGTTAAATAAAGACTCAAAATCTTGTATCCCAGTCATGTAAAATACTAATTCATAATAATGGGGCTCAGACCTGTAAAGTTGTGACTCATATAGTGGGGTTTAAATGTTATTTCCTCTAGAAGTATCTTTGAAATCATTGCAAATAGTTCATAGTGTATTTGTTTATTGGTTTTTGGAATTTTATTTGTAGAGTCTGAACAATTTGACGTCCGTTTCATTGTAGACCGGAACAGGAATTATTTAATGACATATTTTCATCAATTTGCTAAATATATTTGCGAAAATCAAATATTAACCGGTACTTAAGTAGCAGAAATAAAATGAAAAGATGGAACCAGTGATTAAAAATGGACAAGTATTACCATATTGAGAAATCGCTGGTCTCCGGTTTCCCCTGAATGTGGGAATAGTGGACTGTTGTGACCTGTTATATTCTCCCAACTGCCATGGAGATCGTACGTCATAACGCTGATAAAATCCATGTCCCTAAAGATTAACATATGTGTAACTGTTAGCAAAATATTACACTGAATATTAATATTGCTTGCATGTCAACGAATACACTTTTATAATATTCTCCAAATTGTTATTGATATCGTACGTCATAACGCTGATAAAATCCATGTCCCAGAAGATAAACATATGTTTAACTGTTAGCAAAATATTACACTGAATATTAATATTGCTTGCATGTCAACGAATACACTTTTATAATATTCTCCAAATTGTTATTGATATCGTACGTCATAAAGCTGATAAAATCCATGTCCCAGAAGATAAACATATGTGTAACTGTTAGCAAAATATTACACTGAATATTATTAATGCTTGCATGTCAACGAATACACTTTTATAATATTCTCCAAATTGTTATTGATATCGTACATCATAATGTCCCTGATAAAGATTGTAATGATAAATTATTGCACTAGTTACTATTGGGACCAAGTTTGCTAACACATTGATTCTAAGATTGAGAATTAGACCTATATACATATACCTGTAAAAACATTTTTTAACGATATCAAAATTATTATAAAACCTGTCATTTGTTACATATGAAGCAAATATCACCATAAAGGCTTAAGAATCAATTGCTGTGGTTGCATTGTTAGTATTGTTCTTTACTGTATTTGAATACATTAAATAGTATTATTTTCGTTATTTATAAGGTTCAATGCATATGGTTTATGTTTTGATTTCTGAAATAAATACCTGTTCAACCAAGGCTTTATAATCAAATTTTACACTATAACTATAATAATAATAATATACTTGATAAATCTTTTGTTTATGTAACTGTTTGGGTATTTTTGACATTGCACATTTTATCTCCTTTCGGCTCACATATACGTTAGTCTAATGAATGACCCTATATAGTTGACGCGTACAATCTGCTCCATGATGCTCCACACCGAAGGATGTTAGCAAGTTCGGGATAGTTTTAGCGAGTCTGATTGGTTTCGCCAAGTAGTTATGAAGGTAAAACTGATCATATATCTTGAAAACTGTTATCTGTACATTATTTGCATATTTGCTGTTGACATTAACTACATTAAATACATTATAAGACATTTAATTGGATTTTCATTTTCTAGTCTCTGACCAAGGACCAAGGACTCTAGTGAATATATCCCCAGGGCCCATGGTTACGAACAGCCTCAAGTAACTTATTTTAAATACCAAAGAATCACATTTATATTAATTGTGCAATTTCAAATAGTTCAAAATCACAAAATTTCATCATCACTAATCATCTAGCCGAATAGGTTACAATGAAAAGATTTGCAGTTTTGTCACATGAGTCTAAGCTCAGACTTGAGTTAGCAATGTCCCTAGGCCCTATTCACTTACATCTTGAGTCATAGTTTGACACTCAAAGTCAGAAAAGTGAATTCTCAAACCCTTGAAAACATCTTTAATATTAGTGTATTGGACAAAACGTGTTGTTCTGATTGTACAACAGTTAATTCATTAATATTATACAAGACTTTGCAGAATAATTGCTCTTCAAAATGCAATTTTACAATGAAATGAAAATATGAATTTCTGAGTTTGTATTGCAAATCAAACTAAAATATTCAGGGAATTCGGGCTCTGATGTCATATCTTAGATTTCTAACCGGACTGCAGCACACACACACACGCACGCACGCACGCACGCACGCACGCACGCACACACACTCGCGAGAGGGTTCGTGTTGTAAGGCACTGATGGGCGATGTTAAAAGCAGCGTAGTAAATGCGCCACTTCGTTGGGGTCAGATTGTTTGTTCGCGGAGGAATAAGTCACGTAGTAATATTGCCCAAATTTGGTGACAATGTCATAAGTGCATATTGACACTGAGAGAAAGCGCCGGTTATTTTAGGACAGATGAAGTGAGTGTTGAAAGTGTTTAACATGCTTCCAAATGATTACAGTTCTATATCGTTTGATGTTAAATAATTTGTCGAAAAGTACTAATCATGCAGACATAGCAGTCTTGAAGAAAATTATTATTCATTTTTTTATTAACCGCCAGGTAAATAGCCACACGTTACAAAATGAAGATTTGCACGTTAGTGAACAAGGGCCTACGAAATAAACAAATCGTACCGACGACTGCACTCAGTTTAACGGTTAAAATCATATTTGTTGTTCCCGTTTCTGATTTTTTTAAAAACAAAATTGGATCCATTTGATTTACGGTTAGTATTTAAGAGCTGTCAATGATGAATAGACTTTAATAAAATATATTGCAAACATCAATTTTGAATTAGAGTGCCACTTATGAAGACACTTAATGATTTGTGTCATTGTAGGGTAAAATGCTATTGAATTTTTTTTTTTGATGAATTAAGACTATATGATAATTTATTGCATGTAAACCATCTGCAAGAGTCTTCCATTGTCAGCATTTTAACTTTTTTATGACCGACCGACCTGCTGTATCAAGTTAAGAACAACGATCATTCATCATTCATCTTTGTTTATGACTTTGATCGATACATTTTTTGCTTACTAGGACCAAAAGTTTCATACATAACCCTTATTCATTTAATGCAACGTTTCAAAACTGATTAAGGCAAACTGATGATGTATTGCAAATATCAAGGCAATAAAATATTTAACCTATCAAAACCATTCATATATTAAAAAAATATGTTCTATTTCAAATGGAAGATCATCTGTCTTAAAATATGGCTATTACAGAGCTAAGTACGGGCTAAGTTAGAATAAAAAAAATAGCTAATGGTAAAATTAAACTATGAATGAAAAAATCGTGCTATTAATCAGCATGATACTCAATGCATGTCAGAACATTGTGCTTCTTCAAAATATTCAAATGTAAATATGTTATAAATGTTTGATTCAGATAAATTAACGAGTTTCTAGCTGTTAAGTCCATTAAGACAGTATTGGCCCTGCCCGACAGTATATAAACCATATTTTAACAGACATCCAAACATATATAAACTTGAACAGATGGTAAACACAACTAATAAAAAGGAATATTTGATCATGTGTAAAAGGGTATCTGTTATTCTTAAACAACTTCGTTAAACATTACTGATCTTATTTATCTTAGACTTTCTGCATATATTAGTTGACTCTCCCATTGTACTTAACCCATTTTATAACTCGTAAAGTTTCGTAAACACTGCTTGAATCCAATGATCCATGTGTAATATTTATCCTGTTAAACGGGACTATCTGGTCTTTAAATATTTGATTTATTTGAATGTATGTTATGTCTTTGAATCCTCAATTTGAGCATCTGAAATGTATTGTCTTTATCAATTACCTCAATTTTTTCATGTTGTGCATGAATTTGAGTGAATAAATGTGTTGACTTGACCTGACTTGAGTACTTTCTACCCTAAAATTTGCAAAATGCAAACAAAAATGGCGTCAATGGCTTAAAATTATAATTGCTTTAGACAGAGAACAAATTACCTGTTAACATGTAAATATATATCATTTTTGCCAGCGGAAAGAAAGAACAACTCATTGTTTGGTGACATTATGCTTGGCGTCATATTAAATTACAACCTCTTGAAATATTCAGATTCTATTATATGTATTTTTTATTTTAATTATTCCAGACCCCTGTCAAAGCATGATGTAATCATATGTGAATATTCAATTATTAAATAATAAAACCTGTATTCGTGCATATTAAAAAGCAATTTGGGGATAGTTTAATACGTAATTGATTGGTTTAATTTTGACATTCAAAAGGACGAATTTGAATAATTTAAGTTGTTAATTATAGTGGGGATATTTTGAAAAAGCTAAGTGTTTATGAACACAATAAAAGTCAATATACAAGTTTATGATTCGTGACAGAAACGACACAAAATAAAGACTGGCAGTTTATATCAATCGTTTTAAGTTATTTTATGGCCTAAGGAATGTTCGGCTTCTTTATCTCCAGCAATGCATCCCCTGTTTAATGCCATGGTGGCACACCAAGACGTCAACTGATGAAATTGAGAGTTATTTAGATGACAACATATACTACAGGTCCATCAAAATTAGGACAAATAAACACCTGTGCAAAATACCAAGGATTATTATTATCTATTTTTTTACTATTATTATTATTATTATTATCATCATAATTATTTTATCATTTTTATTATTATTATTATTATTATTATTATTATTATTATTATTATTATTATTATTATTATTATTATTTATGTTTTATTTAAATTTATATATTTATATATATATATTTTTTAATTATTATTTTCTTTTTTTTGGGGGGGGGACTTAAACAATGCCTTAGCCAGGCCATTATCTATACTGTTTTTTATCTCTCCTAAACTGGTTAATGTATAATAATTGTTGCACCAATATTGGCGATACATTAAAACATCGTTTGGTTTAACAAAATTAGTACACACCTTTCCGCCTTTATATTAAAGGATCCTAGGGAAAACCATAGTGAACTTGACTAGAAGTCCAACTCACCTACATACAGACGGGATGTCATAGGCGGTGTCAATTTTGTCTTTGCCAGCAGCCACAGCGGAAGTAAGCAGCAGGGCCGGACGGCCAGTTCGTCTGGCATCTTCGTCAAATGCCTGTCGAATTTCCTATCAAAACAAAACATACATTTGAATGAACAATCATTCTGTTGATCTGTGGTTTTCCAACATTCTGTTGCACCATTATAAGATTTTTTTAATTTACAAAGCACTCTGATTTCCAGCTTAAAGTTTAGTTAAAAAAAAAGACTTCTGCAATGGCGTATATGCTGACTTCAGATATCTAAGGTTTCCTAAAACTCCGGAAACTCCTAAATTCAATCCAGTTTTCTTAGAAATTACTTTACTCGTCACTCTTGTTTTGATTTCAGCATTGAAAATTAATTGTTCCATACCGAAACAAGCTGAGTGAATCTTTGTTTATCTTCTGGAGGACTTCCTCTATTGGCAGGGTATTCCCAATCAAGGTCCAGCCCATCGAAGTTGCGTTCTCTTGAAAAATATATGATATGGTATGTGTTTTTTATGATGTGTACAAAGGTACACAAAACGCAAAACTAATACGCCAAAATACATGGCGTAGAAAGTTATGCTCTCCGGAAAGACCTATACGCGCTATGTATGGCGTAGAAAGTTATACTCTCCGGAAAGACCTATACGCGCTATGTATGGCGTAGAAAGTTATGCTCTCCGGAAAGACCTATACGCGCTATGTATGGCGTAGAAAGTTATACTCTCCGGAAAGACCTATACGCGCTATGTATGGCGTAGAAAGTTATGCTCTCCGGAAAGACCTATACGCGCTATGTATGGCGTAGAAAGTTATGCTCTCCGGAAAGACCTATACGCGCTATGTATGGCGTAGAAAGTTATGCTTTCCGGAAAGACCTATACGCGCTATGTATGGCGTAGAAAGTTATGCTCTCCGGAAAGACCTATACGCGCTATGTATGGCGTAGAAAGTTATACTCTCCGGAAGAACCAAAACACGTTATTAACCAGTACGCGTTATATATAGCGAAGAAAGTTATGATTTCCAGAAAAAGAGCAGCACGCTGTGAATATAGAGCAAAAAGATATGCTCATCAGCAAACGGCCAATATGGGTCTTCCATATCAAGATCAAGACACTAAGTTAAGTTATCTGAAAAAAAACGAGTCATATGTGTGACATATACGTTATCTTAAAAAATACAAATGTGAGTTCTGTTTTCAAGGAGAAGTTCCTTATTTGAGTGTATTGATTTGAAAGGAGGTTGTTAATGGCCTTACGACAAAAGTGCAATGAACGTTCACAATTGTTTGTCCATCACGTGATATGTTGTGTATACTACTCTGTCTTTATTTACATTTTATCATCCCTGTTCTAAATTGCCCAGCTAAATTGATAATAAATAAAGGTATGTCCAGTGACATAATTTCTTGGTCTCGTGTTGCTTTCTTACCAGTAATGGACGCAACAGTCATGTAGCGCCTTGTTGGACACAACACATAGTTGCGTAGGTTATTGATTTAAGCTTTAAGGTAAAATTTGTTAAAGCTTACCTCAAAAACGGAACGGATGTCATGGCGAATTCTCTCCGCGTTGCAGCGGTGGCTGCCATGGCCGTAAATGGTTTCGACGCCATGTTCCATCCGCCTACCGCCAATAACGTTTTTATTCCCGGGTTCTTCATCTTTATGTCATTAAAACGATCGAACCTGTAAGAGGGGTATAAAGAATACAATTCGAAAGTCAAAACAGTAATTCCTAATCTTTTGATACGATATTTTCGTGAGATTGACGTGAAACTCAACGTCACTATATTGTGTTTGTGTCGTTGTTACATTTATAAACCAATTTCTGATTCTACCGAAATCTTTGTCCATGTTTCGAATGCTGTTTGCACTCACATTTCCAGATTTATGGTTTTGTTTTTTTCTGTGTTTGCAAAGTGTAGAATTACGTGACTACATATATAATTATTTCGTTACATCGCCACATTTTACTTAAACACCAAATAAAAAAAACGTTTATTATGCAAAGTCTTGTCAAAACATTTAAAACAAAAATAATACAGCTTCAAACAGAATCATAAACAATGGAAGTTCAACAGAGTTATGTAATTTGTGGTTAATAAATCATACAGATTCATAACATTTTTTATGAGAATTTATGAACTTTTAATCGGAAACGTCAAGCACACGTGCGTCGTTGCCATAAACACATTGAGGAATGCTAGGCCTTTTTTTAAAAATCAGTTAAAAAAAATAAAATTGTCAAGTTCTGGCTCATAAATTCTAACATAAAGTCATTAGTTCATGCAAGTACTGCGAACACGTTGGGCGTGATTTATATAACTGTAGACGTATATTTTTTATGAATGCCTAGTTTATGAAGAAAACTGAAAGGTAATTTGTAACCGTTTGTGTCCTGTATTATGGAAATGGCAATTCACTAGCGGGTTAAGGGAGTGGCGCGCACCCTCCAATTTGATTGTTAAAAATGCATAGAAGAAACTAAATGCAACCTATTCGTATAAAATCTTCATGGTAGAGGTCATAACATCAACAAAACAGAGTTAGAGCATATATGTTTCGCATATTAGGGGAGGGTTGCTCGTCTCAAGTTGCACACCCCCATCACCCTCCCACATGTTTCACTCCCTCTCACATAAACCTGCGATTGTATACAGTTTAAACTTATTTATTTTACAAAGATTGTGAAACAAGTTATAACAACATTATATTAATCACTCTCGTTGGCATTATGTTACGCGAGACAGTGGTCTTGTGATGGGGGGGGGGGACCGGAGTACCCGGTGGAAACCCACTTGTCGTGCTTGGTGACCACAAACCAAACTCACATGCGCCGGGGCCGGGAGTCAAACCCGGATTGACTTGGTAGGAAGCGAGTGTGCTAACACCTGCGCTAACCGGACAGCCAAATGCAATTTTATATATGTTTAACACCCAACGTAAAAGAGCTAAATTGTTTTACTGAAACATATTACTGTGAGTATGACTCACATTAAAAATAAGCACGCTTTTAAAATAGTTCAAAACAATATTGAATACTAGTTAAATGCATTCGTCAAATTCAATAGGATTTAATTTATTAAGATAAAGAACGTCAATGACGAAGTGATCCATCTTTGGCCACTTGTAGCAATATCTTAAAACTGCAAGTTATGCATAGTTTATTATTTCAAGTCGTAAATTGACCTTGTGAAGCACAGTTGTAATTTATCTTTGCACGTTGTGAAAGAGTCACGTTTTTCTTTAAATAAGTGTCCCAGACATGTTTCAAAACATAGTCAACCCAATGCTGAGACCATTTGCATAACGTTTGCAGATGTATAGCTTATGTTTGGAGGGACGAAGCATTCACAAGGTATGTGTACATTGACGTATCCGTTGCCATTTAAACTCCTCGTTCAATATCTTGTATTAATATCAATAGTAACAAATTCATGTTTTCTTTATGTAGACAAGTACTGTTCCGTTTAATGTGCACTCTCGAAGTTTGAAATATAGCACTTTGGATAAAGAGTGTTTTTTTAACACTTACGCGCAGCCTACCGAAACAACATACTACAAGATCTTACACAAGAGACCATGCATTCATACACTACGAGTGAATCAAATAAAACTATCGGTGAAGGATGTAATGCAGCCACATTATGACTGAGGATGTCATATTATGAGTTGCTTTCCGGTGATTATAGTGATTTATCAGTGAAATAAAAATGATATTTCACTTCATTTTGAATCACAATAACGTTTTGATATTTTAACTGTTTTAAACTTTTAGCATTGCCTAACATTTTCAAATCAAACTTTAGCGCACACAAGGCTTAGACACAGTCTCAACGAAGTCATTACCGAAATGATGTCACGTTCTCATACAATTTGGCGCGCTTTTCTGAATAAATACCATAAACTGTCTTTAAGCATATAAGAAACGGAAATCAACGTTTGTTGCAGTGTAGTATATTTCACCAATTGAACAGCAATATTTCAGGAATGGCCATGGGTGAAACACATTGTATTTACAGGTGGCGCAGAAAGTTGGTGACCTAAACTGCGATCTAACATTGACAGAAATCATTTTCCTCTATATATCTTCTTATGTCATAGATACTTACATGCCTCTCATCCATTCTGTAGATTCATCGTTCCACTCGAAAGCTTCCAACCTGTTCCCTTTCAACTTGGCGAAGGCGTATACCAAGTGGGTGCATAAGCTTGGATCTATATCTTCAGGGTAGTATTTGCCCTGATTTGGCCTGTATTGGGCCCAGTTTGTGTAGTAGCATACCCGTCTATATTGAGCTGAAATAAGTTTTATCGAATTATATTATATTTTAATTTACTGGTACAGAACGGATTTGATGCAATAGAAAAAACATGGACAAAAAATGTTTTAGCCACTAGGTCTCCATATTCACTAGTGTCGGGGGGGGGGGGGGGGGGTGAGTTTGAGACTCCCTTAATTTTGTTGTGGCAACCGTACTCCATGGACACAATTTTTGTCTACTTCAGACTACCTGACCCGTCAATTCAAACAACAGCCAGAACTGCACATGAACTTTTACGGCGCCCCAGGTAAACGTCACGGGACTACTGTGTTGTCAAGAGTCTCGAAATGCTAAGAGAAATTTTTAAAAAAAATCCGTTTTAAGGCTAAGGCGGTTTCTTCAATTTTGTCGTCTCCTTTGTTCTGCCATTAACAATATTACCAAATTATTATATTATTTTATCTTTTACATCGTGGGATAATACCAAAAGGTGCCAAAACTTTACATTTAATGTCAATTGGATGTTATTGGCACTAACACGATATACTTGTTGATAAAAATAGTTATTTGAAGAAACTGAAAGGGAGTTGCGTCCCTTGCCTCCTGAGCATTGTCGTAGGTAAATGATGGGTCTCAAGTTTGAGCCTATTCATGAATTTATTTGGAGAACTTCCGTGAGCTTATTTATGTTTAAAAAGGGTCTCAAATCTGAGTCTTTTCAAAACGTTGGTAAGAGACCGTGTGTGAACATAAGGACTTTGCCCATGTTCACCCAAGTTTACTTTGTATTATTGAGACCATCCTTGGGCATAAGGACTTCATCAATGATAACGTTTGAGTCGGGTCAGAACTTAGACATGAGACCTTGTCTGAATGTAAGGACTTGACCCATGTTTACTTTTAATTCTATTCGGAACTTAGACATGATACCTTTCGTGAGCAGAAGGACTTGACCCATGTTTACGTTTGATTCTATTCGGAGCTTAGACATGATACCTTTCGTGAGCAGAAGGACTTGACCCATGTTTACGTTTGATTCTATTCGGAACTTAGACATGATACCTTTCGTTAGCAGAAGGACTTGACCCATGTTTACGTTTGATTCTATTCGGAACTTAGACATGATACCTTTCGTGAGCAGAAGGACTTGACCCATTATTTTAAAAGGTCTCAAGTCTGACATTATATATCCATCGATTGTTTTTAAATAGTAAAAATCAACTGCACAGAATTGGTTTTATCAATGTAGAAATACTAGTTGTGAAACAGCATTTTTCATTTTCAATTATCTGGAAGAAAACAATGTATATATATATATATATATATATATATATATATATATATATATATATATATATATATATATATATATATATATATATATATATATATATATATATATATATATATATATATATATATAATAAAGCACACAATGAAAATAAGATTTTAACATTAGACGACCATGGCGACCATGTAAGGACATTGAAAAATAGAATCTATAAACTATTTTATAACAATGAATACATCAAAACAACTGCAAACGTGTTAAAACGTAGCCACAAAACCTTTAATAAATCAACGTCAACAAAACTAAGGTTGGCGTTGGGGTTTATAAAGTCATTGACATAAAATATCAACTAATCACAGACGTGCACTGACAATCAAAAAATAGAAGTCTTGTAATATATCACTCGTTTAAATTTGATTTATGCATACACTTATAGCCTTAAAACAAACCACAGAAGCATGAACAAGTTTAGTATTTAAATCATCAATCTTAAAATCCAATTCTTATTGGTAGCCTGACTTTTAATCAGATGGATGCTTCATGTGATTGCCCTAAGTACAGACGTGGTGTTTGTTTGTCTTATTCCTATCATATGTCTGTATGGTCATTACGTCATAAAAACTATACTATTTCTCCAATAATTTCGTATGGGTGTAAATATATAGAAGATTGAAGCTTTTGAACACAGTATTGTTATGTCGTAGGTGCTGAACTGTCTTTGGTGTCTGATCTTTTTTTTTAAATTGTTGGTGATATGAAAGAAAAAAAGTTACGTTAATTTCTAAATAACTTTCATGAAAGACAAGATATGAACATACATCTTCTTCCTATATGATAATTTCTGCTTCTACACGTGTGGAATCTTTTAAGATTTTCCTGTATTTTAAAGATGCAATCCTTGGGCAAAACTCCAACTGAAGGAATTTTGTAGAACATTTTACCAAGGATTACATCATTAAGATACAAGCAAATCTTATCGTTATGCACTATGACAAAACGATTACAATCAGGTGAATTTTGTTGAAACTCACTTGTTGTCAAACAAGGGGGTAACAACTTTCATCAGAACAATAAGAAGTCGGCCCGGTTCACTTTAAATTTAAACTTTAATTAACATTGGTATTGCGATGTTTTTAATTGCCTTTTGGTCTGATCAATGATATGAGTTAATTATTTCAATGTCAGGTTGGTATTTTGCTAATTAATTTCAAGGTTATCAATGACACAATGATTGGCATAACACCAAACATGTCTGTCAGAAAATAATGCAACACTATGTTTATGTGCTCTTAATGTCAGCTTAAAACATCACTCTCTAAATTTGGAACGCTGTTCTTTACTTGGATATTATAGAAAGGTTTTTTGCATTTTGGATTGTAATAAAACTCTCTAAATTTAGAATGTTGTTATTCGCATAACTATCATTTCAAAGGTCATTAATTATCTGACTAGTGGTAAATTTCCTTCAATTTTGAATGTTCTTTACTTCATTACCATGGCAAAGGCGTTTGACTTTCTGGGTTTGAATATAACTCTCTACTTTTGGAATTTGCTCCGCTATCATTTCACAGGTTATTGATTATCTGCTGGGGGTTTAATTCTCCAAATTTGGAATGATGGTCATTACTCCAATACCAAGGCAAAGGTAATTAACATTCTGGTTTATAATATTATTCTTTTAAATGAAGAGAGACATTCTATAGGATTCAAAGCTTTCGTCTATGTTCTGTCGTGATTCTTTCGTTTAGTGTCTATATAACTTGTCTACTTACTCTTTTTATCTTACTCCCATAGCTAGTCCTTTAACTTGTGCTCAGCCTTTGACTATTTGTGTCATTTCAATTCACAACTATTCCTACCAACATGAAACAGAACAGAGAAAATAGTCAGTATTTCTGTTCTTTTCTGTTCTATCCTCAGGAAATAAAGCAATACAGTACTATTGTCAGACCAAATATTAGTACTTCTATAATATATATTATAATGTTCCATACTGGTAGGCTGGTATCCATAATAAAGGATTTATTGTCAAAAAGATCATAAGTATCCTTTGGTTTATTAATGGCTGTTTGTACATAAATGTGATCTGGTATGCTACTAATTTTTAACTTTATGCGTTATTTTCAAGATAATGACAACAAACGTCAACTAAATGTTTTGTCCATTGTATGCTAAAGTACTAAAATAAAAAATAACAACCCTTCCTCTTAAAGTTTGACAAAATACGCGATAACTGAGGTAAATTGAAATGTTTTATGGAAATGTATGTTATTAACTTGTAACAATATTACACGAGACAGTTTTATTCTGTCATTAATTTCAAAAGCAAACATGTGAAAGCGGGTTTTTGTTAAGAAAAACGATAGCTCTGCTTGACGGTGTAGTTGACATCTTAACTACGATTAACATTTCCAGGAAGAAAAGAAAGAACAAAGAGCTCTTATTGATCATCCAAAGTATGAATTATTGTGTAAATGTGCGTAATAAATAAGTTGGAAATGCACGTGGCACGTGTCTTTCGATCCTTGTGCCACTTTACGCGGTCTTAGATTATAACCTATGAGATAGCTCATCAGCGTCCAAGTACCACGGTTATCAGTTGAAAAATATCGTGTTAAATAGCAATTGCTTGCTTCGCTCGATCTGCTTGCTACTCCCTTCTTTATCATTAAAATTTAACATGATATGTTTTATCTAATACAAGGGTCATAAGACCGTCTGACGAGTCCTTTCAGTTCATTTTGGATGAATGTCTGTCACAAAATCTACACTGCATATATGATGGGGTAGTGGTAGATATGATGGAAGCGGTTGTAAGATTTTTACACCAGTGGAAAAGAAAAAGTTTAACATAATTTCAAATTACCTTGTATTGACAATAGCTGAAGCAGCGAAACGACAAATACAAGTGCTCCGTTTAGAGGAGTAAACATCTGAAATGAAAAGAAAAGACAATTATATATACTGATCAAATACACGATAACAAACATAGTGTTATGATCCAGATTGTTTGTATAATCAGTATAATTTAACCGTCTCATGGCCTCACGATTATCCCCCTTTATTGCTTTTTTTTTGCTACGTAATCGTAAACATGGATTTTAATCGTTGATGCTAAATTTGTACTAGGGAAAGGCGTTACAATAGTTCATAATGGTGATAATTTAGATAACAATACTTTTCTTGAATGACTTTTTAAATTATTGTCAAGCTCCAAGTTTACCGCGGATTTACAAATATCTATTTCATTTTGATTGAGATTGTTTATGGACAACACCGTCATGTTGAGTGAATGGCAAACATCACTAAACGAAAGAAAAACTGTTTTCTAATTTTAATTTATTTCTTTCACACAATTAAAACTATGAAAGCTTGTGAAGTTGTCAAAAAATGGTGGTTTGTAACCTATCCAAAAATCATCACTTAGAGGCAGTACCTTTCCTTTTTCAAACATTTAAAGAAACGGAAGCCATAAACAATATCAAAAACGCTACAACAACTACTACAAGACATTAACCACGGGTTTACGGCACTATTTATTCAATCATGAACCCTCAACATAATTCAACAAATACAAAAATCGATTGCTGAGACTGATAAACTTAAAATATAATACGTTTATAAAATGGTTAGAGATACCATTAATCATATGATTGTGTGTGTGGGGGGGATATTGCAGTTAATGATTATATGAGATAAGATGTTAAAACGTGAGTAAAATCAAGTCGAAGTTGTTTGTAAACGATGGGCTGCTGCTTGTTCAAACTGGCGTAGCTCCTGGTAGGCACTGCCGACCTGACCCTGTACATGATTATTCTTAAAGGTGGTATTTCAAAAATGCATTTAAAACAGGTACTGGGCGTTAATGCTTAAGGGACGATTTTTAGGATCATTGATCAGTAATAATCGGTTTGAGTATAGATTCCCACTTACGCAAAGGAATTGATGACGGTCCATTGAAATGGGAACTCTGAATGACCTGGATTACTAATATTGATATGTGTATGATTTAAAAATGTTATCTCCGGAATGATTACTCAATCCAAGCCAAGTTAAAAACCTTTTCGCTCACTTTTTAAAAAGCGGGATAATGTCTCTGATTGGCTGACGGAAAGAGCGTCAGAAGGAGACCTCGTAAATTTCGCTTTCAGATCGTAATGCAAAGAGTATTTAGCATAAGATTTTAATATGATTTCCGATGGTCGTTGACAGATTTGCTCTTAAAATAGTTCAGTTAACATGCGTTATCACAAGGCCAATATCTCAAAATGTTAGACCTCAAATGTATTATGTGAATCATAAGGACTTTTTTTCTTTAATGTACTCATAATTCAAATATCATTTCTTTGCCAGTTAACAAATTTACAAATAAAGATATTATTGCATAAGCATTTACAGTCAAAAGAAGGTGGTTTCTAACGACATAAATGTTTGAACATATATTCTTATTTACAATCACTCACTTCTGACAACGTGTTCGGTTTTATGTGTATTGTAGTTATAAACCAACAGATGCATTCGTATTGCATATTGTCTGTCTTGTCTTATCTACTGGTTGTCAAACTTTTATCCAGATTTCGACATTGAAATGTTGCTCATAAATTAATTTCTTTGTTTGCACCAACTACTTTAGTCATCATTAAGGCGTCGTAGTTTTGTTTATAGTTTCTGTTTTTCTCTCCATTAATATTACCTATGATGTCATTTTGCATTAGTAAGGATTGTTGAAGTAATTTAATACCCAGGTCAGTGTGATTCTAGTTTATGTCTTACATTAGTAATACTAACGACATTTTCTTTGTCATAATAATGCGACTCAAACGCTGTGGTTAATTTCAATCTCTTCTTTCTTAAGGTCAACAAATGAACTCATTATCGCCTGAAGCGATGTATCTAGCCTCTAAACCTGTGTGAATTAATGTCTATATGATGACCCATATTACATTGTCACAGCTAATTGTCCAACGTGTGTCATTTATTTGTATCTGCTAGCCATAATGTCGGAGGTTTATTAATTACAGGCTACGCAATACGTTTGAAAAGTATTTACGGGTCACACAAACCTTTTACAAATTCGCACATTAGCTGCTTTTGGTGTGGTTTTAGGCAGGGCGTAATTTAAATATGGTCGGTGAAGTGAATAACATATCTATACTTTTTTGTAACGAAATGACTGTGTGGCAAGCCTACAGATGAAATACTTACTGTGCATATTTGCACGTTTGCCTCAATCTAATTACACCGAAGTATCTTATGCCCAATGCATAAGCAAAGTAAAAAAAAACCTGTATGTGCATAAGCAGGCAAATTTGCGCATGTCGTTTAAACTGAGCTTAAACAATGCCTCCCTTTTTGTCTGGCTTAAGCTCTGTGGTTTTAAAACATGAGTTATGTGACTGATCACATACTACGATGATGTCATATTACCTTATATTTTAAATGGTTTTGACTGAATAAGTAAAAGTTACTGATATCTAAGAGTGGGGTTCGAAAACATGAACGCGAAGCGCAGGAGAGGTATTCTTGCATGCACATGTAATTGAAGATATATGGTGGCATAGAAATGACATGTGTGAAGTATTTTAATGCAACGTTCACTAAGACGTTGAAACGAAATGGTAAGTCGCTGCTACAAGATATTTAGTCACGGCAGTCACGGAAACGAGATAGTAAGTCGTGAGAACGTTATAAATATATCGTGGGAAACGAGGTAGTAAGTCTATATCGTGGGAAACGAGGTAGTAAGTCGTAGTAAGTCATAACAACGTTATAAATATATCGTGGGAAACGAGGTAGTAATTCATATATCGTGGGAAACGAGATAGTTAGTCGTGATAACGTTATATATATATCGTGGGAAACGATGTTATAAATACATCGTGGGAAACGAGGTAGTAAGTCATATATCGTGGGAAACGAGATAGTTAGTCGTGATAACGTTATAAATAGATCGTGGGAAACGAAGTAGTAAGTCGTGTCCATGAGCTTAGTCGTGTAAACTACAAAGTAATTCGCGGCCACGAGATACTAAGACATATGAAAGGGATAGTGAGTCGAATTCACGTGTTAAAAAATGACACATGCTGCCTTTATGCCATCGTACATATATGTTGCATTACGAACTGATTCTGCTGTATAGCATGTTAGTCTGTTGAATACATTGTAAGAAATGAAATGAAAATACACAGCTTTTTATCAGCTGATGTGATCTTAAACTAGAATACTGCAATGTACGATCATTAAGTGGTAAGATAATGTTCTTAATTACAATTACGTTTTTTTTTTCATTAAAGCATGTCTGTGGTACAAGTAATTATTTAGATGGATTGTATTTTAATTGGACGTTTTTGAGGTAAACATAACTATATGCATGGTCTTAAAGCAGCATTGTGGAGAAGCCTAGTTGTTTTAACACTTTGATTATGATAACTTCATAATGTTACTTGTCAGGAAACTAGATTTATCGAATTCATAGTTCACCGAAACCTATGACTTTAAAATACACAGGATTTGGTCATTGCATTGAAGCGATATTCAATGTATTATTTTTCGGTTGCAGTTATATTTTACTCAGGTAAAACTATTTAAGTTTATGTATTGGCATGGTGTAAACATGAACGTTTGGCATTTTCGTTGCACATACAAGCTAGCGTTCGCAGTATGGTGTGAAAACTATGAGATGACCGATAGGTGACAGCGCTATTCAGGATCTCAGTTTCGAATTCGAAACAATGATTGAAAACTATATGTGAAAAACCAAATAATAACCGTTATATTGACTTCGAAATGGCAATAAAGCCGAATATAGCGATCTTCGGGTAATTGGTGGAAATTTGAATTAAATAAAGAAGAAAAGTTCGGGACCCAAAGTTAATATCGAAACAACTATTAATTCGGATAATCGGTGTTCGGATAAATGGTGTTTAAATGTGTCTACAGCTGTCTATATTGTAAAAACAAAACATTGATTTTAACAACGCTAGGCACATGAAATAAGGTGTAAAATAAAACTAGAAACAGATTTAGCACGATGCTATTAAACTATTATTTCAGTCAAAATATCTGCCGATGCCATAGTAACAAAACTGACCAAAACCTATAAAATTGTAGTCATGTTTCTAAAATTATCAATACTTACCCTGAATTTTTGTTTTGCTTACCACATTTGATGCACCAACTATTACAACAGTTGAGCGTTAAAAACCTTATGAAACACTGCATTCTTCGTTTTTTTTTGTGTTTTAAATTGCTGTTTAGATACCGAACATTTGCTTTAATTGTATTTTTTTTTAGATATATCCTTGTTTTACAATCAAACGCTCGACAGTTTTAAGCTGGTGTGTTTTTGTTGTTGATTTAAAAGAGAAAACGTCGATGTTTTGCCCTGATCAATTTCATTCTAACAGCGTTCTGTTGGCCATAACTCGACAACCGTATAAAGATCTTCTTTAAACTTGATACGTAGACTAAAACATTTTTTTGATTGATGCCCCTTGATAGACTGAGAGAAAACACATAATTGTTTGCGTTCGAATGTTGTTCATGTGTTTAATTTAAAGTTGTGTACTCTACTTTGGTTTAAAGTTATATTAACTTATGCTAAGACACTCCTCAGTGTGTGTATACCACGTGATAAATAACGTCATATATGCTACGTCGGGAGGCAACATTTTTGTTAAAAGTCTTCATTCAGAGAATAATATTGCCTTCCGACGTAGCATTTATGACTTAATTCATCACGTGGTATACACACACGTGAACCCCGTTGGCATGATTTTGTACAAGAGTGTTGTCTTGCGTTGTGTGAGAAACCAGAGTACATGGCGAAAACCCAATTGCCAATCTTGGTGAGCGCAAACCGAACTCGCATACGAATCCGGGACACCTTAGTGAGAAGCGAGTGCGCTTACCACTATGCTAACCAGACTATCTTTTGTTTTTAATTCACTCGCGTTAAAGCAAATGAACGTATAATTCACGCCATAAATTTTGAGCTTGCTGCCGTCGTATTTCAAACGCAGCATCTGTGACAATAAACATGTCAAAAGTGACATATCAAGAAGTCTTTGCAAACTGACTAATAACAAATTTGAAAGCCGGAAACAAAATTGCCGCTTTTAGTAAGCAAGCCCGACACTTTTAATTTGTTAAACAGGAACATCTGTTACGAAGTTGTTAAATCAAACTGTTGAATGCAACTGATATTACTTAGATATGATTTACTGAAGGCCACCCTAATATAAGTTAAGTCAAGCTTTGCCCTTTTTCGAATTCATGGGTAGTAGATTCGCCGTTTTGATTGGACATTTAAAATATTTCCATAAATTCAGAGCTCCGAGCTATACGTTTTAAGACCGTTGTCAGTACATGTGTACTAGCTCCGTCATATTTTAAAATTGTTCACACACGCGCACTTACTGTGACAAGTCAGAACTATAATACCCTGAGGTTTTTTTCTTACGGAATTAAGTAAAACGTAGTTGCCGTGTTTCTGATAACTAAAACTCTCCTTGTTTTTTTATCATATTCATTAGGGACTACTGCTCCATAAAGTCCAACTGTTATTCACTAAATGCGAATTAGCAGTTATCAATTTCATGCCAAAGACAATGCATTAACCTCCAAATAATTTTATGTCAACATTATTTAGACCAGCTATTAAAAATAGAATTGCTGTTTTGCTTATTAAAAAAAATCTTATTGAAGACTCGCTAGACTTAGAAAAATATTCACTTCGAATACAGCTGATTTGGCTTTTGTAACGGTTGCAACGGTTTAGCAAAATCAATGTGAAAGAACTATGCTCATAGTTCGCCCGTTAATTTAAACTGGCTTCCGTCGTATTTTGAGACGTTTCACACGCGAGCAGCCACTGTTACAGTGAACATGTCAGAAGTCATCTATCATAACGTTTTTGCATACTTTAGTATAATAAATGAGTTAGAAGAACTGGTTCAGTTGAACAGCAATGTGAAATGTGCGTTGCTGTTGCAGTTTTTAGGGGGCCGTGGCGGGGGAAATCACATCAGCAAACTAAATGTTAATACGCGTTATACTAATAAAATAATGAAGCCAGATGTCCAAGGGTAACACCTATTAGTGCAATTCTAAGTATCATTTATATGATTAAACAGTCTTCATTTGCGTGATACAGAAATAGGATTAAGATTATTCGGGGCAAATCAAACTTTGATATGCATGGTGATGCTTTTTGATCAATTGATAAATATTATAAGTCCAAATTACTTTAAGTGTAGACGTGAATGAGAAACTAGTATTGATTTAGGTTATCGTATATAATAGCCATGCACGTATACAATTAACACATACCATTTGCATAAACATAACAGTTACAAGGGCAAGTTTGGACAAGGTTGTAGTTTATCCAACCAGCATAATTAATAGTTATTGATAGTTACAATAAACTGTTTACGATATTCGAACGCATAACAAAAGCTGCATGAATATCAATTTATAGTACAAACTTAACCTTACATTAACACTTTTGCCCATTATTTGTAAAAATTAAATGAAAAAAAGCAACACATCAAATGTTAATGTTTCACTTAAAGCTGCACTCTCACAGATTTACCGTTTTTACAACATTTTTTTTTGTCTTGGAAAGAGGAAATTTTTGCGAAAATATTTGCAAACCAATGATAAAAGATTGCTGACAAAAGATCAGAGCGCAGATTTGCATATTTACTAACGGTTTAAGAAAAATGTATAATTCATGAATTTTTTAACTTTAATATGAAATTCTTCGATCTAATTTTTTGGCAGCAGTCTTATATCACTGGTTTCCATGGATTTCGCAAAAACTGGCTCGTTCCAAGACAAAAAAAAGTTGTCAAAACGTTCAATCTGTGAGAGTGCGGCTTTAAGAGATTATTTGTTTTATATTTTAAATGATTGCATAAATAATTTTAAACATATATCTACAAAATGTTGACGTCTTACCAGTTTGCAAACGCTTTGATATTGCATAAATTACATTTAACCGCTTTATTGCCCAAGTATAAGATTGTGTATGTTTGCGATTACAAACTCTAATAAAAAAATCCAGTATAGTCTTTGATGTTTTATCTCGTCATTTACTTGAACGAGCTGAATGGCTCCAAAACTAGTATTGTTTTGTTTGCAAGATATTTTGCTGCTTAATACATCTAAATAAAATAAATTAATACTCAATCCATTTCAAAAACAAGGGTTTCAATTAAGATCTTCGTCGATTTTAGTCGTAAATCTTAGTGCAATAGTTTCATTATGTTGCTACATATTTATGTGGAGTGAACTTTAAACCAACATTGAAAAAACAGTTGGAACCATTTATGAAGTTTATACAGAATTAAGATTCTTAAAGTTACTTCTATAATTCTTTATTAAAACCAGCTCCCAGGGTCCAATTTCTCGAAATTACTTAAGGCTGTTATAACACGATTAGGCTTAGCCCACTATGTTCTTCTATAATTTGTGATATATTTACGTTGTTTGGAAGGTATTTGACTGTTTATTAAAGTTTTCCGTCTGATAATCATGAAAAAAGTTTTATTTATCAAAATAAGGTTAAAGTAAAAATGATGCAAAACAAAATAAGCTACTTAAGTCTGTTAACTTAAGAAGCTTCGAGAAATCAGGGCCAGCAGGTCTTGGAATGAAAGCGAGATAGTTCAATCTAGTATTCTAACGTAACTTTAAATCTTCTCGCATTTACTCATCTAGTTTAACATACGAGTATTAAATATTCTATATTTTTCAATATTTACTATTGAGTCTCAAATATTTAACTTGATCCTGCAGTTTTTATTATATTATTAAAATGTCGTACCTTAAAGTTGCTTTGAATATTCCTTTCCAACAATAAACTACACGTTCATATTATAAATATCCAAAGCCGAGTACTACTCTAATGTTTTATATGAATCTACTCAGCTCTAGTTGTCTTGTGTTAAGAAAAACAACCACAAAAGCAATCGGGTTTTATAGAATATCGATGTTTTTTTCACGTCACGTTACGTTACGTTTTTCGTTACGTTTTACGGCACAGTGCACTGCGTCGAGACTGTGAACGAAACTGACGACTCCAGTAAAACAGCTAATGATGTAGTCTTCACTGTAAAAATCAACAGGCCGGAGGCAACTCGTTGTCAGTCATTACCTCACTAGCTAGCTACAATAATTAATTTCTTATTAAGACGTATTTTGTCTAAACGCCGTAGTTTTTGACATTTAATTAAGATCCTTTCTGCGTTCTTTTATGCTTAATTAAGATTTAATAAACTGTCAAAAAAGAGTACGATTATATAGAATTTAAGTTTTTAAATTGTTGTTGTTGCTTATAATATTTATATGTATGTCAAAACAGATCGTATGTAACTAAAATGGCGTGCTAAATGTTGATTGTTGTAATTTATTATTTTGCAAAATATAAAAATATATATTTATATAAATATTAATTTATTTTAAGTAGCTTATTTCAATAAGCCAAATTTCATACTTAAATTTAATTTTGATAAATGAAAATTTCTTGATAGTGATAACCATAAAGATAATTCAAATCTAAAGTATAAAAACCCTTAAAGAAACAAATATTACTCAATTTATTGATTATTTTTTTTAGTAAGCTTAGCTTAATCCTGGTGTAAGGGATTTAAGTTTCGAGAAATTGGGACCTGCAGTTCGTTTCTATTCGTTTAAGTTATACAATAAATTACGTTTTTTAAATCCAGGTGCGTTTGATATGTTTTCAATTGAATAAAGTAAGTTTCAACATGAACTCATTGACTTTTTAACGAAACCTTTGAGGTTGTCAAAATTATGTATATTTTTTGAAACATTTGATGGATCGTTATTGTTTCTTTTAAATGTCAACCTCAAAAGGGTTTATGTCTCATCGAATAAGGTGAAATCGTGTAAATTTTGAATTTTTGACACGTAAATGTCGGAGTGAATATTGAATGTATATCGACTTATGAGCACATGTGTCAAAAGGACTAGACACGAGATGGTCCTAAAATCGGAAAATACACAGAAGTACCGCTGAACAAAGCCAACATTGACAATACGAGCTAGTATTGGGTCCATAATACATCACTTGGCACGATTTACAGAATATTTCGTCACTGTCTCAGCTTAGTAAGTAGTGAAAGGTTTATCACTAAAAATTATAATTGTTGTACATGTGTTTGTATTGATTTAGAATAAGAGTGTCACTTTAAGCATAGTTCCATCGTTAATTTTTTATTTAGTACCGATAACAAGTGCCAATTTTGCGTTTAGTCATTTATTGGTTTATTAATTAGTTTTTTAAAAGCTTGAACATGTTCTCTGGCTAATAGAAAGGCATACGCGGGGATTTTTCCGCCGAACACTAAGATAATTAACATTTATTTCTGATTTTCTAAACAATTTGATGGCGCCGTGCTGGGATCGGCCAGCCGACTTTATTGTTAAGGAGACCAAAGTTAAAAACATGAGTTATTACATAGAGGCAAAAGGTAAGAGCCCAAACAATATTCATATGAAAAACTACAGAAACAAGCTCAGTAGCCATAACATAAACCCCGTTTCATGGCACAGAAATGCCAAAGACATAGAACACAAAAACAAAACAAAAATCACAAGCAAGAAACATGGATAAACACCCCAAACTCTACGAACAACACAGTGCATATATACTGAACGTAAGACACAAGCGTACAACATCTTGAACACCAAAAACAAACCACACACGCATCAAATAGCTTATTCAATAACATACGAGATTACCGCCTTTGGGTGGTCTTTGAAACAGAAGTTCACTAGATATACAATAAGCTCTGACAAGTTATTTTATAATAGCGTTAAATAATCAAAATGTTTTGTATTGACTATATATCATTAAACAGTTTTGTTTCATATAGCAAGCGTATAAGTTGGGGAAGGTTACAAAACAATTTGTAATTTCAATATTTTGATGGATAATCATTGTTTCATCTGTGTGTATTTAATTGTGTTTGAAATGTTTTAACTTTTATAAAGAAATCTTTAACAGAAAATGTGTTTGTTTTTTTATGATTTTTTTGAAATTCCAATATTACATTTTGTTTTAATCATGTAAGTTTTTAAAACATTTGATAGATTGTTATTGTTTTTCTTTACTCTCAACCTGAGAAAGGTAATGTACCATCGAATTAGGTGAAATCGTATAAACTTTGAATTTTTGACACGTAAATGTTAGAGTGAATATTGAATCTACAATAACTTAGGAGCTCGTGTATTTAAACAATAATGGTACCCAAAGTGTAAAAATACTACAAAAATCTATCAACTCAACTCAACTCAATTTTATTTTAATCTATCACAGTTTACATTTAAGTAAAAGCATGTGAAAACTCAATATAACTACTTGTTGTTAACACAGGTATAAAGAGGTGGGTTAATGGCGGCTTCACAACAGGTTTGGTGTTCATCATTATACAAAACAAATATAATTTGTATAATTAGTAGGGGAATGTGGTTAGTTCAAATAATATTATTTTTATAACAAAACAAATTCACTTAATTGAATTAAGCTACAATACAATCGATACAGTAATGAGGTAACTAATGAAACACTATTGAACTCATGATCAGATTCGTTTAAAGTGATTAACTAAGATTTTAACAAAAAATGCTGTTTTTCATAAGGTATCCGGGTTTGTACAAAAACATCACACAATTCACTTTACTTCGAAAACATTTAAAACTTCACTAAAATTCATGACATTAGGTCTTAAGTTAAAACGACAATGTATGTATTTTTTCTGATATGAAAAAAAACACAAAATTAATCAATTTACATTTGCATCATTACCCACAGGCGCGAAGCTAAACATATTTTTATGTATATGTAAACTTTTTAGGCCGACCCGAGCCTAATTCCCTTGTTAAATACATGATATTTTAGACGCCTCCGTGTGTTCTTGTTCATAATATTGATTTCAAAATTGATAAAATTGTGTGAGCTTTAAATAAAAACTTGGACAACAACAACAACTACAACAACAACAGTTTCACATGGGCTCCAAAAAATATAATCTTATGAGAGTATTGTTACAAATACAAAACAAAACAAAAATTGTTAAATCCTGGCTGGGACAATAACAGTTAACTTCGTCACCCTAATGCAATAACTCAATAACTGCAAATAGAAGTTGAAGCAGATATTGAGTTCTTGCACTAAGGCAACACAATCTTATAACAAAGTAATAGTTAGCTATCATGAATTAAAATCTAAATGATTAAGATCTTAATTTAGGTCATCTAACTGACTTAAAATACAACCTCATTGGCTGACACAATGTCAACGCAAAATCTGACAGGGATTGCGTATCGGATGAGAGGCAGTTGGCTGACCTTTAAACTCCCCTGAAAGTTGAAATTCTTTATGATTAAACCTAGTACTTTATGTTTGCCTATCTGCAATTTCATAGGCTGAAAATGTAGGTTGTTTTCTTAGAAATGATACATCACAAAGACATGCAGATATTATATTTTTGCAATTCATACAAAACAACAATTTAATTTCCCTTATTTTTTCTAATTGAAGGTGATTTTATTATTACGAAATATTTAAAGGGGCATATCGGCTTTTGTGGTTTACTTGTACATGTTTCAGAATAAATACATAACTTGTTGAATAAGGCCTCTTGAAAGCTTCTCAGTACCCAATTACCTACCAACAAATTGATGCCGACCAAAACGATAACATTGTTTCTTCTTCATTCTACCGACAGCTCAAACCACTTTTCAAAAACAAAACTATTCAAATGTTGACAACATCGGTTTCAGTGTTAATTGTTTTTGAAGAGGGTTATGTATACGCAACATATTACTCCCAAAGACAATCCATCCAGGTTGTAAGGGGTAATTATATAAGGTGCCCAAATGCAAACCTAGAGGACACGATGGCTTATGTTCTATTATACACGTGTGTCCCCGCTGCTGGCGATTCATTTTTTTCCATTTTCCTAAATTTCAGTCTTTATTATTGCTTTTAAAATTAATTTATTATATGAAGTTATCACCTTGGTGTGATTTACAAATAAAAGATAACAATTACTGGAAACTCTCCCATGATGAAGCTTATAATGCTCCTTTAATAAAAAAATAGCAATCGTTGTTAGGCAAAATATGCATTGTCAGATTATAATCCATCAGTAAATTCAATTACCAAATAATTCCGAGCACAGACAAATCGTTTCATATATAACCATGTTTCTTAGATTTCGTAATAATTAATTGCGTTTTTTTTGTATATTAAATTAAATACAACATGAAAACAATCAATCCGAACATCATCGGTCATATGAAATGTGGTAACACGTCTTATTCATTATATCAACTGATTTGAGTAATCTAAATTGCAAAATGTTGAGTATCACGGTCATTTTCTTTGTATACAACTTGCATAAGTTGTCCACAGGTTAACATACGGCTAGTTCATTCGGAGCTCCTCGGCCATTGTTTCGAAAACAACCTTGGGTGTATGCCGGAACATCTGTTGAAATAGTTCGTATTTTTTAAAATATATTTTTAATTAAATGTCGTGTATAAGAGTGGTATTTATTGAATTTTAAACGAATTGCCAGTGAAGTGTATTATTGCAAACATAATTAAGTTTCCCAAGAGTTAAGTCATAAAGTTTAACTGCTATATTAAATTACTACGTGATCTACTTGCAGCGGACTTAAACGTACCGCTTTTTGAGTATGTAAACCGTCCAAGGTTGTTTTCGATAAAAATGACCGAGGAGTTCCGAATTATGGCTAGTTAGTACATTTAAGTGATCTGATTGGTTAATAATAATTATGGATAATCATTTAACATGTCGGTTAATTTTGACCAAACCAAAGATTTAACCAGTATAAACTCTTGGCTTCCTAAAATGGTGACTAATTCTGGGCAAAAATGTATTCTTACCGTTTCATTTACTAGACAGGTAAAAATCATATGTGAATCATATTCGTTGGTTACTAATCCAAATGTTTTACATAATTATATAATTTCGTATTTTCTTGAAATAAAATAACTAATAAAGTGTATTGCAGATTCATACAAGAATATTTTCTTGAAAAAAGTACCATAAGCTTCATTATTCGTTCGACTTTGCTAATAAAAACATAAGTTAGTGTCAGATCAACTCGACCTTACATATTCTTTTCTAATTAACTATGGATGGATCCTTTTACAGCTTTCTTAAAAAACAATTTTAGGGAATTTTACAGTTCTGTTGTACGTTTTGAGGTATTGGGTTAAATCGTTGTTTCCAATAACTTTTATAATATTGGGGGAAAATCCTTTTGAACTTGACTGGATCTTAAAATACAATAACAGTACATGTATGCTGCTAAAAACAAGTTTTATTTTAAATTTGGTGTTCGGATAGGATACTTATTTTGCTGGAACTCTTTTAGCATTTTCGCATTGGTAGTATTTTACATGAAACAAACATAATCTAGTTCCAGGTTCCTATATGGAAAAAAATGTCATATTCATAGTATGGACACAAATTGACATAAATTGAAGATTTATGAAAGGAAATAGTGTTGAGCCACACAAATAGAATATTTGTACTCAAACAATTTCATATCGTTAGATACAGTACATTTTAATATTGTATTATATAGTTAACATTGAAACTCTTTACTTACTTTGAATGTTGGCGTATTTCTATTGCATTTATTTACATTTACTGATAAGTCGACAGGATATGTTTGGAGTATATGGTGTCCGATCCTTAAAGCATATCCGAAATACATACTCACGTACAATGATACAAGTGTAAGATGAAGCTGAGCAACATGAAACAATTAACAATTCATAGATTATTTTCTTATAAAAATGACGATCTATAAATTCTAGCGATTACAATGAATTCAAGTTCATTTACAGATTATAAGTATCTTCCATGGCCGAGAGTGAAAGATAGGTTAATCCCGACCAGAGCGTAGGGTGTTTTGCGGAAACAAGGTTTACCGAGTTTCCGCAAAACAACCTGCGCAGGGGTTGGGATTAACCTATCTTACACGAGCGGCTATGGTAGACGCTTTTTCTCCCACCTCAGTTAAACAAAATTAAGTAAAAATGTATTTTTTGCTGGAACTCTTTTGTGCGTAGTGAAAATAAATGCGTATGGATATGTGATAATTCCTTGTTGTCATGGATATGCGTGTAGTTTTTCAGATTATGTTAATAGTCAAATCGGTTTTTTAAATAGTTCTGAGGAAAGTGAAGCATTATTTCTTAAAAGGTGCGTGAAAACTGTTTTATGGTGACATTTGAAGCGAGAAAAAATTATTAAGCATTCTAAATATTGCCAAAAGACAAGGTTTCTATGACGGTACAGACGACAGTTTTCAACAAGGGAGGTAATTTACAATGTGATGACCATTAAAACATAGTTCCATACGGGCGTTTTATCTTTGCCCGTGGGCAAGACAAGAATTTCTAACTTTTGTATCTACTTATCTGAGGTGGGAGAAAATAATATCGCACGAGTCAAGATTGTTGAGAGGTTTAAGACAACTAATATTACAAACAAAGGCACATTTACGCAGTTACATCCCTTCTCAATTCCTGTGTTTTAAATTTGGGCGGCGAATATTCGTTAGAAATATTCTTTCGTATTATAAATACATTAACCAAAAACATACATCGTACACAATACGTATGTTTAACAACGGACTGCCTGATGTATTCCCCAACATCATTGTGTTTTATCTTTTCTCGAGGGTTAACATGCGTTTTTATACATGCATATCAAGGATAAAGAGCGGCAAACATTGATGAATGATAATTCACTCTGGCTGTTGTGAAATGTAAACATTTTATCATTTTCATTCTGGCTTGAGAAAATCTTCTTTTTACAAAAGTATGATAATACCAAACTCATTTGTAAATAGTTTTGTCAATGCGGAAAAAAAACTGTGTTTCAATGCTAAAATGTTTGATAACAATATTCTGATATACCTTCCTTATTGTTAAAGCTTACTTTTCATTCATGGGTTTTGCTTTCCTCTGGGGCTTTGCCGGTTTTGACATGCATACAAGGTAGTGACAATGAACAGCTTTATGAATACAGCCTCATGTACTTTCCAGTCTCAGAATGCATACATTTTTGTACTTAATAATCTATTCACTTGGCATTAGATTTTGATGAATAGTTATTATTTTCGATTACTTTCAGCGTGATTCAGCAGTTTTTCTTAGTCGATATCTTTCAATTCACAGTATAACTAAACGTTAAAGGAAAAAGCTGTTTTGACATATTCCTCAGCATCTACTTTAAGGTTTGGTTGAAAAACTTAATAGTAAGCCAACAATTTTAAGAATAAACATCGTTTGTAAAAAAAACCAATAACCGTAAAATCGTCTCATGTTCATATCCAAATTAATGCCGGGATATCCAGGTCAGGGTTGGAATGAAAGTTATCTTCTATAGTTAAAATGTCCGGATATCCAGGTCTGGGTTGGAATGAACATTATCTTTTATGGCTGAAATGTCCGGATATCCAGGTCTGGGTTGGAATAAAAGATATCTTCTATAGCTGAAATGTCAGGATATCCATGTCTGGGTTGGAATGAAAGTTATTTTCTATGGCTGAAATGTCGTTATATCCATGTCTGGGTTGGAATGAAAGTTATCTTCTATAGGTGAAATGTCCGGATATCCTGGTCAGGGTTGGAATGAAAGTTATCTTCTATAGCTGAAATAACCGGATATCCAGGTCTGGGTTGGAATGAAAGTTATCTTCTATAGCTGAAATGTCCGGATATCCAGGTCAGGGTTGGAATGAAAGTTATCTTCTATGGCTAAAATGTCTGGATATTTAGGTCTGGGTTGGAATGAAAGTTATTTTCTATGGCTGAAATGTCGTTATATCCATGTCTGGGTTGGAATGAAAGTTATCTTCTATAGGTGAAATGTCCGGATATCCAGGTCAGGGTTGGAATGAAAGTTATCTTCTATAGCTGAAATGTCCGGATATCCAGATCTGGGTTGGAATGAAAGTTATCTTCTATAGCTAAACTGTCTGGATATCCAGGTCTGGGTTGGAATGAAAGGTTAACTTCTATAGCTGAAATGTCGGATATCCAGGTCAGGGTTGGAATGAAAGTTATCTTCTATGGCTAAACTGTCTGGATATCCAGGTCTGGGTTGGAATGAAAGGTTAACTTCTATAGCTGAAATGTCGGGATATCCAGGTCTGGGTTGGAATGAAAGTAGTTATCTTCTATTACTAAAATGTCTGAATATCCAGATCTGGGTTGAAATGAAAGTTAACTTCTATGGCTAAAATGTCCGGATATCCAGGTCTGGGTTTAAATGAACGTTATCTTATATGGCTAAAATGTCATGATATCCAGGTCTTGGTTGGAATGAAAGTTTACTTCTATTGCTAAAATGTCCGGATATCCAGGTCTGTGTTGGAATGAAAGTTATCTTCTATAGGTGAAATGTCCGGATATCCAGGTCTAGGCTGGAATGAAAGTTATCTTCTATGGCTGAAATGTCTGGATATCCAGGTCTGGTTTGGAATGAAGGTTATCTTCTATGGCTGAAATGTCTGGATATCCAGGTCAGGGTTGGAATGAAAGTTATCTTCTATAGCTGAAATGTCGGGATATCCAGGTCTGGGTTGGAATGAACGTTATCCTCGATAGCTGAAATGTCGGGATATCCAGGTCTGGGTTGTGATGAAAGTTATCTTCCATGACTGAAATGTCCGAATATCCAGGTCTGGGTTGGATTGAAAGTTATCTTCTATAGCTGAAATGTCGGGATATCCAGGTCCGGGTTGGAATGAAAGTTATCTTCTATGGCAGAAATGTCGGGATATCCAGGTCTGGATTGGAATGTAAGTTATCTTCTATGGCTGAAATGTCCGGATAATCAGGCCTGGGTTGGAATAAAGTTATCTTCTATGGCTAAAATGTCCGGATATCCAGGTCTGGGTTGGAATGAAAGTCATCTTCTATGGCTGAAATATCCGGAAATTCAGGTCAGGGTTGGAATGAATGTTATTTTCTTTGTTTGAAATGACCGGATATCCAGGTCTGGGTTTGAATGAAGTTATCTTCTATAGCTAAACTGTCGGGAGATCCAGATCTGGGTTGGAATGAAAGTTATCTTCAATGGCTGAAATGTCCGGATATCCAAGTCTTGGTAAGACCGAAAATTATTATCTATGGCTGAACTGTCCGGATATTTATGTCTGGGTTGGAATGAAAGTTATCTTCTATGGCTAAAATGTCCGGATATCCAGGTCAGGGTTGGAATGAAGTTATCTTCTATTGCTAAAATTTCCTAATATCCAGGTCTGTGTTGGAATGAAAGTTATCTTTTATGGCTATAATTTCCGGATATCCAGGTTTGGACTGGGATGAAAGGTTATCATCAATTACTGAAATGTCCGGATATCCAGGTCTGGGTTGGAATGAAAGGTTTTTTCTATTGCTTAAATTTCCGGATATCCAGATTTGAACATGAATGAAAGGTTATCTTACATTACTGAAATGTCCGGATATCCATATCTGGGTTGGAATGAAAGGTTATCATCCATTACTGAAATGCCCGGATATGCAGATCTGGGTTGGAATGAAAGTTATTTTCTATGGCTAAACTTTCCGGATATCAAGGTTTTGACTGGAATGAAAGGTCATCTTCCATTACTGAAATGTCCGGATATCCATATCTGGGTTGGAATGAAAGGTTATCATCCATTACTGAAATGTCCGGATATCCAAATCTGGGTTGGAATGAAAGTTATTTTCTATGGCTAAAATTTCCGGATATCAAGGTTTTGACTGGAATGAAAGGTTATCATCCAATACTGAAATGTCCAGATATCCAGGTTTTGACTGGAATGAAAGGTTATCTTCCATTACTGAAACGTCCGGATATCCAGGTTTGGAGTGGAATGAAAGGTTATCATCCATAACTTAAATGTACGGATATCCAGGTTTGGACTGGGATGAAAGGTTATCTTCCATAACTGAAATGTCCGGATAAACAGGTTTGGACTGGGATGAAAGGTTATCTTCCATGACTGAAATGTCCTGATATCCAGGTTTGGACTAGAATGAAAGGTCATCTTCCATCACTGAAATGTCCGGATATCCAGGTTTGGAGTGGAATGAAATGTTATCATCCATTACTGAAATGTCCGGATATCCAGGTTTGGACTGGGATGAAAGGTTATCATCCATTACTGAAATGTCCGGATATCCAGGTCTGAGTTTGAATGAAAGTTATCTTCTATAGCTAAAATGTCCGGATGTCCAGGTATGGATTGAAATGAAGTTATCTTCTATGGCTAAAATGTCCGGATATTCAGGTCTGGGTTGGAATGAAAGGTTATCTTCTATGGCTAAAATGTCCGAATATCCAGGTTTGGACTGGAATAAAAGGTTATCATCCATTACTGAAATGTCCGGATATCCAGGTTTGGACTGGAATCAAAGGTTATCTTCTATAGCTAAAATGTCCGGATATCCAGGTATGGGTTGGAATGAAAGGTTATCTTCCATTACTGAAATGTCCGGATATCCAGGTCTGGGTTGGAATGAACATTATCTTTTATGGCTGAAATGTCCGGATATCCAGGTCTGGGTTGGAATAAAAGATATCTTCTATAGCTGAAATGTCAGGATATCCATGTCTGGGTTGGAATGAAAGTTATTTTCTATGGCTGATATGTCGTTATATCCATGTCTGGGTTGGAATGAAAGTTATCTTCTATAGGTGAAATGTCCGGATATCCTGGTCAGGGTTGGAATGAAAGTTATCTTCTATAGCTGAAATAACCGGATATCCAGGTCTGGGTTGGAATGAAAGTTATCTTCTATAGCTGAAATGTCCGGATATCCAGGTCAGGGTTGGAATGAAAGTTATCTTCTATGGCTAAAATGTCTGGATATTTAGGTCTGGGTTGGAATGAAAGTTATTTTCTATGGCTGAAATGTCGTTATATCCATGTCTGGGTTGGAATGAAAGTTATCTTCTATAGGTGAAATGTCCGGATATCCAGGTCAGGGTTGGAATGAAAGTTATCTTCTATAGCTGAAATGTCCGGATATCCAGATCTGGGTTGGAATGAAAGTTATCTTCTATAGCTGAAATGTCCGGATATCCAGGTCAGGGTTGGAATGAAAGTTATCTTCTATGGCTAAAATGTCTGGATATTTAGGTCTGGGTTGGAATGAAAGTTATTTTCTATGGCTGAAATGTCGTTATATCCATGTCTGGGTTGGAATGAAAGGTTAACTTCTATAGCTGAAATGTCGGGATATCCAGGTCTGGGTTGGAATGAAAGTAGTTATCTTCTATTACTAAAATGTCTGAATATCCAGATCTGGGTTGAAATGAAAGTTAACTTCTATGGCTAAAATGTCCGGATATCCAGGTCTGGGTTTAAATGAACGTTATCTTATATGGCTAAAATGTCATGATATCCAGGTCTTGGTTGGAATGAAAGTTTACTTCTATTGCTAAAATGTCCGGATATCCAGGTCTGTGTTGGAATGAAAGTTATCTTCTATAGGTGAAATGTCCGGATATCCAGGTCTAGGCTGGAATGAAAGTTATCTTCTATGGCTGAAATGTCTGGATATCCAGGTCTGGTTTGGAATGAAGGTTATCTTCTATGGCTGAAATGTCTGGATATCCAGGTCAGGGTTGGAATGAAAGTTATCTTCTATAGCTGAAATGTCGGGATATCCAGGTCTGGGTTGGAATGAACGTTATCCTCGATAGCTGAAATGTCGGGATATCCAGGTCTGGGTTGTGATGAAAGTTATCTTCCATGACTGAAATGTCCGAATATCCAGGTCTGGGTTGGATTGAAAGTTATCTTCTATAGCTGAAATGTCGGGATATCCAGGTCCGGGTTGGAATGAAAGTTATCTTCTATGGCAGAAATGTCGGGATATCCAGGTCTGGATTGGAATGTAAGTTATCTTCTATGGCTGAAATGTCCGGATAATCAGGCCTGGGTTGGAATAAAGTTATCTTCTATGGCTAAAATGTCCGGATATCCAGGTCTGGGTTGGAATGAAAGTCATCTTCTATGGCTGAAATATCCGGAAATTCAGGTCAGGGTTGGAATGAATGTTATTTTCTTTGTTTGAAATGACCGGATATCCAGGTCTGGGTTTGAATGAAGTTATCTTCTATAGCTAAACTGTCGGGAGATCCAGATCTGGGTTGGAATGAAAGTTATCTTCAATGGCTGAAATGTCCGGATATCCAAGTCTTGGTAAGACCGAAAATTATTATCTATGGCTGAACTGTCCGGATATTTATGTCTGGGTTGGAATGAAAGTTATCTTCTATGGCTAAAATGTCCGGATATCCAGGTCAGGGTTGGAATGAAGTTATCTTCTATTGCTAAAATTTCCTAATATCCAGGTCTGTGTTGGAATGAAAGTTTTTTCTATTGCTTAAATTTCCGGATATCCAGATTTGAACATGAATGAAAGGTTATCTTACATTACTGAAATGTCCGGATATCCATATCTGGGTTGGAATGAAAGGTTATCATCCATTACTGAAATGCCCGGATATGCAGATCTGGGTTGGAATGAAAGTTATTTTCTATGGCTAAACTTTCCGGATATCAAGGTTTTGACTGGAATGAAAGGTCATCTTCCATTACTGAAATGTCCGGATATCCATATCTGGGTTGGAATGAAAGGTTATCATCCATTACTGAAATGTCCGGATATCCAAATCTGGGTTGGAATGAAAGTTATTTTCTATGGCTAAAATTTCCGGATATCAAGGTTTTGACTGGAATGAAAGGTTATCATCCAATACTGAAATGTCCAGATATCCAGGTTTTGACTGGAATGAAAGGTTATCTTCCATTACTGAAACGTCCGGATATCCAGGTTTGGAGTGGAATGAAAGGTTATCATCCATAACTTAAATGTACGGATATCCAGGTTTGGACTGGGATGAAAGGTTATCTTCCATAACTGAAATGTCCGGATAAACAGGTTTGGACTGGGATGAAAGGTTATCTTCCATGACTGAAATGTCCTGATATCCAGGTTTGGACTAGAATGAAAGGTCATCTTCCATCACTGAAATGTCCGGATATCCAGGTTTGGAGTGGAATGAAATGTTATCATCCATTACTGAAATGTCCGGATATCCAGGTTTGGACTGGGATGAAAGGTTATCATCCATTACTGAAATGTCCGGATATCCAGGTCTGAGTTTGAATGAAAGTTATCTTCTATAGCTAAAATGTCCGGATGTCCAGGTATGGATTGAAATGAAGTTATCTTCTATGGCTAAAATGTCCGGATATTCAGGTCTGGGTTGGAATGAAAGGTTATCTTCTATGGCTAAAATGTCCGAATATCCAGGTTTGGACTGGAATAAAAGGTTATCATCCATTACTGAAATGTCCGGATATCCAGGTTTGGACTGGAATCAAAGGTTATCTTCTATAGTTAAAATTTCCGGATATCCAGGTATGGGTTGGAATGAAAGGTTATCTTCCATTACTGAAATGTCCGGATATCCAGGTCTGGGTTGGAATTAAAGGTTATCTTCCATGACTGAAATGTCCGGATATCCAGGTTTGGACTGGAATGAAAGGTTATCTTCCATTAATGAAATGTTCGGATATACAGGTTTGGGTTGGAATGAAATGTCATCTTCAATGACTGAAATGTCCGTATATCCAGGTTTGAAGTGGAATGAAAGGTTATCATCCATTACCGAAACGTCCGGATATCCAGGTTTGGAATGGAATGAAAGGTTATCATCCATTACTGAAATGTCCGGATATCAAGGTTTGGACTGGGATGAAAGGTTATCACCCATTACTGAAATGTCCGGATATCCAGGTCTGGGTTGAAATGAAAGTTATCTTCTATAGCTAAAATGTCCGGATATCCAGGTATGGGTTGAAATGAAGTTATCTTCTCCGGCAAAAATGTCCGTATATCCAGGTTTGGACGGGAATGAAAGGATATCATCCATTACTGAAATGTCCGGATATCTAAGTTTAGACTGGGATGAGAGGTTATCTTCCATAACCGAAATTTCCGGATATCCAGGTTTGGACTGGAATGAAAGGTTATCATCCATTACTGAATTGTCCGGGTATCCAGGTCTGGGTTGGAATGAAAGGTTATCTTCCATTGCTGAAATGTCCGGATATCCAGGTTTGGACTGGAATGAAAGGTTATCATCCAATACTGAAATGTCCGGATATTCAGTTTTAGACTGGAATGAAAGGTTATCTTCCATGACTGAAATGTCCGGATATCCAGGTTTGGACTGGAATGAAAGGTTATCATACATTACTGAAATGTCCGGATATTCAGTTTTAGACTGGAATGAAAGGTTATCTTCCATGACTGAAATGTCCGGATATCCAGGTTTGGACTGGAATGAAAGGTTATCATACATTACTGAAATGTCCGGATATTCAGTTTTAGACTGGAATGAAAGGTTATCTTCCATGACTGAAATGTCCGGATATCCAGGTTTGGACTGGAATGAAAGGTTATCATCCATTACTGAAATGTCCGGATATCCAGGTCTGGTTTGGAATGAAAGGTTATCTTCCATTGCTGAAATGTCCGGATATCCAGATTTGGACTGGAATGAAAGGTTATCTTCCATTACTGAAATGTCCGGATATCCAGGTTTGGACTGGAATGATAGGTTATCTTCCATGACTGAAATGTCCGGATATCTAGGATTGGACTGGGATGAAAGGTTATCTTCCATTACCGAAAGTCCGGATATCCAGGTTTGGACTGGAATGAAAGGTTATCATCCATTACTGAAATGTCCGGATATCCAGGTCTGGTTTGGAATGAAAGGTTATCTTCCATTGCTGAAATGTCCGGATATCCAGATTTGGACTGGAATGAAAGGTTATCTTCCATTACTGAAATGTCCGGATATCCAGGTTTGGACTGGAATGATAGGTTATCTTCCATGACTGAAATGTCCGGATATCCAGGTTTGGACTGGAATGAAAGGTTATCATCCATTACTGAAATGTTCGGATATCCAGGTTTGGACTGGAATGAAAGGTTATCGTCCATGACTGAAATGTCCGGATATCCAGGTCTGGGTTGGAAAGAAAAGATATCTTCCGTTACTGAAATGTCCGGATATCCAGGTTTGGACTGGGATGAAAGGTTATCTTCCATTACCGATATGTCCGGATATCCAGGTTTGGACTGGAATGAAAGGTTATCTTCCATGACTGAAATGTCCGGATATCCAGGTTTGGACTGGAATGAAAGGTTATCTTCAATTACTGAAATGTCAGGATATCCAGGTCTGGGTTGGAATGAAAGGTTATCGTCCATGACTGAAATGTCCGGATATCCAGGTTTGGACTGGAATGAAAGGTTATCTTCCATTACTGAAATGTTCGGATATCCAGGTCTAGGATGGGAGAGATTAATATCTAAATGTATGATTACTTCCATCCGTGTGTTAAATGCTTATTCAAAATGTAGAAATCTGCAAGTCTTCTTCTTGTGATGGGAGATTATGATTTATCATTTAGTTAACTTTTTATAAATGTTTCGGCCTAAAGGCCTTTTTCGAAATATTGACAAAGACATTATTGCCACTCTTCTAGAATTTGCGTTATATAGGTAATTACTTTATAGTATAAGAACGTCAAAATGACACATGACGTAACGTCGCAAATCAGCAGAAGCACAGGATGTTTTTAAGGGAAAAGTGCAACCCCTTCCAAATACAAAATTAATCAGAAAACAGTATATGATGTAAATTATAAAGCAATATATAAATAAAAATAGTTTAAATTGCATAGCAAAGTTTGTAAATCACCTGTATGAACATCACCAGCGAGTTTATGATACAAAAAGAAAAACAACAACATAATATATAAATGTGTGAATGATATAGTTAAGTGATAATTTATTGCATGTATTATAAAGTATTGTCATAAATACCAATAAACCGCTTAATGAAGTGACTAAATTTTCATAAATATTAGATTTGCGCGTGAAATAAAATATATACAAACACCTTAAAATGAATAATGTTGTTAATAATTTAAAAAAACACACAAAAAAACCCGATCAATTTTAAACAGGGCGTGCATAGAACAATTCACTTGTATAGAAAACTACCTCAAATGACTCGGTGACTAATTTATAGGTATAACTATATCATAGACCATTGACAAACAATTATGATGCATCGTATTCACCGTATACATCGTATATACCAATCATTCACATGGTAACAACCATTTGCCGAGATAAATGAAGATAATTGTTCTTTTTAGTGTAAGATCATTAGAACATACACCGAGAGTTAGGTTGGAGAAAACTTATCTTAAAAATTCCTGCACATTCATCAGAATTGAATTTAAGAGGGTGCGCGGATTTTTATTTCACTCATTAGTTTTATATATTTATCGCAAAAAATGTTGTTGTTTGTGTAATAGGCTGTCATCTTCATAAAGCGTTTTGAAATGATAAAATAACTGAGTGTCTAACAAGCACATCTATCAGTGCCTTCAGATAAAATCCAACAATCGCAAAATACTTACAAACATCCTTAAAAAAGGTTAGGTCTAAAAACGACATAGTACAGAAAATATAGGTTATACAAACGCTTTTTGCGTTGAATTCTGGTAGCTTACTAAACGCAAACTATGCGGGGTTTTGAAATCTCAAATTATTTTAGGTTAATAACTGCACTTGTCTTGAAGGGCCTGTATGTACAAACTCTTTCTTGTAAACAAGTGTTGTTATTGGATGTTTTGAACTGTTTGTAAAATGGGGAAAAAGTCGAATTGCTCGAAAACCGTGTTATATATAAAACACTGATCGATGAAGTGTTTGTGCGTCCATGCGTCGGTATGCTTCTTAATTTTAAAACTTTCTTTCATACATGCACATTTTCGCACCTTTCAGTGAATTTGCCAAACAACATACAGCGAAGTATGGTAATAATAAATTTATTTAAAGAAACATACACTTAGCATATTATTAGACTGACGCAAAAACCGGGAGACAGGAATATATTAATTATACCCTTAATTATGACAAGTAGCACAATTTGACGAATTAATATATCAGAACGAACACCTAAAACAATTTGTTATTGCATGCTATTTCTGTATACGCAACCGAATATGCATTTATACAATTAAATATTTCATCAATCTGGGACAAAGTTTGTCCATGGAAACAGGCTGTGCTGATATTCAACCGTGGCCATTAGCACCGCCCGTACGAGTGGCCGTGCATTAAATGAGTCTTGTCTTCTCGCCTGTCTTTCCCCTGGCCAGCCACAATCGTACATGCATATGTGGTCCTGCATGCTACGAACAGAATCGACATTTCTTAACCTCGTTAATTCACTTTATTTTGAAAAAAATCTCTTTCCCGCTGAAACTTAATTCTTACTTCCCTTCCCTTCCCTTCTCTTCCCTCCACATACTCTCTCAGCCTCTATCTCGCCCACCCCTCTCCACTTCCTTTTGGGTTTCCTCTTTTAAATCCACCTTTTCAACTCATTTCTCCTTTCACACATCTTCGTTATTCTCCCTATTCCCCCTAAACTCCCTTTTCCGCCTTTCTCTCTTTTAATTCATAATTCCTCTGACCGCATCCTTCCGTTTCCGCTTCCCATCGTTTTTTTGTCCAACTCTCCTAATTATTTATTTTGCATTCCCATGTCTTTTCCTTTATCTCTTCTTAGCCAAATCCTCTCACTCATGTCCCCTCTCTTTCACCTTCTCTCTCTCTCTCTCTCTCTCTCTCTCTCGAATAATCTCTCTCACATTTGTCAATTCCTCGTTGGTCATCACTTTGTCCTTCATATATCTATCTTCCTCACCCTTTAATATATCATGGACTTTCAGGCTTCTCAAATCGTTCAAATAGTCTGTATAAACACAATATAGCATCGAAACATAAAAGCAAACTTGAAAGGGTTCTTTTGCTATTGAAGTCTAACACTCTCAGCTCTTTTGCTTTTGTTGATTTTTCCGAACTTTTATTTTTCTACTTTTTGTTGATCTTTCCAAACTTTTATTTTTCTACTTTTTGTTGATCTTTCCAAACATTTATTTTTCTACTTTTTGTTGATCTTTCTACAGAACTTAATTTCACCGCAAAGGTTTGTTTTGTGTATATTTGATGTATGTTTTTCTATAAATGTTATCTTTGAAGTTGATGATTGTCACCAAGGAGTGGTAGAGGTAGAAATAGTAATAGTATTCGAACCAGAAATATTGAATTTATTTGATAGATTTTGTATAGAGTTATTAATATGCAAACTTTAAAATAATGACGGATTTGTTTCACATAAAACAATTGTCTAGTGTAAAAGGGGATAAAAAAGATGTAATGATTATTTTCAAAATTGATCTGAACACGCTGTTGTCGTATTTATAGATCATTTGAGTTAAATCAAACACGTATAACAATCAAACTGGTCGGTACGGGCTACATCACTTAATGTACAATTAAGGTTGGCGTTTTAACGAGTCATTGGAAACATTATGTTAAATCGTGATGCCAGCTGACCCAATGTAGTAACTACTGGTACCATATGGAGTTGTATTGCTTGTTGATTACTTGTATGTAATTGAAATGACTTGACATATATTATAGATTATGTTCAACATTCTCTTTCTCTCTTTTCTCTCTCTCTCTCTCTCTCTCTCTCTCTCTCTCTCTCTCTCTCTCTCTCTTTCTCTCATAAAGCACTTTCAACGAATACAAAAAAATGACTCATTTTACCACATAAAAGCACAGTATTATTCAAAATCTTATGCTTACTCTATTTTGAACGTTTTTTTTCTCATTACATGTGTTGATCAAAAACTTGTTGTCAGTATTACAAGGAAATTAGTTCTAGTGCAGAAAACATACTTGAATTATTGTTAGAAAACAATGAGTTGTACGTAATTGCATTTTTTTTGCTGTGGTATAATTGTTGTTAAGAAAGAGAGACTTCACTTTTAAAAGGAGTAAAACATTTACAGTTTTTACTAACTTTTGTTGTTTAATGGTAACTTTGATGAGATGGAGACTTAAATAGTTCGTGATATTTTGACCAGGGGATGTATTCCTCAAGCATCTCAAGTCGATAACTTAACATTTTCATAGTTAAAAGAGTGCATTTAACATTAATGTATGTTTTTCAAATAAGGTCAATTAGAATAATTTATCTTCTATTTGTTTTCATTTCATATGACTAAAGAGGTATTAAAACTAGGACAGTGACTTAAGTGAGAAAATGACTAAGAAGTTTTATGAATACCGCCCAAGGTGTTTTAAAGTGTGAACAAAACATTAAGTCATTCATGTTTTCATTTTTGGGGGGAATAACCATTGTTTCGTCTTTGTGCTGATTGGTTTAGGTCCAATCGAATTGAATAATATAATTCTAAATTTAAAATTCTGAGAAAAGAAAAAAAAATGAATATTGATAGTACAGAAACTTTTGATTTCGTCTTATATTTGAAATAAACAATAGAGTTAAAATTGAAAAATGTTAAGTAGCAAACAAATTTGAAAAAAAGATGTAGTGCGAAATAAGGTCGAGTGCATTTGTGTCAATTTGAGGCAGATATTTTCTGTAATTCTTTAAAAAAATACATGTTTTTTTTTATTTTCTTAGGTGAGGGTGTCTCGAAAAAAGATACACATAGAAAGTGTTATAGTCTTTAGATGAAGGATCCGCTTGCAAACTCTTCTCCTTATATTAAAAGTATTTTAGTTGCTATTTCAAAATGTGGTACGAATCCAAAGAAAAACGTTACAATAATATGTATGTTTTAGTTTTTCAGGTGTCTATATTAATATGAAACCCAATGTACAGTTGCTCATACTCGGGCATTCTTACATAATGAAAAACATATCATGACTCGCCGGTCTGAAGGCGGCGACTCTATTTGTATTCCTTTTTAATTTTGTTCATGGTAGGAAACGTTTTTGTTCAGATGATTAAAATAAACAACTTTTATACCCCAAGAATAGAACCGATTACATACGTTTCATTTTTTATCTATGCTACCTATTTTAATGCTTTATTTATCGTATAATGCAGATAATGAAGAGGACATAAAGATATATCACCGCAGATGAGATTTGAAAAGAAGGCCATCAGTGAACACAGCAAACGTACACAAAGAATGTGTTGTAAAAAGGGAAATCATATAACAGACTCTATGTTTACTTCAAACGCACAGAGTGATATCTTGGTTTTGGAATATAATATCGGATTAAAGAACTTTCTTTCAAAATACCTATCTCAAAATAAAGCAATGCAAATGGTTATCAGACATATTATATATTATATTTCAAGTCTTGTACCTACCCACATCTAACAGCTTGAATATGTTTTTAGAAATGTTATTTATTCTGTTTTGAGCCTCTGTAACATTTAAAGAGGCCTTAGTCATGTTTGTAAGAAAAAATGTTGATATATCGCTATTGTTTCCATAGTGTGTCAGAGAAAGTTTATGTCCCATCGAATTGGACAAATTTGTATAAGTTTTGACACATAAATATCGTTTCCGATGTCGTGAGCGCAGTACAAGACCTTTTGATCAATTACAGGTAGAAAGCACTATAAATAAAAGGTCAACTTAAGAAACGTTTATGGTCTTCATTCACATACCAATACCAATTTTCACACGAACAACGAACAATTACTCATCCTAAACTTTAAAAAAGTCATTACTCACAAAAAGGTCAAGTAGGTAAATTGTTGAAACGTTCAGTTTGTTGTTTGAGTCACTTGTTTTTAAACTTTGTTCGAAAACAACTTTTACGAAACAATATCATTATCTTCAATTTTGGTATAACTAATGACTGACAAGTGGCGGACAGGTGGCTACAAACACTGGAGGCAGTCCACAAATGTCTTCTGGTCTCCTACTTGTCCTCATTTGCTTATTGAACAAGGACCAAACAGTACATTACATATTTACTAGAGGTATTACTTTATCAATCCATACCACAGAACTCACAATAATCTGTGTATTTTTTTAAGTGCCGATTTCATTCAGGTTGAAAATGGTAAGATAGAGAAAACGATAGAGATTGGCGCAACCCAATGATGGCTTCATTTTCATTTGAGTAAAAGATAAACGCACAGTATTTAAATAAATATTGAATTTCCATCCTGGTTTGTCAATTTATCGAAACAAATTAACTCAACTCATGCTTGTAAGAGAGTACTCATAAATAAATATTGTAATTTTCTTTATCATTATATTAGATTTTGCTTACAGAGTAACATATATCACAGCAATATAACTGAAATCAATTATATAGTTCCTTAATTGAAAAAGTAGCATATACATGTTGGAGTCTCTTTATCAATTTCAATACCAATATAAATATAGAAACATCTCAATCACTCTAAAAAACAACCAAACATAATATATCTTCGCCATGCCTCATCTCTCAATATACTTGTCAGAAAGTGGCTATGATAACACTGTCCGCTTTCTGACTTGTGCAATTTTATCTATCCTTACCGAATCGGGCATATTGAATAGGATGAAACGAAGGTTGACTTAATTGACTTAGTTCGAACCCTAGCTTGACCATTATTCAATAATTGCCAAACATTTAGCACTGTTTCTGTATACAATGTCTCGGAGAAAAGCTATAACACTCATGAGCGTTTTTGTAACGATAAAGGTATGGCTCCACTTTGTCGTTCGACCATCTGAAATTTTTCGCTCTCTTAATGGGCCATTGCTTTATCCAGTCTTTACTCGGCTGTTTGTCGTTGGCTGAACATTCAACATTCGACAATTGAAAATATATATGAAAGACATTCGCGGCAATGGAGTATTATGCTCTCAGCGTTATTAACAGCATTCACAGCATTCACGACATTAACGATATTTCCGCCAATAACAACATGCAAAACATTCGCGACAAACACAACATACACGACAAGAATGCATGTGTTGTGAACATTATGTTGTGAATATCGAAAGTTGAGAATGTTGTGATTGTCGTGAATGTTGTCCGAATGTTTAGAAAATCGTGAATTTTGCGAGTCTCATAAATATTGTGAATGCCTCAAAGGGTTTGAAGGTCGTCAATTATCTTTGGTTAAATGCTAAAATTTAAGTTGAAATCGACATCAAATAGAATATTTCAGAGCCCCAATCCTCATTTCCATACAATAAAATGTAGACACTTCAATTAGCTGTATTTGAATATCTATAGGAATAAGAAGTTTGTTGAGAATCAAAAGTTTTCTGATTATCAAAAATACTGAAAAGATCGGGTAGGTTGCTTCATCGCAAATGATTTTGGCTTCATTAAACTTACTAACGTCTACTTTGGTTTAAGCTGATTGTACAGTAAGGAGCCGATTCTGACAATACGCAAACAGTGCGTTGAGAGTTGTTTGCAAAACATTTCCACTTATCGTCCGCTTACATCAAAACATGTAACCACAATCACTTGTATGGAAGTACAAACTTCAGATGTTATCAAAATAACCCTTTGTTTTATTGATGGTTTTGGTTAGCCAAACATTCTCATCAATATCGTTATTTAATAACTTCCTCCATAAAACACTTCTATTGATGTTGTCGATCGTCTTAAGTAATCTATAATTGAACAACAAAGTGTGTGTGGTTTAACTTGATGCAAACGAACGTATATTTTAAGAGTATAGATGTGATCAACTGAGTCTCACTATGAACAAAACACTCTTTGTGGCACGATAAGTAAGTTTAAATAGTCAAGAAAGGAATTATCATACTATCATTAAAACTGCTATAACTATTTCCCTAAACTACCAAATACTGTTTGTCATCGTCAGGATTATCGGGATTACCCATATTTGTTAAACATTGGCAGCATAATACCAACACAAGATACATATATAGAAAGCATTTCTTGTTTAGAATACTTGATATAGAGATAAACAATTTTGGCACCCACAACTTATCAGCGATTTTATTGAAAAATAAATCAGTATCATTGAGTAACAAGAATATATTTAGACAAAGTATTTTTTGATTATGCAGTTTAAACATTGAATGTCATTTGAAATTTTACAACATCATTGATGACCTGACGATATTTTTACATACATTCGTTGATATAATAGCCCCCTGTGTCGAAATTGCATCAATCTTTCCTTCGTGTAAACCTAACAACTGGCAAAACTTATTTGTTTTCCATTTGTCATTATATTTAATTCTTGCTCAATATTAATATGAAAAACTAGTTAAAGTTTCATAAATATGAAGCAATATATCAAACATATAACAGTAGATATCATGACTAAGATCAACAAAGGTCGTTAATGAAACGGGCGCCTGTTGTTTTAAAGCACCATTATAACGCAACACTAATGTGTTTCATTGATTTCATTTGTACAATATCCTAAAACTATTGGATGGGCCAATTAAATCTTAGATCAAACAAAAAGCAAAATATAGAGTATCATCATCATCATTATAATCACAACCACCACCACCACCACCACCATCATCATCATCATCATCATCATCATCATCTCAACTTCACAAAGTCATCAGCCATCAGGCACGTGTTTCACGGACATTTTGGGACTAATGAAACCAGCTAAACAAGGTTCCACTTGCATAGGATATATGATAGTCGAGCATTGGTAGTAAATGGAGGAGTCGTGAGGATCATTGTGTAATCTGTCACCTTTTTCTCGAAGAAAACGTTAGGGGATGAAGCTGAAATGATTTGTATTTTATGTTTTGATTTATTATTGCAACATATGTTTTGAATATTGCAAGTACAATATATATTTATACAAAACAAAGATCTGGAGTTATACACTGTTGTACGATATATGTTCACGCAACCATAAGTCATACCCCGGAAACTGATTAATGACATGCATAGCTTAAGTTATAGTACCAACTATTTCGATTTTAAGATTTTTTCTCCTTAACTGTAAACCTTCAAATATGTCGTAGTTAGATTTTAAATTTTCTACGTAAATGGCGAGCACTTCATTAATATAACAATTTTCAACTTATAGCTTATTGGGAGATGGAACTACTTACTACCCAATGGTTAAGCACAATGAGCTGAAATGCACTGCACTAGAACCATTACTATGTCTTTAACATTGTTATGTTTAGGTGGGATTTCAAAATATTTCACCGTCATTTACTATACGGGCGGCATTCGGCGTCATGAATCACATTCAGTGATATCTATAAGTTAATTCTGCTGACCGGAGGAGGTGTAAAAGTACTCGCCGTGTTAGTGTTAAAGGTTGAATGCTCTCTGTACAGATGTAAATTTAGGTAAGTTATGTTTGATAGTTCAGTGTTTTAATATTTTTAAAAATAACAATGGCTGGAAATGATCTTACTTTATGAATTTGTTATTTGAGAGAATCACTTGAAAATACAATGATGATTTTATAATTTATTTATTGTTTTCAAATACAATCTTTTGAGAATTCATTCTTTATATCACCTTAACATATATTAAGACATAAAAACACTATAGTCTCTGGATAAGTTACTGAAAAAAACGAGATATTTTTATTGTTTTGTGACAGTATGGAACTTTCCGATGTTTGAAATAATATAGCAGTTTCATTAAATTGATAAAATAGGTTTAATTAGTTTAATATGAGGCCATGTGGAGAAATCATTTAAAATATTTTATAGCGAACTAAACCAACGTTTTCTTTGTAACAAATGGTAAAGCTTGTTTTGAATTACTCCTAAAACGTTCTCTTTCAAATAAACGTTATTTACTTAAGAACTGAGCTGACAGTTCAGTATATGAAAACAATTAGTGGCTGAAATAGTAAAAATGTCAGATGTGGTATATGGAAAATAATTTAGGGCTTGAATAGTAGCCGTCAATCGTTAAGATTTAAAAGAAAGAAATTATACATTTAACATTTAAATCAAAACACTGTCTAAGTTGTGCCAGTGCGAAGCAACATACTTCATGTGTTATCAAACCATAAATACACAAAAATAATAGACTAATTCGGTTCATTATGACGTCGTCATAAAATAACTGTATTATATGTGCAAATTTAATGAAAGTTTTTGTCAACTAGTGAACATTATATACTGTTGGTTCAACCATGAAGTAAGTTTAACAGCAGAAGTAAAAATTGAACATGCAATTTCAAATAGTCATGGTCTTACAAGAAAAGTATGATTAAATTTTCTGGAATATATATCATCAGTTCCATGAGCAAACTATTGGAAAACGCACTGTACCATCGATACGGTCCTTGCTACTTTAGTCATTGTAGTCCAAAAGGCTGAATTTGTGTACGTTTATTTATTCAGCTCAAGTATATAAGAAATATAACGCTTTTATATGCTTTAGTGTTTAATGACGCTAAAGCTTTTATATTAGTAATTGAGTGATGAGGACTTGAATTTAATTGACAGAACCAGAAACAGTTTTTCCTGTTAGCGAAAGCACAATATATTGTGACCCTAATCTGCAATGGGTTAATTAAATTCAGATCTTACTGTCAATTTCAGATATTACTGTCAAATTACATACTTGTAGCATTGTTAAAGACATTTAATTAAAACAATTAATATGATTTAAAACATTGTTTTTTCAAAGTAAATACGTTGTCTTTAAAGAAACATTTTAACAATATGATGTTTAAATTGTTTAGTGTTTACGCTTATAATTCCGCCAATGGGATCGCTGGACAATTTTTGATTTAATAATTAAGTATCAGGAATCATCAAATTTATTACGTAATTCGAACACAAACGTGCTACTCATTACATTTTTATAGGTTGTTGTACATGATACATTATATATTACATGATAGGTATGAAGTTGAAAACTGAAAGAAATATGATAATATAATTAAAAACAACAACAACAAATTAAAGATTCTAATAGAAAAAGTGAGAATGGACTAACAGACAGTCAAACAGGATGTGAGATAAGTATACACTATGTTATGCTGTGTGATAATACATACACAACACTTAATAAAATTCTTTTGATTAAGATACTACATTAACGATGTTTTTATGACGAATTAATGTTTTTGAAATGAAATACACTTACAAAAGCGCATCTGTCTGGTTAAAAGACAAGCATTGGATTTTTGTTTGACGATTAAAAATGTTATATAGGTCCTTATATATCTCGACTAAGCTTACTAGAGGATAGTCCCACCATTGACTTAGTCATGTCGGAACGACTAAAACCATCGCCATTTTTCCCATAACGCGTGGAATGAGTTTTTGCCTTTTTAGCACAGTTCTTCAATACGTGTTGTAGCCCGCGTCGCATATTTAGAACTAATTTCCCTAAATGAGTGGAAGATTCGACATAATTAAGCAATTGTCCGACAAATGTTACTAATACTGGTACTGACAAGCGTTTTGTGGAGAAGGAAAAGCAACAAGATTGCTTAGTCCTGAATCATATCAAGCATATGCTGAAGACCAGAGGGCGTCAAAGCAACGAGTGTAATGTCGTTTACGAAGGTAGGATTACCTGCAGCAATTGTACCAATATATGCGCCATTGCCAGATTTTTCTAATCTATAAGTAGATTATAATATTTAATATGCACGATATAATAAAGAACTTAATATAACGCCCCCTTTGCGGACAGATCTACGTACATTTATATAGTTAGAAGTTGAACCAGACTAACTAACGAAGGTTGTAGGGTTTTGGTAACCATTAAGTAGCTTTTTTATAGCTTCTCTTGAGTGCTGAGATCGTATATTGTTTTTAAAAATAAGGAGTCGTGCCATACGCAGTCAAAGGCGCCTTACATATCTCACTGAGCTACATAGGCAATACTTCTACTATCCTGATTATGCGTATTGACTTCCTCAAGATTTAAGGCTGCAGTTATAACACTCATTCCTTTATAAAATCCTTCTTGTTGGTTCGGAAAATTTTAAAATGACATTTAATCAATTAACGATGACACTCTCGAATAATTTGCGAATAGAAATAAGTGAAATCGGCCTGTAACTATTAGGACTTGACCCTGGTTTGCCATTTCCTTTGAAAATAGGAATGATTATCTGGATACTCTTCATAGTGTATTTTATTATTAAACAGATCCCTTAGCACATTAATAACTGATTGTCTACCGTATTAAATGTGTTCATTTAAAACCGAGTCAGAACCGGGCGCTTTTCTACGCTTTTAATCGCTACCCTAATTTCATATTCTGAAATTTCATTAAATGTAATATCATCAGGTAAAGATTCGAAATTCTTTTCATCATTTAAGTCTTAAATTCCATGCTGAAACTCTGAGGGTGGTCATTATAGCCAATATCAAATACAGAAAGGTAAAAACTAGCAAAACCGTCTTTTATCGTCTCACCTTCGTAGTTTACATCGTTAGAGATTTTTAAGATTACAGCTTTCTAAAAAGGCGCCTAAGAATAACTTGTCATCAGTTCTTGCCGCATTATTTATTTTATCAAAACCGTCATTAATATACGTTTCGGAGAGCTTTTGCTGAGTAGATAATATCGCCCGCTTAAATCTATTAAACGAATGATCTTTTGGATTGCGCGGACGCCCTTTTCACACCCATTCTAATCGTTCGTATTTGTCAGTTAAATATACTTGTTTTACTTCTTCTTTCCAGTGTTTGGTTAGTTTAATGGGTTGTATGTTTATAAATATTTGTTACACGTTGATACTAGTACTGACACAATGATCTCATTTAATGTATCAGCATTTGGGAGCATAAATAACTGTTCTAGACGCTTTATCAAACACTGTTTGATACATGCAAATGTTTTAAGATGTAAGTCTGTCCCAAGCGACCTGAGTTGGCCTACCATTTATATCGTTAACGACATTGCGACTTAAACATCTGAAGTTAGAGTAATGACAAATGGCAAATGATCAGATTTTAGTATTTTACTTTCGACATTGACTTCGAACGACGTTTATAAATCGGATGTTACCATCATATGATCTATCATTGGTATGCTATTTACGTAGCTATAGTCGTGTGTATTGCTATATTGGCGAAGGTTAATAGGTATAGGATTATAACTTTCCACGAGTATTGTTAATGCAACAGACATTGGGCTATAGTCGAATAGTTTTGCATTAAAAAATCAGCAATCATTACATGGCCATAGGTGCAGTTTAAAGAGATTTGTAAGTAGCATGTGTAGAGCCTTTTCTAGTTAGCGTTGACTGATTCAATAAAAACAAACTACCAATATGATTAAACACAGTACCAAGGTGTTTGAAATTATAAACAACTTCTAGAGTACACCAGTTATATGTGCACTTTTCTACATATAAACGTCGTTTTTTTAAACACAACAATTTTACTTTTATGGATATTTATGCAAAAAGCTACAGAAACAAGCTCAGTAGCAAAAAGTTTAAACATAAACCCGGTTTAGTGGCACTGGGCAAACTCCAAAGACATAGAACACACAATCACAAACAAGAAACATAGAAGAACAGCACAAAACTCCACAAATAGCACAGTGCATACATACTATATATATATAAAATAGGTATGTTTATCAAGAATTGTTAGGTACCGCCTTGGAACGGTCAGTAAAATGTAAATTAGAGTAAGATTTGAGTTAACTTTGATTCCCGAACTCGTACAATATGAATATAACAGATTAAAACTATATTGCACGTCTTCGGGTAAATGACCCATTATAACCGTATCATCTACAAAGAAGGTAAGAATAACCGATAACTTCTCAAAGAATGATACCAGTATCAACACTAATAATTAAATACAACTCGAGATCTTCTGAAACTAACAAGATCAATATTGAGGACATTAACTCTCCTTTGCTACAGTTCTATAGAACGTTTAAAGGAATCAGATCAGAAACTACAGTTTCTAACACGTGATTTAACTTTGGATTACATATTCATGTTCCACCACGAACACATACATTGTATAATTTTACCCACTGACCGTTTCTATATATACTGTCAAAGGTTTTCTGAACATCTATAAATGCACAGGCAAGGCGTTTATTCTTATACGGTATCCTGCACATTAATTTGAAAGTTAAGTTCTTCAACCCTTCGGTTGCCTTCATTTGTATTTAATACACGACTCCTTTTCTTCTTTTTACCAAGGCGCTAATAGTATATTTTAACATCACAAATTTCTTGTTTGAACATATATCTACATAGACACATCTATTTTACAAAGATAAACAAATGACTGGTTAAATAAAATAAATCATGTTAATGGCACTACTTAAAGAGGTGGCAATACATTAAGAACATATAATGTATTATGAAATTTGAGAAATATTGTACAAATCATGATTAAATACTATAAATCATTAATGCATTTAGATGTATAGTTGCACCTCTATGGCTTGAGACTGGACGTAAAGAAGGTTTATCTTAAGATATCTTTGTTGCCGTTTATGTAAACAGAAGAAATGAAATTCAAGTTAAAATTCATGCATTATTCTCCTGTACTTTGAAAAAAATATATAACAGATAGCCTCAAAGAAAAGGTTATGCCTCTTAGTTCAAATGCCATGAATCGCCTCTTAGTTCAAACGCCATGAATCTTGCTGTAAATGACAAATTGTGTATATACTGTAATTACAGTAATTTGACAAGAATCAAGCCAAAACCTGTTTCTTAATCCTGCAAAGGTGACGCTTAATTTGTGTAAATATACTAAATTGTAAGGTGAACATACATGTTGAACTTTGATTTATACCATTTCAATAACTGACGTTTTGTTTTGTTATAATTATCAATATTTCATTAATGGTAATATATATATTTGCCAATCTGTTCATTAACAATCTGATATGTGTTGATACTTGGTCTCTTAAATCAGTTTAAGGAGAGCACATTTAGCCTAACGATTTTATAGACATAAATTTTATCTCCTAATTTAAATTCATTCATGATGTGAATGTATAACGAATAGCGAACATACATATTACTTTTAGTGTGTATATATGATTGATGAGTAGCAGTAATTGCTATATTCTCTTGTACTTCTCTAATAATTGCTTTGTATAATATATATATATATATATATATATATATATATATATATATATATATATATATATATATATATATATATATATATATATATATATATATATATATATATTATATATTAATGTTTATTCTATTTGTGTGTATGTATATTGAGACTATAAACCGTTTAGCATTATAACAATCGTCACCACCAAACCATGTACAAAAATTATGACTAAAACGACCGTCAAAATTTGCGTTTATTAGTAAATATTAAACGTAACAACTTTTTTCTGGTCAAAGGTGAATAACACTTGGTTGTCAAAACGTATCTATGACGAATATCTTCTATATCCAATCACTCCCCCAGAATGCATCTGAACTATATATTACCACCTTTTACTAATATTGTTAAATGATTTTTCTCAAAAAATCTATAAATATACTATTCAATCAAAATAAACCATTTTTTTTTATTTCCAAGAATTTGCGAATTAAAATATTAAATTAGTAGTCCTCAATTAAGAGTCCATATAAACTATTCAAGTTATCAATCATTTCCTAGATATTTTTTTCATTTAATTTTAAAATTGAATTAATTTTCATAGAAACATATGATATCAATACTTTTTTATTGAAATAGATTATTGAGGTCAAACAACTTTAAGACACATTGCATTACTTACAATGCAAGGTATGCATTACAATTGTTCCTTCGCTGATTTATGAAACAGCTCCTTTTGCACTTATCGAAATATTTCATTAATTTGAAAATAATTAGCATTACTTGCATATAAATGATCATCACTGGGTAAAATTTGAGAATTTTTCGATTATGCATTGGCATCTAAATCATTTGCAATTAACCATAAATAAACAAATCAAGAGTAACATGCACCTAACTGAAATGATTCTGTTTAAATAATAGTTGTTATACATTCAAATCTCCAGAAAACAAAACAAGCAAGAAAGTTACACAACGAAAATGAAAACATTTTGAAGCTATGTAGTCATAGTTATTTTATAAGCTTGTTTAATTCAATCAGTAGTGTAATATCTTCTTAATTGTTGATCTAAAACTTAATCGTACGCAAAAAAATGGTTAGCTATCATGAATGGACTCAGTTCACATTTTTTAAAGATATGATTAATGATGCTGTACTTTTAACAATATTAATAAAGTTTTAAACGAATTAAAAGTTTTCACATGCTTAGTTTAACGTAACGCGAAGAGATTAAATCCGTTCATAAAAACAAGCAAACTCGGGACAATGGTGGTGGTTGCAGCAGAAGCTGCTGTTGTTGTCGAAGATTTTATCGATGCCATTGTTGTTTTTCCCGCTGTCATTGGTTCACGCTTTGTAGTTACTGGTGCAGCTTGAAAGTTCTAGCAAAGATAAAAGCTTCAAAATAACTTAACACAAAAGAAAAGCAAGACCAGACAAAGCCAGATCAGGCAAAGTAGTTTAATCAAATCGGCCTGGGATAAAAAATAAACCCAATTGATTCTAGAACTTATAATTCTTAGAGCATAAAACCGTTCATAGAGAGTCGGGCTAAATAGTAATCGTGCGGCAAAGATTTTGGTTCTAGTGTTGCTATAAAAAAGTAAAGTAGCTTTTGTTATGCCCGGTTGAATTCTTTTGAAATGACCTTAAGACGAGATGTCTCTCATACGATTTTCCAGCTCAAATCACAATTAAAACACAACTTACTTCCAACTTTTGGACATTTGGTTATCTTTAAACTCGTCAATATAGAGAATATCTCTCAAACATGTAATATTCAGATAACTAGATAAAATATATTGTTAATAAGATTAATTATTTTCTAGTTTGACCACCTGTTTCTCTGACTGTTTCTAGCGGTCCTCCCATTATATTTCGGTAAAGCTATTTTGATGCGTCCGTGGTCAGTTTATGATGTTTGAATGTATGTATGTTCCTCTTGTTCATTGTTGTTGGCCTTTGCTTTCTGCCTCTAAGAAGAAAATATTTTTGAATTTCGACTACAGGGATTGTCCCTTAGTATCAAAGGTATTCTTATAAGTGCACAAACCTCAAACTAAAAGGCCTTTAAATAAATGTTTTTCAAAAATACGATCTTTTTGCTTAGTTTTAAAATATTCGCTATTTACCACCCTTACTTTCTTATCACCTACGAAACAATCATGCTAGGCTTCTGGGATTTTCTCTTTCGTTTTCCATTGTTGTATGAATAGCATAACGAATGTGTTGATCTGTTCCCATAACAACAAGGAAACTACGAAGCTGGTCAAATAAAGCGCTGATTGATAGCCGATGAAAAATACAAATTTAAAACATTTAACAAAGCAACAATAGTTGTACATGCGCAAAAGCAATATATGAAAATTATATGAGATATTTATAACGACAATAGAGGATAATAATTCAAACGATAAAACCACATTGACGCGGGTTTATGGGGCGGGGTCAAATCGCGTCGAAAACCTATAATTCGACAGAATTCATCGTAAATGATCGAACGAATGAATTCGTATTTTCTTGATCAAGATGCATATATGGAATGATCATTGTCTTAGTAAGTGATACATAACGAGATTGCCGTAAAACATTGCACAGTTTACTTGAACTATGATTCTTAATGTTCAACCATTTGCGTTAACTTTGGCTTGATGACTGATGAGCTTTGACATTGTCTCTTTAAACACGGTCATCTTTAAACAGCATGTCTCTGAAGTTTTCTTTGTTATATATGTTATAATGATTACGAGCCTTTAAAAACCTCCTGGATTATAATAGAAAATATTCTGCATAATTTTACGTAATACTTAAATTGAATGAACGCAGATAACCTCCTGCTGATCAAATAGGAAAAACTCCGTGAACTGATAAAAATACTTAATTGTGGTAATGATTAAGTTGGTCGGGTTTGCTTTGGTCTTTGTAATTGCTCATTAAATTGATCATCATGTGGCTTCAAAAACCTAATGCTTTGTTTGAATACAAATTAACTGAAATAAAAATAATGGATGTTACAATTATGTATAGTTGTTATGATTCTTAACATATTTTCTAAAAACAATCGTTCTTATAGATCTTGATATTAATTGGATCGTATCAATACAGGGTTTTTCCACAAGACCAGGTTCAAAGAAAACCTTTTTGGTTGTTTATGATGTATTAAGAAATAGCCCAGGGTTGGATAAAGGAACCGTCATCCAACATGTCTTGTGAACGAAGTTCATTTGGCTGTGATTGGTATTGTTGTCGAGTTTAATTCCTGTTGTCATGGATGTTTTGTTTGACTTGGACAACGTTTAACATCGCCATAACATGTCAGTGTTTTTGAACCTTTAATCAAAGCACGTCCCTGAGGTCGTTGTAAATATTAGACAACTCACAATTAACTTCACACAATATTTTCCATTTAAATAAATATTGAATAAAAGTTTCATTTTTTTTTTATATTCATTGATCAGCTTAAACAGTTTAATTAATATTATCGAAGGCCACCTTGCGATATAAATAAACAGTTGAAATATTTCCTTGACAAATAAATTTCTTTTACCAATTAAAGATAATGTTATTATGGTCACTGTTGAAATATTTTGCACTCGTTTTGCACTTATCGAAGTCTTACATTAATTGAAAGTAATTAGCATTACTTGCATATGAATTATCATCACTCGGTCAAATTTAAGAATTTCAATTATGGATTTGCATTTGAAACATTTGCAACCCTAAATAATAAAAAAAAACACGAACAATATACACCAAACTGAAATGATTCAGTTTAAATGATTGTTGTAATTAATTATAAACTGCATTAAACAAAAAAGAAAGAAAGTTACAGAACGATAATGAATACATTTTGAAGCTATATAGTCATACTCATTTTATAATCTTGTATGTTTCAATCAGTATTGTAATATCTTCTTAAATGTTGATCTTAGACTTGCCCGTACCGAAAAAAATGGTTAGCTATCATGAATGCACTCAATTTTTATTTTTAAAGATATTATTAATGATGCTGTATTGATGATCTATATTGTATAACAATATTAATGAGGTTCCAAACGATTAAAAAGTTTGCACATGTTATGGCAATTCGGAATGATACCTTAGGTCTTTAATAAAATGGCGAATGTATGACCACGTTATGTACGTATCATACGTCTAAAATCTAAAACGACAGAGAGCAAGGCATATACAGAAACAAATACATTGTGTGAATAAATATATATCGTACGTTGACGATCAAAAAGCACCAATAGCGGGACAATATTTAACGTGCTTAGCTTACGTAACACGAAGAGATTAAATTCGTTCATAAAAACAAGCAAACCCGGGACATTGGTGGTGGTTGCAGCATTAGCTGCTTTTTTCGAAGATTTTATCGATGCCGTTGTTGTTTTTCCCGCTGTCATTGGTTTACGCGTTGTAGTTGTTGGTGCAGCTTGAAAGTTCTAGCAAAGATAAAAGCTTCAAAATAAATCACAATCACAAAAGAAAAGCAAGACTAGACAAAGCCAGATCAGGCAAAGTAGTTTAATCAAATCGGCCTGGGATAAAAAATAAACCCAATCGATTCTAGAAGTTATTATTCTTAGAGCATAAAACCGTTCCTAGAGAAGGGCTTAATAGTAATCGTGCAAAGATTTTGGTTCTAGTGTTGCTATATAAAAGGTATTGTAGCTTTTATTATGCCCGGTTGAATTTTTCTCATACGATTTTCCAGCTCACGTCACAATTAAAACACACTATTGTACTTGCTTCCAACTTTTGGACATTTGGTTATCTTTAAACCCGTCAATATAGAAGATATCTCTCAGACATGTTATATTCAGATAGCTAGATGAATATATCGTTAATAAGATTAATTATTTTCTATTGTGAACACGTGTTTTCTCTGACTGTTTCTGGCGGTCCTCCCATTATATTTCGGTAAAGCGATTTTGATGCGTCATTGGTCAGTTTATTGTGTTTGAATGTGTCATTTTGGCCTTTGATTTCTGCCTCTAAGATTGACATATTATTCAATTTAGACTACAGGGCTTATCCCTTTATTTCCAAGGTATTCTTATCTATCATATAAAGTTACTCAAAAAACTATTTTCTAAAGGAAAAATAGCGTACATAAGCCGAATAATCAATCTGTTATCAATGTATGAAATCCAGCTTACCTAATGGTTATTTCATGTTGTGGTTACAGCAAGGGTGATGTTTAGCCCCCATCAACTACTTTCAAGCCCACTGATTTCTTACTTAGCTCAAGGTGGTTACGCTAACAATTTCTAATAAACATATCATTTGTATCATATGTGCAATTTGAAAACTGTCTTTGTTTGGCATTGATCGTTTTGCCATTAAACATCAGCATTGGTATTTTTCTGACTATAAGGCTTGTTCCTGAAGTTTTAACTGGTAGATTAATAGCAAAACTAATTCTGTGATCTACGGCCGTATTCACAAAGCATGTGAAAACGATAAGTTTTAACTTTAAATACATATGTATTCCATGTAGTGGAATATTGCCTTTTGTCTTAGTCGAAAGTAAAGAAAACTGACAATGTTTGTACACTGGTACGACACAGATATGAAAATAAGCAATACAATAGTCTAACTTACTTGTGTATATAAATGAATTTGATGACAAGTATAGAGGATTTAAATAATGTTTGGCATAATATACGAAATAATTATATATATTTACTATTTTACGGCCCCTATTTCCTCATCAACTAGGAAACTATCATTCTGGAAAAGTATAGGTTTCTGGCTTTTTTCCTGTCGTTTTCTTTGTTGCTTTAATAGCAAAACGAACTGGTTGATCTGTTCCCATATTAGGAAACAGGGCAAATAAAGTGTTGATTGATAGCTGATGAAAAATACAAATTTAAGCCATTTAACAAAGTAGCCACAATGGTTGTACACGAGCAAAAGCAATAAATGGCTGTTATATAAATTATTTGTAACGATAATAGCAGATGATATTTCAAACGATGAAACCACATTGACGCTGGTGTACGGGGGAACCAATCGCGTTGAAATTCGCGGCAGAATTCATCGAAAATGATCGAACGAATTAGTTTTTGCTTCCCTGATCAATGATGTATAATTGCAATGACCGTTGACTTAGTAAATAAGAAATCACAAGATATCAGTGTTAATAAACTGGGTTTATGTTTAAACGTTTTTTTTCATATAAATATCACAATTTTCAACCATATGCTATAGCTTTTGCTTGATGGCTGTTGGGCTTTGACTTTAGCTTGATGGCTGTCGGGCTTAGACATTACCGCTTTACAAACGGTCATCGAACTGAGCATGCCCCTGATGTTTTTTATATTAATGTTTTAATGTTTTCGAACATTTTGAACAGATTAAAATTATTTCAGTAGAAAATAGTCTGCATAATAACATGTTATACTTAAATTGAATGAACAAATAGGGGGAAAACCTTCAACTAAACAAAACTCTCATTTGTGGTAATGATTTAGTTAGTCGGGTTTGCTTTGATCTTTGTATTTGCTCGTTGTCTTTATCATTGTGTGGCTTTGTTAAAGTCTATTTCTTTGTTTGAATACAGTATACATGCAAAAAGCTACAGAAACATGCTCAGTAGCAAAAAGTTTAAACATAAACCCGGTTTAGTGGCAATAGCAAACGCCAAAGACATAGAACAAAAATTCACAAACAAGAAACATAGAACAGCACAAAACTCTACAAACAGCACAGTGCATAAATACTATATATATAAATAATTGGTATGTTTATCAAGAATTGTTAGGTACCGCCTTGGAACGGTCAGTAAAATGTAAATTTACTGGGAGTTTAAACCAGTTTATGTGGACAAACCTCACTCTTATCCCAACAATTCTTAATAAAGATAAAACGCAAAAGGTAAATCTTATCAAAGTATGCATTAACTTGAGGAAACTTATCAATACAACAAATAATAATAAAAAACGAAAAGGTAAACCTCAAGTACTTCAATGATTAGAGATCCCAACTCTATCTGCTGACGGAGGGAAACAATTCAGAGCACCTATTGCAAATACTTTTCAAAGATACGATGCAGTCATCGTTAGAAACCAAAAACATCACACACAGTCTGCCTTATAAAATAAAGGGTTTACAACTGTGTGATCATGGAGTTTCAAAATAAAAAGCATCATTGTACTAAAACTGGGAACAAATAAAGAAAAACATTATTTAAAATAAAAGCGACTTGTATATGCCGTTGACAGGTTGTCAAAACGTACCTATATGACTTATATATTCTATGTCCAGTCATTCCCCCAGAATGCATCTGAACTATATATTATCACCTTTTATATGTAGTGTTAAATGAGGTCTTAGAAAAAAATCTATAAAATTACTTTTAAATCAAAATAAACATTTTCGTCTTATGAATACATTCATTAGCTGCTCATCGTCTTTTTTTATTTCTAAGAACTTGCGAATTAAAATATTAGATTAGTAATCCTCAATTAAGAGTCCATACAAATATAAAAGTCATCAATCATTTCCTTGATCTGTGTTCATTTCATTTTCAAATTGAATTAATTTTGATATCAATACTGTTTAATTGGAATAGATTAGTGAGGTCAAATAACATTAAGACACATTGTATCACTTACAAACAATCAAACGTATGACCCAAACTGCTTTACAAATGTCCCTCCATTGATTTATGAATCTACTCGTTATGCACGTATCGAAGTCTTATTTTTAATTTGAAAATAGTTAGCATTTATTGCATATAAATGATCATCACTCGGTCAAATTTGAGAATTGTTCAATTATGCAGTAGCATCTGTAATATTGGCAATTAACCCTAAATAACAAACAAGACGAAAAACCATCTATCTCAAATGATTCAGTTTAAATAATCGGAATAATGCTTTAGATCTTTAATAAATGGCAAATATATGACTACGTTATGTATGTATCATACATCTAAAATCGTATACGACAGAGATCAAGGCATATACACAAACAAAAACATTATGTGAATAAATATCTATCATACGTATGTTAATAAATATCTATCATACGTTGACGATCAAAAAGCACCAATAGCGAGGCGAGTATTTAACGTTCTTGGTTTAAAGTAACGCAAAGAAATTAAAGCCATTAATAATGTCAAGCAAACCCGGGACAATAGTGGTGGTTGCAGCAGAAGCAGCTGTTGTTGACGTTGGTTTTATTGATGGTGTTGTTGTTTTTCCACGTTATTATTGGTGCACGCGATGAAGTTGCGGGTGCAGCTTGATAGTTTAAGCAAAGATGAAATCTTCAAAACATCTTAAGACAAAAGAAAAGCAAGACCAAACAAAAGAGGACCAAGCAAAGTAGTTTTATTTGACTTGGGATAAAATTAAACCCAAATGATTCTAGAATTTATCTTTCTTAAAGCACATAACAGTTCATTGAGAAGGGCTAAAACGTGCGGCAAAGATATTGGATCTATTGTTGCTCTAAAAGAGGAGTAGCTTTCATTATGCCAAATTGAATTGTTTTGACGACTTCCTAGTTCACGTCATAAATTTAAACATTATTACACTAACTTCCTCCTTTTTGGACATTTGGTTATCTTTAAAGCCGTCAATGTAGATAACATAATCTCTTAGACATGAAATAATTCCAGCTGATCAAAACATAAATATATCGTTAATAACATAATATATTTTCGTTTGTTAAAACGTGTTCCATGGACTGTTACAAGGTGGTCATCCAATCATATTTTGGTAAAGCTAATTCGATGCGTGTGTGTGGTCTGATTGTTGTCTTTGAATTTGTGTATGTGCCTCTAGTACATTGTCGTTCTGGGTTTTGCATTCTGCCTCTAAGCAGGATGTATTATTGAATTTTCGACCTCTGGGCTTGTCCCTTAGTTTTCATTGTATTCTCATATAACATTGAGTTACTCAATAAGCTATTGTCTACGGTAAAATATCGTACATTAGCAAAGCTGAATTGTCAATCTGTTTTCAGTGTATGAAATCTGGTTTACCTAATGGTTATGTCATGTTGTGGATACAGTTAGGGTAAGGTTCTGCGCTAGTACACTTCTTTCAAGCCCAGTGATTTCTTATTAAGCTCAAGGTGGTTGCACTAATATTTTCTTATAACCAATTGTGTGCAACTTGAATATTGTCTTTGTTTGATCTGATCGTTTTGCCTGTTCACAGTATCTTTATTTTTCTGACTATAAAGCCTGTTCCTGAAGTTTCAATTGTTGTGTTTTAGCAAAACGAATTGGTTGATTTGGGACCGTATTCACAAAGCATGTTTAAGTGATAATTTTCAACTTGGAAAATTGCCGTTAATTTTTGTTGAATTTAAAGAAAACTAACAATGTTTGTTCATTTGTACAACAAAACTATGACAAGAAGCAAAAAAAAATAATCAAACAATTTATGTACATGAATAAATTAGATGACAAGTCGAGAGTTTTTTAAAAAAATCTTTGTCAAAAATTACGATCTTTTCGCTTAGTTTAAAATATTCACTTTATATTAACGGCCCCTATTTCCTTATCAACTAAAAATCATGATATTGGAAAAATGCTAGGCTGAATTTTCTCTTTCGCTTTCATTGTTATATTATTTCAGAACGAATTTGTTGATATGTTCCCATAGCAACAAGGAAACTATGAAGCTGGGCAAATAAAACGTTGATTGATAACCGATGAAAAATACAAATTTAAAACATTTTACAAAGCAACAATAGTTATACATGCGCAAAAGCAATACATTGAAGTTTTATAAGATATATGCAACGACAACAGTAGATAATAATTGAAACTTTGAAACCACATTGACGCGAGTTGATTGGGGATTTATAATTGGGCAGAATTCATCGAAAATGATCGAACGAATGAATTTTTATTTCCTTCATCAAATGTGCGTATTTTAAGTGATCATTGTCTGAATAAATGAGACATCACGAGATTATCGTGATAAATTGTACTTACATGACCCGTTTGCTTAAACATTGGCTCCAGGACACTAAACTTGTCTTGATTGTGTAGGGCTTTGACTTTTCTTAATGGATGTTTGGCTTAAGCTTTGGTTTAATGACCGTTGGGTTTTGACTTTGTCCGGATGGTTGTTGGCTTTAGTTTGGACTAGATGGCGGTTGGGCTTTGAATTTGTTTTGATGGCTGAGCCTGTTGCGACGACAACAGTGGATAATAATTCTAAACTATAAAACCACATTTACGCGGGTTTATGGTGGGGGAGTCTTATAATTGGGCAAAATTAATCGAAAATAATCGAACGCATGAATGTTTGCGTCCTTGATCAAAAATGCATATTTGGGATGATCAATGGCTTAGTAAATGGAACATTACGAGAAAACAGTTCCAAATTGCACACTATTTGTGTTTTGTGGTTCGCAATGTTCAACCTTTTGCTTTAGCTTTGGCTTTGGCTTGGTGGCTTTTGCGCTTTGACTTAATGGTTGCTGGGCTTTGACTTTGGCATGATGGCTGCAAGGCTTTAACTTTGGTTTAATGGCTGTTAATTTTTAGCTTGGGCTGGATGGATGTTAGTATTTAGCTTTGCATTGATGGATGTAGGGCTTTGACTTCGGCTTTATGGCGCCTGGGCTATGACTTTGGCTTGATGGCTTATGCGCTTTGACTTTGGCTTGATGGCTGTTGAGCTTTGGCTTGATGGCTGTTGAGCTTTGACTAGATAGCTGCTGGGCTCTGATTTATGCTTGATGCCTGTTGGACTTTGACTTTGGATTGATGGCTGTTTTGCTTTAACTTTGGCTTAATTGCTATTGGAATTTAGCTTTGTGCCTGTCGGGTTTTGACATTGACGTTTTATAAACGGTCATCGAAAAAAATGGATTATAATAGAACATAGTCTGCGTAGTAATGCGTAATACTTAACGTGAATAAACACAGGAAACCCCCTGTTACGCTGATCAAAAGGGAAAAATCCTTTGAACTGAAAAAACAACACTTTTTGTGGTAATGATTTAGTTGGTCGGGTTTGCTTTGGTCTTTGTAATTGCTCGTTAACTTGATCATCATGTGGCTTTGCAAAAATCTAATGCGTTGTTTTAATACAACTTAACGGAAATAAAAACAATGGATGCTACAATTATTTATACCTGTTATAATTCTGATTAATATTTTCTAAAAACAGCGATCGTTTGATGGATCATGATATTAATTGGATCGTATCAAGACAGGTTTTTGCCACGAGATCAGGTTCAGCGAAAACCTTTTATTTTGTTTATGATTTGTTGGGGAACAGCCCAGGGTTTACTAAAGGAACCATCCAACATGTCCTGTGAAACAAGTTAAAGTGAATGTGGTTGGGTTTCTTGTCGAGTTGTATGCCTATTGTCGCGGATGTTTTGTCTGACTTGGGCAAAGTTGAACATCCCTTAACATGTCAGTACTTATGAATCTTTTATTAAAGTAGGTCCCCGTCGTCGTTGTAAACGACTAAATATTGAATATAATTTTATTGTTTAAAGTTTATATTGTCTTAAGACTTTTCGGTGTAAATAAACAGTGAAGTATTTTTTCTTAATGAATAAAACTTATATTACCAAATCAAAAGTGTAATAGTGATCAACTTTGCAATACTTGACACGAAAACCACCTTGCTTCTCGATTAGTAAGGTTGACACTTCTTAAAAGTTTTCTATTCCATTATTTACGACTGTTGTAAACACTTTCCATAAACAACTAAATCATTTTAACCCTCTATACTGGTCTGGGTCATCAAGATCACTCTTATGTTTATAAATAGACAGAATAATTTCAGCACACCAAGAATCTGGTTCTTGGCCGCAATCTAATAAAAAATTAAGAATTGTATTTAGAAAGAAACCATTTCTTGTTCTGAACACTTTATAAGTGCTTGAATTTTTCAAATCTTATAAATGCTAGGCGTGCTTTCATTACAGGATCTTGGTCGTAAAATTAACAAACGCCAATCTGTAATATCACAACTGGCAACACTATGATTATTTTCAATTCATGTTTATGTTTGATATTTCACTTTATTATGTAGGAAAAGAAGAAAATATGGCAATACATGTCTTATAATTTTCTAATAAGATCGTCCAAGAACAGTATTAAAACGAACCACTAGTGTTTTTAAGCATTACACTTATACACAGGTTTTATAACGAAGCAAATATGTTTCATCGATTTTATTTCTACTAGATTTGAATATTGTTGGAAGCTGGACACTGCACTCTAAGGTTAAACGAAAAACTAAATAAATAGAATCATCATCATAATCATTTCCAGTCCACAACCATCAGGCACGGGTTTTACGGGCAACTTAGGACGTTGGCAGCCCAGTCACAGCCCTGAAGAGCCTCACTGAATTAGGTACCACTTGGGCAGGGCTCGTGGTAGCCGTGCTCTAATGAGCATTGGTAGAAGTAGAAACAGTTCTGGGGATCCTTGTAGAAACCGTCAGTCTTTCCCTTGCAGAAATCTACAAGGGCGGAGGCTGAAATAGTTGAATACACTATGCAAACTTGTTTTTCTAATGCATTTGTACCATGTTTGATTTCAAGGAGCTACACACCAGATAGTCCCAAAATCGGCTTATACATTATTTCCACAATTTCCTAGAATTGTCAAAAGGAGCTAAAATGAGGCCGAAATTACATCATTTTACACGATGAAAATTGTATTTTGTCGCTGTCTCAGCTGAGTTTCCTCGTTTAAAAATAGCGCATAATGGTTTCCGAGTTTATAGGGTGTGTATTATTAAGCATGTGAAAGATACACATGCCGACGCTATTTTCAAATTTGCTGAAATGTTCGTTGAAGACACACGTAGTAAATATCGAAAAAAAAAAAACACGTAAAAACTGCGAAAGATACATTCGTCGTAAGCGATTTGTTTCACCAGTAAGGGAGATTCAATGCGTTGTACACTACGATATCAATTTTATGTAAGTTTTTGTCAATTTTCCTATGTTTTGCAATTATATCATATAGTCTTTATATTCCTTTAAAGATCATTGGTAAAACATACAAATGTGCTTGACGTTTTAAAATTATAGCGTATTTTGTTTTTTTTGCATTATTTTACGAGGTGCTATTAAAGTGCCGATAATAAGTTAAACTAGAGGATTCCTATATATAAATTTTGCTTCTTCAAGAGCGTTTGTTGTTCTCTTCGAGTGGGTGTTTTTTTTGGTGGTTCCGGTCGTGCGTTTGTGTGTGTTATAGCTACTTATAGAAACATACTCATTTGAACAGAATCTTAAAAATTCCATTAACAAATCGTTAATTTTAATATTGTTGCAAAAGCTTTTCGTCTAATTCCCAAATTTTAAATTTACTTCGTAAAACTAACATCTCGTATTTCAGGTTCTAGTGGCGTTTTTTTCACGAAACACACACACATTTATTTACTCCCACAGTATGCACTTTTAACCCATTGAAAGTCCCGTGAGAAAATTTTCTCACGGTTGTTGTTGTTGTTGTTGTTGTTAGGAGGAACGTAGGCCTTCGTTGTTGTTGGTGCCCATGGTTGTTGAGTTGTGGTTGGTTTGGTCGTCGTCGGAATTGGCGCCCGGGTTGTCGGTGGGTTTGTGTGCTGCTGGACTGGTGGCTGGTATTGGGCAGTTATCGGCTGCTAAAATTAGAATGAATGATACGGGTGTTTTGAACATTATATGATTAGATTTTGGGTCTGTTGAAATATGTTTATCTTCCTCGTTTCTCAATAATTCTACACATGGAACTGCATCATAAACTAGGAAGCTAACGCTTGTTAGGAAACAAGTCATTTTTTTCGGCTTGACATTCAAATACTTGAGAATGCCATTTAAACTTTGTGTTTTAAAAAGCAACTCTGAAACCGATGGAAAGTGCTGCTTTATTGTTAGAGAAAACACATTCTACTTATTTCGTTATTGGCTTGCGCGTTGCATACCACGTGGTCTTGGAAGTCATAGAACAGTGACTGTGTGTTGAACAACAATCCTGGGTGACAATCAGTGCGGAACGTCATTCGAGCGGCGCAGATGTAGTACATTGAACAGGATGTAGAGCTCGCATAATAGCCATCGAACTTGTTTTTACAGTCGAACTCAGTGTGGGGTACTAGAGAAAGTTGGTGGTGGCTTCCATGGGCTGGTGCTTAAACCCCAAATATAACAGATGTAGAACATGGTGGCTTTAAACAAGTGAATTAGTAAATGGTGGACTGAAAAAGTGAATATATCAGATGAAGTACATGGTGGGCTTAAAAAGTGAATATATCAGATGAAGTAAATGGTGGACTGAGGAAGTGAATATATGAGATGTAGTACATGGTGGACTGAGAAAGTGAATATATCAGATGTAGTACATGGTGGACTGAGAAAGTGAATTTATCAGATGAAGTACATGGTGGACTGAGAGAGTGAATATATCAGATGTAGAACATGGTTGACTGAGAAAGTAAATTTATCAGATGAAGTACATGGTGGACTGAGAAGTGTATATATTAGATGTAGTACATGATGGACTGAGAAAGGAAATATATCAGATGTAGTACATGGTGGTCTGAAAAGGTAAATATATCGGATATAGCACATGGTGGACTGAAAGTGAATATATATATATATATCAGATGTATAACATGATGGACTGAAAGTGAATATACCAGCTGTAGTACATGATGGACTGAAAGTGAATATATTAGATGTAGTACTTGGTGGAATGAAAGTGAATATATCAGATTTAGTACTTGATGGACTGAAAGTGAATATATCATATGTAGTACATGATGGACTGAAAGTGAATATATCGGATATAGTACATGATGGACTAAAAAGTGATATATCAGCTGTAATACGATGAACAGGATGTAGGGCTTCTTGCATAGTAGCCGTCAATCGTTTAGTGACTTAAAGCAAGATATAAGTGATTCATTATTTTAATCAATCTTGTGTCTGAGACATGCCATATTGAAGCAACAAACTTTATGTTTTAGACCATAAAGTTTCAAACATAAAAGAAGCATTTCATCCATCTTGACGTGGTCAAGTCATAAATCAGTTGTACATGTAAATTTACTGGCAGTGTATTGTCACTAAGCGAAAATGATATTCTGATTGTTTAACCATAAAGTTTTACTTACAAATAAAAGCCTCAGTGCATCTTAGGATGAAATATCTAGTTGAAAATAAAAGTGAGTGTATATATTAACTATGATAGAGACTCATATAATGTCTGATGCATTCCCGGGGTCCACACGATGCTTTATTAAAATATATGTACGGGACATACCAACACAATTTCCAAATTGGTCTACTGACTTACTATATGTTAACTTGGCAGATAAGTGGGCGGAACCTAGCATCAATGTTGTTTAGTGAAATATCGCTGTTTGATTTTTCTAATATGCACTTATTGTGCATGCCGATATAAAATGTGGCAACACATTTAGAGTATACTAAACTCCTAAACTATACTATACTATACTTTACTATACTTTAAACTGGAACTCTTCAGCAAATGTTGATATCGTCTTTGAAGACCATTGACATTATCACTTGATGTTATTAACGTACGATGAAGATGTCAAAATATAGACATTGTTCATGTGAAAAGTAGCAAGATTTTTTACTCTACCTCTGTGTGATCGCATCCAACTGAAACCACATGTTTTATACTATAACTGTATTTTAAATGTAAAATAATGATAAACTAAGTGTTTTCAGATGCATAAACGGGAAAAATATTTGAACCAAAATCATATTAGTTAAAAAAATGCAAAACATTAGTATATAAAGCAACAAAGAAGTTTAGATATTCAAAAAGTCACGTGATTTGCAAATTTCGTAATTGCAATGTGCTAGCTAAATATAGGTTATACTAAGATCATACTTTTCGGTTTTGTATCATTTTGATATTACATTTTTTTAATTCTGTGAGTTAAAAAGGGTTACGAGAAGCCAGTTGGATGTACATACAAACATAAAGTTTACATCACTAAAACATTATAATGCTTTAAATAATAGACGAACAGGAAATTTCAAATATTGTTGGTTTTACCAGAAAAGTGTTTCTTTCGAAAATTATATCAACATTATCAAGAGCTAAAATATTCGAAATCGCTACCATCGTAACGGTCGTTGCTAAGTTTAAATAATGGTAGTCCAATAGGATTAAAGAAATGTAAGTCTAGTTTTGCAGATAATACACATTTTTAATGTGATTTAATGGCGCTAAAGCTTTTAAATTATGAACTGACTGATGACCACATTTATTTAATTGACAGGACCAGAAACATTCAGCAGTTGATTAAATTAATTCCAGGTTTACTGTCTTCAGATGACATCATTGTAATTTTTTGGACACATTTGCGGCAAAAAGGCAATATAACTAATTTGCAACATTAATTTAAAATGAGTCCGGTGTATTTTTTTATGTACGATTATCAATATTATGCTTACGTCAAAATGGATGTTAAGTGTTTCCGCCCATGTTACCGCGCATGACATTGGCAGACGGATTTTGATTTTATATTTCAGAAAGCTTATGACTGAGCCGAACAACATTTAATTATAATTATTTTATATAAAGTGTTTTTTGTTTCGCGCATGCGCGTTGGTTAATATATAGATATTCGCGCAAAGCACTAATATAGTAAAAAATAGTATTGCTTCGATAAAAAATTAATTCGGCAGCCGTGTAGATTATGATGATGATTATTATTATTATTATTATTATTACCATTATTATAATTGTTATTATTATTATTACGATGATGATGATGATGATGATGATGATGATGATGATGATGATGATGATGATGATGATGGTGATTATTATTATTATTATTATTATTATTATTATTATTATTATTATTATTATTATTATTATTATTATTATAAAATATTGAAACGTTTTATAGTGCATAAAATGAAAAACAGTCGGATGCCAACAAAATAAATAGCATTCCCAGTCATAATATTGTCACGTATTATCTTAGATTAATATCTTCTAAATGACCTTTTAATCCTCTAGAATTGATTCGAAATATCAATTAAAACATTGTTTTCATTATTGTTAAACGCGTTTACTTATAAAAAACACCTATTCAATCAAAACAAGCATTTCCTTTTATTCAATTTGTGTATAAATCCATTAATTTCTAATCGTTTACATTTTTAATTTCCAGGAATTTGCAAATTGAAATATTGAATTTGTAATCATAACTTAAGATTCAATACAAATATATTAGTTATTTTATTAGTTATTAGTCATTTTTGTATTTATCATTTTGATTCAAATTAAAAATTTAATTAGTTTGATAGAGTCACAAGATTTAAGCAATACAGTATTGAAATAGATGGATGAAGTCAAGTAACACCAAGACAAATGCTATAAATTACAAACAATATAAAGACTTTTATGTCCTTAACTGCATGTGATGCATTACATATGTGTCTTAAATTCTAGTTTATGAAACAGGGTGATTTGTACACATCAACATTTAACGATATTTTAAAAATATTTATTATTTGCGACCTAATCAATTATCATCACGCGGTCAATTTGAGCTTTTTTTCTAATCATGCATCGGTATCTGAAACATCTCCAATTAACCTCAAACAAAATAAAATGAGGTAAAAAGAGACCTTACTCAAATGATTCATTTCAAAGAATTATTAATCAAAGAAAGCAGTGATTTTACATTAAGTAACATAAATCTTTTTAAGGTTTATAATTTATACTCATTGAGATCCAGATGCATTTTTTTACCAGCCTGATGTTTGGACATACTTATTTGCTATGCATTGTCTCTCCGTATATTCAACTCAAATCAGTTTATTTCATTAAACTTATAAACATGCTTCAAAAGCTACAACTTATGTAAAGGCATGACCATAAGCAATATCAACCAGGTTTTGAAACAGGAGAGCAAAATATTATTATTATGGATAAAGGGAAAAACAATTGCTAGTTTCTAAAGACGTTTGCATAGAAAAAAATACTTTGTCAGGTTATTCATTGATTTCTTTTCAGTTTTCAGCTATAAATTGTCAAATTCTGGCTTTATTGGCCACATGTAACACTTTCTTTTTATATTATTGGCTCTTTAAAGTCTGAATAGTTTTAGCATATCAATAAAAGTGGCATTCACATTAAATCACTCCTTTATTACAAGTGTTACAAAACCTTAAAGATCTTGGTATATTTATAGGTATTAATATATGTAGAATGATAGGAATTTCTCTCCCAATTCATTTGTGTGAAGTAAAATAAATTGTAATCCTTAAAATGCTATCTACATTTTCAGCCAATGAAATTGCAGATAAGCAATCATTAAGTAGAGTTAATCGTTAATAATTTCAAGTTTCGATGGTATTTAAAGGTCCACCTACTGACACTGACACTTTTACAGCCAATGAGGCCAATGAACTCCGCCCATTCGTAATAATGAAGAATTTACTTCAGGTCATCTGACTTCCATCTAGAGCTGTATTTATAAACAATATCACCAAAGTTGTTTTGCTTTAGCTTCAAACGATTAAAAATACTTAAGAAAATATGGAAATCGGCATAATGCAATTGACATTCAGCTGTACATATCATACAAGTAAAATCATATACGACAAGGCACATATGTAGCATATATAAACACACACTTATACATTGTATGAATAAATATATATTGTACGTTGACGATACAAAGATGAGCTCAAAGCGAAGCATATTTTTAAACGGTTGGTTTTGCGTAATGCCAAAAATATAAGCCATTTATATAAGCATGCAAACCTGGGGCAGTAGTGGTGATTGCAGCGGTAGCAGCTGTGGTTGTCGTTGGTTTTGTTGTTGGTTGTGTTGTTGCCGTTGTTATTGGTGCAAGTGTCGTAGTTGTTGTTGCAGCTTAAAGGTTAAAGCAAAGCAAACAGCTTAAAATACTTTCTGAAAAAAAAACAGGCAAAGCAAGACCAGGCAAAACAAGACCAGGCAAAGCAAGACCAGGCAAAGCATGACCAGGCAAAGCAAGACCAGGCAAAGCAAGAGCAGGCAAAGCAATGACAGGCAATGCAAGACCAGGCAAAGCGAGACCAGGCAAAGCAAGACCAGGCAAAGCAAGACCAGGCAAAGCAAGACCAGGCAATGCAAGACCAGGCAATACAAGACCAGGCAAAGCAAGACCACGCAAAGCAAGACCAGGCAATACAAGACCAGGCAATACAAGACCAGGCAATGCAAGACCAGGCAATGCAAAACCAGGCAAAGCAAGACCAGGCAAAGCAAGGCCAGGCAAAGCAAACCAGGCAAAGCAAGACCAGGCAATACCAGACCAGGCAATGCAAGACCAGGCAAAGCAAGACGAGACAATGCAAGACCAGGCAAAGCAAGACCAGGCAAAGCATGACCAGGCAAAGCAAGACCAGGCAAAGCAAGACCAGGCAAAGCAATGACAGGCAATGCAAGACCAGGCAAAGCAAGACCAGGCAAAGCAAGACCAGGCAAAGCAAGACCAGGCAAAGCAAGACCAGGCAAAGCAAGACCAGGCAATGCAAGACCAGGCAATACAAGACCAGGCAATGCAAGACCACGCAAAGCAAGACCAGGCAATACAAGACCAGGCAATACAAGACCAGGCAATGCAAGACCAGGCAATGCAAAACCAGGCAAAGCAAGACCAGGCAAAACAAGGCCAGGCAAAGCAAACCAGGCAAAGCAAGACCAGGCAATGCAAGACCAGGCAAAGCAAGACCAGGCAATGCAAGACCAGGCAAAGCAAGACCAGGCAATGCAAGACCAGGCAAAGCAAGACCAGGCAAAGCAAGACCAGGCAATGCAAGACCAGGCAAAACAAGATCAGGCATAGCAAGACCTGGCAATGCAAGACCACGCAAAGCAAGACCACGCAAAGCAAGACCAGGCAATACAATACCAGGCAATACAAGACCAGGCAATGCAAGACCAGGCAATGCAAAACCAGGCAAAGCAAGACCAGACAATGCAAGACCAGGCAAAGCAAGACCAGGCAAAGCATGACCAGGCAAAGCAAGACCAGGCAATGCAAGACCAGGCAAAGCAAGACCAGGCAATGCAAGACTAGGCAAAGCAAGACCAGGCAAAGCAAGACCAGGCAAAGCAAGACCAGGCAAAACAAGATCAGGCATAGCAAGACCAGGCAAAGCAAGACCAGGCAAAGCAAGACCAGGCAATGCAAGACCAGGCAATACAAGACCAGGCAATGCAAGACTAGGCAAAGCAATGACAGGCAAAGCAAGACCAGGCAAAGCAAGACCAGGCAATGCAAGACCAGGCAAAGCAATGCTAGACAAAGCAATGCTAGACAAAGCAAGACCAGGCAAAGCAAACCAGGTTAAGCAAGACCGGGCATACAAGACCAGGCAAAGCAATGCCTGGCAAAGCAAGACCGGGCATACACGACCGGGCATACACGACCAGGCAAAGCAAGACCAGGCAAAGCAAGACCAGGCAAAGCAATGACAGGCAAAGCAAGACCAGGCAAACCAATGACAGGCAAAGCAAGACCAGGCAAAGCAGACTAGGTAAAGCAAGACCGGGCATACAAGACCAGGCAAAGCAATGACAGGCAAAGCAATACAAGGCAAAGCAGACCAGGTATAGCAAGACCGGGCATACAAGACCAGGCAAAGCAATGCCAGGCAAAGCAAGACAAGGCAGAGCAGACCAGGTAATGCAAGACAGGCACACCAAGACAAGGCAAACAAGATCAGACAAAGCAAAGTCAGACAAAGCATATTCAGAAGACTTTTTGGCAAAGTTTAAAGCAAAGAAATGTTATAATAAGCGTTTTTGATACAATGATCAACTAATAAGAAAGCGTTTTACGATACAACACTTTGAATCAAACTGATTATCGGTATTAATTTGTAAGCTTTATTAACTGAAATAAAATAAACCAATATTTCATATAATTTAAATTCTGAATGAACAATAATGGATTGCAATTACATACTTACTAAATTTACACTACCTTGACCGTATATAATCAGGTGTGCAAAAAGTGTGATCAGTTATCGCTCGCAATAAGATAAATGCATTCATAACGTATTTAACCTGATTTGTCTATACACATATGTCTGCATATCCAGTAAATATGTGCCTTAGTCGGTATTTAGTTGACAACATTTTTTTTTATTATGTTATGTCAAGTCGGCATAAAACAAGTATACAAGACTGCATAATCACTCTTATATAGCTGAATATCGTATCCTCACCCCTGAAATGAGCATCATCAAACACTAATATGAGTTTATCAAGCTTGCATAATGGTTATTGCATGTCGTGTTCCATTTTCCATTGTTTGAACTGTTTTTAATATCTAGTTATATTCTGAATTTTATCAATGAAGCATGTTCACTGTTATAGCCAAGGTGGATACCCCAGTATTTAGTTCTAAAAAAATGTTTCCACTGCCCTAGCCAAGGTGGATCCCCCGGCATTTAGTTCTTACTAAGTCTCCACTGCCCTAGCCAAGGTGGATCCCCCGGCATTAAGTTCCTTCTTAGTGTCCACTGTCCTAGTCAAGGTGGATACCCCACCATTTAGTTTTTACTAAGTGTCCACTGTCCATTCAAAGGTGGATACCCAAGCATTTAGTTCTTACTAAGTGTTCACTGGCCATTCAAAGGTGGATACCCCAGCATTTAGTTCTAACAAAGTGTTCACTGTCCATTCAACGGTGGATACCCCACCATTTAGTTCTTACTAAGTGTTCACTGTCCATTCAACGGTGGTTACCCCAACATTTAGTTCTTACTAAGTGTTCACTGTCCTTTCAAAGGTGGATAGTCCATTATTTAGTTCTTACTAAGTGTTCACTGTCCATTCAACGGTGGATACCCCACCATTTAGTTCTTACTAAGTGTTCACTGTCCATTCAACGGTGGATACCCCACCATTTAGTTCTTACTAAGTGTTCACTGTCCATTTAACGGTGGTTACCCCAACATTTAGTTCTAACTAAGTGTTCACTGTCCTTTCAAAGGTGGATAGCTCATTATTTAGTTCTTACTAAGTGTTCACTGTCCATTCAAAAGTGGATACCCCACCATTTAGTTCTTACTAAGTGTTCTTTGTCCATTCAACGGTGGATACCCCACCATTTAGTTCTTACTAAGTGTTCACTGTCCATTCAACGGTGGATACCCCAACATTTAGTTCTTACTAAGTGTTCACTGTCCATTCAACGGTGGATACCCCACCATTTAGTTCTTACTTAGTGTTCACTGTCCTTTCAAAGGTGGATAGCCCATCATTTAGTTCTTACTAAGTGTTCACTGTCCATTCAACGGTGGATACCCAAGTCCTTAGTTCTTACTAAGTGTTCACTGTCCTAGCCAAGGTGAATACCACACCATTTAGTTCTTACTAAATGGTCATTTCCTTGGTCAAGGTGGATACCCCACCATTTAGTTCTTACTAAATGTTCACTGTCCATTCAAAGGTGGATACCCCAACATTTAGTTCTTATTAAGTGTTCATTGCCTTAGCCAAGGTGGATACCCAACCATTTAGTTCCTACTAAGTGTTCACTGTCCTAGCCAAGGTGGTCACCCCAGTATTTAGTTCTTACTTAGTGTTCACTGTCCTAGCCAAGGTGGCTGCCCCAGCCTTTAGTTCTAACTAAGTGTTTGCTGCCCAAGCCAAGGTGGATACCCCAGCATTTAGTTCTAATACACCAGCCAATTGTAACCACGCCCCCAGGTCCGTGGAATAGCAGGGTCTTTGACTTTCAGTTCAGCCAAGCCCGGGTGAAGGCGGGCACGACCTGCTTGTAATATCCCGCCAAATGACCCCGCACCCCAGGGACCCAATAATGCACAATCCCCGCTTTATTTGGCGCGAATACAAAACCACCGCATTCACCCGGCACCGCGGGGCCACCTGTAATGTAAAGACACGGCCCATTTCCTCGGCTATCCCCAGTATACCCCCAGACCTGGGGTTGGGGAGGGGGGGGGGCTACAATTGACTGGAGCATAACTAAGTGTTCACTTCCCCAGCCAAGGTGGATTTCCTAGCACTCCAAGTGATCTCTGTCCTTTCAAAGGTGGGTACCCCAGTATTTAGTTTTCACTTAGTGTTCTCTGTCCTTGAAAAAGCGGTTATCTTAGTATTTACTAGTAAAGACTTTTCTTTTTATATTTTGCAATTCGTATGTTGGTTTGTGGTTGTCATCCTTGTGCCTTTAAATATGATCTTCGTTAAAAGCTAGGCTTATGGGCTTTTCTTGTTCGTTTTCATTGTTGAATTAGTAGCGAAAACGAACTGGTTGATCTGTTCCCATAATAAACAAGGAAACTACGATAATGGGCTAATAAAACGTTGATCGATAGCTGATGAAAACACAAATTAAAAGCAGTTAACGAAGCCACAATGGTAATACTTGCGCAAAAGCTATACATCAAAAGTTTTCAAGGCTTTATAATGAAAACGGTAACTAATGGTTCAAACGATAAAACCACATTGACGTGCGTAATTGTGGTAAAATTGTTTAATTCAGCAAAATTTATCGAAAATTGATCGAATGCAAATGTTCTGTTTCCTTGATCAAAGATGCATGTCTGTTATGTAATGATATTCGTGAGAAAACTTAATTTTTCACCAATTTTCCTTGCAAAAGGTATTTCAAATGTAAATGCATGTCTTAATGGGGCACAATATAGGTTGAAAACATTTTATTAATTTTATTAACTTTAATGCATTATTATGTAAAACTCATTTAATTTTAATGATCAAAATAAAACAACAACCTAAGATTTGTGTACAGATTAAAGATGTAAGCCTTTATAAATGGGATATTTTAAATAATAGTTACGCGGCCACAAATTCCTCAGCAAAAATGGCGCAGCAATATCGCTTATATTGTTTTAATCTGTAAACCAATCACACGCTTTTTGTTATGATTAACGTTATGTGAGTTAATCATAAAAATACATCAATATTAAAAAAACCCCACATCAATCTGTTTTGTGAATTAGAAGTAAAATAGCGGACTTTATATTTTTGGATTAAATTAATGATATGCGATCAACATATTCTTCGATTTTTATACTTAACAAACAGGTGTCATTTTGATAAATTGAGAAAAAAAGTATAATCTGATAAGACAGCCATTTGCGGAACAACGGTGGTTGTCTTGGATTTGGGTCTAGGCAGGAGTACTATTTGACTTAATCCTCAAATTCGAATAATATTTAATGTTTAAATTCCGATCTACTCAATAATAAACAACATGTTTTTGCATACCTTATCCGTTTTGGGTTCTGAATAATTGTGTCTAAAGATACCGACCGATTTATATTATAAGGTCTCGTTAAGTTAATCGAAAACTGGCCCAATCTTTCGACACTCCTTATGCCCCTAATAACGAGATCAGGCTAAGTTCACTATTTTTATTTCTATAATGTGTGTAATTTTTTTCTAAAAAATAAATAGTGTAAAGAGTTTTGGGAATTTTTGCAGAAATTATCTTAATGATAATCACGAAAAACTAATTTTTATTCAGTAAATCAACTTTAATTTAGAGATTTGCATTAATATTAAATAAGCTAATACAGATTGTTTCACACAAGTTCTTTTGATTAATTAGGGCCAGGTCTTTTCACTAAACTAGGTTCCAGAACAAGCCTGTGTCTATTGATAGTATTGTTTTATCAACCGGTGTTTCAACACATGTTATGAGATACAGCCTAAAGTTGTGGTAAAAAAAACCGAACATCAAAAATGTCCAGTGAAAAAGTTAAAGCTGCACTCTCAAAGATTGAACGTTTTGACAACTTCTTTATTTTATTTCTTTGAACGAGATTAATTTTAGCGAAAATCCATGGAAACCAGTAATATAAGACTACTGGTTAAAACAGATCGCTGATTTTTATATTTAAGTTCAAAAATTGATGTTTTATGCATTTTTCTTAAACTGTCAGTAACGATTAAGGCCATAACACATTAATTTTCGAACGAAAATATAAAAATTTACGATCTGATTTTTTGTCAGCAAATTTATATCATTGTTTTTTAATTCTTTTGTCTCAGAATCAGCTCATTTTGGCATCCGTGTCTTCAGATCAGTCATAAGATAACTCCCAATATAACAGATCTCATTTGTTTGGTAAACTGCCGAAACTTTCAGTTTTCTTAAAGCGTAAGTAGTCAACTTTCAAACATAAATATGGAAACTGTGATCTGCTCCTTTGTCAGCAGTCTTATATCACTGGTTTCGAGACATTTAACAAAAATTGGCTCATTCCAAGACAAAACAAATCTCCGAGAGTTCAGCTTTCCAGTGGGCTTGGTTGATTTGGTAGTTTGAAATTGCAGTTATTGCATTAATTGGGAAAAAGTTAAACACCGCCCTGACATAACGTATTTACAACCATTTTAACTATTATCAGAACATACACTGTTGTCGTTGATCACGTGGTGATTTTTTTGCTTTCTGATTGACTATCGCAATTGGTGTTTTCTCAAAAGAAGTGCGAACATGAGCATGTCCAAGAACGTTAAAATAAGTTTTTTTCCGCCAAAATGCATATACTGGTCTTTCATTCGGTGCAGTCGATATTACTCCACGAATGCTGTTTATGTTAGATTATTCTGCATTTCGAGTGTTAAGAAAATACTCTCAGAGGCCAGTTTCAATAAAGGATATTCGAGCCATTTTATTAACGCACATACCGGTACGATCGCTTTTTCGAATTAATAAGATATCCATTAGCTGTTCCTAAACCCCCTTAACTCGTGTTTGTTTACTTTTTATTACAATAAGGGACCATAAAGTAATACACTACGTCCAAAATGCATAATTTCATACTTGAAAGTGTTACCTTTCTTATGCAGTACCCCCAAACCACCCCTGCCAACATTTTAAAACAAATAAACTTTGTTTCTGAGGGAGGGACGGAAGTCAAAAGGTTACGCCCATAAGTTACGTCAAATCCTGAATTCGCCTTGACATCTTAGAAGTTATACCCTCTCATTAAAAAATAAACTCTTATTTGATCTGTTTATGCAAATTGTATATGTTTTTACAAGTATTTCTTGCAATTTAACTTGTGACTATCTCTAAATGATATTGACCCCATAGGTCGCAATTTTCCTCCTTTTTAGTTCATTTTTAATACAGGCTGAAGTTCAGTTCACTAGAAAATATAACCAAAAAAGTGAAAAACTAGAACATAAGATGATTTTAATTAAACATGCCAAAATAGACACATCTGTCATTTGCTTGCTGTCATAAGGTTATCTTTAAACCCATCTAAACCGAGAATAGACAAAATAGACGGTCTCTAGCCAATTGATAATTCTTTGGTTAAAGCTGACCAAAATAGTGATCGATTGGTCAATATTTATCCAAAAACTGATTTTCACCAATCAAATAGTTTAAATGTGCGAACTTGTCTAAACTTAACCTGTTGTTTTATATTGTTGAAATACACAAGGTCCTTTTGATCAAGTACTTATCAAGGAATATAGGTTGAGAACCATAGTTCAGAACGAACCTTATCTCCACAACCGTGCTTGGCTTTTTTTTTATAAGATTGTTTATGAAAAAACATGGTATTTTAACAAAGGGCCAGTATACTAATACTAAGTAAAGAGATGTTAGCATGCAATGCAAAGCAGATGGTTGTTATTGTTGTTGTGAAGGGGTTAACTATAAAGCAATCGTAGTCGATCTAGTAAGGCCTGTAAAACTGCGAACGTTCAAACAGGCGGTCGATCAAACAGGCGGTCGATCAAAAACTGGCGATCGGTCGAGGTGGAGGCTTTGTCCCGACCATTATACCTTCAATGTAAATATAAAATATACCGTCGATTGATCGAAACCTAAATAAGTGTATAACAGTCCTCATCAAATGGTTTTAACTTCGACAGATAAATGAACGATATAAGGGGCGAAGCTAGCCCTGTATCCATGCGGATTCATAATTTTGGGTGCGGGGGCATGCCCCCTCGAAATTTTTTTGAAAACCACGATGCAATCTAGTGCGTTCTGGGCGTTCTGAGGAGCTTTATTTAGTACTAACTAAATAGCAAAAATATACATGTACGGTATAATATATAGATTGTTGAACATGTCTGCACACGGGAAAATCCCCTTTGAAAACCTAATGCTGCCAGAATATACACAAACTGGTGGATGAACCCTTTGGAAACTTAAGGGGATATATGGCTTTGAACAATTGTTTTAACCCACAGTTTTAGTAGATTAAGTATTCGTCTTACGCAATACAGTCAAAACTCGCTATGTCGAAGTCGGTGGGACCTCAGAAAGTACATAACGAACATTCGACATAGCCTAAAAACAGAATATGTAAATCTCAACCAAAAAAATCGAAAATTTTCGACATAACCAGACGATCGATTTAACAGAGTTCGTAATAGCGCGTTTCTACTGTATTCGTTTGAAAAATACGTTTGAACAAGTGCATGGCTGAATTTAAGCAAGGATGCTGTTGAGTTCGCTTTTTCGGCTTTGGCATCTCCATATGTGACCTAAGCTTTGAGTTCTAATGGTGAACAAACGTTTTGCAAGTCATGGCCGGTTGATTTATAACAAATTAAAGTGACTATAGTTATAACGAGCAATATTATAATAACAGCTTCGTGAGAATATCGCTTTCCAAATAAACTTGGTATAAATATGTTCTAGGGGGGTTGTTTTTTCGGAAGTTGTGTTTACCTTTTTGGCATTGGCTACATGACGGAGTAGTATTTGTATTTTAACAAAGGGCCAGTATACTAATACTAAGTAAAGAGATGTTAGCATGCAATGCAAAGCAGATGGTTGTTATTGTTGTTGTGAAGGGGTTTACTATAAAGCAATCGTAGTCGACCTAGTAAGGCCTGTAAAACTGCGAACGTTCAAACAGGCGGTCGATCAAACAGGCGGTCGATCAAAAACTGGCGATCGGTCGAGGTCGAGGCTTTGTCCCGACCATTATACCTTCAATGTAAATATAAAATATACCGTCGATTGATCGAAACCTAAATAAGTGTATAACAGTCCTCATCAAATGGTTTTAACTTCGACAGATACATGAACGATATAAGGGGCGAAGCTAGCCCTGTATCCATGCGGATTCATAATTTTGGGTGCGGGGGCATGCCCCCTCGAAATTTTTTTGAAAACCACGATGCAATCTAGTGCGTTCTGGGCGTTCTAAGGAGCTTTATTTAGTATTGGCAAATCGAAAGTTTCAGGATTATGTAGTGAAGTACGCATACTGCAACTTTGGCTGATTTTTTTGTCAGGATCACGTGGATTCAGCCGCGTAGTCGCGTATAAGCAGCTACGCGCCTGGAGGTACAGCAAATGTCAAGCGAACCGAAACGTCGGGTATATTATCACAACTAACGTACTTTGGAGCGCGGGTAGTTATTGTTGTAGGTGGATTAGTCATGTGAGGGGCGGGACCAGATCGGTTGATCTCATCAATAATGGCCCTCATCAGAGGGTACTTTCCCTGTCCGCACATGCCGCTGAAGTCGTCATGGTCGTTGGCCAATACCATGACACCTCCAAAACCACCTTGCTTAATGTAGTCAAACTAATATATATAAAAAAAACTATGTTGTTTGGAAACATATCACTTAGTCCCGAATCCAATAAGTCTATATTCAATTCTGTTCACACATTTATAAGGAAAACAACAAAATTTTAGCCGCCAATCCTCCTACTCTCATGCTCTCATTTTCTCTCCAACAATTAACTCTATTCTCATACACTATACTTCATGCATTTATCCATTATTTTACGTAACAGTCAAAAGATTTCCTTTTTATATTTCTATAACTGTGTTTCATCTAAAACATTGTATTCCTTGATATAACATATTTGAGTTTAACATAACCACATATAAACCCTGACATGTGTTAAATTGAATTATCCGAAAATCAATGATATGTCCACATTTTGCAATTCATCAACTCTTGGAAAGTGCTCTCATAAGTTGTTTATCACCTTCCAGCCTAATCATTATATTGATTATTTTGTATACTATTGCACAAATATGTTTGTTCTTTGAAATTAAAATATGTTTAAACCAAAATAATAAAGTTATAAACAAATAACGTTTAGAAATTACTAAACACATGTGAAAATGACAAATGAAGAAGTCGACTATATTTGATATTACTCAAGAAATTGCTCCAACTAAGGCACCAGTTCATAAATTGCAGATCAATGCTTTCGATATTTTCCACGTTGCACGATAAAATGTGAAGTTCAATGTGTTTTATAAAAAAATACACTTTAATTGATAATGAAACCTTAAATTATAATAGCCTTGATTATCATTTTTTTTTTGAAAATTTTGATTTTAAATACCAACTTCCCCCCAAATAGATGAATATTATTACAATATCCTTTATGTTTCTAAAACTCCTACGCAGTAACCTCCCTTGGCAGGCAGCAAAACGGCGAATTTTGAAAAATTAACATTGAGCTAAATTGTTTGTTTCGAAAATGTCATTCGAAAGAATTAATTGCAGATAATTCCCTCTTAATGTATAGTATTTTTTATCCCCGTTCAATTCACTCATAAGAGTGTTCACAAAAACAAATACAATATATAAAGCTCGGAATTTACATAACATGTCGGTACAAATAAAAGGTGAATTTCATGCTATTGAAGTTCATGTATTAGACCATTGACTCTATTGTTGCCGAAGTAACATGTGTATATTTTTGGTATAATTTTGTTTGTACCGGAGGATAGGGCTTGGGAAAACCAGAATATATATAATTCCGGGCTTAAAATATTGTAACAATATTATCAACCATAATGTCCTCCGGACATATGTATACCCAACATGTTATCATTGAAATAATAACCTTTTGTTGGTTATCTACCTGCACGTTTTTCTTCTGATTTTATTGCGCCGAATTGATGCTATGCATCAATGTTTTCTTGTTTGTGCTTGATTTTGCTTAAAATGTTCGTTTAATAGTATCTTCAAACAATACGTCACAAGTGAGGATTTTCAAATTAGTATGACGTCATACCTTGAGTTTGATGCTATCTGGGTCGTCGTATTCGCACCAAAGATCACCATCCACTAAGTAAGGAACCATTTGCTGTGGTTCAAGGTACTTGGTGGCACCGCCCTTCAAATGTTGGCACACCTAAGAAAAGTATTGACGTGAAAAAATAGCAAAAATATACATGTACTGTATAATATATAGATTGTTGTACATGTCTGCACACGGGAAAATCCCCTTTGAAAACCTAATGCTGCCAGAATATACACAAACTGGTGGATGAACCCTTTGGAAACTTAAGGGGATATATGGCTTTGAACAATTGTTTTAACCCACAATTTTAGTAGATTAAGTATTCGTCTTACGCAATACAGTCAAAACTCGCTATGTCGAAGTCGTAGGGACCTCAAAAAGTACATAACGAACATTCGACATAAAAACAGAATATGTAAATCTCAACCAAAAAATCGAAAATGTTCGACATAACCAGTCGATCGATTGAACAGAGTTCGTAATAGCGCGTTTCTACTGTATTAGTTTGAAAAGTACGTTTGAACAAGTGCATGGCTGAATTTAAGCAAGGATGCTGTTGAGTTCGCTTTTTCGGCTTTGGCATCTCCATATGTTACCTAAGCTTTGAGTTCTAATGGTGAACAAACGTTTTGCAAGTCATGGCCGGTTACTTTATAACAAATTAAAGTGACTATAGTTATAGCGAGCAATATTATAATAACAGCTTCGTGAGAATATCGCTTTCCAAATAAACTTGGTATAAATATGTTCTAGGGGGGTTGTTTTTTCGGAAGTTGTGTTTAACTTTTTTGCATTGGCTACATGACGGAGTAGCGGCTATTAAACTTTTCGTAAAAATTAGTCCTAAATTATTTCCAACAAACCTCATAGTAGGCGTAGAACCCAGCCTCTCGTGTATACTGTCCAGCAGTGCCGGCGCCCGCGGCCTTGCATCCGATCCGCTCGTCAGAATGACTATATGGCAGCTTAAAGGCCCTTCCGTTAAGGGGCACGCCAATGTTCATCTTCGACCTTGGGGCTCCCTGGTTTACCCAGTAGGTGGCTGCCCAGTCCTAAATTTCCAGTCTCGTTCATGCTGAACATATCTTTCACATTATTATTATTAACCTCTTCGTGTATTGGCAACACTAACTGTATTGAATACACTAATAATATACAACCACGTGTATTGACCACACAACTAACCAAACGACTGCATGTTTAATTGACAACATTTACTATTCAACTACGTGTTATGGTAACATTAGGAATTGCCCATTGTCTTTGATGGTTTGTGGCCAAGGGTTTCCTTCGATTCATAAGCTACCCCGATAAATCACCCTTTGTATTTAAGGACATTCGGCAGAATATTCCATCGATTAATTAACACCCTCGACACCATTGCCAATAATATTTATATTTTAAAGGCATAAGGCAGAATATTCCATCGATGTATTACCACCCTCGACACCATTGCCAAAAATATTTATATTTAAAAGGCATAACGCAAAATATTCCATCGATGTATTAGCACCCTCGACACCATTGCCAATAGTATTTATATTTAAAAGCATAAGGCAAACTAATCCATCGATGTATTAGCACCCTCGACACCATTGCCAATAGTATTTATATTTTAAAGCATAAGGCAGAATATTTCGTCGATGTATTACCAACCTCGACACCATTGCCAATAGTATTTATATTTTAAAGCATAAGGCAGAATATTCCATCGATGTATTAGAAATAGTATTTATATTTTAAAGCATAAGGCAGAATATTTCATCGATGTATTAGCACCCTCAACACCATTGCCAATAGTATTTATATTTTAAAGCATAAGGCAGAATATTCCATCGATGTATTAGCACCCTCAACACATTGCCAATAGTATTTATATTTTAAAGCATAAGGCAGAATATTCCATCGATGTATGAGCACCCTCGACAACATTGCCAATTGCATTTATATTTTAAAGCATAAGGCAAAATATTCCATCGATGTATTAGCACCCTCAACACCATTGCCAATAGTATTTATATTTTAAAGCATAAGGCAGAATATTCCATCGATGTATTAGCACCCTCAACACCATTGCCAATAGTATTTATATTTTAAAAGCATAAGGCAGAATATTTCATCGATGTATGAGCACCCTCGACACAATTGACAATTGCATTGAAAGTTTAAAGGCATAAGGCAGTACACGTAGTCAATCGATGTATTAGCTCCCTCAACATAATTGCCAATTGCTTTTAAACCAATTAGGCAGTGTTTTCAGTACTCCTCCCTATCAACCTATACAACCTCTTATCTAATCAGTCACATCAGCCTTCTTAACTCATTTCTTTTTAAGGGATTTGATGACCAAGAACGAATGGAAATACAAGACATGTACCACATTGAGGTAAGTCTGGTTCCCTTGCTCATTGGAGCGGGCGTACAGCGGTGAGTGGTGCCCGGTAAAGTCCTCCCATGATCCGTGAAGGTCGTAAGACATCAGGTTGTTCATGTCTAGGTACCAGGAATTAATTTGTTCCTTCATTATTTAGACCATTGCAATTGTGTTGTTTCCTTAATTAACAGTGTGTGTATACCACGTGATATATTTCGTCATTATTGCTACGTCGGAAGGCAATATTTTACTCCAAATGAAGACTTTAAACAACTTTACTAGTTTGCATTTATTCATCATATGAAATGAAACATGGTGTGGTCTACGCCTGTAATATAGCCCTGCCCTCAGTCTTTTACTAGAGTTTAAATTAGAGTTTCTTAAAACACTTCGACACACCTTTTACAAAACCGCCGTCTGATGTTTCTTTGTCAAAACATTCTGGAAACAGGTTTGTCGAAGTGTTTGTGAACACTTATCATCTAATCAAACTCCGGTAATAAAACAAAGGCGGGGCTCTTTAAACGGCATAGATTGCCCTTTGTTTCATTTGAAATGGCAGAGCCTTCGAACCAAAATGTTGCCTTCACGTGGTATACACACACTGTCTAAAAAAACATCCATTACGGAATGTTCTAGAGTGGACATGCATCGCTAGAAATCCGCTCATTTGACTTTGAGTTTGGTGAATCTTGAAACAAGAATTGAAAAAAAAATGATTCAATACATTTTGTTATTAAATAATTACTAAAAACGTATGTTTGATGAAGGGATAAATAAAAAACAATAATTCCTGGGATTCATCATAACGCACGTACGCTCATACACTGTAGATATTGAACGAGGGTTGATCTGAACGTTTTGGGACTGTGTTTATAAGTAAAAATGTACGCATACGAGTACACAAACATTCAATACAACCCTAGTATATTCGGGACTAATGGTGTGATATTGTTTTAAATCATGAATAGAGTCACATAAAGCTGCACTCTCACAGATTGAACGTTTTGACAACTTCTTCATTTTTTATGTTGGAACCAGCCAATTAAATAAAAAAAAAATACTGACAAAAAATAGATCGCAGATCTTTGTATTTAAGTTAAAAAATTGTGATGTTTTATGCATTTTTCTTAAACCGTCAGTAACGGTTTAAGCCATAAAACATAAATTTTCGAACGGAAATATAAAAATCTACGATCTGATTGTGTGTCAGCAATCTTATATCATTGTTTTGCAGATGCTTTAACCGTCATAATGTATCGTGATGTGTAGGTACGAAAGAGATTAAACAAGCAATCGTTGAATTTATATCCCCCGTCTGATAAGGCAAAGATCATGGAAATGGAAATGAAAAGTTAGTGAAATGTTTCTATAAGAGCATACGGCTGCAGAGCATTATTCAGATAGTAAAAATGTTACGCAAGGACAGATTGACGGACGGACGGACAGCGCCAAAACAAAATCCCCCTCCCAAACCCTTCGATTCGGCAGAGGATAATAAACCAGTTATGTGGTAAAAAGTTATTGATATGAGTACCACTAAACGTTCGAGTAATGGATAAAGGTTGTTAGACTGTTCTTTCAAAAATAAACTATTTGATGCGAACCATTACTCTTGTGTAAGTATTTACGAACAATATTGAACTGTTTAGTGGTCTATACAATATTCTGTAAACTACCAACTAACACTATCTATATCGCTTTATCTGATTCATTCGGATCTCCTCGGCCGGTCGAAAACAACCTCGGATGTATATGGGCGGTTTACAATGTCAGAGATCTATACAGTTTAACTACGCTGCAAGTAGATCGCGTAGTAATTTCAATTCAGCGGTTATTCAACTCTATGACTTTACTCGTGAGAATCTTAATTATTTATGCAATTTTACACTTCACTGGCAATCATTTTAAACCTCGTAATACAAAAAACACGTTAAAACACTACCAATAATCAATACCATCATTTTTTACGAACTTCTTCAACTGATGTACCGGCATTCATCCGAGGCTGTTTTTTATGGAAAATGGCTGATGAGTTCCGAATGAACCTGATAACAATCCAAATCCGCTGACTGCTGTTTTACCGATATGAACGTTCTGCCAACGGTTTATAAATGATAATGACTTCACATTGTTAACAAATATTTTGTTGACCACTAATAATAGTATAACGTTGAATATGGCACGTATTGCAATCATAACACTGTTTTTTATTAATAAACCTGAAAACAAATGGCATATGTTTTGTTTGGGGATTGTTAATGCATATGTTTATACGAATAGCTTAATTCATTATCATCAAAGTAAATTGAAATTTGGATGTTTATTTTTGCAAAATTGATAAATCAAACTTCTTTTCAAATTTATATGATCAAAGATATAGTATTAAACACAAATCGATTTTACATGTTCTTCTGTTACTATTTAACTGTTTAAGAAGATCGATAACTAATTAGGTAGACTAAAATTAAGAGTACAAAAACAAATGAGTCAATTCGTTCACAGCTTTCAAAGAGTGCAGAGTGACAAAACAAATTGTTTTCATATTCGAGACTGCAAAACCTCTGCTGTGTTCATCAAATTTATATCTGAATCATGCATACCAAGTAGTGTAAATATTTGAACAACAAATGCCAGTATGCAAGTTCTGTGTCCAAAATAGGTCAGATTTGAACAACAAATGTCAATATGGTGTCCCAGATACCCAAGATTTGAACAAGAAATGTCAATAAAGACGTTCTGGTAACAACTTCGGTATAAAAATGCATAAAAATGCCAGTATTGAAGGTCTGTCTCCAAAGAGTGGTTATGATTGGACAACAAATGTCAATATGGAAGGTCTAGGTGACAAATAGTTGTATGTTTAAACAACAAATGTCAGTATGGAAGCTTTGTGTACCAAATAGTTGTAAGATTGAACAACAAATGCCAGTATGGAAGGTCTGTGTACCAAACAGTTGTAAGATTGAACAATAAATGCCTGTATGGAAGGTATGTGTACCCAATAGTTGTTCGATTGAACAACAACTGCCAGTATGGAATGTCTGTGTACCAATTGGTTGTAAGATTGAACAACAAATGCCAGTATGGAAGGTATGTGTACCAAATAGTTGTAAGATTGAACAACAGATGCCAGTATGGAAGGTCTGTGTACCAAATAGTTGTAAGATTGAACAACAGATGCCAGCATGGAAGGTCTGTGTACCAAATAGTTGTAAGATTGAACAACAGATGCCAGCATGGAAGTGCTGTGTACCAAAAAGTTGTATGTTTAAACAACAAATGCCAGTATGGAAGGTATGTGTACCAAATAGTTGTAAGATTGAACAACAGATGCCTACATGGAAGGTATGTGTACCAAATAGTTGTAAGATTGAACAACAAATGCCAGTATGGAAGGTCTGTGTACCAAATAGTTGTAAGATTGAACAACAGATGCCTACATGGAAGGTATGTGTACCAAATAGTTGTAAGATTGAACAACAAATGCCAGTATGGAAGGTATGTGTACCAAATAGTTGTAAGATTGAACAACAGATGCCTACATGGAAGGTCTGTCTCCAAATAGTTGTAAGATTGAACAACAAATGCCAATATGGAAGGTATGTGTACCAAATAGTTGTAAGATTGAACAACAGATGCCTACATGGAAGGTATGTGTACCAAATAGTTGTAAGATTGAACAACAAATGCCAGTATGGAAGGTCTGTGTACCAAATAGTTGTAAGATTGAACAACAGATGCCAGCATGGAAGTGCTGTGTACCAAAAAGTTGTATGTTTAAACAACAAATGCCAGTATGGAAGGTATGTGTACCAAATAGTTGTAAGATTGAACAACAGATGCCTACATGGAAGGTATGTGTACCAAATAGTTGTAAGATTGAACAACAAATGCCAGTATGGAAGGTATGTGTACCAAATAGTTGTAAGATTGAACAACAGATGCCTACATGGAAGGTATGTGTACCAAATAGTTGTAAGATTGAACAACAAATGCCAGTATGGAAGGTATGTGTACCAAATAGTTGTAAGATTGAACAACAAATGCCAGTATGGAAGGTATGTGTACCAAATAGTTGTAAGATTGAACAACAGATGCCTACATGGAAGGTCTGTCTCCAAATAGTTGTAAGATTGAACAACAAATGCCAGTATGGAAGGTCTGTGTACCAAATAGTTGTAATATTGAACAACAAATGACAGTATGGAATGTCTGTGTACCAAATAGTTGTAAGATTGAACACCAAATGCCGGTATGGAATGTCTGTGTACCAAATAGTTGTAAGATTGAACAACAAATGCCGGTATGGAAGGTATGTGTACCAAATAGTTGTAAGATTGGACAACAAATGGCTGTATGGAAGGTCTGTGTATCAAATAGTTGTAAGATTGAGCAACAAATGCCTGTATGGAAGGTGTGTGTACCAAATAGTTGTAAGATTGAATAACAAATGCCAGTATGGAAGGTATGTGTACCAAATAGTTGTAATATTGAACAACAAATGACAGTATGGAATGTCTGTGTACCAAATAGTTGTAAGATTGAACACCAAATGCCAATATGGAATGTCTGTGTACCAAATAGTTGTAAGATTGAACAACAAATGCCAGCATGGAAGTGCTGTGTACCAAATACTTGTAAGATTGAACAACAAATCCCGGTATGGAAGGTATGTGTACCAAATAGTTGTAAGATTGGACAACAAATGGCTGTATGGAAGGTCTGTGTATCAAATAGTTGTAAGATTGAGCAACAAATGCCTGTATGGAAGGTGTGTGTACCAAATAGTTGTAAGATTGAACAACAAATGCCAGTATGGAAGGTGTGTGTACCAAATAGTTGTAAGATTGAACAACAAATGCCAGTATGGAAGGTCTGTGTACCATATAGTTGTAAGATTGAACAACAAATGCCAGCATGGAAGGTCTGTGTACCATATAGTTGTAAGATTGAACAACAAATGCCAGTATGGAAGGTCTGTGTACCAAATAGTTGTAAGATTGAACAACAAATGCCAGTATGGAAAGTCTGTGTACCAAATAGTTGTAATATTGAACAACAAATGCCAGTATGGAAAGTCTGAGTACCATATAGTTGTAAGATTGAACAACAAATGCCAGTATGGAAGGTCTGTGTACCAAATAGTTGTAGGATTGAACAACAAATGCCAGTATGGAAAGTCTGTGTACCAAATAGTTGTAATATTGAACAACAAATGCCAGTATGGAAAGTCTGAGTACCATATAGTTGTAAGATTGAACAACAAATGCCAGTATGGAAGGTCTGTGTACCAAATAGTTGTAGGATTGAACAACAAATGCCAGTATGGAAGGTCTGTGTACCAAATAGTTGTAGGATTGAACAACAAATGCCGGTATGGAAGGTCTGTGTACCAAATAGTTGTAGGATTGAACAACAAATGCCAGTATGGAAGGTCTGTGTACCAAATAGTTGTAGGATTGAACAACAAATGCCAGTATGGAAAGTATGTGTACCAAATAGTTGTAAGATTGAACAACAAATGCCAGTATGGAAGGTCTGTGTACCAAATAGTTGTAGGATTGAACAACGAATGCCAGTATGGAAGGTCTGTGTACCAAATAGTTGTAGGATTGAACAACAAATGCCGGTATGGAAAGTATGTGTACCAAATAGTTGTAAGATTGAACAACAAATGCCAGTATGGAAGGTCTGTGTACCAAATAGTTGTAATATTGAACAACAAATGCCGGTATGGAAGGTATGTGTACCAAATAGTTGTAAGATTGAACAACAAATGCCAGTATGGAAGGTCTGTGTACCAAATAGTTGTAAGATTGAACAACAAATGCCAGTATGGAAGGACTATGAACCAAATACTGGATTGTTCGGATATAATCAATCAAGAACAAACGGCCTAACAGTTCTCTATTTTAAATACGTAACACGGCTATGTAGGTTATTATTCCTTTCTAGTGACATCCATAAAAATCCGATTCCATCATTCTTCTCCTCGAACTCTCAGCTTTTGATCTTATTCAATTGTGTCTGTAATTCTTTACAACGTCCAAGAACCTATCAACAAAAAGGTATTCTCTATTTGCTGAACTTAACTAACCACTTTTATGTACTGGCTTTCGCTGAAACGTTGATCACCGATAGTGTTGTATCAAAGGGCATTTTTCTATAGTCGTCCTTTTCGGAGAGATCTTTGAACTGACAGTCATGTCGGAAAAATATAAGCGATATTTTTGCTCAACTGGAGAATATGTGGCCACGAAGCTTTTAATTAAAATAAAACATGATATTTTTTTATATTCATTAAAGTCCAATGCGATAAAGGTGGCATTACATCAACCAATATTGTGCTCATTTAACACTATATTAAAAGTGACGACTCAGATAAATTCGAACTTGAGCATACTTTCGGATTCCCACAAATAATGCTGATATAAATACGAAGAAAATTGTGTAAAATGTCTTGTTTTTTGTTTATTTGAATATTAATTATCGATTTATCACATGGACATCTTCTGATAGTTCTCAATGTAAAAAAGTTATTTATATATTTTTATTTTACGTCTTTGTTATTGATCGAGTTTGTGTAAGCAATAATATTACGTCATATAAGTAAACATATTTATCGTTGCACAAATAATTTTGTTTATTCTTTTTATTTAATTAAATTTTCTGCAAATTTGTGATTGTTGTCTTACGATTCAAATTCTTTGTTTCACTCCAGCAAGTTTTCATTGTTGTTGTATTTGTTGTTATTGTTGTTGTTTACAAGAAATAATTATTTAATTCTTTGAATTTTTCAACGCATCACGTATTTTATTTACCTACAAATGTAAACAAACTAAATCAAAGATAACTTTTCTTTTACAAGTCCATTTTAAATGAAACAAAGGGCAGTCTATGCCGCTTACAGAGCCCCGCATTTGTTTCATTACCGAAATTTGATAAGGCAACTAGTTTCATCAAACACTTTTCCAAAATAATGTTTTGACAGTGCTCCTTCAGACGGCCGTATTATGAAAAGGTTTGTCGAAGTGTTTTAAAAAACTAACCTCTCAATCAAACTCTGGTAAAAGACCGAAGCTAGGGCTAGCGACATAGACTGCGCTATGTTTCATTTAAAATGGTGAAAAAATGATGAAGTTATCTTTCTTTAAAGTCTTTTTTCAAATCAAAATTTTGCCTTCCGACGTAGCATTTATGACGCAATTTATCACGTGGTGTACACACACTGGTATTAATCGCGTTTATATTTCAGAAGTAAAAATACAAAGCGTTTATAAACTAACTTAGACATCTGTTCTCAAGAAATAACTTTTTGATACTACTAAAATTTCAACGTTTCACATATTTTATTTACCTACAAAAACAATCTACAAGAATCCGATTGCCACTAAATATGGTATTAATTACGTGTATACAGTCGAACCACGTTCGCTCGAACACCCAGGGACCAGCGAAAATACCTCGAGCCTCAGAAAATTCGAGCCAAGCGGGAATGCTTACCTTTAGTTTTATAGAAATCGGTCCTTAACATCCAGTTCGAGCCATCGAGGAATTCGAGCCAAGCGAGTTCGACTGTATTTCAGAAGTAAACTAGTAGGCGTTTTAAAACTTACTTAGAAATCTGGGGAACATCGTATGCGGTATCAATCTTGTCCTTTCCGGCGCCGACGGCCGCCGACAACATGATTGGCGAAAGACCTGCTGGGACCTGCTCCCGGGCGAATTCCTCGTGCAAAGTCTGTGGAAACACGAGTACTTATATTGAAAAATCATTTGGGGCTTTTAGCGTTGACTTACGTGTATTTAAGAATGTTTAAAAGCCCTGAACTCTTCAGAGCTTAGTTTGTACGTTGCATGTTTTGCCGACTGAATATAAAACCACTATCTATGCTATAAAACATCTAAAGTAGTACGCTTTCTGTAAAGCAGCATGCAGTTGTTGTTTTTTCGTGAATGTGTGTATTGTTATTTAACTATAGGAGTATGTTTATATAACGTAATTCATTTTTAAGACCAAACGATACTGGTGTTCGTCGGGCAGCTTCTCTTTAAAGATTGAGTTCTTATAATTTATAAAATGTTGAGATTTAACTTATATTTCTAACCAATGAGATCTCCGATCGACCTCCAATGAGACCCCCAACCCTAATCATTAAGACCATTTAAAAACGTGACGTCACACAAAATAATAGTGCCGTTCTTCCGGCAGCTTCTCTTTAAAGATTGAGATCATATAATTCATAAAATATAAGCTAAGATATAATATATTTTTCGAGCCAATAAGATCACGGATCGACCTCCAATGAGAGCGCCATTCCCACACAAATCGTAAAGACACTTTAATAACGTGACGTTCATAATGCGCCGCCTGCTTTAAATACGTTATTATCGTCGAATTCAGCTGGAAATATTGCGTAAAAACTTCAATCCCGTCTTAATTATTCAGATTATAAACTATATTTTCTCACTATAATTTAGAATACAACCTACATTTTCAGCCAATGAAATTGCAAATTAGCAATCATTAAGTTTAAGGCTTAACAATTAAGAATATCAACTTCCGCGGGTGTTTTAAGGTCCGCCTACTGCCACTTATCAGAAATACTACCCCTGCGTCAGATTTTAAGTTGACAATGTGTTTAGCCAATGAGGTAGTACCCTAAGACATTTAAATGACCAAAAGTAATACTTTAATAATTAAGAAGGGCTCGTTTGCTACGCTCACTCCGCCCATTCTTAATCGTTAGAATGTTACTTCATGTCATTTAAACATTTCATATACACAAAACATGCCTGCATACCCGGAGAAGATCAACAAATCTCTGCTTGTCGACGGCGGGGCTTCCACGGTTAGCTGGGTATTCCCAGTCCATATCGAGGCCGTCGAATCCGTGTTTCCTCAGAAACGCGACGGAGGTGTTGGCGAACTCCCGACGGCTCGCGTCAGAACCAACCATGCGTGTGAATGGAGATGATCCCATGTTCCCCCGCCGACGGCCAATATAAGCTTTACAGAGGGGTTCTGCTGTTTGATAGCAACGAATCGCTCGTACCTTTAACAAGATGTTATAAAATAGGAAAAGCCAGCGTTATAATAAGCAATATAATCTTTCCATTCATTTGTTTCAGCCTATGCTGCACCATTCATCAAATCAAACAATATAGACTTACTACTGCACCAGTTAATTTTCACCACGCCCCCCCACCCTCTTAGGTCCAGGGAATAGCAGGGACTTTGACTTTCAGTCCAGCCAATCCCAGGTAAAGCCCCGCATCCCCGGGACATCCTAGGTAAGGCCCATTCCCCGCTACTTTTGGCGCGAAAACTACATAACCACCGCATTTAATCGACATCGGGGCCACATGGAAGGTAAAAGCATGGCCATTTTCCCCCGCTAACCCCGGTATACCCCCTTTCATAAGGGAGTGGGGGGTGTAACAATTGACTAGAGCATAACGATAACGTTCATAAAATAATTTGAAAAGCCACTGTGTAGTTCAATTTTTTTGTCAAACGTTTAGTGTATATTTAGCAAAAGTCTAAATTTAGCCCAAGATCAGGACTGTACGAATTTATCAGTTCGTTACTGAAAATGTAGCGCTTTGTTTATTCCACTTTGGAGAAAACAGTCTTGCGTTGTAAGTGTGCACCTCCCGGGTCCTTCAACTGGGCTAGTTCTTTTCGTTTTATTAATAAAGGGACATGAAACCAGATGGTCCCAAAATCGGCAAGTTCATTATTTCCACAAAACAAGCATTCAATTTTAGTACGAGCCGGAATGATGAACGGCTTGAGCGCCGTTTCCTTCTCATCATTAAGCTAATTTTCACAGACGGGAGAAAATCGCATAGAATAATTTTGTACTTTATATCTGATTTCCCTCCCCTTGTAGTACCTTATTTTTAGAATTATTATGCAATCTTATTGCAATGAGGTCAAACCCAGAACTGCCAGGTGTTCTTCAGTTTATAGGAGTTTTCCTTTCATACCCGTGTTTTATAAGTGTGTTAACTGTTAATATATGCAAATAATTTCACACTCTTACTTTTAGCTATACATGAACTTATTTTGTAAATCAAAAATATTCCAGGTATGTTTCATGAATTGATTTTCATTGAAATCTGGTACATTCTAGTAAGATTTCAACTCCACATAGACTCAGTTGATTTGTTGTGGTCTATTACAAAAGTATTCGGCTAGCGCTCCAGCCTAATGATAAGAATAATATTTTGTGGCCATCGCAGCTGATTTTTTCCCGTATATAAATAGCGCATACTGGTTTGCAAGTTTATAGTGTCTATGTTTTAGCATGTGAAAGTCACGTGATAAGTACAGATACATATACCAACCCTTTTTTAAATGAACTCTGATTTACGTGGTATACAGACCCAGTACATTTCGAATTGTAAATTTGCAAAAACTGCGAAAGATACATGTGTCGGAAGCGATGTGATACATCAGAAAGTAAGATTCAATGCGTTGTTCACAACGATATCAATTTTATGTACTAAGTTTTTGACAATTTTGCTTTTGTCTTGCAATTGTGTCATCTGGTGTCTAGTCACTGTAAAATTTGTTGGAAGAATTATGGATGGAAACGCACGTCTTTTTCCTTGTGAAAATAGGGCAAGAACATAATTTTAAAATATAACAATTTTATTTTGATTTATGGGAAACAAGATCACAAATTAAACCTTAATTTGATTAATTGAAATTGATAGCAGGTAACGTAACCCTGCTCTTACGCAATCTAGATTTGAACAAACCGCTTATTACTTACAGCCTGAATGATTTTTATAAAAATAAACACACGTTAATTACGCATGATTACTAATGCCGTACTTAAATCGTGTCAAACACATGTTGTGGGTTGTTTACCAAAAAGCATACAAATATGTTTGTATTAGATATAATAATTATGGTTGGCATATTTCATAGTTTTACCACATTTTCATTTTTGTCTATAAATTTTCACCTTTTCAAATATTACTTATCATGAAGTTGATATTTGATTTAGGGACGTAAACAGTTTTTATCAGTTAATCATAATTATTGTTTTAACTAAAGGAATCGCGTTTGACATTTGAAAAGTACACAAAAATATACATCAAAATTTATGACGATTTATCATGGTACTGTTATACGTATAACATATACGAATTTATGTTTTTGCTGAACTATTTTCATTGTATTTCCCGTATAAGTGCAAGATTTCGAATATTGGGACATCTGTTTCATATCAAACAAAATGTCATAAATGACTCAAATTAAATTTCGTGACTCGTAGCTACTAATATGATCTTTTGCAAACATGAAAATGAAAGGCCACAAACCCAAATCATTACGATACAGAAAACAACAATGATACAGAAACTGTGCAATGTCAAGGAGAGGAATCACGTGACTTAAAGTGGTTCTCACATGTGTCACCACGGGTCACAGCCACGCGATTCCTCACCCTGAATGTAGCATTGTTTATGTTCATATACTACATGACATGAAGATGGAAATGATAAAACAAGTACCCGTATGGAACTCCTTTTTAATGGTCATCATAATGTAATTACCTCCCTTGCTGAGAACTGTCGTCTGTAGCATCATATGAACCGTGTCTTGTGGCAATATTTAGAATGTTAATTAATTATTTCTCGCGTCAAATGGCACCATTAGTTTTTGTTCGCGCACCTTTCAAGAAATAATACTTCACTCTCCTCAGAACTATTTAAAGACCGATTTAACTATTAGCATACCCTGAATCACTGCGCGCATATCCATGACAACAACAAATTATCGCATTTACAGCAATAAATACATTTTTACTTAATTTCGCTTAACTGAGTTTGGGGAGAAATAGCATCTACCATAGCCGCTCGTGTAAGAAAGGTTCATCCCAACCCTCGGGCAGGGTGTTTTGAAGAAACTCGGTTAACTTCGTTCCCGCAAAACACCCTACGCTCGGGTCGGGATGAACCTATCTTACACTCTCGGCCTTGAAAGATACTTATAGTCTGCATAATTATACGTAATACTTAAAGTGAATAAACAGCTAGGTAACTCCCTGCCATGCTGATCAAATAGGGAAAATCATTTGAACTGATAAAATTCTTATTTGCGGTAATGATTAAGTTGGTCGGGTTTGCTTTGGTCTTTGTATTTGCTCTTTAACTGATCATCATGTGACTGCAAACTCCTAATGCTTTGTTTAAATACAAGTTAACAATGGATGTTACAATCATTTATACGAGTAATGATTCTGAATCATATTTTCTTAAAACAGCGATCGTTTTATGGATCCTGATATTAATAGGATCGTATCAAGACAGTTTTTTTTCCTCTAGACCAGGTTCAAAGATAATTGTGTTAATGATCATAAGTATTAAGAAACAGCCCAGAGTTGGATAATGGAACCGTCATCCGACATGTCCTGTTAAAGAAGTTTAATTGTCTGTGGCTGGTTTTCTTCTCAAGTTTGTTGCCTATTGTCGTGGATGTTTTGTCTGACTTTGGCAAAGTTTAACATCGCCATTACATGTCTGTGATTTTGAACCTTTTATCACCGCACACCCTTGTGGTCGTAGTTAATAATATTAGACAACTGACAATTAACTTTATATAATATTTTGTGTTCTGATAGATGTTGAATATAAGTTTCAAAAATGTTCCACTCAATGTTATCTTTTATTTGCTTCATCTATAAAGCAGTTGTCAATATTGTCGAAAGCCTTGCGTCAATAAATATACAATGAAGCGTTTTTATTTGATAATTACAATTATATAACCAAATCAAAAGAGTAATTGTGATCAACTATGCAAAACTTTGCACGAAAACCACCTTGCATGCTTCTCGATTAGTAAGGTTGACACTCTTATAAGTTTTCTATTCCATTATTTACGACTGTTGTAAACACTTTCCATAAACGACTTAATAACTTTTACCCTCTAAACTAGTCTGGGTCATCAAAATCACTCTTATGTTTAATAATTGACAGAATAATTTCAGCACATCAAGAAGAATCAGTTTCTTGGCCAAATCTAATAAGTAATAAGAACTTGTATACAGAAAGAAACCATTTCTTGTTCTGAACACTTCATACGTGCTTATTTTTTCAAATCTTATAAATGCTAGGCGTGATTTCATTACAGGATCTTGGTCGTAAATCACAACTGGCAACAATTTGATTAGTTTTCAATTAATGTTTATGTTTGATAGTATTATTATGTAGGAAAAGAAGAAAATATGGCAATACATGTCTTATAGTTTTCTAATAAGATCGTCCAAAAACAGTATTGAAACGAACCACTAGTGTTTTAAGCAGAACACTTATACACAGGTTTGATAACGAAGCAAATATGTTTTATCGATTTTATTTCTACAAGATCTGAATATTGTTAGAAGCTGGATACTGCACTCTAAGGTTAAACGAAACACTAAATAAATAGAATCATCATCATAATCATTTCACCAAGTCCACAACCATCAGGCACGGGTTTTACGGGCAACTTGGAACGTTGGCAGCCCAGTCACAACCCTGAAGAGCCTCACTGAAGTAGGTTCCACTAGGGCAGGGCTCGTGGTAGCCGTGCTCGAACGAGCACTGGTAGAAGTAGGCACAGTTCTGGGGATCCTTGTAGAATCCGTCATTCTTTCCCTTGCAGAAATCGACAGGGCCGGGGGCTGAAATAATTGAATACACTATGCAAACTTGTTTTTCTAATGCATTTATACCCTAATGAGTGATTTCAATGGGCTACACACCAGATAGTCCCAAAATCGGCATATACATTATTTCCACAAAACAAGCCTAGAATTGTCAAAAGGAGCTAAAATGAGGCCGAAAATACATCATTTTACACGATGAAAATTGTATTTTGTCGCTGTCTCAGCTGAGTTTCCTCGTTTAAAAATAGCGCATAATGGTTTCCGAGTTTATAGGGTGTATATTATTTAGCACGTGAAAGTCATGTGATTCGTACAGATACATATGCCGACGCTATTTTCGAATTTGCTGAGATGTTCGTTGAAGACACACCTAGTAAATTTCGAATTTGAAAAAAAAATACACGTAAAAACTGCGAAAGATACATTTGTCGTAGGCGATTTGTTTCATCAGTAAGTGAGATTCAATGCGTTGTACACGACGATATCAATTTTATGTAAGTTTTTGTCAATTTTCATTTTTTTTTGCAATTATATCATATAGTCTTTATATTCCTTTAATTCTCATTGGTAATAAATACAACTGTGCTTGACGTTTCAAAATTATGCACTAATAGTTTTTTGTTTTTTTTGTTGTTTTTTTGGAGGGGGGGGGTGGTGCTTTATTGTCCGTGGTGATATTAAAGTGCCGATAACAAGTTAAACTAGTGAATTCCTATATATAATGTTCACTTCTTCAAGAGCGTTTGTTGTTCTCTTCGAGTGGGTGTTTTCTTTTTGGTAGTTCCGGTCGTGCGTTTGGGTGTGTGCGTGCGTGCGCGTGTGTATGTTAATCAAAAACAGCTACTGACAGATCCATAAACATTTGAACAGAATTTAAAAAATCAATTTACAAATCGTTAATTTTCAATATCGTTGCAAAAGATTTTCGTCTAATTCCCAATTTAAAATTTACTTCGTAAATCTAACATCTCGTATTTCAGGTTCTAGTGGCGTTTTTTTTCACAAAACACACACTCATTTATTAATTCCTTGGTATGCACTTTTAACCCATTGAAAGTCCCCTTAAAAAATTTACTAACGGTTGTTGTTGTTGTTGTTGTTGTTGGTGGTAGGAGGGACGTAGGCCTTCGTTGTTGTTGGTGCCCATGGCTGCTGAGTTGTGGTTGGTTTGGTCGTCGTCGGAATCGGCGCCCGGGTTGTCGGTGGGTTTGTGTGCTGGACTGGTGGTTGGTATGGGGCAGATGTCGGCTGCTAAAAATATAATGAATGATACAGGTGTTTTGAACATTATACGTTTAGATTTGGATCTATTGAAAAATGTTTATCTTCCTCTTGTCTCAATAATTCTACACATGTAACTGTAATATAAACTAGGAAGGTAACGCTTGTTAGGAAACAAGTACATTTGTCACGAAGACCGCGATAACTGGAAAGTCTTTTTTCGGCTTGGCATTCAAATTCTTAAGAATGCCTTTTAAACAGTCGTGTTTCAAAAAAAAATCTTAAAGACCGATGGAAAGTGCTGCTTTATTGTTAGGGAAACCCATTCTACTTACTTGGTTATTTGGTTGCGCGTTGCATACCACGTGGTCTGGGAAGTCACAGAACAGTGTCTGTGTGTTGAACAACAATCCTGGGTGACAATCAGTGCGGAACGTCATTCGAGCGGCGCAGATGTAGTACATTGAACAGGATGTAGGGTTCGCATAATAGCCATCGAACTTGTTTCTACAGTCGAACTCAGTGTGGGATACTAGAGAAAGTTGGTGGTGGCCACCCTGGGCTGGAGCTAAAAACCCAAATATAACAGATGTAGTACATGGTGGGCTTGAACAAGTGAATATATCACATGTAGAACATATTGGGTTTGAACAAATGAATATATCACATGTAGTACATTTTGGGCTTTAAAAGTGAATATATCACATGTAGTACATGGTGGGCTTAAAAAGTGAATATATCAGATGTAGTACATGGTGGGCTTAAAAAGTGAATATATCGGATATAGTACATGGTGGGCTTAAAAGGTGAATATATCAGATGTAGTACATGGTGGGCTTAAAAAGAGTAAATATATCACATGTAGAACATGATGGGCTAAAAAAGTAAATATATTACATGTAGTACATGGTGGACTGAAAAAGTGAACATATCAGATGTAGAACATGGTGGACTGAGAAGTGAATATATCAGATGTAGTACATGGTTGACTGAGAAGTAAATATATCAGATGTAGTACATGGTTGACTGAGAAGTAAATATATCAGATGTAGTACATGGTTGACTGAGAAAGTAAATATATCAGTTGTAGTACATGGTGGGCTGAAAAAGTGAATTTATCAGATGAAGTACATGGTGTACTGAAAAGAGAATAGTTCAGATGTAGTACATGGTTGACTGAGAAGTAAATATATCAGATGTAGTACATGGTTGACTGAGAAAGTAAATATATCAGTTGTAGTACATGGTTGACTGAGAAAGTAAATTTATCAGATGAAGTACATGGTGTACTGAAAAGAGAATAGTTCAGATGTAGAACATGGTGGACTAAAAAGTGAATATATCAGATGTAGTACATGGTAAACTGAAAAGTGAATATATCAGATGTAGTACATGATGGACAGATAAGTTAATATATCAGATGTAGTACATGGTGGACTGAGAATGTGAATATATCAGATGTAGTACATGGTGGATTTAGAAGTGAATATATCAGATGTTGTATATGGTGGACTAAGAAGTGAATTTATCAGATGTAGTACATGGTGGGATAAGGATGTTAATATATCAGATATAGTACATGATTGACTGAAAAGTGAATATATCAGACGTAGTACATGGTTGACTGAGAAAGTTAAAATATCAGATGTAGTACATGGTGGACTGAGGAAGTTGATATATTAGATGTAGTACATGATTGACTGAAAGTGAATATATCAGATAAAGTTCAAGGTGGACTGAGAAGTGAATATGTCAGATGTAGTACATGACTGACTGAAAGTGAATACATCAGATTAAGTACATGGTGGACAGAGAATTGAATATATCAGATGTAGTACATGGTGGACTGAGGAAGTGAATATATCAGATGTAGTACATGATGGACTGAAAGTGAATATATCAGTTGTAGTACATGGTGGACTGAGAAGTGAATATATCAGATGTAGAACATGGTGGACTGAGAAGTAAATATATCAGATGTAGAACATGGTGGACTGAGAAGTGAATATATCAGATGTAGTACATGGTGGACTGAGAAGTGAATATATCAGATGTAGAACATGGTGGACTGAGAAGTGAATATATCAGTTGTAGTACATGGTGGACTGATGAAGTGAATATATCAGATGTAGTACATGATTGACTGAATTTGAATAAATCAGATGTAGTACAAGGTGGACTGAGAAGTGAATATATCAGATGTAGTACAATGAACAGGATGTAGGGCTTCTTGATAAGAAGCCGTCAATCTTTTAGTGTCTCAAAGCAAGATATAAGTGATTCATTATTTGAATCAATCTTGTGTCATAGACATGGCATATTGAAGCAACAAACTTTATGTGTTCTAGACCATAAACATAGCTTCAAACATAAAAGAGCATTTCATCCATCATGCCGTCGTCAAGTCATAAATAATTTGTACATGTAAATTCACTGGCAGTGTATTGTCACTAAGCGAAAATTATATACTGATTGTTTAACCGTAAAGTATTACTTACAAATTAAGGCTACTTAAGATTAAATATAAAGGGGGGGAAATACTAGTGAGTGTTTATAATAACTATGATAGGGACTCATATAATGTCTGATGCATTCCCGAGGTCAACACGGTGCTTTATTAAGATAAAACTTTCGATACGTAGGGTGAAATAATGATAAAACAAGTGTTTTCAGATGTTTTACCGGGAAAACTATTTAAACCAAAAACTTCTGAGTTAAAAGTGTAAATCAACATATACAAAGCAACATAGATGTTTAAGTACACAGAAAGTCACGTGGTATGCAAATTTTGTTATTACCACGTGCTCGCTAAATTTAGATTATACTTATATCATACTTTTCGGTTTTGTTGCATTTTGATATTACATTTTTTATAAATCTGGGAGTTAAAAAGGTTTAGAAAAGCCAGTTGGATGTACATACAATCAGTAAATTTACATCACTAAAACAGTATAACTTTTAAATAATAGACGAACATGAAATTTAAAATATTCTTGGTTTTACTAGAAAAGTCTTTCTTTCGAAAATTATATCAATATTATCAAGAGCTATATTCATAATGGTAGTCCAACAGGATAAACGTATTGTAAGTCTAGTTTTGCAGACAATACACATTTCAATATGATTTAATGGCGCTAAGGCTTTTAAATTATGAACTGACTGATGACCACATTTATTTAATTGACAAGACCAGAAACATTCAGTAGTTGATTAAATTAATTCCCGGTTTACTGTCTTCAGATGACACTATTGTAATCTTGTTTAACACATTTACGGCAAAAAGGGAAGAAAAAAAATTTGCAACATTAATTTTAAAAAAGTCCGGTGTATTTTCTTAAGTACGATTATCAATATTATGCTTACGTCAAAATGGATGTTAAGTGTTTCCGCCCATGTTACCGCGCATGACATTGGCAGACGGACTTCGGATTATAATCATTATTATTATTATTATTATTATTATTATTATTATTATTATTATTATTATTATTAAATACTGAAACGTTTTATGATGCATAAAATGAATAACAATCGGATGCCAAACAAAAAAAATAGAATTCCCAGTCATAATATTGTTACGTATTTTCTTTGATGGATATCTTCTAAATGACCTTTAAATCCCCTAGAATTGATTCGAAATATTAATTACAACATTATTTTCATTAATGTAAAACGCGTTTTCTTACAAAAAAAATACCTATTCAATCAAAACAAGCATTTCCTTTTATTCAATTTGTGTATAAATCCATTAATTTCTAATCGTTTACATTTTTAATTTCCAGGAATTCGCGAATTGAAATATTAAATTTGTAATCATAACTTAAGATTCAATACAAATATATTAGTCATCAGTCATTTTTCTATTTAGCATTTTGATTTAAATTGAAAATTTAATTAGTTTAATAGTGTCACAAGATTTACACAATATATTATTGAAATAGATGGATGAAGTCAAGTAACATCAATACAAATGCTATAAATTACAAACAATATTAAGACTTTTATGACCTTAACTGCATGTTATAATGCATTATGAATGTGTCTTTAATTATAATTTATAAAACAGGGTGATTTGTATATATCAACATTTAACGATATTTTAAAAATATTTATTATTTACGACGTAATCAATTATCATCACGCGGTCAGTTTGAGCTCTTTTTCCAATTATGAATCGGCATATGAAACGTTTCCAATTAACCCCAAACAAATAAATTGTAATCCTTAGAATGCAACCTACATTTTCAGCCAATGAAATTCCAGATAAGCAATTATTAAGTACTAGGCTTAATCGTTAATAATTTCATGTTTTGATGGTATTTAAAAGTCCACCTACTGACACTGACAATTTAACAGCCAATGAGGCCAATGATATCCGTCTTAATCATAAACAATTAACTTCAGGTCATCTGACTTCCATCTAGAGCTGTATTTATAAACAATATTACCAAAGTTGTTTTGGTTTAGGTTCAAACGATAAATAAAATTTAAAAAAAATATGGAAATCGGGATAATGCAATAGGCATTTAGCTTTACATATCATACATGTAAAATAATATACGACAAAGCACATATGTAGCATATATAAACACACACTTATACATTGTATGAATAAATATATATCGTACGTTGACGATACAAAGCGAAGCATGTTTTTAAACGGTTGGTTTTGCGTAATGCCAAAAATATAAGCCATTTATATAAGCAAGCAAACCTGGGGCAGTAGTGGTGATTGCAGCGGTAGCAGCTGTTGTTGTCGTTGGTTTTGTTGTTGGTTGTGTTGTTGCCGTTGTAATTGGTGCACGCGTCGTAGTTGTTGTTGCAGCTTAAAGGTTAAAGCAAAGCAAACAGCTTAAAATACTTTCTGACAAAAGCAAAGCAAAAACAGGCAAAGCAAGACCAGGCAAAGCAATGCCAGTCAAAGCAAGACCAGGCAAAGCAAGACCAGGCAAAGCAAGACCAGGCAAAGCAATGCTAGACAAAGCAAGACCAGGCAAAGCAATGCTAGACAAAGGAAGACCAGGCAAAGCAAGACCAGGCAAAGCAAGACCAGGCAAAGCAATGCTAGACAAAGCAAGACCAGGCAAAGCAATGCTAGACAAAGGAAGACCAGGCAAAGCAATGCCAGTCAAAGCAAGACCAGGCAAAGCAAGACCAGGCAAAGCAATGCTAGACAAAGCAAGACCAGGCAAAGCAATGCTAGACAAAGCAAGACCAGGCAAAGCAATGCTAGACAAAGCAAGACCGTGCATACAAGACCGGGCAAAGCAATGCCAGTCAAAGCAAGACCGGGCATACACGACCAGGCATACACGACCAGGCAAAGCAATGCCAGTCAAAGCAAGACCGGGCATACACGACCAGGCAAAGCAATGATAGGCAAAGCAAGCTGTGCATACAAGACCAGGCATACACGACCAGGCAAAGCAATGCTAGACAAAGCAAGCTGGGCATACACGACCGGGCATACACGACCAGGCAAAGCAATGCCAGTCAAAGCAAGACCGGGCATACACGACCGGGCATACACGACCAGGCAAAGCAAGACCAGGCAAAGCAGACCAGGTAAAGCAAGACTGGGCATACAAGACCAGGCAAAGCAATACAAGGCAAAGCAGACCAGGTAATGCAAGGTAGGTGCAAAAAGTGTGTTATCAGTTATCGCTCGCAATAAGATAAATGCCTTAATAACGTATTTAACCTGATTTGTCTATACAAATATGTCTGCATATCCAGTAAATATGTGCCTTAGTCGGTATTTAGTTGACAACGTCATCTGATTTGTCCATACACATATGTTAACATATCCAGTAAATATGTGCCTTAGTCGATATAACGTTGACAACATTTCGTGTTATGTCTTGACAAGTCGGCATCAAACAATTATACAAGACGTCACAATCACTCTTCTATAGCTGAATATCGTATGGTCACCCCTTGCATGAGCATCATCAAACACTAATATGAGTTTATCTCGCTTGCATAATGGTTATTGCATATCGTGTTCCATTTTCCATTGTTTGAACTGTTTTTGATATCTAGTTATATTCTGAATTTTATCAATGAAGCATGTTCACTGTCCTAGCCAAGGTGGATACCCCAGCATTGAGTTCTGCCTAAATATGCTGTGTCCTTTCAGAGGTGGATACCCCAGCATTTAGTTCTTTTTAAGTGTTGACTGTCCTAGCCAAGGTGGGTCCCCCGGCATTTAGTTCTTAATAAGTCTCCACTGCCCTAGCCAAGGTGGATCCCCCGGCATTTAGTTCCTTCTAAGTGTCCACTGTCTTAGTCAAGGTGGATACCCCACCATTTAGTTTTTATTAAGTGTCCACTGTCCATTCAAAGGTGGATACCTCCGCATTTAGTTCTTACTAAGTGTTCACTGTCCATTCAAAGGTGGATACCCAAGCATTTAGTTCTAACTTAGTGTTCACTGTCCTAGCCAAGGTGAATACCCCACCATTTTGTTCTTACTAAGTGTTCACTGTCCATTCCAAGGTGGATAGCCCAGCATTTAGTTATTACTAAGTGTTCACTGTCCATTCAAAGGTGGATAGCCCACCATTTAGTTCTTACTAAGTGTTCACTGTCCTAGCCAAGGTGAATACCCTACCATTTAGTTCTTACTAAGTGTACACTGTCCTGGCCAAGGTGGTCACCCCAGCATTTAGTTCTAACTAAGTGTACACTGTCCTAGCCAAGGTGGTCACCCCAGCATTTAGTTCTAACTAAGTGTACACTGTCCTAGCCAAAAACAACAACCTAAGATTTGTGTACAGATTAAAAGATGTAAGCCTTAATAAATGGGATACTTAAAATATTCCCCTGGTAAAAAAGACGCAGAAATATCGCTTATATTTTTTATCTGTAAACCAATCACATGCTTTTTTTGTTATGATTAAAGTTAAGTGAGTTAATCATAAAAATACATCAAAATTAAAAACAATATCAATCTGTTTTGTGAATCAGAAGTAAAATAGCGGACTTTATTTTTTGTGATTAAATAATGATATGCGATCAACATATTCTTCGATTTTTATACTTCACAAACAGGTGTCATTTTGATAAATTTAGAAAAAATTATGTTTAATCTGATGAAATAATCATTTGCGGAACAAGGGTGGTTGTCTGGGATTTGGGTCTAGGCATGTGTACTATTTAACTTAATCCGCATGTGGTTAGATAAAATTCGAATAATATTTGGCTTAAATTCCGATCTGCTCAATAATAAACAACATGTAATTGTATACCTAATCCGTTTTTGGTTATGAATAATTGTGTCTAAAGATATCGACCGATTTTTATTATAAGGTCTCGTTAAGTTAATCAAAAACTGGCCCAATATTTCGACACTCCTTATGCCCCTTATAACGAGATCAAGTTAAGTTCACTATTTTTATCTGTATAATGTGTGTAAATTTTTCCTATAAGTTAAATGGTGTAAACAGTTTTTTGGAATTTTTAAAGAAATTATCTTAATAACAATCACGATAACTATTTGTTATTGAGTAAGATCAAGTTTAATTAAGAGTTTTGACTTAATATTAAATAAGCTAATACAGATTATTTCACACAGTTCCTTTGGTTAATTAGGGCCAGGTCCTAGTACTAAACTAGGTTACAGAACATGCATGTGTCTATTGATAGTATTGTTTTATCAACCGATGTTTCAACACATGTTATGTAGATTGCAGATTTTTATATTTAAGTTCAAAAATTGATGTTTTAGCATTTTTCTTAAACCGTTAATAACGGTTTAAGCCATAAAACATTAATTTTCGAACGGAAATATAAAAATCTACGATTGTTTTTTGTCAGCAATCTTATATCATTGGTTTGCATATATTTACACAAACATTTGCTGTTTCCAACACAAAATTTAAAAAAGTTGTAAACATGGAAAGTCTGTGAGAGTGCAGCTTTAAAATTGGCTCATTCCAAGACAAAACAAATCTGCCAGAAATCAGCTTTCAAGTGGGCGTGGTTGGTTTGGAAGTTTGATATTGCAGCAATTGTATTAATTCGGAAAAAGTTTAACACCTCCCTAACATAATATACTGCCCACCAATTTGACTCTATTAACAAAACATTCTCATGTGGTCGTTTTTGCTTTGGTCGTGGTTTGGACCTGTTGTAAAGGAAAGAACCTTCGAGCGCATTCGGAATTCCTCGGCCATTTTTATCGAAAAAATACTCGGATGTATGCCGGTAAATCAGTCGAAGAAGTTCGTAATTTTTTGAATTATATCATTAATTGAATGTAGTGTTTTAGCTTGTATTTATTGATCTAGGTTTAAACTGATTGCCAGTGAAGTGTATTATTGCAAACATAAGTAAGATTTCCATGTTAAGTCATTAAGTTTAACTGCTAAATTAAATTACTACGCGATCTACTTCCAGCGGACTTAAACATACCGATTTCAGAGTATGAAAAACGTCCAAATACATTCGAGGTTGTTTTCGATAAAAATGGCCGAGGAGGAATTCTGAATGCCTTTGAGTGTTTTCGAATTGTTCGACATTGCTTTGGTCGTGGTTTGAACCTTAAATAAAATCACGCACCTTTGGTTGTGGTTGTGGGTGCTGGGGCTCTTGTCGTGGTTGCTCTGGTCGTTGGGTTGGGTTGCCATGGGGGCTGCGTTGTGACCCATGGGCGGGGTTGGGTTGTAGTTGTTCTGTTTGGGTAGGAGGAACATATTTTACAACAAAAAGTTTCAACTTTGCTTAGTCATAACATGTAATTGAAAAACAAGTAGATGCCAACAAAATCCTTGGGCCGTATTCAATAACCATCTTAGTAACAATTTTCAACTTGCCAAAAATTGCCTATTTTCTAATTTGAATATTTAGAAAACGAAAAATGTTTGTACACCAAAGTTATAAAAATAAGCAAGAAAATGGTCTAAAGAATATATGCATATGAATAAATCTGATGAAAAATCGTAGGTATTTACAATAATCGTTGTCAAAAATTACCAAGTTCTCATTAAGTTGAAAATACACTAAGATGCCTAATGAATACTAACCTGAACATTTTGCACAATGCTGGTAAGTGCAAAACTCGTGTTCCCCATCAATTTTATACAAAATTAAATCTCTCTTAGTAGAAGGATTTTATTCATCCAATGTATTTACGGCCCTTAACCACGTGGTGATTTGATTGCTTTCTGATTGGCTATCGCAATTAGTGTTTTCTCAAAAGTAGCGCGAACATGAGCATGTCCAAGAAAGTTAAAATAAGTTTTTTTCGCCAAAATGCATATACTGGTCTTTTATTTGGTGCAATCGATATTACTCTTCGAATGTTGTTTATGTTAGATTATTCTGCATTTCGAGTGTTAAAAAATACTCTCAGAGGCCAGGAGTTTCAATAAAGGATATTCGGGCCATTTTATCAACTTACGTACCTTACGATCGCTTAAATTGATAATATATCCACTAGCGGGCTCTAAACTCCCTAAACTCGTGTAAGTTTACTTTTTATTACAATTAGGGACCACAAAGTAATACAATACGTCCAAAATGCACCATTTCAGACTAGAAATTGTTACCTTTCTTGTTTCAGTACCCCCAAAACCACCCCCTGCCCCTACGCCCCTATGTTACGCCCCCTCTAACGTCAAATCCCGAATTCGCCTCGACATCTTAGTAGTGATACCCTCTCATTAAATAAATAAACTCTTAATTGATCTGTTTATGCAAATTGTATATGTTTTTGCAAGTATTTCTTTAAACTTAACTTGTGACAATCTCTAAATGATAATGGGCTCGCATTTTTCTCCTTTTTGAGTTCATTTCATTTCGTAGTGTATCGTACTGTCGCGTTTTCATCCTCGTACTGTCGCGTTTTCACCATCGTAGTTTCGTGAGTTCGCGTTTTCATCATCGTACTATCGAGTATCGCGTTTCAGATCAACACATTCATAGGCGATGGCCCTAACGGCATTCCATACAACCGTGCTGTTTTTTTTATATAAAATTGTTTATGAAAAAAACATGGTATTTTAACAAAGGGCCAATATACTAATACTAAGTAAAGAGATGTTAGCATCCATGCAATGGAAAGCAGATGGTTATTGTTGTTGTTGAAGGGGTTAACTATAAAATAATCGTTTTTGACCTAGTAAGGCCCATTTACAGTTACTGCGATCGTTCAAACAGGCGGTCGTTCACATACTGGCGATCGGTCGAGGTCGAGGCTACGTTCGGATCATTTTACCTTCAATGTACATATAAAATATGCTGACGATGGATCGAAACCTTAATAAGTGTGTAACTGTCCTCATCAAATGATTATTACTTCGACAGATGCATGAACAAAATCAGGGGCGTAGCTAGCCATGTATTCATGTGGATTCATAATTTTGCTAGGGGGGTGCGGGGGCATGCCCCCTCGAAATTGTTTGAAAACCATGGTGAAATCTAGTGCGATCTGGGCGTTCTGAGGTGCTTTATTTAGTACTGGAAAATGGATAGTTTCAGGGTTATGTAGTTAAGTACGCATACTGCAACTTTGGCTGATTTTTTGTCAGAATCCCGTGGATTCAGCCGTGTAGTCGCGTATAAGCAGCTACGCGCCTGGAGGTACAACAAATTTTACGCGAACCGAAACGTTGATCAAATAATCACAAATAACGTACGTGGGAGCACGGGTAGTTGTTGTTGTTGTGGGTGGATTAGTCATGGGAGGGGCGGGGCCAGAGTGGTTGATCTCATCAATAATGGCCCTCATCAGAGGGTACTTTCCCTGGCCGCACATGCCGCTGAAGTCGTCAAGGTCAAGGGCCCATACCATCACACCTCCGAAGCCACCTTGCTTAATGTAGTCGACCTAGAATTATTAAAGTGACACTCATATTCAAAATCAATACATACACATGTAAAATTATTATTACTGATAACAATATTGTAAACGTCTATTTAATAGCTGAATAAGCAAAACTAGTAAATGATTGATGAGTACTAAAAGAATTACTGTGATCTACTGTCGTCTCATATGGTAAAAATACTGTGATTTCTGTACTTTTCTTTCAAGTACACTTTTTATTCTTCATAAGAACCATTGCTTTTTATGTTTATTCATCATTTTTGTGTATATTAAAACAATTGTGGTAAATCGTATTTGGAAGTAAGAGTGCATCTTTAAGTAATAAACAAATACGAATAAACGTAGCTGAAACATGTGAAAAAGTCGAATAAAGCAATATTCGGTAAGGAGTATTTACGGCTTAATGTGTTTTTGTTTTTGCTCTAAATAATACTCGTTTAATAGTATCTTCAAATAATACGTCACACGTGAGGGTTTATTTCAAATTTGTATGACGTCATACCTTGACTTTGATGCTATCTGGGTCATCATACCCGCACCAAAGATCACCGTCCACAAAGTAAGGTACTTTTTGCTCTGGTTCAAGGTACTTGGTGGCACCGCCCTTCAAATGTTGGCACACCTAAAATAAGTATTGACGTGTAAAATTAGCAAACATATACATGTACCATATAACATATGTTATGCACACGGGAAACTCCTCTTTGAAAACCTAATGTTGGCAGAGTATACACAACCTGGTGTGTGAACCTTTTAGAGACTTTGAGAAATATATGGCTTTAAACAGTTATTTTAACTACCATTTTAGGAGAATATGTATGTATTCGTCTTACACAATATAGGCAAAACTCGCTATATACATGCACCATATAATGAATAGATCGTTGTACATGTCTGCACACGGGAAACTCCTCTTTGAAAACCTAATGTTGGCAGAGTATACACAACCTGGTGTGTGAACCTTTTGGAGACTTTGAGGAATATATGGCTTTAAACAGTTATTTTAACTACTATTTTAGGAGAATAAGTATTCGTCTTACAAAATATAGTCAAAACTCGCTATGTCGAAGTTGTTTAGACCTAGGAAGTACTTCAAGATAACGATCGTTCGACATAACCGAAAAAAGAAAGTGTTAAAACTGAACCGAAAATAATTGAATGTTCGACATAACCAGTCGATATAACAGAGTTAGACATAGCGAGTTTCGACTGCATTCATTTAAATAGTGATACTTTCCAATACGTTTGACCAAGTGCATGGTTGATTTTAAGCCAGGGTGCTGTTGAGTTCACTTGTTCAGTTGTTGCATCTCAATATCTGACCTATGCTTTGAGTTTCAATGGCAAACAAAATATTTGCAAGTTAAGGACTGTTGATTAATAACAATTGAAAGTAACTGGAGTTTTAGCATTAATGTTATAGCAGCCACTTAGCGTGATAATCGCTTTCAAAAACTCGGTATGAATATGTTTTAGGGGATTGTTTGGTTTTTTTCTTTTTCTTTTTAACATTCGGAAAAAATAACTTTTTGGCATAAGGACACATTTTCGGCTTTTAAACTTGCCGCAAAAACCTGATCCTAAATTTGTTTCAACGAACCTCATAGTAGGCGTAGAACCCAGCCTCTCGTGTATACAGTCCAGCAGCGCCGGCGCCCGCGGCCTTGCATCCGATCTGATTGTTAGACTGACCATATGGCAGCTTAAAGGTCCTTCCGTAAAGGGGCACGCCAATGTTCATCTTCGACCTTGGGGCTCCCTGGTTAACCCAGTAGGTGGCAGCCCAGTCCTACATATTTGAGAGGGAATGTTAATACCATTTGCACTCAATTTCCAGTTTCGTTCATGCTGAACATATCTTTCACATCATTATTATTAACCTCTTCGTGTATTGGCAACACTAACTGTATTGAATACACTAATAGTATACAACCACGTGTATTGACCATACAACTTACCAAACGACTGCATGCTTAATTGACACCATTTACCATACAACAAGGTATTATGGTAACATTAGGAATTGCCCATTGTCTTTGATGGTATGAGGCCGAGGGTTCCATCGATTCATAAGCTACCCCGATAAATCACCCTTTGTATTTAAGGACATTCGGCAGAATATTCCATTTATGTATTAGCACCCTCGACACCATTGCCAATAGTATTTATATTTTAGAGGCATTAGGCGGAATATTCAATCGATGTATTAGCACCCTCGACACCATTGCCAATAGTATTTATATTTTAGAGGCATTAGGCAGAATATTCCATCGATGTTTATGCACCCTCGACACCATTGCCAATAGTATTTATATTTTAGAGGCATAAGGCAGAATATTCCATCGATGTGTTAGCACCCTCGACACCATTGCCAATAGTTTCTATATTTTAGAGGCATTAGGCAGAATATTCCATCGATGTATTAGCACCCTCGACACCATTGCCAATAGTATCTATATTTTAAAGGCATAAGGCAGAATATTCCATCGATGTGTTAGCACCCTCGACACCATTGCCAATAGTATCTATATTTTAAATTGCATAAGGCAGAATATTCCATCGATGTGTTAGCACCCTCGACACCATTGCCAATAGTTTCTATATTTTAGAGACATTAGGCAGAATATTCCATCGATGTATAAGCACCCTCGACACCATTGCCAATAGTATCTATATTTTAAAGGCATAAGGCAGAATATTCCATCGATGCATTAGCACCCTCGACACCATTGCCAAAAGTATCTTTATTTTAAAGGCATAAGGCAGAATATTGCATCGATGTATTAGCACCCTCGACACCATTGCCAATAGTATCTATATTTTAAAGGCATAAGGCAGAATATTCCATCGATGTGTTAGCACCCTCGACACCATTGCCAATAGTTTCTATATTTTAGAGGCATTAGGCAGAATATTCCATCGATGTATAAGCACCCTCGACACCATTGCCAATAGTTTCTATATTTTAGAGGCATAAGGCAGAATATTCCATCGATGTGTTAGCACCCTCGACACCATTGCCAATAGTTTCTATATTTTAGAGGCATTAGGCAGAATATTCCATCGATGTATAAGCACCCTCGACACCATTGCCAATAGTATCTATATTTTAAATTGCATAAGGCAGAATATTTCATCGATGTATAAGCACCCTCGACACCATTGCCAATAGTTTCTATATTTCAAATTGCATAAGGCAGAATATTCCATCGATGTATTAGCACCCTCGACACCATTGCAAATGGTATCTATATTTTAAATTGCATAAGGCAGAATATTCCATCGATGTATTAGCACCCTTAACACCATTGCCAATAGTATCTATATTTTAAATTGCATAAGGCAGAATATTTCATCGATGTATAAGCCTCCTCGACACCATTGCCAATAGTATTTATACTTTAAATTGCATAAGGCAGAATATTCCATCGATGTATAAGCCTCCTCGACACCATTGCCAATAGTATTTATATTTTAAATTGCATAAGGCAGAATATTCCATCGATGTATTAGCCTCCTCGACACCATTGACAATTGCATTGAAAGATAAAGGCATAAGGCAGAATATTACATCGATGTATTAGCCTCCTCGACACCATTGACAATTGCATTGAAAGATAAAGGCATAAGGCAGAATATTCCATCGATGTATTAGCCTCCTCGACACCATTGACAATAGAATTTATATCTTAAAGGCATAAGGCAGAATATTCCATCGATGTATTAGCCTCCTCGACACCATTGCCAATAGTATTTATATTTTAAAGGCATAAGGCAGTATATTCAATCGATGTATAAGCCTCCTCGACACCATTGCCAATAGTATTTATATTTTAAATTGCATAAGGCAGAATATTTCATCGATGTATTAGCACCCTCAACACCATTCACAATAATATCTATATTTTAAAGGCATAAGGCAGTATATCCAATCGATGTATTAGCACCCTCGACACCATTGCCAATAGAATTTAAATTTTAAAGGCATAAGGCAGAATATTCCATCGATGTGTTAGCACCCTCGACACCATTGCCAATAGTATTTAAATTTTAAATTGCATAAGGCAGAATATTGCATCGATGTATTAGCACCCTCGACACCATTGCCAATAGTATTTATATTTTAAAGGCATAAGGCAGAATATTCCATCGATGTATAAGCACCCTCGACACCATTGCCAATAGAATTTATATTTTAAAGGCATAAGGCAGAATATTCCATCGATGTGTATGCACCCTCGACACCATTGCCAATAGTATTTAAATTTTAAATTGCATAAGGCAGAATATTGCATCGATGTATTAGCACCCTCGACACCATTGCCAATAGTATCTATATTTTAAAGGCATAAGGCCGAATATTCCATCGATGTGTTAGCACCCTCGACACCATTGCCAATAGTATCTATATTTTAAAGGCATAAGGCAGAATATTCCATCGATGTATTAGCACCCTCGACCCCATTGCCAAAAGTATCTTTATTTTAAAGGCATAAGGCAGAATATTGCATCGATGTATTAGCACCCTCGACACCATTGCCAATAGTACCTATATTTTAAATTGCATAAGGCAGAATATTCCATCGATGTATTAGCACCCTCGACACCATTGCCAATAGTATTTATATTTTAAATTGCATAAGGCAGAATATTCCATCGATGTATTAGCACCCTCGACATCATTGCCAAAAGTATCTTTATTTTAAAGGCATAAGGCAGAATATTGCATCGATGTATTAGCACCCTCGACACCATTGCCAATAGTAATTATATTTTAAAGGCATAAGGCAGAATATTCCATCGATGTATTAACACCCTCGATACCATTGCCAATAGTATCTATATTTTAAAGGCATAAGGCAGAATATTCCATCGATGTATTAACACCCTCGACACCTTTGCCAATAGTAATTATATTTTAAAGGCATAAGCCAGAATATTCCATCGATGTATTAGCACCCTCGACACCTTTGCCAATAGTAATTATATTTTAAAGGCATAAGGCAGAATATTCCATCGATGTATTAGCACCCTCGACACCATTGCCAATAGTAATTATATTTTAAAGGCATAAGGCAGAATATTCCATCGATGTATTAGCACCCTCGACACCATTGCCAATAGTATCTATATTTTAAAGGCATAAGGCAGAATATTCCATCGATGTATTAACACCCTCGACACCTTTGCCAATAGTAATTATATTTTAAAGGCATAAGGCAGAATATTCCATCGATGTATTAGCACCCTCGACACCTTTGCCAATAGTAATTATATTTTAAAGGCATAAGGCAGAATATTCCATCGATGTATTAGCACCCTCGACACCATTGCCAATAGTAATTATATTTTAAAGGCATAAGGCAGAATATTCCATCGATGTATAAGCCTCCTCGACACCATTGCCAATAGTATTTATATTTTAAAGGCATAAGGCAGAATATTTCATCGATGTATTAGCACCCTCGACACCTTTGCCAATAGCAATTATATTTTAAAGGCATAAGGCAGAATAGTTCATCGATGTATGAGCACCCTCGACACCATTGACAATTGCATTGAAAGTTTAAAGGCATAAGGCAGTATAGTCAATCGATGTATTAGCTCCCTCAACATAATTGCCAATTGCTTTTAAACGAATTAGGCAGTGTTTTTAGTACTCCTCCCTATCAACCTATACAACCTCTTATCTAATCAGTCACATCAACCTTCTTAACTCATTTCTTTTAAAGGGATGACCAACAAAGAATGGGGGTACAAGAGACATGTACCACATTGAGGTAAGTCTGGTTCCCTTGCTCATTGGAGCGGGCGTACAGCGGTGAGTGGTGCCCGGTAAAGTCCTCCCACGATCCGTGAAGGTCGTAAGACATCAGGTTGATCATGTCTAGGTACCTGAAATTATATTGTTCTTTCATTATAAAAGGCATTGCAATTGTGGTGTATACTTAATTAACAGTTTGTTTATACCACGTGATAAATTACGTCGTTATTGCTACATCGGAAGGCAATATTTTGCTCCAAATAAAGACTATAAACAATTTTATTAGTTTGCATTCATTCATCATATGAAATGAAACATATGCGGTCTACGCCGGTTACATAGCCCTGTCCTCTATCTTTTACTAGAGTTTGAATTAGAGTTAAGTTTTTTAAAAACACATCGACACACTTTTTCACAAAACCGGGGGATAATTTAACCAGTAATATGGTAACACTAAAGCTTCGAATAATGGATAAAGGTTGTGAGAATGTTCTTTGAAAATAAAGGATTTGATGCAACGCACTCACATTTATAACCATTTATTTTGTGTAATAACATGGGAAAATTTGTATAGTGGTCTACACAATAGTGCGTAAACTACGAACTAACACTGTTTATATCTACCGCTTAACCTGATTCATTCGCAACACATCGGCCATTTTCGGTCGAAAACAACCTCGGATGTATATGGACGGTTTACAATGTTAGAAATTTATTCAGTTTAACTACCAGTGTGTGTATACCACGTGATAAATTACGTCATAAATGCTACGTCGGAAGGCAATATTTTGCTTCAAATGAAGACTTTAAACAAGGATAACTTTACTATTTATTCATCATATTAAATAAAACATGGCGCAGTCTACGCCGCTTACATAGCGTTGCTTTCCGTCTTTTACTAGAGTTTGATTGAGAGTTTAGTTTCTTAAAACACTTCGACAAACCCTTTTCACAAAACCGCCGCCTAATGTAGCATTGTCAGAACATTATTATGGAAACCGGCTGTCGAAGTGTTCGGGAAAACTATTCACCTAATCAAACTCTGGTAATTAAACGAAGGCAGCATAGACTGCCCTTTGTTTCATTTAAAATGGTGTAGTTAAACAAATATTATCTTTGTTTAAGTCATCATTCGAAGCAAAATGTTGCCTCCCGAAGTAGCATTGGTGATGTAATTTACCACGTGGTATACACACATTGAATACGCTGCAAGTAGATCGCATGTAATTTGAAATTAGCAGTTAAACTGTATGACTTTACTCGTGGGAATCTTAATTATTTATGCAATTATGCACTTCACTGGCAATCATATTAAACATCGTAATACAAACAATACGTTCAAACACTACCATTAATCAATACCGTTATTTAAAATCTAACGAACTTCTTCAACTGATGTACTGGCATTCATCCGATGTAGTTTTTTTATGGAAAATGGCCGATGAGTTCCGAATGTACCTGATTACAATTCAAATCCGCTGACTGCTGATTTACCGAAATAAACGTAATGCCAAAGATTTATAAAGAATAATGCCTTCACATTGAAAACAAATATTGTGTTGACCACTTATAATATTACAACGTTGAATAGGGCACGTATTGTAATCGTAACACTGTTGTTTTATAAACCTGAAAACAAATGGCCTATGTTTTGTTTGGGATTGTTTATGCATATATTTATATGCAGCTTAATTCATTATCATCAAAGAAAAGTGAAATTCCAATGTTTATTTTTGTAACATTGATAAATCAAACTTCTCTTTAAATGTATATGATCAAAGATATAGTATTAACCACAATTCGATTTTATATGTTTTTACAAATTAGGTAGACTAAAATTAAGAGTACAAGAACAGTTAAGTTAATCTTGTTTTCATATTCGAGACTGCAAAACCTCTGCTGTGTTCATCAAATTTATGAATCATGCATACCAAGTAGTGTAAATATTTGAACAACAAATACAAGTATTCACGTTCTGTGTACCAAATAGGTCAGATTTGAACAACAAATGCCAGTATGCAAGTTCTGTGTCCAAAAAACGTAAGATTTGAACAACAAATGTCAGTATGCAAGTTCGGTGTCCCAAATACGTAAGATTTGAACAACAAATGCAAGTCTGCAAGTTCTGTGTCCATAAAACATAAGATTTGAACAACAAATGTCAGTATGGAAGATCTGTTGACCACTTAGATGTAAAATTGCACAAAATGGCCAGTATGGAAGGTCTGTCTCCAAAGAGTGGTTATGGCTGATCAATAAATGTCCATATTGAAGGCATGTGTGCAAAATAGTTGTAAGATTGAACAACAAATGACAGTATGGAAGGTCTGTGTACCAAATAGTTGTAAGATTGAACAACAAATTCCAGTATGGAAGGTCTGTGTACCAAATAGTTGTGAGGTTGAACAACAAATTCCAGTATGGAAGGTCTGTGCACCAAATAGTTGTAAAATTAAACAACAAATGATAGTATGGAAGGTCTGTGTACTAAATAGTTGTAAGATTTAACAACAAATGCCAATATGGAAGGTCTGTTTACCAAATAGTTGTAAGATTGAACAACAAATGCCAGTATGGAAGGTCTGTTTACCAAATAGTTGTAAGATTGAACAACAAATGCCGGTATGGAAGGTATGTGTACCCAATAGTTGTGAGATTGAACAACAAATGCCGGTATGGAAGGTATGTGTACCCAATAGTTGTAAGATTGAACAACAAATGCCGGTATGGAAGGTATGTGTACCCAATAGTTGTGAGATTGAACAACAAATGCCTGTATGGAAGGTATGTGTACCAAATAGTTGTAAGACTGAATAACAAATGCCGGTATGGAAGGTATGTGTACCAAATCTTTGTAAGATTGAACAACAAATGACAGTATGGAAGGTCTGTGTACCAAATAGTTGTAAGATTGAACAACAAATGACAGTATGGAAGGTGTTTACCCAATAGTTGTGAGATTGAACAACAAATGCCAGTATGGAAGGTCTGTGTACCAAATAGTTGTAAGATTGAACAACAAATGCCAGTATGGAAGGTCTGTTTACCCAATAGTTGTGAGATTGAACAACAAATGCCAGTATGGAAGGTCTGTGTACCAAATAGTTGTAAGATTGAACAACAAATGCCAGTATGGAAGGTCTGTGTACCAAATAGTTGTGAGATTGAACAACAAATGCCAGTATGGAAGGTCTGTGTACCAAATAGTTGTAAGATTGAACAACGAATGCCTGTGTGGAAGGTCTGTGTACCAAATAGTTTCAAGATTGAACAACAATTGCCAGTATGTAAGGTGTGTACCAAATAGATTTAAGATCGAACAACAAATGCCTGTATGGAAGATGTGTACCAAATAGTTGTAAGATTGAACAACAAACGCAAGTATGGAAGGTCTGTGTACCAAATAGTTGTAAGATTGAACAACAAATGTCAGCATGGAAGGACTATGTACCAAATAGTTTCAAGATTGAACAACAAATGCCAGCTTGGAAGGTCTGTGTACCAAATAGTTGTAAGATTGAACAACAAATGCCTGTATGGAAGGTATGTGTACCAAATAGTTGTAAGATTGAACAACAAACGCAAGTATGGAAGGTCTGTGTACCAAATAGTTGTAAGATTGAACAACAAATGTCAGCATGGAAGGACTATGTACCAAATAGTTTCAAGATTGAACAACAAATGCCAGCTTGGAAGGTCTGTGTACCAAATAGTTTCAAGATTGAACAACAAATGCCAGCATGGAAGGTCTGTGTACCACATAGTTGTCAGATTGAACAACAAAAGCCTCCATGAAACCGGGTCCATCATTTTTTTTTTCTCCTCGACATGCTTAATCAAATTCAAAAATATCCGTAGCTCTTTACAACGTCCAAGACTCTATCAACAAAAAGGTTATTTTCTATTTGCAGAACTTAACATCTTTTATGTACTAGCTTTCGCTTAAACGTTGATCAACGATAGTGTTGTATCAAACAGCTTTTTTTAACTATAGTCGTCCTTTTCGGAGAAATCGTCAAGCTGATAGTCATGGCGAAAAAAACATGAGCGATATTTTTGCGCTTTTTCAACTTGAGAACTTGTGGCAACGTGGCTTTTAATAAAAAAAAACATATTTTTGGTATATTCATTAGTGTCAAATGCATTAAACATGACAATGCATCAACTATTATTGTGCTCATTTAACACTATATTAAAAGTGACGACTCAGATAAATTCGAACTTGAGCATAGTTTCAAATTTTCACAAATAATGCTGATATGAATACGAAGAAAATTGATGAAAATGTCCTGATTTTTTGTTTATTTGAATATTAATTATCGATTAATCGCATGGACATCTTCTGATAGTTCTCAATGTAAAAAGGTTATTTATATTTTTATTTTACGTTTTTGTTATTGATTGAGTTTGTGTAAGCAATATAACATCGTCAAATAAGTAAACATATTTATCGTTGCACAAATAAAAATATTCTTTTTATTGAATTAAATATTCTGCATAGTTGTGATTGTTGTCTTACGATTCAAATTCTTTGTTTCACTCCAGCGAGTTTTCATGTTGTTGTCTTTGTTGTTCTTGTTGTTGTTTACAAGAAATAACTATTTGATACTGTTAAACTTTCAACGTATCACGTATTTTATTTACCTACAAAACATTTTATCAGACACTGATTATCACTAAATATGGTGTTTACCACGTATATATTTCTGAAGTCAAATAGTAAGCGTTTTAAAACATACTTAGACATCTGTTTGCAAGAAATAACTATTTGATACTTTTAAACTTTGAACGCATCACGTATTATATTTACCTACATAAACATTCTACTAGAAACTGAAATGTATCACGAATTTTATTTAGCTACAAAAACAATCTACCAGAATCCGATTGCCACTAAATATGGTATTAATTTTATGTATTCAGTCGAACCACGTTGTCTCGAACTCCCAGGGACCAGGGAAATACCTCGAGCCTCAGAAAAGTCGAGCCAAGCGGGATTGTTTACCTTAAGTTTATAGAAGTCGGTCCTTAACATCCAGTTCGAGCCATCGAGGAATTCGAGCCAAACCAGTTCGAGCCAACGGGGTTCGACTGTATTTCAGAAGTAAACTAGTAGGCGTTTTTAAACTTACTGAGAAATCGCGGGAACATCATATGCGGTATCAATCTTGTCCTTTCCGGCGCCGACGGCCGCCGACAACATGAGCGGCGAAAGACCTGCTGGGACCTGCTCCCGGGCGAATTCCTCGTGCAAAGTCTGTGAAAACACGAGTACTAATATTAAAAAAAACATTTTTAGACCATGCGCGCAGGTAGTCTTAAGACCGCAAACTCCAAAGAACTACTTCTATTCATGTCGTTTTTACCCATTTTTTGTCTCAATGCGCTCTATGTTTAGTAGCAGAATGACGTCGAAACCATAAAAATAGATTATCCGAGTATGAGTTCTTGCTTGTTCGCCTATTTCCGCGCTGTATTTCTGTATTCCGGCGTTATATTTTTAGCAAAATATAATTATTTATAGATCGTTATATTTATCAGATTAGTGTGAGTAAAAATAATAGATGCTCTGGTGGGAAGGTAACATACTGATATTCACTCTGAGCTCAGCCCAAGATGTTTTAGAAATTACTACCGACCGCAAGTGTCTCATCGCCTGCAGGTTTTGTTATTATAACCTGGTGTGACCATGAAGCACGCTTATTTGTAAGGGTGTATTTCTGATAATCGTAATTCACAATCGTTGTAAAATAAATATGTTTAAACTAATGCTTCAAATACTATGATTTGCCTGATATACAATAACAAAATAATATTCATTCTATAATTTTTAGCGTATACTTTTCTAAAAAGATGTTTACATTTTTTGCGTAAAAGGTTCGTTCCGGTGTATTCTTGGCATAGTTTTGGACATAAGCCTTTCAATTTATTCTAACACACTTGCCCTGATACGACATTGAGTTATGCATACTTGTGATGAAGCAAAGTAGTTCGGATTTAACCTGTAAAACACACAATTAAAGAGTGCGAAGCATTCATAACAGCACCATAAAAACATTTATTTATCAATAATACTTGAAAAGGCACAATCATATTCCCATTCTTAGAACAGACAATTTCCGATAATCTAGAAATAGTTTCAACTACATTACCTGACTGATTTTTATACTATCTGCGCATGCGCGCAAGTAGTCTTAAGACCGCAAATTCCAAAGAACTACTTCTATTCATGTCGTTTTAACCCATGTTTTTGTCTCAATGCGCTCTATCTTTAGCAGAATGACGACAAAATCATAAAAATAGATTAGTTGTATTGCGTTCCGAGTATGAGTTCTTGCTTGTTTGGCTATTTCCGCGCTGTATTTCTGTATCCCGGCGTTTTATTTTTAGCAGGACATAACTATTTTTAGATCGTTATATTTACGAGATTAATGGGTCAAAATAATGGAGACTCTGGTAGGCAGTTAACATACTGATATCCACTCTGAGTCTAGCCCAAGATGTATTACCGACCGCAAGTGTCCCATCGCCTGCATGGTTTGTTATTATAACCTGGTGTGACCCTGAAGCAAGCTTATTTGTAATGGTGTCTTTTTGATATTACCGTTTTATGAGATAAGAAACAAAAATGATTGTCTGAAAGTCAAAATAGTTGTATCTCAGGTTTCGCGTTGCTAATGCTTCAAATACTAGCTATGATTTGCCAGCTATACAATTACAAAATACTATTCATTCTATGACCTTTAGGCGTATACTTTTCTATTAAGATGTTTTCATTTTTTTCGCGTAGTAGCTTCATTCCATTCTTGCCATTGTTTTGGACATAAGGCTTTCAATTTATTCTAACACACATGCCCTGATACGACATTGAGTCATTCATACGTTTGATGAAGCAAAGTAGTTCGGATTTAACCTGTAAAACATCTAAAGTGTGCGAAGCCTTCATAACAGCACTAGTATTATTTCTACACAGATATTTACGTAACACATAAATAACCTGTATTTATCAATAAAACTTGAAAAAGCACAATCATATTCCCATTGTCTTAAAACAGTTTCCGATAATCTAAAAATAGTTTCTACATACATTAACTGACAACATGTTTGTCCTCACCGCAGGAAAACGACCCATCTGATAAGCTCTGCATTTTGATAGGAATTATTTCTAAAGTTGCTCGTAAAAATAAAATCATTTTCTTTAAACAATTAAAACGTGTATGTTCATAAAACTTGCATAACGTATGATATTTAATCTAAGCACCGAAAATCCTTAGAAGCGATTGAAAGGGGCATGCATTGTCATGGGCGAAGCCAGCGTTACGCACTTACGCATGTGCGTAACATTTATTTGAAAAATGAAAGGTCGAGGGCTAAGCTCAAAATTGATATGTTCGTTCCATTTTCCATTGTTTTCCACTGGGTAGACCCCCCCCCCCCCCGAACCCCCAACCGGCTACAGGGATATTCTCCATTCCACACCCTCCCCCTTAAATGCGTAACATTCGGTAAAGTCTGGCTACGCCTCTGATTGTGACTTTAAATACATAGAGATACGTCGCCTTAAGTGATAAGCTGTGCATCTTGAATGGAATTATTGCTGAAGTTCTCACATATTTGCCCGCAGATAGTCTTTCAGCGCCTCGCGCTTTGATTGGCTTTAAGCGTTGACTTACATGTATGTTTAAAAGCCCTAAACTCTTCAAAGGTTATTTTGTACGTTGTATGTTTTGCCGACTTGCTATTAAACCACTATCTGTGTTATAAAACATATTAAAAACGTGACGCCTACTTAAAATGCGTTATAATCTTCTTAGTCAGCTGGAAATATTGCGTAAAAACTTCGATCTCACCGACCGTTTTAATAATTCAGATTTTCAACTTAATTTACTAACGTTAATTTAGAATACTTCCGCGGTTGTGTTAACGTCCGCCTACCGTACCTTATCAGAAACACTACCCTAGCGTCAGATTGTACGTTGACAATGTGTTAGCTAATGAGGTAGTATTCTAAGACAGTTAACTGACCTAAAGTAATATTTTAATAATCAAGAATGGCTCGATCGCTACGCTCACTCCGCACATTCTTAATCATTAGAATGTTACTTCATGTCATCTAAACATTACATATACACAAACCATGCCTGCATACCCGGAGAAGATCAACAAATCTCTGCTTGTCGACGGCGGGGCTTCCACGGTTGGCAGGGTACTCCCAGTCCATATCGAGGCCGTCGAATCCGTGTTTCCTCAGAAACGCAACTGAAGTGGTGGCGAACTCCCGACGGCTCGCGTCAGAACCAACCATGCGTGTAAATGGAGGTGATCCCATGTTCCACCCGCCGACGGCCAATAGAACCTTGACAGAGGGATTCTGTTGTTTAATGGCACCGAATCGCTCGTACCTTTAAGAAGATAATAATAGGATAAGCCTCCATTATTATAACCAATACAGTCTTTAAATTCATTTGTTTCAGCCTATGCTGCACCATAACATTCATCAAATCAAACAATATAGACCTACTTATGCACAAGTCAATTGTAACCACGCCCCCCCCCCCCCCAGGTCCGGGGTATAGCGGCGACTTTTCCTTTGAGTCCAGCCAATCCAAGGTAAAATTCCCGCCCTTCGGGCACAAACTGCTGGCAAAATCACCGCCAAATGCCCCCGCATAACGGGGACATCCTAGGTAAGGCCCATTCGCCGCTTTTTTCGGCGCGAACACAAAACCACCACATTCTCTCAGCAAAGCGGGGTCACATGGAAGGTAAAAGCATGGCCCATTTCCCCCGCTTACCCCGGTATACCCCCTTACCTGCGAGGGGGGGGGGGGCGTTGTTACAATTGACTTGTGCATAACGATAACGTCCATTGAATAATTTGAAAAGCAACTATGTAGTTCAAATTTTCGTCAAACGTTGAGTGTAAATTTAGCAAAAGTCTATATTTATTCCAAGATCAGGTTCGAATAAATCAGTTCGTTTCGGAAAACGTAATGCTGACATTGAAAAAAATAAATAGAATTGTATATATTGCCACAAGACAAGATTTCCATGATGTTACAGACGACGGTCTTCAACAAGGGAGGTTATTGCGTGATGACAATAAAATGAAAGGTTCGTTATTCAACTTTTGGCGACTGGCCTTGTCCCTGTTATTTCAATTCTATTATTTAAGGGACTAGACACCAGATGGTCCCAAAATAGGCAAATACATTATTATCACAAAACAAGACTAGAATTGCCAATACTAACTAAAATAAGGCCGACAATACATCATTTAAAATGGTTGGAATAATATGTTGTCGCTGTCACAGCTGATTTTTTTCCGTTTAAAAATAAAAATAATTTATGTTAAGCATGTGATAGTGTGATAGTCACGTGATTAGTACAGATACATATATCACACCTTTTTTAAATGAACTGGGATTTGCGTGGAAGATAGACCCATTAAATTTCGTATTGGAAATTCGCAAAAACTGCGAAAGATACATGTGTCGGAAGAGATGTGATACATCAGAAAGTAAGATTCAACGCGCTGTTCACAACGATATAAATTTTATGTAATTTTAAAGTTTTGACAATTTTCCTTTTGTCTTGCAATTGTGTCATCTGGTGTCTAGTCCCTGTTAAACTTTGTTAAAAGATTTATGGTAGAAACGCACGTCTTTCTCCTTGTGAAAATAGGGCAAGAAAATAATTTTGAAATATTACAATTTTATGTTGATTTATGGGATACAAGATCACCAATTAAACCTTTCTATGATTAATTGAAATTGATAGCAGGTAACGTAACCCTGCTCTTACGCAATCTAGATTTGAACAAACCGCATATTACTTACAGCCTGAATGATTTTTATAAAAATAAACACACGTTTTTTACGCATGATTGCAAATGACGTACTAAAATCGTGTCAAACACATGTTATCGGTTGTTTACAAAAAAAACATGCAAATATTTTTGTATTATATGTAGTGATTATGGTTGGCATATTTCATAGTTTTACCACATTTTAATTTTTTGTCTATAAATGTTCACCTTTTCATATATTACTAATCATGAAGTTGACATTTGATTTAGGGACGTAAACGGTTTTTATCAATTTATCATAATTATTGTTTTTCTAAAGGAATCGCGTTTGACATCCAAAATGTACACAAAAATATACATTTAAATTTATGACGATTTATCATGGTACTGTAATACGTATAAAAATGACGAATTAATGTTTTTTGCTGATATATTTTTATTGTATTTCCCGTTTAAGTACAAGATTTTGAATATTGAAACATCTGTTTTAAATCATAGAAAATGTCATGAATGACTCAAACTGAATTTCGTGACTCGTAGCTACAAATATCAGGGGGTCCAACGTGATTTGTGTTTGCCGAATTTTAAGTGAGGGAATTTTGTGAAGCCGAATCAAATGGCGGCGTTTGAAGATATTTCGGTGTTACAGGTAGATATTTTCACCTTGTAAGTAAGTTACATCACCTTTCTCGCAATATAAATACACTTACCCGGAGACCACACGTGTAATCGTCTCTCGTTTTTTTTTAACTTTTGTTTCTAGAGGCCTTAACAAAAAAGTTATTGAATGTATAAGCTGAGCGATTGATTTCGGTTTACAAAGTGAAAATAGAAAATTGCCTGACTTGAAACGGTGTTTTAAGTCCAAGTTTACCATCCATGTACCTACGTTGTCACACATAAGCTATGCAAATAAATGTCATGTTTTAAATAAATGAGAATAATGAGTTCTATCACATGAGAATCAAAGCGCTTAAAACCTTGAAAGGCTTTCGGCCGCTACGTTTTGTGAGTATAGTTATGTAGTTGTAAGACAAATCAAGACAAACATCCAAAGACAGTATATGCTTGCTCATGAATTCATTCGCAAAGTCTTTGAGATTTGTTTGCTGATACTCAATTCATTCAAACTCATGATAAATATGTCACTTGAAAGGGATGTTCTTGCCATTACACTCGCAGGCAGCGAGTTAATGGTAAACGAATATCTGATGTGCTTATAAGTTCACGATTTGTGACCATCTACCCCAGTACAAACACTCATGTTCCGTACTCACATGCCATTCCAAGGTGTAAACCCGTCGTTCCATTAAGTTTGAACGAGTTTGTGGCTGTTCAGCTTGTTAAACGAGACGATTGTGAGTACAAAGACTTAGAGTTGTTGTATTTTTAAGGGCATATGTGTACTTATACACTTATATGTACTTATACAAATATACTGTACATATACTATGACACATATACCAACTGCCCTTCGTCTAAGGGGGAAGACTCGTCAGGGCGAGTTCGTTACCTTTCAGATTGTTGAACGATCAGATCATGTGCGGAGGCTTTTGTTTATCGGTATTTTTTATTATGACATCAGTGGTCTTATAAACATATATTTGAACACTTACATGCCCTTCATCCATGGGGTCGACTCGTCATTCCATTCAAATGGAGCGAGTTTGTTGCCGTTCAACTTGGCGAACGAGTAGATGATGTGAGTACAGAGGGTCGGGTCAATGTTCTCGGGGTAGAACTTTGCGGGACCATTCCGGTACTGCGACCAATTCGTGTGGTAACATACTCGGCGCAGGGCGGCTGTAAGTAGATATATATATCGATAATATAAATTAAAAGTATAGGATTGAAAAGACAATACTATGCATGTCTAAATTATATACGGATTGGTTTAAAAAAACTAAAGCATATGCCAAATCAGGCCTTTTTTTATAGTACCCACGAGTCCGACTATCGGACCCCTTCCGAAAGCAAAACATGAGACATTTTTCCCACTCTTCAGAAAAAAATCCCAATCATTTTTTTATGAACTGTTATAAGTCATGATTCATTGCAACTGATATTTCAGTCTTTTCAGGTCTTTCGCAAGGGAAAGAAACTTAAATATAATAATTTCCATATTCGCAAGAGACTGAAAAGTTTGTTCTTTTAACCGTAAATTTTCAAAATTTCGGTATATTTCGCGATGCAAATTTTCGCAAAATGTCTAGGGTCTTTTTCCAAAATGGGTAGAAAAGGCCCTGCAAACATTACACATCGACTTATCTTATTTAGTTTAAACATTATTTGGGAAGCACAATCATTGGACGCATTCAAGAAAAACACGCGGAAAGTTTCCAGAGTTAACACTAGCGGATCCAGTGGGTGGGGACCCTTCGGCGCCCTCATCCTAAAATCGTCCAAGTTAACTTTTTATTTCAATTTAGGAGAAAGGTTATACGCTCAAAAAGAAGCCAATTCAGTCTAGCAATTTTAAAAATTCTTAAGGAAGTACCCGCAAATCACCATGCCAACAAATTTAACCAAATAAATTTTGGTTCTGAGAGAGAGGCGCAAGTTAGAAGATTACGCCCCTTAGTTACGCCCCCTTACGTCAAATCCTGGATCCGCCCCTGCATATCATCTGCCTTTAATGGACAAACACTTGATTTTCTTACATGCGGAAAAGTACATTCGCTGTTCAATGATTCAATAAATAATCATACCTTATTAATATATGACGCTTAATCAAAACAATTATTGCCTAATTTAGCATATTTCCACCTTAATTCCGGAAGCATATTGGGTTTAAAGGCATTGATATTAACTGTATATGTTTTGCATAATAATAATCATTATTTCAAAACATCAACGACAGTAAGATACCTACTGTGTACGTATTTCCTAATACATGGCTCGTTCACGTAATTTAAAACGCATATACACAAAATACACAAAATCTTAAACATGGATTCAAAAATTCACAAAACGAAAGTAGGTCACTGAGACTAATAGTTTTCCTTTTATAAATGAGAGATAACTCTAACTGTTACTCTGTGTCTTTGTTACTGTAGTTGTCTGCCTTATTCAGACTTATGCACCAGTCATCTGTAACAACGGCACCCCCAGGTCCGTGGGTATATCGGGGAACCGGGTAAATGGGCCGTTTTTTTACATTCCAGGTGGCCCCGCAGTGCAGGGTGCATGCGATGGTTTTGTCTTCGCGACAAAAATAGCGGGGGATGGGCCTCACCTAGGTCACTGGCGTGCGGGGGCATTTGGCGGGGATTTTGCCAGCAGTTTGTCCCCGGGGATTTTACCCGGGCTTTGCTGGACGGAAAGTAAAGGTCCCCGCTATTGCCCGCACCTGGAGGGGCCGTGGCAACAATTGACTGGTGCATTAAAATATCACAAAAGTACTGAAGTAATTTCTCAATCTGAACTCATATTTCCACATAACAGAATGACATTATTCAAAACAATTAAATATATATTTTGCTTTATATAAAAGCGCTTTCTTTTGTACATTATGTTGATACTCATTAATATTTACATTCGCCTAGACCTTCGTGTAAATGAAATTTGAAGTTTATATTGTATAACGCATCAGTCAATTGTAACCACGCCCCCCCCCCCCAAGGTCCGGGGAATAGCGGGGACTTGGTTGCAATTAAAGCACGCAAGGAGTTATGCACCAGGCAATTGTAACACGGCCCCCAGGTCCGGGGGTTTACCGGGGATAGCCGGGGAAATGGGCCGTGTTTTACCTTCCAGGTGGCCCCGCTTGCCGGGAGAACGCGGTGGTTTTTCCCTCGTGTTGAAAATAGCGGGGAATGGGTCTAACCTTGGGTCCCTGAGGTGAGGGGGGATTTGGCGAGGATTTTACTAGCAGTTCGTTCCCGCAGGGCGGAGATTTTACCCGGGGTTGGCTAGACCGAAAGTCAAAGTCCCCGTTATTCCACGGACCTTGGGTAAGGGCGTGGTTACAGTTGACTGGTGCATTATGAGGTCATTGTTTGTTTCACTATTGCTATAAAAAAATTGTTCGCATGCCCTTTCGCGTTCATACAGCATTAACGCGAGAAAAAATGCAACCAATCATAAAATGTCCAATATCAGTGTGTGTGTACCACGTGATTAATTACGTCCTAAATGTCTAAATGCAATGCCTGGAGATATTTTTTCCGCAAAACACCCTGTGAGAAGGTTGGGATGAACCTATCTTTCACGAGCGGCTATGGTAAATGCTTTTTACCCCCACCTCAGTTAAACAAAATTAAGTGTGCTTATTGAAAATATTTGCGTATGAATATGCGATATTTCGTGGTTGTCATGGAAATATGCGCGCAGTGATTCAGATTATGTTAATCTGTCTTTAAATAGTTCTAAGGAGAGTGAAGCATTATTTTTTTGAAAGGTGCGAGAAAACTGTTTTATGGTGACATTTGAAGCGAGAAATACTTAATTAGTGTTCTAAATATTGCCACAAGACACGATTTCCATAATGCTACAGACGACAGTCTTCAACAAGGGAGGTAATAACAATGTGCTGATCATTAAAAAGGAGTTAAACGGGCATTTTATCTTCGCCCGTGGGCAAGATAAGAATTTCTAGCATGGTCAAATTATTGGATCAACTTTTCTGAGGTGGGAGAAAAACATTTCCGCTTGGCTCGAGATTTTCGAGGAATTTTTGCCGGTGCCGGGGAGTTCGAGCCAAAATGGCTCGGCTGTATATTTATTGTATCTCAAATGTAATGGTCAGACAGTGTCATGTTGTCATGCTACATGTTAAAGTACTTAATCAATAAAGTAAAACCTGACTGACCTGAGGCTGAGCCGACTGCTAGTATGGCCAATACTACAACTGCTAGTTTAGTCATCTGAAATAGTGAAAACACATGTACGTTGAAAAATACTAAAGCGTTATCTCCAGCTGTCAGTCCGTTTCTGAAACTGCTCAGGTGTGCACTTGACCTCTTGATATAGGAAACAAAAGAAGCGAAACTGGTCACTTTAATTTCCTTGTAAATTTCCTTCTCTTCGGCAAAGAAGGAAATTTTCAAAGATTGTAAATTATTCAGTTTTGATTCGTGAGTCTGATCTCTGGCAAGAGACCGTCCCCTATCATGTCTTGTACTTGAATCATATCATCTGATAGCGCTCTTTGCCGTCGAGTGAAACTATGATATTATTTATTATTTAAAGATGCACTCTTACTCCCAAATAAGATTAACCACAATTAATTATATTGTTTTAATATTCCAAAAACATAAATAAATGTCAAAACTGCAGTTATCCTGAAGGAGACCGAGTTTAATTTGAAAGAAATGAGCATAAAACATGTTATTTCTACCAAATGAGACTAAAGTAGAGCACAGTAAATATTTTAGCATTCACCAGTCATTTAATATTTTTGCATTTTTAGCTATGAAATACACGGTTACAATCCTGTAATCAGTAATTAATCTTTTCCATAAATGCATCATTTAGTAAATATTGGAAGTTGCACTCTCACAGATAAACAGCTTTCACAACTTATTTTTTTTTGTCTCGGATAAAGTAAATTCATGCGTAAATATCTGCAAACCAATGATAAAAGATTGCTGGCAAAAGGTCACATCGCAGATGTTCATATCTCCTTTGGAAAATTAAAGTTTTATGGCTTAAAACGTTACTAATACTGCCGTCACACCGGACTGGCGTCCTTACCGCGTCCTAAACTGTCATATTTTGGAGAACGCCGATGGTCGCATTGAGAACGCCAATGATTTTTCTAAAATAAACCCAGATTTCGGTCAGCCGTCACACTAACGGTTTAAGAAAAATGCATAAGACATCATGTTTTTAACTTTAATTTAAAATTCTGCTATCTCATTTTTTGTCAACAGTCTTATATCACTGGTTTCCATGCATTTTCGCATACATTGGCTCTTTCCAAGACAAAAAATAAAAAAGATGTCAAACTTTTAATCTGTGAGAGTGCAGCTTTAAAGGTTTATCAGTGCAAACTGATGTTTGCTTTTGTGTATGTGTTGATTTTAAATAAGAGTCTCACTTTAATTTACTGAAACAATGTTAAATGACATAAATCAAGATGCCATTACGCAAACAATAGAACGCATACATATCTTTAACATACGTTACGCAAAAAGACCGATTTTCAGTACAGTTTGTGCCAGTTTGATGTGCACTCTTATCTTAAGGCAAGCGGCTTCACCGGCTCCTTTATAGAACACCAGATAAGAAAAACCAAGCCCATTATCAGGTGCAAATGTTAACCTCAAATTTTGAAAGATGACGCGTGTACATATATTAATTGATATCTTATTGGACTCGTAAATGCATATTCACTATTAAATTTTCTAATCACGCAACATTTTTTTCTGAAAGAAAAACAACGTAAATAATACTACTTCAACATATTATTATTCCTGTATGAATTAATAATGTCTGTGCTGCAATATTGTGCTGAAGTTTCATGATAATTTCAAAATTATAACAGATTTGGTTATTTTCAACTCATAGCCAAGAAAACCAAATGCCGCATAGAACATGAACTAATTTGAATAAAAGCAATTGCAATAAAGGCCCTTTTTTGGCAAATAAAACATATTGAAATAATGCGCAGATGAAAGATAAACATATCTTCAAAAAGGTGACAAAGATTTGAAGTCTGTTATAAATCTAACCAGTTGAAATATCATAACTTTTGACTCGTGGTTCAAGCAACGCAATTACAATTGTAATTAGGAAAAAGCACACGCTTCCACAGTCTTTAAACGGGAGGCAAATTATTAATAATTTAAGATAACGAAGTTTGTACTGGCATTGACTGATACTTTTATTTTAAGGGATCATATTTCTTCTGTTATCATTGAAAGGGAGGTAATTTAGAAATAAAGTAATTTGAAAATTATGTCCATTTTTGTCCAAAATGAAATGTTTTGTTTGATAAAGTGATACCTGAAGTATATGAATGAAACAAATACTTTGCATTTTGGAACAGTATTTCATACAATGAATGCAAAACCTTTTTAAAACAGAATACACGTATGCACGTCGAAGAATCAGATCGACTTTATCTTGGGAAACATCCAGTCCGTTTACTATCTCCCTCAAACTTACAGGTCTAATACGTTAACTAGGTTCGACGCCCGACGACGATCGACGGTCAAATAAACCTTCCCCCCTTCTCCCCCATCAAGACGCAAAGTTGTTAAACTTTTGTGATATGCATTTATAGTTCAGTTTTAAAACCACTGTCAAATTTCCGTTCACGTTTAAATAATTTGACGTAACTTCAGAGCACAAAGAGGCAAACCCTTGGTAAGGTATTCATATGAACCAATTCTCGATGTAAAAAATTCAAACCTTTTTTTCTATCCAACCATTTATTGTGCAAGGTTCGTGAACTTAGCTAATTCATAATTATTACTTAATTTTACGTATGATAAATAAGACACAGCATAAAATAAAATATTGTAAATGATTTCATAATTCATACTTACATTTATGAATTCAGTTACACATTAATTTTATATAAAACCTTAAGATTTTACATTGAAAACTTAACCGACCTTACCTTTTATATTCCTTAAACAGTTATGTTAGCTGGTCTGAGATAGCTCGCTGATAAGGTTTCATGTGAACCGTCCACTTTTCAAAGGTGCTGGCCTTTTGGTCTGCCATTATCTGCAAAGGGCTCAATTCTTTCTAATTTATTTGCGTATCATTGTCGAACTTGTCAAAAGGACTAAGGCTAGACACTTTGTATCCAACTCAATATTGCTGACCCGGCTTTAATGCAGGTAATTTATTTGAAGCGAAAATCCCGTTTTGGCAGATTGGTCGATGTACTAATATATACGGACTTCGACGTAAAAGACTGACGTACGAAATGGAATGTCTTTTGTCTAAAATTCCAAATTAAATAGATTTCAGGATGACTGATGGCTTTAGAGTGTGGGTGGCAATATAACGTCTTAAGATAGTTCTCAATGTCTCTAAAATAACGTGATTAATTGCTTAAAAAGACACATAATCAACATTCCTATAGAGAGGAAGAAACATGGTTCAAACATGGTTCAAATAACTATTTTGTGGGTTATTCGGAACATTGTGGGTCTGCATTTAAGTTTGAATAATTGTATTTAAGATTTTTCAAATATTATCTTTTGTTTTTATACGCCCTTTCTTTCACAGATTATATATGGTATATTATATATGAAATCACCAAAGTGTAGCTCTAATCCAATCTTGACCAAACTTTGTGATCACATAAAAAGTCGTAACATGTTAGACTATTTTTCAATAATCATCCTGATTGAATTAATCATTTTGGAGATGTTACACCCAAGTCTTCAAAGTATATTTGTCAATATGCCGCAATATTTGTATAATGTTGGAATGCATGCCAATAATGTTCATTGGAAGAATCTCTTTCTTGACAAACATAAACGCAGGGACATTTTTCTGACGCTTTCAAGATCACTAAGATTGATATAAAGTGTATTTGTACTTATCCTAAGAGACTAATTATTCACAATTATTAAGAACCATTATTATTCATAATAGTGGATTCGAGCAATGTATTTGTTCTAAGGAAATGGACATATCAGCATTATACCGAATAAATGAACTGCATATTTATAGCAATGCCGTCGTGTTAGAATTTTGTACTTTAAGTTCATTCTTGTGTGAACATAGTCTGTTTAATCAGCTATTGTCTCGTTTACAGATAATCTCAGTTGTATTTTGAGTGCACAAAAGGAAGAATAATCGCTTGCTAAGGGTGGCAGTGCACAAAGGGAGAGTAATCGCATGCTAAGGGTGGCAGTGCACAAAGGGAGAGTAATCGCATGCTAAGGGTGGCAGTGCATAAAAGGGAGAGTAATCGCATGCTAAGGGTGGCAGTGCACAAAGGGAGAGTAATCGCATGCTAAGGGTGGCAGTGCACAAAGGGAGAGTAATCGCATGCTAAGGGTGGCAGTGCATAAAAGGGAGAGAAGTCGCATGCTAAGGGTGGCAGTGCATAAAAGGGAAAGTAGTCGCATGCTAAGGGTGGCAGTGCACAAAAGGGAGAAAAATCGCATGCTAAAGGTGGCAGTGCACAAAAGTGAGAGTAATCGCATGCTAAGGGTGGCATTGCACAAAAGGGAAAGTAATCCTATGCTAAGGGTGGAATTGCACAAAAGGGAGAGTAATGGCATGCTAAGGGTGGCATTGCACAGAAGGGAGAGTAATCGCATGCTAAGGGTGGCAGTGCACGAAAGGGAGAGTAATCGAATGCTAAGGGTGACAGTGCACAAAGGGAGAGTAATCGCATGCTAAGGGTGACAGTGCACAAAGGGAAAGTAATCGCATGCTAAGGGTGGCAGTGCATAAAAGGAAGAGTAATCGCATGCTAAGGGTGGCAGTGCACAAAAGGGAGAGTAATCGCATGATACGTGTGGCAGTGCACAAATGGAGAGTAATCGCATGCTAAGGGTTGCAGTACACAAAAGGCGAGTAATCGCATGCTAAGGGTGGCAGTGCACAAAAAGGAGAGTAATCGCATGCTAAGGGTGGCAGTGCACAAAAAGGAAAGTAATCGCATGGTAAGGGTGGCAGTGCACAAAAGGGGGAGGCATCGCAGGCTAAGAGCGGCAGTGCCTAATGGGAGAGAAATCACATCCTAAGGGTGGCAGTGCACAAAAGGGAGAGTAATCGCATGGTGAGGCTAACAGTGCACAAAGGGAGAGTAATCGCATGCTAAGGGTGGCAGTGCACAAAAGGGAGAGTAACCGCATGCTAAGGGTGGCAGTGCACAAAAGGGGGAGGCATCGCAGGCTAAGAGCGGCAGTGCCTAAAGGGAGAGAAATCACATCCTAAGGGTGACAGTGCACAAAAGGAAGAGTAATCGCATGCTACGGGTGGCGGTGCACGCATGCTTAAGGTGGCAGTGCATAAAAGGGAGAGTTATCGCATGCTAAGGGTGGCAGTGCACAAAAGGGAGAGTAATCGCATGAAACGAGTGGCAGTGCACAAATGGAGAGTAATCGCATGCTAATGGTTGCAGTACACAAAGGGAGAGTAATAGCATGCTAAGGGTGGCAGTGCACAAAAAGGAGAGTAATCGCATGGTAAGGGTGGCAGTGCACAAAAAGGAGAGTAATCGCATGGTAAGGGTGGCAGTGCACAAAAGGGAGAGTAATCGCATGCTAAGGGTGGCAGTGCACAAAAAGGAGAGTAATCGCATGGTAAGGGTGGCAGTACACAAAAGGGAGAGTAATCGCATGCTAAGGGTGGCAGTGCACAAAAAGGAGAGTAATCGCATGGTAAGGGTAGCAGTACACAAAGGGAGAGTAATCGCATGGTAAGGGTGGCAGTACACAAAAGGGAGAGTAATCGCATGGTAAGGGTGGCAGTGCACAAAAGGGAGAGTAATCGCATGGTAAGTCTAACAGTGCACAAAGGGAGAGTAATCGCATGCTGAGGGTGGCAGTGCACAAAAGGGAGAGTAACCGCATGCTAAGGGTGGCAGTGCACAAAAGGGGGAGGCATCGCAGGCTAAGAGCGGCAGTGCCTAAAGGGAGAGTAATCACATCCTAAGGGTGGCAGTGCACAAACGGAAGAGTAATCGCATGCTACGGGTGGCAGTGCACGCATGCTAAGGGTGACAGTGCACAAAATGGAGGGTAATCGCATGTTTAAGGTGGCAGTGCACAAAAGGGAGAGTAATCGCATGCTAAGGATGGCAGTGCACAAAAGGGAAAGTAGTCGCATGATCAGCGTGGCGGTGCACAAAGAGAGAGTATTCGCATAATAAGGGTGGCAGTGCACAAAGGGAGAGTAATCAGATGCTTAAAGTGGCAGTGCACAAAAGGGAGAGTAATCAAATGATTAAGGTTGCAGTGCACAAAGGGAGAGTAATCTAATGCTTAAAGTGGCAGTGCACAAAGGTTGAGTAATCAAATGATTAAGGTTGCAGTGCACAAAGGGAGAGTAATCGAATGCTGTGCACAAAGGGAGGGTAATCGAATGCTAAGGGTGGCAGTGCACAAAGGGAGAGTAATCGAATGCTAAGGGTGGCAGTGCACAAAGGGAGAGTAATGGCATGCTAAGGATGGTAGTGCACAAAGGGAAAGTAATCGAATGCTTAGGGGGGCAGTGTACAAAGGGAGAGTAATGGCGTGCTAAGGATGGCAGTGCACAAAGGGAGAGTAATCGAATGCTAAGTGTGGCAGTGCACAAAAGGAAAGTAATCGCATGCTAAGGGTGGCAGTGCATAAAAGGGAGACTAATCGCATGCTAAGGGTGGCAGTGCATTAAAAGGGAGATTAATCGCATGAAAAGGGTGGCAGTGCACAAAGGGAGAGTAATCGCATGCTAAGGGTGGCAGTACACAAAGGGAGAGTAATCGCATGGTAAGGGTGGCAGTGCACAAAAGGGAAAGTAATCGCATGGTAAGGGTGGCAGTACACAAAAGGGAGAGTAATCGCATGATAAGGCTAACAGTGCACAAAGGGAGAGTAATCGTATGCTGAGGGTGGCAGTGCACAAAAGGGAGAGTAACCGCATGCTAAGGGTGGCAGTGCACAAAAGGGGGAGGCATCGCAGGCTAAGAGCGGCAGTGCCTAAAGGGAGAGTAATCACATCCTAAGGGTGGCAGTGCACAAAAGGAAGAGTAATCGCATGCTACGGGTGGCAGTGCACGTATGCTAAGGGTGACAGTGCACATAATGGAGGGTAATCGCATGCGTAGGGGGGCAGTGCACAAAAGGGAGAGTAATCGCATGCTAAGGATGGCAGTGCACAAAAGGGAAAGTAGGAGCATGCTAAGGGTGGCAGTGCACACAGAGAGAGAGAGTAGTCGCATGATAAGCGTGGCGGTGCACAAAGAGAGAGTAGTCGCATGATAAGGGTGGCAGTGCACAAAGGGAGAGTAATCAAATGCTTAAATTGGCAGTGCACAAAAGGGAGAGTAATCAAATGGTTAAGGTTGCAGTGCACAAAGGGAGAGTAATCGAATGCTTAAAGTGGCAGTGCACAAAGGTTGAGTAATCAAATGGTTAAGGTTGCAGTAAGGGAGAGTAATCGAATGCTAAGGGTGGCTGTGCACAAAGGGAGAGTAATCGAATGCTAAGGGTGGCAGTGCACAAAGGGAGAGTAATCGAATGCCAAGGGTGGCAGTGCACAAAGGGAAAGTAATGGCATGCTAAGGATGATAGTACACAAAGGGAAAGAAATCGAATGGTAAGGGGGCAGTGCACAAATGGAGGGTAATCGAATGCGAAGGGTGGCAGTGCACAAAGGGAGAGTTATCCAATGCTAAGGGTGGCAGTGCACAAAAGGAGAATAATCGCATGCTAAGGGAGACTGTGCACAAAAAGAGAGTAATCGCATGCTAAGGGAAGCAGTGCATAAAAGGGAGATTAATCGCATGCTTAGGGTGGCAGTACACAAAGGGAGAGTATTCACATGATAAGGGTGGCAGTGCGTAAAAGGGAAAGTAATCGCATGGTAAGGGTGGCAGTACACAAAAGGGAGAGTAATCGCATGATAAGGCTAACAGTGCATAAAGGGAGAGTAATCGCATGCTAAGGGTGGCAGTGTACAAAAGGGGGAGGCATCGCAGGCTAAGAGCGGCAGTGCCTAAAGGGAGAGTAATCACATCCTAAGGGTGGCAGTGCACTAAAGGAAGAGTAATCGCATGCTGAGGGTGGCAGTGCACAAAGGGAGAGTAACCGCATGCTAAGGGTGGCAGTGCACAAAAGGGGGAGGCATCGCAGGCTAAGAGCGGCAGTGCCTAAAGGGAGAGTAATCACATCCTAAGGGTGGCAGTGCACAAAAGGAAGAGTAATCGCATGCTACGGGTGGCAGTGCACGCATGCTAAGGGTGACAGTGCACAAAATGGAGGGCAATCGCATGCTAAGGGTGGCAGTGCACAAAAGGGAGAGTAATTGCATGCTAAGGATGGCAGTGCACAAAAGGAAAATTAGTCGCATGCTAAGGGTGGCAGTGCACACAGAAAGAGAGAGTAGTCGAATGATAAGCGTGGCGTTGCACAAAGAGAGAGTAGTCGCATGATAAGGGTGGCAGTGCACAAAGGGAGAGCAATCAAATGCTTAAAGTGGCAGTGCACAAAAGGGAGAGTAATCAAATGCTTAAGGTTGCAGTGCACAAAGGAAGAGTAATCGAATGCTTAAAGTGGCATTGCACAAAGAATGAGTAATCAAATGGTTAAGGTTGCAGTGCACAAAGGGAGAGTAATCGAATGCTAAGGGTGGCTGTGCACAAAGGGAGAGTAATCGAATGCTAAGGGTGGCAGTGCACAAAGGGAGAGTAATCGAATGCTTAGGGTGGCAGTGCACAAAGGGAGAGGAATGGCATGCTAAGGATGGTAGTGCACAAAGGGAAAGTAATCGAATGTTAAGGGGGGCAGTGCACAAAGGGAGAGTAATGGCGTGCTAAGGATGGCAGTGCACAAAGGGAGAGTAATCGAATGCTGAGGGGCAGTGCACAAAAGGAGAATAGTTGCATGCTAAGGGTGACAGTGCACAAAGGGAAAGTAATCGCATGCTAAGGGTGGCAGTGCATAAAAGGGAGAGTATTCGCATGCTAAGGGTGGCAGTGCATAAAAGGGATAGTAATCGCATGATTAGGGTGGCAGTGCACAAATGGAGAGTAATCGCATGCTAAGGGTGGCAGTACACAAAGGGAGAGTAATCGCATGCTAATGGTGGCAGTGCACAAAAGGGGAAGGCATCGCAGGCTAAGAGCGGCAGTGCCTAAAGGGAGAGTAATCACATCCTAGGTGTGGCAGTGCACAAAAGGAGGAGTAATCGCATGCTACGGGTGGCAGTGCACGCATGCTAAGGGTGACAGTGCACAAAATGGAGGGTAATCGCATGCTAAGGGTGGCAGTGCACAAAAGGGAGAGTAATCGCATGCTAAGGATGGCAGTGCACAAAAGGGGAAGTAGTCGCATGCTAAGGGTGGCAGTGCACGCAGAGAGAGAGAGTAGTCGCATGATAAGCGTGGCGGTGCACACAGGGAGAGTAGTCGCATGATAAGGTTGGCAGTGCACAAAGGGAGAGTAACCAAATGCTTAAATTGGCAGTGCACAAAAGGGAGAGTAATCAAATGCTTAAGGTTGCAGTGCACAAAGGGAGAGTAATCGAATGCTTAAAGTTGCAGTGCACAAAGGTTGAGTAATCAAATGGTTAAGGTTGCAGTGCACAAAGGGAGAGTAATCGAATGCTAAGGGTGGCTGTGCACAAAGGGAGAGTAATCGCATGCTAAGGGTGGCAGTGCAGAAAGGGAGAGTAATCGAATGCTAAGGCAGGCAGTGCACAAAGGGAGAGTAATGGCATGCTAAGGATGGTAGTGCACAAAGGGAAAGTAATCGAATGCTAAGGGGGGCAGTACACAAAGGGAGAGTAATGGCGTGCTAAGGATGGCAGTGCACAAAGGGAGAGTAATCGAATGCTAAGGGTGGCTGTGCACAAAAGGAGAATAATCGAATGCTAAGGGTGGCAGTGCACAAAGGGAGAGTAATCGAATGCTAAATTAGGCAGTGCACATACGGAGTATCATCGCATGATACGGGTAACAGTACCCAAGAGGTGTATTCGCTTGGTAAGGGTGGCAGTGCACAGAGGGAGAGTTATCGGATGATAAGGGTGGCAGTGCACAAAGGTGTAATCGCTGGGTAAGGTAGGCAGTGCACAAAGGTAGATTAATGGCATGATTAGGGTGGCAGTGCACAAAGAGAGAGCAATCGAATGTTAAGGGTGGCAGTGCACAAAGGGAGAGTAATCGCTGGGTAAGGGTGGCAGTGCACATACGGAGAGTCATCGCATGATTAGGGTGGAAGTACCCAAGAGGTGTAATCGCTGGGTAAGGGTGGCAGTACCCAAGAGGTGTAATCGCTGGGTAAGGGTGGCAGTGCACAAAGGAAGAGTTATCGCTTGAAAAGGTGACAGTGCACAAATGGAGAGTAATCGCATGAAAAGGTGACAGTGCACAAATGGAGGGGAATTGCATAAGGTTGACATGACACAAAGGGAGAGTAATCGCTTGAAAAGGTGACAGTGCACAAATGGAGAGGAATCGCATGATAAGGTTGACATGACACAAAGGGAGAGTAATCGCGAGTTACGAAACCTATTGATTCCATTTTCACTATTATTACTATGTTTTCTCCCGATCTCTCGCTCTCGTCTCCTTCCCATTATCTTCATCATTTGCTTCTCGACTTCTCTCCACAACCTTTTTTTACCGTTCTTCCGTTTTTCTTTTCTATCCTTCTAATCACCCAACCGTACCAACCCATCGCCCTTAGCTCCCACCATCACCCTTCGCCTTTCTAATGACTCTCATCACCCTTCTCTCACCCCGATCTTCCCACTTATTTATCTCCCTCTCCCCCTTCTCTCCCATCTTTGCTCCATGCCATCCCTCCTAACATCCTGTCCATCCTGTCCATCCATTACCATTTATGTCGTTCTTCCCACGTTCTCTCCTTTCCCTGTTATGACTCTCATCACCCTTCTCTGATCCCCGTTCCCCCTTAAGCTTTCCCCACACACAGAAGATATCTCACACCTTTACTAGTCGCCTTCTCTCCTCACCTCCCTTCTCTGCACTACCCCTAGTTTTCCCCACCCCACTTATACCTTTGCTCGTATCGGCTCTCTCTCTCTCTCTCTCTCTCTCTCTCTCTCTCTCTCTCTCTCTCTCTCTTTCTCTCTCTCTCTCAAGAAATAAAAAAAGTTGTCAAAACTTTCAATCTGTGAGAGTGCAGCTTTAAGATTGGCAGTGCATAAAGGAAAGTGTTCACGTGATAAAGGTGGCAACGATAAGAAAAAGGGATGTTAGTACGCAGAGGGAGAGTACTCACTGGATTGAGGGTGAAAGTGCACGAAGGGAGATTAATCAAGTAAAAAGTATGAAAGTGCACAAATTAGAGTTATCTTTCTTATTACTTGACAACATGTGACCATGCATGGTTTGAATTGCAATTCCAACAACGCCATTGTTCAACTCTTCTAAATAGTTTTAATTTTAAAATTCTTAAATTATGAAAAACACGATATATATATGAACAAGACGACGCATTACTGAAATGATAAAGGCATTTCAGTTAAACTAAGTTTCTTCCTATTCCGCTGTTTGTTGCTAATGCACAAGTCAATTGTAACTCCTCCCCCCCCCCCCCCACCCCACAGGTTCGGAGACCCGAAAAGCAAGGACGTTGCCTTTCGGTCCAACCAACCCCAGGTAAAATCCCCGTCCTTCGGAGACGTACAGTTGGTAAAATCCCCGCCAAATGCCCCCGCAACCCAGGGACCCTAGGTTAGGCCCATTCCCTGCTATATTTTAGCTAATACAAAACCACCGCATTCACCCGGCACTGCGGGGCCACCTGGAAGGTAAGAACACGGTCAATTTCCGCGGCAATCCCCGGTATACCCCCGGACCTGGGGTGGGGGTGGTGGCTTGATTACAATTGACTGGTGCATAATAAGAATAATCATAGTACAGTGTATATGGATTTTTTAAACGTACGTGCCTTCGTCAATCGTAATTAATTCCATCCCCTCCACAAATTAGTTGCTAGTCTTTTGTGCCAAATATAGAAAACACTGATTAATACGGAGATAAAGTCGTCTATAAACGGACGTTAAGTGCACATCTTTCTGTATGTCGAACACATTCAATCTTGTGGGAATTGTAGATGTAAAATGGTTGGAATAATAAGATAGAAGTCACTTATGAATGGGGCTCAAGACAGTTATAAACGGATGCTTATATATCTGTAGGCAACGTCCAGACTGTATATGGAAAAGGTTGGTTAAAATAGATAAACACATTTGTATCAATTTTAGACAAAATGTCAATGTCAAACGAGGACTTTTCAAATGTTTCGTTCATTTTGCAGATTGATTCTGACAAATGCACATAAAATTGTTTCATAGAGTGAATTTAAGTCAGTCTAACCCCTTTTTCGTCATGGGTTACTTGTTAAACTAGTGTTAGTAGTATAATGTAGCATATACTTGGTGGTTGAAATACCAAAGCCAAATAAGTTCGAGTTCAACTTACGCGACCAGCGGCGTACCTACCGTTACACAAATACTCGAGCGCGTACCTCTGAAAAAATAACAACGTTTTAAATGCGATATTTCATGTAAAACTCCAACCATTACACGGGTAAGGTACAATGGTACCCATAATAGTAACATGTACAGCAAATGTTACAGTTCAGTACAAGACGTAATGGTTGAAAAAGGTCGGAATGTGATTTATGTAAAATATTAGAGTTTTTAAAGCACAAAAATGCCATGAAATATACGCCAACTTGCCCAGTCAAAAAAATCACGGGGGAGGATGCCCCCGGACCCCCCCCCCCCCCCCCCCTACATACCGATTGCGAGTATTTGCTAGATTTCTTTAGGTACGCCTAGGCGTCCAACAGAAAATAGAACTGCTACCGAAACCGCCACCGAGGAACGCCCGCTCTATTTTCTGTATATCGCCAGAATGGAACTCCAGTATATACTGAGAAAGTTGTATTTTTATAAAAGAAAAACAACAACACAGACGAACCCGTTGGCTCGAACTCGCTTGGACCGATTTTTTAATATTGAAGGTAAACATTCCCGCTTGGCTCGAATTTTTCGAGCATCGAGGTATTTTCACCGGGCCCTGGAAGTTCGGACCATCGGGGTTCAACTGTATAGCAAAATGAATACCCTGCATGAATATTTACCTAGTCACTAAATGATTCAAATAAACTGTTGTGAGTGCTGTTCGTGTGTTTGGTTGTCCCACGCTGGCTTCTACGTTAGAAAGATCCTTTCTAAGCACAGAAAACATGGAGTTTGAAAACAACAGTCTAGCTTACATGGAAAGGTAGTCTCGCTTAGATGAAACAGTAGCATAGCTGAGATAGAACTGCGGTCTATGTGTTAGATAGAATATTTGTCACGCTAAAATGGACCAGCTGTCTTGCTAAGGTAGACCAGCAGTCTCGCTTAGAAAGAACACCAGTCTCGCTTAGAAAAAAGCAGCACTCTCGCTTAGATATCAAAAGTCTCGGTTAGATGGAACAGCCGTCTCGCTTAGATAAAACAGCAGTCTCGCTTAGATAGAACAACAGTCCCGGTAAAGTGGAACAGCAATCTCAGTTAGATAGAACAACAGTTTCGGATAAATGGAACAGCAGTCCCGCTTAGATAAAAAAAGTCTCGCTTAGATAGAACAACAGTTTCGGATAAATGGAACAGCAGTCCCGCTTAGATAAAAAAAGTCTCGCTTAGATAGAACAACAGTCTCTCATAGCTAGAACAACAGTCTCGGTAAAGTAGAACAACTGTCTCGCTTAGATATAACAGCAGTCTCGGTTAGATGGAACAGCAGCCTCCCTTTTACGGGTAAAAAGTCTTTAGATTTAAAAAAAGCCTTGTTTATTCCATACTTATGGATTAAGAAGAAGAAGAAGAAGAAGAAGAAGGAGAAGAAGAAGAAGAAGAAGAAGAAGAAGAAGAAGAAGAAGAAGAAGAAGAAGAAGAAGAAGAAGAAGAAGAAGAAGAAAAAGAAGAAGAAGAAAGTTTATTCAAAAGCAATGTATAACACACTACATACTTGAAATAGGCCCATATGACCCTTGATCAAATTAATATAATACAATGGCTTATATATACACGTATATATACGTAACAATCGTTATCAATGAGATCAACTTGTTCAGTTAAAAAACGTCCCGAAATCAATAATATTCGATTTTATTTACGAGACTAAACTCCTTAACAAAAACACATGTATAGTTTAAATGCCTAGTTTAATCCTTCCATAAGTGACCCCCTCCCTCCCCCCCCAAAAAAAAAATAATAAAATAAAATAAATGATATATATATATATATATATATATTTATATACAAAAAACAACAACTGTGTATTGTACACACTGTCTGTGTATCGATCTTAATCTAAATGCCTAATTATCGTATCAGATCTCCGATCTAGGTTTCCTGCTGTGTAGTTTTGGAGGTTTTATTATAGAAATCGACCTTAAATGGCCCTGAGCCAATTACCAATTAAACAGGAAATTGGCCCCTACTGTGACATCAGTGCAATTAGCAGGAGATGCGCAACAGGAGATTATCATGCCAAACATTCCTTTAACTAGGCCTTTAAGGAAGTCTTCAGATATCCGATATACAATAATCATTTTCCTGTTTGGCGTCATTGGAAATAATTTTAATTATTTATGCCTGGTGATCCGATATAACTTTGGTATCATTTGACAGGGTTTGTCTTGCTGATAATAAGATTATGTAAAATAAATGGCCGATGACTGATGATAGATAAATTTACTGCAGTGTGTGTGTTTTGTTCTATTTTTACCTGAAATTGAACAATAATCAATTTTGCTATAATCTATTTTGCAATCGTTTTGTACCAGAAAACCTTAAATGTGATTGTATGGTATATTGTTTACATGTTTTCCATCCACTCAACTTTATCCAGTGCATAGAGACCTCCGGGCCGAACTACATATTGTTATGTATGCCTCATTAATTACAATATACAATCCTTTTATACACATAAAACCATTTCAACTGATACTTAAACAGTATATAGGGCTACCAGGCATCAGAATGTCACCACAGTATTGTACACCGAACACCTTAAAGCAGCACTGTCACAGATTTACCGTTTTGACAACTTTTTTGTCTTGGAATCAGCAGATTTTTGCGTCAATGTCTCGAAACCAGTGATATACGACTGCTGACAAAAGATCAGATCGCAGTTTTCCTATTTACGTTCGAAAATTCAAGATGCACTCTTACTCCCAAATAAGATTTAACACATTTGTTTGAACAAAAAACAAGAAGATGAATAACTGTCGAAACAATGTTTTTTACGTAGGATACCGAGTTTAATTTGAAAGAAAGGTGCAGAAAACACAGTATTATATGGGATTGTAGAAGACCACAGTAATTCACCATAGCATTCACCGTTCATCTCATATTTTTTGTGTGTTTTCAGCTATAAAATCCACGGTTACAATATTGTTATCAGTAACTAATATTATCCATAAATGCATTATTTTGTAAGTAGTTAAAGGTTTATCACTCAAAATTTATATTTGTCAGACATGTGTATGTACTGATTTGAATAAGAGCTTTAATGTTTAATGGCTAAAAGCGTCACTAACGCTTTATTGAGAATGAGTTTTTCGACATAAAACATCATCTTTGAACCTTAATATAGAAACTGTGATCTGAGCCTTTTTCAGCAGTCTTATATCACTGGTTTCCACACACAAAAATTGGCTCATTACAAATCAATAAATTAAGAAGTTGTCAATACCGTCAGTCTGTGAAAGTGCAGATTAAAAACAATCATGGGAATAAAAGACATTTTTGTCCTATCTTATCAATAGGTTCCTATATATATTTCATTGACAATGTCTACGCTGTGGCATTATCACTCATTTGATAAAAACTTTCTTTTATATATCTTATCTCAAATAGTTCCGTATTTACCAATCGTTATAAACGATTCGATATCTAGAGTAATTAAAAAAAACTCAATCGTGTGTGCTCTTCCAATGAGAATAAGATATTTAGGTGATTTCCCTTTTTAATGTGAAAAACGTGATTGGGTTATAGCATGTTAGCCAATGGTAGCATGATTTTTGGTGTCAATAGCAAATCAAGCGGTAATCCAATTATTTATCGGTAAAGCATCGGTAGTTATGTTTGATGTTTTAATCATGTATAATGTTACCATGTTTTAATCATTTTATACAGGAATAAATCTATCTATCTAAGCTATTTTGGTGTTTGTGGTGTTTGTACGTTTGTGCCTCTCGTTCAGTGTCGTTTATGCACCAGTCAACTGTAACCACGGTTCCCAGGTCCGGGGGTATACCGGGGTTAGCCGGAGAAATGAACCATGTTTTTTACTTTCAAGGTGGCCCCGCAGTGCCTGGTGAATGCGGTGATTTTGTCTTCGTGCCAAAAATAGCGGGGGGAGGGCCTTACCTAGGGTAGCTGGGATGCGGGGGCATTTGGCGGAGATTTTACCAGCTGTTATTTCCCGAAGGGCCAGGATTTTACCCGAGTTTGACTGGACCGAAAGTCAAAGTCCGCGCTAATCCCCGGACCTGGGGGGGGGGGGGGTATTACAATTGACTGGTACATTAGGGCTCATACCTTGTGCCTTTCTCTTAACAGGGTTTATAATACTTATTTTTTATTATACTGATTTTTATACCCACGCAAGGGCCCAGGGGACATTATTATAAACAGTCGCAAGTCTGAGTCTAGACTCATGCAAGGGCCCAGGGGACAAAATTAAAAACAGTCGCAAGTCTGAGTCTAGACTCATGCAAGGGCCCAGGGGACATTATTAAAAACAGTCGCAAGTCTGAGTCTAGACTCATGCAAGGGCCCAGGGGACATTATTAAAAACAGTCGCAAGTCTGAGTCTAGACTCATGCAAGGGCCCAGGGGACATAATTATAAACAGTCGCAAGTCTGAGTCTAGACTCATGCAAGGGCCCAGGGGACATAATAAAAACAGTCGCAAGTCTGAGTCTAGACTCATGCAAGGGCCCAGGGGACATAATTAAAAACAGTCGCAAGTCTGAGTCTAGACTCATGCAAGGGCCCAGGGGACATAATTATAAACAGTCGCAAGTCTGAGTCTAGACTCATGCAAGGGCCCAGGGGACATAATTAAAAACAGTCTCAAGTCTGAGTCTAGACTCATGCTCAGATAAACATTGTTAAGAAGAAACATTTTTTATTATTTTTTTTCATTTATTTAACAAATATGTAAATATAAGTAAATCATTCAAATTGTGATATAATATGGCAAAGTTCACCATCAATGCTTTGCTAGAAGGAAATTACAATTGAGTCTGAACTCAGACTAGAGACTGTTAAACAGTTCGTAATCATGGCCCAGGTTTCATAAAGGTCTTAGTCGACCTGAGTCGTGAATTGATCTTAGTGTCATTTTCGTTATTTTTTTATACATCCATGTGTGTGAATGGAACTTTATCTATCACAAAAATGAACACATACTCACTCAACTTGTTGCTATTTGTAGCATTTATTCAGGTTTATGATTATTGAACTTAGACTTGATATTTCTATAAAACGGGCCCGTTACTATTAGGATTCTTAGCCTCAGCTGTAATAATCGTAAATCTGTATATTATACAAACGTCACAAATTGCATCAAATTGGATTGCTCTTATTTTCTATACTCTTTCTGTTATTCTGGAAAAGGTTTAAATCACACAAGTTTGTAACAAGTCTGGAACTGAGATGATTTAAATTACGACTCACAGGGTGAGGAATCACGTGACGTCAAAGGGGTTCTCACTTGGGTCACCACGGGTCACAACCGATGTAAACAAACAAGTAATTGACGTAAATTTCTAAATAATTTTTTTGAAAGAAAACAGATAATAATAGTGCTTAACCTAGAAAGGACTATGATATTTTCGACTTCTACACGTGTGAAAGATTTGTTTGTAATTTAATGATGCAATCCTTGGCCATCATTTTCACTTGACTTCCTCATCCTGACCATGATTGATTAAAATATGAATTGAAAAGGGCATCTTATGACTATACAACAGCAAGGTATGTTTTCTTGCTGGCATTAGGATGCAGTTATTGAAATAAGATTCGATTATTAAGGCTGCACTCACACAGATTGACAGTTTTGACGTTTCTTTTATTTTTGTCTCAGAATCAGCTTATTTTTTCACTTTTTTTCACTAAAGCCTTTATTGTAATCATATAAGATAACTAACAAAATAACAGATCACAATTGTTTGGAAAACTGCCAAAATACTAAATTTTCTTAAAGCGTTGGGAATACTTTTTGCCATAAAACATCAATTGTCGAGCGTACATCTGAATCATTACTATCTGATCTTTTTTCAGTTGTCATATATCACCGGTTTCCAGACATTTAAATTGGCTCATTCCAAGACAAAAAAAGTTGCCTAAACGGTCAATCTGTCAGAGTGCATTTTTAAATCCTAACACTTTATGCATGGGCGTAGCTAGGGCCTCAACAACATGTAGACCCGATGATTCCATGTGAGTTTTGGGACTTTTATATGCACATAACACAAACTCAATTATATTTGCAATTATTACAATAAAATTTAGCAATATTCCCTGCACCTATTTTAAATAAACACCACTCTTGCAATGATTACAATAAAATTAAGCAATAAACCCTGCACCTAGTTTAAGTAAACACAAAACTTGCAATGATTACAATAAAATTAAGCAATACACATGCATCTAGTTTAAGTAAACACCAAACTTGCAATGATTACAATAAAATTAAGCAATACACCCTGCACCTAGTTTAAATAAACACCAAACTTGCAATGATTACAATAAAATTAAGCAATAAACCCTGCACCTAGTTTAAGTAAACACCAAACTTGCAATGATTACAATAAAATTAAGCAATAAACCCTGCACCTAGTTTAAGTAAACACCAAACTTGCAATGATTACAATTAAATTAAGCAATACACCCTGCATCTAGTTTAAATAAACACCAAACTTGCTTTGATTAAAATCAAACAAACTGTTGTGTTGTTTTGTACAAAGTGTTTTGAGTAGTTATTTTTTAGGGCTTTTTTGGTCATTTAAATTTTGTCAGTTTTCAAAAAAAATGTTGGCCGAGGCCTATAAGGCCTAATTTATGTAGCTACGCCACAGTATAATATGTAATTGAAAATATACCTTGCTTAATTTCTTTGAAAGAGACATGACACAAAGTCCTTTCGTTCATTTAGTTGTTACGTTTCTTAATAACAGTTTCATATTTTTCTGAATCGTTTTGAATGGGATTTTTATGCATATCCTAAAATGATAGCATTACTCCCTGTTTCAAGTACCGCTGTGATTTTTTGGTAGTTTCCCTTTGCGGTGAGTGCGCTTGTGTGTTTATAAATAGATCATTATATATGTTCGATATTAGCCACGATTCGATTGGTTGCTGTTTGTGCAATGGTATGTTTTGCTTTCAAATTAAGTGCACATGTAGATGTTATCGGTAAGAATAGGTAATTTAATACGCTATAAACCCAGTCCTGGGTTTTTACCCTAAACTTGTATATTCTTTTGAATTCTAGTGGTTAATCTTGAAAGAATTAACTGCAAATGAGAATGGTAAATATTGGTATATATCCGACACTATAGAAATCTTAAGGGAAGAGGATAGCTTTTCTCCCAGAATAATTTCATAAATACCATCAAGGTATTATCATGCAATGAATAATTTGTCGTATAAAACGGTAAAATCTTGAGGTGAAATCATGTACTTTATGCACGGTTCATAATAAATAGTTTCATTTCACATGAATAATTCTTGAATGATCGGTATTGCAAAATAAATTAAATGTGAACTATAAGTTGTACTGAATTTTGACAAATTGGGGAAAAACGTGATTGCCCGATAATAAATCATTTGCGTTTTTCTCTCATCAAGCTAAAACAGTGTAAGTTGGGTAATATCGGCTCGCTCTTCTGGAAATATCTTGAGCCGTCTGCTGATTTTATGAATTATTAATGTCTTAGTCATTTTTTGTAAATTATATGTCAAGTCAAGATATTTCATACTAAGTATTCGATAGTTCTAAATTTAGACAATATGCATAGATATTATTTGAAAATTTCATTGGGTATTTCTTCATAATATTGTCCTAGTTTCAATAGAATTAGTAATAACCCAATAGTCCATTTTCGTTTTGAAATAAACAGAAACCGTACCAGTTGCTATAAATAGCTGTGACGTTGATCGGCGCTTGCGCATTGGGTTTGTTTACAACAAACGAAGTACTCTTCGTGAAGATTCTGCCGGCTGGTCGATATTCAACTATCGAAGCTGCCAAACATGGAGGGAGTTTTTATTGCGGATTATATTAAAAAGAAGAGAAGGAGGAAAGTAAGACAATTATATTTATCTTTAATAATTATCCATACTTCATTTATTTAAACTTGTATTGCATGACAGTATGTATTTAACCGTTAAATTTTGAATTCAAATCTGCATGCCGGTACATCGTTTAATGATATTCTTCTACGCACAAATGTACGTATTGATCCGGGCCTTTAATGCTGATGTAAGGAACAGATAGAGCTGGAGCGCTTTAGTTGTTGCCCTTTTTGAACATGAGTGCATTATTAACAAACAAACATGTTTGGGATGAAAAGGCTATCATAACTTACATAAAATACTTAACATCTATATGATCAAGCCGGATTCCGACACTCTCGTTTTTAAAGTGTTTAATGCATCCTGTACAAAAGTGATAACATTTATGTAGACCTAGAAGTTGCATGGACTTGTCGCTGCAATTGTGTGCGATATCAAATTCCTTTTTTGAATAGTTTCCTTAATCAGAACGTTTAAGTTGAACAACTGATATGCACTTGTAAAACTTCTTCTGATTAACCGATCTACGGAAAATGTTGAATACATGTATTTATTTGCAGTTCGTATTCAACGGTTAATAATTTATAGAGGAAAAATACTGGGGCATTTATCATTCTTGTTGATTTATGAATATTATTAACGTGCATTCGTTATAGCGAATATGTATGAAACTAACTATTGACACGGTCATAACTTGAACTCAATAAATTACTAAACATAATCATCCAACTGCATCTGAAGAAGGCAGTACTGAACTTATAAACCAAACATTGCCCTGTCATTTAGAGTATAATAACATGTAGTCTGTCATTTTTCACGCGCCCCGTTAAAGTTAACATATCGATACAAGAATGACATGCATGTACAAAACCCTTTGGGGTTTAATGATAAAACTACTCAAGACATGTTTTATTGAAAATGCTGTCCGTATTTGTTTAAACTTGAAAATTATCGTTTATACTTAAGTGAACAAATATGACTTAAAACATGTTTACTATGATAATGACATGCTCGAGGTAACGATATTATAGTTGATTTATTGCTTAGTGCTCAAACCAGTTCAGTGCCTCTATGCAGAATCGTTATATAACTTGTTGTGGGTTGATTATGTAATAGTCTGAGGTCGATTTATCACAAGGTTGAGGTTGAAAACATCTGTTTCGCTGATGGATACAATAGCATTAGTGTTCTATAAAAACTATATATTGTACTGTTTAATGTAGTACATTTGTCCTAGTCCTTGAAATGACATTAAAAAGATTCTAAACACTATTTTGTGGTTTTCACGTCCGCTTTAACCCATATACACGAGTGTATGACTGATGTTAATAACTTTAAAAAGTATTATCTGATTATTAAACATTAAATGACTCGCTACTGGTGTTTTTAATCTTTACAACAGTTTTAATTCAACCATTTCTGTATGTAATATGTCTGAGCCGATACATGTATGTATGTATTTATGTAACAATATTACTTTATTGTATAACTTTTACCGCTATCATTATTGAGTTATCGTGATGTTCTTATTACATAGAAATATAATGAAAACAGCGTCATAAGAAAGAAAATATAGGCTTTTCGCAACACGTAATGCAATTTCCCAGACAAAAATTGCAACGTTTTATGACATTGTATATTCTTCCAGTTATTAGGCTAGACGACATTTTGCTCTAGATATAAAAGAGGTCTTAAAAAGCGTAGTGATGAAAATGTAACCCAACACAGATGAGAGGTTAGCTATGTATTGGGAGATATTGTCTAAACTCGGCAGTAACATCACTTATCTATCTGTTTAACGGGTTTAAAGATAACCATAAAAAGCATATGTCAAGCATTGACAAGTATAAAGAAAGGCACTTTTTGTCTTAATAATACAAGAACGTCAATTATCTATCTTTTTTAACGGGGTTAAAGATAACCATAAAAAACATGTGCCGAACAATAAAGAAAGGCACTTTTTGTCTTCATATGACACGAACGTCAATTATCTATCTATTTAACGAGTTTAATGATAACCATAAAAAAAACACGTGCCAAGCATTGACAAGTATAAAGAAAGGCACTTTTTGGCTTAATAAGACAGGAGCGTCAATTTTTTATTTATATTGAAGGGTTTAAAGATAACCATAAAAAAGCAAATGTCGAGCATTGACGGTATAAAGTAAGACACTTAAGATATTACGATCTAATTACGTTTAAGAGTCACCATCTTACATTAAAAGCATTTTAAGGAAAGAAGTATGAATAAAATATCGTATAAATATATACATTTCAAATTTGAATTCTTAACTACATTTTGAGAAATTTAAACAGACATGTTGAGGCTAACAAAGTCGTTTTCAATGTGGCAGAAAACCCCATATAATTATGCCATCCTTATGTTTAATGTTATTGTCATAAAAGCATAAACCATGCAAGGTAAATATGACTCTAATAAGATATTTTCAATTACATGTAGCCGTAAATCATAGAATTTCATATCTATATTTGCATATAATCACACATGTGCGGTTTGATTTTCAGGGACAGTTCGAGTTTCTGGTGAAGTGGAAAGGTTACTCAACCAGGTAAGGTTTTGTGAATATCTGTCTTGTGATATAATCATTACAGGTGTCTTGTGAAATAGCTGGTATCGGCCTTTACGTTTAGAACGTTAAATTCGTGACTTGGGTATTACACAACCATCTTATGATGCTTACTCATTTTACTCATGTGGTTTGGGACACGATTTAGAAGAAAATGTTAAGGATAACGAATAATTTAATTGTCAACAAAGATTAAGGATCACGAGTCATTTAATTGTCAACAAAGATTAAGGATCACGAGTCATTTAATTGTCAACAAAGATTAAGGATCACGAGTCATTTAATTGTCAACAAAGATTAAGGATCACGAGTCATTTAATTGTCAACAAAGATTAAGGATCACGAGTCATTTAATTGTCAACAAAGATTAAGGATCACGAGTCATTTAATTGTCAACAAAGATTAAGGATCACGAATAATTTAATTGTCAACAAAGATTAAGGATCACGAGTCATTTAATTGTCAACAAAGATTAAGGATCACGAATAATTTAATTGTCAACAAAGATTAAGGATCACGAGTCATTTAATTGTCAACAAAGATTAAGGATCACGAGTCATTTAATTGTCAACAATGGTTCGAATCTTCAAAGACACTCTGACCCAATTTCATATACAAGAATTAGATTGTATTCCATTAGAAATGAAAATATTTTGTGATGAAATTGTCAGAATTCATTAAAAAAACATCGTATATTTTGATCCTTTAGTTACAAACAAATATACATGAACAGTTGAGGGAGCATAAGCATAATATATACTGAATTTTGTTTGAACTTTACGATAGAACACGAACTCCCTGATGGACGTAGAACACTTCTAATTCATGTTTTAAGATGGAAAAATATCTATTTCGAAGACGCTATGACCTTAAATAACAGTCTTCCGTGACTGTGGTTATTGCAAGACTTTTACTGCCCTCTCGACTCTTTAAGTCTCGACCTAACCGATGTTCGACGTAACCGTCGTAATTTGTTCAAGAATCACTAACTCATAAAGGTAAAATGATTTTATATGCGTCTTTATGATATGTCTCTTAGAACATATTTGCCTGTATACCTGGGTATGTTGTATAGAGTCAATCGTCCCGAGGGACCGGGGCCGGTCTCCATAAAACATATTCCAAGTCATTTCCGTACTTAAGCGGTTTTCCTAAGTTAAGTAGCTCACTTTTTACATGATATTATAACATATGTTATATGCATACGTTGCTGCGAAAAATACTAATCTTTAAATTTGACTATTCAAATTTTAGGAAATCTACTTAAGTGCAGATATGACTAATGATGTTTTATGAATAACGACCTAGGACATAATGCAAAACGTTCATGGTATAATTCATTGCGCCATTTAATGAACTTAGGCTATGCGCCATTTAATGAACTTAGGCTATATATGTATGTACTCAAGATCTCATATCAAAAGGTGGTGTACTGAAAAACACACGATTTGTGTATTTCGAACCCGGATATATTAGCCTTTCTGAAACAGAGCGTTTCCTGTGCCCTTAGTCAGAACGTTTATTTATAGTTATAGTTCATGTACTACAAATTAAGCGAATTCCTTTTAAGGGTGCGACAGCGACCGCTGGGATATTTTTGTTTCAATCTTGCTAAATATTAACTATAGGGGGTTTATCGGTTATCATTGAAACTCAGGAACGTCTCGAATGAGTGTGACGTAACAGCCACGTGGTCGAGCGGCTCAATCACGTACACCAATTAACGAAAAAGAGTGGACGAAATATTCCGGACGAAGCTCCGATTCACGCGGCTTGTTTGAGCATTAAGTTTTTGAAAAAGAGCATTGAAATTAGAAATGAGAACATTTAATGGGAAAACAAGATATGAGATGTTATAATGATAACCAATTGGACAGTTACATGATATAAGTTTTCATATTGCACCATATCACGTATAAATGTATCGCCTATCGAGCGTATAATATACATCACCGACTTTTATCGCGTGTTATATAAGAAATACGATATCAACTTAACATACATGTAAACAGTCACGCTTTTCCCAATAGCTTAGTTTAGCATTACATGAGCGGTATTACAGAACAATTTGTCTGAAATCATAATTGCATAGGCAATGTGAATCGTGACCTCAACCTGGCGTTCAATATATTCCTACTAGTATTCGATACTGACTAGACATGTTTTATGTAAGTCGAGGGCTTACTGTAAAACAGACGTAAAATCTTGTAATTTTATGTGAAGATACGATTATATCAAATGGATTGCGTAGGTTGCAAATTGGGCACGCTACGTGTGAAATATTTAACAACTATCCGTGTACATGTAATATCTGAGACATCCATATACTTAAGTATATATGTATGGGGTTTATGCTAGATCTTTTTAAAGCTGCATCCCACAGATTGACCGTTCTGACAAGGTTTTTAAATATTTTTTTGTCTTTTAATGAGTCATTTTTGCGTTAATCTCTTGAAACCAGTGATATAAGACTTCTGACTAATTATCACGTCGCAGTTGTCATATTTACGTTCGAAAGTTAATCTTTAATGGCTAAAAACGTTACAAACGCTCTTACTAACGCCCTGAGATAAATGACTTGTTTTTTTTGCATTAAAAACAATTTTGAACGTAAATATGAAACCTGCGATCGGATATACTGTAAGCAGTCTTATAACATTGGTTTCCTAAAGTTTAAGCAATCATTTACTAATTAAAAGGCAAAATTAAGAAAGTTATCAAAATGGTCAATCTGTGAGAGTGCAGCGTTAAAGGACATAGACAAGTTTTCAGTCCAATGCCATTTTATGTCGATGTGACCTTAAAGGCAATCGTTTATCATAAGATCTTCGTCAAAACCTAGGAATGAATTCCTCTAAATTAATTAAAGAATTAGTTACCAAAGCTTTGTTGATATAAACACACTGACCGAAAAACGTCAGTTATGGTTAGAAATAAATGTAAATGTAATAAAACAACACAAATCAATGATAATGAGTCGTATTTCGGAAAATCACTACCCAAACTCGTGTCTACCAAAATAATGAGAAACAAGGCACTTTTACGGGAAAAATGAACAAATAAAGTGATGAGTAAAACCGATGAATAGATGAATGGAAAAACGGTCTGAAAACGGTCTTTGTGTTATAGGGGGAGGGGGAAAGCGGTTACGCATCCCTATTTAAGAACAGCTGACGGATATGGACGGGTGACTGATTCCTAATGGCGCGGTGCCTTATTTGGAGACGCGCGTGATCTTGAGTTTATTATAGATTATCACTGCTATATTTAGTGTATTTAATCATGTCGAAGCGCGTGGTATTTATGATACATACTATTTAAGGCTTTATTTGCTTTTGAAAATGACTACGCCTTCCATTAAACGCCCGTCTTTTTATTCAGAAGTAATATAATTACTATTTAATACATGAACAATCATGGTTGTGACCATATTGAGATTAAACATCTTCTTTCGTGAACTAGTTGATAATATGTTTCATATATTTACTTTAACTATTATATATTTTACAACGATTGTGAAGGAAGCTATGATAGCTTATACTTAGTCACTCTCGTTGGCACGATGTTAACGAGAGTATGGTCTTGAGTTGTGGGGGAAACCGGAGTACCCGGAGAAAACCCACTTGTCCGGCTTGGTGACCACTTACCAAACTCACATACATTTCATATATTTAAAGAAAACAAGTGCAGCTGAAACACTGGTCTCAATTCTTGTTAGAAATACTGCAAATCACAAGTCTACCATTGAAACTTCCAGGGCAGAAACTAATTGAAAGTTAACAACGTTGACGTTAACAACGTTGTTAACTTAAAAAAGTTCCCAACGATTGGCCTAATGTTAAATACTTTTATATGTATTACTAACATGCATCTTAATCATTTAACTAGAAAATAGTTGGTCTATAGGCGCAACCTTTATATTAAAAAAACTCCCATTCAGTGTAATTACTCGGGTGACGGAAGTTAAAATCCACTGAACGTGGAGGGGGGTATTTACCATTTATATTACTTTGTTTCATTAATAAAATGGTTAGTTTCATAGGGCTTGGTCAGTGATAGTTTCCTGGTGTCGTTTTCGAAATTGAACCTTAATATAGTCAAACGATAATAAAGAAATAATAAGAATGAGTTATACACAATATTGACCGTTCACAAGTGATATTGTCTCTTAATTTGACCCGAAATCTTTTAGTGATAAAAGTTTTGTCAACATGTTTACAAACATTAAGAATACGGTTACTTTAACCTTTAGTCCTCGTCAATACTTCCATTGACCATTGAGCCGGCGGAGATTGCCGAGTTGATACGACTGACGCAACCTTATCTGGCCAAAAGGCAAGATAGCAATTAACCTGTGAGCGTATTAAGCTACTTTGAATGCCTTTTGGTATATTGGACGCTCCTGTGACGTATCGAAGTTTGATGTAAACAAATAACAAACACGTACTACAATAATATGACAAGAGCAACAACAACATTTGTTTATTTGCTACGGTTGAATCAAAGGCATTCATGGTTTATTGAATCGAAATGATGGCAACATTTATAGCAACAATAGTATAACTTTTGTACATTTGATTAATATTACATACCTGGCTATTATTATTATTGCAAAATAATGAGATGGTCAATGCTTAATATTCATGACGTATTTCGATCACAGTAACAATGAAACATTTGTTTATTGGCTATTATTGGACCAAACTATTGATATGGGAAATGTATCACATAAACATCTCGACGTAGGACGAAGACAACAACAATGAAACTTGTGTTTACGTGCTGTTGAACCAGAAGTAACTCGTATATTGGACGCATCTACGACGTGTGATAAGGGATATAATAAAAGCTTGTATTTGCTATATCAGTAGAACAAATCCATTTTGTAAGTCGATCACGCTATTTCAAGAGTTATTTTCACAACTAAATCAGAAAGAAGAGTTAATTAATACAGTCTGGCGGACAATCCTTAATAGATATATTTTATTTATTGCGTGTTTTTTTTTTTCGTATGAAGACCTAACCCTTAAACCACGTTGCTAATATGTTTCTCCGGTGGCGATCTAATTAGTATTGACTACCGTTGTTCCATCCTTCATGTAAGACGATGATGATGACAATAAAATAGGATAAATGATAAACAAGTCTGTTATACAGAAGTGACAACAGCCCTAGAAAAACACGAAAAGACCAAAGACGTAATTGTCCGCCCATCAGCCCATCGCCCATCATCGAATATCGAACCACAACAGGATGGGGGTATTGACGTCATTAAGTCCCACGATTTCTTGTTTTTGCAAAGCTGTTATCAACCGTCTCTGTAAATCGTGGATGTGAATGGATTAGGCGTATATTTACCAATATGACGTCCGCTATGGAGATCCGTATAATATATCAGAACTCATTTTCCTCAGGGATCAAAGAAGCAATTGACATTTAAAAACAGAAAAGCTGATATCTTTTCCATCGTTTTTATTCTCGATGTATTCAGAATACTGCGGTTGTGTTGGAGGTGTTTTTTACCAGATTTGCTATGTTTCCATTTCTATGCAAATTGGTTTTGAATTTCCATGACTAAAAGCTTCGACGACAAAACTCGGGTTTGACATTAATATTAAAAGTTATAAAAGAGGATTGATTCCTAAAAGGGATGGTGGAATTTCTCTGAAGGTTCCAGCTTAAAATTAAAAGTTTGTTTTACTATTGATATCTCAAAGGGCTTTAATTATCTTTGATTCTCAAAGAATTAAAGCTGCACTTTCACAAAATTTGACAACTTTTTGTCTTGATATGAGCAATTTTTGGCGTAGATATCATAAAACTTGTGATAAAAGACTGCTGACAAAAGCTCAGATCGCAGTTTTTCATATCTAAGTTCGAAAACTAATGAATTATAGTTAATAGCGTTACAAATGCTTTTTCGGCATTAAACATCAATTTACGAATGTAAACATATATAAAAAAACTGCGATTTGATCTTTTGTCAGCAGTCTAATACCACTGGTTCTCAGACATTTACGCAAATACTGCCTCATTCCATCACAAACAAATAAAAGAAGTCAAAACAGTCCATCTGTGAGAGTGCAGCTTTAGCAATTCCGGCGCTCGTTTCGGCAACCTGTCGGAGGGCGTGCTCGTTAAAGTGGGAATTAATTGAAAACACTGCAACTGTTGTTCTTTAACATTTTGTCTGTTCTTTTCATGTACACAAAAGTTTTAGAGGCTTAGTCGCGTGGCCGATCGTAAACATCAAAGCGATTCCACAGTTATAGTTGAAATACAATATTGATCATAAGGTCATTGAAAATCATTCCGAAACAGATGTCCCTTTAAAGAGAGACTTTTTGGCGCGAACATTTTCAGAACAAAGGTTGGACGACAAAAATCGATTATGAATTTAATTAGTTGTCCATGGCAGCCGTCTGCTAGCGGATGAATGTTAATATTGTTACGCTTTATGATGCATTCACCCGTACATTTCTCAGATTACGAAAAAATGGCGCAAATTGATTGATTGATATGTTCGAATTCCGCTACTGCGTACGCATTGTTTAACAGAGTTTCGTCTCGGTTTTTTTTTCTGAATTTAAAGTTATGTATTTAATAATACCATAACTCAGCGAATGACTCCAGCTAAGATTGATTACGACATCAAACTTTCCCGCGATAAACGAATCGGCAGCTTGGATTGAACATATGATTCCAGAAATAGAATTCCGATGCTATAGAGCTTTGGCATAATTTTAATTATCACTTCGTGAATTATCATTACAACTATTTTCATGACGTCGCCCGTAGTTATTAAATCAAATGAAAACGATGATAATTGTTTGTTTCAGTGTAAGATAATAATATATTTCACCGAGTCAGCGACAACAGTTTTATTTCAAGAGCGGGGTAGCCACGGGTGAAATATTTATTTTGTGTTACTGTAGAGGTAAAATGCATCGATAGTTTACACTGAAACAAACAATATATTTTTTATTATATGCCTGAAAGTGATTTAAAAGTTGATGTTAGTTTTTCAGACAAACGCGTTAAATTGTATACGAACGTTACGTCTTTTCGAAAATGACGTCGGCGAAATTGTATGTCAACCCTGTGCGCCCTGACGTTTAATTTGAAAGTGAGAGTGTGCTAAAATTTCAAAATAGTGGAAAAAGACAATATTTTATTTAACTGTTAAAACAGTTAAATATAATTTTAATTTCACTCATAAATCTCTATAAACCACCAGTAAGCATATAATAACAGTTAATTCATGTATCATTTTGATTCTTACTCAATATCGATATTATGATCTGGTAAAAAACAGCAACACTGCACGTATATCATGCAGCATTCCGTGACATTGACAATAGACAACTGTGAGATGGTATCCGAAAACACCTGCAGATACTAATAAATAAGAACGCCTCGTAGTTAAGTGATTAAAATCATGTACATGGTAATAGTTGTTGTTTCATTCGGTTTCAATAATGCGCGTAACAATAAAAACGCACGTTTTGTGGAAAAGTATCGGTTAAGTAGTTTTGCTGTCGCGAAAGTGTCAAGTAAAACAGATGATATTATATTAGACAATGAGAAAAATAGAATTAAAGAATACAACCATATCGAACAATGTCATACAGTGATATGACGTATACAGTTGATTAGCGTTGACGGTCGTTGACGTTTACGGTAATACTATAGTGACCTGCTTTTCATGAATAAATTTCTAATTTGATATGTTAACGTGAATGCAAATGAGTTAGATTAAAAATAAAACGTTACACAGCAATTTGTCGTCAAATGAATTAATTAAAACTGCCTTAATGGAATATTAAACGATATTTTACATAAAAATATTAAAATCAAATAAATCACACTGATGGAGATATTTTTCAAATGAATTATTTAAAACTAGGGGAGGGTCCAGGTTAGAACGTTAAAGGCGGCACCTTTCAGGGGCTCAACTTACATTTGTGTGTGCCCCTTTTCACAGGGACCAAAACAATGGCCTCTCAATATGATAAGTGGGAGGTGGGGGTGGGGTGGGGCTATTTTCAGTGGTGCATTGTGATATAATTTAAACGTATGTGTTTTACCATATTGACCGACCAACATTCATTCCATCTCTGTTGTAGTGAAGGGTTTAAAGATAACTATTACAAATTGTATGCCATTTTTAGACGGGGACGTCGTCTCTTATACAACAAAACACACATAATATACTAGACACCAGATGGTCCCTAAATCGGCTTAACAGTATTTCCGCAAAACAAGCCTGGAATTATCAAGACGAAGTAGTATGAGAACGATTATACATCATTTTACATGATAAATACAATATTTCGTTGCTGTCTCAACTGAGTTTACCCGTTTGAATATATCGCGTAATGCTTTCCCAGTTCATAGTGTGTATATTTAGCACTTGAAAGTAACGTGATTAGTAAAGTGACAAATTCCGACGTTATTTTTAAATTTGCTGGGATTTACGCGGTAGATAAACCCAGTAAAATTCCAATTGGAAAAATACCCCAAAACTGCGAAAAATACATGTGTCGTAAGCGATATGATACATCAGTCTTACATTAAGATTCAACGTTTTGTACACAACGATATCAATTTCAATATCAAGTTTTTGACAAATTTCGTTTCTGTATTGCAATGGTATCATCTGACGTCTAGTCGCTTTAAATACTTGGCTATTTGTGTCTCTTTAAGGGAGTGCGTCAATAAGGTAGATAATACTAGAGTGTCGCACTCAAGGCAGTATTGAATTATAACGTTCTTGTAAATTATAACGTTCTTGTAAATTATAACGTTCTTGTAAATTATAACGTTCTTGTAAAGTCATTATTACAGATATACATTTTTTTCACTATTAGTGGTGATGCTCATTTCTCCGCTAGTGAGACAGTTTGGTTGGGACGAAACAACAGACTGGGTCCGATTTCTCGAAACAACTTATACATGTTATAATACGGTTAAGCTAAGCTCAATATTTGTTCTTATATATATATATATTGTGGAAAATGTACTTTTTACTGTTTATTGAAGTTATCTGATAATCACTAAAAGCTATGTTTAAGTTTTCAAAATCAAGTTTAAGTACGACAATTTGCTTAACAAAATAAGCTGCATAAGTCTATTAAGCTTACGAAGAAACGAAGTTTCGAGATATCAGGGCCAGATGGTCATTAATTGTTTTAAGTGGGCTATTCCGCGGTTCACTCATGGGAAATGGTTAACATGGGGACATTTGCGCAAACAATAAGGAAGTGTGAACAGAAAACTAAGATAGCCTTCTGAGTACATTCTTATTCATCAGTGGTCATCGACAATTATAAATCTAACCATAGAATCACCGCCCTGGCGTATGTGAATAAATAGAAAATATGACACAGTCCTCTAAAGGGTCGTTTGTAAATAATCAAATACGGAAATATTATCATCGTTATTGTTGCTTATGTTTTAAACCTCTGGTTTCAGGAATGATTAGCCATCATCTCTCAAGGCTCATTTGACTTTAAGGATAAAAAATACATACGAGCTAGGTACAGAAAAAAACGCTATCAGTGACATTTTGGCACTTTTTAAACTTGGGAATTAATGGCCACGTGGCTATTAATCAGAAAACAGCATTTATATTTGCTATTATTTGTATCTGTTCCTAAATCATATGTTTTCTGATATATTTTAAGCCATTAACGCCAATGAGTTAAACACGACAATGCAATATTTTATGTTTTGGCATACATTAATAGTGTGCGCCTTTTAAGCTGCACTCTCACAGATTGACCGTTTTAATTTGTGGTCTTGGAATGAACCAATTTTTGTGTAAATGTCTGGAAACCAGTGATAAAAGAAGGCTGACTAGAGGTCTAATTTTGTGACGTTTTTTTAACAATTGTGACCCGTTCTTTTCTGAGTAATCTTTTATGACTGAATTGAAGGCATTGATGCCGAAATCAGCTGATTCTGAGACAAATTTAAAAAAAAAATGTCATGACTGTCAATTTGTGAGAGAGTAGTTTTAACACAAAAATATAGATCTATCATCTAACTACTTTATAATAGTTGATATTGACAATGTTTCGAGTTTCGTTCTCAATTCACTAAGCAATATAGTAATACATGTCAACAATAGCTACATTCGATCTGGTTACTCTCTGAGAGGGTACTGTTTTGTTGTATTTGTTTACCCAATACAAGGTCTGATGAATTATCATGCAGGAGGGATCGTAGACCATCTGTTTTCCTTGTTGCTAGAAAATACGCTATGCTTGTTAAACAAATCGACCTAATTCTAGTAATATTACCGCCAGCTTTTAAAGAAGCCCTGTCAGAGATTTCATGTTGGCGAATTGTTTTTATCAAAATGTGTTTAAATAAAGTTTTTTTTTGTAATTATCTGATAACATCTAAAACCTCAACTTAACTCAACTCAATATTATCTTATTATATCACAGTTTAAAAATAAGTAAATGCAAGTGAAAAAGTCAATATTACTTTACATGTGGACACGGTTACCAAGTAAACCTGGGCATATAAGTAAGCGGATGAAAAGTGCACCCGGTGTGGGTCCCGAACCTACAGCCTCCGGAACACTAGCACAGAGCTGTAACCAACTAGACTAACAGGGTGGTTGGTTCTTACCCACTCACACTACACGCTTAAATAGGTGGATTTACAATAAACGCGGCAGATATGTATTTGTTATTTCGTAAATAATGATTGAAGAAGAAATTATCGGCAAATTGAAGCATTTGCTTTCATATTTGAAAACGTTTGTGAACAAAACATCTAGTATCTGATCATCATCGGACTGCTTTCCATTGTTACAAGCAGTAATTTTATGTTTAACGTTAAGTTAAAAGCATATGGTATCTGACACTAAAAAAGTGAGTAAGTTTCTTTAAAGATTTAAACTGGTTGTCAATAACAGGTGGTTGCTAATCCATTGATTGTCATTTGTAATCGCCTGTAATATGTGCCGTGTTATTATGTTGCTACTCCAACAAGGTAATTACTAATTACTAATCCGTTGTTATGACTAGAACACAGTGCAGTCAAGTCAAGTCAGTATTTAATTAGCCCAATACATGAAGAATATTGTCATTAGTATCGTACAAACAAACAGACATCGTTGTAAAATAAGATCGTATAATAATTTACAGTAGTTCAATATTAATTATAATCTTAAAGCGAAAAGTATGCAAATGAAATGGCTAAAAGCCGATCGGTTTTAGATTAGAACACAATTAAAACTTCTTTTTATTCTAATAGATGGTTAAATATAAGTCTTTTGCAAGGCTTAAATTGTAAAAAAAGGTTTAAAACTTACACCAATGGCCATTTTAGATGCAAGTTAAGTAATTCCAGCATGACCAAATGTGTGGGATCTACTAATCCTGGGTGGGGGAATGGTATGTTAAATGCAAATGCCGTGTGGGTTTGATATCTCGCCAAATAATGTCGAAAAATTCTACATGACTGTATTTAAACATGTTTTTATCTATGTGGGGTTTCGTAATTAACTTCTCAATCACTAAAAAATTGGGACAAAAACCGCTAGGTATTTCATTTCCATCCATCAAAGTGTCTTAATCATGGTACGTGCACAAAGCTCATACTCGGAGCTTAATGTAAAACTACTGTAACTTCATATACCAGTTTAAGGCGGTCAGAATAGTCTTGAACTCAACTCGGACAACGATCAATTACATGGTTATTTTAGCCTTATAAATACAATGTTCGACATTATAATAAAAAAACAGGTGATGTTTTAGCATCATTATTTTTTTTTCAATTGATATTTTAGTTGGTGTTGTTAACTTAATGTGAAATGTAGCACGTTTTTTTTTCCTTCGTTCATAAAATAAAACTGACGATGTAAGTTTGTAAGAAAGTTAATTCTTCTATAAAGAGAAATAATGCTTCATTTGCACTGAGACATTAAGACACAATTGGTTAAAAATGAAACGAATGTCTTTTTCTTTCCTTATATATTACACCCCCCGCCCCCAATAGTTATACGACAAAAAACATTATGGTATCAAATCAGTTATTTATTCGTAGAATCTAATTCGTTTTATATTCGTAGAATCTGGTTACCAATCTGTTACGGACGAAAGGCACATGACAAGTTATCATTTAGAATATTGCGAAACTTGTTTTTTTTTCTAGATGTACGATAAGTGATGTCAATAGTTTGCTGTATTTTTTCCACCGGGCATAAAAAATGAAGCATGCTTTCAATAGGGACGAGCCGTGCTTTGAATAGAGACGAGCCGTGCTTTAAACCGGATATGCGTTTTTAATGAAGATCGTTTTCTTGGTTTTGAGTACAAGCTTTCGAAATTGGATACAATTTAAAGTGTGCTCTCAATGACAAGTTCGTAAGGTATTACGATACCATCTACGGAAGCCTTAGTTAAGTACAATATGAAGGGCGTATGTGTTATGTATTTTAAGTAATTGTTATTGTTTCTTATTGCTGTACTTAACCACAAAATCTGCATAAGCCGGGAGCTGCCCTTCTTCCGATTTAATTGTTTAGTAAGCCAAATTTTAAAAAATATCTTCTTAGTGTATGCGCGAATGTCTCTTTACTAGCTAGCATGTTATTACGAACCGCCGAAATCAATAACTAAAATAAAATTAGAACTTTATGGAACTTTGAAATGAGTAAGTCAAATTCAAATAAGAGTTTCTTAGTGTTTGTGCAAATGTCTCTCCACTAGCTAGCATGTAATTACGAACCGCCGAAAAAGAAGTAGAACTAATTGGAACTTTGGGTTTAGTGAGTCTTATCCAATTAAAAGTGTTCTAGTGTTTGCGCGAATGTCTCTCCACTAGCTAGCATGTCAGTTCGAACCGCCGAAAGAAGAACAAAAACTGATTTGAACTTTGAGTCTAGTGTGTCAAATTCAAATCAACCATGTCAGCACAAACGCCGAAAAAATAATAATAAAAAAACACTGATTGGAACTTTGGTGGTCGTTTTCGTCGGAGATTTCTTATGATGCACTAAAATTCTGTTCGGTAATCCCATTTGCGGATAAATAAGCCTAAATAATAAAATAAAGGGTAAGTTTTATTTGTCTGCGTCTGCTCTATAAAAGAAAACAAAACAGAGATATAAGTCAAATTGAGATCACAGTTTCGCGCAAATACGTGACATAAATAAGAGCACGTACGCATAAACCATACGTACGTGATAAAAGACTTAAATCTTAACGTACGATAACAATGTAAATAAACAAATAAACGTAAACAAATACACGTGAACTATAACTAGATAAGTAGTGTTTTATCGTTACCAACGTTAGCTTTTCAATACATGTCTTAGCAACAAAATAACATGACATTGTTACATGTAAAACCATCGATCTTCAATACTATGGCAACATATGATTTAAACAAACATATATAAATGTATAACAACAGGACGGCTCATTTAATTGAATAACAGAAAAGTGGGTCAACGAGGGAAATCGCAACGCGAATATCGATACAATAATAGTAGTGTGTTTACACTGATCACCAACTCTTCTCTCTCTCGTGACCTTGCACTCGGTTTCAACCCAAACCTGTTTACCAATCGCTCGCGTGGAGGCACTGAAGCGGAACAGTCCTCCTGACCTGGGTTGTTTTTATTTCAACTCATTAACTGAGTTTATGTAAGGTTAAGTAGATATTGTTTACGATATGTTATTGATTTACCAATGCAGTTTGATACGTTTGTGTTTATATTTTGAGTTTAAGAGTCAATATATCAGATTTCTGTGTATGCACAATGGCTAAATTGAAGGAGGTGAAGTGCTTTAATATCACGTTCAAACAAAACATTTAGAAACATGAGCTATGGTGATATAGAATGAATTCGTAACATCTGTCCTTGACCAGGCAATATAGGTTGTTGTTTATCGATTCAAATCAGATCTATGAGGCAAAACTTGTATTGAGCGACCATCTAATATGACTGTCTTTTTTGTACTAACTATATAAGTATCGATGTTGTTTTGAAATCCGCCATAATTCTAAGACACATTAATTATGTGATATTTAGTCGTATTAATGTTGCTGAATTCATGGCCACTAATTCTGCGATGACACAGATACAAGACCGACTTAGACAGTTCAAACTATACATTTGCATATACATTTGATTTTTTTCTTTTTCATAAAATTTATTCATATAAAACTAACTAACATGAGGGTGGGGTGTAGAGAGCCCCAACAAACATGCATCAAGAAATCACATTAACAGAACTTGCTTAAAAATCATACTGAATTAAATTTCAGTCTGAAAGTTGTTTTTGCAATAAGATGGGCCTTTGTTTTGCGTCACATCATGACATCATGGTCACTTCATGACGTTATTATTACGGATACCTTATTGGAGTAAGCGCGTGATTCTAAATCGGACGTTATGATTGGTTATACAATGATATTCAGACAGTTCTATTAACATTGTTTTCATTGGCTGTTCAATCTTTTCTCACGAATTGTACTTTGGATATATGCATGCTCAGACTGTTTGTTAACTGTATTTTCATTGGTTGTTTGTGTTTTTCAGGCACTGCACGTGGGAACCGGAGGAAAATATACTCGATGTGTCTCTTATACACCAGTTCGACGAGGAGTGAGTACTTTTGTCAAATAGTAAAATATTGTAAAATGTCTGATGTATTTACGTTAGAATTTATTATAACCTACACGTTCTTCAAATAAAATCGCCTAATGCCTTCAAAAAGTACATTGTCTTTATAAATTGCAGTTTGTCATGTTAAGTAACCCGCATATTAAATGAAAATATATATATAATAAAAGACACTTCACTTAGGAATGGCTCGCTTGACGTTCATTGAGTGTTCAAGTGTTATGATCTAATTATTACAACGTCAATGACGTCATAGTAAACTACACTGACGTTTGTATATAGATATTCTTAACTGCCGCTATACAGCATTTGTACGTCATAGACATAAACATTAATTAACATGACTTAATGTGTTAATTTCTATGCCGTTAATTTTTACATGCCTTTTGAGTGCTTAAAAAACCCCAGCCATTGACTATATACTTAGTTAATTAATTATTTTTGCCCATTTGTGGTTGTTGACGTTTGATGTATGTGCACGAGTGTGTTGCATATGTGCTAGAACATCATTAATTTCGATTAAAGAACGCTTCAATATGTCAGAATGTACTTGTGATCTTCATTCAAAGCAATGAAGGCAAATGGCCTTTTAGGAATTGATAAATTAATTATTTAATTTATTCACTAATCACAAAGTTAACATAGTTGTTTTGTCGGCAAAACATCTTTCTTCAAGCCTTTTAATTAAGAGTTTCACTTGACATTGAACAACCACAATTGTGATAAACAGTCCAAACTCGCTATGTCGATCTCTGATATTTCGATTTTCCTGTTATGTCGAACTTTTCACCCAATCACAAATTTATTCCTTCTTTTTCTATATATGATATAATATAATTCCGCTTATATCAATTTTTCTATCTCGATTCTTTTCGCTATATTTCAGTCCCTGGGGTCGAATTTCTCACATTTTCTGTGTTCTTTATGTTGAACTGTATGTGCGAAAAAATCATTAAGGTTTGCAGTATGTTGCTGTATTACGTGCGCTGAGGTCATTTTGCACGTGCGGTTAATCATATTCTATTCGGTGTTATGCTACTCGCATTGTTTTCCCCGGAAACTACTGTGAAAGATAAACACGTAAAACACCAATGCTGACCTTTCCATTTCTCCAGTTTCCACTTATCAGAAATTGTGGTGTTACACCTTTTTAAAATCTTTGCGTTTTTGCGGTTAAGAGTGCATGGGCGTATACTTTTCTTTCAATTTCTGAGCGACTGAGTTTTTTTCTGCAACAATTTGTCTCAGATGCATAAACAGGTTTTCAAATAGTTGGGAATGTTGGTTTCTGAATAATTATATTCATTTGAACATGTATTCATTAGAGCAGCTGACGTAAATAGCCTATGTAATATTTGATTTAATACTTCTTCAATGCATTGCAATCTGAGAAATCATACTAATATTTATCTTCAAACTGCATAAATACTGAGTTTTAAAAGAATAATTATGCAAAGTTTTGTGTAAGAATGTCATGGGTTTTTTTATTTAGCAAACGAATTTACGTATTTAAAGGATCATACAAACAAAGGTACGATGGCAAACAGATGATATGTGTGATTTTTGTTTATCTCGTGGCCACGTGTAACTTACGTACATACTTACCTAATGGCCACGACTTACGGTCTCGTTCCAACGACTTTGTTATCTTTTTGCCAGCACATACTTTATCGTTCTGACGACGTTGTTATCTCGTGACCACGTCTTACTTACCCGTTCCCACGACTTCGTGGTTCTTGGCCACTGTTTCGATGTTTATCTCGGGTCCACGATTTACCATCTCGTTCCAACGACTTAGTCATCAGGTGGCCACGACTGACCATCTCGTTCCAACGACTTATTTATATCGGGTCCACGATTTACCATCTTGTTTTTACGACTTAGTTTTTCATGGCCACGACTTACCGTCTCGTTCCAACGACTTATTTATATCGGGTCCACGATTTACGATCTCGTTTTTACGACTTAGTTTTTCATGGCCACGACTTACGTCTCGTTCCAACGACTTAGTCATCTCGGGTCCACGATTTACAATCTCGTTTCCACGACTTAGTTTTTCATGGCCACGACTTTGCGTCTCGTTCCAACGACTTATTTATATCGGGTCCACGATTTACCATCTCGTTTTTACGACTTAGTTTTTCATGGCCACGACTTACCTTCTCGTTCCAACGACTTAGTTATCTCGTGTCCACGATTTACCATCTCGTTTTTACGACTTAGTTTTTCATGGCCACGACTTACCGTCTCGTTCCAACGACTAAGTTATCTCGTGGCCACGATTTACCATTTCGTTTTTACGACTAAATGTGTCATGGCAACGACTTGCTGTCTTGTACCAGGAGCGAGATAATACGTATGGATAAACAACCTCACGCATCCAAAGTTTTGCACCTTGATAACTAGTCATACAAATGGCATACAAACCTGTTGTCGAGTTATTCGCTTTATTGCTGAACTGTCTGATTATGTCTGATTAAGTTCATATTTCAAAAGTTCAGGAAGCCAATCTTCTTTAAGCAAGCGTCTCAGAAAACAACAACTGAAGGTCAATTTCGAGAAACGTATTAAAATGGACATCTGCGTCTCTAAATATTACCATAAGGCCACAATTCTAGACGTTTCCCTATACCCATGTTTGATATTCATATACAGTTGAACCTCGTTGGCTCGAACTCCTAAGAACCGGCGAAAATACCTCGAGCCTCGAAAATATTCGAGCCAAGCAGGAATGCTTACTTCCAATATTAAGAAATCGGTCCTTTACATCCACTTCGAACCAACGAGGAATTCGAGACAAGCGAGTTCGAGCCAACGGGGTTCAAATGTATACATATCGGTATGTAGGTAGTTTTGTTGCTTAAATCAGTACAAAAGAAAAACAATTATCCTTAAAAAATACTTTCGGGTCGCTTGTATTTTGAGTTTACGGGGATTTTTCCCTCAATTTTTTTTATTCATGGCGGCGTGGGTTTTTCACGTTTCTTCTTCACATCATACAGCTGGTGATTGACACTTAAAAGGGGGGAATGTGAATCGTGAATATATAAGTTCCCTTGGCCGATTGGCTTTTACGTAAGGATAGGTGGTTATTCAGAAATTAACGCCACTTCCTTGTTTGTTTACATCGGATGTGACCCGTGATGACCCATGTGAGAACCCCTTTTATTTTAGTCACGTGATTTCTCACCCGTCATTGACCGATAAACTTTAACGTTAAGGATAGGTAAACCATTGATGCAAATATACTGGCCACCTTTCTGGACACAATTTCTCCTTCAATTATGCTATGACGTACAACATGGACTCTCTGTTGCCCATAGCGATAAATTCACCAATAATGTTTTGTATTTTATATATGTTGATTGTCGAAGAAGAGATTTCAGTACCAGATGTTACATCAATTCGATGATTTCCTATTGGACTATTCAATTCTAGACATTAGTCAGACTTTTGCTGATGTAGTTTCCAACGAATGACTAAGAAAATACTGAATCACTCTTCCTGCCTAATAATTTCCTTTTAAATGGCCCCAGACGATGACTCCTCAAATTTATGTATTTCTAAGAGCTCTCTGTATATATCTCATGAAGAGGAAATTTGTGTTGTCCATATAATTATCATGTTACCACTTCGTCTAAACTTTCACTTAGCTCAAGTGTATTTAATTAATATATCCATTATAAATATGAATATAAAGAACTGATTAAAGTTATACTCGTATTTATAATCAATATAACAAACATAAAATTTGAAATATAAACTTTTTACTACTTACTTAACTTACTAAATAATTCAGTTATTGAAAATATTAATTACTAATAACAAAATTGTAACCGTGTATTTAATAGCTGAAAACGCACGAATATTAAATGACTGGTGGGTCCTAAAAGACTTACAGGGATCAACTATCGTCTCATAAGGTAGAAATACCGTGTTTTCTGCACATTTCATTCAAATTTAGCACAGAATCCTTCATAAGAACTATTGTTTTCAATATTTTCTCATCCCTTTAAAACAATAGTATTATTTGCGGTAATGCTTAATTGGGAGTAAGAGTGCATCTTTAAATTGTTCAGATCCTACGATCTAAGATAACTTAATAAACGCGAACTGTCTTTTCCTCAAAAGGCTTGCTTTAATTTTTGATGAGGCGAACAAGAGTCTTTCACTTTTTATAAAATGGCAGACATTTTCCAGACACAACAGTCCCTGCAGTGTCATCGCGTGATTAAGCGAAATAATCCGGTGACGTCATCAAGAGATAAAATGATAAAACATCCCATATATAGACATGAAGTAGCGCATATACGGCTTTAATCAAGACAGTTTAAAACAGCTTTGTGAGTTAGACCACATCATTATTGATGTTAATATGTTATAATATATATTACCTATTAATATAAAACGCCGATATATATTGTTTTCTATTGACTGATTCTTTCTTGGAGTATATGATGGGCCTTCGCTATTGACTGAATTTTCTTGACGTAAATAATAGACCTTTGACATTTAGCAACACAATGTTGTTTCAAATGGCTGTTTCTTTTGCTAAGGCCTAGAAGATATATATCAGGGATTCAGGATTTCGCGTTGGGGATGGCCGCACTTTAGAAATGCAACAAAGAACGTACGTTCGCTTCCCAAAGAATACCGGAACAATATATGGCTTTAATTGGTTAATTGGGGCTTGAAATCGCCCCAAGGAAATATTGAGAGATTTTAGTCTGAAATATGGTATCATTTTCATTTTAGATCGGGGGGGGGGGGGGGGGGGGGGCGCCGGTCGAGCCCCCGTCTTAAGCCGCTAGTGTATTTGTGTAGTTCTTTTATAATCTAAACATAGGGTAGATGAGTATGCAGCACTCGACATTCTAAAATAGGTTATATATATATATATATTAGAATGTCGAATATATGACATATAGTTGTAAGCGGCGTTCGATTTTTATATGAACGAGAAGGAAGCTAAGTTAAGTCAACGATACATTGTATTTAAAGTAATTTAAACATGTAAATACATGTTACTCTTGAATGGCTGTTATCTTTAAGGACGGAAATGATTGCTTAAGTATTTCTCTCTTTTTGTACAAATGCCAATACGAATAAAAACCAATTGCTAATGATCTTTTAAAGGAATTGCGTCTGTGTAATAAAGGGGACTGTCTTGCCAGGGAACGTTTGAAAAAAAATACACACAAATTAAATATTTTTTTCATTGCCTTCGGTTGAATATCTTATAAGTGTCACATATTAAATTTACAGTTTTGCATGCAAACTCAAAAACTCGAACGTTCCTTGAATTGATAAGATGACTCCGCATTCGGAACACCTCGGCCATTTTCCATCGAAAACAACCTCGGGTGTATGCCGGTACATTGGTAGAAGTAGTTCGTGAAAATTTGAATAATGATATTCAATTGAATTGTTTAAACGAGTAATTTGTATAACTAAGTAAAACTGATCCCCATATAAGTCTTTAATTGCATAAATAGTAAAGATTTCCAAGAATAAAGGCAGAACGTTTAACTGCTCAATCGAAAATACTACGCGATCTACTTGTTGCGCAGTTAAATGTAAAGATTTATGACATTGTGAACCGTCAATATACAACCGAGGTTAACTTCGATGGAAAATGACCGAGGTGTACCGAATGATGACACCGAATGGATGCCATTTTCCTTAAAAGGTTCAAGTTCAGTATGTTCATTTTACAGCGCGCCAAATAATTTATAGTCTGTTTTCATTATCTAGCGATTGTATGCAAACAACCATTAAACACTTTGAATTGTCGAGAGATAATTCGCATTAGACTTCATGAGTAATTTTCCGGCATAGATGACTGTTGCTCATACAATTATAATGTCTTTGACAATGATATCTCGTGTCTGGAATCGACAATTGCAGGTCACAACAAATTAATCACTAAAGCACGTACACTCTTGTATTGTCATGCGTAAAATAAATTCTAAAACAGGTCCGGCCAGTATCACGCACGTGGTGATTCACACTTTCAGGAAAAGGTTAATGGCATAATAACTGTTTTAGTAAGTGAACTGCAATTGATATTTCTGTCTAGACATGCCTCTGTCACTTATGTAGACTGTCAAATACGCACGAGTACACGTGCGCGTAGTAGTTTAGAAAGGGGGCCAGGTTCACGAAAAACATATTTTCCCGCTAAAAATCCTACCGTTTGATTTGACAGTGATAATAAACTATAGTAACATGGCATGAAGTAACATTTTAATGATGAAGAATGGACGGAATGAGAGGAACGAACGAGCCCTTCTTGTTTATTAAAATATTACTTCAGGACATCTAACAGTCTTAGAATACTACCTCATTGGCTGATACATTGTCAACGCAAAATCTGACGTAATGTGTGTATATCGGATGAGTGGCAATAGTCGGACCTTTAAAGCTGCACTCTCACGGATTGAACGTTTTGACAATGTTTTTTATTTTTTGTATTGGAACAAGCCAAATTTTGCGAAACTCCATGGAAACCAGTTAAATAAGACTGCTGACAATAACTTAGATCGCAGATTTTTATATGTAAGTTCAAAAATTGATGTTTTATGCACTTTTCTTAAACCGTTTGTAACGGTTTAAGATATAAAACATAAATTTTCGAACTGAAATATGAACATCTGCGATCTGATCTTCTGTCAGATACCTTACATCATTGGTTTGCAGATATTAAGCAAACATTTGCTCTTTCCAAGACAAAAATAAAAAAGTTGTAAAATTTTTTAAATCTGTGAGAGTGCAGTTTTAAACGCCCGCGAAAGTTAAGATTCCTAATAGTTAAGCCTAGTACTTAATGATTGCATTTTTATTGGCTGAAGATGTAAGTTGTATTCTTATTATCAGGTGACTGAAAGTCTTTGCTTCGCTTGTAAATGACTAAAAACAAAAATATTTGAAAGTTATTAATATTATGCACGTGCGCATATCTCGTGCTGTTACTTATATCGCCAGTAAATCTAGCTTAATTACCTACAGTTAATACGACATGTGACATGTTCTGAAGTTCATTTAAGTATGCAGTCTTACTCCCAAATAAGATTTACCACAGTTAATACGAAGGTTTAGAAATTAAAATATTAAATCAAAAAGGATGAATGAATGACATAAACAATTGTTATTATAAAGGATACCGAGTTTAATTTGAAAGAAATGTGCTGAAAACACGGTATTTCTACCTTATGAAACGAAAGCAGACTACAGTGTATCTTTTAGCACTCACAAATCATTTAATATTAATGCGTTTTCAGCTATTAAATACACGGTTACAATCTTGTTATCAGTAATTAATATTTTCCATAAATGCAATATTATTTTATAAGTAGTGAAAAGTGTATCACTCAAAATTAATGTTTGTTATACATGTGTATGTTTTTTGTTTTTGAATAAGAGTGTCACTAATTAATAGAAAAATAATGCGTTGATCTACATGAGTGCTGAAGTCAGCATGTGTCAATTTAAAACCATGATAATAACCACATACGGTAATCATTTTAGTGATATTTTCCGACAATACATCATGTGGGCTTAAATACACATTGCGACTTCGTACAGATCATTCTCCACGTAATTAATGATACAAGTAAAAGCAGTGTGAAGTACCTCGGTGCGTGGGACAGATGGTTGAGATAAAATACGATGTTCGAGGATCTCTTTTTTAGGTTAAGCAAAAACATTATGTGGTTTTGGTCCATTCTTACTGTTATTTGGCCTTCAAGGTGGCGTTAACCGTTTGATGTTTCAGAAGGGAGGTTTAAAATAGTTCGTCCGTCCGTCCGTCCGTCCGTTAGTACCATGTCTCAGTTGTAATTGTGTTTTCAAATTTCCATCAAACTTCACAGAGCTATAGACCAACACGTGTAAGAGTGTCGCGATGCATTCGTTCTCTCGCCTCAAAGGTCAAGGTCATACTTATTAGTCAATGGATCCAGATAGGGATTTATAATTTGTGTCTCAGATGTTTCTTTGTCACCTTCAATCGGAGTTTGATTGAACTTTACAGAGTTTCACAGAACTACACTTCAACATAGTAAGATGTGTCGCACATGACATTGTAACTCTCACTGCTGTCACACTCAAAGGTCAAAAAGCCTTTTGCAACTTATATTAATCACTCTCGTTGGCACGACGTTGCACGAGAGATGGATATTAATTACTCCGACTTTGTGACATATTTTGTTTTGTATATAGCCGGACATAAGCACATCTCACATGTGTTTTGCTTGTTTGTATTCAAGGACATCATAAATACAGACATTCAATATTTATCTTTACAAAAACGAGAATTATAAATAGTTAATTCATTCGAAATATAAAAAATAAATTTTACTTGTCCTTGCATGTTTAGTAAAACTGCAAAACAGTCGCTTCACACTGGTTAATCTGAGATAACGCCCTCAAATTACTACCATCTTTGTATTTCGTTATCAAAATACGTACAATCTACCTCAAGTGGAATTCAGTTCGGTTTTTGTAAACATTTCTTCTGTACGTGATACCGCTTTAAGTGCATTGGATATTAATCGGTCTCTTAATGATCCCTCTAAAATGATATTAGCTTGATTGCTGGGGAATGCCCATATTACGTTACAATCAGTAAATGGCTTACGTATTGGAACACGACAACCTAATGCACCAGTCAGTTGTTAACACGCCAACCCACCGCCGGTACCCCACCCCATCCCCTAGGTCCGGGAAATAGCGGGGCCTTTTACTTTCAGTCCAGCCAATTCCTGGTAAACTCCCCTTCCTGCGGGCACAACGTGCTGGTAAAATCCCCGCCAAATGGCCCCGCAACTCGGGGACGTCCTGAGTAAGGTCCATTTCCCGCCATTTTCGGCGCGAACACAAATCCACTCCATTCACTCGGCACTGCAGGACCACCTGGAAGGTAAAAACACGGCCCTTTTCCACCGCTATCCTCGGTATACCCCGGACCTGGGAGAGGGGGTGGGAGGTCGGGTTGACAATTGACCGGTGCATAAGTAGGTGAACTATTTAGCTTATCACTCTCCCGACCGGCCATCGGGGCGGTTGTACCTTAAGCAAGATAACCGTATACCATATTAAGGTGATGAGGCCGTAATGCAGCCTATGTATACTCATGAAAACTAAAATTTTGATACACGCAGCAGAAGTCGTTAATTGGAATCCGCTGTCATCTAATAGTTTCGGAATAATCGGAATGTTCGTATGAACCATTTTTGTTGAAGAAGAGGCTCTTCATTAATTTTAACACTTCAGGTTACGAATTTGATACCTTTGTTCTCTTGTGTACTAATAAACGAGGGGCAGGTCCTGGATTCGAGAGGGGTTGTAAGTTAGGGTCGTAACCTTTTGACTTGCGCCCCACCCTCAGAACCGAAATGTATTTGGTTATGGAGTGTTCGCAGTGGGGTTCTGGGGTTCTCCTTTAATATTTTTGAACAATGTCCAGTCCGAAATGGTGCATATTTGGCGTTTTTTATTACTTATTTCTCCTATATTGAAATAAAAAGTAAACTTGGAAGATTTCAGGTGGGGGGGGGGGCACTCCCCTGGATCCGCTAGTGTTAACAATAATAATCTATACTACAATTTGTCACCAACCTGATAACTGTCCTCAAAGTGTACAAAACCCCGTTATGACCTTCTCACCTTTAGTTCACCTTAAAGTCTGTGGAAACTGACCATTATTCTTACAAACGTGATCTCTCAGAGTTCATTTATGTAAGGTCTAGGAGAAAGCAATATAATCAACGAAAGAGTACAAGTACATTAACAAATTTTTATCTTAATTTATATGTGTTCATCTGTATTTCCTCTGTTGATGGACAAGTAAACACACAACTCAAAACAGACAGACAGACATACAGAAGGACGGACAAGGCAGACAGACAGACAGAGAGACGGATAGACGGAAGGACGGAGGGAGGGAGGGTGTTACGGATGGACGGTCGGACGGACGGACGGACGGACGGACAGACAGACAGACAGACGGACAGACGGACGCGTTAACAATTAAACATAGTATATGATGGTGGAATATGTGTAACAGTTTTAAAACAAATACAAGTTTATAAAAGAAAAAAAATCGTCTACAATAAATATTTGAATAATTTCATTGCGAACAGATATCTACAGATAATTCCATAACACTATTGTTGAACTTGTCTGCAGGATTTGCCGCTAGATCAATTGATGATAATCCGGACTGAAAAAATATTGGTTCTTAGGCATGCAAAGAAATATTTATAGACAATTTACGGCAGAATCATTGCCCGATAATTCTCGTCTGCTTTCTGAGTTTGGCAAGTTCGAGTAAACATGTTTATGTTTTTCTTGGGTATTTTTTGTTCTCTTGAATAACCGATTGCTTTGGCTAATGGAGTCAAGGTTAGGGTCAATATGTTGTTTCCTGTCCGTTAAAAGTTCAAAGGTTTTTCTTTACTTCTCTCCACGTAACTCATTTCTTTAATCCTGGAAATATTATCTTGTTGTTTTGCCTTAGTTCATACACTTATTATCAAATATCTTGTAATTGTTTGATTTTAGGATTCAGATGTTGTTGTTTTTTGCTTTGGTATTATTCCTGAATTTTAAATCCTATTTCTTGCATCGAAGTTCAAAAAGTATCGTATTTGTGTAATTGTTGTTATACTTCGTTTTTGCTGTGAACTTTTTGCTTAAACGCACGAAGCGAACCATATTATCCTGAACATATTCAAATCAAAGGAGAAACCGCAAAGTCCTGTTTGAGTGATGCATGTATGCAGATATCGTGTTTGTTAGCTCGTATGTTTTACGAAGAAGAAGAAAAGGTTGAGATTTTCTGATTATCTTGGTGTCGTCGCCGACGACCTTGACCTTAATCATAACTATAAAAAGACATTTACCATAGTTAAATGAAACTTGGTACACAAATAGTCATGTAAAGTAACCTTAACTTGAAATGGGAAATTAAATAATAAATCCGACCAGCTGAAAATAAGCGCTCTTAATATTAAAGCTGCACTTGCACAGATAGAACGTTTTGACAACTTTTTTTATTTATTTTTTTGTCTTGGATAGAGCCAATTTATGCAGAAATTCATGTAAACTAGTCATATGAGACTGCTGACAAAAATAAGATCGCGGATTATGCATTTTTCTTATACCATTAGTAACGCTTTTAGCCATAAAAACATTAATTTTCGAACGGAAATATGAAAATCGGCGATCTGATCTTTTGTCAGCAGTCTTTAATCACTGGTTTGCAGATACTCACTCAAAAAATGCTCATTCAAAGACAGAACATTCTAAAAACGGCAAATATTTGAGAGTCTAGCCTTAATACAGGCAATTCCTAAAAAAATAATATATTTTAGGTGAAAGTGATTTGGATTTTTGTCTTCGACAATATATCGTGATTTGACAATTATTGCTGATCGTTGGAATATTTTTTCTCATTTACTTGAGTTTATAATTGTGTTTGAAGGTCACATGGAAAGTTGCATGTGAACACGCGATGTTGTTTTATGATACTGTGTTTTCACCAGGGTCGAGTAATTCAAGGGCTGAGGGCGAAAATGCTCTATCCTCCTTTGTATATGATGTCACTTAGATCATTTTGGCTTTGAACCCTACCTGTTTATATAAGTTTTTCTCGCAGATTTTATTTCGTCTGAAAATGAATTCCGGTAAACAGAAGTAAAAAGGTCGGAACTATCTGTTTCATCTAACCGGTCAATGTCTCCTTTAAAAAATATTAAATGAGATAGGTATATCAGTTGGGAGATCTTTTCATACATTGCTGATGAGACCTTGGTATATTTTCTAACAATAGAAGATACTGCGGGAAATATTAATTACGATTTCATGAACTCGGTTATTCGATCTTGAGGAGTGGTCTTAATTGTATATAGCTGTTAGGGTCAAAAGTTTGCATTTCATTTCAATATGAATGTTTGTGTCAAGGAATGGCGTAATGTTTGACCATTGGTCAATTGTTTTCGTAAACATCGTGTGGTCAACTGTTTCCGTAAACATCGTGTGGTCAACAGGTCAATTGTTTCCGTAAACATCGTGTGGTCAACAGGTCAACTGTTTCCGTAAACATCGTGTTGTCAACAGGTCAACTGTTTCCGTAAACATCGAGTGGTCAACAGGTCAATTGTTTCCGTAAACATTGTGTGGTCAACAGGTCAACTGTTTCCGTAAACATCATGTGGTCAACAGGTCAACTGTTTCCGTATACATCGTGTGGTCAACAGGTCAGCTGTTTCCGTAAACATCGTGTGGTCATCTGTTTCCGTAATCATCGTGTGGTCAGCTGTTTCCGTAAACATCGTGTTTAGTACTGTTAACGACTTGCATATAAGCAAACATATATTATATATCAACACATTTTCCTACTATGATAATTAGTTGCAAGTTGTTATATAACGTCAATAGACGTTTCAAATTTCTTTTGAAATATCGGCAAATTGATATCAAAAAAGTCAGATATGATTAAATATTAAAAAAGTAAGCATTTATTTTTCTGTTGGAAGTGTACGATAAGACAAATTATCAGTAAATTAGAAGTCCAATTTGTATGGATATTTTTTACCATAATCTTTTTTACACAAAACACCTGAAGTATTGAGAATAATCACGTAAACAATTCTTGCAACGTAGAAAATTCTTAGACAAACTTAAATGTCAAGGTTATGTTGATAAAGCGTTGCTTAGTTCACAGCCGGTGGCATATTGCGCAATAAATTAACCAATCAATATAAACAAACGTGATAGACATTTTGCACTTAATTTCATTTGCACTCAATTTCATATGAGATTTATAAATCATATGTTTGCGTCTTTATTCAAGCAAGAATAATTATGATTTATTTGCATCGTTATTCTATATTTTGTGGCATGTGTGTTTAAAAAATGCAATACAGGTTTAAAAAATATAACAGATGCAAGTTTGTGTTAAGCAAAACACGTTGTTGAGCATCGGGTTTGCATAACACTGTATACCATCTTTGGTGATTACGTAATAGTTAGAATATAGGTCGTCTGGACTATGATGTTATAGTCTTGAGGTCGTCTGGACTATGATGGCGTAGGCTTGAGGTCGCCTGGACTATGATGGCGTAGTCTTGAGGTCGCCTGGACTATGATGTCGTAGTCTTGAGGTCGCCTGGACTATGATGTCGTAGTCTTGAGGTCGTCTGGACTATGATGTCGTAGTCTTGGGGTCGTCTGGACTATGATGTCGTAGTCTTGGGGTCGTCTGGACTATGATGTCGTAGTCTTGGGGTCGTCTGGACTATGATGTCGTAGTCTTGGGGTCGTCTGGACTATGATGTCGTAGTCTTGAGGTCGTCTGGACTATGATGTCGTAGTCTTGGGGTCGTCTGGACTATGATGGCGTAGTCTTGGGGTCGTCTGGACTATGATGGCGTAGGCTTGAGGTCGTCTGGACTATGATGGCGTAGGCTTGAGGTCGTCTGGACTATGATGGCGTAGGCTTGAGGTCGTCTGGACTATGATGTTATAGTCTTGAGGTCGTCTGGACTATGATGTTGTAGTCTTGAGGTCGTCTGGACTATGATGTTATAGGCTTGAGGCCGCCTGGACTATGATGTTATAGTCTTGAGGCCGCCTGGACTATGATGTTATAGTCTTGAGGCCGCCTGGACTATGATGTTATAGTCTTGAGGCCGCCTGGACTATGATGTTATAGTCTTGAGGCCGCCTGGACTATGATGTTATAGTCTTGAGGCCGCCTGGACTATGATGTTATAGTCTTGAGGCCGTCTGGACTATGATGTTATAGTCTTGAGGCCGTCTGGACTATGATGTTATAGTCTTGAGGCCGTCTGGACTATGATGTTATAGTCTTGAGGCCGTCTGGACTATGATGTTATAGTCTTGAGGTCGTCTGGACTATGATGTTATAGTCTTGAGGTCGTCTGGACTATGATGTTATAGTCTTGAGGTCGTCTGGACTATGATGTTATAGTCTTGAGGCCGTCTGGACTATGATGTTATAGTCTTGAGGCCGTCTGGACTATGATGTTATAGTCTTGAGGTCGTCTCGAGTATGGTGTTATAGTCTTGAGGTCGTCTGGACTATGATGTTATAGTCTTGAGGACGTCTGGACTATGATGTTATAGTCTTGAGGTCGTCTGGACTATGATGGCGTTGGCTTGAGGTCGCCTGGACTATGATGGCGTAGGCTGGAGGTCGTCTGGACAATGATGTTATAGTCTTGAGGTCGTCTGGACTATGATGTTATAGTCTTGAGGCCGTCTGGACTATGATGTTATAGTCTTGAGGTCGTCTGGACTAGGCTTGAGGTCGTCTGGACTATGATGGCGTAAGTTTGAGGTCGTCTGGACTATGATGTTATAGTCTTGAGGTCGCCTGGACTATGATGGCGTAGGCTTGAGGTCGTCTGGACTATGATGTTATAGTCTTTATGTCGTCTGGACTATGATGGCGTAGGCTTGAGGTCGTCTGGACTATGATCTTATAGTCTTGAGGTCGTCTGGACTATGATGTTATAGTCTTGAGGTCGTCTGGACTATATGTTATAGTCTTGAGGTTGTCTGGAATATTATGTTATAGTCTTGAGGTCGTCTGGACTATGATGTTATAATCTTGAGGTAGTCTGGACTATAATGTTATAGTCTTGAGGTCGTCTGGACTATGATGGCGTAGGCTTGAGGTCGTCTGGACCATGATGTTATTGTCTTGAAGTCGTCTAGTCTATGATGTTATAGTCCTTTGTATCATCTTGCTGTATTCTAATTGCTTAGACTGATGCGGGTTTTTAAATATAAAGATTGTATTTTTGTCGTTTCAGGGGTTACGATCCTCGTCGAATAAGGGCGTGTGCTCGTCGTAAAAAGAGAAGGAAGAGCGAGGTGAGATTTGATATTGTAGTTAACTTGAAATGCAGGAGCTGCATTTTTTCTGTTTCGGAATTATTACTTCACTAAAATCATGAAGAGCCGCGTCTAACTGCAAAATGCCGAGTAAATGATAGTCCAGTGGGAAAATAGTGTCGTATCATGTGATCAAAATGACGATCACTGATTGGACATCTTAAAGAGAAGCTTAAAATCCCGAACCTTCAAAAATCGTAATTACGAAAATTGTAACTTCGGCATTTTGTAAAAAAAAAATGTGTGATCAAGTTACCAAGATCAAATACTTAAAACGTTGCTATTGAAAACATGGGATTTTGTAGCTTCGACATTTGAAAGTGAGGCCATCGATATAATATTGTAGTTCACTTAAAATGTCTTTGAAATGAATCAGAAACAGGTCAATTCAGAAACACGTCATGGAGGAATGTTCACCTTTACAAAATATTGAGTCGATTGCTCAGATGGTTGTTAAAGATAACAACGTTGTTAACGTCATCGTTGTAACTTTCAAATCTGTACTGCTCTGGAAATTTCACGGAAACACTGGTGCTCTGATAAGCAAAATTTGGGAGATTGTTTAAGCTGTACTTGTTTTATTGTATAGCTGTACTTGTTTTATTGAACTATATTTCACATTTAAAATAAGATAACAATGGGCCGATTGTTCAGAAGTTTGTTGAAGTTAACAACGTGATTAACGAAATCGTTGTTAACTTTTTAAATGTTAACTTTTTTATAATGTGCTCATACATTTACATTAATCAAGTACAGCTGAAACAGCTGTCTCAAATCATGTTAGAAAAACTGCTGGTCTCAACTGTTCCCATTAAAGTTCAAGAACAGTAAATTTTTGAAATTTAACAATGAGGACGTTAACGACGTTGTTTACTATAACAACGTTTTAAACAATCGGCCCAAAGTCTTTAATATTGTTGTTTAACTTAAACAAAGTTTTTTAACAATCACCCCATTCGGTCAATTTTTCGAAATGTTGTTAACGTTAACAACGACATTGACGCCATCGCTGTTAACTTTTAAATCCATTTTTGGACCGACTGTGATAATATAATTTTAACATATGTTGACAACTGATTCTTCTTTGCACGTTTTTCAATAAGTCAACACATCATACTAAGGTTCACAATCAACTGTTAACGATATGTTATCAACATTGGCCTGATTGTTCAGAACCTTGTTAAAGTTACCAATGTTGTTAACGTCATTGTTATTAACTTATAAAGCTTTCCTGCTTTGTGTGTTTAATGGAAACACTTGTGGTCAGCAGTGTTTCGAAAACGATTTGAGAAACCAGTTGATTCTGTACTTGTTTTATACAAAAAAATGAGTAATTCATTAACTAGTTCAGCTTTTAAAGTTAACAACGCTACTGTTAACTACGTTGTTTACTTTAACAAAGTTCTTCACAGTCGGCCCAATGTTGTTTACTTTAACAAAGTTCTTCACAGTCGGCCCTTTACTTTAACAAAGTTCTTCACAGTCGGCCCAATGTTGTTTACTTTAACAAAGTTCTTCACAATCGGCCCAATGTTGTTTACTTTAACAAGGTTCTTCACAATCGGCCCAATGTTGTTTACTTTAACAAAGTTCTTCACAGTCGGCCCAATGTTGTTTACTTTAACAAAGTTCTTCACAGTCGGCCCAATGTTGTTTACTTTAACAAAGTTCTTCACAGTCGGCCCAATGTTGTTTACTTTAACAAAGTTCTTCACAATCGGCCCAATGTTGTTTACTTTAACAAAGTTCTTCACAGTCGGCCCAATGTTGTTTACTTTAACAAGGTTCTTCACAATCGGCCCAATGTTGTTTACTTTAACAAAGTTCTTCACAATCGGCCCAATGTTGTTTACTTTAACAAGGTTCTTCACAATCGGCCCAATGATGTTTACTTTAACAAAGTTCTTCACAATCGGCCCAATGTTGTTTACTTTAACAAAGTTCTTCACAATCGGCCCAATGTTGTTTACTTTAACAAAGTTCTTCACAATCGGTCCAATGTTGTTTACTTTAACAAAGTTCTTCACAATCGGTCCAATGTTGTTTACTTTAACAAAGTTCTTCACAATCGGCCCAATGTTGTTTACTTTAACAAAGTTCTTCACAATCGGCCCAATGTTGTTTACTTTAAAAAGGTTCTTCACAATCGGCCCAATGTTGTTTACTTTAACAAAGTTCTTCACAGTCGACCCAATGTTGTTTACTTTAACAACGTTCTTCACAGTCGGCCCAATGTTGTTTACTTTAACAAAGTTCTTCACAGTCGGCCCAATGTTGTTTACTTTAACAAGGTTCTTCACAATCGGCCCAATGTTGTTTACTTAACAAAGTTCTTCACAGTCGGCCCAATGTTGTTTACTTTAACAAAGTTCTTCACAATCGGCCCAATGTTGTTAACTTTTACAATGATCTTGATATACTATTAGGGACTTTGAGCTCATGTTGGCTTTTAAATTACTTTTTATATGACTCCTTACATTCAAATTCAAGTCTTGAGTTCAAAAACAGATGAAAACTTTATCCAACGCGAATTTGAATTTGTATACAATGTATATATGCAAGCGTTTTTATGTCGCCTATAAAACATCGTAAACAGATAATTATTATTTAAGTGGTTTTGTAAACTATATTCTTGTTCAATTTATATTTTGTAATTTTTTGTTAAAAGATATCGTATCTTTAATGTTTCCCTAGTAAGATCATATTTACATAAATCGTAAGATAACTTCCTTCTTAATGTCATACAAACACTTTTAATATGAAACAAGGAAAGTCGACCATTTTAAGTTTCAATATCGATCAAAGTCTCCAGTGTCAGTTTTACCGAGTTATTAAATGATGCATATATATATATATATATACATGTATGTCCTTGAACATTGAAGTGTCAAGTGTGATATACAAGAATGAACATCTTTTTAGAAATGGTTTTCTTACGTCGCTAAGAACACAATAAGAATTATAAACATATATTTTCATTTTTTTATAAACGGTTTTCTTTCGTCGCCTAGAACACAAAAATAATTATTAACATATATTTTCATGATTTTATAAACGATTTTCTTTCGTCGCTAAGAACTAAATAAGAAATATTAACATATATTTTCATCATTTTATAAACGGTTTTCTGTCGTCGCTAAGAACAAAATAAGAATAATTATTATATCTTGTTTGCAGAGCTCTCTACATTGCTAAATTTATTAATGCCTAAGTGTACTTTTAGTTTAAACAGTATTTGTATGACAATTTTCCGTCAAGAGCACTTTATTTTGCTATCTTTATTATTGCCATATTGTACTTTTAAGTTAAAACAGTTTTTGTATGACAAATTTCTTTCCTACATTTCAGATAACCGAGTCTCGGTCGGTGACAAATCCCTTTATCGACGAGCGGGAATCCGAATCCGATGACGAAATCGTTCCAAGGCATCGCCCACGAGATTTCCTGAGCGAGAATGTCACTAAAGTGGCTCCAATTTCATTGTCGAAATATGGAAACGTTTGGCGGAAGGAATCCACAGCAGACGACACGCCACGTGACCTTTTGTTCGATAATGAGATCGCGCGAGTTGATGAACAAAACACACGCAATTTGGAGCCTGCTGATACAAAGAATAATAATAATCTGAGCCCATTAGAATCTCTCCACAAAGAGGCTGGAAATGGAATTAGTGCGCTTCATAAAAATGGCGGGAAAAGTTGTCATCCGAAAATGCGCGCGAAATATATGTTCCGGTCTGGTGACTTGGAAACGTGTACATGGGGATATGACTGGAGCAGTTCAGACAATGAAAGTGTGAAAGCCGCATCCCCAGTGCAAATTGAGACCAAGCCTGTCATTAAAACGGAACCAGAATCCCCAACGCTATCCGATTCTCGACCGCCATTAAAACGAACATACAGTGACATTTCTGAAGCGTCAGATGAAGAAGAGGAGCCAATAAAATTCACCTTGCCCAGATCTGAAAACCTGACACATGCCTTTGACTGGACATCGTATGGACTGATAAACAAAACAGCAAACGAAACGTGTCTTAGTCAGTTTGACAAACATGGCATGGGAACACAGTTGCCGTACGACTCTGAACTACGATTCACGGACCACAATGCTATTTTTGATTGCGAAAATTACGACCATGAGGAAACGATAACGGACACAAATGGAAATGAGTTTAAAACAGACATGATTAATAAACCAGAACAGCAGAATGAAACTATTAAAGAAACTGAAAATGAAAAAGGAAAAATCGGCAAGGAAAACGTGCAATCTGAACAGCAAACCATCAAAACGAAATCAGACACAAATAGCAATGACGTCATTGAAGTTCCACATGATGACGTATACGCAATGGAAGTGACGTGTGATGATGTAACTGTGATATTTCAGGAAAGTAGTCGCCCGAAAGGTTTTTTTCTCTGGCGGAATTAAACAAGCATTGCAATATTAAACGAAACGGACACGGACACATGGACTTAATGATAAATCAGGCTTGAACATATTTATTGCATTTAAATTTGCAAAAATATATGAAATGTTTATATACAATAACTTGATTAATGTTGTCCAAACTTTTTGTTGGTCATGTGACGTAAAGATGACTGTTTTGGTATATAAGGGTGTTTTGTTTGAATACATGGATGTGACTGTAAATGTTCAATTTTCATTTGAACACTTAAACTACTTTTCGAATATGTCAAGAAACTTTCAAGACATTTATTATTTGCACAATAACCAGGTGCGGCTATCTCTCGTTTTCGTCAACCAGGAACTTCATGTGGTCAAACTAACCAGGAACGATTATATATAGTTACGTTAATTCCCTTCCTCTTTCTGCTTGTACACGACACGTTCCGAAATGCTATTTTTTCTTAAGGTAAGGGGCGCAACCAGCAAAATATTATTTGCATAATAATTATATAACCAACACAGTTAGCCCCCTTGATAAGTTAAAGGTATTTTATGTTTGTGTCACTCAATTGTATATTCAAAACACTTCTTTCTATGTCAATATGTTCGTTATCTTTCTGATGCAGATGCTATTAAAGTGATGAAAATAGTATTATGTTTTATGTTTTACAATAACTTGACGGAATTTGACAAACACACGCAATTCATGCTAAGAATAATTGAGTGGTAAGCGTCGAATAACAAACAAAAAGCTGACTAATATAAAGACCGTGATGACTTAATTTATTCATTTTTTGTGTAACCCTTAATAAGTATTTTAAAGCTGCAATCTGACAGATTGACCGTTTTGACATTTTTTGTGTTAGTATGGAGCATTTCTTGGGGGTGGGGTAGGGGGGGGGGGTGTTGATGTGTGGAAACCAATGATACAAGACTGCTAAAAAATATTAGATTGCAGTTCTTTATATAAACGTTCAAAAATTTAGGTTTATTGCTTAAATCGTTACTAGCGCTTTAAAGAAAAAGGAAATCTTCGACAGTTTTCCAAACAAATGAGATCTGCTCTATCGTGAGTTATCTTACATGACTGAATTGAAGGCATTAATACCAAGATCATGTGACTTTTTATTTTAAATGTCAAAACTGTCAATATGTAAATTTAACACTTGGACCCCTGTCACATTACGGTTACGTTCCAATGGCGTCCAAGAAACATCCAGAACGCCGACATGCGCGCATTGGGATCGCAAGCAACGCCACATCAACGCAATGTTATCGCCAGTGAACGGCTTGTGTTCGCATTGAACGCCGAGCAGCGGCGTGCACTTAGATAATTCCCAAAACAAACGCCGTCGCTCGGCGTTCTTATAAGAGCGCAGTGTTGGATCACCGTGAAGTCGCCGTAGCAGCGCACTTAGGTCTGCTACAACGCCACAGGATCGCCGCTGGCGCGCACAGAGGTGGTAGTGCGAACGCAATGGTTATCTGTTGCGCTTGCACGGCGATCGTATGGCGTTTTCCGAGATGACACTGCATCTATTCTGCGTTTATATGCAAGTATATGGCGCCTACAAGTGGTATTATTTTTCGTACTGCGCAACTACTGTACGGAGCTGCCACGGCGATCATTGCGCACCAAATGCGCTTCTACCGCGTCAATCGGCGCTGAGCTCCGTAGAAGCGCTAAGGTCCCCATGTGAAAACTGATCTCGCAATTTTCATGAAAAAATATATTTTCATTGCGATCTCACGGAGCCCTTGGAAATTTAACAACGCCGTGCAATCGCATTGGCAACGCGGCTAGGTGGTTTAAGAAACACTTTTCAGAAATGTGAAAACCTTCTTACTGTAAAGCTCCAATGTTTTAGTGGGAACACTAGAACAAGGATGAAACGTTTTCGTCAAATAAATCAGAATTTTCATGTGTTCAAACTAACCACGAACGTTCAGATATAGTTACGGTAGTTCCTTCAAACTTTTCTAGCTTTTTTCTTAAGGTAAGGGACGCAACCTGCGAAACGTTTTACTCACAAGTAGCCTATGAAGTTCGCCCCCTTGTTTTAATGGTTCGGGCCATTAAATTGTATGTTCAACACACTGGAGCTTTACGTCAATAAAGGCGTTATATTTCAGATCCAGATATCATTTAAGTGATGGGGATAATAATCTTAATATGTTTTAATACATCGTGTTGGAATTCGACAGTTTAATGCAATGCTTTTTGAGGACAATTCTAGCGTCCTATATGAAGGAGAAAAACATCGTACACAGATTACGGTAAAAAGCTTCAAAAAGTTCACTTGACTTCGTCTAAGCACGAGCTTTTCATGCAAGGATGAATTGTCCATGGTTATTATTACTTTCATGAAACCTTCCGTATTTTGCAAATTGGGGACAGTGAAGTACTGTTGGTTTTGGGATAAATGTTTAAAGTTGCTCTTTTTTGGATTAAATGTTTAAATTAGGTCTTATCATCCGTGTTACTAGTGTTTAGCAATTATGTTTATTTATCATGCAGCGTTTGTGTATTAATAAATCCGTTTGTAGATTGATTGCTTTAGACTAAGAAACCGATATTGGAGTAACGCTTTACCAAACGGGTAAACTAATCTTGAGAAATATTAGGGTTGCGTTCAGTGGGGTAGCTAGCCCTGTATTCAAGTGAATTTAAAATTGTGCTAGGGGGGTCCGGGGCATGCCCCTTTGGAAAATTTGAAAACCATTGTGCACTCTTGTACATTTTGGGCGTTCTGGTGATGTTTTATTTTGAACTGGAAAATGGACAGTTTTATGATCATGTAGTCAAGTACGCATACTTCAATTTTGACTGGTTTTTATTTGATTTTTTTGTCAGAGTCATGTGGATTCAGTCGCGTGCTCGCTTATAGGCGGCTACGCGCCTGGCGTTATCTATAAGAATTTATCGAGAAACCAGGAACACACATATTTTTGTTCTGCCTATAAAACTCTGTCTCTGTAGACTGTGTCTTCCAGGGTCGCTTTCATTCACATTGACGTAGCTGATCTTTGATCAATGACACTTACTTGTTCGACTATATACATGAGTTTGGTTTCTACTTTCAAAACATGTCCAAGTATATACATTTGTGTAGCATCGTGCTCAATCATTGTTAAATAAAATCATTTAAAACTATACATACTATTGCAGAATGTGTAACTTATAATCCTGTTAGTTGTATACACTTAATCGATCGAAAGTACTTTAAGCAGTTTTGTAGGGAAAAAAACACAACACAACTATATAAAGTGGAAACACACTATTTCGGATAGTATAAAATTCATGTAGTAATGTGTTGGGAAACAACAACAACTCAATAACGAGTTCTGCGTACTACGTTGGGTAGGTGTACAATACTGCGACACTGAGTGCGTTCGTCTGTGTGTATGGATTCACCATAGATTGCTGCCGGAACGATGGTTCGACGTATTTTAATTAGTATGTTGCAAGTAAGTCTTAAATGCTATAGTTAAGTGTAGGCCCTTTTCCACTAACGTTTTGAGTCAGAGTTGCAAAATAATCAAAAATGTAAATCCTTAGTCTATATAACATTGCTACATATAAAGCATAGCTTCAATAATGAGCGATCAGGGATACTTTTTTTTTATTATTTTGACATTTCTAATGTATCCCTGTAACGAGTCTGCCATAGTAAAAAAAACACATCAAAACACTCGTTGACGGCCATTTAGGTGGACTAATATAAAGCAATGAGTGTGAAAGATCTTGTACATGTTAAAAATTATTTTGTTATAATTAATGCAAGCTTTATCGAATTAAGATTTCTGAGTATGAGCCTGATATTAAGAATCAACACAATAGTGAATATAACATATATTTGCTCTTAAAGCTGCAAACTCACAGACTGACCGTTTTGGGCATTTTCTAGGAATTAGTCCATTTAGCGTTAATGTCTGGAAACTAGTGATATAAGACTGCTGAAAAAGATCAAATCGCATTGTTTTCATATTTAGGTTCGAAACATGTTTTATGGCTAAAAGTGTTTCTAACGCTTTAAGAAAAATGAGTTTTTCGGCAGGTTTACAAATAATTGAGATCTTATCTATTGTCAGTTGCTTATACGTCTGAATTGAAGAGATTGGTGCCCAAATCAGCCAATTCTGAGACAAAACATAAAATAAAACTCAAAACTGGCAATCTGTGAGAGAGCAGCTTTAACAGAAGCTTCATCGAAATAAGATTTCTGAGTCTGAGTCTAAAATTAAGACTCAAGGCGTTTAATAGTATTACATTTGTTTTTAAGAGAGGTAAAAAATCAAAGCACTGAAAGTGCAGAAAGGTCTGGTCGTATATTCTTGTTCATAAATCAGGTACCTGTTTAGTTCTAAACACGCTTTCGCTTGATATCGTTTGAGCAATGGATGTTCATGATAAACATGATGTATGAGCATGACTGACGAGATGTAGATGGTATAAGGGAATTTTAGTATTTTATAATAATGTCAGGTGTATGCAATTCACAGATCTTAAAGGGGCTAGACACCAGATGATAAAAGCAAGAGAAAACAAAAATTATCAAACACTTAAACATAAAATTGACATCGTTGTTTACAACGCATTGCATCTTATTTACTAGTTTATATCATCAGTTACGACACATGAATCTTTAGCAGTGTTTACATCTTGGGTATATTTTACTCTATAGCATGCATGATTACAATTGCTTTTCATGCAGATTGACTTTTTAATTATACAAAGAAGCATATATATGTATATCGATGTATAAACACCCATTTTTAAGAAGTTGTATTCAATGCCGCGTTTACCGCAGAATGCTTCTCCGCGGGTTTTAGGATCTTGTTTAGCCGAATTAACATTGAGAAAGGAAAAATTCATGTTGAATGGTTTGTACTAGTATGTTTGGTTGCTGCCCAAATTAAGTCTAGTATCTGCAATCCGAAAAAAAATACATGGATAGCTCTGGGATTTATTTAGTTAGTGTAACTAAATACAGAGTAAATTTCATACCTGAAACGCAATTTAATGGCATTTCAATCCGTATGAAGTTTGCCTAATTACATTAAAATATATCAAGACATTAATTACTAACGTTATGCGGGGAGGGAGGAGATTGGAAATATAGACGGACAGACAATAACGTAAGGTTAACTTATGCCTCGAAATCTAGTATATTAATAAGGAGAATCGTGTATCGCCTTTGTGTGGTAGGTTTTAATAAATCCTACAAACAGTAACTTTATGCTTGACTTAGCCTTAGTTTAGTGCAACCGCAAAACATACGAAACACATTAACTCCTTTAAAATATACAAACTATACAGATGTAGGTTGTTTCATTTCGTTAAAAAGGCTTCTTGAAAATCCTTAAGTTTTAAGCACAGGAAACTCACAGTTGCCTGCGAATAAAATGAATAATTTCAGCACTCGATAATAGTTACTTGCAGATGACATGCATGATTTAAGCACTCGATAATAGTTACCTGAGAACGGAAGTCATGCTTTATAACAGGTTCTTGCGAAGAAATAAATGTTTTAAGCGCTTGAAACGATACGATACGCATTCGTCATATATAAAGCTGATGTGGCGGGAAATAAGTTTTATTATGTAACACAATGTTATCCCTCCTGGTCAGGAAATTGGGCAATGATTTCTCATGTAGTCTGCCTCGTCTATCTAGTAGTATTAAGCGCAAACGATCGGAGGAAACTTCATTAAAGTTCGTGGTATAGGCCAAAATATAAAGTGTTTGAAAATGTTTTTCTTCATATAGTTTATATTAAATCTTTTTCAAGGATGACCCATACAGTATTTGATTTATTTTCATTTAATGATGAGTAGAGCAAATTTTACGATTTGTAAAATATATGTTTGCATTCAAAATGTATCCAATGTGAAATAATGTGAATGGTTTGTTTAAATGATATTTAATTAAATAAACAATGCAATATAAAGAATACAAACATAAAGCATAATGAAACTAGTACAAGTGAAAATGCAAGCTTAAGTACATGGATAATGCATAATGTTGGTAAAACATATTGACAGAATTGGAAAGAGGGCTTAATGTTTATACAAGTGTCTCGTTTCTGTCTTACAAACTGTTTTTACAATGTTAAAAAATGGTTGGTGTAAGCTACGTGTATTGATGTGTTTAGTAGTTACAATATTGGATAGTGTAAATTATTATGAATCTTGTTGTAAATTGTAATGAGGTATGGATGTGAGTAAATAACAGAGAACAAACGTGTAACCTGGAATAAATAAATAAAGAAGAGTACGAGTGGTTGGAAAGATAGACGAATGACATGTCAAGAAGTAAATGGTAGATACCAGGTATGTTCTTATGATGTTGATGAGGAGTTTTTTTTTTAATATATCGAATCCAATTACATAAATGTGAATGTTTGATACCTGTAGTCCCCATATAATTTTTGTATCCTTTAAAAGGGTGTACTTTGTACAGACAAATTGTGAAAATGTTATACAGATAAAAGCATTGCACACACGCTGAGCTGATCTTAATATATTGAAAAGTTGGTCCTTTCATTGATTACTGTTGGAATAAAGAACAAGATTACAAACAGTTAAATGTTGAGGTCTAGTGGTAACATTTAATGTTGTTATTATTTAGAAGGTTTAGAACGGTTACTATATTGTAATTGACCTTTAAAAACATTATATTTGAATTTATCACAGTTTCACTCATATAGTTTACATATAAGTATTTATTAAGCAAAACCCATATAAATAATATCAAAGTTATGTGGGATCACTATGCTTCGAACGTCAATTAACATTACGGCAAATTACCCTATGATAAAAAGTAAATTGTATTTGTACAACAGTTACCTGAAACGAAATGTCTGGCGACAAAATATACATGATTGTGTTTATGTAAAAATGTTCCAGACTATACATTTAACAATTAAATGTTGCTTATTGATGATATTTTTCAATGAAAGGAAACATTGAAAATAAAACAACAGTGTCTTAAATTAATTTCCTTTGAACCAATATTAATGCAATAGGCTACAGAACGAAATACATATTTTTGACACAAGGCAACACTACTCGTACATTGGAAAATTATTGGAAAGTGTCAAACATATTGGCACCCAAATCTATTCCTGACACCAACAAAAAACATCTTAAACGGAAAAAAATGTAAAAATATTTTTCATGACCCCATACACAAGTTTAAAATCACATGTGTTAATATTGGTATGCCTCATAACAATTGAAACTATCAACGACAGGATTAGAATTGTTTCCAATATTGGACATCTGAACATTTACTTCATGATGAACCTTTTGTTTGCAGCTCCTCCTGTGAAATAAAGAATTAACAATCGGGTAAACTATTTTGTATTCTCATGACTTATACGAAAACATGACATTTTCGAATTAAACTATCTATTATTTATCTTTATTATTTTAATATAATATATGAGTTCATATTCGCTATACTTACATGCACTTGAGAGCGAGAATGATAACAACAGGAACGGTAACCGTCACGAAGAGACCAAATCCAATACTAATTAACACGATAGCTGAAAAGGTTTCAAAAAACGGTTTAGGCACAGTTTTTGAATATTCAAACTTATGAGTTGGTGTCTTGTATCAAAGAAAACTGATTTTTGCGTACATCAGAAATTATTTCTAAAACATTATACTAAAAACGTATATTAATTAAATGTACAGCATTTAAATGGAATAGATTAACCGTTTGTAATACTCTTACCCGTTGTGGAAAATGTTTTTGTTTTGGTGATGTTTGACTCCAAAACAGGAGTAGTTCCTGGACTCGACTCAGGACCTTTTGGTTCTCTGGTCGATGTTTTTGCTGGTGTGTGATGGGATTGAAGAGTGCTTGGTGTTGTTTACGGTGCTGTTATATGTGTTGGTAACGATGATAAGGTTGTTGTTGTCGTTGTTGGCGGTTTTGATGTCTGTGATGTAGGCGACGTCCGTAAATTGGTTGATGGAAAACCCGATGAAGGTGAATTTGATGTTGTAGATTGCAACAGTGTTGGCTGCATTGTGCTAGAGAATTTTGTTGTTCCCTCTGGTGGCTCTTCGCCAATTTTATAGCACGTTATGTTTACTGCGTATTCTTCTGTGAAATGAAAACAACGTATTGCTCTGATAAATATTACTTAATGCTTTATATTTGCGTTAAATCAGATGAGAATCAATCCATGAAATATATTCTCAATATTTTAATTTCGATGTCAAACGAGTCGTTCAAATTAATACATTTTTGTGTATTATGTACGTTATAACTAAATGCAATAATTAATGACATGAAGTAAAAGCATAATGATTTGGAATGGGTTGAGTGAGCGTAAGGTCATCTAGTGAATCGACTTACAATACAAGCTCATTGGCTGCCACATTGCAAACGCAAACTTTAAAACAGGGGGTGTGTATCGGATAAGTGGCAGTAGGCGGACCTTAAAACAACAGCGATATTTGGAAATATTAATCTGCAAAACTAAGTACTAGGTTGTATTCTTATTTCAGTCATGAGAATGCTACTTGAAATTAAAATTATGTTGAAGCCTGAGTGATGCACATTATTTATAGATGTTATACTTCAAATTTAGTGCAGTACCTAGTCTTAGAGAGAAAAAAAAATCATAAATATCGCAGATCTTTCATATTTTCTGTTCTACAAAAACTTCCGCCCTGCTGCATCATGGAATTCATGTACGATTATCGGTGCTAAATTTACCTGCACTCAGAGAGAAACGTTTCAAATATATCTTATATCTTAAATATGTTCTGCTGGACAAGAGCTTTTCTATCTTCCGGCCTGATGCATCATGGGTTTATTTAAAGAATAACGGGGCTTAACTTCAGAGGGAATGATTTGTGCATTAAAATGTAAAGGGAAATAACCTTTACTGACCTGCTTCTAAATATATGCACCATTAATCGTTGTCGGCATAACTTTTTCAAAATATAACCTGGTAGCAGTTGGTAAAACAAAACTCGAGGAACCGTCATAACATGAAAATACACGGGGGTTTAAATACAGTCTTGTTCCACAATAATTGTATCCAGGTCCGTCGAAATAAAAATTAATATTTGTTCGGCTCTGTGCGTGAAGGTCACAAACACATTGAACAATCTGATCGTTTGGGACTTTATTATTTCGTATTCCAAATCGCATTCCAGTTGTACTTCCAGCGCTGGATATGTTGATCTCTGAATAAAAAGATGTTGAAATAAAAATTCACTCAAGTTTCTTCAGTTGAAGAATGAAGAAGAAGTACATTTTTAGCTCGATAATCTAATCGGAATCATTAATTTTAAGCACCATGGAATTAAATGTAAAATGATATTGTACCCATTTACAAAACGAGATAGTTTGCTTACCGTTACTGGTAGAGTAGGTGCAGCCGTTGCATTCTGAATTAATGCAAGTCCAAATACAGTAGCAGTGAGCTTGAATGATAAAAGGTTGTCCGAATGATAAATTGAAAATACTTGCACCAAGGGCCGTTAAACTTGAGTTGGAGGTTGAACCTGATCAGTAGATGACCCCTATTTATTTTGGGGGTCATCAAGCCAAAGGTCAAGGTCACAGTGACCTTGAATATTAAACGTTTGTCCGAGTGATAACTTGACAATGCCTCCACCCATGGCCGTTTAACTTGAGTTGGAGCATGGGCATGACCAGTAGATGACCTCTATTGATTTAAGGGCTCATCGGACTAAAGGTAAAGGTCACAGTGGCCTTTAATGCGAAAAGTTAACTAAGCCTCTCCCAGTGATATCTCAACAGTGCCTAGACCTATTATCATTAATCTCGGCATGGAGGCTGGACCTGACCAGCAGATGACACTTGATTTTAGGAGTCAAATAGCAAGTTCACAGTGACCTTGAATGCGAAAATGTTGTTCGAGTGATAACTCGACAATGCCTGCACCCATGGCCCTTAAACTTCTTTTGGGGGCTGGGCCTGACCTGTAGATGACCCCTTTTGATTTTAGAGGTCATTGGGTCAAAGGTCAAGGTCACAATGACCTTGAACGCGTAAAGCTTGACAAACATCTCTTGTTTCATTTAATGATGAATTGAGCAGATTTAACGATGTAATATTTTATCAGAGAGTTGTAAAAAGTAAATTTGCATTAAAGTTATCTTTGCCTGGTGACCCCATATTAGTTTGGTATCCTTTGAAAGCTTGTAACATATAGAGAAAGATTGGGTAAATATAATTCCGATTAAAATCATCGCCCGTACGCTGAGCTGAACTTTATATATAAGAAAGATGGTCCTTTTACTGATTTCTATTGGAGTACAGAACAAAACTACAATTAGTTAAACGTTGAAGCCTGGCCCAAATATCCCAAAAATACTCAAGTCAAATGTCAACGCATTTTATCACATACAAGCACAGAAAAAAATCTTGCTATGTTTGCTATATTTTTATTTAGTCCACTAAACTTCCACGTAATGGTATGCCTACTTTAATCTCTGTTAATTAAAACATTATATATTAAATAAAAGACACTAAATTTAATTCAGAGTGAATCGAGTACCACTGTAGCAACTTTCTTTAGTTTAAGTTAAGTGCAACATTAAATATACCAAAACATATAATCCTTTAAAATATACGAATTATACTGATGCATGTTGTTCCATTTCGTATTAAAGACCTACTTGCAAAAACATATGATTTAAGCACAGGTTACTCATAGTTACTTGCACATGAAATGAATGTTCAACTACTCGATATTAGTTACGTGCGAATGATATGAATGCTTAAAGCACTCGATAATAGTTACCTGCGAATGATATGAATGTTTAAAGCACTCGTTAATAGTTACGTGCGAATGATATGAATGTTTAAAGCACTCGTTAATAGTTACGTGCGAATGATATGAATGTTTAAAGCACTCGTTAATAGTTACGTGCGAATGATATGAATGTTTAAAGCACTCGATAATAGTTACCTGCGAATGATATGAATGTTTAAAGCACTCGTTAATAGTTACGTGCGAATGATATGAATGTTTAAAGCACTCGTTAATAGTTACGTGCGAATGATATGAATGTTTAAAGCACTCGTTAATAGTTACGTGCGAATGATATGAATGTTTAAAGCACTCGTTAATAGTTACGTGCGAATGATATGAATGTTTAAAGCACTCGATAATAGTTACGTGCGAATGATATGAATGTTTAAAGCACTCGTTAATAGTTACGTGCGAATGATATGAATGCTTAAAGCACTCGATAATAGTTACCTGCGAATGATATGAATGTTTAAAGCACTCGTTAATAGTTACGTGCGAATGATATGAATGTTTAAAGCACTCGATAATAGTTACCTGCGAATGATATGAATGTTTAAAGCACTCGTTAATAGTTACGTGCGAATGATATGAATGTTTAAAGCACTCGATAATAGTTACGTGCGAATGATATGAATGTTTAAAGCACTCGATAATAGTTACCTGCGAATGAAATGAATGTTTTAAGCACGCGATAAAAGTTACTTGCACATGAAATGAATGTTTAAGCACTCGTTAATAGTTACATGCAAATGAATAAAATGCTTTAAGCACTCGATAATAGTAACCTGAATATGAAATGAATTAAAAGCCCTCGATACTTAAAGTTGATTGTTAATGAAATATATGGTTTAGCATCTGAAACGATATGATACGAATCCGTCATCTATAAAGCTGATTTGGCGGGAATGAAGTTTAATTATGTAACACAATGCCAACGTTTGACGGTCCTCTCGGTCAAGATATTGGGCAATGGCTGTTCTATGATCTTGACATGATCTAGTAGTTCGATAATGTCATATATCTAGTAGTATTAAGCGCTAACGATCGGAAGAAACTTTATCTAAGATTTTCAACAGTTCAACGTTGGTGAGAAAGACCAAAATATTAAGTGTTTGGACATTTCTTTCTTCATTTAGTTTTGAATATAATATTTTTCATGGATGATACATACATAATTTTCTTCGTTTTTAATTAAATGATAAATTGAGCAAATTGTACGATGTTATATTTTATCAGAGAGTTGTAAAACATATATTTTCATTAAAGATATCCAGCTTTTTACAATAATGTGAATGTTTAATGTGATGCCTGGTGACCCATATAAGTTTGGTTTCATTTGAAAGCGTTTAATATGTAGAGGAAAAATTGTGTAAATATTATTCCGATTAAAACATTACACAAACGCTGAGCTGAACTTTATATATGGGTAAGATGGTCCTTTAACTGATTTCTGTTGCGAAAAGAACAAAACGACAATCAGTTAAACGTTGAAGCCTGGCCCAAATATCACAAAAACGCAAATCCAAATCTCAACTCGTATCACATAAGAGAATGGTAAAGATGAAAAATCTTGCATGTTTTTATTCTTTTTATAATGGTAATTGCTCATAGAATGAGTTGATAAAAAGAAGTTGTCAATATTTCAAAAAAAATCTGATGGTTTGTACTCATGTAATTGTTTGGTTGAATAGTAAAATAGTTTCCCTTGGTATCAAGACCAAGGGTTTCTATCAACATATTCAATGATAGAATGCGGTTTTAAATGGTGTAACACATGTTATTTTCAATAACTTTTCATGCTATGTTGTGTAATAAGTTGAAGTATTGACTTAAGCATTTTTGTGATATTGGGGGCTGGTGATCCCATATTATTTTGTTATTATTTAGAAGGTTATTGCTGAATCATTATTATAAAGTAATTGACCTTCAAATACATTATATATAAATTTATCCAAATTTCACACATTTGGTTTACCTACTAGTTACAATTAAGCAATACCCTTATAAATGGTATCAAAAATACATGGGATCACCAGGCATCGAAAATCATTTAACATTACGGCAAATGACCCCATCATAAAAAGGAAATTGTATTCGTCAAACGGATAACTTTAAACGAAATGTTTTGCGACAAAATGCAACAATTTTATAGGGTTTATTGATGATAGTTATCAATAAAAGGAAACACTGAAAATAAAACAACAGTGACTAACATTAATTTCTTGGTAACCTAAAAGAAATGGGGGGTTTTAAATACACTTTACACAGAGCAACACTACTTTGTTTTATTGGAAAATGTCGAACGTATTGGCACCCGAAACTATTTCATGCAGTGTATAACTTGAAATTGAATTTGAACGAAAGCATTTTTAACTAATACATATTTAAATACTTTTCATGACATTTACACAAGTTTGAAATCACATGTGTTAACATTGGTGTGCTTTATAACGTTGAAACTATCAAAGACCTAAAACTGGACTTTTTGTTGAATGTGTGTTTTGGTCCTTAATACTCTCTTTTGCAGTGTTTCTATTCCATAACATATGCCCTTCCTATGGAAACGTTCAGTGGATACCCAAATGATCACGTTCCCTTACTTTACGTTTGCAAAGTAGAGTAACAGTGGTCGGAAAGTGGACCAGTGCGTGGATTGAGGGATTCATATCGTGCCGAACTGTTTACTGATAGTGGCTGCGAACTAGAGTTTTGATAGTGAGATTCATTATAGTTAGTAGCGCTGGCGTTTTCATTCCTATGGCCAGTAGAAGAATCCCCAACATACAAATGCTGCAAATGGTTGTTTTGATTGCCCGTCGACATTTGCAAGTTCGTGTAACTATCATCAGCTGTACGTTTCTGAAGACTTTCATATCTTAAGGAATTGGTATCAGGGAATGTTTGTAAATCGTTGTTGGTTTGAGGATTAGAATTGTTTCCAATTTTGGTCATCTGATCATTTTTGGCTGCATGGTTAATTTTCTGTTTGTTGCTCCTCCTGAGAAAGCAAAACTTAGTAATTGGGTAAACTATTTGCTTAAAAGGCTGTTTCTACCAAGAAAGTAGTATACATTTTGTATTCTCATGACTTATACGAAAACTTGGCATTTTCGAATTAAACTATCTATTATTTATCTTTATTCATATTTGTTATACTTACATGTACTTGAGAGCGAGAATGATAACAACGGGAACGGAAACGAAGAGACCAAATCCAATACTAATTAATACGATAGCTGAAAAGGTTTTAAAAATCGTTTTGGCATAGTTTTGTAATATTCAAACTAATGAGTTGGTGTCTTGTATCAAAGAAAAATTATTTTATGCGTACATCAGAAATTATTTCTAAAACATTGTACTAAAAATGTATATTAATTAATTGTACAGCATTTAAATGGAAATAGATAAACCGTTTGTAATACTCTTACCGGTTGTGGAAAATGTTTTTGTTTTGGTGATGTTTGACTCCAAAACAGGAGTAGTTCCAGGACTCGAATCTGAATCCTTTGGTTCTCTGGTCGATGATTTTGCTGGTGTGGGATGGGGTTGAAGAGTGCTTGGTGTTGTTGTTGGTGGTGGTGTGAACGGTGCTTCTACCTGTGTCGTTGTTGGTGATGGTGGTGTTGTTGGTATTCTTATTTTAAGATTGAGAATGCTACTTTAGATTGATTTGAGATTATGTTTTAGCCTGGGTGATGCACATTATTTGTAGATGCCATACTTCAAATTTAGTCCAATACCTGCATTCAGAGTGAAATGTTTCATCTAAATCTCAGATCTTTAATATTTTCTGCTTGACAACAACTTTTCTATCTTCAGGCCTGATCCATCATGGATTCAACAAAAGAATAACGGGGCAAAACTTCAGAGGGCGTGGATTTTCCATTTTATAGTAAAGGGGAATAACCTTTACTGACCTGCTTCGAAATATATGCACCATTCATCGTTTTGGGCGTAACTGTTTTCAAAATTTAACCTGGTAGCAGTTGGTAAAACAAAACTCGAGGAACCATCACAACAGTAAAAAGGCACGGGGTTTTAAAGTCAGTTTTGTTCCACAATGCTTGTATCCAGGTCCATCGAAGTACACAGTAATATTTGTCGGGCTCTGTGATTGAAGGTCACAAACACATTGAACAATCTGGTCGTTCGGGACGTCAGAGTTTCGTACTCCAAATCGTTTTCCTGTTGTTCTCCTGACGCGGCATATGTTGACTCCTGAATAAAAAAAATTTGGAATAAAATTAACTCATGTTTCTTCAGTTGAAGAATGAAGAAACAGTTTATTTGTAGTTAAACAAACAGTGTTAATATAGTAAACGTTCTAATTAACCAATAGTTAGGCTAGTTAAATGCTCATTTTCAAAATAGAATAGTTTGCTTACCGTTAGTTGAAGAGTAGGCGCAGCCGTTTGATTCTGAATACCAAGTCAAACACATGTAAATGCATGTTCCAAATGTATAGTAATAAATAAATGGAATTTAAATATGCAGTTATTTCATTTAAAACAAAATAAGCAGCACAGAATAAATGCATGTTAAATCCATAGACATCTTAGCTCGTCTGCTGTTTTGGAAGAAAAAAAAACATTGAGGTATTCTGATGGCCGTATGATGTATCGTCGTCGTCGTCGTCGTCAGTGCCGACTTGTAAACATTTTAACACCAATCGTTTAATTCATATAAAACTCCCCCCCCCCGCCACAGCGTATGAGTTTTGTCAATTGCTCCCGTACGCCTTATACACATTGAACGTCTTTTTATGACTTAATGATTTAAAATTGTGCTTATTTTTTAATGCGATACACTTTTAAACTTTATTTGAAACTTTGAAATTTGAAATAAGGAACCAACGTAAACGGACAACATACATATGACCCAAAAGGCAATAGGGACCTATAATGTTCAAAAGCAAACTACTGGTCTGTAGAGTCATGGGATTGCGCCATCAAACCGTCTTAGAGTAATTAAAGCGAACACAGATTTAAAAAAACCTTGAATTTGACATGCACCTACATAGTATTACCCAATGACTAATAAGGCGTACCTACTGGATGAGTTTTAGGGCCATACGTCAAAGAGTGAAAAGTGAAGTCCTTTAACGCCACAAATATCATAGATGAACATGTAACATAAGCTCTGTAGTGCGTTTAAGCGAAATATATGTGAACCATTTTCGAATAGGCTATGAACATCTGATTAAGAAGCATTAATATACCAATATTATCATCGACGAAGCTCTAATTTGGGATCAAATCTGGGACCCTCAAATCCTAAGTCCGATTCTTTAATCACTTGGCCATCGCCATCGATGTTTTTTTTGTTCGGACAAGATATGGTCTACCGACCTACAGACTGACCAAAGGACATACCATCCGACAAAGCGACCGACCGCCATTTTTAAACCTTGACACCATTTTGTTGGAAAGGGGCATACTGAAATTCCTTATGCTTTCCGGTGGTTAATAGAATTCATCAGTTACAAAATTAATGCTAGTTCAAAATATAGTCTCTGCCAGACTCTGGTCGCAATTCATTGACATTGAAAGATATCTTTAGCTAGTATGTTGTTTTGAAAGATAATACATTGAAATGTTGTGATGACGTTTGTGTCGTCGTCGTCGGTGTCGTCTTGCCATCACTTCAACATGTTGCCCCAACATTGAAATCGAACTATAGATTCATATAAAACACAAGTTACTAGAGACAATACGCACCTTTGCAGCGTGGTGCATTACCCTGACATATTAGTATTTGAGTTATAAAGCCCAAACTCGGCTGAAAATCCCATAATAACACCAAACCGCCGCCGCCGCCATAGCATATGAATTTTGCCAATTGCTCTGCGGCGTTTTTGTTGACAATTAATTCTTTTGCAAAGAATATATAAATATATATTAAATATAATAACTATTACGTAAAAAGTCTCTTTGACTTACCATAAATAAACATCATGAAGTAGTCGAAACACAATAACAAGAACAGTCTTGTACGGTAGAATGCCATAATTAATAACAGACATACAATAAATCTATTCAAACGAGGAAGGTTTAAGAAATGTTTACGTAAGAATGACTTTGTTAATCAGAAAACGAGGAAGTCAGGTTATAATTGCGTTTTAAAATTGTATACATAAAAGATCTTCGTTGACAAAGAGGTACGAAATCGATTGAATGCATGTTAAAACTAAACGATCACCATATAAAATGTAAACTCTTTTTTCTTTTGCGTTAAAGAAAATGTGACAGTTAAAGACTAAAAACAATGGATACTGCAGCTTTTATTTACGAACGAGGTATAGATAAAAAACACTACGTTAGAGTTGTTATTAAAAAAAGATGATCTATTAAAGTTTGTAAAAAATAATACCTTCTGAGTGTCCTTTTGTGAGATATAATTGCTGAACTCGATTCAGAATACTTGCAAGACGAAATATATTTGACAATGACATGGCCTTGACCTTAAAACTTCCTGTCCCGAAAAAATAGGGGCTTAAAATGTTGAAATGGCAACCTACTGGTCTAGTTTTATGGGCTTACCCGTCAAATCGTTCAAGAGCTATGGTACGGAAAACGTTTTCAAAAACCTTGACTTTGACATAAGCCTACATGCCCAATGACATAGGTGCTAGTAAATGGTAACCTACTGGCTGAGTTTCGTGGCAAGACGTCAATCAGTGAAAGGTAAAGGTAAAAGTCCTTTTACACCCCACTGTTTATAGATTAGCATGTAACATCAGCTCTGTAAAGCGTAAAAGCTACGACTGTTTGTACAATATTTTAATAGGCTATGAACATGTGAGAAACATTTACATACCAATACTATCATCGGCTATGTTTCTAGTGGGGATCAAACATTGGGACCACTGATCTTATGCTTACCACCTGGTCATCGCCATCGATGATTTTTTGTTAGGAAAAGGATATGGTCTACCGACCGACAGAGAAGCCGGCGGATAGACCATTAGACAAACCGACCGACCTTTCAACCCTTTGCACCATTTTGTTCGAAGGGGGCATAATGAAAATCTTTATAAAATGCATCGCAATGGTTGATAGAAATTTAACAGTAAAATTAAAATATTAGTTCACTGTTTTTAAACATATCCCAATCAAATATCAGCTCTATATGTAATCATATATTCTTTTAGGCATACATAAACAGTGGAAAATAACCGTCGTGTTTGTATAAAATCGCAATACATTTTGTCATGTGACCATCGTGAAAGATAACTTTGCTGCTCACTCGGTGAAATGTTATTCCGACTTATGTATTGAAACAAACAATTATCATTTATTTTGTTCGATATGAGTAGTTTTAACCTCCTGTATATCCGAGAATACCAACAAACCAGGGAATTTCGGCCTTGTGGCAGTCTCTACTAATAATGCTCAAACAAAGACAGTACATGCACATGTTTTGTTAATATAGTTCATTTTAATGGAAATGGAAAACATGGCAAACTTATTGTATGAGCCACTTGAATTACACGGATTTTCATCACTTAACATGTATTGCAGTTGGATAAGATTTTAATTTGGACTCAATAAAATCGCATGTCGTCAATGTTTATGCATTTTTACTTTCGCATTACTTGTCAGGGTACAAACATTATGATTTTAGGTTTTCAGGGAGAAAGATTTAGACACAAAATTGCGCCCACAAATCCGTGTTTTTAAATTACTACACGAGCGCTTTAGCGTATTAATGAAGTAAATGTTTGATCCTATATTTTCAAGAACAACGTTAATATCCAGCGTGCGGTGTAAGCGATTAGCGTTGTAATTTTTCCGCCGCTTTCGGAAACCAATCATGACACCTCCCAGACGACGAATGTGAATAAATAAACACAAACACTTTTGTGTGCCCAACGGCTTAACATTAAAATATTGCCCACACATTTACACCAAATTACTAGCGCGACGCCGATAGATTCTCTGTATGTTCTGTGGTCTGCTCAACGTCCCTGAATTGCCGTTGACCAATGCCACGATCGACAAACTCAGTGTAGTGAGTAAATTTCCTAAGGAGAAGCAGGACAAACTTTTTTTATTGCTGAAATCAAATGGATTTATACTGCATTTTATGGAAATGTATGATTGTCACATACGTGAAACGCTATAAATGGCATTTCTTTCCGTGTGATGTTGACCTTTTTACATCAGAATGTATTGATAGTATGTCACGTTATGCGTGAAGACGTTTGAAAATATAGACAGGCAGACAATAACGTAAGGTTCACTAAAGCCTAGAAGTCTGGTATACAAATAAGGAGAATAAAGTAGCACCTTTGGGTGATGGTTTAAATAAATCCTACGAGCTCTGTAGCAACTTTATACGTGGTTTAGTTTAAGTTTGGTAATACGATTACGTATATTTAAGTTTGGTGCAAAATTGAAACATACCAAAACATAAAATCCTTTAAAATATACAATAGAAACTGATGCATGTTGTTTCATTTCGTAAAAAAGGCTACTTGCAAAACATAAATTTTAAGCACAGGATACTCACAGTTTCTTGCAAATGAAATGAATGCCTTAACTGCACGGTGAAATATATCTGCGAATGTTATTACCTGCGAATGAAATGAATGTTTTAGCGCTCGATAATAATTACCACTGAATGAAATGAATGTTTAAGCACTCGATAATAGCTACCTGCGAATGAAATGAATGTTTGAACACTCGATAATAGTTACCTGTAAATGAAATGAATGTTTGAACACTCGATAATAGTTACCTGTAAATGAAATGAATGTTTGAACACGCGATAATAGTTACCTGTAAATGAAATGAATGTTTAAGCACTCGATAATAGTTACCTGTAAATGAAATACATGTTTTAGCACTCGATAATAGTTACCTGTAAATGAAATGAATGTTTGAGCACTCGATAATAGTTACCTACAAATAGTTATTTGCAAATGAAATGAATGTCTTAAGCACTCGATTCTTGAGTTAATTGCATATGAAATGAAGTAAAAGCACTATATACTTAAAGTTGTTGAAATTAAATATACAGTTTAGCATCTGAAACGATATAATACGCTCCCGTTATCTATAATGCTGATTTAGTGGGAATCTAGTTTAATTATGTAACACAATGTCATTACTGTTCATTCAAACCTATTTATTTGTCAATTTTAACAAAATCCCAATTACGGTGATTGAATAATGCTTAAATGGTTAATTTGTGCTCATCGTTTAATAAAATTGACAGATCCAACTGCTTATTTTCATCCATACTCAATATAATATTAAACAAAAAATGACAGTGAGAGCAAAAAAATGGAGCCCAAACCTTCCCACCAGGAATAAACTTTCCTATTGAAATATTAAAGGGTAAGGCGCTTTTACGCATGTTCGGTTTTAGTGGCTGGGAGCTAGAGTTTTCATAGTGCGATTCATTATCCGTAGTAGCGCTGACATTTTTATTCCCATTGCTAGTAGAGGAATCGCCAACATACAAATGCTGCAAATGTTTGTTTTGATTGCCTGTCAACATTTGCATGTTCGTGTAACTATTTTCAGCGGTGCGATTCTGAAGACTTTCATATCTTAAGGAATCGGTATCAGGGTATGTTTGTAAATCGTTATTGGTTTCAGGATTATAATTGTTTCCAATATTAGTCATACGGACATTGGCTGCATGGTCAACGATTTGTTTGCACCTCCTCCTGAGGTATCAAAATTTAATATAAAGGGTTATTCTACTTAGAAAGTAGTATGCATTCTGTATTTTCATGGCTTAAACGAAAAATTGGCATTTTCGAATTGAACTATCTATTATATATCTTTATTGTCTCAATACGAAATATAAGTTCATATTTGATGTACTGACATGTACTTAAGAGCGAGAATGATAACAACAGGAATAGTTACCGTCACAAAGAGACCAAATCCAATACTAATTAATACGATAGCTGAAAAGGTTTAAAAAACAGTTATGGCACAGTTTTGGAATATTTAAACTTTTGTGTTGGTGTCTTGTACCAAAGAACTTTTTTTGCGTACATCAGAAATTATTTCTAAAATGTTGTACACAAAATGTATATTAATTAAATGTTTAGCATTTAAATGGGTCGTTTTAAATAACCGTTTTGTAATACTCTTACCAGTTGTTGAAAATGTTTTTGTTATGGTGATGTTTGACTCAAAAACATGAGTAATTCCAAGACTCAAATCTGGATCCTTTGGTACTCTGGTCGATGTTTTTGATGGTGTGAGAAGGGATTGAAGTGTGCTTGATGTTCTTAACGATGTTGTTATCTGTGTCGTTGATGGTGTTGTTGTTGGTGGTGGTGGTGGTGATGTTGGTGGTGGTGGTTTTGATGTGTATGTTAATGTAGGCGACGTCCGTAAATAGGTTGAGCCAATGAAGGTGAATTTGATGTTGTCGATTGCAACAGTGTTGGCTGCAATGTGCTAGAGAATTTTGTTGTTCCCTCTGGTGGCTCTTCGCCAATATTATAGCACGTTATGTTCACTGCGTATTCTTCTATGAAAGGGAAACAACGTAATGCTTAGATATATATTACGTAGTGCTTTATATTTGCGTAAAATAAGATGAGAATCAATACATAGAATAAGTTCCCAATATTTTAATTTCGATGTCGAACGAGTCGTTTAAATTAATACACTATTGTGTATAAAGTATGTTTTAACTAAATGCTAAGTACCAGAATATGCTACAGGATACCCGCTCTATGTATTAATCTTTACTGACCTGCATTGAAAAATATGCACCATTCATCGTTCACGGCGTAACTTTTTATAAAAAATAGTCTAGTAGCAGTTGCCAAAACATTATTTGTTGCACCATCAAGACATGAATAAGTATTGGTATATAGAATCACCGATGTTCCACAGTTATTGAATCCAGGTCCGTCGAAAAAGACAGTAAAATTTGTTGGGCTTTGTGCCTGAAGATCACAGACACATTGAACAACCTTATCATTTGGGACGTTTTTGTTTCGTATCCCGATTCTTGTTCCAGATGTACTTCCGGCACTGCATATGTTGATCACTGAAGAAAAAACAAAATTAACATATTGAAATAAAACGGAACTCACGTGTATTCTTATAAGCACTCATGGTAGTTTTATGAAACAGGAGCAGTAACTGATTATAACAAATGTTTTACACTCCACCGCCCAAACACCGAAAAGATAAAAAAAAAAACCTGATTGGAACCGTTCAGTTTAGGTACAAAGATAACAAAATTCGTTTACATAAAATGATTTTGTAAGACGTTTTAAAGAAAACTCACTAATTAACTTCAACTTGGTTTAAAGGTTATAAGTATGCATTTACCAAATAAAGGAGCGTACTAACCGTTGTTGGAAGAGTATGTGCAGCCGTTGGATTCTGAATTAATATGAGTTCAAAATATACGGCAAGTTAAAAATACACAGTACAAAATAAATGCATGTACACAATATAGAGTACAGAACAAAGTGAAGTTTAAAGTATACAGAAAAAAAAAATACAAGTTCCAACTATATTCTTCAATAGCAACTCATAGAAATTTAAGGATATCTTAGCTCGTCTATTGTTTTGGCAGAAAATATACTGAAGTATAATGTGCTTTGTGCTTAAAAGTATTTGAGTAATGCCCTTTATCGACTGATCTTCCTCTCCCCGCCCGCTACCATAGTATATAAGTTTTGCTGTTTGCTCTCCGGCTCTATTGAATACAAAAACTTCGGTTGTAGTAATATATATACATCATATAGATCAAAATTGCAATTATACATTTTGAGAAATAAACTTATTCGACTTACCATAAATGAACATCATGAAGTGGTCGAAACACAAAAATAAGAACAGTCCTTTGCGGTAGAACGCCATTATAAATAAGATACACATTGAACATCTATTCAATTGAAGAAGGTTTACACATTTTATTTGCCAAAGAATGCCATTGTTAATGAGATTCACTTTGAAAACATATGTAAACAAGGAAGTGAAGTTGAATGTGCGTTTTAAAATCGTAAAGACGAAAAGTACATCATATATTGCCTGTTAAAACTGAACTGAGATTTAAACATAGCTTTTAAGTTATTGTTATCTCAATTCACATTACGTTGGGGAATATATAGCAGTAGGTGACTAAGACTCTAAATGAAAACCTCTGCATTATTGAACGAACGTAGTATGCAAATCATTGCACGGACAACACACACAACGTTGGAATTGTTGATATAATATATATTATGATATTAAAGAAGAAGTTTCACGACAGCAGTTTGTAAACCATTTTGCTTACTGAACGTCGCTCTAAATAATGCGCAAACAAACAATCTCCATGCAAATGTTTAGTTGATTTGATAATAGAAAGCAAACATAGGAAACGTAATATATGAGCCACTTTATGTATTACAGTTGGATAAGATATGGGAGTTTGAACTGAGTCATATTGCATGTTTCGTCAATGTTCATACATTACTACTTCCAGATTATATGTCAGGGTACATACAATTTGATTTTAGGTTTTTCAATGAGAAAGATTAACACCCAAAATCGTTCACCTATCATCAAACCACTGCGCCCACAAACCATGGTTTATGAAATTTCTACACGAGCGCTTCAGCGAACTAGTTACGTAAGTGTTTTATGCCATATTTTCAAGGACAACGATAGTAACTATCGTGTGGCGTAAAGGATTAAAGTTGTAATTCATCAACACAATTGTTATTGAGTAAAAGCTCCGCGAACTTGTTACCATTCCTGGTTTATGGTATAGGAAATATGAATAGACAACATACACACACGCACATGTATATGCTACAATATAGATTCAAAATAATACTGCAAACATTATCATAACCTAAACGTTTCTTCAAAACTCATGTAAAGTATTTCGATGTTCTGACATATATTGTTTTAACTCCCTTAAGCAAAAGATTGAGCGGTTGTGATAGGAGACTATTTGTCATCCGTCGTCCACATTTGCCTTCAAACAGCATCTCCTCCTAAACAACAAAGCAAATTTCAACGAAATTTCACAAGAATGTTCCTTAAAAGTTGCCATGGTTCCATGTAGAACTCTGGTTACCATGGCAAAAGGGAAGACATTGAAAGTCTTCTCCCAGAAACTGTTGGCAAGATTTTAAAATCATTTCTCAGAAGCGTTCCTAAGGTTGTCCTTTATTAAATTCCAACACAGAGCGGAGCTTGTTTTCACAACATAACTCTATGGAAAACTTTAACAATCTTATTCGCCAGATTTTAAAATAATTTCACAAAGATGTTGCTGAGGGGGGCCCATTATCAAATTCCTTTAAACAATGTTTGTGCGTAGAATAATCATAGCCGACCGAGGGCGGGGCTAGTTTTCAGAGTATAACTTTATGAAAAAATGAAAATCCTTTTCACGGAAATCACTAGCAAATGACTTCATATTAACTTAAATACAAATAATGGCTACTGACTGATTTAGGAACTAAAGATAAACGTTTAAGGGCCGATTAAAGTTTAGGGGCAAGTTTAAATTAATAAGCTCTTTACCCTTAATTCAATAGACTTTATACTTCATACAATTATTGACGACCATCTTAAGATAAGATTTCATAACTCCATTTAACCCTAAAACAAATTTTGGCTCTTGATTGACTTTTTTAAATTCTTTTTGACAGGCACTTTTTATATTTTTAACCAGATTTTCTCAAGGCGTAATCTGGCGTCATTGGTCGGGAGGGCCGGTGGGAGGGCATAGTCAAGCTCACCTATAGTGTCGAATGATGTTGCTAGGTTTGCCATACCAGGACCAAACTTAGTATGTAGAAATTGTTTATGGAGCCCTGTCAAGGGATTGCATTTGAAGTTCCTAGCATCAAAGTCAAGGTCAAGGCTACTATAAATCAAAAACATGGTTGGTATTTAATAACTTTTGTTAGGGTCGACATATTGCAACCAAACTTGGTTAGAGGAAGAGTTTCTTTCATGGGATAGTGTTTTAGGCTCCGAGAGTCATGGTTAAGGTTAAGGTCACTGTCACTAAATGTAGAAATATGGTTACTTCTGAATAACTTTAGTCATGGTTGACATATTGACCTAACTTGGTATATAGGAAGATGTTATGAATACCTAGAATTTCGTTTTGGGCCCTAGGGCCAATGTCTCTGTTAATAGAAATAGAAAGAAAAACAGTTGGTACTGAATATCTTTAGTTAGGGTTTGCATATTACGACCAAACTTGGTATACATAAAGTATTTATGGCGACCTTTCATGGGATTGCGTTTGAGAATCCTAGGTCAATGTCAATCAAGCTCACTGTAGCTAAATTAGATAATTGTTTGGTACTGAATAACTTTAGTTAGGGTAAAACTACTATTCAATTGGACTTCAATTGGCTGGCATTTTGGGCTCCTAGGGTCAAGGTCAAGGTCACTGTTAATACAAATAGAAACAAAATCTTAAAACTCAATCTCACAACAAGGGCTGAAGTTCTTTTGTCAATCAACTAAAACCTAGTTTCGTCGCACTGCGGCATTTCTTGTTTCTTTTCATTGCTTTTGTCACATATAACATCAGTATTGTGTTCTTTTTATAGACAAGGCGTTGTGTAGTCGAGTGCGCTGTCCTGTCCTACGACAGCTCTTGTTTAAGGGAATGTCGCTTTGGCCTTGACCTTTGGATTCAGTTTTCATCTTTTTTTAAGGCAAATATTGAAGTGCAATTTGATGAGTTCATTGTATTCAGTCGTGATGAGGTTAATGATCGGAAACCATTTTATTGCTAATGGAACGAGGGTGACAATATCAGGTCTTTGATATTGTGACCTCAAAATCGGTAATTTCATCTTCATGTACTATTCATAAATAAAACCAGATCAGTCACAAACTACCTTATCCCCAACCGAATTAAGAACTTTATCGACTCGCTTTGTGACAAAGGAATATAATTGAACAATGAACAATAAGATACTACAGCCAAAGTTGTTGTTATTGTGCACAGTACTTCTACTAAGTGAGATATATATGCAGATGAAATTTGAAGCAAATACCTAAAAGACTTTTTGAGTTATGCTCCGGACAAAAATAAGGATGAAAATTAGCAAAGGGCAATAACTAAGAATACTGAATCCAGAACTATAATTCTTATGCATTTCTTTTCTAATTAATAAGATATATCTGTATATGACGTTCGCAGTCAATACCTTTAAAATTCAAATAATGCTCCGAATAAGATTCCTCGATCGAATACTAGCACGCGCGCACGCTCGACTTCCATTACTAAATGCCCTTTGCCTTTTGGTGGAGTATAGAAATGCGCAATTTTGCTGTCTGTTTGATTATCAATTTGTATTATTGCTTAATGTCACTGACCTTTGTTTTGATCGATATGTGCAAAAAAGTCAAAGTCAAACTTCCCTGAGAAATCTGACGACTTTTCTGGGTTTTTAATCTAGAAATAAAAACGGAGATCTTCTTGTCATTAACAGTTTATTTTTCGAATTTGGTTAACGAAGTCTCATAATCAACGTCTAGGTCTCGCGTCTCATAATTATCTTTTAGGACTCGCGCGCAGCATTTTTTGAGTTATTGATCGCATTTTCATTTCAAGCCTAAGTTGATCACCTTGACCTTCCATTTATAAATTTAACATGGTTCACCTGCTTGTCATAAACAACTATCTTGCGAAAATTGAGGAACCTGGATTTCTGTTAAGTTGTTTATAGTGTTACTGATCGGAAACTTAGGTCTATATTGCTCTTTAACCTGAAAATAAAATAAAAAGTTCAGTACTTGTGAAGGTCAACCTTCTTATTATATTTCATTTTGTCTTTATCCTTTTCGGTTTTTGATCGAAATCAAGGTTATTACTTAACATGAAATTGATCTTTTGAACTCACAATCAATAGGAGCAATGTACTTGTCAAGATTTTTTTTTCCTTGTAAAACTTGGCTATGTCATTTTATGCGAGTTATATAAAACGATCCTGTTGCTAAGTTCTCATTGAACAGGACCTTGACCTTGTGACTATAAAAAATAATGTTCATTAACAACTTTTTGTAAAAGTTAAAGACCCAAAGCTCAGTCCGACTCAAGTGCGGACAATAAGTCATTTCTGCTAAAGGTCACTGTGACCTTGACGTTTGCATCTTAGGATAGAGTTTTTCTTTTTTTAATGAATGATTTTCTTGTTCAATTTGAGAACTGTAAGCTAGCTCTCACGTCCAAATAAAACATTAGCGTTCACAGGTTTGGACAAAATATCAACATAATCTTTTTTTAAATGACATGTCGTCCGCAGTCAATTTGGCATACCTTTCCCCAAAAACACACCATTTACTGTCATTTTATATCCTTTTTAAGCATAAAATTAAAAAGAAAATTGTGTGTTTTGGTGAAAGATTATTATAATATTCGAACCGTAAACACGAAAAGTAAATATTTCACTCGTTGATACACCGCACTTAAAATATGGCTTTTGTAACCCAATCGGTGAAATATACTGCGATCTTATACAGAAACAAACAACTATCTTCTGTATATTCTGTTCTCTTGAATGCATTGGTACAAACAGAATTTTACCTCTGGTTTGTTCATTTGAATTTATATTTTTAAATTAATGGGGAACTTTCAACTAAAGGACAAACAAGAGATTTGATGGATACATTTGTTTAATGAGTATGGCATATAAAAACATCCAAATTATTAAATCACAAATATATTTATCATTATATATATGACGTCACACATTTCTATACTTACTACGACAAAACGAGAAGATATATTGTTTCACAAACAAGATCATGTTAATCTTTCTCTGTAAGAATATATATTTTCGTCATGATACGAGTATTTATAACGTTCTGTAATATGAGTATCATTAAAAATCTATCAATATAAAAACATTTAAATCTATATACACACGTCGTTTGTATTAAGACTCTGATATAACAAAAATAGCAGGATATCTAGTAAAGGCAGTTTTGAACAAATTTCGCAAACACTAGAACACAAATATAGAATCCCCTCTCATGTCTACAATTCATTTGACAACCGGAAACACGTATATCTAGAAGGGCAAATGATTTATTGCGGATGTTATCATTGTCAAAGGTATTATAAAGTTCTCGAATTTCACTTTTAAATTAAGAGTTCCACTTCTAGTTTCTCGAGAATAATTTCAGCAACTTTCAAATGTCAACTTTAAAGATCGCTTTGTCAGCATAAAGTCCTCCATCCGTGCACACAGCTCACATGAACACAGGAACCATATCAACTGTTCATTGCTTTCATTTTGCAAATGTGGCAATTTTCGTAGTTTAATATTCGCAAAACCATGGTGAAACAATTCGCAAAACAATGGTAAAACAATACTAAATAGCTACTTTAGATATATGGATATTTAGTATTAATAAGTATATTGACAAGGTTCCTTGTAGCATAATGATATTCATGATGTAAAATTAACAAACATGTTTAAAACATTCTTTGAAATTTAAGCTCAACAGTATTCCTTTCATAATAATGGCACTTTTTATGCTGTCCAGATGTATTGCGCATCGTCTTCTTCAATAGGATCGCCATTCACACCGGGTCGCATTCGGTACGGACTTGTGATGGATCCGTGGTCGAAACTTGTCTCTTGGGGCTTATAGCCCAGTGACGGATATCCGATGGACGGGTAGGGAGCGATAGGGCGGGGCATTGATCCATTGAAACCTACGTTGTCATACGTGCCAACAAACATTGGTTGATCAAATTCTCCATAGCGATAATCTGGCTTTTTCTCGCGCTTGTCCTTTCTGTAAAGGAATTCAGTAAAAATGAAAACAATGCATTTTTTTTTCGGCCTTTTGACAGGTAATAACGATAAACATATCAAAACTTATATATTATTTTCATAAAAAATGCAAATACCAGTAATCACTTTTTTCAAAGAAAGAATAACTTTGAATACTAAATCAAAATTAGTGTCATTTTGTAATAATTGGAGTTAAGCTTTAAAATGAAAAAAACAAACGTAGTATGTCACACAAACAATCAGTTCACAATTTATCTAATGAATGTTTAGCCCAAACATATTTCATCATCAACTCAGCCATTGCGGGTTGCCTTTCGAATATTTAACTGAGGATGGTGTGGTTTTGATGTTAACCTCACAGTTACGTTTGTTCAAGTCCCACTAAGAACACAGATTAATAATATCGAGTATATGTGTATGTACTGGTTTATATAACCAGGAGCTAGATTCATGCATAAAACCGTCAACGTTTGAACTTACAAAATCTATCATTAACTAAAGATTAACAAACTTCAAGGATCTTGAAAATACTTACACAGAGAGATATTTGTAGCATCCAACAACGACAAGGATAATGATCAACAGCGCTCCTCCACCACCGATAGCGGCACCAAGGATAACAGGCATATTAGACGTTGGTGCTGAAAAAATTAGATAAACTCTTAATTTAGGTCAACAATATGCTTTCACACATCTTGCCATTTTCTCTCCAAAAACAATGACCGTCTTAATTAAATTCTAAGCGAAGAGATATCAACTTAGAAGTTTCGTTATTTCACTAACAAAAACCTTTGAAAGGCCTCGATGTTTCACCAAATCTAATCATATGAAGTTCTTACGTGTATCCCTTTCGTATTTAATTATATAATATTTTTCACTTAATTGAACATTTCCTTTTATTTGCTGTATGAATACAAACTCAGACAAACTAATACACACGCTGTGGAAATCAGGCCGGGCCATAAGTAAGTCATTAAAATGGCTGCCATCAAAGCGATCTGACTGCATACATGTCTCTGGCGGTAAACTTTGAGAGATATCTTTCTTTTTGGTAATTGCGTTTGTGCTAAAAATGTCTTTAGCATCAGTTATATTGCGTTAAAATTTCCATTTATATTCCAATGGTAATATTTGTATAATATTAAAGTTAATTAAGATCATAACAATACCACTGCCAAATTTCTTTAATTAATTCATTTTAAAAACGAGTTTTAAGACCAAAGGAAAAAGTCGTTTTAAAGGTAATCATGGTTACACTGTTTGATGTACAATCAAGAACAAACAAATCATGTGTCTAAATGAAATAAGACACGTTTCACTTGTTATGCTTAAGAAGATTCGATAACTTGGGGACTGAGTTTAAAACATGTTTGGATTAGGGTGCACTTTTTATTATTTTTGGATTGCAATGTTTTCCCACCGGCAAGAAAAAACGCACATACTCACACACCAACATTGGTTGTTTGATTGGTTGAATTCATTATCACTTTGAATGTAGAGCATTTTTCTCATTGTCTAACCATTTCGGAACCAGAGCTACTTACTTTTCTTCTCGTTGCAGTATTGTCCTCCATAGTTTTCGTAGCAATTGCACGTGAATGTTCTCCGGCCGGTAGCGACACATTTCCCGCCATTGTTGCAAGACAGTGGGTGAGTCGTACAATAGTCTACAAATGCAGTAAATACTTAAATAATAGTATGGAAAAACATATACATTTCTTATACATATAGATATAATGATCCCAAAATAAAATTGTAATTATAATTGAAGCATTCAATTCAATTCAATTCAAATTCCCCAATAGATAAAAAAAAACATCCGTGCTAAGGTCTTTACTGGACTAGCTCCAGGTGGGCATTCACTGCGCAGGCCAAGTATTGCACATCATTTTCAGGAAATACGCTGTTTTGCTCTCGATATGTGAAAACACGCTTCTACATGTTATATTGAATTACTTTTTTACAACATGCACATCAACCGTAGCCAAAGCGTGACAGACCTGGACATTAAAATGGGTCAAGGTACTTTCCTCGTTTCTTAACTCAAGTCGATTTCCTTAAATGTTTATAGCCATAGTGAAAGAAAGGCAAGCGTTCATAACATAAAGGTATTTATAAGTCAGAAAAGTAATGAAAATAAACTATTTTAGATATAATTAAATTATTATATCATAAGACTAGTGAGAATATATCTTATGTTTTGAAATGACTTAGGATGTTGTATGAATACAGACTCCGGTCTTCATTGTTATAATGCATCATGAACACGAATTGCTTATCATAATATTTGAACAATAAATACACCAAAACACTTGTGAAATATAAAAAAATAAAATCACTGCACTACCATACCTTTACATGCCAATGGTCCTGTTGCGCCAAAGTCATCGTTGTATGTGTTGGCAGGGCACAGTTTACAGTCAGCCTGGCCTGTTTCATCCTGGTATCTGTCGGCAGCGCATGGCTTACACGTCTCCCCATCAGTGCCGTAGTGGCCAAGGGTGCAGGGGTCTGAAATGTTTACATATTTTTCATTTTTGTACAACGAAATCTATAGCGGAAGACGGAAACAGTCATTATTTTTGCTTGGTTTTGGTTACCAAGCCGGACGACTAGTTTTTCAAAACATTCTAGTCTACCCCTCCAGACTACACTCTCGCGCGCAACATGGTGCTTACGAGTGAGACATTAGTACCAAAAGTTAACATAACCTTTTTCACAATCGTTGTAAAATACAGTTATAACCAATATTTGTGTGCTGAATCTCAAACCTATTCGTTCATTCTTCAAAATCAAGCGTATTAACATTATGGGGACAATTGACAACTTTATAGACATTTTCAATATAACTTGCTTAAACGCGTAAAGTACAATTCCAAGACCAGCATGTTGATTTTATATGATTAAATAATTACAATTAATTAACAAGGAAACCATTTTATCAACACACATACATTTTTTAAAACGAAGAAATTTATGAACCAATTTAGCCAAATTTATTTCATTTTAAAAGAAACACTTTTGATTTGTAAACTCACAAAGCATTAAAGATAAACACTCTTACTCCAAAATAGGATTTATCTCTATTGATACAATGGTTTTAATGTACCAAAAAGGATGAATAAAAGTCGAAACAAAGGTTCTTATGAAGGATACCGAGTTTATTTAAAAGAAAGGTGCAGACAACAAAAGTTCTATCTTATGAGACGATAGTAGATAACAGAAAATCTTTGACCATTCACCAATCATATGTTTGCGTTTTCAGCTATCAAATACTAGGTTTCAATCTTGTTATCAGTTATTAATATTTTCCATAAATGCATTATTTAGTAAGTCGATAAAGGTGAATCACTCAAAACTTATGTTTGTTATACATGTGTATGTATTGATTTTGAATAAGAGCGTCACTTCGTTAATCTTCCGATATTTGCCGTATACTCACTGTAAGGGGTTAGACACAAAAGAACATGTATATGTTTTGATGTTTACTTACTGCAAACATCTCCACGCAACTCGTTTCCAGATGTACATATCTCCTTCGATGCTATTGTTACAATGCTGTCATATTGTACTATTCCAGCCTAAAAGGTAAAACAATGTATTTCAACGTTTTCCATTTTCATTCATTTGGAATTCATAGTTATATTTCTGCCAAAACTTTACAAATGAACATTGTCCGACTTTGAATACTGTGTTATGAAGCTAGACCCAATTGTTTGGATTTTCTAATCCCGATGAAATTAAACTAACAAACTTATATTTTCTATTCACGACTGTATGTCTATTTAAAAGAGGACGCCGCGGAGTGAATATCAATGCTTGTCTGTTCATCTTTACTACGTGATAAATAACGTCATACGAGTATGCTACAACAGAAGGCAGGGCCCCGTAAGCGGCATAGACTGCGCTATGTTTCATTTAAAATGGTGAAGAAATATTTAAGTTGTTTTTGTTTAAAACCTTCATTCGAAGCAACATATTGCCTTCCGACGTAGCATTTATGACGCAATTTTTCACTTTGTATACACACACTGAAAAGGCATACGTCTAAAACATTAAAGCCATTGGACAACTTGGCCTTGCTCTACATACTAGTATGTCTTATATCTCTTGTAACACGTGTAGCCCCGTTTCCCCGAAAAAGCCAGTATTTATTTCCTTTTTGAAAGGCCATCAGAAAATACCACTCATGGGTACTAGGTGTCTGACATATGGGCAATGTCATCAAAGCTGTCGCAATGACTAAACAGTAAAACTTTTATTACCTCTAGAAATAAACGAGCAACAATAAAACCAAACCTACCAAGGTTGATGGCTGCAACTGGGCGGCATTTTGATTTAATATCAAAAGAATGATGTCTTTTGCCATCATTTCCTCCTTTTGAACAGAGTCTGTGATAACATTGCTAAAAGAAAGAAAATAGAGTAAATGCACAAACAATGCAACTTGCTTTGAGCTATATGATAAAACATTTTGTTAGTTTATAAGTCACAAATATATTTCTTTGTTTTAGTTTTCTTGTTTACTATGGGTTTTTTTAAGCAATTTGTTAAGTAAACTTGAAGATATATGTCAAGAGTAAATCTAAAACAACTTTGATACATGGTAATTTGAAGAACATGATTTATTTCGTATTTTTGCATATTAAATGAATAGCTTTATACAGGTATCAAATAAAACGTAATGTAAACTCATTTTCAAGAGCATGTAACAATTATAATAGGAAATTATATTCACAAAAGATAAGGCAATGTTTCATCAACACTCATCAAGGTGATACTATGTACTTAATACAAATATTTTGCCTTTATTTACTCAATACAGTTAGAAAACCAAAATGTTAAAAAATCATATTTAAGGACATTGAACTCTTAGAAATGTAAACTCATGAAACATAAGCAAGAATGGTGATCACGGTGTGCCAAGTAATAGTGAAACCAGTAGTTTGATCCAAAAGCTCTTCTAATCTAGTGAATTTAATGTCCCTAAAGACCACACCCCCTGGTCATACTTAGTTAGATACTTCATATAATAAATTAATTTTACTATTAACATAAGCTTACCTTATATTAGACAGAGAAACCAAGAAGTCTAATTCGTAGTCCAGAGCCCTCTTACGTCTGCGGGTCACCAGCTTGCAGTTTGTACCCTTGTCAAAATCTACCGCAATATTATTGCACGTGGTAGATGGACAAAAGGATCGTTGACCATTATATCGTGCAACTCGTTGAGATATAAACGTCTGTCTGATTGCCAAAGACACTTGGGTCTGAATGCCGCTTATATCAACATGACAGCCGGCGATATCCGCTTTATATTTGAGCATTACTTCATACTTTCTATACTGATACACCACTGCATCCACTGTAAAACAACAAGATAAATACATTTCAAACTGTTTGCAAGTGAGCATTAAGTGTGATTGCATTAGCGTTCAAGATTTCGTTTACTTAGGAAATTTGAATGTATTAAAAACGCTGTCTCACCATTGGTTCATGAATAATGTTTTATGCATTCTGATGAAGAAAGAACATGACCATATACAGATTATTTGTACTTTGCAACTCTTTTACTATTTAATGTACGGGGCTCACAATAAGGACTATCAAGACTCACCAGTTGCCGGACACGATGACTGCCCAGTCTGATAGTTAGTTGTCCCACTTTTACAAGTTTTACAGAAGTTGGGGTTCGCACCAGAACTTGCATCGTTGTACTGCCCTACTGGACATGTGTCGCATCCGCGCGTTTGGAGGTTTAACCCACGTCCATTGGAACATAATGCTGAGGAAAGAAGGTTTTTCAGTTCGGCAATATATTTTGAAACGTTCGATGTCTGTCAAACAGACTGAGAACAAAAAAAATGATGGAAGATAAATGAATATATTTACATTCGCCTTGGTATAGATAAAACTTGACAATCGCATTGTTTATTTAAATATTACCCTCCGATTATATTAGCGCGACGTCATTTCACCAATGACATTCGACGTTACGAATATTAGTTACTTTTATATTAAAGTATGTTGTAAGTTGTTCACGCGAATAAATACGTGTATATTCAATTCTTTAAAAATTGATTAACGAAAAATGTTTAAACAATGCAATTTAGGATTGATTACTATTTGTGTGTGTTTGCTGTATGTAATACAATGTATGATTGCAATTCCATGGTATGCCCTAACGCTATATCCCCGCAAATTTGCAAGTAATACCCTACTGTCCGTATCTATTATATTTGCCTTAAAAACAACGACAGTGAATGAGTAGTGAAGAATTTATCATAGCCCCTACGTACTTGTACAGGCGTCTGCACTTGTTGACTTAGTAGCTAGAGTTGTTTTTCCTGTACTACAGGGTGTGCACTGTGTAACCATCGACGCCGTACTGTATGTTCCAATTGGACAATCCGTACACGTAATAGGCACCGAGTTTTGAACATGATATGTTCCTGGTTCACACTCCCCTGTAAAAAAAAACAATTTTATTTATCCTCTGAAATCCGTTTTTATAAAATGATAATCATTGGCTCAAAGGTTATATTTTTTAGGTTTGGGTTGGGGGAGGTCGATGTGGAAGCGGTTATGTTATCATTACTGAATTAAAATATTACAGCTAAAATAAAACAACAACAAAAATTGACAACTAATTTCATATATCACCATTATAAAATGTCATAAAATGTCAACAATATGGTTTACGTTTGCTGTAACAAAAAACATAAATGAATTGAATGTACGGAGGTAGGAGCAACTGTCTAAAAAAGTTTTCCAGAGTATGGATAAGGTGCAGTAAATCTGACAAACAAAACATAAATGTGCCGTGGCCTTAACACTCCTTATTATACGCTTACATTTGTGAAGAAAAAGCAAAATTATAAAGGAATTATACTTTGTAGACTTTTTGCTTGATATATGCATTTTGATAATTTTGATAAACAGTCAGTTGAAAGTTCTTCTACCTCTGCTATTTAACAAAATAAGATATAAATAAACCAAATTTGGAAGAAAAAAAGTAACAATGAATACGGTGTCCGCTTAGCCAGCGGAATGTTTTCTTGACCTCAAAATTGATACCATAACTACTGGTTTCTATTCTGAAAACTCGACTGTGCTTCTACTAGCACTCTTATGCTTAGTCGAGCTATGGCCACACGATTTCTTTTTCGTTCATTGATATAGGCCGAGAAATAAAGGTGCGAACGGGCGAAATCGGAATAACATTAAAACAAGTTGCATTTCATTATAAACAGGAGTGGGTGGAGCTAAAGCACATTATCTGGAGTTTATAATAACTATTAAAAACGATAACTCTGAACAATTAAAAGTTGTATTTTTTTTCTTTTTATTGTAAGCATTATTTTTGCATAACTGTTGCTTTCGGAATCATTTTTTAACAAAGGTTCTATTTATAATATTTTTCGACTTGAAAAAAGCAGCTTCTTAGAACAGTTTCTGTAAATCCGACTAAATAAATATCAATTTGTAGTCGTTTTAAAGAAATTAAAACAAATTGAACAATCCAAAATGAGCATACTCTGTGAGCAGTCGTTTCTGGATGTAGCTCCTTGGTTCTCGGTAGTAAACCCAGATGGACATGGTTCACACATGGCGGCATTGCCTTCTACCGATTTGTAGGTACCGATTGGACACATATCACACGAAACATTGTTGAACTGCTTTCCCGGACCACATATTGCTGAAAATGGTGGGTGAAAACAATGAACAGTCATTAAAATAAATCAAATACACTTCAGTTATTCCATATCTTGACAGTAACACTAAAATACTATATACTTAATTGTGCTTGTTTTTGTTTCGAAGAATGAAACGGAGGCATTGTCAGACGCTGCAGGGTCTATGTCAGATAGTTGCAGTAGTTGTTGTTGTTGTTGCTGTTGTTAAAGCTGTCATAGCCAGTAAAAAAAATGTTATTTATGCTGTTGCCGTAGTCAGAGCTGATAGTATCTTTGTCAGCTATGTTATTGTTGTTATCATAGTCAGTAGCATCTTTGTCAGCTATGCTATTGTTGTTATAAAAGCCAGTAGCATCTTTGTCAGCTATGTTGTTGTTGTTATCAAACTCAGTAGTGTCTTTGTCAGTTATATTTCGCTTGTTCTTATTATAATAGTCTTTAATGTCTTTGTTAGCTATGTTGTTGTTGTTGTAATTGTTGTTGTTGTCATAGCATGTACTGTCTTTGTAAGCTATGCTGTTGTTTACATACAATTTAGAGACTTTGTCAGCTATGTTGCTGAAGATAATTGCAATATGGAATATCTCCCGGCTTCAATCCAGTGTTATAGGCCCTGTCACGCATGTATGTATTGTATCTGGTAACAAGTTTCATGAACAAATCTTCAATGGTTTCTGAGTTATGGCCAAAATTGTAATTGTTGCCATCATTGCTGACTGACAGCTTGGCGTCAAGGTTTTACACATGTTGCCAACATTGCTGACTGACAACTCTAGGTCAAGGTTTTACACACTCATTTGACTTAAACGTATAGCCATACATAACACTTACGAAGACAGTCATCAGCTGTCGTTGATCCATTTTTGTTATTGAACGTTTTCTCCGGACACGCCTTACAGCTGGTCTGTCCGACCACGTCCTGGTATTGGCCAGTTCCACACTGACTGCAAACCAGACCATCCGTCCCGGAAGATCCAGCAGGACAATTCTCTGTAATAACAAGTTATTAATAAAACGGGTACATTCTTTGGAGCAAGTCATCATTTTATTATTTAAGTAAATATATATTATGGTTAACAAAGTAATATGTCAAATATACTTTTAAAATTGGAACTATTTAAAAACTCTTATTGAATTTCAACTGCATGTATATTTTTGAAGAAAGTACGTTCTGTAACATAGATACAAACTACATCCAAAGTATGGAAAAAATCAGTTTTTGTTAGTTTGTAATTGTTTATAAACAGCAATGAAAGGTGAAACACTGCCAACGCCCCTAGCGCAGACTTTATTATTTAGTATTCGCTTTGCAAGAGTTATTATGACATTATATCAGGTCCAGAAAAAAAACACTGTTAAATTGAAGACATGTCGGAATCTTTGTAAGCCGTCAACTTGATTCCTTATTCCAATTGGACAATTTGTGCAGCGATAACAACATTTTTTTGCCGTGACGATGTTGACAAATTACTTACCGCATAGTTCGTTGTTTCTCTTTTCTCCTGGGTTACAAAGTGGCGTCTCCGTTATATTGCTGAGATCACCGAAAACAATTTCGTCGTTCTAAAACGGAATGTTAAAATATAGTTTTTGTTTCCTAAAGAGAATTTTTCATAATTTACATTCAAACATTAATAAACTTTGCAGGACCCTCGGGCAACCTACGTGGCCTGTAACTCAGCGAGCCTGGTAACCGGCGTAAGTGCGGGCCCTAGAGTATGATGTTTCAATATGTTACTATAAACACTTTAATTTTATAGAAATAAGATAAGAGCAGAGTTCTGTTGCAAAAATCTGTATTTTTTGTAAAAAAGCTAATCTATTTAATTATTTTTATTTGTATTACACATTTTTTAGATAAATAATGTTCTAGAAATTCTATTCCGTCTGAAACAAATGATGCCTAAGCTTATTCTGATCATGAACAAAAAAGCTGCTGTATCTTACCACGACAGTCATATTATCACGATTCTGAGTAATAATTTTGCCCACAACATCCTTAGTTTTCAAAACACTGCCGTCGTTACTGTCCTCTGTGTACGAACTGAAATATGAATAGTTATATTACGCCTCCAGCATAAATGACGCAACGCAATTGGTCCAGAGCTGGTCACATGTTGACCCCATATTTTCCCATATTGGGTCACCAAATTTATATCGTACTAAAATGGCGTCTATTTTCCGATTCCGATGAATAAATGCAACATTTAAACATGTAAATAGGTTGTCGACGTGATATATATATTACGGAGTTAGTAGGTGACCCGATTTGGGATATACGTGGCACGAGAAAACAATATAAGGTTTCCTTTGCCCCGTATATCCAATATCGGGTCACCCCGTAACTTATAATAATTATGCTACATTTTAATTATAATACCCGTTTGTTTATTTAGTTCACACTGATTTCTGAAGGCTTGATTGTGCCAATTGTATTTGATGTGTAATAGTGATGCTTTTGATTGTTGTAGAAAGATAATCTCACTGAACAAATGTGCGGACAATGCGGATAATGCGTGAAGAGATTCGCCCATAATTTATATATGTATATTTATCACGCCTCCAACATAAATGACGCAACGCCATTGACCAAGGACTTGTCACGCGGTGAACCCATATTTTTCCATATTGCGTCACAAAATTTATATCGTACCAAAATGGCATCTATTTTCAGATTCCGATGGATATTGCGATGAATAAATGAAACATTTAAACATGTAAACAGGCTGTCGACGTGATATATTCGTTACGGGGTTAGTAGGTGGCCCGCTATGGGATATACGGGGCGCGAGAATACCATATTCTTGTTCGAGTATCGCTCGCACCCGATATGGTTTCCTTTGCCCTGTATATCCCATATCGGGTCACCGTCTAGCCCTTAACTTATATAATATTTCAAATATGTGTATGAACAATGTTTGGTCAGCTCATGGCAAATCAGAAAGCCATTTGGATTTTACTTTGTTAAGATCAGGGGCAGTGATAACGAACAGTCTCAAGACTGAGAACAGACTCAAGAATCATTATTGCAAAACTTCATTTCATTGTTATTTTCCTTCTATAGAAGGTTATTATTATTTATTCAAAACAAGTTTAACGAATAAGAGACCAACTATAATGCCACTTTGTTGTTCCAAAAATGATTCTTAGATTTGACCTTGTGACCTAGATTTGGACCCCATTTGACCAAGGTGCTTGATCTAGGGGAATATTCTGACCAAGTTTTAACTTTATCTGACCAATCACTAACATGATACGGTTCCGGACAAAAAATGTGGTGAACGGATGAATAAGGGACAGAATGAGGGGACGGACCGAAAAATCTTCGTTTCAGAGGTGTATAACAACAGGTTATTTAAAGATAATTTCCTCTAAAAGCCCAAGAACAGTTCAAAATCAGAATCTTACACAAAACTGACGAATACAGTATAGTGGGCCTTCCATGCCTCTTTTAAGCTTAGAACCCCTTTTTTATATAAATTGTGCAGTATTCACATTTGGGAGAGTTTTGAGATTTTGAAGGAAAATTTATTAATAATTTTAAAATCCTGCAAACAGTAAATGTAATCTTGAAGACTCCAAAATATATAAAAGAAAACTTGTCAAATAAATTCTTACCTGACATTTTTCAGGGCAAAGTCGACTGTGATCTCCGTGTCAGCAGCACGTCGCCTGCGACCCGCGGAGTTTCCTCTTGCCCCACAAGTAGAGAGACCAACAAAGACGAGATTGTCGCATTTGTTTCCTCGGCAAAACCCGCGTTTGTTGTTGTTGTAGCTCGAGTTGCTAATCGCATTGAAAAGAGTTCTGATGGTATTGAGAATAAGGTCATAGATAATTTTAAGGTTGCTTGTGTCATCGCATGAATCTAATGCAACAAAGAAAACGAGTCGCATTGGAATATTAACTTGTTTCTCTTCAATAACTGGATCTGAAAATAAAACATTGCGAGTTTAAAGTACAACTAATTGAGACGAATTTGAATGAACATACAACCACACTTCAAAATACAAGAAACAAAATTTAAGTAAACTGTATATGTCTTTTTTCCACGAATTAGGTTCATATAATTATATTTATGTATACTATCACAGAAATATTCATAAACCTGGGCATTTAAACAGTGCTTAATAAAAAACAAATAGTTTTAAAAAGAGTTTCCATCTTAGAAAGTGATGTTACAAAAGCACAAAAGAATAAGCCCTGTTTACAAGATTTACTGACCGTCAACAACCACATTGCACGCACTAGCCCCCGACTGCGTGGATGTCTTTCCAGATGGGCACTGTTTGCAGAAGTCAGCGTTATTTCCCATTGCGTCATTATACTCGCCCGGTCGGCAAATTTTGCATGTCTGATCAAAAGTATCAAAACCATTCCCTGCTTTACACTGGTCTGGAAGTGACAAAACATTCAAGATCTAATATAGGTCAATAAGATGCCTTATTCTTGAATTGAGCATGACCTACACCCAGACGCATACTGATAAACCAAACCTATCAAATCGTACTAGCGGATGCAGGAGAGGGTCATTAAACAATAAAAGCAAGTTTATAATGCACTGTTTCTCCAAAATAATATGTACAATACCGTTGAATTGTTTTAATTTACTGGAAAGAATTTTATGAATGTCGAAAACAATGGTTTTCTATGTAGGATACGGTGTTTATTTTAAAAGAGGTGCAGAAACACGCTAGTTCTACCCGAGACGATAGTTGATCACTGAAAATCTTTAAGGACCCACCAGTCATTTAATATTTGTCCGTTTTCAGCCGTTAAATACACGGTTACAATCTTGTTATCAATAAGTAATATGTTCCATAAATGTTTCATAAATGTATTATTAAGTAAGCAGTCAAAGGAGTATCACTGAGAGTTTATTTTGTTGTACATTATTTAAGTAAAGTCAAGTCAAGTTTCCTTAATTTCACTCATTCCAATACAAACATGGATAAACGAGGTAGCATCATATGATAAATGTCACAAAGGCAAACAAGTTAAATTCATACTTATATATTTGATTTCTAACATTACAATTTTATGAAAATGGTTTTTATAAACATTAAAATAATTGCCAGTGTAATTAATTTGATTAAATCTTTGTCACACACATACATGAATAAATAAATGCATAGGTGTATCAGTTTAATTGTAATACTTTTTTGTTATTTAACTACATCCTACTGTATGGTCATTGATCCCTGATTAGCGAAAACGAAACACTTGGAGTTATTGATGTATATTATAAAACCAAACAAATTGTTTGATGCATTAGTTAAGACATTTATGTTGTCTTTATATGCAAGTAATATTACGAAAAAATGTTTGTGACACTTAAAATTGATCCAAATAGATCGATATATCCAGTAATATGATTAAAAGGTATCATAGCATCAACTTGAATGGCAAAAAGCACAAGTTAAAGTGTTTTCGCATTTTAAACTGTAGCTTCATCCCAGACTCAAATATCAAACTATCTTAAAATGGAGTGTCTTTGCAGCAATTGTGGTGTATATCTGGCTTAAAATGTTTAAACTTACCAACACAGTCGTCATGAGACCTCCTTCCTGATTGCAGTGTGGTGTTTCCGGGCGGACAGTTGGTACAAGATGGTTGATTGATTCTTGCGTTGTATGTACCTTTTTCACATGGAATACACTGGGTTGTTCCTGCGGTAACTTTATAGTAGGTACCAATAGGACACAGGGCTGCAACATTTCATTAATATATCAATTTAACACATACACAAACTATTTGATTGTGTTCAAACTTGATGGCTAATTGTTAAAGGGTATTTGAAATATATGGTATACGTATATATATATATATATATATATATATATATATATATATATATATATATATATATATATATATATATTTATATGTATGTATTATCAACTTCCTGTAACAAAATTTCAAATATGTCACGGACAGTTTTTAACAAATTATTAATAAAAAGTCATTCAAGTTTCCGATATTATAAAAAACAAAACCAGGTTTGTTACAACCTATAAAGAATACCAATTTTAAAATAGCTTGATTTTGCTTTTTTCAAGAAAACTACATTGATACCATTTTTTCCACTTTATCTCTCAGCAGTAGGAACTTCTTTTAAAATAAACATAGTGTACAAGGTAAAGGTGCCAGGGCATTCGCATGACATTCGGAACTCCTCGGTCATTTATATCGAAAACAACCTCGGATTTATACGGGCGGTTTACAATGTAAGAAATCTTCACACATTAACTACGCTACAAGTATATCGCGTAGTAATTTCAATTTGGCAGTTAAACTTTATGACTTAACTCTTGTAAATCTTGGATATGTTTGCAATATTTCAATTCATTGGCATTTAATTTTAACTTATAGCTACAAATACAAGCCTAAACATTTCAATTCATTATTAATATAATTTCAAATTTTATAAAATACTTCTACAGATATACCGGCATACATCCGAGGTTGTTTTCGTTTTCGATAAACATGACCGAGGAGTTCCGAATGGTGTAAGGGGCGTCTATACGAAAATATAACTTTGCTCTTAACACATAAACTGTGTGAAATTACTTTGTGAACAATCAGAACTATCGGTTGAGCCGGTTCCAAGTGTCGTCTTGTCAGTGGGGCACATCATGCACATTTCCGTGTTTCCTTCGACATCTTTGTATTTTCCCTTCACACATTTGTCGCATTCCTTCGTTACTGCATTGTACTGCTCACCTTTCCCGCAGAGAGCTAAAATGTAATTTTTCATAAGAAATTAGATCGGAATAATCATTCGAAATTTCAGACGAAAAATGCAAGTGGTTTAAACATCATGTATTGCGAAACATTATTTTTTAAAAACAAAATAACAAGTTAATTGAACTTTTACCGTTTGCCAGCAGAACTGCTGCAACCTTTTTATTTCGTTTTTCAAAATTTATACTAATCATATTCGATAATGAAACAATCTTTCTCATAATTAAGATTATTCGAACTTAAGCATCCTTAAGCGTGGAAGTTGCACTTACGAACGCAGTCCGTGTTCATTGTTGATTTTGCCTCTAATGTAATTTGTCCAGCTTCACAGTTAATGCACATTGTTTCGCCTACCCCTGGCTGGTACGTATTTAGCGGGCAAAGGCTGCACTGTTCCTTTTGGCCTGGATCTCGGAATTGACCAGCGGGACATACGACTGTGTTTTGAAAAATAATATGTATGTAAGTTAAATGAAGATTTATTTAGCACTTGCGCCAATTTCTCGAAACTTCTAGATTAACAGGTTTAAGTAACTTATTTTAATAAGCAAAACTGCATATCAAAATTTGATTTTGATAAATGAGAAAAGGTTAAGTGTGATAATCAAAAGTCCAATTTAAAGTTTGAAAGTTCCAAAAAAGTGAACAATTACACAAATTATAGATAAATAAATTAGTGAACTCAGCTTAATCCTGTTATAAGAGACTTAAGAAGTTTCGAGAAATTTGGGCACGCTTATCATCTTGGGTATCCCATGAAAGTAACACATAAGACTTCACTTAAGTATATTTTCTTTAGGACCGAAAATACAAGGAGAGTGGAAAAGACACATGGAGCATCAGATGAAACAGCCACTGGTGATATGTGTGTCGCATCACCAGATGTCGATGATCAGACGTATTTCCTTAGTCGGATTTTTGACAAACTGTTATTTTTCAATTTAATATGTACGAAGAAGATACTGTTTTTGACCCATCCAAACATAGCAAACACAGTTGACATGGCGAGCAGCATTTGATAACCTTGCATGTGCCTCTATATATTAATTTATCTGCACTGTCTATGTATTAAAGGCATCAGGCACCACTTCAGATTTATTTTATCATTTGTATTCAAATATAAGTCGCCAATTGTTTTTGTTTTATCAAATACAATTTTTCAACCATTGGTAATTCTTATCCCTTTGCATGCTGGGTTAATTGTCGTCTGCCCAAAATGTCGTCTGGTTTATTTTTCATTTCTTTCAATTTCCTTTAAACTTTGGGGTTATATTGACTGAGTGGCAAACAGCTTGGAACCTGACCAGGCGCCGAGTTACTCGGTGACTGGTCTGGTTCCAAGCTGTTTGCAAAGCCTTTAAAATCGCCATCAGCAGCCTAAGGCTTAAAATGCCTTGGAATTATACATCTGAGTGTAAAACTAAGAACTGTTTGCATCAAATGCAGACTCAATTATTCAAGCAGCCTTTTATGTCATAATAGTCTATGGGCAATGTATTATTAAGATTATATATTGTTTAATTACTGTTACGGTTAATTTTAAATGGAATACGATTTTACAAATACCGACACTCATTTTAAGCGTACAACGTTACTATGGCAAAGAGTTTTATTTCATTGTAAACAAGCTGTAAAATAATCTTATTTGTAACGAGTTTACCTGTATCACACTCTAAAACAGCGGTAGAGCCATTTCTGGAAGTGGTAAAGCCCGAAGCACATTCCGTACACACGTCGTTGCCGTGAGAAGCCTTGTACGATCCCTCTGCACACAAGACACACTCTTCCCCGCTCAGATATTTACCAGGTACACACCAGGCTTTAGAAGAGTAAAACACATCCTTCGTTTATGGAATCAGGTCAAGTTAATCAATAGAAACAGTGCAGAAGAGGTTTAGCCCGCCTTTAGAAACAGTGCAGAAGAGGTTTAGCCCGCCTTTAGAAACAGTGCAGAAGAGGTTAAGCTCGCCTTTAGAAACAGTGCAGAAGAGGTTTAACCAGCCTTTTGAAACAGTGCAGAAGAGGTTTAGCCCGCCTTTAGAAACAGTGCAGAAAAGGTTTAGCCCGCCTTACAGTGCAGAAGAGGTTTAGCCCGCCTTAAGAAACAGTGCAGAAGAGGTTTAGCCCGCCTTAAGAAAAACCAACAAGGTGTTAGTTCATTTTAGATCAGCGTTTCTATGCAACGAAATGCATTTGGCTCTACCAGTCTACAAAACTCCTAGACACAGGAAATGATAAAAGGTTCTGTTACAACTGTATTCTACCTTATGGTAATGCTATAATGAGATAGGTTAACAATTTATTTGAAAACATGCACAAAAATGGTGAAAAATATATTAAGAAAACCTGATGCTTTGTTGATTTGATGAGAATGACTTACGTTTCGTGCAAGAAGCCTGTCCTTCTCCGTCTGTTGTAAGCCCATCGTCACATTCCAAACATTCCGTATTACCAGCGTCTGGTTTGTAGAAGCGAACACCGCATGGTTCACATCCGGTCTCATCAGGTGTCAACCGCTTACCGGCCGAACAATACACTAAAACAATACAGCGCAATATTCGATACAAAGCATCAAAATAAAACACATGTTTCTCGTAGTTTACGAGAAACATAAATTGTATAACACACTAGTTCTTAGTCATATAATTCACTCTTATTAGCTCAAAACCTAGTTTGTCCTCCGTCATCTACTTCAAAATGCCGTAAAAGAAACATGCTGTTCTAAGTCCAGAATTGGTTTAGGATTGGAGCCTTTTTTATTTTAAATAAGGCAATTTGGTAACAATTGGTGACATAGTTATGTTGTTGTATTACAAGCAAGTTCGCAATATGATATATCAATTCTACTAATCAAATCGTTCAAAATGTTATCAAGTTGATATAAGACGTTAAGCTATTTATTATCTAATTTTATTAAATAACTATTGTAATGAGAGAGTTGTGATAATTATATGCTAGTAATAGGACCGCACATATTTTTCATTGTAACACTCTCATATAAATAATTTATGGCCTTCAGTTATATATGTTAATGAATAAGTGATTTGATATTGGCCTTGTTATGTGTCCGAGGGCAGCCGAAGGCCGAGGGCCAATACGACTGTCCCGAGGACAAATAACAGGGCCAATGTCAAATCACTTATTTATTGACAATTTTATTAAATAACTTCATGCACTTGAAGGATTCAAAGTATAAACACTAAATTTATTTAAAAAAAAATATATTAACATATGACAAAGAACAACTTTTAAATACATAACAATTAACCATTTTGATGGAAATATTAATTAATCAAAATATATAACACATTGCATTTCAGAAATAAACTTTCGACGAACGTTTTAATACTGACTTGAAAAAAAAATGACTGCCGTTTCCGACTTTCCAGCTGCGAATCTATATCATTTTGGCCCTGTTTAATAAGCCAATCATTTTTTTTTAAATGCGGGCTTTATATCTAATATATCACTTTTCGTCCCAGGACCGCTAACTGATATAAATATTGGCACTGTTATAGAGGAGGCCTTTGTATTATTTGACGAAGCAACTGCTGTGTGTAAGGGCTAATAATTAATAATATATACATCATATACTTTCTAGAATATATCATTTAAACATCTTATAATTGGATACAAGATGATACTTTAGAGTATGCAAGGGTATCCCGCATAACATTCAAGATGGACATTTTGAAATAACTTCATAATCATTCAACCATTCTAGCATTGCCATTTTGATTTGTTCTTCCTGCTTAAACGGCAAAACTTAAACACGCTGCCGTAAAGAAGATCGTGTAAAAATACAGTCTTACAGCCTTCCAATCAAGTGCTGTGTGTTCTTAAAAGAACGTGTGTTTTGGGGACCTTTTATCTAAAGATTCAGTATAATCTGTTTGACAATCGAACATTGCAGCTTTCAACTGATATTCCTTTCATCACATCAAACTCACGTGCTGTAATTTTAGATACTGTTTAGTGTATTTAATCAAAATAATCACGTTCAACTATTTATACTGGTTTAACACACGGCAACACACTACATACCTAACCCGCAGGCCGTTCTATTATCAAAAGATGTTGTGTCTGTTGGGCAGTTTATACATGGAGAAAATCCCTCCACTTCCTTGTAGGTGTGTTCCGGACATATGGCACAGTCGTTTTTCTCAGCTGTGGCTTGTAGACCAGCAGAACAAAACACTGGAAATATAACATAATTTAAAAAATAAAATGCAGAGAGAATGGTCATGCACGACTGTTTTGTTCTGACAAACAAGGGGAATAATTCAATGATTACTTTTAACCAGAGTTATGGATCTTGTTGTACATGTGTGAATTCTCTCCGGAAGATTCAATACATTAAACGGCCATTGAGCATTTGTCAAGGTCAATGACCCTATTTACTCAACAATGCTGGCGAGGCCTATCACACCTTTGCTATGAAACCTCGACATTATCTCTTCAAAAAAACATTGTAAAGCGTTTAAACGGGTTTTATCAACCGATTATACTTTAAAATCAGGTGGATCATTTATTTTAATAGAAATCTCATATTGCATCAACTTATATGTATAAAGGCAGTAGCCGCGCCTCTCGAGAAAATATTGCCTCCATAATTACTCGGTGACACTTCACTCAGAAATATATTTGATACATATAATATATAAGTATATAATAAATTTAAGAATTACGTTGGCAGTCATTGGCACTGTCTGATGCAGGTCCTTCTGTATTCAGATTTGTTCCACATGGATAACAAAAGGATTGGTAGCTTTGATTCTGATATGTTCCTTGAGGGCATTCCTCACAGTTAGGCCCGTTTATCTTATATCCGGGTGCGCAAGCTCCTGGTGATAAATTGAGAAGTAAACATCATTGTACATTCATGGAGTGTAATTGATTAAAAAGAAAACATTTTAGAGTAGCAGTAGAAGTAGCAGCAGCAGCACTAGCAACAAAGGAAGTTGAGTGTCGGTGCAAGGGATAGTAATAGTAGTTGCAGAAGTAGTAGATAACACAGAAGAGTTAGAGATAAAGTTATAAATAAATATGCCGGTCGAGAAGAAAACACACAAACCAGTAAGAAGTAAATAGCTGACAAACATCATTCGTAGTTTGTAAGCTGATTATTTACAATCATATTATTCTTCATTTGATATATGTTATTCAAATACTTTTTTTAAAAAACTACAAAAACAAGCTCAGTAGCAAAATGTTTAAACATTAACCCGGTTTAATGTCACTCAGGGTAAATGCCAAAGACAGAAACAAAAAAATCACAAACAAGAAACATGGAAGAACCGCACAAAACTTCATAAACAGCAAAGTGCATACATACTTTATAGAATAATACTAGGTATGTTTATCAAGGACTGTAAGGTACCGCCTTGGAACGGTCAGTAAAATGTAAATTTACTGGGGGTTTAAAGCAGTTTACGTGCACAAACCTCAATCTCATCCCAACAATCCTACATAAAGAGAAGGCGTAAAAAGGAAGCCGACCATGCATTCATACAATTAAAGACTAACGTCTTTTGAATCTCGCCATTAATGTACTTACGGATGTCACATTCGTCATTTGACACGGCCCCTTCACCGGGGGTCGTATAATCAGAGTTCGTGCAGTTTTTACACATGCCAAATCTGTCTGCATCTTCCTTGAATGTTCCTCTTGAGCAGTCATCACAAGTGTTGCTTGACTCTATGTATTCTTTACCAGCGCCGCAAATCACTAAAATAAAATCACAACGATTTGCGTGTGAGGTCTTTGTTTTGTATTATGCAATACCCTTATTCTTAATAAAATGCATAACAGGTAAAACAATTAAAGTGATACTTGTTCATATTCAATACACAAACACACACACACACATATGAATAACAAATATCAATTTTGACAGATAGACCTAAAACTACTTACTAAATAATGCAATAATGGATACTATTAATTACGGATAACAACCGTGTATTTCATAGCAGAAAGCGCAAAAATATTAAATAATTGGTAAATGCTTAAAGATGCACTGCAGTCAACTTTAGTCTCATCAGGTAGAAAATCGTGGTTTAGGTTTATTTCATTCATGCCAACCTCGATATTCTTCATGAGAATCATTGTTTTCGGTTTTTATTCATCCCTATGGAATATTAAACCAATATGATTAATTGTGGTAAATCTTGTTTTGGAGTAGGAGTGCATCTTTAAGATACAATTATGCAGTCGAAACTAAAGGGTCAAGCCGAGTAGTCAGACATTTGAATGTAAACCTTGTGTACATGCACATTGAAAGGGCACGAATCACACTGCACAAGTGAAACAGACGGTCGAACACCCCAAACAGACCACACACGCATCAAAAAGCTTTTTTCAATTAAAGATGCTCTATTTCTCCCCAATAAAAGCTATATATCTAAATATTATCTAAATAAGAAAAGTTGCGCTTTATAGACATCCAATCATACAGCATTAACCCACAAAGATGTTATCAATTCAATAAAAAAACTTTCCTTAATGCATGAACCTGTTTATCCTTTCTCAATAAAAACACCCCTTTATCCTATAATTGAATAAAATATGATGAAGGCAGTTCATAAATAAGTCCAATCAAGTTTATACCTTTATATAGAAAAGTATTTAACCATTCGTACTGCGCTGTTATAGATCTTTACTGGCAATATTGATGAAACGGATCTATGGTCTTTTGTGTATCTCCCAGTAAACACAAAACATTAGTTGTGTGAAGATTGTGTCAGGATAAGGTCATTGTATAACGTTGTCACAACGTTCTGACAACGTGAGTTTTAGTGATAGGACAACGTTTTGTTTACGTTGTACTAACGTTGCGTTGAATACATTCAGAAAATTGTTTTTTTGCGGTGTCCCTAAAATAAATAATGTCTAGACTAAGACTTAGAAAAGCACTGTTATCAAATTACAAAGAATCATCTATATTCCATATGTTTTACAACGTTATAATTCGTCTCAGCGTTTTTGCAAGCTTGTATAAAGGTTGTGTATTTGTTGTAAAAGAAACGTTGTCACAACGTGAAGAAAAAATCCACATGGATAACGCTATTACAACTTCACGTGTTTAGTGGGCTGATATTGCCATGTCACTTCAATGAAAAAAACGTTTTAAACGTCTATTTTTTCAAATGAGATTAATTTCAAATATAGACCAATAAAATTAGCCATGCTTACCTTTGCATTCCTCAACACTACTTGCACCGGGTCCCTCAGTTCCTCGAATATCACAAAGGTCACACTCATCGGTACAACTCGTGCATTCCGTCTCGGATGTTGGGAGTTCCTCGGTTGAATACGTATCTATCGGGCAGTTGGTACAGTCACCGTTCAAGATGTATTGCCCCGCGATGCAAGCGGCTGAATCAATATAATATTATACATGGACTAAGTATTATCATTATTTTTATTTATTATTATTATTATTATTATTATTATTATTATTATTATTATTATTATTATTATTGAAGTTTTTAATGAAATATGTGTTATTTGTGTCATGGTATTGAGTAGATTTTATTTTTGGTCTGTTTATTCCTTTAAACTATATGTTTTCTTTGATTCGATTGTGACGAAAGTCAACGTCTTATAAAATCACGCTCGATTCTGCATCCTTGGTAGAAACCAGCACTGGTGTCCATTGAGAGACCATGAGTAGATATATGTGGTTGGGATCAAAACGACAACCTCTTTATTGAAAGGCGCACACATAAACACTACACCACTTTCACCCTTTCCTGATTGAATGTTGTGAACACAAAGAAAGTTTCATTTATAATAAAGCAAATCATCACTAATTTGTTAATTATTTCTGTTAAAGAAACAAAGCAAATAATTGTACAATGAATAATTCGTGATATTTTCTGTAAAAAAGTGGGAATGATAATATCAACTACACACACATACGCGAATAAAAAAACTAATCTTACGTATGCTACAATTGTCTATATGTGTAGAAGCCATGCTTTCTGTTGTGGTACCCACTGGACACTCATTACACACGGCAGCGAACCGGTTGTCCTCGTTGTTTTTGTATGATCCTCGCGAACATGGGTCACAACCAGTCGATTCGCCATTGATAATGTACCCAGATGGACAGAAGGCTGAAATGAAAATTGCTCAATTCGGTAGATGCTTTATTTAGATCGAATATTGTTTTTGCCATGGTGGCAGTTTAGTTTAAACTTTAATTTTTTTACAACGATTATGAAGAAAACATATTTATTAATTATGGAAGCATTATGGATAACTGCTGTTTTACCAATTACCTATATATGCATTTCAGATTCAGGCGCTAACAGGTACTGTAATTATGATTTGCGAATTCCAAGTAGAAGCAACATATTAACTGGTTCACTAGATGAGATTCGTTTTACCGCCTAATATGTAAAATTCGCAAATAAAAAAGTTTATACCCAGATGAAGAAATCTATTCATAGATAATTTGTAACACGAATCATGTTAACTTTAACTCCATACGATTCCTTTCGACTTTTAAGCACGACCTTGACATCTGACCCACTGATCTTTAAGAAATACGGATCATCTACTGATAATGAACAACTTGCCTACCATGTCTTGTATTTAATCGAGAATGGAGTTTCAGCTCGATGTCATCTCAGTCTCGGCCTTTCCCTACTACATAAGGTTAATGTACAGGAAATGACCAACCTGCCTGCGTTTTTAGGTCCCTGTGCGTAAGTACTCTCCGGTGATTGATCGGAAACGGACTTTAAGCTCAAGGTCACCACTAACTTAGCCTTTGACCCACTGACCTCATATAAACCAAATTTGATATCCCTGAACCAGAATGTCCTTCAAATATTGATCGGAAATTAACTTAAGCTTAAAGACACCCTGATCTTCAGCATTGACCATAAACCACATCCACATTGACCTACTAGGTCGAAGTCCCTTGACCTTACCGTTTTCATTTAATTGATCGGAAACCGTAGATACAGACGGACGGACAGACAAACAGCAGGATTTCTTTATGGCGTCATTCGGGTCTTATCTTAATACGAATTTAAACACTATGTTATTTTGATTTATAGGAAAATACTTACGTTTACAATCGTCGCTATTAGAAACACCTGCAGCTGTGGTTCCGGTTTCAAATATGCCAATGTTCATACACGGCTGACACACAGTACTTGAATAAGGGTGATCCATTGATTGATACGTATCTATTGGACATTCATCGCATCCGTTCTCAGTACTGATCTCTCCAGGTCCACATTTATCTGTTGAACATAATCGTAATTATATGAATTATCAAATAATATTCATCATTAGTAAATGGTGAGTTTTTTACATTACGACCCAAGCGTGACTTATAGATCTTGAGTTTTTATTCCACTTATTTAAATGTTTAATCGGACCTTTATATCGTTTAGTATTCACAAATTATATCACATACCAAAGACAATTCTTAGAGTATGCTTTCAAGTAATTTTGCAAATTAATCACCGGTTTTAATTTAATGGTATCAATGGCCTTTATATATCAAGTTTTACGGTATTAATGGCCTTAAAATGCCCAGTGTTACGGCATCAATGCCTTTGCATACCGAATGTAACGACATTAATGCCTTTCTATACCAAGTGTAAAAGTATTTAGGGCTTGTATATACCCTGTGTAACAGTATGTATTTATATATCAATATTAAGGGTATAAAGGACCTTAAAACACTCAGTGTTACGGTTTCAAGGGCCTTTTTAAACCCAGTGTAACAGTAACAAGAACCTTTGATTTTCAGTGTTACGGTAACAATAACCTTTTTTGCCCAGTGAAACGTGCTATTGACCTCTATGTACCAGACCATCGATATCAAGGATCTTTATATACACAGTATAATGAGTAAAGGGGTTCCACCAAGTGTAGCGTGTCAAAGACCTTTATATTTCAGTGTAATGGTACCAATGACATTTATATAACTTGTGTCTCTATATCAAAGATCTTTATGTAATTAATGTAGGATGATATTCAGTGAAACGTGGAGAGGGCCTTTATATAGCCAGTATAACGTTTTAAGAGCATTTACATACCTAGTTTTATGGTATCAATGACCTTTGTATACCAATGTTTACGTGTCAAGGACCTTTATGTACTCAGTGTTATATTATCAAAGGCCTTTTTATGTCCAGTGTAACGGTATGAAAGGCTTTTATATACCTAGTTTAATGGTATCAAGGACCTTTATATAACCCGTGATAAATACCATTGGCCTTTATACACCAAGTGGAAAGGTTTGATGGGCTTTTTATCTCATTGTGACGATGTATAGGACCTCAGTAATAATGGTAAGTTGATTCGGGCCTTTATTTACACAAGGTTACGTGTCAAGGGCAATTATATAACCAGTGTTATGGTATCAAAAGCCTTAATAAACCGTGGGTGGGTGTGTAAGCTTATTTATACTCGCACTCGGGCCCTGCCCATTCGGCGAGTGCTCCGTTAAGATTGTAAATCATTTTAGGTGTTTGGAGCAATGTGCACAGACAGAATGTAACCCTGGTTAGAGCTACCCTGGTTCTTTAACGCGCACCAGTGTATAGCACTGTCACCCGGGACCCCCATTTAATGTCCCTCCCGGAAGACGATTAGTTTTTTTTTAGTGATGCGACGGGGGATCGAACGTGCGACCCCTGGATTGATAGTCAATCGTGTTACCTCAAGACCACGGATCTGCCACCAAACCATCGTGACGGTATATATGGCTTTATATACCTGGTGTTTATACATCCAATGGAACTGTATAGAAAGCTTTTACCTACCCAGTACGATCGTATCAACGACCTTTTTATATAATCAATGCAAGGTGTTAATAGCCTTTGTAAACCCAGAATACACCATTCCATGGCCTTAACACATCCAGCATAACGATTCATTGACCTCTTTATACCCTCCAAGCATCACGATTTTCATGGCTTTTATATACACAGGGTAACGAGGTTAAGGGCCTTATATTCACAGTGTACAGGTATCAATGACCCTTGTTTGCGCAGTGTACCGAAGCAAGGTCCTTTATATATCATATGTAAAGGTATCAATGTGTATATCTAGTGTTACGGCTATATGGGTGTTTATATGTTGCGTATCGAACGCCTATATATACACAGTGTAACGCGTCAAGACTCTTTATATTTCATTCGTAGCGTTATCAATTACCTTTATATACCCATTGTAACTGTATTAAGAACCTTCATATACTCATATTTTGGGCCTTTGTATAAACCATATTGAACTTGTCAAGAGCCTTAGTATAATATTCGCCCCGGCATTAATGGCCTAAATAAACCCTGTTTAATGGTGTCAAAGGCCTTTATACCCAATGTCGCATTACCGAGAGTCTTGTATACGCAATGTATTGGTATCGATTGCATTATACCCAATGGCACTGTGTCGAGGACCTCAATAACCCAATGCAACGATAACAAGTGTCTTTGAAACCCTAGTGATACTTTTACGTATTTAAAAAAGTGAAATTACTTATATTGACATAAAATAATGTATGCATGTACATCTGAATAGCTTTCCAAATTGAATGGTTGAACACTCTGTACTACTTTTTATGTTTTTAGCAACCATGCCAAAGTATTTATGATCAATTAGACGCAATAGAAGAATACGTGAAAAAGCACACTCACACATATCACAGTCTATGCTTCTGGTTGCGCCAGTGATATTCGTTGTTTTATCTCCTTTAAAATCCCTTTGGCACTGTTGACAACCCTCAAAACGTGTATTTCCAGAATTGTCGCTGAAGAATCCACGCTCACAAATAGCACATGCGTTGTCAGTACTGAGTCCAAATCCAACAGCGCAATATCCTATTTTAAAAAAAAGTTGACGAATAAACAATAAGTTGTGATTGTTTTCATACTGCAGTTAGAGTCTGTTACTGCCAAAAACGCTCAATTCAGGCAATTATTTGAAACCCCTTGGGATTTGTCAACATCCTTAGGCTGTGATCTCTGAAGATTGTCGCTCTCTTGAATCACAATAATTGAAATTACTATGCTTTTACTTTCAAAGTGTGACTACTGTTGATGAGGAAACAATATATACAGTTTTTACAGTTAATCTGTCCTCAGATCCATGAATCTTGAACACATTTGGAAAAGCCAAATCAAGATGCTAAGCTTATTAACTTCATAATTATTACAGTCATTTAATATACAATTGATGTATAATTTATGCGTTTTGCCTAGAGCTGGTGCATATGTATATAATTATATTTTAAATATCTATCGTACGTTTACAATCTGAACTGGAAGAGCCAGTATTCTCGGTCCCGTACGTTCCATCATCAGGGCCAGTACACGACAAGCATGTTGTTTCCGAAGTAGGTAATTCATCATTAGAAAACTTATCCTGAGGACACGGCTCACACACGCCATTCATGATATATTTGCCGATTGAACAAGCAGCTGAAAATCGACAAGTAAATGTGTAAAATAAAATGAGTAAATGTGATCATGATTATAAATGCCGTTAAATCAAAATCGCTGACCCGGAAACAATCGTTCAAGCAATTTTGATCAATTTTCGATTATGCAATCAAATTCAAGAGTTGAAATTAGTCGATAAAGACGACGAGAGCTGCATTAAAACGTAATTAAGTTTACGTAAAAATGAATGAGCCTGAACTCCAACTCTAATGTTATTTTCCAAGGAATCTCATGAGATTTTGCATCTAAATACAATTATTTGATACTGTTGTTCTATCCTATTTTCTTGAAAGAATACAATTACATAGCGATAATTTGTTCCAAGTGTATAAAGTTTAATATCGTCGACTTCAATATTATACGACCGATTTGCGACAATACTCTTTCACATTTGTATCCATTATTATTTATATAAATGTATATATTTATATAATAAGTCTAAGGCATGGAAAGAGAAATGTTTCATGGCTTCATGTAGTTTGCATCAGCACTGGATTCTACCCATGAAATATGTAAGTTTAATAACCTTTTCACAATCAACTTAAAATGCGCTGTTGGAACTGTGAAAGAAACTGTGTAATAAACTTAAATATATAAGTACGAACCGTATTATTGTTCATTGAAAAAAAACTACTTACGTATTGAACAGTTAGATTCCGAGGTTGATCCTGTTGTTTCTGTTGTTTTCCCAGTACTGCATTCTTTACACGGATTGAACTTGTTAAGACCAACATTATCCTTGAAAGATCCCCGTTCACAGCTAGCACAATTTGTCCCTGCATTTAACTCTTCGCCAACAGGGCAGTAAACTATAGATGAAATAATATGCAATCAATTACTATGTTTAAGTTTTATGTGACGTCATCAGCGAAGATGATCAAATCCCGTATAGGCATTCACCTTACAGAGAAGAAAATATTGATCTTTACTTTAAATATGTATTTCTAAACTATCCATTACTTTTAGGATGACACATTTTTAACTTATTTTTTTAGGAAAACAAATCCAACTTACAACGTTTACTTTCTAAGTATTCATATTCGCTGTTGACGTCACATATAACTTTATACACATTATAATTTATACTTCTTTATTGCGCTGTTTTCACTCATTTTGGTAAAGGTTTTAAAGTTGTGTTATCAAAAGGGCTACACAAATTTGCATAAGGTTCATTGGGCACAAGTTTAGAATGTTTGGCCTAGGCCTTATTTTTTGTACGATCACGATACTAAGTCTAAAACAAACCTCATACTAATAAAAATATATAAGTCTTAAACATCTCCAATAAAATAAATCGCATTAAAACAGATTATTGTCAAAATGTTTCAATAACGCTCTTCATCTCATTTTAGATCTTTTGTATTTCAGAGCATTTAATCAAAACAAGTGTTGTTTTTTCATTCTAATTTTAGGGTACATTTCTTGTTAGTATTTAAGCATTTGTATTAAATGAAAAATGCTCTTACATTCGCAGAAAGAGTCATTCTGCGCGCCCATGTCTCTAGTGGAATAGTCGGAAGCACACATTTTGCATTGTAATTCGTACATTTCATTTTGATAATACCCAAAATCACATTTCTGGCAATTGCTTGCAGAAACATTCCAAAATTCTCCAAAATCGCAAATATCTGTAACAGAAAAGTAAGCGAAGTTAGCATAATACTATAATGATAATATAGTGTTATGTAATCTAAAACTAAACTTTTAAAACATTTTCCATTAACCGAGATACCCTACCTTGAACCTTTTTGTCTATTAAACGTCATATTTTCTGCTTCGTGTGTATTCAGCATTAACTATCAATATTCCTGCTACTGGTAAATATTACATCATATTCGTTAACTTTTAAGCAACTCCATAATTACAAAATGTTTGATGGTGTCGTTGTGTGTATACTAAAGGTAGGGAGTACAATAATCCTTTTTGTGAATAGTTTGATTTTGTCAGAGGGAAGGAAAGCAATTCGGTTAACAAAATTTACCCATGTCACAGTTGCTCGAGTCCATTGCAATAGTATCCTCCAAGGTGTACTTTCCATCTGTACAAGGAACGCAATCGTCTTGGGTACTCCTAAACGTCCCTCTATTACATCGAACACATTCTGTGAGGTTTTGGGGGTTTCGAACATAACCAGGAAAGCAGTCCTCTACAAGTATCATTTATCCTATTTAAACTTCACATAAATAAGTAAAAAAAAATACCTATAATAAACTTGTTTTGGATTTACGAACGTGTGGTTCCGTTGTAGAATTGTGTTTCAGATTTCTTTTTTATGCGATTCACGAATTATTTACCCGTCAAACATGTGCCAGGTCGTGTTAAATTTTCAAGGGAGTCACAATAAAACATATCATTTCAACTATCGAAATGCAAAAAGGCCTCATATTACGGATGAAGTTCTAAAGTTGTTCTCTACAATTACCGTTTCACCCCGATAGCATACGTTTGTAAAGTTAAACAAGTTGGACTAGCTTTCAACAATGATGTTGAAAAACAGTTCTTGGACTGTGACTTTTATTTGTGGAATTATTTTACAGTGTTACTACATCCAAGTACGTGTTCAATTTAAATGTTTAATTTCGAGGTTTTCCAATATCGAGGGCTTAAAAGAAGCTTTAAAGTGAGTATTTTGTATCATATGTCAAACACCTTAACAAGTATAAGTATTAGACTTGTTTTTCGCCCTCGGTAATATACCTGTACAAGCGGCAATGCTGGTAGAACGATTTCCGACTGTTTTATATCCCAGAGGACAGGGGAAACAGTAGTCCTGCCCAGTCATGTTCTGGAAGTAATGTCGCTTACAATCCATACATTGTTCCTCGTCAACATCATAGTATGTTCCAGCTTCACACGTTACTGAAATTAGTATCTTATTTAACACTGTATTTAAACGTTAAACGCGCATGCCCTAATAGACATCCAGGATGTGTTTTGTAGGTATTTTGTCAGATTAAATATCTTACTTATATGTCCCAAAACGTTTAATTAATAATTTGTAAGATGCACGTATGTCCATCTTTGATGTATAGATCTTTTCGTCCAGAACATCTACATAAAAGGTATTTATGACATCATACACCCTTTTTTTACAGTTTTGCTTTTTGCTTTTTATATTGGTATATTTGTAAATATGAAACAGATTAAACATTTATATAATCTTTCTGTATACTTATGAATAAAACATATGAGGGAGATTAAAGAATCACGTTTTGTAACGTTTTAGCAAGGCCAATTTATCGTAAAAATACTAGGGTGAGGTTTCTAGACAGGAAGGCTTATAATTGTTCGCAAACAAACCTTGATAAATGTGCTTTTATGTTTAGTCAGGCAAGGTCTTAAATCATTGTTTATTTGTACTGATGACGAAGCAATGCTATTCAGTCCAAACCAGAAAAGAACCAATCCACATTTTAACAGGTTTAAAGTTGTATTTGAAGTCACCGCCCCATATTCGCATTTAAAACTGCAATGGGCTGTCAAGTTAATAGAATTCAAATGTTAAAGGCCTAGTTTAAGGAATGTTTGGTGTGACAATCCCCTGCTGTTCATCTTCTGCTTATTGTACTGGTGAAACAGTAGGGACCAGTTTCCTGTTTATTAGTTTATTGGCTCAGGACCATTTATGGTCCTTTTCTATAAATTAAACCTCTTAAACTGCACAGCAGGATATTCAGATCAGATATCTGATAAGACATTAGGCAATTAGATTGAGATCAATACACAGAGGTTCTGTAAAAACACGTTTGTTTGGTGTGCGTGTTTTTTGTTTTTTTTTCGTTTTTTTTTTGTTTTTTTTTTTTGGGGGGGGGTAGTGGGGTCACTTATAGAAGGATTAAACAAGGCCTTTAAGCAGAGTCTTGCAATTTAACTCAAGCTGTTTCTACGTGATACTTGTACATTATCGATAAATGGCGGTCTCAAATCATAGTGGAATTGGGCGTAGTTAACATGGTAACTTACACATCGAAACAATCCATCGATTTGTAAACAGTAATGTACGGGTTTCTTTTCGTCTAAACTAAGTGCACTTGAATTTTAATATGGTCTTACTTATACAGTCATTTTCGTCTCTAGCTCCGCGGAAATTCGTCCATTTGTCGTTCCCACAAGGAATGCACTCTGTTTGCGCAATGCCGTTCTGGTAATGCCCATAATCACAGAGAACACACTCTTTTTTCTCGGTGTCGAACTTCCAACCAGGGCCGCAAGGCACTGTAATGAATTAAGATTTATAGACATAAATTTTTAGATTGCTTTAAATTAGTATGGTAAATTTCGGGGGGATGGGGGTGGGGGTATCTGAATAAATAATCAAGGCCGTGTTGGCCCATAAACAATATCGTTGTGGGCTGGTATTCAATATTAGTCGTAAATGAATCTTAGAACGATATAACTAATCGGATAACTTGTTTATAATTAACTGACTAATATAGTGAATGAAGTCAATGATGTATGATCCAAAGATTAACTTTATATGTTGAATATTGAATACCACCCAGGTCCTGTTCAGCCGAGTTGGAACCTAGGTTTTTACAATAAAGACGTTTGCTTAAGACAACATGCACTCAGTGCAAGGTTTTCCGTTTACAATAGACTAGCAAACCTAAAATGAAGGATATTCAAATTACCACAAGCTCTGGAGTTATCGCTCATCATGAGTGCGTAACCATCTCCACATACTTCTTCCATTGTGATTTCAACAGTGTCTTCAAGTAAGGATGCACTAGCTATTTCCTTCAAAGTAAATACATTTTCTGTTAGGTAAGGGGCATTAACTAAACAAAACAATTAAACAAGTCAAATTGTTATGACTTGCCCAACACTTGTATCTTGGATCTGGCAATTTAAATAAGTTGAACGAATTTGAATTAAAGTCATGGTTACAGTTTTTCCACAATGACGCTACCGACGAGATCGACACCTAGGCTATGACAGTACCTGGATTTGTTTCCTCAGATACCATACAACCTGATTATAACTTATGTTTTATAAAATAGTGATTATTTAACGTATTTCTTTTTTCTATGATTCATATTGAGATTATGACAATTGACAAATGATAGATATTATGTATCTTGTTTAACTCAGATATATAAACTCTGCAGCGACCCTGTCATACTAATTGCATTGCTAGTTCAACGATACAGTAGTTTTGTACACTCAATTCCATACCTGCATGCTCAAATCTTTTTCTAACAGAATGATAATCCTGAGCGCATCTAACACCGACGTTTCTCCACCACCAATAGCAGTAATCGTTTTGCTAAAAAAGTAAATCAAAACAAAAAACATTGTTTTAAACAGAAATCGCTATTCTTCAAAACAATCATTTTTTTGCAAATGAGGATTGTTTAAATAGTTGTAACAACAAAGTTCTATATCCTGCACGTTGCAATTACGCCCCGACCCGGCCGGCCAATTTCAAAGAAGTTTGATAATATAATACAAGAAAGAGATGCTCGTCTTACAGTGTAAGGTATAGGAAATATGCATGGGATAAATTTGCAGCCGACTATTTAATTTTAAGGAATTGGCACCACACCTATTATTTCCAAAACATAAGCTTGCAAAAATTGAAATGGCAATTGTATTTCTCTCTAAATTCAACGACAATAACACTATGATATGGTCAGTACCTAGATAAAACATGAAACAATCTGAGAGACTGATACTTGAATGGCTGATAGTGCGACATAATAATAAAACTCGTGAACATGTTTCCAGCGGTATCGGATAATGTGATTACGATAATTTGAGGATTTGGTTAAAAATCGTAAAATCAGCAACAGGAATATTTTTGTTTTGTTTTGTTAACATGAATTTATGAAATATAATATTTTAATTAATTAAATAAACAAAGATAGAAATAATGAGCATTGTTTTATCAAAGGTGTATTCAAAACTGCAGGCAGTTGGAGAAAGCTTATGTGTTTTCGTTTCCAACATTTTCTATTGGGACATGAATATCATTTGTATATATTTTCTATCAAATTTGGTTAAGATATGCTCTAGTTTGTACTACTGTGTGTGTGTGTGCGTGAGCGCGCGCGCGTGCGTGTGTGTGTTTGTGTGTGTGTGTGTGATTATTTTACATTTCAAGAAGTTAAACACTCGTGATAGCAGATCTCACCTTTGCTAACAGTGAACTCTATACTTAAATGCAAAGATCCTGTAAAACTCAAAACGAACAGAGAACTTCTTGTTCGCCTGCCGAAGTGTTCACTCCACTTTTTTTCTAAAGAGATAATTGGCCCACATTTCTTAAAAACCCTTCAACGTAACAAGCTTATGTACAGTAAGACAAATGTCTAATGTAAACTTGATCCCTCTGTTGTTATTGACAATCATATAATAATAATAATAATAATAATAATAATAATAATAATGATAATAATAATAATAATAATAATAATAATAATAATAATAATAATAATAATAAATAATAATAATGTGTGGGAATATAGTTAGATGATAAAAAGCATAGTCACAAGCCTATAGCGATAACGCGCCGTTGGTGCCATTACAAAACGCTACTTGTAAACACGTCAGTATATGTTTGTACTACTAAATCAGAAAGCAATGCTTACATTTCACAAATTAATACCGTACCATAAATGAACGTTTTCTTGCAAAATAACGTGTATTTGACATTTACTGCTTTATTTTATTTCGACTATGGATTTTAATTGTCGAAGAGGACGTCCACTTATCGGGATCGAAGCCACGTACACTGGGTTTATGTGCGGATACCTATACCACCTGACCGATTTCATCCTTAAAACAGTAGTGAACACCTTCATGCGATGAGCGTAATCTAGACAGAATAACTGATGATGATGCATGAAAGAAGTTAACTAAAACTTGACTCACCTTGAATATGTAAGGGTGAATACAACTTCAAATGTGTTTGTATTGCCGATGCAGGCTGCTTTTGTGATTGCAAGGTTATCACACATGTCACCGGTGCAAAGTCCTGTCCACTTTATACCATTTACGTCGTTCATTAACACATCGGTCAATCTGTCGGTAACTTTGGTGTTTATGTCCAAATTTCTACAAGGTATCACTGTTTCAAATTTCATCATGCTTGTGACTGCATACCTTGGGTCTCCGCTGACTGAAATCAATCAACAATAATCATCAAACACCTTGTTAAATTTACATACATTTTTTGTATTGTGTAAATTGGATAGTTATATTATGTTTTGAAATTACTAAATATTTACCTTTCACCAATTTCATATTTTGTCAAAGGAACTTAAGTGATATCGATTAGGTCTTTAAAATACATACTCAAAATATTAGTGAATACGGGCCAAAAAACTCAAAAATCAATTTTTCAAAAAGTTTTTTTTATTGTCAAAAAACTTAAACGAGAGCATTTACCTCGTTTATGTATCTACAAGAAATATCTTATTCTACAATTGTGTACACATCTAAGCGTTAGTCTTTTAATAGGACATAGTAACTAATTAAAATTTACATTTCTGAGTATGAGACTCAAACTCTGACTCATGGCGTTAGTGCATAAGAGCCTTCGGTCCCATATATATATTTGGAACGTATTCCATATATGTAAAACGTATACAATATATGTTTAACGTATACCATATATATAGAACGTTTATCATATATATATAGAGAGAGAACGTTTACCTTATAAATATTAAGAAAGTCTGTAATCATTGCTCCAGATGTAAGTGAATAAAAACGAATTAAAATATTTGGAAAGCGTGTTTTCATTTACTTGAGATGAAAATAATAAGAGTAAAGCATACATCCTTTGTAGCAGGTTTTGGTGAAATAATAAGTTGAGAAACGTTAACGGAAATAAATTATTTCAGATTTTTTTCCCAAAAACTCAGTGAACCATTTAAAAACGTTTTTGTTTGAAAATACTCAAGATTACCAGATTACCAGATTACCTAATCAACATTCTTGATGATGTATTTTCAAAAAAAGAAAGATGTTCAGTTCAATAGTTAAAATAGTAAAGTAATTTTAATAAAAAGAAAAAACGAAAAAAAACTTTTAAATAGAAGCAATCACCACAAACTACATTGATAAGCAAGTCATCTTGAATATATATATTCAGCAAAAACATATTCATTTTGTTGAATGGCTTTTCCTCAAATGGAATTGATTTTTAGGGGCAAAAAATGATAAAATCTTCTTTCAGGAATTTTTCTGAAATCCTTTTTACACCTACAGATGTTTCAAAGGACGGGCGTATTATGCTGGCTAAATATTGAACCTTAAAACCAGCTTTTGCATTGTGAAAGGCCCTTAAGAACACTTGCACAAAAAGGAAAAGGAATTGTTAAATGCATATTGTTCAAATTATACAATTCAAAACAACCACATTTCACATTATAAAAAAAAAGTAACAAAAAAGTATGCCCTACTTGTACATCCCGGAAGGACGAGATCATCATACGGTTTTCTTGTATCCCATACCCCAAGCGTGCCACAAGATATATATTTAGAAACAGGTGCAAATAGTGCTTTATTTGGTTCTAAACACGCGAGATCACACACGGCGTCTGCACCTGAAGGACAGACTTCACTCTCGGTGTTGTCTGATCGAGCTGCTGGACACACGTCGTTATCTTTGAAAAATCAATTTTATTATAAAGTTATGATCTCCTCATTGTTATCTCGCTCAAGCTATCCTTGATATATAACTAAATATTATATAAAAAATAAATAAATACACTTTTCAATAGAGAACGGATTTCTAAAAATTAAATAGAAATGATTATTTAACAGGCACTTGGTACCAGCAAGAACTAATAATGCAATAGTACACATTAAAAGAAACACTTGATAAGCGTTATCAATTCCATCTAGTAGTTCTGTATTTATATCATAACGGGTACTGTAACACAAATATATACAATTCAACAATAAATGATTAAGCTTACATTTTACCACAAGCTGCACTCTGCATTCTCCGTAGTTGAGGGTGTTACTATTCACACCGACAATAACTGTTTCATAGAATCCCCATGTCAGACCTTTAAAAATAGTATTTCAGTTTAGTATCAAGTAAATGGAATACAACAATACAATACATTTCACATGTCACAGAAATAATTGCCCAAAGGTTTTGTAAAGAAAGCACATTATTTCGATAAAATTTTAGCTTGACTATTCGATGAAAAAAAGAATAAGGCATTACTACACTCAGGCTCAGGAGGACGACTTACTTGGTGGAAGGGAGTGTTTGAAAGTAAGAGTTCCATTGGTATTTTCTTTCACCTCCTCAATCTTGCCGACAAATGTATCCCTGTCTACCACTCGTTCAGCAGACACATGCATTATGTTTTCAAAACCATCACAGTTCATCTGCGGGAAGTTTATATTCGGATCGTCTAAAACAATCAAACCAGATTTGTTAACGAGTTCTGATCAGTACCAACCCACGGGAGTATATTAAAATGATTGGGGAAATTGGTCATTTTAACTTTAAAGGATTGTACCTTTTAAAACTTAATTGGAGATGATTGTCAAAAGTCAAACATACAACAATTACATTGCAATTTTAAGAATCAATGACAAGTCCGACAGCAGTCAGACGTAACATTTGAAAACAACTATGATATCAAGTTTGAAGTGATAGTTCACCAGTGGCTGCTTTTGATTGTGAGTCATGTACTGTTCCACACACCAAATATATAATTTAAATTTCACCGTAGTCTTACAGTTCATAACCACTATTGTTTAATGTGGCATCTACTAATAATCCAATAACAAGCAGTCTTTAAATGTTCCATAAACATAAATCAATCATGAAGGGAGTTTACACAGCCACTATTGAATGTTTAACACTCTCAGAATGCAAAAATCCTTTTGCAAAAAGTAAGTAATGATGCCCATCGTATTATCCGGTTTGGAGTACTTACATGACAACACTCATAGTAATGCCATAATGATGAGCATTAGAGATTGAAATTGTCACAAGTACGCACGAATATCTCAAACATCTCTATCTCTTATTACTGAATCAAGCAGTGCCATTGTTTTGGAAACCTTTGTGTTATATTCTTATTTTGATAACCTAGACTTTTGAAGTCATTCATCTATTTGTTTGCTAAAACGTTTCATACGTTCAAGGGAGTAATTTGGCATTATGAAGTAAAACAAACCTCTTACGATATTTCTATAAATTAGAATAAACAGAGATTAGGACTGTTTTAGACATAGGGGCCAGGTGAGAAATTGGCAAGTAGTGATCTAAAATCATAAAAAGGCAACGAAATTTATATATTGTATGATTCTCTTAAACCAAAAAGAGTCATCCTCCTTGATTGCATTTTTTGCCAAGGAGAATAAAAAAATATTAATGAAGATATTACTATTATTGCTTTTGTTGTTAGATGCACGCGTTTCATGATTATAATCACACTAGACTTAATGAAATGACTAGTCATTATTTAAAAATCAAACAATCGATTGCATTTGCTCTCTTGATTAAATTCCTGAAAAGAAAACATTACCAGGCCTTAAATGTAAAACAGTGAATGGAATTAATGATGCAACTTTTCCATTTTTAACAACATACTAATTGCCTTTAAGGCAAGAAAGCTTACAAATGTCTAAACATTTCATTTGTTTGCATTGTCTTATTTTTACCTAGAAGATTATGCGGCAACCGTTCTGTCAGGCGCATCCCTGAGGTCTTAGGGTCATAGTTCCACCATCCTTGTATAGGATTAATAGATGGTTGAGTGCCAACAGACGCTAGTGCGAAATCGCGGCTCGTTAAAGTTACGTTCCATACAGATACATCCTGATATTCGGCTAGATTCAAATAGCCAAGAGATATCTGCACGCTTAAAGTAACAAGTAGAAAACATTGTATTACGACTTGATATTCAGATACGAATGAACTAGCTTTTATTACAATAATATATCAACATTCCTTTAAAGTAGTCATTAAAACTACCCTATTTAATATCTTTAAAATCTACAAATGGAGGCAAAATATCAAAATGATTGGGTCTTCCTAAAAATATAGAACATTACTTACTTTATATACTGTTCATAATCTGAAATAAAGTATACTATAAAACATACTTCTTTTCCCCCGCCGGAGGGGATGCAACTTCAACAGCATCGTCTATCGTGATAGCATCTAAAGTGGCCGACAGCATACGATTCTCATTTATTGCAATACCCAAATGATGCCAGCTCCCATCCCCGAGTTCACTTCCAAAATCTTCGTTAAACGTGACACCCAACCAAGGAGACATGTTCGTTTTAACCCCAATTCCTCTGCGACTAACGGATATCCAGTACATATAATCCTGGTAGTTTGGATTTAATGAATTTTGCCTGAAAAAAATATTAACAGAACAACATTATATAACGTTCTTGAAATAATGCATTTCTACTTATAGTCGAAAAGGCATAACTTAATTATCAAAGGCAAAGTTCAAGTACTTAATACATGTGCATTTGGTTTCATCACTAATATTTGAACTATTTCATGTTATGGCCAAGGTTAATCTATTAGCGCCTATGATGATGCTGAGGCGAAGGCTATCACAGAGCTTCGATTGATTCTTCTCAGACATCTTAGAATATAATACTCTTTTCAAACTTGTCTCTATTTAGGTCTATAGGAAACTTGTGACTCCCAGTGCGAGGCCAGATTTGTCCCTATGTGCAAAGTATTAATGAATATGGTGAGGACAACGATATGAAGTTACATACAAAATATCAATGGTTGTGCCCTAGCGGTTTCAGGCAAGAAGACGAAGACAAATGTTTTCTTATATCAGTATGAAAAAAATACGTGACCCCTGGATGGAGCCGGTGTTGAACCCAGGCGCTTAACTAGAACTAAGGTATATACCAGTTGTTCCTTTCGGTTGCTATGGTAACCAGAGTTCCGCATAGAATTCTTGTCTTTGAACAATTTTGAAAGAGCACCAGGGTTGGCAGAAGCACAATTATCGACGCTTTAGTTCAATGTCAAGAGGATTTGTGTGAATCTGTTTTTGATATCGTCCATATGTGAAATAGCTGCACGCACATAAGATTTTGAAGAGAATTTGAAATTGGAAAATTATTTTGGTAACACACGTGGAAATCAATTGATGGTGGAAATAGAACCAATCAATTGTTTTGATGTGATGAGCGAACGTGCCAACATATTTGAAATTTATTCTAAAAATGAGCTGATGACTTCTAATTCAGCGTGGATCCCTAAGTTTGACCCTTATCTCGAAGTGAAGTGAGTGGAACGTGTACTCTGCCCATAAACCTTATATGGTAAACATTTTGAAGTTATTGGAAATCCTTTTTACGGTACAAAAGAGTTAGAGCAGACATAAATTTTGACCTTTGACCACTAAAAGTGACGTTGCTCTAAAGATAAATTGGTTGAATTTTCGATCTGCAAGTTTGCTTTATGTAATATAGATTTGTGATCCTTTATGTTATGTTGATGTGATATGCGCATTAGATTATCTGCATGCGACCAAACATTTGACATATAATGAAAAGAGTGTGCCATATCTTCACCAAAACAATAACAGAAGACTCTTATGTATTTTATACAAATGCAGAGGGAAAACCCAAGTATAAGCTTTAGACAAATAACATGAAATTAAAACGAGCAACGGGTTATGATAAATATCGTACCAAAGAACTCTTAACCCCCTGCACTTCTCATTAAAATGAATTTTGAAGTTTGAAATCAATAACTGTAAACAAACTGACGTTGTTATTGACCTTATGACCAGTGTTCTTCTACAATAATACATATCCATGTACTGGTAAGTCTAATGTCAGAAATCGGTAAATAATAATTAAAAATGAAACTTTAAACGGTAGCATTAACGCTCTTTCAATATACATTTTCTCTTATTGCTATGACTTTATAAACAAGTTTCAATCAAATAACTTTTTAAGTTTGTCCCGGAAAACATATTATGTATTAATGCATACTGTGAACATGAACACGGAGGTTATCACCAAGTATGATTATGAATCTTATGCACTGCATCCGTGCATATTTATTGCCCTGTATATATGCTTCATGTTTCACTGACAAACCAGAAGGAGATAATTCAGCAATAGAGAAGTATTCAAGTTTTTGCGCTCCTCATTTTTGCAAATTTTCATCTGTCCATGTTTCAAGTTTTATTCAAATCCAATCAGTAGTTTTTAAGGTTTTCTCCAGACAATGGTGCGACGGATGGAAGGAATGAGTGACTTACAGACGGACGCACTATATTCTTCATAAGGATAGCATAATGATACTTTCTTTGTGGTAAATATTTTACTTACACGTAAATATTCAACAAACTCGCCAATTCATTGTCAGGACTAGCATGCACTCTGATCATAAACATTATAGAAATCGTTTGGGTGGTCCAACGGAATGGTGTTTGTAGGGTTGGCGCGTCAAGTACACCAAATAAATTGTTAACTAAAATGACTGGTCTTGTGGGATCATCTGCAATATTCAGGAAAATATTATAATATTTATGAAAGTATTAAATAATTACAACACCTTAAGTGTATCTTAAATTGTCCATATATATATAACTTAGTAAATAAAATCATACTAACCCAAGTTTTGACTAGACATTCATGAATAAGTATGGTAAACTCATTCGATTTTCACCCCGAGTCGTTTAGTTCGATTTAGAGCCTTGGCGCATGTAACATTTGTTTGTAGTCATAAGGCAGGATTATATTACGATTTATCTAGTTTTTTCCATCAGCGCAAGGTTACACTCTCGCGTTATATCATGCATACAAGATTGACAAATATAACGTTTATATAAATGGTTATAAAAAAAACTAAATGTATGTAATGCATACCTCTGCACTGGCTTCCGGTGAATATTTTACCCTGTTCACACTGACAGATATGCTCCGTTACCGTAGACTGGCATTTTGCTACGCCCGCACATGGGGTTGTACTACAAGGATCAGCGTCAATGTTGCACGTAACACCGCTGTACCCTGGGATTAATAAAACAGCATACGTATACAATACAAAATGAAAACTTACTTTTTTTCTTCCCACTATATTGTAACATTGCCACATCGAAGTATTATTTTCTTTTCACTTATCTTTTTGTCCATAAAATAATGGATTGGATGATAATTCATTACTTAAAACCAATACGAATTAAGCTTTGGAATTAGGTTGTCATGCAGACATTATATTATCCTAGTATTTAGCTTAGTTTATAGGCTTCTTAGCTAGACCTTTCTTTGCTCGTGCGCATCGATGGATACTTAAACACATGCCAGCGCAATTGTAGAGCACGAAGTAAATTCTCATTAATAAATACTTAATTAGTATATTTTTACTGAGAATATATCTAAAGAATCCATGCAGTGCCCAAAGCTTATCATAATTGCAGATGAAACCCCCTTTAGCAGTCTCACCACACTAGAAGCACTTCTGGCATTTATTTTTACTGTATTGTGTGTAAGACTATGAGCTATTGCAGCATGACTCTGATTAGCTACCAATCAGGAAATACACCATCCTGAGCATCAGGACTTCACCTTCTTGTATGTTTTATGGTTGTGGTATACCATACACCTGTCTTTGACTACTTACCTGGCTTACACATGCACGTATATCCAACGGGTCCCTTTGGCGTACATTCTCCTCCGTTCTCACAGGGGTTATTTTCGTCGGAGCACCAATCCTTTACTTGTTCGCACGAGTCTCCTGTATAATCTGTAGTTAAAAATATTTATTATATAATATTTCACTTTATTCTCAACATAAAGTGCAGTTAAAACATATTACGTTAATTAACATTTATTGTCCAGTTTTCTCTTTTACCATAGAATCATGATTCATACCTGTGGGACAAATTCTTCGATAATGGACTCTTGTAGATTCATCTGGTGTAGACACAAACTTCTCCCGCTCATACAAATAACAATATTTGAATATTGTCACAAACACCATATCGTCGCATTTTGGATTATCTAAGCATCTGGTTTTACATGCTTCAAGGTCATCTACTTCTAACGGTTCACTTGTAGTCTGTTGACCTCCAGATCTTCCTTCACTTCCTTCGTCAAAATAGCACCGCCTCACATCGTAATCTATAAAAGGAAATCAAGTATTACGCATAAAGTATAATGTTAAAGAGATGTCAATAATTTGTAATGTGTTAAACATTGACTGCATACAGAAAAGGGTCAAGTTATACTAGGGTTGTATTTGTTAGCGTTTTTAAAACTATAATTTTTGTTTCATGAATTTTTTTTACAAAACAAAACAAGTACCACAAAACACATTCCCATTAAACCTTCAAGCATTCATTGATAGCAAAATAATAATTAAACAGTTTCCACGATAAAAACTAGAATTCCGCAAATCGAATGTAACGCCTCTCCGTATTGCAATAATAGTTTCTAGGAAAGGCTATCATGACCTTGACCTTTAACCTTCAGACCCCGACATGATCTGAAGACTATGACAATGACCAATCATACACAAACTCTTTCAAAAGTTATTAAATGGAAACGAACGTGAAGCGTCAAAGAATGACAACGACGTGTACGACGTCACCGTTTGAGTCTGTCATGCTTTGTAGACGACGTACAACATACATTGGTATGCATGTTTGTTAACGCCCAATCAGAAACCGAAACAATTGAAATTGTGGCCCCTTATTTTGATAATTGTGGCAACTAAGACAATTTCCCAAAGCCATCAGTCTTAAAACGTTTTAAGTAGATTTTTTTTATAAATGATTATTATTAGTAGTAGTAGTAGTATTAGTAGTAGTAGTAGTAGTAGTAGTAGTAGTAGTAGTAGATGCTTTCTAAACTGTCCATACAGATTTAAGATTTTGTCAGCTACTACAAAGACCCTTTAATGAAACCTGGACCACATGATCACTATATTCTAATTACCTGGAGGACATTCGCACGAGGCCGTTCCTGGTTTGTTTGTGCACAGACCCCTATTCTGACAGACGTCAGTTCCGCTCATGACATCACATACTAATGTTGCGTTCTCACAGTTCTCCCCAAGTGCACCGCCTTCGCATCTGCAAAGAACAACAATAACGCTAACATTACATTTGGCGCTTAATTTAAACAAAGCATCTTGCTCAAGGGAAGTCCGAGGGCATAACCTGTTTACCGGAAAATGCAACAAATGATATAACCTTTATTTCATCATAAGTATGCTATTATCCATAAGGAAAAAAAATCACCTTGAAAATAATACTTAACATGAAACAGGACTGGAATCAAGCTATCAACTTTCTCATTTTGATTTTATCAACTGTGTAAAGGCTTTGCATTAAATGAGAAAAAATTAAGGCGAGTTCCCTGGATTAGAATGAAAGAATAGTTGCAAATCGAAATGTAAAATGCCTTATAAATCCCTAATACTTAAATAAAACTAAGATACAAAGTCACCTGCAAAATGATGACTCCGGTAGATTGAAGCATTGTCCGCTATTTTGACAGGTCCGTGATTCACAATGATCTATTTCCGTGTCGCAGTTCTTGCCTGTCCAGCCCTCTTCACACATACAGGAGTAGTCATTGACCATATCTTCACAATCAGCTCCATGTTTACACGGATATGAGAGGCATTCGTCTATTTCCAGCTTAAATTTCAAAACAAATGCATTCTAGAATCGCAAGTTTGTGAAACAAAATATTGAAAGCTACAGTGACAAGTCATTAGTTAAAAAATACACCAAAATCCTGTTAAAGGCACATTTAAGACCAAGTCCTTACAGACACTACCGTTATTACAAATGTTTAATATACTTTTTCAATGGACAAAAACCTAAAGTGCTTTTCGTTCGATCATTGAGTGATTGTACCGCTAATAGCTATTTGAAATTCATGAGTGGTCGTGCTCAATGAATCGATATTGCAAACCAGTTAAGTAACAACATATTGATATTATTGACTGATAGTTATCAGTGTTTATCTAATTAATAACCGTGTTATGACCTCTAAACCCCGCGATATTTCCCCGCCATTTAAACTCACCTCGCAATTGCTACCCTGATATCCAGCTTCACAGACACAATCGTAGCCGTTAACGAGGTCCTGACATGTTCCCTGTGTAGAGTTACAAAGTCCAGGACAGTCATCAGTATTTGTCTCACACTGGTTTCCTGTCGAATTAAACTGCACAGTATTTATATTGGTTTAACACTTTGACTTTTTAATAAAACATTTCAACAGTAACCATCTCGACTTGGTCATCTTTTAAATAAAACTTATAATTGATTTGTTATGGTATTTAAACCAACAATTAAATATTTTGACTGTAGATTTAAAAACATACCGTCATTATATATACATGGCATAAATATACAAATATTGAATAAATACACCACAATCAAACATATCGTCAATTGACATTTTTTCACTTCGCTATTTACAACAAAAAGGATCTTTACTTAAAGAGAAGTGCTCATGGCGTGTAAATTGTACTTTCTACGGGTATTTTTTTAAATACTAAATTAAGTGTTTCAAATCAGCAGGAGTGTAAAAACTAAGATACTGACTTGTAAAACCCTCTAAAAAATGATGATATATACTCAAATATTGTCATTGAAATCCACGATTTCCAAGACCGTTGCTAAAGCATTCAGCACAGGTTGATGGCATTGTCACGTAGTGCAATCAAGGTTTTTAATGAGGATTCACATATCCAGCTAAATATGTATAAGTCACTGAGGCCGAGTGGCTTAAGTATCGGCTTACTTATTTGTTTGACTTAACAAGCATGAACCATTTTCTTTGTACACTTAAATTGTATATTTACTGCAAAGTCGGTATCAAAGAGTTAAATAATTTTTAATCAAGTGTTTTCAGCTACATTAACAGGAAAAGTAAATGTTGGTCTAAAACAGGAGCGAGTCCCTTTTACATGCAAATGCATATATGAGAACATTCAATCATTACACAACATGGTTAAATGGCTGACTTTCTTACCTTCAAATCCCGCAAGACATCCACATGTAAAACCAATATAGCCATCTTCACATACAGCACCATTCTGGCAATTGTTATTAACACAATCGTCTACACTGTACTGACATCGAGAACCCCAGAATCCCGCGGCACATTGGCAGGTACCTACATAACCGTTATCTGAGCAGGTCCCGTTGTTGTAACAAGTAATTGTATCGCAGGGGGTTGCCTTTCTATTGCAGTTATAATGAGTTCCTAAAATATAAACAAGCGTTTAACTTAAAGCACATAACATGTAGCAGTTGGCCGTGTATTAAAGCGGATATTTCTCTTTCAAAATTTGTGAGATTGAATGAAATTCGATTTAAAAATAAAATACATTTTCACAAGCCGTATCAATATTTTAAAGATATTTATCTGTTGACAAGTACTTGTATTAATGTTTTACACAGGCTTCTGTTAAGGACGTACAATAAATGAACTGTTTGTGTCTTTTTTGGCCACAATCTGTCCTTTGTTTTCTACTGTTCTCTAGACTTTCATAAATGGAGGGCATTAAGCTCATATTCACTTTCGTCTTGAATTCCGAAATTAAGACACAGACTCATTAATGTGATTTTTTATAAAATTAGAACAAAAAATGTCGTTTAAATCATTCATTTTGACAGCTGGTTAATAAATAAAGATCTAACTATTACAGTGACACACGTTTAGCATTTTTTGTCATTAACATTTTGCTAACTAAAAAATAAGCTCATACGATAATTAACATTAAAAATGTAAAAGACTAGTATAGACAGACCTTCCGGAAGAAATTGAGGGGCCAATCTTATATATACAAAATGTGCATATCCCATTATAATTGATATGTGTCAAGTGTAAATGTTTATATGTATGGCGAAAACGACAATTTAATATGCATAGAAATATTAATGTATAACAACAGTTATGATTATGAACCAAATTATGAGCCTGCACCGCCATAGGTTTTCGTGCGCGGTAGTTCGAGGTATTTAAAGGAAGACTGTGCATACAAGACGGCAGTACGCAGAAAACCAACGCCTGTCATTATTTGGTACTATATAAACTCCGAAATATTAAATACTATTATTCGCTACACAGGATTTAGGTAAACCAGGTATTTGGAACGCATGGAGGAGGGGTACAACATGCATTTAGCAATGTGGTGCATAAATTAATTGTATATAAGATGATGATGATGATGATGATGATGATGATGATGATGATGATGATGATGATTTATTTAACATACCATCATTATTATTTTACCATTAGCTCCGTTTTAGTCGTTCATTTAGTAATTCTCATATTAGGTAAACTTCTTAGTTCTGAAGTAAGCGTGCAGATAAATTACTACCTTAGACGCACTTTTTATTAAACGCTAACAGTTCCTACAATCGTTACCCTCGGGATTAAAATTATGCAACTCTCGTGTCGCCCTCGTGTATAGTGAAAATAACCGGGTAAAGGGTACAATGAAAGTATCATAAAGCTTTTAAAATCACATTTTTCCTGGTTATATTTAGTTCATAGTTTGCACCCACTTTCTTCCGGAAAATTATAGCCCGAAATTATAGGCAAGTGATTTGTATTATCTGGAATTAAATCTTGCAATTTCAAGGTGAAGAATTACGTAAGTATAAACAATTCCTTAGCTTAACCAAGCGCGAATACATATTGAATGGTAAAAACCTTCATTAAAAGGTAAAGGGTTAAGATACATTTATGAAAACGTATAGTCGGTAACGCTTTTATTTCTAAAACCAATCGATTTGTAAAATATTATGTAAAATGTTTTCGAAATTAAAAATAAAATATCTTTTTAAATAATCTCATGAATTTTGCAGACGTCTTAATAGTGACGCCAGTTGTATACTTTGATCTCAGACTACTTGATAATAATTGATACTTTAGAAAGGTTATAAAAACTGGACATTTAAAAACAGTTCCTAACAAAGCATATTCTGCATTATGTGTATACCAGTTTTCGAAAACATGTGCATGATCCCGTTCTACCTTAAGTCAATCTTATAGTCAAACATGGCTGACATCATTCACTTTGAAGGTCTGTTAAAGACTTCGGATCCAATAATTTAAAAGATAAATTGTGAATATCACCCAAAACGAATAGGATTTAAAACTGGTGTTGATATCCTCATTATAGGACTAAAATGTGATATACAATTTAAAACAGTATACATATATATCCTGACATTGGGGGCGGGCAAAATAAGTGTAAACTGTTTTAAACACAAAGACCCCCAGGGCATGGTCAATCCTGATGGAAAGAGTCCATTGCCAACTGAAGGTGGATAAGGGTTGGACGATCTGGGGGTTTTTCAAATATTTGACAACATCTGAAAACTTACGGTTGCAAATGGAGCAAATTTGACTGTATGTTATTTGAGATTCATGACGGCATCACATTGTAATTAGTATCACGGTTAATAAGTTACCTTTGTTCTTAGTTGCAGTAAATTTAAAGCTTAAGAATGAATGTGAAAAAGTGAAAGTGAAGTGAGCTAAGAAAGAAACCTCAATTTATCGATATGTTAATAATATAATAAAAATAACCTTCATTGCTGCAGTCCTTCTTGATAAGAGTTGATCCTGCGGTGTCTATTTCATTTACTGGGCCCCTTTTGTACAGAAGGCATGATTTACCGGCTGAAAACTCCTCATATTTAGCATAACCGCAATCAGGTTCATACTGACATAAGTCTTTACATTCTTGAATAGATTGCACAATCCTCACACCACCTATAACATTAGCCTCAGAGTCGCCCAGACTTTTCCCAATTGTGTCTTGCATATCACAGAGGTATACTGAAATGGAATATGAATAAATATTTGAATGATTCTCTAGAAACCTTATTATTGTAGGTGATATTGCAAGTTTCTAAATTTCTTTCTTGTAAAATTAAGCCAGTAAATTATAATACTTAACATTACTATTAATATCTTAATGAGTGACAAGAAGCTGATTTGTGCACTCGACATTAAACTCTATGTTCACTGGATACGTGCGCAGGATATTTCACTTGAAGTAAAAAAGAAAATTGATATTGCACTGTTTAACTGTGATGGTGGTAACGACTTCATTACTCGTTTTCTTTACAAAAATCAAGTCCTTGCCTAAATCCTGTCATGTCGTACATCACTTAGTTCTAAACTTTTATATCATATAATTTCTAAATCTAACAGTAATTAAAGCCATAAACTTGCTTAAAATAAAAAAAAATCTTCCACGTTTTCTGGCAATTTCGAGCATTTATATTCTCCACTGCCCGACAGAAATTATATTATTTTTCCATTAAAACCCTACCGGCTTTCTGAAGCCCCATGCTCTTTTTTTAAATTTGGATATAATTTTACTAAGTATACATGTTTTTCAGCTTGAGACTCAATTGAATTTTGAAACTTCGCAGATCGATATGTTACTGTTTTGGAAAAACCCTCGTACAAAGTTGAACGGCATCTCTCTGTACTCAGGGTTAAATTGAAGATAACAGTTCTGGCATTCAAGCAGACGATGAAACACGGAATTCATAAGTAAGTTTTGGTAAAATTTTCAAGGATTACAGTTAGAGACGGCAAATTTTATCATCAGAAAGCAATTGCAAAATGACATTTTAACTAGGTGTTAAATCGACATCTCAACCCATTCCCTAAAATTAAATCATCTCAAAATTAAGACGATCAAATGCATTGGTAAAACAAATATACCCGGCTCGAAGAAACGAGAATCGCATGAACAGACACCATCATGTGCATCTAAACTGCTATAGCAAACGTTTTCCTCTTGACAGTCACCAGATGAGCAGTAGTTCGGTACAATCTCACAGTGTTCTCCCGTGAAACCGGTCATGCAATTACACTCGTATCCATTCACACGGTCAACGCATGATCCACCATACATGCATGCATTGGGATGTGCGTTACACTCGTCTGCAAACAGTAAAAAATAACTTACAACACGCATAAATATGGAACTATAATGTCTAGTACTGGTGATCTCCCACGAATAGTATCATGAACATAGTATAATTTCATAACACAGTTAATAAGTCCGTCGTTAAAAAACATCTTCTTACATTTAAATCTTACAAAATTACTAGTAAATGCAAGTAAAAACTTACTTGTGTTATTGTTACATTTAATTCCATCATAACCGTCCTGGCAAATGCATTCATATCGTACATTGTCAAAATTTTGGCATGTTCCATGTTGGCATGGTGAATCATCACAGGGATTTGTTGAAGTTTTACAGCTGAAATATTAATTTCAAAACATACATATAAAAGTCTATTACAGTGTTTCATTTGAGTCATTTTGACACTTTTCCGGCTGATAAAGCCCTAAAGGATGCATTGCTTAAGTTGTTACTTCTCCCTATGTTGTAAACAAGAGGGCCAAGAAGGCCCAATATCGCTCACTTGATTGAACAAAGGGCTCTAAAGATAAAAATACATACTGAACGTCGCACGCCCAAACGCCAACCCGCCTGTACACTGCAGGGGAAACTATCTTTTTTAAACATGAATGATATGTTTTTGTTTAAAAAGTTATAATATCTAAGTTGGAGTTATATAACTTGTCACAAAAGTGCACAGTGTAACTGTTACAAGTTTGATGTTGATATCTTCAACGATTGGTAAACAATAGAATAAATAAAAAAAATGATAATGATAAATAATAAAAATTACCATAATTATTGTGATAAGAGATAAACATAAGGAACACTTCTTTGAACATATCTCTTAATCGGGCCACGTTTACCCTATAGGCATATAGTGAAAAGTAGCCCCGCCCCTGGTGGCCATGATTTTTTATGAATTAACATGTGGTGAATGACTTTGACAGAGGGTCACCTTAGGAACCTTTTCGTGAAAAAAAATTGAAATCGGGCCTACAGTTCCTGAAAAGACTATTTTAAAAGTGTTTCATTTAAACGTTTAGCGAAAAGTGCCCCCCCCCCGACGGCCATGTCATTTTATGAATCAATATGGGGTGTAGGAATTTGATAGATAGTCATCTTAGGAACATCTATGAAATTATTATAAAATCGGTCCACTGGTTATTCATGAGAATTTTTTTTTTAAGTTTTCTATATAGTCAAAGAGTGAAAAGTAGTCCGCTCCTGGCGGCCATGGATTTTTGTACAAATCAGCATGGAGTGAAGGAATTCGATAAAGTGTCACCTGAAGGAAAGGAACATTTATATAAAATTTATTTTAAATCGAGCCAGCGGTTTCTGAAAAGAAGATTTTCCTTTCGGTTGCCATGGCAACCAGAGTTCAGCATTGAACCAAATTTATTGAAAGAATCTGGAAGAGGTCCACCTATGGGACATTAGTGTAAAGTTTGGTTGAAATTGTTCTAGTTGTTTAAGAGGAGAATTTATTTGAAGGAAAATGTTGACGAAGGACGGACGACGAACGACGACGGACGACGGACAATCACCCTATTAAAATAACTCACGCCGAGTACTTTGTGCTCAAATGAGCTTAACAAAATTCCTATGCAACAGAATATTAGAACAGTGTCCTTCGTAATTAGAATTGTATTTCATGCATGAATCGTGATCTTTGGCAACGTATCGTTTATCGTTTTAAATTACGCTTCTGCCTTCACAACTTGTAACTGGTTCTTTATTCTCTATTGTCTCAAACTTGATAAGTTTATTAACTCGTTTGTGTTTCGCTTTAGTGGTGTTGTCTGCCTCAATGTCGTTTGCGTCCAAAACCTCAACTTAATCTAAACTTATAAAACGTTCAATATATCTTAATTAGGCTTAAGACATTAGTAGCCAGATACAATGCGCGCACTCGAGCGATTCTCATAACTCAATATTGGTCAAGTTGTGTTCCTTAATCGACCAAAAAGCAACATAATCTTGTTTGAGTATTTAAATTACAACAAAGCATACATAACTAAAGATGTGTTAGGCTTTAATGAAATTTACATTTTACTGACCATTTCAAGGCGGTACCTATCAATCCTTGATAAACATACCTAGATTTTTATATAGTATATATGCACTGTGTTGTTTGTGGACTTCTGTGCTGTTGTTCCATATTTCTTGTTTGTGAATTTGTTGTTGTTGTGTTTTTTGTCTTTGGCATTTTCCCTGTGCCATTAAACGGGGTTTATGTTTAAACTTTTGGCTTCTTAGCTTGTTTCCTTATTTTTTTTACATATGTATTCATATATTCAATTGCAGCGTATGACGTTGACGTCACATCATTTTTATGATTGCTTATTTAATTACATTCTGGTGAAAGCCTTACCCCGAAAATATTTGAATTAAAAACATAAAAAACATAACGTGTGTTTGTGCTGTTCTATTTATTATATATAAACATATACACCAAATTATGTTTATTCAGTGGCTTCTTTGTACTTCTGTTTGCTGATTAGCCCGTCCTAACGTATCCTAGTCATCCGCAGGCAAATTATAATAGAATATTAGGCGAAATGGACTTAATAATAATATCTTATTTTCAAATGCTAAATTGGTAATTGTTCAAAATGACGATTTTGATGCAATATTATTCATTTTCCAGAATGTATACATTTGTTTTATTTAACAAGTTCAGAGCAACAGGTGACACCATAATATACACGTTATGCCATTAACTGTTGACCCATGTTTGTCTTGTGTCCACTAACTTACTATTGACCCCCGAATCCTCCAGATGAGGAGCAAATACACCCATAATCATTGATTTTGTCCACGCATCGCGAATTTTCGTGACATTGAGAGTTGTTGCAGTTGTCAATGTTGTCCACCTCACAGTTTTCGCCGGTAAATCCTGAAATTGTATTTTATAGTTAGACAAATGCATACACTAGCAACATTTTATAAATGAAATAACACGTGAAAAGTGTTTTATAATTAAAAGTTAGCGGATGTTGTAACTTGCTGTCGCCCTGTACCATGGTGTCAATGAAAACGTTCAATAAATGTGTTAGTTTGTTTGCTGAAATTCATCCGCACGCTTCACCTTTAATTTATGAATTATGGAAAACAAAGAAATGTTTTGGTATTTGTTAAATCTTAAAATAGTACATGTATCTTTAATCAACTTCTTTAAACAATACACGTGAAAAAGCGGCATTTTACTCAATTTATACTGAGTATTGTAAATAGGGTTGAAAATAAACTTTAAACAATGAGTTCGGTGGACTACATATTTCTAGTTTTCAAAATATTTTATATTAGAGCAGGTTTTCATTTGCAGCAATTATATTCGGGAAAATTGGATTAGCGATGGATAACATACATTTAGACAGTTGTAACTCTTTGTGTTCTACACATTGAGGACCTTGCGCAAAACGGTCGTAAGTCCATAGCAATGGAATGAGTTACGATCACTTTGCATTAATCCATCCGCATGTGTTTGCTTCGCTCTGTAAAGATTGGGCTTTTTTGACGGCCAAACGCCAACAGGGTCAAGCACGCCGATTGAAAGGCGTGATGAGCCAATTTTCTTAAAGATGTTGTTTTTGATATCAACGTGTCTGCATGAATTTTGTGTATTTGCATTGTTCAGGCGAGATGCCAACTACTTGAGAACATCTATACAATGTTTCAAACACATGGCAAACTTTAATTCCATACACTTTTTTGCCCTACCCTTGGAAAGCGTGGTTGCCAATTACCTGATGTGCAGTGTTTTGACATGTGTACTGTTCCTGCAATGGTAGCGGGTTCTAGATAAGCTGTTATGTTGAAAAGTCTACAGGCAGAAATACCAATAGCTGATGTCAAAAATGTCGCCTCTATGCAGTTTTCGTCGTCAAGACAAAGTTGTTCGCATTCCGCCTTATCTTGAACAATAGAATACCCGGATTGACCAGTGACATTACCGGCCATCATGTCAGCTTTGTTTTCCATGATACATACATCATAATCTGAAAGTAATGAAAAGAAAATGTAAAACAAAATTGGCGTTGAGAGTTTGAATGGTGTTTTTGTTTTGTTTTTATGATCAATTGACAAAGCTAAACAATGCATATTAGTCCTTAATGAGTTATAAATCCTTTAAAATATCTGTTCAGTGTAAGGGGTAAAGGGGTTTTCTTCTGTCATGTGATTATCTTAAACTTTTGGTTATGACCAACGTTTTGCTTTATGGATAAGGTTTATTTCTAACAAAAATACAGTACCTAAAAATAGATGCACTTTGCTGTTTGTGGGGTTTTGTGCTGTTCTTCCATGTTTCTTGTTTGTGATTTTTTTGTTTTTGATTTCTATGCTTTTGGCGTTTACCCAGTGCCATTAAACCGGGTATATGTTTAATATTTATGCGAAAAGAAACAAGCACAGTAGTAAAAGGTTTAAACATAAACCCGGTTAAATGGCACTGGGCAAACGCCAAAGACATAGAACATAAAATCACAAACAAGAAACATAGAAGAATAGCACAAAACTCAGCACATTGCATACATACTATAAATATAAAAAACTAGGTAAGTTTATCAAGGATTGTTAGGTTCCGCCTTGGAACGGTCAGTAAAATGTAAATTTACTTTGGGGTTGGGTACACATTTTGTACTGAGCTTGTTTCTGTAGTTTTTCACATAAGTATTAAGTTTTGCATGAATTGTTCTGGTCATCAAAGGGCATAACATCACCATAATTTGCTGTTTTGGGGACATAACGGCCATGTTAATGGATCACCGAAAACCTATTCTATAGTTAAACACTTTTGTAAATGATATTTTAGCTCAAAAGTGCATGGACACGGCTTAAGTGTTGGAGGTGCGTATGCAGAAAGAAACAAAGTAAAACTGGATCAGCAAATGTTATGTGTTTTTATATGACGGTTAAGCCTCTATTATTTTACGATAAGCTATTTTTACGTAAAGTGTAGACAATTCCCTATACGGTCATCCTGCACTTACTCGTATGAAACAGTTTTCGGGAAAATAAATTAGTGAAAATCGATTTTTTCGGACATAAAATGTCTGACATACCCAATTGTCAATTATCTAAGTTATCTGTCACAACTGGTCTAATCTAAGTCATAAGAGCTAGTTTTACGTTTCGTGAGGATTTATTGAAAATTGACTCCATGCTGTTTTTGTTTGCAACACAAACATACATATCTTTTTTAGGTTTGACGATTATGAAAATTTAGCTGAAGGCATGCAACTGTATAAGCAATGTTAAAAGAAATGCCAAAAGCACTAGACACTTACCCTTCACACAAGAACACGTGTAATCCATTGGGCCATCACCAGGCACACAAGTCCCGCCGTTTGTGCAAGGATTTCCGCTGCAGATATGATAATTGTCCTCACATTGCTCACCATAGTAGCCATCTTCTACAAAAATATTCAAATAGTAACACAAGTTTCTTGGCTTAATATTGAAACTCTATAAAACTTCAGGATTACAAACAAACCTAAACTGCATAGAGCCTTAGAATACACACAATTATGAGCTACACTGTAGCTAAGATTACACACAAACTTAAACAGCACAAAAGCTTAATTTACACACAAACATTAATCGCACATACTCTACGTTTACACACAAATATAAACTGTACAGAAGCAGGAATTACACACACGTTTACTGCGCAGCTGCTGTGATTAAACACATAATTAAACTGTACAGAACCTTTGACTTCACACAAACAGAAACTGTACAGAAGCTCACCTTACATGCAAACTTAAATTTAAACATACGTTTCGTTTATACACGAACATCAAATGTACAGATTCTTCAATAAAACAAAGATACCATACAAAATTTGACTGCACAGACGCTCAGATTGCCATCAACTGTTTTCTGTATAGAAGTTATGATAAGGCAAATATTGCGCGTCCGGTTATACTGCGCACACATGTTCAATGTACAGTTGGGAAGATTGCATACAAACTTTAACTGCACAGATAACACATCACAATCGTCAATGCGCATACTCTCAAGCGTACGATCTCTAACTGCAAAGACGCGAAGATAATACACAAACGCGTAAACGCCTAGACTGCATATCAACTCTTTCTACAGAGTCTGAAATTACGCACACACATAATAGAAGCTAATATGACACGCACGATTTGCTTGCGCTGGCGCCTAGACCGAGCACAAATGTTGACTGGATGCGAAATAAAATTACTCACACAGCTAAACTGCACTGAAAGCTAAACTATAATGCTAAATAAGATGACAAACACACTTCTTACCACACACAGCACTAACATTGTTGGAAAGCACATACGTTAGGTGAAAACATTTTTAATGTCACTGCAAAAAAGTAAAGATTCTACACAAACTTTACATGCACAAAAGCTAACCTTAAACACAAAAGGCAAAATTACACATAAACGTTAACTGCTACATGCAAACATTGGATGAATATTTTTCTGTTTTTGTTTTCTGTTTCATTGCTTAACGATTGCATTTAAATCACATTCTGCTTTAACTTAAGCAAGCAATTAGAAGCTCTTCTTCTCTTTCATTAATGCCCTATACCATTACAAATGCGTTCATGCAAATAAAATTGCCATTATTAATTGAATACATTAAAAATACTTTTGATCATACAATTATTGATCATTTATCAAGGAAATATTCCTTACCGCACTGGCAGTTCTTCCGTCCGAATGCTGTTGCACACGTCCCTCTGTCGGAACAGTAAGTTCTGTTACAACCTGCAAAAATGAATCATAAACACAAATAATAAATAATGCTAATGTTGTTAACAACGAAAACCGGGTTATTAGAATGAGGTTGGGCGGGCGGGCGGGCGTCGAACATTGGTTTCTGTTAAATAACTTTAGTTAGCATTGATAGATATTGATGAAATTTGGTGTGCAGGTAGCTTATGGGAAGAGCTAGCTTCGGAATGCTTTTGAGGGGGGTGGGGCTAAGGTCAAGGTCACTGTTACTAAAAATAGAAAAATGGTTTCTGCCCAATAACTTTAGTAAGCATTGATAGATATTGACGAAAGTTGGTGTGTAGGTAGCTTATGTGAAGAGCTAGCTTGGGATTGCTATTGAGGGGGAGGGGCTAAGGTCAAGGTCACTGTTACTAAAAATAGAAAAATGGTTTCTGCCCAATAACTTTAGTTAGCATTGACCGATATTGATGAAACTTTGTGTGTAAGTTGCTTATGTGAAGAGCTAGCCTGGGATTGCTTTTAAATGGGGAGAGGCTAAGGTCAATGTCATTTTTACTTAAAATAGAAAAATGGTTTCTGCCCAATAACTTTAGTTAGCATTGACAGATATTGATGAAACTTGGTGTGTAGGTAGCTTATGTACAGAGCTAGCTGGGATTGCTTTTGAGGGGGGTGGGGCTAAGGTCAAGGTCGCCTGTTACTAAAAATAGAAAAATGGTTTCTGCCCAATAACATAAGTTAGCATTGATAGATATTGATGAAACTTTGTGTGTAGGTAGCTTATATGAAGAGCTAGCTTGGTATTGCTTTTTAGTGGGGAGGGGCTAAGGTCAAGGTCACTTTTACTAAAAATAGAAAAATGGTTTCCGCGAACAGTAATTTTCAGTTACGTCTCTTTTTTGATAAAAGTAAAGATAAAGTCATACAACAAATTAATTGGCTATAATTTCTGATTGCCCATAACAAAAACCTGGTTTCGTCGCATTGCGGCGCTTCTAGTTTTTTTTAATGCTATTGGAACGAATTGTACATGTTCTCAGTATGTTACCTTTGTGTTTGATTTACTTTGTCAATTAATAAGGACTTCATATACTTGATTCAATAATAACGACGTAACCTTTTGTAGAATAACCGTTGACAATGAAATTGGCTTTATTTTACATCCCCGTTTTTAAAGAGAAATAAACAAGATAGAAAAAATCGCACCTTCTATAAGAAAACAAAATGTATTGTTCACGCTTCCCGTTTGCAATGTCATATGTGTAGTCGGGCATGGGTCACAATACGTCATCCCAGGGATAGTTTGGTAATGGTGTAGTGGACATGGACTGCATTCGGTGTTCATGAAACCAGACAAAGAATACTGTCCCTCCGGGCAAGGGTCTGAAATTAAAATGATATCGGTCAGCAGGTGTCATCAAAACAATGCATGTATAATTATTTCAAAGAACTACTTATAATAGATAACGTTATTTTCTTAAGTTTGAAACTAAATAAATTTATTTCATTATGTAACAAAAATTTTGTTTTTGAAAATACATATAGAATAAATGGTGTATTTATTAATAAAGCATTTAATAATTACATGTCTGCCATTTAATTTAATTCCTATTACGAGCTTTTCAAACAACTATAATGTACAATACAGGGTATAAGATCATCATAACTACTTTCATCAATTATACTAATTTTATATGAAACAATACTTGCCAAAACATTGCTGTTCAGACGAGGCAGCTGGCACTCCGACTGTCGACCCTCCATTCGGACACTGTATGCATGTTGTTGTATTCGCTGAGTACGAGTCAGCAGCGCATGGTGTGCAGGGATAAAACCCATCGGTTGATGTGTATCCAGCCGGGCATGTAACTTTAAACAAAGACAATTATTAGATGTAATTCTTTCAAACTATGCAACAAGCCGTATTTTTTTCCATTACAATACAAGTTACTGTTAGGAAATAAGTGAAATCAAGGGGTGTGATAAAAAAGATTATCAAATGATAACCAATTTTTATTCCACTCAATACAAAATACGCATATATTGCGTCTTGTTTGCAGAAAATTTACATGAAACCAACCCACTTACATTTGTATGCATAACTGTTGAACCAATGGAGGGGTTTACCAGTCACATGATTATTAAGGACATATAAAAACAGCTTATTCGATATAAAAAATGCAAATCCTTAGTATATAAAGCAACATATTCTTTAGGTTTTCCGAAAGTCACTTAATATGAAAATTTCTTATATTGTATTTGCGATAAATGGCGTTTCAAAATGATTAAATGGTGAAATGAGTCATGTGGATTTACAAACAGAAATAAGTTTCCATAACTTAAACATAAAGTGACTCTAAACACCTGATTAATTAGAAATATAAAGACGGATAAAACGAAAAAAAAAACACACAAAAAACACAAACATGTATTGGTAATGAACGGACGCGTCCTATCTAATACTAATAAGAAGTGGAATGGCTCAGTAGAATCTACTTACTCCTAATAGGCAGATTATAAGTCAAAATTAGAAGATGATATATCCTTTTTAGGACAAACCTCCTAATGAGAATACTCTTAAATTAAAATATAGTTAGGGAAAAGTAGGTACTAATTACGAGATAAACTAATACTAAGTCCTTATACAAGAGGATAAGGAGTCCTTATTACGATTATTGGTTTAGTGTTCGTTATCTTCCAATTTTGGGTTACTAATCATAGTTTAAACTTAGTATCTTATTATTAGGACTTAGTTACTCCTACTTATTTACTGAATTACTGAGTATCTCCTTATTATTATATGACTTGTTATATCCTTATTACGTTATATTATCTCTTATTTGTTTAACACTTTGGACAAAGTTCCACCTAATCAGTACTTAGTTTCTGCTAATTAAGACTTATTACCTTCTTATAGACCTTGACACTAGAACACTTACATATCAAGCAAAGAAATGCATAAAAACGTTTCATATAGACGACACAAAAACAGATTAATACAAGTTGTTTGTGGTTATACAAATATGATATCATATACAGGGAATTAAAAAAACATGCAAAATTTGTTTCCTTAATCCCTAACACGAAGCAAAGACAGTAGTCAAAATCCCAGGGATCGGGGATGTTTCGACATCGAAAAGTCATTGAAATACAAGTTTATTTCCCGGTGGCGATCTCATCGGGCCAGACAGATCTCACCTTTCGGGAATTACCCTCTGTCTCAAGTCCGATTTGTGTATTTAAAACTGAGAAATGGAGTATGTTTATACCTTTAATCTGTTGAAGATCCGAAATCCAGGCGAATATATTAGTATGCCCCCCTTCGAAGAAGAGGGGTATATTTCTTTGCACATGTTGGTCGTCGGTCTGTCCGTCGGTAGACCAAAGTTTGTCCGAGTGACGTATGGTCACTCAACTTGGCATGAATGTTGGGCATGACAAAAAGATGATCCATATTGATTATAGAGGTCATCGGAATAAAGGTCAAGGTCACAGTGACTGGTAAAAGGATTTGTAAGCTTGCCTGAGTGATAACTCAACAATGCCTAGATCTATGGTCATCGAATTCGATATGTAGGCATGGCCTGACCAGAAGATGACCCCTATTGATTAAAGGGGTCATCAGGTCAATTGTCAAGGTCACAGTGACATTGAATGATAAAGGGTTGTCCGAGTGATAACTCAACAATGCCTGAACCCATGGCCCTCAAACTTGATTGGGAGGTTGGGCCTGACCCCAATTGATTTTGGGTCCTCAAAGGTCAAGGTCACAGTAACCTTGAATGATAAAATGTTGTCCGAGTAATAACTCGAGATTGCCTGCATCCATGGCCATAAAACTTGACATTGAGGCTGGGCCTTACCAGTAGATGAGTCAGCAAAATTTATGAGTAATCAGGCCAAAAGCCAAGGTTACAGAGATCTTTAATGATAAAAGGTTGTCTTAGTGATAACTCGACAATGCCTGCACCCATGGCTATCTAACTTGTCTTAGAGGTTGGACCTGATCAGTAGATGACCCCTATTGATTTTGGGGATCATCGCGTCAAATGTCTAGTTTACAGTGACCTTGAAGGCAAACTTAAAAATTCCTTGACCTTTGGTCATCAAACTTGACATGAAGGTTGGTCCTGACTGGTTGATGACCCCTATTGATTTTTTGGGGTCATCGGGCCAAAGTTCAAGGTCACAGTGACCTTTAACGCGAAAAAGTAAACAAAGCTTCTCCCAATGATATCTCAACAATGCCTGGACCTATGATTATCAAACTTTACATGGAGCCTGGGCCTGACAAGCAGATGACCCTTTTTTGTTTTAGGGGTAATCGAGTCAAAGGTCATGGTCACAGTCGCTCTAAATGCGAAAATGTTTTTCGAGTGATAACTCTACAATGCCTGCACCCATTGCCCTCAAACTTGACTTGGGGGTTGGGCCTGACCTGTAGATGACCCCTTTGATGTTAGGGGTCATTGGGTCAAAGGTCATTGTCACCGTGACCTTGAACACAAAAAGCTTGTCTATGTGATAACTTGACAATGACTTCACCCATGACCCACACACTTGACATATAGGTTTTGGGTGACTCTTATGTATTTGAAGTCATAGAGTCAAAGGTCATGGTCATAACTCATATTCATCATTAAAATTTCGTCATATTTACTTATTCCCCGCTGCTAGGTGGATGCATTTTTATCTGCAAATACCTGTCATTATCTGAACATGAATAAAACTGTACCTACCATTCTCACACTTTAAATGGTCATAATCTTAAAACTGCCTCAAATTCATCCAATGTCGATGACAAATCAGCTGTAATTTTGGTCCATGCATATTTCATTCAAGTGTCCAAAAATTCTTGAAAACATGGCGCTCAGGGGGGGGGGGGGGGCATTATGTTTGACAAACATCTCTTGTTACACTACAATTTACTTGCGAACAAAGTGTAAATGCACAACACATATTCTTATTCAAGGACGAGCCATTCGAGCAAATCGGTAATTGATTAAAAAGGCACTGTATCAGCAAGCCCATTAAGAGCAAATTGTCCCTAACGCCACGTACTTAACCATTTCGTTTAAGACAACGCTTTACTTTAAACATGGTTGCTTTTCCCAATAACTAAATCAGTCTTATTTCATTGAAAAGAATGTATACTACCTTGGCATTTGGTTCTAGCTGCATTTGGATATAAACCACTGTTGCATGATACACATGTTGTCTGCATGTTATTTTCTTGGTACTGGCCATCAGGGCAGGCTTCACAAGATTGTGACGTAGAACTGTAGATCAGACCTGGACCGCATGGAACTGAAACAGTAGTTTAGGAAATAAATTGTATGCATATTCTGGATTTCATTTTAATCTGTTTGTTTCTGTTTCAAGGCAAGATATACGTTATATAATTACGTAATAAGCTTACAGATATCAATTACTCTAAACAATGCCAATAATACCTCAATGTGTTTTTCTTTAGGTTATAAAAAGGTGCAAAATATTAAAATACATTCATCTTATAATAGAGGATGACAAATAAGACGTAATAGACGTAGATTGTTAAAAGGAACAACTCGTAAAAAAACCTTTTAGAAGTTTCATATTGACAAACACCAATTAGAAACATAGTTGTATTGTAAATAAACGTTTATTATAATATTTATTCTTTTATAACCCACCGCAAACGTCAACAGCTAGGTCAGCACTTGTCACTTTGAAGTGATAGCTCTGTTGGCAGGTAACCTCTATATCCCCGGTAGAAGTTAAATCAACACTTATTGCCGCGGTAACTGAACCGCATGTCAAGTCAGTATTCCCGAAATTAAACAATGCTGAGTTATTGCGTATATTGTCCAAACAGTTGTTCTTCTCAGTGGTTGTTGCCGACGAAAGCAAAGTCAATTTTAACGTCGCTGAAAACTACGAAAAGAAAAAATGCTTTAAATAAAAAAACAGCTTTGTTTAAAGCACGGTCCATTACTATCGTACTGTAAAATTTGGCCGGTATCTACCAGTTAAAACAGTGACAGTACTGACCCCCAACTTATTCTAATACACGTAAAATATAACATTTTTCAGTTATTCTCATTTCAGCTTATCGCTTTTAGAATAACGTTCAATTCCGTTTTCGTAGTCGAAATAAAACCAATAACATTATCAAATTATCAAATCAAAAAGAAGACAAGTAAAAGTTTGACCAATTGGGCTCCTACCCACAACTTCTAAGGTGTGAGGAGAAGCTATGTACCACTAAAGTACTATGATCTTTAGCGCTTAACTCCCTTAACACTACTTCTGCCATTCAATCAATGTATTTTGTAACGTTTCATTATATACAATAACAAAAATCTAACCTTGGCTGTTTGAACCAAATTTACTGTAACGACTTGTGCATCCCAGTTTTCATTGCAAGATGACCTAACGTTGTTTTCAAAGGTAATGAGCTCACCATCCATCTTATTAAAAAAAATCCCCAAGCAATTGTGGTTCAAAAAGGCGTAATCATAGATAACTTGCACGTCGATGGTATCGTCTGAAGTTTGTATTGCTGAAATATTAAGAAAATATTTAATATCAAACAAACATAAACAATTAAAACAACAAAACGATAAAATTACAATTGATTAACATCGTCATTAAAGCATTCTAAAAAAAAACTTGAATCTGTTTCATCGATGAAACGTACGGAGACAATAACGATTTGTAGGGTCCGCTTGGTTAAAGTCCCAAGTATTAGGCGAACTGCAAATGAATGTCTTTGATGTGGCTCCATCTCCAAACACATATCCGTTACTGCATGTTCGAGTGCATTCTAACCCTCCTACTCCTGTATCCACACAGATCGTGGTTGCAAAACTGTCACTAAATAAGCTTTCTTCGAAACAAGCACCAGCTGAAGTTAATATATAAAACAATTGAATATAGCTATATCTAAAATTAATATTATATCTCTTTTATGATTGTATCCCTTACAGATATGTCATTTTCACATAATACTAAGTAAACTCATAAGCAAAGTCAAGGTATGTGTGTATTACATATTGCAGAGGTTAATAAAAAACATTTAATGAAAACTATGTATATGCTGTAGATTTCAAAAGATATTAAGAAATAATAGACAGTCGAAAAAACCCTCATCGTGGCGATGCTTACCTTTATAGAATACTCGGAATTTACATTGTGACTCTACGCCCATATTTGCCCCGTCTGCAAACCCTACGGTGACCACGATTTCTTTCGAAGCCCCTATTTTGCTTACATCTGAGATCACAGATTCTGGCACGATGGATAAAAGCTCTGTAGTGTGAGCGTCCACCTCCTGGTAAAACTGTGTTTTCCAATCGCTCACATTGTACACAGTTTGAGTCCTATCTTCGACACTGATGATTTTCTCAGACAGGCAATCAATGGAGGGTTTCTTGCGTTCTACAAAAGAATAAAAAATGTTCGGAGTTAACTTTGATCTCAAATAGGTCTTTATTATGTTGCAAAATGTTTTATGAAAGGAATAAGTAAGGGATATATGTATAATTCATTAATAAAGCATTTAATTAAAATAATTTTGCTATAAAACATTTCCGCATCTTTCCATGTAGCAAGAATGATGAAATCAATGAACATGGGATTCATGTATGTTGCTTAAACACTTGAGAATACCAATTCTCAATTAATGTGGTTTAAGTACGCGCTACTGATATACCTGAAACTACAATAGAACTCGAGCAAGTCGCTGAATTTCCATTGAAATCATTTGCTGTGTACGTTACTGTTTCATTCGACGTCATAACATCCCCAGGGAGAGCGAAGCCAGTTTTAGAAACACTTTGAATCGCAAAGTTGTCTCCAAATGTCGGAACATCAAAATTTGCGGATTCCATTTTAAATGCAGTCTGTGGTTCTGTCTGGCATTTATCGTAAGTCGGTTTTGTAATGTCTGTAAGGAACGAAACATTAAATACATGCACAACATTTTAAACATTTGTTCATGATGATCACATTATTTAATTGTCTATGTTTTTTTTAAATAAAGGCTAAGTGTATGAAGAACCGATATGACGCATTCATTTTTATATTTCGTTAAGTGCGTGTGCTTGTCAAACTAGTATATAGCACACATATTTAGATAATTTCAAAGACAATGTATTTATTTTAAAATTAGTTCATACTCACCCTCACACGTAGGAAGAACGTTGTCCAGATTGCCTGACCATACTGCTGCAACATTGTTATATTCACAGGTGTAGTTTTCTGGCCCTGTCGGTTTGAATCCTGTTCTTGTGCATGCATAGCTTAGTGTTGCATCTATTTCATAACCTAATGCGACTTGATTGGCGTCTCCTGGTGTTCCAGGATCCATGCACATCTCGCCTTAAAAAATAAACAAAAGGTCGTTACTGTTGACAAAGAATGATAATTTACATAAACCTGTTTACACTTGGTAGGTTTCAAACGCAATGATTCTCTGTGCGACTCTTTTTTAGCGGATACTAACGTGGTATCTATCGATTTAGAACATTCGCACGCGAGAAACATAAGGCCCCCTTAAGATTTGTTTTCAAACATGCAAAACTGGCTTTTAAGTTGATAGCGTGTGCATAACATCTAAATAGATCTAACCACAAGCTACGCATATTAATTTTACAATGGAAGATATTGCATGAAATACAAGTAAGTGTGTATTTGAGATGCATGACTAGTTTTATTTGAAATGGCAAAACTGAAATGAGCTTTTGAATCTAATAGTATTGTTCAAACAATGTCATAGTTTTTATATATACCTAAACATCCCAACGATCCTAAACTCCATCGGCCATTTGCTTTACACTTGACATCCATATCTTCGTCTTCGGATTTTCCGGTGACACGAGAGCCAGCTGAACAATCGAATGTGAATTTCGAGGTTTCTGACCAGTAGGTGAACGTCAGTGGTTTGTTTCCAGCGTAGGTTCCCGCTTGCGGCATTACATCGTCAGGATCTCCACAATTGATTTCTAAAAAGTATTCGTGAAATATTTGAATTCTGTTTTACACATCAAACAAAACTCCGTGAAATGACTTTTTCAAAACATTCATAGTGAAAAGTTTTAATACAATTCCGTTATACTGGTAATGATCTGAATACATGTGTTTTCTACCTTTATATATTCAATCGTGAAGTCATTTGTACAGAAGGATTTTTGTATCGTTTAATAAAACAAAGAAGCTCAGGTGTAACGTCTTGAACGTGTGACGTCATTGATTATTTCATTACTATACTTTAATTTATACTAGCGCAACGCGATTTAACAAATGATATATGACATTTCTTCAATCAGCTCTTCTTTTTTTTATTAGCGTATCTTGTCGATTACCTTTCTTTACAATAACAATTCAGCTTCAAAAAGTCATTTTTTTATCGTAAAGCACACGGTGAAAATAGTTCGTCTTGAACTACCATGCATATTGAGTTTCGAGTAACGACGCGCGACTCTTATTTCTTTTATCATGTTATTTACCCCAAAAAATATAGCACTTAATAGAGCATTACTAAAACATATAATTACAAATCGACACAAATCATTTTAAAAATGCAATGTTTAAGAGTAACTATTCAACGTCAAAATTGATCTCAAATTACTACGCATCATGACGTCAGTTTACAAGGTTAAATTGACATGAATTGTCATCGGAAACACATGTTAGAATAAAAATGCTTAAAAATCAGAAAAGATCGCATCTGTTATGTGTTCATTCATTTGGACAAGCTTGTAACATTCCTAAGAAGCGCTATCGCGATGCTCACTTGCCAATTGCAACCCAAACTTCTACCTTAGACATAAATTGAATTAATAGTAAGATGACATGAAGTAAATTTGAATGATTAAGAGTGGGCGGAGTGAGCGTAGCTAAGGATATGATCTCACTGGCGTATACATTGTCAACGATAATTTTTCACAAGGAGTGAGTACGGCCGAATGGCAGTGACGTAAAATTGATACCGCAAAAGTTGAAGGGTAGTACTTATTGATTGCTGATCCGCAAATTCATTGGCTTGTAAAGTAACTTGTATTCTAAGTTATCGGATAGGAAACGGTACTAAGCTACTAAAAGCTGCGAACCGACAAAACTTAGTGATGTATATCTAACCAAATAAATTTGATAACTAGAATTTCGCTAATTCAATAAGGAGCATAATGCCTGCTTAGAACGGCCTTATTTCCTTAAAGTGCGACAATTCAAATGCATGAAAAGTGTGCTTTGTGTTTACCAAACAACACCATATTTTGCCTTACCATTGTAAACAAGTTAACTTTAGATTTGATGACAAATGCTTACATTAAAGAGCAGACATGTAACTGTGAAACCGCGGAAAAATGCAAACGACCATAAAATCATGTGAGAACAGGATACAAATGTGTTTGCCATATTACGCAGGCTACATAATACAACATACCTGGACAGACGTTGATATCATCTCCACCAAACACAACTCCCTTCTCCGTGCCATTGAACAAACAAATAGCTTGTCTAGTAATCTGCTCTGATTCAGATAGGTTACAGGTGAGCGTAAGTTGTTCCCCAAAAACTACTTTTTCTGTGTCATACATCCCATTCAATGGCCTAACAGGTACTAAACACTCCCGTGCTGTAATGGTAAAAAACAGCCATTCAAGTCATGCAAGCTGGACAAATCAGATCATCTTGCAACAATATTTGCATTCATTTTATAAATACTTCATGTGTATACACTTCTATGTTGACTGTCATATCGTATCTTTTAAAATGGTTTTGAATATTGAAAATGTAGACAACAGACCCTTATTGGGCATATGCCGTTTTATTTGTATACCAATCTTTGGACATTATCTCGAAATTTTGCACAACGCCACGTTCCACATTAAGTTTTCTTAATGCTAGATGAAACACCTCTAAATGATAAAAAAAAAATAATTTACGAGCTAATGTTTGAGCTAGATTTACATATGTAGAAACATTACATTAGATAATCCAAGCATGCATTATACAAAGAGTCTAAGAGGAATTAAAAGTTAGTGATACTTACCAGAGCATGATGGTGTTATGTCCCAGTTTCCGGCAGCTTTACATGTTAATTTGCCGTCTGTGTCGGATGTAGTAATTCCGTCACTGGCAAAGAAATAGCCATCTGCACAATGAATGTCCACTCCTTCATTGAAATGAAACTGAGTCTCCCTGGTCAAGTACCATCCATTCTGGATGTTCGGCAACCCAGGACATTCCAACGCTAAAAGTAGAGTGAAAATTTATCATTACCTATTATGAGTCTGCCAGTAATGTACACTCCGAATCGTACGTGTCCGTATTCCCCCAAGTGCAAAAAAATGCATTTTTCTATTATGTTTTAATTTTTTCGGATAAATATAAGTATGGACCGTTTGGTCTCTAGTGGATAATTGCATGATTTGATTTCGTGTCTGCATCAATTTTAACGGTTATGAAATAACTCGCCACAAAGGTTCACCATATTGAGACGATGTGCAGCGCGCGTGCTCTAACTAGTGCGGTTCAGGGTCAAGTTCACATAGTCAAAGGACTGTAATATGACTATTAGTTGTGTCCGCTCTATATCTCTTAACCCGCTCAAAGGATTTTAAAATAACTGCCCAAAAATGTTTACCATATTCAGACACTGTGCAAAGCGCATGTTTCAAGCAGTTCGGTTCAAGGTCAAAATTACACTTAGGGGTCAAAGGTCATATGACAACATTTCGCTTGTGCTATCATTTTCTTAAACCATTTGAAGGTTTTTTAAATAACTTGCCACAAATATTACCGCATATTACAGCCTGCTCGGTTTAAGTTCAAGATCACACTTATATGTCAAAGGTCATATGAATATAATTTTCACTATATTTCATGTCCGATGTTCACCATATTGAGACGATAAGAAGAAAGCATGCTACAACCAGCTCTGATTATGATCAAGATCAACTGTAGAGATCAAAGGACATATGACTAAACTTCATGTCCGCTCAAATCTCTAGAACTGCTTAAATAATTGTGATATAACATAACAAAAACATGTTCACCATATTGAGACGGTGTGCGGAGAGGGGACGTTCATTTTAAGACTATAATTACAAAAAATCTTTATGTCCGGGATGTTCCTACTTGCTGGGCAAACATTCTGCATTTACTTGCTAAGTGACTCCGCCTATCTCACTACGGTCAAATCCTGGATCATCCCCTAATATATGCTTCTAAATAAAATCGCTCACGTTTAAGTGCAAGCAGAGGGAACATAAAAACATAATATGTTTATGTGTGTGTTTTGGGAATGCGTGCGTGATGTTGTTGTTGTTAGTGCTGCTGCTGCAGCTGCTACTGCTGCTGTTGGTGTTGTTGGAATTCAATTATTGAGATACTTACGGACACACGTATGGTTGATTCGATACATATCGTTTTCCCCAAGTCCAGTCTCGGACGCTTGCAGAGTGAATCCCTGGTCTCCATTCGTTTCAAACAGTTTGTGACCATTGGGACATGTACAGCTGTATGTGCCTGGGGCGTTTACGCAGTTGGCCATATCGTAACAGCCACCGTTGTTTTCTAAACATTCGTTGATGTCTGTATATGACAAACATGAACAGTTTGTGTTATAAAGTTAATTTAGTGGTATTTTAGGCTTTTAGTTTTGAAATATCACCACACAAAGAAACATTGGAACATATTTTGGCAACATGATGTATCCAAAGTTAAGAGAAATTTCATAAATAATTATATTGGGTGTACTTTTGTTACAATGCATTTTCTGTCATGAGTATAAAACAAACAAGGGCCATCAGTCATTTAATATAAAAAAAAAAAAATTACGTGCTGGACAGTGAGTGCTTCGTATCGACCAATTGTTATTAATGACATGATACGACGAACATGCGCTCCTATAGCTTTGTGTCATTTCAAAGTTTAAATATACTCGTAACTATGAACACATTAAATTGACAAAATTGTGCATGATATAATCCTTTAATACTGGTGTTTTCTCACTTTTACATTAACTACAACAGTGTACGAATATAACTCTTATTTTCTTAATAACTATGCTTTTGCTTATTAATTCAATAGCAAGAGGTTTATGCGGAACAATTCTTCCAGTTACAGAAAGGTAGGATATATTACAAGCCGTTTGCTATCACAACTGAATAAAATCATACCTGAGCAAGTGGTTTCCCCAGTGGGATTGTTAAAGCCATCTTTGCAGATACACTCGCGGCCACCTACGTTATTCCTACATGCTGTTGAGTCAAGGTCGCAGCCACTGGTGCCAGCTTGACATTCGTCGATATCTGAAATCAAACAATTACTTAAACTTTGTTTGAAATTGAAACAATTGTGTGTACTTTTTTCTACAAAAATAGTGATCAGTGTTTATTTCCCTGAACACCATCCTGAAAGGAAATGGCAGTGAAATATTTAAAAATCCAAAATGATTACAAATATTTCATTTAGTAGATCTCAAGTTATGCTCCAGACAAATAAAAAGGGCAATAACTCTAGATATGGATAGTGTTTGGTCACTTCACTCCTTTTTGTGCTTTACCATTGTATGAAGTTCAAAAATATTCTGACGTTTTCAAGTTATTGTCCGGGGTTTGTTTGACTACATAAATACACAGCAAAGGTCAATAACTCTTTTTGGCTAAAATGGACCTGTGGTTATTTTGCACTGCAGTTCCAATCAGTATGTTTCCGAATTGTATGAATTCGTCTTTGATTCCATCAAGAAGTTTTCAAGTTATGCTCTTTACAGGAAAAGGTAACTAATGGTACTTTCTTTATTTATGTTCTAAAATGTTATGTTCAATTAAATTAAATTAAGTTATATACAAGGTCTACTCCGGACAAGAAAAAAGAAGGTAAGTGGATTTCACTCTGTATATGGCTAATACATAGTTATTGATTGTTATGTGCACTTTCTCTCTTTGTGCTTTTCTATTGTATGAAGTTTAAATAATTACCTTCCAGTAGTTTTCTCAAGTTATGCTCCGGAAAAGGAAAATTGGAACGGACTACGTTTATCGGGGGTATATCAGTATTTTAGTTACCTATGCATTCATCCACTGTGTCAAAGGTTTGATTTTCTCGGCAGGTCATTGTCAACGACAGGCTGTCTGGGTTGTCTTTGAACTGATACCCTGCGTTGCAAGTTGCTGTCAGAGTGTCTCCAAATTGTATTTCTCCAACAGGATTATATACCCCGTTCGGCAAGCTTGGTTTCTCACATGATAGTCCTGGAAAAGCATTTATCAATTTGTTATAGCTATTTGCCATATTTGTCCGTAAGTCGCCCATGCTATCTTAAATATGCACCAAAACATGCATTTGTATATGTTTATAACATTTGATTTGTTTAACCTACTGCGGCTCAAACAATGTTTATCGGCTATGAAAAATCCTATCAAAAACAAATAGTATATATTTAGCGTTTATTATTGGATCACAATGCACAGTAACATTGAACATGTATACTTGTATAAAAAGAACAATGAACAATAATCTTAGTTTTATTATAATGAACGATTTACAATAAAGAACATATTCAAACTCTTTGAATTTAGAATGATAAACATAAACGGCAATGTAAGTAAAATAAATTTGCATACGTTGACAAGTCGGAGGAGTAGTCCCGTGTGTCCAGCCGCTGGCATTGCAATGGGTCCGTACTGTACCCACCAGTTCGTAGCCATCATTGCAGAAAAACTGTACAACTGTGTCAAAATCAGCGTTCCCTCCAGTGAAATTGTTACCTCCGCGTATTTCTAGCCTTCCGTTTAGTACGAGGTTGTCCGGCAATGCATTACAGCTTGACGCTAACAATAAAACAATAGGTTTTAAACTTTAATACAACCTTACAAGAGAGGGATACTAGATTTGACTATTAGATATAACCAATAAGTAATGATATTGTCACCTCCAAGGAAAGCATTATGGCAACAATATTTTTAAAACGTTCAACATCACAACTATTTATTGCTATGTTTAAAAGATTTCATTTTTATCATGCATTTCCTTTCTAATGCGTTAAACTTAAGCGTGAATTTGAAAACTAAAATTGATCATTGAAAAGTCATATGACTGTATCTGTTTTGGTACTATTATATTGCGTACATTATCTTAAAGCAATAGTATAACAATCTATACAGTTATTGAAGGAAATGGTATATTTTGATAATAAGAAAAGATTATCAATACAATATTTTCTCTTAGAAAGTCATCATTCATTCCATGACTTGTAATGGTCACTTGACTTACAGTCCGATCAAAATAAAATAGTTGATGTTTTATCGAAGATGTTTTTAAATTATTAAATAGAACCTCCAACATGTGCGGTAACGCACTCATGTGTAAAGTCATAATACTGAAAAATAGGCTCAGACTGTCATAAGATTTCACTACTTACAAGAGCAGGAAGGATATCCCCCCCATTCGCCGCTATCCATGCAGGTTGCATTTGGTCCGCCCGCCATATTGAATCCCGGATTGCAAGCGTAGGTAGCGACTGACATATATGAACCGCCAGAGGCGTAAGTAACATATGCATTGTTAACTTTCGGAGGAGCGCCACAAAATACCACTGCAATGATGAAGTTGAAACATTATATAAATATAAAGGCATGTTATACTTTCAATGGAGCCTGATACAAATGACCATTAAGTTCGTTTCCTGTGTGTAAACCAGTATTGTTTTCCATTTTGAAAGGTCATGAGAAAGTGACCTGCTTAGGATCGATCCCAAACCCTCTTTGGTGAGAGTTTGACACTTATTACACGAAACCTCTTCGCTACAGTAGTGGTCAAGTTTAACATTTTTAGCATTTCAAGTAGGAAAATATACAATATTACATCAGCCACCTTTCTAAGGAATTCTAAAATGACATTAGGGCATAAACAAAACAGAACAAATTGTTTTTCGATGTACAACTTACTCATTCATGAACAAATAATCTGTAAATGTAATTAACAATTTGTTTAAAAGGAATACGTCATAGGAAATGCATTCAGTTTTACGAAATACAATAACAAATGTCGCTTCAAAATAAGCCAATTTAGAAACTATGTTCTTTTAACCTCACGATGACAACTGTTTGCCTTTTTATTTTGTTGATAATCAGTGTGTAATAAAACGCATTCTAAATAGTTTTCTTACTCTTGCATTCTGGAATTGCAGCAAGTTTATCATCATCAATGTACCATGATCCTTTAGTACACCTTAGTGTAAGCGACGCTCTGGGTGCATATTTCTCAAGGTGAAAGTCGTATCCAGTAGGGCATGTCAACAGAACATCTTCATCAAAGTAAGTCGTGTTTTTATTTATTTCCGTTTGCTCGGAAACATCAAGCATTGGGCAGTCTGTATGTAGAAGAGAATTATGTAATACAAACTCATCGTAAAATAAATCTTAACAGAAACTTACACAAACCAACATAATTTATTTATTCAACAGCTTTTGTGGTAGATCTAAATGTATTCTGAGCATGCAAAAAAACTCACACAATGGATCGTAAATAAATATTGTTATTTGAGATGCAAACAAACGTTACTTTTTGTTCCCTTCAAATCTACATGAATCTATTTCTTGCTGTTCTGTGTCAACATATTTGCATTTAAAATCAAAAGATATATTCAAATATGAAAAAATATCAATGTGAAAACTTAACAAGAGCATGCTGACGCCAACGCTCTTCTATACTGTTTTGTCAATGAAGCATAATCTAAAACTTATTTAATCCGGAATTATGACCTTGTAAAACATGTGCATTATGTCGCTGGCAACATGTTTACTATCACAAATGTATTTGTTTTTAATTATGGACAAATTTAAAGGACAGCGATATCAATGATTTTACAACACATCTGCTGTTAACACATTAAACTAGATACTCGATATTTATAAATTAAAAGCCAATGAAAATAAATACCTGCTCCGAAGTCGAAACTAGAACTCTTTGAATTAAGGGCAACATCAGATTGAAAAGTGACTTTAAAGGTACCATTCGAACTATGGTAAATCATCGCAGGATAATTCTCCACCTCAGTCTCAGTCCCTCCTGAGCCTTCAATCTGTTTGAACGTGATTCAAAATAATAATCCATGATTTTAATTTGTCGTGCAGTTATGAAATATATCGGTCGCAATTTTGCAAATATTTGAAACGTAAAACATAATATGTGTTAATATTCCTACGTACTTTGTAACCATTTAGGTTTTTAAACGTTCAGTTACATTGCTTATTGCTTACCGTAAAGATATCCATGGACTTTGTTGCCAATGTTGTACGTGGATCGTCGTACAGGTCGTTCATGAACTTTAACGCCAGTCCTCGACCAACTGCTTCTCCCCCTTTTAATGTCCACGTACACGTTGCATTGTTTGGAATCAGTTCGTCAAACAGTTGTATTGTACCATACTCATGCATCAGCGTAATGTCACCACAGCCTGTCGGTGTAAGCATATGTGTGATTCATTCAAAAACGGCTTTTATCCAAACATCAAATTTATACTCGTTGATAAGTATTGGCTATACATGTTCATTCACAAAATTCCTTCATTCACGTGAACCTATTGATAATTGAAAACATATCTAATTTGATGGGTTTTATTTTACATGCATCAATTGTTCATTCGAAACACATCGGATTTGTAGCTTACCAATTTATATGAACTTATTGACGATTGGCAACATTCCTGAATAGATATTTGCCAATTAACATTAACCTATTGTTTATTCGCAACATACCTGACTTTTTGCTTACCAATTTTTATGCATTTATTGTCCTTTAGCAACATACCTGATTTGATGCTTGTCAGTAAATATGCAAGTATTGTTGATTCACAACAGACCTTATGTGTTGCTTTCCTATTCGAATGTAGCAATTGTAGATTCACAAATGATTGTTTTATTTGAAACACACCGTCCTTGGTGGCTTATATGCCTACGTGGTATGCTATTTTGTAACAAAGATGATACGTTGCAAAGGAAAACACACGGTTTTTGCTTAGCAACATTCATGACGTTTGCATTTTTTAACATGATTAATATGTTACAATGCAACAAACATAGCTATTTGCTTAATACATACTTGATTTTCATGTTATGCAACATATCTCATTTTTTCTACATATAATACCTGATTTGTTCGTTTGAGACATATCCAGTATGTTGCTAAACAATAACCATAGAAGATAAATGTGTTACATAATAGGTGTTGATTTGCGTCATACCTGATTTGTACATAAGTTGGAGATTTTCAGGAACGCCTTCCATTGTGATGTGCAGTTCTTTACGTCCGGTCACTCGGACATCACCCGGTTCTAGGTATGTCATCCCGCCGCGTATCTTCCCTGATGTGGGTTTCGTCTTATCTATTGGCTCAACCTATTATCAATGGCGAACAGTGTGTATAAGAAATTCCAGAAATCAGGGCTGTTTAGTTAGACTTAACCTTCCTGGTTATATCTTAGTACTCCAAACCGGAACTGCATACTTTTAAAGATATACTCTAATGTTTTGTCAGTGCTCAGTGCACATATACCTCTAATGGCCATGCAATTTTGTTTTACGTCGATGCCTTCCACCTTAATTAACCCTAAATTATAAGAAAGTTATTAAGCATATAACTTAATTATTTTCTCACTCAGCCAAATTTCGTACTGAACCTTGATTTTACTAAATAAACATAAGATATCATGATTATGATTAAGATAATAAAGGGATAATGACAGACGCTCAATCAGAGCACACTCAGCTAATTCTTGGGGAAATCGAGGCAAATTGAAACTTGCATACATAGTACGTAATATAATCTCCGCCAAGAGCTGTAATTCTCCAACGCAGGTGTAGACCTTCTGGTTTATATTCCATTCCCTGGTAAGGGAAGGTCAGCGATTTCAACGCGACCGTAGCGTCAAGGTCCTTGTAGCCAAGAAATATGTTTGTATTATCTGGAAATCGTAAGGTAGATTAGTTATGTTAATGTTTATTTTCCAAACAAATTTTTTTATTATAAAGAAAGAAAATGGATGATTAGTCAACTCGCGAGCTATGAATTAATTGGAATTAATTGGAAAACATATATGAATATTGATAAATTTAAAGAAAAGAAACGATTCCTGTTTAACATAATCAGAGTAATGATTACGATTGTCTTTGTAATCATTCTGTTAACCTAAGGTCATAAAACATTTCAAAAGAATCCCATAGGATAGATGTGTATGAACGTTTTACATACCTGCGGTATAACTCAATGTTTTTGCGTTGAAGTTTTGCTGTAGGTTGTTGGCGTACAGACGAACAGTCATGTAGTTGTTATCTGAATACAGATAAACGCCCGCACTTACAGTTCCAGTAAACCTCTTTATGAGCCGAGAAACAGCAAATGTAGGATTACCAGTCCATACTTCTAAAAACGCCACATTCGTTTCGAGGGTCATAGAGGGCACCTAAAAACAATAAAAAAAAAGCACAAGTTACATATTTTAACATTTGAAAAGCAAAAAATACAAACCCATAGTTTCCTGTGCTTAAAGTAAGAATGGCAGAACTCATTGTGTTGCATATTGTTTAGGTCCATTGTATATTTAAGGTAAGTCATCCATAAGTAATATATATTAATAAAAATGATACTGGTAACCTTTCATTTAGCGGTAAAAAATACCGGTTGAATTAAGTTTAAGTTTTAAGTTGTGTGTCAGGTGACCAAATTGAATATTGCTATCAATTACATACGTTTTGGTAAATAGAATGGACTTCGCCCCATATGTCTTAACCCCATTTACCAATATAATTTTGAAAAAGATGTGTGAATAATATCTGTCTGTTGTTGTTAGATTTGTGAATAACAACTTATGTGTATGTTCAAAAACAAGTTACGGAATTAAGCTTCAAAAAGGAACCATACTATTCATGATTTTTCCCGAATTAGGAGGCTCAGACACCATTACATTTGGTTTACATAATACAAGGATTTTGCGGGTTGTTTTATTCATGGTTATAATAGCTCACCACTTATGTTTTACTTACGTAAAGCTTAATTCGTCGTCCAATGGGAGCTTTCATTGTCCAAATTCTTTGCTGACCAGAATACAGGGTGCGAGTAGAAAAATTTCCCGAGGTTTCCACGTCTATATAGTTCATATCAGTAGCTGTAAAGTAGAATAGATACTCCTATCAAATCTCTTTTAACAGTTTATCGTAAGGCCGGTATTTCTGAACTTCTTTTTTCAATGATAATGGAGCAACTTTAGCAAAGTTGATTACTTGGCAAGTGTAAGAAAATCTTATCATCATTTGTTTTTTTTAAATTCAAAAACACAATTGTTATATCTCATTAAAACAAAAATAAATAATTTAGAAAAAATACAGTCACATGATACGATCGTTGGCGAATGGTCCTAATACGCAAATAAAGGTATCAGCTCCACATTAATCCTATGTATAGATGTCTGGTGACCCCATATCAATTTGGTATATTTCTAAATGTTTTTGCACGCAGTAACAGAATATAAATAATTCTTGCCGAATTTAATATAACAAAAACGTTTATTTGGCCTTCAAAGATCGCATCAAACATCATTTGTCCGATTGCATTTGAAGTAAAATGTAAATATGCAAACTTAAATACCTTTATGAATAAGTACTTTCGGTCATTTATCTTTATGTAAGAAATCAGTTAGCAAATAGTTGTTCTACTGAAACCAAACGTAAAAAGTGTTTCAAGGCATCAGCAGTTACCACTCAGGAAAATGGAACGAACAGAGAACTAACCTATTTGTTGGTCGGAATCCTTAACAGTCCATCTATTTGGAATTATCTTATCTGATTTATTAAGTTTGCATGATATTGCGGGAAAACGAACGTACTAAACCCGTGAACCATTGGTACAATTTGAGTATATATAGAGGATAATTGTTTGTTTCAATGTAAAATCGTAACATATTTCACCGAGTTTGTTTCAATGTAAGATCGCAACATATTTCACCGAGTTTGTTTCAATGTAAGATCGTAACATATTTCACCGAGTTTGTTTCAATGTAAGATCGTAACATATTTCACCGAGTGAGCAACAAAATTTATATTTCATGAGTGGTGTAGCCACGAGTGAAATATGAACTTTTGGTGTTCACAGACGTTAATGAAATAGCAATTTACCTGATACAGTCATATAAAACAAGACTTTGGTAACTTACGACAGTCCAATTCATCCCTAGTGTCCAAACAGTCAAGTTTCCCGTCACACTTTCTCGCCTCAGGAACACACTTCGTAGCCGTGTCGCAGGACATGTAACCTGAGGGTTTAACATATGCCTTTTTCAATGAGATCAACGGTTAATTGAACACATGACGGTTTTTAATATAATGACAGTGCCATCGATCCAGTTAATATTAATTATAACATCTTAATTTCTAAAACTTGTTAACAAATCGTGGAGATGAATGACGTTTACGTAGAATAAAAACTGTATGCGAGGTCCTTGATACATTAAACAAAAGGAACAATATAAAAGGACACCTTTTTAAAACAATGACAAACTATAAGTTCCATTACCTTTGAGACAAGCCCTTCTCTTACAGAAGAAAGGATGCATCTCGTCGCACGCTCTAACAATAAGCCCCTTCTTATAGTCGTCAAGAATACAGTCAATGTCGTGCATGTTTTGGGCGGGCTCGTAGTTAGCCCAACGTGGAATCCGATCGCTTGGAGTGTGGAAACTAGTAACGTTACGACCAATGTGGGTTCCGTTCGTCTCGTAGCCTAAACACATAATGTAAAAAAGGATGAGCAACAAAGGTGGCAATTGTTAGTCGTGTAGCTCAAATACAGAATCAATATAATTCATAAAATAATTACAACATGTGTATATTTTCTTTTAATTGCAACCAAAACCGGACGTAAATAACATATACACTATATTTGAAGGTCAAAAAGAATTTGTCTGTTATATTATCGTACGTCAGTTTTGACATATTCCTTTTTCCACCGGGAACAGAGCCCTTTTTGATGGAATTTAACTTATATGGGATCAACGGGCATCTAAAAGTCACAAAAATGTGGGCCGAATACCTTAACATGCAACATTTCAAACGCTTTACAATTATACTTGTTTTCAAATAAATGTAAAGTGATAGATCAACGCTCAAATAAATGTAACGGAATAGATCAACGCTCAAATAAATGTAACGGAATAGATCAACGCTCAAATGAATGTAAGGGAATAGATCAACGCTCAAATAAATGTAACGGAATAGATCAACGCTCAAATGAATGTAAGGGAATAGATCAACGTTCAAATGAATGTAAGGGAATAGATCAACGCTCAAATGAATGTAAGGGAATAGATTTACGCACAAGTGAATGTAAAGGAATAGATCAACGCTCAATTGAATATAAAGGAATAAATCAACGCTCAAATGAATGTAACGGAATAGATCAACGCTCAAATTAATGTTAGGTAATAGATCAACGCTCAAATTAATGTAACGGAATAGATCAACGCTCAAATGAATGTAAAGGAATAGATCAACGCTCAAATGAATATAAAGGAATAGAATGCTCAAATAAATGTAACGGAATAGATCAACGCTCAAATAAATGTAACGGAATAGATCAACTCTCAAATGAATGTAACGGAATAGATCAACTCTCAAATAAATGTAACGGAATAGATCAACTCTCAAATAAATGTAACGGAATTAATCAACGCTCAAATAAATGTAACGGAATAGATCAACGCTCAAATGAATGTAAGGGAATAGATCAACGCTCAAATAAATGTAACGGAATAGATCAACGCTCAAATGAATGTAAGGGAATAGATCAACGTTCAAATGAATGTAAGGGAATAGATCAACGCTCAAATGAATGTAAGGGAATAGATTTACGCACAAGTGAATGTAAAGGAATAGATCAACGCTCAATTGAATATAAAGGAATAAATCAACGCTCAAATGAATGTAACGGAATAGATCAACGCTCAAATGAATGTAAGGTAATAGATCAACGCTCAAATGAATGTAAAGGAATAGATCAACGCTCAAATGAATGTAAAGGAATAGATCAACGCTCAAATAAATGTAACGGAATAGATCAACGCTCAAATAAATGTAACGGAATAGATCAACGCTCAAATAAATGTAACGGAATAGATCAACTCTCAAATGAATGTAACGGAATAGATCAACTCTCAAATAAATGTAACGGAATAGATCAACTCTCAAATAAATGTAACGGAATAGATCAACGCTCAAATAAATGTAACGGAATAGATCAACGCTCAAATAAATGTAACGGAATAGATCAACTCTCAAATGAATGTAACGGAATAGATCAACGCTCAAATGAATACATGTACGAAAATAAATGAACTCGTAGATGTTTATTACAAACCACTTTAAAAATTAGTACTTATGTAGCATCGTCTTAATAAAACAAGCGTATGTAACTCAGTGCTTGAAGCGCAAAAAGATATTTGAGCCGTGTCATTGTAGTCTCCCTTGAATATTGATAAGCAGTCGGCAAAGGTGAAGGGAGATAAAAAAAAGTGTTACCTACACATTCTTACTTACCCATCCATATGTTCATTCCTGGCGCGTTGCGGGCTATGACCTCGTCGTGTTCAATCTCATTCGCCAAGTACAGCAGATGAGCACCCTCCCTGAAAATATACATTTACGAGAAAATGATATGTTGCCTCTATTACTAATGAAAATAGTGAAAACATAGTTTACACTGCTAGATTCACAATTTCTTTAGACACAAATTTGTTTATAAATCTATTTTTATATCAAACTATTAATATGAAATATGGTTAAAGCTGCACTCTCACAGATTGTACGTTTTGACAAAAAAAACTTGTCTTGGAACGAGCTATTTTTTACGAAAATCCATGGAAAACATTGATATAAGACTGTTGACAAAAGATCAGATCGCAAATTTGTATATTTGAGTTCAAAAGTTAATGTTTTATGCATTTTTCTTAAACCATAAAACATTAATTTTCGAACGGAAATATGAAAATCTACTATCTGATTTTTTGTCAGCAGTTTTATATCACTCGTCTACAAATATTTACGCAAAAATTTGTTCTTTTCAAGACAAAAAATAAAAAAAAGTTGTAAATATGTGAGAGTGCAGCTTTAAGAACTGGTAAATTCTAAAAAAAAATAAGGCAGGATTAAAGTGCTCAGTTATTTAAATACGTATTACAATTAAACCAGATTATTCTTATGAACGTTTTTAATTTTCTTTACTAATATAAGTTTGCTCTTTTATTACGTCATACGTACAGGTAACACGTCGTGGACGCCTCGTTGAACGTCATCTCAACATCCACTTTCTTATAACAGTTGGCTTTGTGAATGATCCACCCTGACATAAAAGAAAATGCATTTAATATATTTGTAAAGGATAGTAAAATTGTTCTTATTTGCTTATGTATAAATAGTTATTTTATACAAGGTGTTAAAATGACTGCTATAAACGATAAATTTACACAAAGATGCACTGCTCTGCAAATAGAGTTTCACCAAAACCCACAATGGAGCATAAGCAATTACCAAGCATGTCATATGATGGATATGTAGTGTAAAAGATATGCACATACATATATTTAAATGTCATTGCATAACCAACATTTGTTCACACATTGCCGCAAATTAGCGTTTAAGCCGTTTGAAAAAAAGCACTGTACTGTACAATACAATACACCTAAATGCAGAGCCATGTACAATGCAAAACACCTGAATGCAAAGCCATATACAATACAAAACACCTAAATGCACGGCACTGTACAATACAATTCACCTAAATGCACGGCACTGTACAATACAAAACACCTAAATGCACGGCACTGTACAATACAAAACACCTAAATGAACGGCACTGTACAATACAATACACCTAAATGCACGGCACTGTACAATACAAAACACCTAAATGCACGGCACTGTAAAATACAAAACACCTAAATGCACGGCACTGTACAATACAATACACCTAAATGCACGGCACTGTACAATACAATACACCTAAATGCACGGCACTGTACAATACAATACACCTAAATGCACGGCACTGTACAATACAAAACACCTAAATGCATGGCACTGTACAATACAATACACCTAAATGCACGGCACTGTACAATACAAAACACCTAAATGCACGGCACTGTACAATACAATACACCTAAATGCACGGCACTGTACAATACAAAACACCTAAATGCACGACACTGTACAATACAATACACCTAAATGCACGGCACTGTACAATACAAAACACCTAAATGCACGGCACTGTACAATACAATACACCTAAATGCACGGCACTGTACAATACAATACACCTAAATGCAGAGCCATGTACAATACAATACACCTAAATGCACGGCACTGTACAATACAATACACCTAAATGCACGGCACTGTACAATACAAAACACCTAAATGCACGGCACTGTACAATACAATACACCTAAATGCACGGCACTGTACAATACAATACACCTAAATGCACGGCACTGTACAATACAAACACCTAAATGCACGGCACTGTACAATACAATACACCTAAATGCACGGCACTGTACAATACAATACACCTAAATGATATGCAATGCAATGCAATGCAATGCAATACAATGCAATACAATACAATACAATACAATACAATACAATACAATACAATACAATACAATACAATACAATACAATACAATACAATACAATACAATACACCTAAATGCAATGCACTGTACAATACAACACACCTAAATACAAAGTCCTGTACAATACAATACACCTAGAAGCAATGCACTGTATAATACAATACAGCTTAATGCAATGCACTGTACAGTACAAAACACCTACATGCAATGCACTGAACAACAAAATACACCTAAATGCTCTACACTGTACAATACAATACACTTAAATGCACTGTACATTACAATAAACCTAAATGCTATGCCCTCTACAATACAATACACTTAAAAACAAAACCCTGTACAATATAATACACCTTAATTCAATACCCTGTACAATACAATACACCTAAATGCAATACAATGTAATACAATACAATACAAGACACCTAATTGCAATGCACTGTACAATACAATACACCTAAATGCAATACAGTACAATATAATACACCTAAATGCACTGCACTTTACAATACAATACACCTAAATACAATGCACTGTACAATACAATACACATAAATGCAATGCACTTTACAATACAATACACCTAAATGCAATACCCTGTACAATACAATAAACCTTAATGCACTGCACTGTACAATACAATACACCTAAATGCAATGCACTGTACACTACAATACACCTAAATGCACTACACTGTTCAATATAATACACCTAAATGCAATGCCCTGTACAATACACCTAAATGCATTGCACTGTACAATACAATACACCTAAATTCGATGCAATGTACAATACATCCCACCTAAATGCAATACCCTGTACAATACAATACACTTTAATGCACTGCACTGTACAATACAGTACACCTAAATGCATTGCACTGTATAATACAATACACCTAAATGCACTGCACTGTACAATATAATACACCTAAATACAATGCACTGTACAATACACCTAAATGCAATGCACTGTACAATATAATACACCTAAATGCAATGCACTCTACAATACACCTAAATGCACTACACTGTTCAATATAATACACCTAAATACAATGCCCTGTACAATACATCTAAATGCATTGCACTGTACAATACAATAATCCTAAATTCGATGCAATGTACAATACAACCCACCTAAATGCAATACCCTGTACAATACAATACACTTTAATGCACTGCACTGTACAATACAGTACACCTAAATGCATTGCACTGTATAATACAATACACCTAAATGCACTGCACTGTACAATATAATACACCTAAATACAATGCACTGTACAATACACCTAAATGCAATGCACTGTACAATGCACCTAAATGCACTGCACTGTTTAATGCACCTTAATGCACTGCACTGTACAATATAATACACCTAAATGCAATGCACTCTACAATACACCTAAATGCAATGCACTCTACAATATAATACACCTAAATACAATGCACTGTACAATACAATACACATAAATGCAATGCACTTTACAATACAATACACCTAAATGCAATACCCTGTACAATACAATAAACCTTAATGCACTGCACTGTACAATACAATACACCTAAATGCAATGCACTGTACACTACAATACACCTAAATGCACTACACTGTTCAATATAATACACCTAAATACAATGCCCTGTACAATGCACCTAAATGCATTGCACTGTACAATACAATACACCTAAATTCGATGCAATGTACAATACATCCCACCTAAATGCAATACCCTGTACAATACAATACACTTTAATGCACTGCACTGTACAATACAGTACACCTAAATGCATTGCACTGTATAATACAATACACCTAAATGCACTGCACTGTACAATATAATACACCTAAATACAATGCACTGTACAATACACCTAAATGCAATGCACTGTACAATATAATACACCTAAATGCAATGCACTCTACAATACACCTAAATGCACTACACTGTTCAATATAATACACCTAAATACAATGCCCTGTACAATACATCTAAATGCATTGCACTGTACAATACAATAATCCTAAATTCGATGCAATGTACAATACAACCCACCTAAATGCAATACCCTGTACAATACAATACACTTTAATGCACTGCACTGTACAATACAGTACACCTAAATGCATTGCACTGTATAATACAATACACCTAAATGCACTGCACTGTACAATATAATACACCTAAATACAATGCACTGTACAATACACCTAAATGCAATGCACTGTACAATGCACCTAAATGCACTGCACTGTTTAATGCACCTTAATGCACTGCACTGTACAATATAATACACCTAAATGCAATGCACTCTACAATACACCTAAATGCAATGCACGCTACAATATAATACACCTAAATACAATGCACTGTACAATACACCTAAACGCAATGCAATGTACAATACACCTAAATGCACTGCACTGTTTAATACACCTTAATGCAATGCACCGTACAGTACAATACACCTAAAAACAATGCACTGTGCAATACAATACACCTAAGTATAAAGCACTGTACAATACAATACAATACAATACAATACAATACACTTAAATGCAATGCACTTTACAATACAATACACCTAAATGCAATGCCCTGAACAACACACTTAAATGTGATAGATGTATACTGATATAGGCTAATGAGATGCTGGTGGGAACAAAGACATTTCTACTGGCATAAAAAATATGCTGTGCTGTACTCACCATCTGGGCATTGGAATTCAAGTTCGCCCAACTTTTCAAAGACATGATCATCGGCTTGAACGCAGATCTGTATAAAAGGGAAAATAACGATAATGGTACCCCATAACACATTTTTATGATTTATCAAAACAAATATTATTTTCTGAATTTCTATCTTATGATAAAAATGGATACAGTCGAACGCCGTTGGCTTGAACTCCATGGGACCAGCGAAAATACCTCGTGACTCGAAAAAATCGAGCCAAGCGGGATTTTTTACCTTCAGTTAAAAGAACTTGGTCTTTTACATTCAGTTCGAGTCAACGAAGAATTCGAGCCAAGCGAGTTCGAGCCAACGGGGTTTGACTGTACTTAAGTATCATATAATTCATATTCATTATGACTCTAGATTGTTAATTGATATTGGGATTTTATTTAAATTTCACAAACATTTTAATTGGTTTTCATTTTGCTTTTGGTTCAGTTTATGTTATTTATAGATTGCTAAAACACGAATATGGATGAGTGTAATTTTCAGTTTGCATGCATGTACCCAGGCAAACCTGTAAACTTGATAAATAGTCTAGTATCGATAGTATTGTATTTCTCTATGTGAAGAATGTGAATGGAGTTACGGCGGACACCATCCTTTGTCCAGAGCCACTCCACCGATACGGGCTTTGAAAAGAAATTATTGTTTGGGTGTCCTATTACGTTATGTAAATAGGCGTATATTTTGTCATATACGAATATATTTTCAGGACGTGAGACGCCTCTTTCAGCCAGCATTTTATAACTTTTATTGCGGTGTCATCACTTTCCAGGGACGGGGCCAGGGTTTGACGTTAAAGGGGGTGTAACCTTTGGGCGTCACTTTTTGGCTTGCACCCCACACTCAGAACCCAAATGTATTTGGTTCAAGTGATGGCAGGGGGTGCGTTGAAAATTTTAACAATTTCTAGTCCGTAATTGTGCATTTTGGGCGTATTTTATTATATTTTTCTCCTTTTGAAATAAAAAGTAAACTTTGACAATTTTAGGGCGGGGGGGGGGGGCGGGGCAACCCCCTTTAACCCGCAAGTGTTAACAGGGGTGAACAGTAGTATAGACTTTTACACTCGATAAAAGAAAACATAATTTTCTATTATTTCTAAAATATTTCAATATTTTTATTGCCTTGTCAAAACACATTGCGTAAGCTAATCCAGTAATTTATTTTACTGAAAGTTTTGGTCAAAATGATCAGATAAGAAAAACAGTGATCGGACAGTTGTAGAACGTTTTCTATTGTAACTATATTTTCAATAAAATTATACTAGAAATATAAAGTATACGTTGACAATATGTGATATACTTGCATGTCTATTCTTTCTTTTTTCTTTTTTTTTCTTTCCTTTTTTTCCTTACTTTGAAATCTTGGATTTGTGTACAGAGTTTTTTTTATAAAGGATAAGTATAATACGTATGTATGAATGTTACTTCGCATGTTTTGTGTATATTGTTGTACCAACTGTTTGAATAAACGAAAACGAAAATGTCCACACAAAAAGTTTTGGTCAAGCAAAAAAAGGGAACATTGGGCCGGTTATTAAGAAAAGAAATTAGTTTACAACATGGTTAACGTTATCGTTGTTAACGTCATCATTGGTACCCTTCAAATCTGGGGGTTGGGGACGGGGGTTGGGGTGGTTTTACTTCACTGAAAAATCTTCATAACAACCTTTTTATCTTTGTGTTTCTTTCAAACATTTATATTTACAATATGCACTGAAAAGCCTGAAATTTGCGTCAATTTCATTAAGTGTTTAACTAATATTGAAAATATATTTCGATGCAAGCTGAATTGCAGTGTCTATATACACAACTAATATAACGCTTAAGTAAATCGACATCTCAACTTGTTTTTGTAACTTCCTGCTTCACGTATTAAAAGAGTATTATCAAAAAAGTTTATACAACTCCCATTGAGTACGAAACACCATGCATAAGCTTATCTATAGGTAATCCGAACTTGCAAGATTGGCTCTGATTATCAATGCTTTAAAGCTGCACTCTCACAGATTAAGTGTTTTGAAAACTTTTTTATTTTTTGTCTTGGAATTAGATTTTTTTGGCGTAAATATCTGCTAACCAGTGATGAAAGACAGCTGACAAAAGATCAGATCGCAGATTTTTATATTTCCATTTCAAATTTAATGTTTTATGGCTTAAAACGTTACTAACGGGTTAAGAAAAATGCATAAAACATCATTTTTGGGACGATATATGAAAAGCTGCGATCTGATCTTTTGTCAGCAGTCTTTTATCACTGGTTTGCAGATACTTACGCAAAAATTTGCTCGTTCCAAGACAAAACATAAAAAAGTTGTCAAAACGTTCAAACTGTGAGAGTGCAGCTTTAACAACGATGACGTCATGACGTGTCAACATTCTTCGAGTCGAAAGAGGTGGTTGTTAAAAACTGCACATCGAATGACTTTCGATCAATATTTTTTTTATGAAATTTTCAAAACTTCCTCACAATATATTGTCCGATATGTCGGACATGTTATATTGTTTACATTAATAATTTGAGGAATAAATTTGCTCCTGTCTTCAAACTTTACTTTCAGCGCTCGTACAAGAAAAGTTGTATATCAGGGGTGTTGTTTAATATTGGTCTTAATTAGATCTAAGAACGATGTAGCTAATCGGATTATTTGTTATTAATGACTGACCAATAGAGTGAATGAAGTCAGTGATATATAACCCTAGGAATAACTTAAGTTGCATATGGAATACCTTCAAATATCTGATATGTTAGGAGTTTACACTGCCTAAACTAGTAAACCTTCTTTGAACATTCAGACTGGCCCAATTAGACAATAACCCTTATTTCTCCAAACATCTCAAGTCCCTTATTTCAAGATTACGATTAGCTTGCAGTTTTGTTTAGGCATACATTATGTCATATTTACAATCTAAAGAGTTGTTTTACTTTTAAAAACAAATTATTTTATGACAATTACGGTAAAAATTCCTATTTAATAAATCCAAAATTAAGTAAGAAACTTGGCTTAATGAACTTTTAAGCTGTTTAAAGATGCACTCTTACTCCCGAATAAGATTTACCACAATTAATATTATTGTTTTACTGTTCCAAAAAGGATAAATAAATGTCTAAAACAATGATTCTTATGAAGGAAACCGAGTTTAATTTGGAAAGAAATGTGCATAAAACACAGAATTTCTACCCTATGAGACCAGTAGATCACATTAAATCTTTTAGTAGTCACCAATCATTTAATATTTTCGCGTTTTCAGCTACTAAATACACGGTTTCAATCTTGTCATCAGTAATTATTATAATAGTTTACATAAATGCATTATTTAGTAAGTAGTTAAAGTTTTATCAGTTAAAATTGATATTTATTATACATTTGTATGTAATGATTTTGAATAAGAGTGTATCTTTAAGGTTGTTTCGGTTAATAAAAGGTGCAACCAACAAATTTGTGAGCGAGTGCCTTGTAAGATCCAAACTGTCTTATTCATAACGACCTTCCTATTTTGAAAGGACAATTTTTCTACAGAGTAAACGTGATATGAGAGGGTTATTTAAATTAAATAAAATGTGCAACTTCCTCATTCAAGTAATAGGAGAGTGAGTAATGAAATCCTATGAAACCCCATTTAACTTGTTATTGAAAACTTTAATATAATTTGAAAACTTAATTGCACAAAAATGATGGCAATTAAAATGTTCACCAGAAAGGTTATTACTATTTTTGTATATCATGTGATGAAATCTACACCTTTATCAGGACATTTTTACTGACAACGTACTTACGAACCCGGATCAAAACGCGGCTAAATCAGGAATGCAATTATACATAAGTGGTAACACGTTAACCAGTTAGTATGTTTCTTATTAAGGTGAATTCGCAAATCATAACTAGATAACTTATTAATGTTGTACAGCTAAAAAAAGGTAACAGGTGGCAGTTCGGGGCACTTTCAAGATTGTTTTAAGTCTCATGATATTTATCTTACCAAAAAAGTAACGTAATTACTATCTAGATAGCTAGATAATTATCGCGAAAATTAAGTGGTAAACACGAGTGTATATCATATAGTAATATATTATACATTACATTAATGTGTCCCTTCTTTGTGTATATAAAGTTGTTCGGTCCGTATATCAATGTATTTTAATAAAAAATCCAGTTGTTATGACGTCAGCAGTCAATATCATGTTTTGGGCCGGTCCGGACTTCGCTAAAAATATAATTTGGAACGCTGACGTCATACGAGTATAATATGGACCACTAACGTCGAAAGTGGTGAGTGCTGCTTGCAATTTTCACAACGACATTTTTTCGCAAGTAAACATTATTCGATTTGTTCAATAAATTCATCAAAGGCGCTTTAAAATTATTAAATTGAAAAAGCGTGTTCGGTATAATTTAAGAAATATAACACACCACTTCGGGCCCTGTGACATTATAAGGACCGGCGAGTCAGTTACTAACGGTTTAAGAAAAATGCATAAAACATCAATTTTTGAACCTAAATATAAAAATCTGCGATCTATTTTTTTATCAGCAGTCTTAAACAACTGGTTTCCTAGGATTTTCGCAAAAAAAAGGCTCGTTCCAAGACAAAAAATAAAAAAGTTGTCAAAACGTTAAATCTGTGAGAGTGCAGCTTTAAATAGAAGCGATTAACATGACGATTGTGAACACCTGAAATGGGTCGTCACCATGAATCTTTAAAGATCCAAACCGTAACATATGTTGCACCAGCAGAGTAGAGTACGGCCGTTTTGCACTGGACTGAAATATGGGCTCCCGTATTTTGGGGTATCAATGGCATGCGAGTATTTTTTGATGGGTATATAATACAAATAAAGATAGCCCACAGTGACATCCCCATCGAGTTACGTGAGCAAAACTATGCTTATGATGTGTTTCACTGCGCAGAAGTTTAACAATTACTTGCTAGCACAATAAACTGAGATAAACTCAGATACAATAGTTTTGTAGCGTAAATGGTCTAATGCTGGCTCCGGTCAGAAGTATATATTTATATTTTGTTATTATTGGTATTTGTTGGTTTGACCTACAAGATATTTTGACCAGTGAACACCTGTTTCGCTGTCTACTTCAAGGCTTTAATGCCGGATGCATATGTAGTCTTACTTTGTTGTTTTGTGGCGTTTTGAGTTTCTCTTTAAATGCCTAGTTTAAGGAATGTTTGGCATGATAATCCCCTGCTGTGCATCTCCTGCTAATAGCACTGGTGTCACAGTAGGGGCCAATTTCCTTTGTATTCGTTTATTGGCTCAGGGCCATTTATGGTCCATTTCTATAATAAAACTTTCAAAACTGCACAGCAGGATACTCAGATCAGAGATCTGATAAGAGGGATCAAGACAGGTGGATAAAGATCAATAAACAGAGGTTGTGTACTGTACACAGATTATTATTTTTATTTATTTATTTTTATTTATTTATTTATTTTTTATTTTTTTATTTTATTTTTTATTTTATTTTTTATTTTTTTTTGGGGGGGGGGGGGGGCTTTAACTAGGCCTTTAAAAGTATGTTAGGGCAGTGTGACTCTAGACATAGTATTCGTTTATTGTTCCTCTTTTGAGCAATAATGATTGTATAATCATTAAGATAAGATAAAGATAAGATTAAGAATAAGATAAGATTAAAATAAGATAATATTTATTTTACGCCGGCAAGATAGTAGCAAGTACAACCTGAGCTGGTGTGAGCTTTTTAACCGACTTTGTTTTTAAATACAGTACAATATTTAACAATTGTTAACACTTATTATACAGTTAATATTTATTCTAAATCCAGTCAGACACTTAAATAATATGACACGTAAGTCACGACAGTATATCTTGTTATTTAGAATTCAATCTATGCGACCTTTACCTTGTGAAAGGACGATAACAGTATGTTTTTATAGATTAGTATGACACATCCTCTCTTTTTTAAATACGCAGTGAAAATGTATAATTTCTTCCTTTATGTTATACGAGATTTAATCATTAAAATGTTACAGAACACCCTTTTCATTGTTATCTCAACTTCTTGGATAGGAATATGAAATGCGTTATTTAGAAGTAGTTAATGGTCTTCAAAATATAAGCTATTTATACATGGGTATACATGCATTGATTTTTATCACTTTAAACAAATTCAAAGATATCGTCATAGATTAAGTTGGGGTTACCACTTTGACACTGTCAGTGAACTAGGTAAGAATTTAATGTGGGGTTCAAATCCCCCCATTGCCGGAATAACCATATAAGTATATTTTTGGGGCTGTTGTGCAGGTGTCTTTTGTTTCCATTGCATTATTAACTATTCTGTTACCTTGGTATTTGCTTGAATTTTATTTCTTTGATATCGGATATACATAAAGTGTATGAAAATGGTTTATGTTGCTCTAGGTATACTATTTTCAAAGGCAGAGTTTAATATTAGATTAAATTGCAAGTATATAACTTCAGAATTTGCATTTAATATCTCAAAAACATGAAACAAGTTTGGTATCAAATAACCTAGCTGAGGACCCTGTAGCCTTTCTTTGGGGGACTAACTTAGTCTAATCTTTATTCTAAACCAAATGGAATGTTTTGGGAAGACTAGCTGATCCGTATACAACCTAGACATGTTTTGAAAACCGATCCCATATAACTATATAAAACTATATTTTTGTTATCATTTATTGTCCGCATTGAGATTGGATTAACTCATTTATAGCCATTTCATAGTAAGACATGAAAACAATTATTTGCATATTATGATTTTATTTTTAAAGCGCACACACACGTCGCACAAAACGCACGAAAACTCGCAAGTCGTACGGAACGCACAAACAAATGCACGTGGTCGTACATACACACCCGCAGGGTTGTACAAACTCACGCGTAGTCGTACATACATACGCGCGTAGTCGTACAAACACACACGCGTAGTCGTTCATACATACACGCATAGTCGTACAAACACACACGCGTAGTCGTTCATACATACACGCATAGTCGTACAAACACACGCACGTAGTCGTACATACACACGCTCGCACGTGGTCATACTTGCACACGCAGACACATACCCCACGTACAAACGTAACAGGCAGTTAATAGAATAGTGCACACGCAATGATGAACCATATTAAATTCGCCTATTTTCTCTATGAAAACGGTCGGGGTATCACAGTTTATGAATTGGCTGAGTCGCCGCCGAAGCGCAAAATCCTTGTCATAGCTAATACATTTGTTAGGATTTTCAGATGAAATTTGTTGCATATGTTACCACAAACAATACGAAGCTGAAAAACAATGCGTAACTCTTAAATGATTATTGTATTATTGTGCAAAATGATTTTTAACAAGTCGTCATATTTACAACCAAAATGTAGACAAGTCTGTAGTCGTTATATATAACCAATCAAATACGTCCAATTGGACTTCCTCGTTGAGGTTATGGAATAGGATGTACCCCTAATTAAATTTCACGAAACACCACGTGGCATCATAACAATAGTCGAGATTTCTGTGGCATTATGGGATAGCGAGTAACGGCACGAATAGAGTACATTGTATTTTAGAAGCGAGTTACACGCCGATTGTATGAACCTGAAATGAAAATATTCACCATGAACGAGTTTACCAATGTCAACATTGTGGACATAGACCTTGTGCCGCTGATCAGGATCTTCGTTATATGTCTGACTACATCTTCGTTACATGCCTGACTAGATCTCCGTTATTTGTCTGACTATATCTTCGTTACATGCCTGACTAGATCTCCTTTATTTGTCTGACTAGATCTTCGTTATTTGTCTGACTTGATTTCCGTTATTTGTCTGAGAAGATCTTCGTCTGGTTCTTCGTTAATATCTGACTGTATCTTCGTAAAATATCTGACTGGATCTTTGTTAAATATCTGACTAGATTTTCGTTAAATATCTGACTGGATCTTCGTTAAATATCTGACTAGATTTTCGTCAAATATCTGACTGGATCTTCGTTAAATATCTGACTAGATTTTCGTCAAATATCTGACTGGATCTTCGTTAAATATCTGACTGGATCTTCGTTAAATATCCGACTAGCTCTTCGTGAAATACCTGACTGGATCTTCGTTAAATTTTGACTAGATCTTCGTATTATTTCTGACTACTCATGGGCTTGCCTCTGTAATGTTCATTGTTATAAAAAGAAGTTCGGTGAACTAGTGGCCTTTATGTAACTGTGAATGACATCTGTCTGAAACTGTGTTTGGTAATTCTACTGCTTAAAATTGGGATTTGCGAAGTGCTGATATTCCAGTTTGGGGAACCAAGAAAAGTGACTGTTTGTGAACGTTTTGCCGACTACCATATATCGTCGTACCCCATTGGGAGCGATCGTTCAGAAATGTGTTAACCAGTTAACAACGTGATTGCAGCAGAAATGTGTAGAGTTAACAACAAGATAATAGCATCGCTGTTAACATGAACATGTGAACTTGTTAATGATGTACTTATATATAAAATCAGAACATGTACAGCAGAAGCAGGTGTCTAAAATTTTGTTCGAAATACCGTAGATCACAAGTGTTTCCATGAAATACAGGTTTGAAAACTGCCAACGATGACGTTAACAACGATGACGTTAACAATGTTGTTAACTTTAAAAAAATCTTAACAACCGGCCAAATATTCCTTATTTGTATGGCCAAAACTTTCGATAGAAATACAGGAGTAGTTAATACAATGCGTTTGTACTAGGCAAAGTAGGTATTGCAATATTTTGGAAATAATGAAGGATTTTCTTTTCTTGTTTGGTGTGTAATAGTCTGTACGGTTCACCCCAGTTATCACTTGTGGGTTAAAGAGGGGGTGCATCCGCCCCCTCCCCCTAAAACAGTCCAAGTTTATTTTTGATTTCAATACAGGAGAAAAAATGTAAAAAAGACGCCCAAAATGCACGATTTCGGGCTAGAAATTGTTAAAATTATCTTAGTGAATTACCCCTTAAGCCCTCTGCCAACACTTAAAACAAAATAAATTTCGGTTTGGAGGGAGGGATGGAAAGCAAAAGGTTTACGCCCCTAAGTTACGCCCCCTCTAACGTCAAAACTTGGATCCGCCTCTGGTTTATTTGGGAAAACGTTACTCATGGTAAAAACAGCACGGTTCAGAAAAATCTGGGTTAACCTTCTATTAAGCGTTTTATAAGGAATACGTTTGCAACAAGATCAGGCTATGTGCAATATATACCACGATCACCGCTTTTCGTTTTAACCATTTGGGAATTTGAGCCTGTGGGCACCTTTGAAAAACCATTAAAATGGGTTGTAATTTCGTTAAGGATAATTATATACAAGTCTTTTTTCTCTTGTGAAATTACTGAAAGATTTGTATTGGATTGAATTACATTGAAACATTAGCATGATCAGTGAATAGTGACGTCCTTATGTATGCATTTCCTCCGACAAATCATGTACTTAGTTATAGGGAGAAAAGCGCCACATCTGTTCTTATTTTCTTCTGTCTCGTACAACCTTCAAATCAATCAGTGAAAAATGGCGTATTGATTATTCTTAAAATAAGTTAAATGCTCCTAACCAATAACTTCCTGCTGTATAAATGCTTACATCTAGACCCGAAATCCAGAAGTTTGGTATTGTTCATTGTAAAAAACCGGTTTGTTATTTATAGAAGAATGTATCAACTTCCCTTAACGTCTTCTTAAAGAGAAACCTCAATGTCGTTACAATAAACTATGACGTCTTTATGGCTTATCAGCCATTCTCCCTTCACTAATGTGTTTGTTGTTGTTGTTTTGTTTTTGTTGTTGTTGTTGTTGTTTTTATTTTATTTTTAGTTTTTGGGGGGGGGGGGCGGGCGGGGCGATATGGCATTGGATAAATGTAATCAGTATTTTGATTACATTATAAAATTAGCAATGAAGGAATTCCATTGCTGCCCCACAAAGTGTGCCACAATAAAAATCATAGAACTTGTGCATTTAAAGCTGCACTCCCACAGATTGTCCGTTTTGACATTTTTTGTCTGGGAATGACCAAATTATTGCGTTAATGTCTAAACCAGTTGAATTAGACTGCTGGCAAAAGATCTGATCGCATTTGTCCATATTTACGTTCGATATTTGACGTTTTATGGCTAAACGCGTTAGTAACGCTTAAAGAACGAAATGAATGTTTCGTCAGTTTCCCAAACCATTTAGAGTTGCTCTTAAATGAATTTTCCTATATGACTGGATTTAAGGCAATGATGCCAAAATCAGCTGATGCTGAGAACGAAAAGAAAAAACTGTCGATCTGTGACAGTGCAGCTGTGAAAACATTAGACATAGAAAACAACAAGTTTTTGTCTTAAAAGCATGGTTGGCATGAATCACATATATGTGCAGAAATTGACTTTTCAAATTTATGAAATAAAGGGACTTAACATCAGATTGGCACCAAAAAGTTTTTTCTTTAACGAATCTCAGGACAATTATTTAATAAAATGTTTTGTAAACTCTTTGATATCATAACTGTTAAAAAAATACCAAAATGTAAAAAAACGAGTCGGAGACCGGGTTCGAACCCGTGTCGCCAAAATTACAGTCCAGTGTTCTATCCACTGTGCTACGAAAGCTTTCCCATCTGGAATATTGAAGCTATTTACGTAACTTGGTAATAGCATGTGATAACATCGACTAGCCAATCACGCATAACAATGAATTATACTAGGTATACATACCTAGTAATCTCTTTTAATAGAAAAATACGAAAAAATGCGAAAAATCAATTAAATGGAAAACTATGTGGTACTTCATTTAGTTAGATTCAATGCATTGTACACATCGATACCAAGTTTATGTCAGTTTTCGACAATTTTCCAATTTTTTTTCGCTATTTCATCATACGGTGTATAGCCCGTTTAAACAGGCAATCCAAACATAAATAAGGGAAACATGATTCTAACCAGCCATAAGGTTTAAGGTTTTAATACTAAATGAAGTAAAAAAAAAGCGGAGTCAAACGAATTAAAAATGCCAATTCTGATTTATGCCAGATACCACGAACGTTTGTATAGATATATGTATAGGTATAGAGAACAGTCCTGTTTTCTTTAAATTACCTACGAAATGAGAAATTGCATCCTGATATATTACACGTAGATGTATATCAATACTTTCAAATGTTTTGTAAATTGTACTTTGGTATTGTTATCTTTAAGCCCGTCAACATACAAGATTTGTTAGATTTGCATCCTCGGCACCCCTGTTTATGTTAAAAAAAGGTTGAAAACTGCGATCTGCTCCTTTGTCAGCAGTTTTATATTACTGGTTTCCAAACATTTATGCAATAAATGACTCATTTCAAGACAACAAATTAAACCGTTGCCAAAACAACCAATCTGTGACAGTGAAGCTTTAACGCTGCACTCTCACAGATTTAACATTTTGACAACTTTTTTTTTTTGACTTGGAATGAGCTAATTTTTGCGAAACTTCTTGAAAACCAGTTAAATAAGACTGCTGACTAAAAAATTAGATCGCAGATTTTTATATTTAAGTTCAAAAATTGATGCTTTATGCATTTTTTAAACCGCTATTAACGCTTTAAGCTATGAAACATTATTTACCGAACGGAAATATAAAATGCTACAATCTGATTTATTGTCAGGAGTCTTATATCACTGGTTTGCAGATATTTACGCAAATATTTGCTCTTTCCAAGACAAAAAAATAAAAGATGGTAAATCTGTGGGAGTGCAGCTTTAAAGCCTGTCTACCCGGTATGGTTTCTTGTTTCAATCTGAATCAATACAATTCTCTGGAGTGATATCTAGAACGAAAGAACAATTGCGTCTACGATCAATGGTGATGTCAATATGCTTTTATTACGATTGCATACTGTAGTAGCTGTTTTTTACAACGCAATGTTTTAAACACTGTATACCACTATACAGAATAAAAGACAACATTCCGTTGCAAATTTTGTGATGTTTCGCCAGCGCAAACGGAGTTGGTTTTTCTTGTTATGATGTGTTTAGAATCTTTGAGCATGTCAAGAATGATTGACCCAATTGTTAACAGCTTTAAGAAATATTAAGTGTGGATGTGTAAGTTTATTTATATTCGCATTCGGGCCTAGCTCATTTGGCGAGTCCGGTAAGATTGTTAGTCATTTTAGGTTTCTGGAGCAAAGTACACGGACAGAATGTAACCCTGGTTAGAGCTACCCTGGTTCTTCAACGTGCACCAGTGAATAGCACTGTCACATGGGACCCATATATAACATCCATCCCGGAAGACGATAAGTATTTTAGTTGTGCAGCGGGGAATGAAACCTTCGGCCCCTGAATTGACCTTATATTGAAGTGTATTACCCATAGACCACGGATCCGCTAATGGAAGATACACTTGTGATCTGCTGTATTTCAAAACGATTTGAGGCAACCATTTAGGTGTGCTGGTTTCACATACCATCAAATATTTCAAATTTAAATGTTTACAACGATGTCATTTATCACATTGTTAACTTGAACAAAGCTCTGAAGAATTGGTCAATAGTATGCCATAATTAAAGTGACACTCTTATTCAAAATCAATACATACACATGTATAACAAGCATCAATTTTGACTGATAACCCTTCAACTACTTACTAAATAATGCTTTTATGGAAAATATTAATTACTGATAACAAGATTGTAACCGTGTATTCAATAGTAGAAAGCGCAAAAATATTAAATGATTGGTGAGTGCTAAAAGATTTACTGTGGTCTATCATAGTCTTATAAGGTAGAAATACCGTGTTTTCTGCACCTATCTTTCAAAATAGACTCGGTTCCTTTCATAAGAACCATTTTTTTTCTATATTTATTCATCGTTTTTGGAATGTTAAAACAATATTATTAATTGTGGTAAATTTTATTTGGGAGTACGGGTGCATCTTTAATTCGTCTCCGGAAAAAGTGCACTAGTTTACATTTTAACATTATTTTTGTTTACTTATATATTGAAGTTAAAACAAATAAAGATATAGTTATTTCTAGTATCTAAAATTAGCATGATTCTACTGTTTAAAATTCAAACTGGTTTTGGATTATAATGAATGGAATATATTCCAATGTATTCCTATTTTAATCCGCACCGTAAACATTGTTTTATAATGACTGAGCCCATTTGTAAACATGAATACATTGTTTAAATCTTATTGTCGACTCCTTAAGCTATTGTTCCATTTGAATATTTTATGTCAGAAAGTGCGTTATACATGTATATGTTCAAGCATATTTGTTGGCCTATGACAATCAAGAATTAACCCTATTTACTGCAGCTCCATATTATATAGAATTGAATTTTAAGAAGCATTTGTTCGATTGAAGTTTAACACTATTTATTATTCATTTCACGTTTTATATAAAAAAAATAATTTGTAACACATGTTCAGAATTGCAATAGCTAAACTTTTTAAACATCCTGTTTTGTAATGGCGATTAATTTCCAATACCAGCTTTATGAACAATTCCTATTCAAACCTCCTGTTTAAATACCGCATTTTGAGGCGTCTAATACAATTACAATAGCATACAATATTATAATAGCAAAACTAATTTACCTGAGATAATCCAAGCCCAACCAAAGCCAATTTTAATATTTCCGAAAACTTCATTCTGACATTTTTTGCCCCAACCATACTTTGGGACGATTCTCTCAAAACTGTCGTGCGTATAGCTTTTCGCTTTACGGGTGTGGTTTTTGAAATTCAATCGGGTAGCGTTTTATATAAACATCACGATCTTCTAACTATATAGGTTGTGCATTGGTTGTGTTAAAAAGGACAGGCTTGTAAAACTGGGTGTAAAATGTCTTTCCAACAATGGCCCAAACTGTAATTAAATACTGCACTGTGTTTATGTTGGGGTAATTTCAAAGCTTTAAGAACGCTTGAGGAAAAACCTTGTAATGGACAACATTTAAAGTCAGTGGAGTGGGCAATACGTTTGACCATGTTTTGACCATTATGCATTCGGTTTAAATATGGTTGAATTGTACAATATTTAGTCCCTCAGTATGATGGGTAGGCGCTTTAAAGATGTTAAAGGATTAAATAAAACAAAACAACCTTGCTGGACGTTGTTAAAAGTTCTTTAAGCTTTGAACAACTTCTAAAAAAGTTTGAAAGTAGATTACTAATATACGATAGTTTGCTTTAGAAAAAACAAACATTTGTCTCCGAAAACATATTTCAATGTACTCTGGCTTAAAACAGTACGTTTTAATGGCTTATCGGCATATATTTATATATTTAACAGATAATAACCTATATATTATACGGAGTTTGCCATCTTATATAAGATATATAATATGCAATGAATTTAAAGCTGCACTCTCACAGATTAAGCGTTTTGACGGTTTTTTTTTATTTGTCTTGGAACGAGTCCATTTATATGAAAATACATGGAAACAAGTGATATAAGACTGCTGATAAAAAATCAGATCGCAGATTTTCATAGTTTAGTTCTCAAATTGATGTTTTCGACGGAAATATGAAAATCTGCGATCTGATCTTTTGTCAGCAGTCTTATATAAAATGTTTGCAGATATTTACGCAAAAATTTGCTCTTTCCATAACAAAAAAAGTTGCCAAAACAGTAAATCTGTGAGAGTGCAGCTTTAAAATTCAGCATGATTACAAATACTACTAAAATAACCTTTATGTTAAAATATAACAAAAAAATATATCATGTGGCAAAGAAACGAACACATATCATATATACGGAACGTAAAGTTATTATGTCAATAACAATTATAAAAAAAACCATTGCATTGAGAGCGCTAAGTCTGTCTTTTCACTATTGGCATTTTTATGAAATGAAATTCAATCTGCCTTCGCGGTATTTATATACCCGGCTAAAAATATCACTTTTACGATTGGCAATTATTAAATACTTCTTTTAAATAGTATGACTAATAGCGCTGATCCTTACAATGCTACAAAAGAAAAGGTTTAAAACTAGTTTTAAATGCGTTACATTGCATATAAAGTTGCTATTTTTATATACGGATATTTTTTAGCGTATCCTTTTATATACAATTTTGATCAGCTCATAAGGCAGAAAATTTGCCAATGGTAATGAACATAATGTATCATATCTTAACACTGCTAGTTCAACCCAGGATAATACTTGTTGAGGCAGAATAATGGTATAACCTTACAATAGGCATATGCATTGAACGGGACCTACTATTGTAGCTTGTGATTGTACTGTTTAGATGGTTAATATTTTGGAAAAAAACCTGCAGCTGATAACATATGTTACAAAAGGTGTCGATAATTGTGTCTGAAAAGATGTTATTTAACTATGAAGCCTGGTTTGATGAAATATAAACAAAAACAGACGAAAAAACAGAGCAGTCCATATTGGCAGAAATGTGCAGGTATCAATCAACTAATAGTATTACCTAACCCGAGGTTACCTAGTCTGGAGTCCCTTCCCCTTACACTATCGTATGGAATATCAGTAAGCAGGAAACCAGACTAGAGGTTGCCGAGTGGTTACGATTGATTCTGGTATTCGGCAATTGTTAGAACTCGGCCATCTTCGTAAAGCTCGGGAAGTGATCTTGTCACTGCTTTTGTTGTTGTTGCTGTTATTGTTGGTTTTTGTTGGCGTTTTTTGTTGCTGTGGTTGTTGTTGTTGTTGTGGTTGTTATTACTGCTGATGATGATGATGTTGTTGTTGTTGTTCATGTTGTCTGTGTTGCTGTTGATGATGATGGGTGTTCATGTTGTTATTGTGTTTGCCGTTGATGTTGCCTTTATAGTTCAAACATCTATAAAAAACAGTATTGAAATTATAATTCATTTTCACAGAAGCCTACGCCCCATTACGCTTTTGTTGTTGTTGTTGTTGTTGTTTGTGCTTTTCTTGTTCTTGGCGTTGTTGTTTTCTGTATAGTTCAAATATCTAAAAACAGTATCAAAATTAAAAGTTTGATTTTCCCAGAAGGCTACGCCTTATATCGCCAAGTACAGTATAAACTTACGTAATGACAGTCTTTTCATGGCTCTCGATAAAATAACATTTAAAAATAAATTAAAATATTTTACCATCCAGTCTAGAAATTTCGACAGCCATTGAAGTGTATATTTTATTACTAAACAAAATTTCTGTCTAAATTTACATCACGTAGCGAATGTCGATTATTTTACAATATCATGTTAAAGCTTTGAATATATTTCGTCCTAAAATGCATGTATTATTTAAATTTATAGAAACCATGCTTTATTCATATTTCATCCGCGGGAAATAAAACAGGGAGTTGCGTTTTAAGTTTTAAAAGAAATGTGATACGTGGTCTGAACTAAAGGTCTTAAAGATGCACACTTATTCCAAAATAAGATTTACTACAATAAAAACAGTTCTTTTAATATACCAAAAATGATGAATAAATGTCGAAATCCATGTTTTTTTATGAAGGATAACGAGTTTAGTTTGAAAGAAAGGTGCAAACAACACTGTATTTCTACCTTATGAGACTATAGTAGATCGCAGTAAATCTTTTAGCACTCACCAATCATTTAATATTTTGGCGTATTCAGCTATTTAATGCACGGTTACACTCTTGTTAATCAGTTTTCAATATTTTCCATGAATGCATTACTAAGTAAGTAGTTAAATGTTTATTACTCAAAATATATGTTTGTTATACACGTGAATGTATTGTTTTTGAATAAGAGTGTTTCTTTAAAAATATTAAGTAACAATTAAATATATTTACTTTTTTATCAGTCTTCAGGTAATAATGTTTTACACGCATTTCAAAGAAAACATTGCATAATGTGTATTTCTCAGAAGACCGTTTGTATGATTCACTAATATAATAAACCGTTGATTTTTAGAATAAAAAAACATTTAAGGTGCGTAAGACATTAATTGAACTCTTATTTTTTTATATGCGATATTTTATCAACATCATTCAATATTGTCGAATGACAGTGAGGCGTAACGTCAGTGTTCAAGCGCACTAACATGTTTGGATCACATACTGAATTTATTAAATTATTATTCTTGAAATATCAATTATTAATAGAGTAAATACGCTATGTCATTATATGATCATGCTACTCTCATGTGTGTGTGGGGGGGGGCGTGCGGGGGGGGGGGGGGCGAGGGCGCGTGCGTCCGTGCGTGCGTGATTCTACTTTTTGTAATTGTTCAAATTGAGATTTGTGAATTATGAAAAAGGGTGAACACTCAAAATCGTTTCAATAATTGAGGACAATTAGGCGTATTCAAGTTTTTTTTAAAATACAATCGAACACCGTTGGCTCGAACTCACAGGGGCCAGCGAAAATACCTCGAGCATCGAAAAATTAGAGCCAAACGGGATCTTTACCTTCAGTTAAAAAAACCGGTCTTATACATCCTGTTCGAGCCAACGAGGAGTTCGAGCCAAGCGAGTTCGAGCCAACGGGGTTCGACTGAATAATATTTATTTACGCATTTGTTTTGTTTTTGCAGTAAAATATTGATAACAAATGCATTAATTAATTCCTCAGTGTATGTTTTCCATTGAAATGGTTCACTTTATGAATACAGGAGCGTATATAAAATAATCAAGTACATGTACATGAAAGCATAATACAAGTATCAAAAATCTGTAAGGTAATATCTCCGGTATGCAAACGATGAAACCAAGTCTTTGAAGCGTTTATTTTCGCTACTTAATACGAAGACAGGGAGTCATCTTGACACCGCATCTGCGATATTTATGTCTGATGTTTATCACCGTTGATTCTATGGTATCTGCTTAGTGAAGCGATATAAAGAATTCATATCGTACATTGCGAAATGACCACCACTTTAAGATGTTTACCTATTATACATTTGTTGTTATATACATGAAGTTGGTGACACTTCGCTATTTAAACACTTTCAATGTCACACTTTTCAAAAATAGCGATCAAATAAGATAAAATATTAATACATTTTATACTTTTAAATTACGTCCTAGCGGTGTATAATTCGCTATTGGCGCTGGGCGTTATTGTTGTTGTTGTTTTTTGTTTTTTTGTTGCTGTACCATTTTCTTTATTTTACTTGAAAGGCTTTTTGAAAGAGATTTTTCAAGATTTATTTTCAATACATGTATGCATTCAGAAATGTATACTTGTACACTATAGTAAATGTAAATGTGTTTTGATTTCTTTTTTCAAATAAAAAATCAAATTAATACTAGCAGCAGCAGCAGCGGCGCCGCCAACAGAAGTAATATTACTGATAGAAATAAAATTCTAAGCGTAAACCCTTTTTATGACTTACATGTGCTTGTAATTTTTTATGATAATAAAGTTAAATACCCGCAGATATGATAGGATGAAACTATACATGTATGTTATCGTAATTCAGGTATTTTATTGTCTGCAACTTGATCACTTGGAATGTCCACACCTTGAAACTGTGTCTTGTGATATCATTTCATTCGTTGGCTGTGTCAGGTGATCTGCTTTTATTCGTTGGAGCAAGCATTAGGGGAAGAAAAGAGAATAAGGCCGTCCCTTATAAAATGTGGGGTTTTTAGCGGTTACCCAACCGACTTGGACTCAAACGAAATTCTGACCGTCTGCGATATCAATTATTTCCGTATACTTTCCTAAGAAAGACGTTAGTAGCTAAAACCATTCGGAACTCCTCGGCCATTTTCCATCGAAAACAAACTCGGATGTATGCCGGTACATAAGTAGAAGTAGTTCGTAAATTTTTGAATAATAGTAATAATTAATTGTAGTGTTTTAACATGTATGTTGTATATCTAAGTTTAAACTAATTGCCAATGAAGTGATTTATTGCATAAATAATTAAGATTCCCAATAGTAAAGACATAAAGTTTCACTTCTAAATTGAAATTACTACGCGATCTTCTTGCAGCGCATTTAAAATGTACTTTAAAAGATTTCTGACAATGTAAACCGCCCATATACATCCAAAATTGTTTTCGATGGAAAATAGCCGAGATGTTCCGAATGCAGCCAAAACATGTATAATACTGGTAAAAGAAATACTAGCATTGAAAAAAATCCCTACCTTCCTACGCACTCCAAAAAAAATGGGTAGGGTAACCATAAACAAACAAGTTTTAAATCGTGGCCAAAGGGACATCATCTCGCACATTGGTGTAATATGTCCTTAATTGGTGTAACATGTCAAAAATTGGTGTTACATGTCCTAAATGGGTTACTCGTATACAATCACGGTTTATCTAAGTGCAATACATCATATACATACATTTATATACAGTCAAAATTGGCGATGTCGAAATCGTTGGGACCGGGGGAAAACGTCGAGATAACGAACATTCGATATAACCGAAATACATAACAAGTATACCCTAACCAAAACAAAGCGAGTTTCGACTGTGGCTTCTGATTACACAAAGAAAAAATCAGTACGCTGTTTTCAAATGTTAATTTACATAGTGATTAATACTTTTTAGAGTTAACCAGGAATCATTTTCGTTTAGGCCACATTTTGATTGGATTTACTCCTTTACATTAAAATATTCAGCACGTGTTAAAGCTGCACCTTCTCAGATTGGCCGTTTTGGCACTTTTTATGTTTTGTTTTTGAAAAGGCCAGTTTTTGCGTGAATGTCTGGAAACCAGTGATATAAGACGCCTGACACCAGATTAGATCGGACTTTTCATATTTACGTTCGAAAGTTAATGTTTTATATCTAAAAGCGTTACTTGTGCTTTAAGAATAATGAATTTTTCGGCATAAAACATCATTTTCTGACCGTAAATAAGAAAACTGCGATGTGATCTTTTGCCAGTAGTCTTTTTTAACCGGTGTTCAAACATTCACGCAAAAAATTAAGGTTTATTCCAATTAAAAAAATAAAAATAAAAAAAAATGTCAAAACGGCCAATCTGTGAGAGTGCAGCTTTAATATACCTTGAGTATACCCTTGATAATGAAACATTAAACTGATATGTATCGCCCGAATAATTATAATATTTATCTTTGCGCATAAAAGTTGATAGCATATTTGCATATTTGCATATGATATTCTGGCGTTTGAAATGAGTTATTAGTTATACTTTTGATAGCTAATGGTTAATGGGATATACAATGTACGCCCTCAGTGGCTTCCTACCATGCGAGAGCGAATCTCGAGTGTGATGTGAAACCAATGAGAGTGTGAATCCCATTCAGACCACCTCGGCTATTTTCCATCTCAAACAACCTCGGAAGTATGCCTGTCCAACGGTAGAAGTAGTTCGTAAACTTTTAAATAATAGTATTAATTAATTGTAACATTTTAACGTGTAATTTGTATCACTAAGTTTAAATTGATTGCCGGTGAAGTATATTATTGCATAAATAATAAAAATTGCACAAGAGAAAAGCCATTAATTTTAACTGCTAAATTGAAATTACTACGCGATCTACGTGCAGTGTAGATAAACGTAAAGATTTCTGACATTGTGAACCGTCCATATACATCCAAAGTTGTTTTCGATGGAAACTGGCCGAGGTGTTCCGAATGGTTTAAATGCATATCTTAACGATTAAGCTTGGTACTTATTGTTGAAGGCCGAAAGTCGATTTCATTGGATGGAAATGTTGATTATAATAATTTCTGATCATATTTATACACCTTAAAGCCTGGCTCGGTAGTCAAAAACATTTTTTTTGTGTATTTAAATAAAAGTGAAAGTTGAACGTTGATATCTCGAATGAAATCTAAAGTAATTGGTTTGTTCATTCATGTCTGAAAAAAATGCATTTCAACATTTTAATTTTAACAGCCTTGACTACACTGAACCGCCAATATTTTGTGAACACGAATTACAGGAAAATGTCACCTTTCAAGCTCCTATATTAAAGGGATAATACACCAGTCAATTGTAACCACGGCCCCCAAAGTCCGGGGGTATACCGGAGATAGCCGGGGAAATGGGCCGTGTTTTTACCTTCCTGGTGGCGCCGCAGTGCCGGATGAATGCAGTGGTTTGCCTTCGCGCCAAAAATTGCGGGGAATGGTCTTTACCTATGGTCAATGGGGTGCGGGGGCATTAGGCGGGGATTAAACTAGCAGTTCGTCCCCGCAGGGCGTTGATTTTACTCGGGTTTGGCTGGACCGATAGTCAATGTCCCCGCTATTCCCGGACCTGGAGGAGCCGTGGTTGCAATTGACTGGTGCATATGCTTGTGATGCAGATGTTGCAAGAATCAGCAGCAATATTCCATATCGGTTTGTTCGAAAATAAATATTTGTATTCACCGTCAGATCTGCTCTACATGATATGGAGCTTCGATCAATGGGGTAAAACCTTGATTGACATTGGCCAAAAATATGTGTGATACATGTACATCAAATGGGAGTTTGGTGGTTGTAATTTGGTAAATGGATGGGGGGGGGGGGGGGGGTTGTGGTCAGAGCGCTTCTAAACGACTAAATGAAAATCTGTCCAGCGATTCCTTTCGCCAAAGTATGAGTCTCAAAATAAAAAATTATAGCTGCTATTCCCGAACATAATGCATATAAAGGTGATATTATTTAAACGTTGAATTGGGCAAATTAAAGTTTGCTTGGTCTTACGGTTCGCAAACTTGGTAGGGATATTGGTCTTGACCAGCAGATGACCCTATTGATTTTAAAGTCAGTACGTCAGATATCACAAGTTGTGGAAACCATGAACACAATAAGCTAGTCCGATTGATTACTAGTCTAAGAGTAGGTTTCATCATACGGTCCGCAAACTTGGTAGGGAGATTGTTCCTGACCAGCAGATGACCCTTTCTGATTTTAAGGTCAAGCGTGATGACCTCTAACACAGAAAGCTTGTGCAATTGAGAACTACAGTATGCTTGATCCTACGGTCATGAAACTTGGTGGAGAGGTTTGTCATTTCCACCAGATTACGCCTATTGATTTTAAGGTAAATTGACTAGAAGTCATTGTCACGGTGACCTTGAACGCAAAAAGCTAGTCTAATTGATAAGAAGACAATGCTAGGCATATGGCCCTGAAACTTAGTAGGGCGGTTGATCATGACCTGCAGATAACCTCTATTGATTTTGAGTTCAGCATATCAATATTCGGGAACACAGTGACCTGGGTCATGAACATTTTGCAAACTATTATTGTGCTCTAAAAATCTAAGTTCATACGCACCAATATATAACAACCTGTAGAGTCTTAGTGCCAAGGAGACGTTTAACAATGTTTTACTGGTTAAAACTGTCATTTTTATACGCACTTTTTAAATAACAAAGCTTTTTCCAATCATCACCAAATTTTGTCAGAATGTGTTTAGGCATGATATCTTGAACAAGAGCGACAACCAGTCATATTGCCCCAGTCACACAGGAGTTATCACTCTTTAATTAATGAAACTACCTAATATTGGTATTGTCCGATCAATAACTTAAGTAGCCTTAGGTCAATCACCACCAAGTTTAGTCCGAATGTGTTTGGGTATGATACATATTTGATAATCAGACATATCGCTTTAGTCACGCAAGAGTTGTCGCCCTTTAATTAAATAAATTACCTCAAATCGGTCTTTTCGGATCAATAACTTTTAAACCATTGTCCAATCATCGCCAAATTTGGTCAGAATGTATATGGGCATAATATCTCGGACAAAGTCTGTCATATAGCACTAGTCATTCAAGAGGTATTGCCCTTTCATTATTGACATTATCCCAAATCAGTCTTGTCCGATCAATAACTTAAGAAGCCTTTGTCCACTCTTCACCAAATGTTTGTTTTTTCGTATCTTGTGTTTGTTCTCGGATTGTTCGTCGTTGATTATTTCCCTTCCTTCCCTGCTCGGCACCTTCATAAAGGGCACATAACAACAATCGAAAGTGCCTACTCATTGTTAAAAATCCTTTATTCATGTATATATTTCACCACACAACTGCCTATCAGGTCGCCTGCCCAGGCGCCAATAACTTTACCCGCAAAAAGTCCAAAATGCCCACCGATCGGGCAACTCAATGTGTGTCCAATCAAATGTCACATACCAAATCTACCAACATCCACCGAAACCGCTTCTCATACACATTCAGACATCCTCTGGATGCAAAATGTTGATGCGTTGTGCATAAGCAGATAGTTCTAGCAGAATAATTTACAAGAGTAATATGTTTTGCTTCCTTCAATGTGTTCGTCCTTTAACTCCATGTATATGTTTCTCAGGCAATCGTTCATAACTTTTGAACTTGCTCTTCCCGTTAATGTTTACTGTATCTGGCTACCCTGGTATGTGCTGGGGGTTATCCTCTCCTTCAATAAATTATGTTACTTTCCACTAACATGTTCTTTTATGTGTGCTATTTGTTGGTCATACCGAGTCGGTGCTTTGTACCATACATCCACACGGTTTGCAGTATACTGGGTCAATTAATGTTTTTTTCTCAAAATCTTTCCAGAAACTTAGGGTAATAATGTCCCACCCCTTTCTATCGTTTGTTAGTATATGATCTCTGATCACCCTTGCTACTTACTGAGGTTGTGTGATTATGTGGTTAAATCCCAGCCATATGAATTTCCGAATGGGTGCTGTTGTCCATAATTTTAGCCTCAATACTCCATGTCTAAGGTGCTAATTATTTCATTTTTTGCTTTTTCTGTCTATGTCCGAGATTATTTATTTTCTTATAATATTTCTATATATTCTTGCAACATGTTTGTTTTACAATCTGCCTTGTATCAGTTCTAGAAACTCATTCCCTTGAACTTCATTGCGATAAGTATTGCTGCTGCTGGACTGTTGATTAATTGCATATATTGAATGTTAGTTGTAACTTTCCCTTCCCTAGCGCGGTACGAGGCTGTCTCGAAAATGCTGTCTGCTTTTCTGTCTCACTTCCATTGAGCAATAATATATATGTGTAATACTTTTTTAGTTCTGGTGCTTTCCTCTTTCAATAATGAACTGCTTTATTCCGCTTTCTTCTTTTTTTGCGATACTATTTCTAGAACTTAGCGTGAGATTTAGCCATGACCCCTGCAAATAAGATAATAATGCGTTTTGATATATATCTTCATTATTAATGTCATTAAAAAAGGAAATCCAGATATCAAAAAATAAAGGACCGTTTACAGGCCTGCCATTGATAGTGGTATGTGTAGGAGACATACTGACTGAAGCACTGAACCTGTGACTGTATTTTGCTCGTGTTTTATATGTCAATATTATTGACACACATAATGTTCAATATATTATAACTGTGTAGTTCCTCGTGTCATTTAAAGTGGCGGAAATTGCATAAATATACCTGCGACAGTAAATCGGATTGCACAATGATCTCAACTTTGATTATGACTAATTCAAACTAATGGTGTTTGCAATGTTGTTGGAAAAGCTGATGGTGATTCGAATGTGTCTCCTCACAGAATAAACACTTGTTGAAAAACCTATTTTGTTTTTTCGTGGTTATATTCTGAGGGATGATTGGCATATGTATTACTCCACACAACATGAGGACAAAACTCTCCACCTATCATCTCAATCCTGAAATAAATGCTTCTTTCAATAAAACCAGCAATGGGATGATTTTGCCGCACAGTTGCCAACTTAAATCATTGAAGATAGCGAGAGATTTCTTGTACATGTAGTTGCTTATTTTCATAACCAAATAAAGTTTTGTATGAGAACAAATTCCATTCCAAAAGGTTTTTGACCAACTTTACTAAAATGTCACAAGATGATGTTGTCTCGGCCGTGGTTAGTCCAAATTACAAGAGTTGTGAAGAAATTCGGTATCCATGTCTCTGCGAGGCAAGTGCTACTGACAGGTTGTCAATTTGTTTTATGGAAGAGACTATGGAGACTGTTTACGTTGGTGTATCTAGCTAGGTCTAGAAAACCGTAAAGGACGGAGCACACTCCTCCGCCGTTTACATGCACATTTGCCCGGCTTCTCAGCGAAAGTCTTTTGACAACGCAGAACTGATCACACAAAATACCACAGCTATTTTTTTAAGAATTGACAGTATCATGTTAATTACAGCATCGGTGACTTTTATACTTGCATTTTACTTTTATGTTGTGAGCAAGTTAATGGTAAATTTGTAACAGCAATACAAAAACTTTGTCTGTTAACATGTGATACTGCATTTATTTTATTTCAAGTAAAGATTGAGAAATTTAAATAAAAGGTCAATACTTTGGAACTGCATCTGCCCGACTGAGTTACGAATGAAGTTTGAAGATTGCTCTAAGGTTAAGAAACGGTTCTGATCAGTTTATACGAGCAAGTAAAATCGAGCAAGTGAAATAAAATGCGTTTTTTTTTCCTTTTTTAGTAAAATCAGGTAAAGCAAAAGCAAACCATTGTCTCGTACATAATTATCATTTAAAATAAAAATCAAGAACAATTGTAACATTTTTCTACTCTAAGTTTTATTTAACAAAGTTGAATGACAAGTTTATGTCACTGATGTACAATACATGGGGTTTAAGATTGGCAAAAAATTGGCGGGTGGCTCGGCCTGTAGGCTTTTGGGCGTACAATTTTGTGTCTAAGTTTATTTCCCGTGTCATAAATACATGATATTTAAGACCAATGAAAATGTGGATTATCTCCGGTCTAAAACTAGGTCACTAGGTCAAATTAATGGTCATCAAATCTTCAAAAACTCCGAATGACCTTATTTAGGAGAATTGCAGTTCATACATGCAGGAACCATTACAAGTCTTTTCTATCAATTGTTGTCCAGAAGTTTCTGGAATAAGGACTTTAAAGCACATACATAAATAAATCTTATTCAGAGGACGAGTGCAGTGAATAAGAACAGTATGTTTGATATTTTAACATTTTTTTTTTATAATTGCTATTTTTATCCCCCGTTAACGAAATGTTTCGGGAAGGGGTTATTGTTTCGGCGTTGTCCTTGCGATCGCCCGTCCGTCACTTTATTCTATCTGGAAGCATATATTGGTGGGGATTGGTCAAATGATGTAAAAACTTGGTCAGAATGTTGCCCTTGATAAACTCTCGACTGCTTGTAAAAATGGGTCACATTGGGTAAAGCACCAGGTCACTAAGTCAGATCTTAGAAAAACCTACAAATTCGATCTATTTTATTTGATCCAAAATTCATCAACCTTAATCAAAATGTTTCTCTTGATTAACTCTTGGGCAAATTTGGACAGAATGACACCCTTGATGAAATTTCGCCGCATTTTAAAAATGGCGCTAGAACTACATGTAGGTCACTAGGCCAAATCTCGAGATCACTCTAGAGACAATATATCTGGTTCAATATTTATGAAACTTGATCAGAATGTTCTCCATGACAAAATCATTCACTAGATAGGAAATCGGTCAGATGGGGTCAGAAAGTAGGAGGAAGGTCAAATCCAAAAATCATGTCCGGAACCAAATAATGGTATTGATTGGTCATACTTTGTTCCAAACTGTGATCAGAATATTCACCTTGATGTTATATAGGTAGACTTTAAAATGGGTCACATTGGGTCAAAACCTAGGCCATTAGGTCAAATATAAATATATCCTCTCCAATTTTCATAAAACTATAAATAGTTTTCCTTTCAGTTGCCATGGCAACCAATGGAACCCACTTTTTAGGAATCTGGAAGGGACCAATAAAAATTATTGATGTTAAGTCGATGAAAATTATCCCAGTGGTTTAGGAGGTGTCATTTGAAGGAAAATGTTGACGACAAGACTGTTGGTCCTGCTTTCAAGTGCAGGTCGTAACTTTGTCATTTACGCTGGAATTTGGAAATAATTTGGCATTAGTAACCACCATAAGATGACGACAGTACTCTCCCCACACTTTGGTCCCTAGCATTAAGCAGGGGTGCCAAAGAAAATTTGCAATTTAAGAGGAAAACAGTATGAAATAAGAGGATTCCCATCACACTATATAGATAAATATATACATACAAATCATTTTTGTAAGTATCAGATAGAAGGCAACAATTTCAATTTTGAAGTTTTGTGGCCAAAAAAGAGGAAATCAGCTTAAAAGAGGAAAATTGGCATCCTTGACTAAGGTCACTGCGCACCTCTGAATATAATCAGCTATACAGCAGTTTGTTTCCAGCAAAAACTTGTCAAAAGGGCAAGCAGGGGTAGACCTCACTTCTGTGATAGTTCTAGTTTATAATCTGTGATAGTTCTAGTTTATAATACTCAAAAGCAAGAAAGTCACAATTTCATTTTATTATGTAATTTAAGATACAATTCCGATGTTAAATATGAAATACAGTTTAATGTATGGTAGCAAAAGTTATTAACATGTACTTAAAGTAGCTCACAAGCAATACAGTCACACAAGCATGTAAACAATATCAGACACAAAATCAAAATTCATTCTCAGATTAAGAAGTAAAGTTAAATAACTGTTACAATTAATCAATGACTCCAGTAACCAAAGATTCAACAAAAACGTGTATGACTGACATTACCTCGCGCCAGCACATCAAAAATCAACAGGAGTAATTTTGTACATTTATGGCCTTAAAACTGCACTCTCATTGATTGAACGTTATAACAACTTTTTTATTTCCTAACTTGGAATCAGCAAAATTTTGTGTAAATGTCTTGAAATTAGTGAAACAAGACTGCTGACAAAAGATCGGTTCGCAGTTTTTCATATTTACGTTTGAAAATTGCTATTTTATTTCTAAAAGCTTTACTAACGCTTTAAGCAAATGAGTTTTTCAAACAATTGAGATGTGTTCTTTTGTGAGTTATTTTATATGACTGAAATGAAGGCATTGATACCAAAATCAGCTGATTCTGAGACAAAAAAATAAATAATCAAAGCTGTCAATCTGTGAGAGTGCAGCTTTAAAACATAATACACAGTATGTCCACATCTGACATATCAATATCACATCTGATTAGAAATAATTAAAGTTGCAATCTTACTCCAAAAAAAGCTGTACCACAATTAATACAATTGTTTTAAATTACCGAAAAGGATGAAAAAATATCGAAAACAATGGTTCTTATGATGGATACAAAGTTTAGTTTAGAAATGTGCAGAAAACACGGTATTTCTACCTTATGGGACGATAGTTGATCAATGTAAACCTTTTTAGACTCACCAGGCATTTAATATTTGTGCGTTTTCAGCTATTTAATACACGGTTACAATCTTGTTATCAGTTATATTTATATAATATTTTCGAAAAATACATTAATTAGTAAGTAGAAAGGTTTAACAGTCACAATTTATGTTTGTTATACATGTGTATGTATTGATTTTAAATATGAGTATGATTTTAAATAGTAATTGTATTACAATAAAAAAGCACCATGGAGTGAATGCCAACTTGTTTATCAGCTCTTGTCTGTTCTTGTTTTTTAGTTGAACAAGGGGAACAACTCAACAATTATTACAGCCAGAATTTTGTTAAGTTATCTAGAACACTTTTTTAGTTAAGGCCAAAGATTTCGCAATGACACTGCGGCCTCCTTAACCATGTCTATTATAATGAGCCGACTTTTAATTCAAATAACAAAACAACCTATAAGGATCTTTACTGGGACAGCATGTGATCAATTCTTACCAATCAGTTTCAATGGTGTTATACATATTTTATTTATACCGTATCAAATAAAAATACATGTTTCTTAAGCAGGGAGTGACAATCTGCATTATTTTCATGATATTATACACATGTACAACTTTATTCGTATGTATATCCAACGTCCACTTACAAAGCAAGAAAAAATGTGTGCATGTATGTTTGAAAAAATGTGACAAATATTTACTTAAGAGTGAATGACACATCGTAAATATTATAGATTGCCTTTAACTCATAATCCCCCCACCCCTTACCCGCAATTTGTTTAATTTCACAATAATTGTAATACTTAGACAATGCGAATCCATAATTCTATATCACTACTATAGTATTGTACTTTTTTAACACATATATAATATTAACAGAAGTTCGGATAATAAAAAAAAAATGTCCAGCAATTTACAATTTCCCTAAAGCCCCACAGGGGAACACAAATATTGAATTCAGTCTGTTTTTTGTTTTTTTCAACTATTACAGGGCCATTTCTCATCCATATTGAATTTAATGGTATAGACTAGCAGCATGTGTAGCAAGTTTCATTTTAATCTCGTTAACAATTGATATGATGCTGAAACCGCCCTAAATAATAAGTTATGAGGGCGGTTTGCCTTCATGTCAATTATTTAGTTATTGCCATATAATGATTTCAAAATGCTGACGATAAAGCTGACAGGGACACCAAGGCTTTGACAAAATCTTATTCAATTTTTTTTTTCTGCAATTAAAATAAGTACAGGGAAACATACATGTATAGTAAATAATTATTGGACAATGTCTACATTAGCCAAAATATCACAATGAAGCTAATGATTTTATCATGGTTAAAAAAATAAAATAGTCTTTGTTTAAATAAACACATCAAAAGCTAACATATAAATACATTGTACAATATTCAATAAAAACAATTTTAGTAATGAATTTGAGTTTTCAATTTCATTCATTCATACATCCTTTTAGTCGGTCAATTGATTTGTCAGATAGCCAGTCAGTATGTTTTTTTTATCTGAATTGATATTACTTCCATATTTATTTTCAAGACATTTTCAAAGCATTATCTACATTATGGTATACAAAATTCTGAATATATTAAAACTATACAACCTTAAAGTCTACTTATAACATGTTCACTCAAGCAAATAACTGCAATTGTGCAATGTGAAATGCTCCATTATATACAAGTATATATATGTGAGTGCTAGAAAAAAACAAACTATGTATACCATCTCTGCTCTGTGTAATGATTCTGCTCTGTGTACTTTTTCTACTCTTTGTACTATTTCTGCTCTGTGTACTGTCTCTGCTATGTGTATTATCACTGCTCTCTGTTCTGTCTCTATGTGAACTAACTGCTCTTAAGTTTTAAAAAAAATTGTTTGCTTAATGATTTTAACAACCAGTGCAAAAACATTAAATTAAAATCTACCATAAGCATGAGAAGAATCTCCTTCAATTACTAGCAAGAGTGTCATGGAGTGTATACCAATGCTTGTTGTTGTTGTTTTTTCTTCAGTCGAACAAGGGACATAACTGAACAATTATTCAATCAAGAGTTATTGTCCTTGCTGTAACTGACTTGATCACTTGAAGAGCAATGGCTAAGGTTTAAGTTTTTGGAAACAGAACAACATCGACACTGATGACAACGACACCAAGGATATGACAATTCCTAGATTTGAACATTGAAATACACATGGGCTAATGAAACCAGCTCTAATTACAAATGTCATTGCAATAAAATAAATCTTGGAAGTTAGTAAAAAAAATGTTCTTTGATCTTGTCTTTCATCTACTTATGTACATTTATACATGAAACTGACATTTTTGCTTATTTAACAACTATCATAAATCTACCATCCGAAATACATGAAAAGTGTATGCAAGTATCTTTCTTAAAGGGAATGAAAATATACCTTGTTTATATATTAAATGCACCATATTTGCTGATATAAAAATCAGATCTTCTAATACATATGAGATACAGGGGTAAAAACAATATTATGATAAACAGTAAAATGGTCAAATCCATAAAGTATCTTTCATGTCAACAGGTTCGTCCCAACCATTTGATAATGATAATATAATGACTCTGTTTATTTCATACATTAAAAACCGCCAGAAACTGTCTCTAGAGTGCTATAACTTTTTCATTTATTTAGATACTTAAAAATTTCAAGATGTTCTGTAAAGGTCTTAATGAGCTGCTGCAAATGGTACTATTAATTAAGCTATATTTCACATAAAGAATGGCCTTGGGTAGCTATACATTACAATGTTTTTGTGTTTACAGCATGACTTAATCGGAGTATTAGCAAAAATTAATTGTGTACAAAATTGGAGCCAATGTAAAATTTGTGTAGATTTTCTCAATTAACTGCAGTATATTATTAATTGTCGGTATTATTTTTTGGTTTTGGTGTTCAAAAGTCTATCGTCTATTTAAAATGTGTTCCCACTTCCATGTATTTTGTATGACACCCCAACTAACAATGTGTACAACACCAACACTGTTAAATATTGCAAATTTATTCTTTAAAAAACAGAAAAGCTACAAAAAAGACATTCAATATCTTGCAAAATCTTGTTTAATAAATTCCCATTTTCAAAATCAGAATACAAGTAATATTTATCAGCAATACAATTATACTCAATGAAAATAATTTTACAAAATGTAAGAAATAACACAATTTTGCTTTAACTTCAGGTATATTAGGCCACAATTCAAGAATAAAGCGTTTTGGGTTTCCGGACCAACTCGGAATAATACTGGAGACCTGAGCCTATTTTTAGTCTCTTATCCTGTCGTAATGATATTTTTTGCTTCAATTATTTTGGTAGGGAAACACCAAACAAATGTATTAATAAACTGTGGCCGAAGCGAATGATTATTTTTCAAAAATATCATCTCATTATAACCCTTTATCACAGACAATGTCGACGAATCTGACAGTTCAATCGCAGCATTATATATTTCAAGAATATGCCTATAATTTAATATTAAGAGATATTTTTTTCACACTTATAACACAATGCTTATAATCCTGTAATTGTAGTGCTATATTGTTATACATGGTTATTTGTTATTATTTTGCGAAATTATGACACTCTCTTTAACATCATCAAGTAAATATTTCATACACTTTATGAAGGTTCAGCACAAGATGGCTGCAACTCTAGCGAATATGTCACACTCAGAAAAGGGCTCAGCTCAAAATGGCCATAACTCCAGTTGATATTTCACTCACACAGAACAGGGGTCAGCTCAACACGGCCATAGCCCCAGTTAAAATTTCACACTCAATGGAGGGCTCAGCTCAAGATGGCTTAAACTCCAGTTAATATTTCACACACTCAGACGAGGGGTCAACTCAAGATGTCTGTAGCTTCATACAGATAAGGAGTTGCAGGCATCTTAAGCTGAGCACTCGATAGTCTACTCTAGGTTTTAATTTTTCTTGACCTGATCAATTCGTGAAAAATCATTACATTCTATATTTGTAAAAAAAATAAATGTGAGATTCAGAGTTATAGACACATTTACTTTCGGTCCATTTCATTCAAGATCTGCAGGTCGTTTCAAAAGTATTGTTGTCTTAACTTCAATGACCTTAATCTGTACAAACGTAACAAATGGCATTACAGCATGATTTTTTTTTCCCCTCAACTTCCTGTCCAGTTTTAATGTTGGTTTGAAATTTAATTCACACATATAAAATAGATAATTTCAATTTATCACTAAAATCAATTAAGATCTTTTTTGAAACGGTCCCCAGTGTCCTATAAAAGTGAAATTATTATCTTAAATGTCATACTTTCATTATTTTTCTTTGATAGAGTTGTAACTTAACCTAAGCCAGTATTTTGGCCATCTGTAACATTCTTATAGATTGAAGATTTGTGATGTTTTGAGTATGATCCTTAAATGAACAGGCAACAGGAGCATTCATACTTTGACAGAAAGTCCTATTGCTAATTATTGATGCATAACTGATGAATTACTTAAGGAAGATTTATGTAATCCTTAATAAAGCAGTTAAGAAATAACTCATTTGTTAAACAGCTGAAAACAACATTCATTTCCATATTCAAAGCAGACTTAATCTTTAAATTTCCATATTCAAAGCAGACATAATCTTTCAGAAGAAAACTAAATGATTTCTGAAAATAATTATTTAACATAAAAAGTTCTTAGCAATACTTGTCAAACTAAAATGTAAACATATTTTTAAAATGCATTATATTGACGTAACACACAAAATTGCTCCATCAACACAGCTCCAGATAAGGGTATCATTTTTTACCATTTTCTAATAAATATATAAAAAGACTGAAATCGTTATAAATATCAAAATGTACAAGTCTACTTAAATTCCTCGTAGTCACAATTAACTGGACCCGGTTTCAATAATAAAGAAATGGCTTAAGATTGGACTGGGAAAACCTTATCTGGAGCTTCGCCTCAAGACGACAAACCTACACTTATATCATATAAAACAATGTTTGTCACTATGAGCATGTTAAATGTGTTTCATAAGAAAGGGTTATAACTCTGTTGTTGTTGGTGTTGTTGCACCTGATTTGACAACGGCACCATGGGCGCAGGTAGTAATCCTGATGTCGCAGGCTGACTAAATCCGCTCATGTACGTATTTGCTTGAAGTTCGTTCATCGTTACACGCTGCGGACCAGTTTGCTCAAATGGGTTTGTTACCGGCTGTGGGCTTGAAAATGGGTTGTTTGCTGAAAAAAACGTATCATAATAAAAGTTACCATATCTAATTTACATTGTGATTTCATTAAATTTTGTTCAACCAGCTATAAAAACAAACAAGCCCTAAATGCATGTCACTTTAGCATCTGGTCACCGAACTGGACAAATGTATTTCTCTGGGGCCAAACAAATGGTTTGGATAGCTTGACATCTTTTTCAAAATCTGGTAGGGTAGGAAGGCTTTTTTTCTTTCTATTTTCTCTTCGACTTCATATAAGAAAGTTATTTTCATCATAAGAGAATGGCGTCAATTTCCTATACAAGGCAATGAAGGTTTTAAAACTACATATTTAAACACACTGTCAATGGGTGTGAGATGTCTAGTGTTATATCTTGTTTTCTCAATTTTTGTAATAAAATTAAAAAAATACCCGTAAACAAGAGTAAACAAAATATCATAAGAACAGGAAATTCAGAAAACTATGAAACAAGTGTAATAACCCATTCTTGAAGTTTTACATACAAAATAAAAACAACAACATTGCCTTAAAGGATCAATAAAGCTTTTTGTGTCAAAAAAGATATTCTTACTACACAGAGAATTATTGCATATTAATTTGAAAATGATATCATTCAGTATATGAAATGATAAGATAGCTGAGGCATCAGAAATATGTTGCCAGTTTACCTTTTTTACTCTTATTATCCGGCTTCACAAGTTCGTCCAAGTTTACGAGACCCGAATTTGCGCCTAGGAACTCCTGTGGTGTCTTGTTTCGCTTGGGTTGTTCAGGAACGGCTGATTGAAGTCCTGACATGTTCCAGGGGTCTGTTGTTACCTCATCTTAAAGATGGAAAACAATAGTTATACATCAAGGCCATCATTTAAAAAATTTTCAGATTTTACTGCATTCATAAAGTAGGGTCGGCAGGCAAGGATATTTTTTTTGTTATATATATAGTTGTGTCTGAGAATAATTTTTACACTTCAAGCTGTACTCTCATAGATTGAACATTTTGCAACTTTTTTTATGTTTTGTCTTTCAATGAGCCAACTTTTGCATTAAATGCCTTAAAACCAGTGATATAAGAGTGCTGACAAAATATCAGATCCCAGGTTTTCATATTTATGTTCGAAAGTTGATTTTTGGCTAAATTAATAAAGATGTTGAGAATAATACAATATTCATGAGATTAGATCATGGAATTAATAATGATGATGTCAATATTCATGGAAATTAATAATGATGATGTAAATAATACAATATTCATGGAAATTAATTAAGCTGTTGTCAATATTCATGGAAATAGATTCACGAGTATTAACAAATTGCCAACAATTTAACAAACATTTGTGAACATTAGCATTTAAAATAAAATCTACCTTAATATGTTAAAGAAGCTCAAGATTTTGATCAAGAAAACAATTTGATATTTGAGAAGATATTTGGATATTATGAGTCTATACATGCACAAAAATAGCAACAATATACAAAGCTTCTAGTTAAACATGTTAAAAAAACATTTTCTGGTTAACTAAACATATAAGACAACAAGCAGATGATAAAGATAAAATTGCTTAATTTCAAACCACAAGACTGGTATAATTAAATTCTGGCATATTATATGCTTTGTATATATATTTACAATTCATTTTCTTTTCTGCAATTGCAATAGCCTGCAAGACAATCTCAACCTCCAAAAAGAATGAAAAATATTGAAGTTAATTTGCGTGAGAAACAAAGACAAATAATCCAAAAGATTTTTGTTCATAATTTTTTTTTTGTTTTTATAGAAAAAAATCATAAGGAAACATGCTCACTACTGCTTCATGAGTTAAACAAAACATGACTCTTAGTGTATATATGCTTTGCGGATGTTTCAGCCCGCATTTACGTAGTTAATTCAAGTATAATCTAATATGAAAATGTGTTTGAAAGTGTGTATTTAATTTAAAATTCACTTGATGGATTTGAGGGCAGATTTAAAGTCACAGTCATTCAAAGCTTCAAAATCTTGAAACGTTAATTACATTCGCAAACTGGGTGCGTATTACAGAAGCATCTTAAGATATTTTTAACATATTTTAACTTTAGCGAAAAATTTGGAATTGTTATATTTCTTTAAAAAACTAGTACTTTAAAATGGAGTTTTCTTTTTTAAAAACTTAAGTGTCCATATTTTAATAACAGAATAAACAATTAGCATAATACTTTCTTCAAATGATATAAATCAGTTAAGGAAATTATTTAATTTAAGGAAAAGGTAAAAAATAACTTAAGATGCTTTTGTAATATGGCCCCAGTAGTTAACTGTCATGTCTGATAAGATCGCCAACTAAATTAATATCAATAACGTCATTATTGAGACAAAAACTAGCAAAGCTACCAAGCCTAGCACACAGCACACACTGACGATTGGGCAATCCGTGCATGGGTGGGTGGGGCAAGGTATACCTGCCAGAGGATCGAATATGTCCAAACTCTGACCAGAAATAAGATCTGTTTTAGCTGGCGAAGTCCGTGTCCCAAGAACATCAAACGCTTCATCGATATTGTGGCCTGTATTGTTTGGTGTGCCATTGGTTGGGGGTGACTGGAAGGTGGAATCGAACGGTGACGAGGTTCCGGCACTTGATGCTCCTCCCCCCCAGGGGCTAGGGGCAGGGCTTGACCAGGGATCATTGCTTTCAACATCTGGAAAAATGAAATTATATACCTGCACAAGTGTTAAATAATGTAAATGCCAATAAGAGGCCTATAATAAGAAGCTTTTTTTTAATAACTTACAGTGTTTTAATAAAATTAAACCAGCAGAGAACAGCTTGTTGGTACACACACTTGTTGGCTATTTTTTGGCTAAACATTCTCTACCAAGTGCATAAAATGGTCAAGGATGTCAAATTGAATGTGACATTAAATCTAACAGCGCTGTAATAATTCATTCTATTCTGCCGTGCACTCCTTTACTTGTTCTTTTCCTGAGGCCCCGGTTAGGCCTATAAAGATACATTTGGTGCGGTTCACCCAACCCTACCTATGACACAGGCGCATATCCTACTGGTTTTATATAATAAATAATCAAGTGTGTGTTTTGATGTGTAGTTTAAACCTTTAAATCTTTATACAGATGATAACCCTAACCAAACCATATTTTTTTTGTCTTAGGGTTACTCCTAAAGATGTGTATCTTGGTGTACATGACATCATCAGTGTTGTCAGCTTGCGAAAACTCATTAAGTGTTTAAGATATTCAAATGTCCTTAACACACATGTTGCCTTTGACAATACACATACATAAAGCAAGACCCGTAACTCAGGCAATGCAAAACTCAAAATTGTTGAGATACGCCCCTTTCATAGCTTAAAAAGAAACAGATGAGCATAACCATCCGCCTTTATTGCTCTTGGTTATCGAAAGGCCTCACCTTGTTCCTGTGAAGATGGTGGGGATGACCAGGGATCAGCAGTGACCGGGGGTGGGGCTTGATGAGCAGGTGACCCCCAGGGGTCATTCTGTACTCCTGCTGGGGCCTTGTGGTGGGAACCTGAAACAGACATTGAAATAAAGATTTTCTTAACAGGGCTGTCTTTCTGATGATTTTGGAGCTTAAATATTCTGCAATTCCCCATATTTTCTCCCAAATTTTGGGTAAAACTTTTATTCTGTTTATGAAGAAAAAGATACTCAAATCAGGCAATATGCTAACACATGTGACAAAACCTGCTCATGGCTCACAGGCTTTTCTCTGTGGGATTGCAGGGGCAACCTAAGGGGAATCCATTTGATTCTTACAAAATCTGTTACTATAAATAGACTTACCAGGGGAAAAGAAGCTGGTCATGGCTCACTGGCCTTTCTCTGTGGATTTGCAGGGGCAACCTAAGGGGAATCCATTTGATTCTTGTAAAATATGTTACTATAAATAGACTAACTAGGTGGCCAAGGCAAAGAGGATCCCCATGGCTCAGAGGCTTTTCTCTGTTGGAATGCAGGGGCAACCTAAGGGGAATCCAATTGATTCTTTAAAAAAATGTTACTATTAACAGACTTACCAGGTGGTGCAGGCAAAGAGGCTCCCCATGGATCACTAGCTTTGCTCTGTGGGGCTGCAGGGGAACCCCATGGGTCAGATGTCTGTCTCGCTTGACCTGCCATTGATGCAAGAGTCCGATTCTGTTGATAAAAATAACCCATCATGTTAATATTGAAAACAATAATATTTGTTGAACAGTTTGGAATAGAGTTCGGGATGTCTATACCTTAAGCATCTTATTTTTGTTTATATATTAAATTATTATCACATATAATATGCGAAATCAAAAAATATGATTACATTTCAAACAAATTTACTTTATATATATATATATATATATGTAGTTGTTATGCCTTTATTTAATCAAGAATAACAAATTCTGCACAATAGAACAATACTTAACTATTGTTCTACATAATCATCTTTTAATTTGATACATATTAAATAATTATTTTTTACCATTATGTTAACCTAAAATATACAAGTGATCTAAATATTTCCATCAATATTGAGAACGATTTTTAACATCTTTTATGAACAATTATCCTGAGTGTACCAAGCCATACATCAGTTTTTGTACCCCGAAAAGTGCTTCAGTCTCCAAATCATGGGTCAAAATTAAAGGCTTAGGCAGTGTACATAGTATATATAAACAATTTTTACTGGTAAAAGTTTCATTGAATGTTGGCAATTAGAATGCTTGAAAATGGTTCTTTCATTGTCATATTTTTCGAAAATAATCCACGGAAGAGGTGTCCTCGTCCTACTCCCTCCCCATAAAACATTTAGCGACCACACTTTGAAAGGCCCTCACATTTCCAAGGCTAACTCAAGTATATTGGTGTACCATTTAAAATGCTTCAAGTATGCCCTTTGTCATATTTTCCAGACAATTTTCTATTTCCTCAACTAATGAAAGTAACATTTATTGTAACCATGCATAAAAAATACATACTGGTACATGTATATACCTACAGTAACTATAAAAAACAATTAACAAAAACACAAGAAATCTACAAAAATATCAAAAATTATCAGAAATAAGAAAATTATGCTACAGGAAATGACTAATGATCGATAATCATGCAAAAAGTGATTTAAATGCAAGTCATATTATTTCTGCATTCTGCAAATATTGATTCAAAATATTTTTTGTCATGAAATTGTTTAAATTGATCTGTTATATTCGCCATACAAGATATAAATTGCTTGACACATTATCTGAACGCTGCACTCTCACAGAATGAAAGTTTATATTTGTTGTTGTTGTTGTTTGGTCTCAGAATCTGCTGTTTTGGCTTAATGCCTTTAATTTAATGCATCAGTCATTTGTAACCACGCCCCCCCCCCAGGTCCGGGGAATAGCCGGGACTTTGACTTTTGGTCCAGCCAACCCCGGGTAAAATCCCCGCCCCCGCACCCCAGAGACTCTATATAAGGCCCAATCTCGGCTTAATTTGGCGCTATGACAAAACCACCGCGGTCACCCGGCCCTGCGGGTCCACCTGGAAAGTAAAAACACGGCCCTTTTTCCCGACCTGGGGGGGGGGGGGGGGGGGGGGGCGTGGTTACAATTGACTGGTGCATAATCATATAAGATAACTCACAATAGAACAGATCTCAACTGTTTGGAAAACTGCCGAAAATTTGATTTTCCTTAAAAGCGTTAGTAACGCTTTTAGCCATAAAACATCAATATTCAAACGTTAATATGAAAAACTGAGATCTTTTGTCAGCAGCCTTATACCACTGGTTTCCAGCTCTTGCACAACAATAGGCTCATTTTAAGACAACAAAAAAACCCGTCAGTCTGTGAGAAAGCAGCTTTGAAGGCTTTTAATTATATTCTAACTGAGGGAGGGTAACACACAGGTATTTGCAACAGTGGAGTACAACGCCAAAGACCTGGCTACAATTGAAGCCTACATGAGCCAAGTTTTGTGACCAGACCTTGCCGGCGTTCATCAATATTGAATGAAAAATGGTGGCACAAGCAAGAGGACGGGGGGAGAGGGGGTAACTTAGCTACGTGTAGCTATTAACACACAGCGCAAAACACTGGCTTACTTTTTGACGTTCCTGTCAAAATTTATTAAAAAAAGAAAAGAAAACAAAAATCAGTAATCAGTCTTTATGAAACCAGGAAAATAAATAAAACTGTGAAAAAATATAAGATAATTTTTTTTATTGCTTTAAAAATGTGTTATAACATGCACATCCATGTAATAACAAGTGTGTTTATGTTACTATTACTATGCAAAAAGTCGGACAACTATTTGTATACCCACTTCAAAGGATCTGTTCCCAAATTGATCATATAATTATATTCATCTTAAATAAATTCCCATGTAAATATAAAAATATTTCCAACTGATTTATATCATTATATATAAACGCGTATTCTTACGTAACTAAAAGTCTGTGATTCTATAGCCTACTTCCAAACCACCACAGCATAACCACCACACTTTAGTAGTCCAGTTACTATGTAACCTCCAAGCATTCAAGACCATCCCAAAAACCTCAAACAAAACGTCCTCGTTCACCAGGCATTCCCTAAAGCGCAACTTTATGATCCCATTTGAGACTCTCCCCCACTTGAGTCCCCCGCTTGAGCCTCTCCTCCCACTTGACGATCCCGCTAGAGCCTCTCCCCCCAATTGAGTTCCCTGCTCGAGCCTCTTCCCCCACTGGAATCCCCTGCTCGAGCCTCTTCCCCCACTTTAGTCCCCTGCTTGAGCCTCTTCCCCCACTTGACAATCCTGCTCGAGCCTCTCCCCCACTTGAGTCCCCTGCTCGAGCCTCTTCCACTACTTGACAATCCTGTTCGAGCCTCTCCCCCCAGTTGAGTTCACGGCTCGTGCCTCTCCCCCACTTGAGTCCCCTGAACGAGCCTCTTTCCCAAATGTAATCTGCCGCACAAGCCTCTCCCCCTCCCCCAACTGAGTCCCATGTTCAAGCATCTTCCCCCACTTGACGATCCTGCTCGAGCCTCTCCCCCACTAGAGTCCCTACCACCCCCTCAACTAAAAATAACACCCACCTCTGCCTGTTGTCTCCGACTCTCATCAATCGCCATCTGCAGTTTAATATCGTCTGATTTTTGTCGCCTGACTTGTTCGTCATGTTCTTCACGACTCATCGCCAATGCCAGCTGCAGTTGTAGCTCTTCTTCACCAATAGAGGCCGGGCGGGCTGTATCGAGCTCGGTATTAGAGTGACGTCTACGGTGGACTGGGGAATCTGGAATGACAAAAAATGTGGGAAAAGTAATGTTAACATTGGAGGGGTATTCATTTTATACAGGCTTTGGTGTTTAATAAACGGCATAGTATAATTTTTCTTACCTATGTATATGACTATGTTTACAAAAACTGTAAACTTGGGAGCCTAACTGGTAACACACACAATTTAATCATTTTAAAGATGCTTAAGTTGGCTACATAAGGCCTAAAAAAAAATATATGTCTGTTTCGGGTAACCCGACCCTACCTATAAAAATGTGCCGACCCTAACTATTTTTTTCCGTTTCTGAGCAAAAAAAATATTCGTTTAAGCGAATAGAGAGTTACGAAGGGCTGATAAATGCAGATTTTAATCAGAATTATTGTTTATATGATAAAACAAAGTCAGGCAATGACAGTAATGTAGGAAAGACTGCCAATTGTGCAAGAAAACACTCTGAACTTACGACAGATTTTGAAAAAATCAAATAAAAAAAAATCCCTACCTACCCTACCTAGAAATTTTGGGAAGGTTACCCTAAACAAACATTTTTTTTTTTGGCCTAGGCTAAAAATAAATGGATTTGGTTAGGGTTACAACCTTTCCTAAAACAGGTAGGGAAGATTTTATTTAAAAATAAGTCTTTTGGAAGAACATTATTGTCATCATATCATTGGATAATGGTGTTAAAGTAATCTTCTGTAAAATGCTTTCAAGATTTTAAACTACATAATATAAACACGCACACTTATCATTTTTTTTTTTACCAACTGACTTTGGGTCGTAACCCGAACTAAATCTTTGCTTTTTGAGGCCATATGTACAAAATTTAATCTTACCTGAACTATCGCTCCTAAATGTTGGACTTTCTGCACTGGCACTTCGAGACTGAAATTATAATAAGATTCACATCCTTTTATTTAAGACAAAAATACATAATAATGTTATCCTAATTCTTATCAAGCGATACAAGACTGCTGACAAAGGATCAGATTGCCAATTTTATATTAACGTTCAAAAATTGATCATTTATGCTGAAAACCTCATTTTTCTTAAAGGGTTAGTAACGTTTTAAGCCACGAAACTTCAAATTCGAACATAAATATAAAAAACTGCGATCTGATATTTAGTCACCAGTCATATAAATATCACTGGTTTCCAGATATTTAAGCAAACATTGATTCAGTCCTAGACAAAAAATAAAAAGTTGTCAAAACAGTCAATCTGTAAGAGGGCAGCTTTAACCCATCAAAAGATAAATAATGACATTTTAACAGTCCTATGCTTTTACCAGTACCTCAGAACGTCTCGAAATGCCATTTTGTTGCAGGCGTGTATGGGGCACAGCATTTTCCCAAGGCAATTTGTCCTGAAGCAATCTTTGAGTTTTTTTGTTTAAAAACTGCATTTTCTATCACTTTTTACAGTTTTACTTTAGTAAAAAAGTAGATAATATGTTCTAATTTAAATAAAATCCTTCCTTTTTTCAGTATTTTTTTTTCCTATTTCACTCGAAGTCCTCCAACAAAGTACTGTCTTGTACTTCTGAACAGAATTCCCCAATATGGTTGTTTCAATGGCTTGTTATTGGTTATTTGTACCCATGTGAGAAAAAGCTGTAAAATGATCAATTATTAAGCAAGTTTATATAATATGATGTAACAGTCAATGAATTAATAAGACTAGACTGGCAAAATCCGTTATGCAGAAAAAAAACTATGTTGTTTTGTTATATTTTCGCAAACAGCTACCACCATTAGTCGACTTGTCCTTTTTTCTTTGTGCGAATGGCACACTTTTAATGGTATTAAATGTATCTGTGATGTCACAAAGAACAGGCTACAGTTGAATGACTTTTAATCAATAAATAAACATCTGCACAGCCTCTAATGGCATCAACCCTATAATGTTACAACATGTAAATAAATTAAGAAGCCATTAAAACAAACATAAAAGGTATGTCAGAGACTGTTTATTTTGGGTTAAGAAGTCGTCACAAGGTATGTAAATAACATGGCTTTTTTCTTGTCAATACATGTATATTTATAGTTCAATTATATAGAAACAATGTATATAATCAAACTACAATTAGTGTTTTTTCCACTGTTAAGGCAATGGTGGAAGGGCCCATTGATATGGGAAAAATAGCGTCATTTTGGCAAGAAGGGAATAATACTAACATGATTCATATAATGTTTTGAACTTTTTTTCAAACCTTTTATTTAACAAACCTATGGACATTTTCATGAAAGGCACTATATATTGCTACAATTTCTAAATGTTAAAAGGTCAATGCTTCTCAAAAAAAAAGAAAACATTTTTTTTTTAAAAGGGAAATTTTTCACTCAGGCAAGGGAAAAAATATATACTTTTTCAGAAGGGGAATGGGCCCGAATATTGGGACCAAAAAGGACCGAGATATAGAGTAAGACCAATAAACAAATTAAAGACCTCAAGAATGCTTCTTATAAATTGATGTACATCAAAATTGCCTTAACGTTGTTAGGAGGAAGCTTTTAAGCCAACTTACAATAATGAGTCTGAAACATATATGTATGTATGTATGACTTAGTTTGAGCATTTCAAGATTACCATTTAAAGCTTTTATCATTGAAAGTGCTTAAGCACTGTGGACTTGCAAAATATAACACCAGCTTGATTTCACAACTGGAAATAATATTATCAAACTTTACCCAATAGTGTCTGAGATATGTCTACAATATCCAGACCATTCATAAGACCACAGAAGACAAAAACTTCATATTTTTATCCTGTCTAAAAAATTGGGGCAGAAATGGGCAGATTTAATGTTTTATTCTAAATTCTTAAATACATGTAGATACCAAGAGGTAAGTTCAAATTCTAAACAATTTTAAAGGTTTTCGACCAAAACATACAACATACACTCACTTAATCTTTTATTAGAAATAAATCTTCATGATGGATCAATATCTATTCATAAATACCTTTTCTTGGACCTATAAAGTATTGATTTGTCTTGAAAAGCTATTTTGTGAGCTATATATAACCATTAGGGTTTTAGCCAGATTTTAAAAGGACAGGGCCCTGCAGGAAACTTTAGAGGGACAGTGTGCTAATTTCAAGTAGAAAAGGGTACTTTGTATTCTAAGACCCAGTAAAGAACTTAGACATTATGAATTTGACAGTCTAAAGCATTTTAATTTTTATTCTATGAAGGCAAATTACTGAATTAGGGTGCCCATGCTGTTCTCCAAGAGGGCAGATGGGCTCCAAAAAAGGACAGAGAGCAGCAACCTTCCATAACTCTTTAACAGTCTCTAAAATAACCGCACGCCTATAGTCTTGGACAAGTATATGTCCCTGGCAGACAAGTTTGAATAATAACCTGTATACTCGAACAGGCAAGTAAAGAAAAGGTCGTAAGCTTTAATGCTTAATAATAAGTGATCGTTAAAAAAGTTTTGGGCAAGTACAATTTGAAAAGCAGCTTGCCAGACCAGGCAAGTTCAGTAAAATAGATCTTCACAACATCAACCTTTAAATTACTGACCTTAAAATAAGTTGTGGTCATCTCCTGACTATAACAAATGTACAAGTGTACATTGAAAGGTGACCACATCTTTACTTTTTTAAATTGTACAAAAGAATTCGCACAAAAAAATATAAAATTGTATACATGTTTAATTTGAAACTGAAAATAAAAGAATTGTATTAATAATTTACACCTAATAAACAAATTAAAAGTTGTTACAACACCAGAAAACAATGTGTCCTGTGAATCATTTATGAAAAATTGACTTTTTTATTAGTACGAAGTTAAATGAGCTTCATATATATGCAAACAATCGTAGCTTTTTTTAAAATACATGTTCCATATTCACTCTTTATTCAATTTTACACATTGTTTTAAATAAGTTTAATGGGATAAATCTAGGAGGCATTTATGCTGGCAATGTCACAAACAAACGAATTACTGTGACTGTGAATAAGATATACTTACAGGTTGACTACCAACGCCTTGAGAACTCTGTGCAAATCTTTCTTTAGCCTTCAGTGACTTCGCTCGTTCATTTCGTAACCGTTCATCATCTTTAAGCAACGACATCAGCTGTTTTGCCTTTTCTCGAACATTCATCCCTTGGTCTTTATTATCCTCCTGGTACTGAAAGTCCTTCAGAGTTTGAATTGCGTAAATGTTTTCTTTGCATTGTTGAGCCACTTTTTCACTCCCTGTTTTAATGATGTAATCCAGGACTACTAGTGATTTGTAAACGTGCCGCCAGTTTTTTCCATGGTCGTTCAATCGTTTCCATATCATTTGCATAATTTCAGTATAAGCAACAACATTGTACGTAAGATCAGCAATCTCTGTCATCAGAGTGCTGGACGGACCCCATGGGTCATTAGATGTGGCTTCTCGCACTTTGACTTGAGCGTCTGTATAGTTTTTAACGACATTTTTCAGTGTTCTCCTCATTGGCATTTTTTGCACTGCGCAATTATATATATAAGTCTAGGTATTAAACAATATTTTTTTAATAAAAAAACAATTTAAATCAGCAACTGCTGGACTTGGCACATGTGCAGATTCTGTCAATGCATCATCATTTCTGTCCTGCAAAAGAAAAGTGAATTAATAAAAGTTTAGCTTGGTGTGAAAAATATCTCAGATACAGAACACAGAAGGGATTTGTACAGTTAAGTAGGTCAGAGAGTTCATGTATGTGTTTGTATGAGCTACCTTGGCTGGTAAGCTCAGTTTCCTTTGGCGAATATCCTGTCAACTGATGGGAGTAAAACTCCCCTTTGGCTTCAAAATTCTGCTCAAGTCACACTTGGGGATGTGACGGGGTAAAGCCATAATGCAGCCATTATAGGGCGTGGGCAGACCTTTATAAACTCAACAGCTAGGTAAGCTCAGTTTGTAGTGTAGCATCTGACTTGCAAGACAAGGTTCAAAGACAAAATGCAAACATTAAGAACTGTCTATATTTAGTTACGAAGTTACCTCTTAAAAAATATACTAATCAAGAACTGTCTATATTTACCTCCTAAAAAAATACACTAATCAAGAAATCAAGCTATGTTTTTTCATTTTTTTTATTACATGATTTATTTGGTTCAGTGATTATACGAACTATTAAGGTTGTCCTAACAGATATCCCATTTCCATTGTGACAAATAATCCCAAATAATGAATTTGTCATAATTCAATATTACCAAATAGATGTAAAAAGTAGACTTCCAGGAATAATGGCACAGTATGACAAAAGGAAACTGAAACTTACCCCACCCACAAAATAGCATGCAAGAGAATGACAGATGAGTTAGGGAAAGTTACAAATGTAAAATAAGTACATGACAAGTCGGTCAATAACCGGTGTCTTTGATTTATTAATTAGCGATGTCACAATTCTAAAACATCATACTTAATGATCCATCGGACGATCAAACAGCAATGTAAAAATAAGGAAAATAAACAATGAAATTTGGCAGGAAACTCGAATATGGCGAAATCTCACTTCCTGTTAGTCATCGAAAGGGGAGTATAAATGAACAGCTGAGAAAAACGCCAGAAATACATTCACATGTCTTAAAATAATAATAAACGATCACAGATTTAGTTATTTAACAGCAAATTCCCAGTATTTACATCCACTAATTCTTGTGTATTGACACTGGATGAGAAATCATTGTTAACACATGAAGGGAGTTAGTTTTACTTGAGGAACAGCCAACATCAAAGGAGAAAAGTCAACAATAGAACATGGGTGTGATAAAGTGCACACCTTGATGCAGGTAAAAATCAAAATATACATGAAGTCTTTCAAAAAATATTGTGGACGTTAATTTTAACTTGTCTAGATGTTTTTGTAGCTGTTTCAATGAAATAATTCAGGAAAATTCTCATTAATTTTCTGTTCAACAGCTGAACTTCGTCACCTGTGAGCTCAATTAGTTTAGCCAACAGACAAAGAACCATGGCATGTACTGTACAGTACTTCATGACCCTTAAATCATTAAGTCAGTTATCGACTGCTATAACAGTTTCATTTTTTTTAGACTTACCCAAAAATTCTAACCCAAAACGCCTAACCTAACCCTAATAAATCACATCCTTGTTGGAAACCTAACCATAATGCACCAGTCATTTGTAACCACGGCCCCCCCAGCCAAGCCCAGGTAAGATCCCTATCCTGTGGAGACAAACTGCTGGTAGAATGCCCCTGCACCCCAGGGACCCTAGGGAAGGCCCATTCTCGGCTATTTTTGGGGCAAAGACAAAACCACCGGCACTGCGGGGCCACCTGGTAGGTCCAAACATGGCTCATTTCTCCCGCTATCCCCGGTATATCCCCAGACCTGGGGGGGGGGGGGCTTGGTTACAATCGACTCAGGTGCATAACAATAAAACATATTGAAATATAAGTTAAACAAAAGCTAGCAATTTAGTAGACTGACTATAATAGCTTATATTGCTGACTCTGGTTACAATTCACTCTTGAACACTTGAGGTTTTACAAGTTTTACATTATACTGTCAGTAGTGCAAATTATTATGTATTGAATTGTATGTGACAAATGGATTTATAATAATTTGTTGATGTTAATGACAATCCTTCCATGGTTAGATATAGTTCACAAGATAAGTTCTTAATTGTTAAGATTGGAGCAAATATAATTAGCATTCAAACCAAGATCAAATTCAGATTTTAATGTTCAAACTTGAGACGTGTGCTCCCCGACCACAGGAAGTGAAAAACGATGAATTATAAAGGTAATGTAGGGGTTTTGGAGGACCACAATTCCCCTGGAGTGTCATAGTAGTCTTGTGGTATAGATGCCAACCTCTCACCCAAGAGGTTGAGTTTGATCCCCGGACACTAGGGGTTCTTACGGCCTTTCAAAATGGACACCAGGACTGGTTTCTGTCCAGGAAACAGACACTTGAATTCGTGATTCTATACGCTGTCAAGTTTAGTCACAACCAAGCTAAAAAGAAATTAGTGTTGAGGGGGTGCATTATTATGGAACTCATCGTCAAGAGATCACTTCAGAGAAATCTGAAGAAAAGGCCTTAAGCAGCCCTGCCCCTAAACACTGACATTTTAAAGGCATTCAAAGTTTTTACTGACATTTTTTTCTTTGCAGGTGTGCTCTTATGGCAAGGGTGAAAATCAGAACGTGAACAATAATGGCCCGTAGTTCATGGTTTCTGCTTTATGTCTGTGTGTGCTCACTCCCAACGTATGCAGGTAATTATGAAAATTCTATATTTTCATCATTAAAATAGTTATCAGAAAGTAAAGCATTTTGATTTAGCCATGGCACAAGATTGCGGGTTTCAGACAAAATTATTACTTTTTTCTTTCATGAATATTTGAGTTTTCTGTTCTGATGGGTGTAATAAGTTGAGAAAAAGGGGTTAGAAAAGTAAGTAGTTAGTAGAAAGCAATGTGGATGAAATTTATATTCTTGAATTGGTGTTAACTTGCATTGTAGTAAACTATTTAAAAAGAAAAACAATAACACTTGCTGTAATCAAGAACTTAGCTTGTTCAGTGCTAGGGTCCATCTACAAATGTATCATGAAATGTATGCAATTTAGTTTTGGCCATAGCAATTGTCTCTTCTGTTTGAAGTGTCTTCAGAAATGTTGAATTAAAAGATATTGGATTGGGTTGACAGAAATGATATGTTATTTAAAGCTGCACTCTCACAGATAAACCGTTTTTACAACTTTTTTATTTTTTGTCTTGGAAAGAGCAAATTTTTGCGTAAAGATCTGCAAACTAATGATAAAAGATTGCTGACAAAAGATCAGATCGCAGATTTGCATATTTCCGTTCGAAAATTAATGTTTAATGGCTTAAACCGTTACTAACGGTTTAAGAAAACTGCATAAAGCATTAATTTTTGAACTGCAATATAAAAATTTAGTTTTTTGTCAGCAGTCTTATATCATTTGTTTCCATGGATTTTTGCAAAAAATGGCTCGTTCCATTAGACAAAAAATAAAGAAGTTGTCAAAATGTTCAATCTGTGAGAGTGCAGCTTTAACTTACATCTGAAATTAAAGTATACTCAACCATTATTCTGAACTACAAAATCCAGTAAATTCAATATTGAATAATGATAAGTATCATTGACAAATTTCTCAATTTTTATATTAAAAAAAGATATATTGGACAGGGAAACATCATCAGATATGATTAATGTTGTCTAGTTAGTGCACTTGTTTCTTACCAAGGCAACCCAGGTTCGATTCCCGGCCTGGGTGCAAGTGATTTTGGTTGGTGGTCACCAAACCGAACAAGTAGGTTTTCTCTTGGTTCTCCGGTTTCCCCCACATCACAAGACCATCACACGCACAACATCGTGCCAATGAGAGTGACATAGTATAAGAAAATATAACTTTCTTCACAATCGTTTGTAAAAATAAATAAAGTTTACACTAACTATGATTATGAAAGGCAGATCATTGTAATCTTATGCAAAATTTTGCTTGAATTTTAGAAAACTGCACAACCAGCTCTGATTGCACGGGCTTCAAGTCTGATTGCTCGGACACAGGCGTGTGCAAATGTGATGAAGGGTTCACGAAGCTCAGATCTCATCCACAGGAATGCAAGCAGGGTATGTGTGAAGTCTTGCTAGACGTTTTCATCATTTTTAACCAGGTTTTCAACGAAAACAGGGTTGTTAGAATGAGGTTGTCGTTTGGCAGGCGGGCGGGCGGGCGGTCGTCAAACATTGGTTTTTGTTCAATAACTTTAGTTAGCATTGATAGATATTGATGAAACTTGGTGTGTAAGTTGCTTAAGTAAAGAGCTAGTTTGGGATTGCTTTTGAGTGGGGAGGGGCTAAGGTCAAGGTCACTTTTACTTAAAATAGAAAAATGGTCAAGGTCACTGTTACTTAAAATAGAAAAATGGTTTCTGCCTAATAACTTTAGTTAGCATTGACAGATATTGATGAAACTTGGCGTGTAGGTAGCTTATGTGAAGAGCTAGCTTGGGATTGCTTTTGAGGGAGGTGGGGCTAAGGTCAAGGTCGCCTGTTACTAAAAATAGAAAAATGGATTCTGCCCAATAACCTTAGTTAGGATTGATAGATATTGACGAAAGTTGGCGTGTAGGTAGCTTATGTGAAGAGCTAGCTTGGGATTGCTATTGAGGGGGGTGGGGCTAAGGTCAAGATCACTGTTACTTAAAATAGAAAAATGGTTTCTGCCCAATAACTTTAGTTAGCATTGACCGATATTGATGAAACTTGGTGTGTAAGTTGCTTATGTGAAGAGCTAGCTTGGGATTGCTTTTGAGTGGGGAGGGGCTAAGGTCAAGGTCACTATTACTTAAAATAGAAAAATGGTCAAGGTCACTGTTACTTAAAATAGAAAAATGGTTTCTGCCCAATAACTTTAGTTAGCATTGACCGATATTGATGAAACTTGGTGTGTAGGTAGCTTACGTACAGAGCTAGCTTGGTATTGTTTTTGAGGGTGGTGGGGCTAAGGTCAAGGTCGCCTGTTACTAAAAATAGAAAAATGGTTTCTGCCCAATAACATAAGTTACCATTGATAGATATTGATGAAACTTAGTGTGTAGGTAGCTTATGTGAAGAGCTAGCTTGGAATTGCTTTTGAGTGGGGGGGCTAAGGTCAAGGTCACTATTACTAAAAATAGAAAATGGTTTCCGCCCAATAACTTAAGTTAGGATTGACAGATATTGATGAAACTTGGTGTGTAGGTAGCATGTGAAGAGCTAGCTTGGGATTGCTTTTGAGTGGGAAGGGGCTACGGTCGATGTCACTGTTACTTGAAATAGAAAAATGTTTTTTGCCAAATAACTTTTGATAGCATTGATAGATATTGATTAAACTTGCTGAGTGGGTAGCTTATGTAAAGAGCTAGCTTGGGATTGCTTTCGAGGGGGGTGGGGCTAAGGTCAAGGTCACTGTTACTAAAAATTTAAAAATGGTGTCTGCCCAATAACTTAAGTTAGCATTGATAGATATTGATAAAACTTGGTGTGTAGGTAGGTTATGTACAGAGCTAGCTTGGGATTGCTTTTGAGGGGGGTGGAGCTAAGGTCAAGGTCAGTATTACTGAAAATAGAAAAATGGTTTCTGTCCAATAACATTAGTTAGGATTGATAGATATTGGCGAAATTTTGTGTGTAGGTACTAGTAGCTTATGTGAAGAGCAAAGGCCTAAAAAAAAATACATTTGGTTCGGGTTACCCGACCCTACCTACGGAATAGGCGCCGACCCTAACGTTTTTATAGTCAGTTTGAAAAAAAAAATGAAAAACTAAAAAAAAAAAAAAAAAAAAAAAAAAAAATTTTTCTTTTTTTTTGCTTTTCAATATGTAGTTTAAAACCTTAATTGCTTATATAGAATATAACTTTAACACCATTCTCCAATGATGAAAATGACATTCTTATATAAAGCCTAATAAAAAAAAAAAAATAAACAAAATAAAAAGCCTACCTACCCTACCTATTTTTGAAAAGGATGTAACCCTAACCAAACAATTTTTTTTTTTAGGCCAAGCTTGGAATTTCTTTTGAGGGGGGTGGGGTCAAGGTCACTGTTACTAAACATAGAAAAATGGTTTCTGCCTAATTACTTTAGTTAGCATTGATAGATATTGATGAAACTTAGAGCGAAGGTAGCTTATGTGAAGAGCTAGCTTGGGAGGTGGGGTCAAGGTCACTATTCCTAAAAATAGAAAAATGTTTTTCTGCCCAACAACTTAGTTAGAATTGATGGATATAGGTGATGAATCTTAGTGTGAATATAGCTTATATGAAGCTGCAGATTGAACTTGCTCATTCAACAAATTAATTGGCTAAAATTTCTGATTGCCCATAACAAAAACCTGGTTTTGTCGCATTGCGGCGCTTCTAGTTTTTTTTTAAATTAAAATTTGAGGTGATTTTTAGCTTCACTATTCAAAAAAGAGGAGACTACTACTGGCCCCGGCGTTGGCTTCAGCATCCGGTTCATGTTTTAGGACAAGTTGGCATTTTCACTTATAACTCCAATACCTTTCATTCAAATCACTTTATACTTCACACACTTGTTCAGGACCATCCCACAATGAGGTTACATCACTCCATATTATCCTTTATACGAATAATGACTCCTGATTGACTTAGAAACTTAGATAAATGTTTTATTGCACATTGTGTCAGGTTGAAGTTTTAGGGCAAGTTGGCATTTTCACTTATAACTCCCAAAACCATTCTTTCAATTCACTTAATACTTCACACAGTTGTTCCTGCCCATCACACAATAAGGTTACATAACACCATATTATCCTAAATACAAATTATGGCCTCTGGTTGACTGAGAAACTTAGGTTAATGTTTTACATTGTGTCAGGTTCAAGTTTTAGGGCAAGTTGTGTTTTTTATTAATATCTTCCATACCCTTCATTAAATTGACTTAAATCTTCACACAATAATTGACAACCCTCTTACAATTAGGTTTTATAACTCAATATGAACCCTTAATACCAATTATGGCCCTTGATTGACTTTTTTGATTGCTTTTGACAAGCATATATCTTAACATTTCTAACCAGGTTTTCACAAAGTGAAAACCTGGTTATTAAAAAGATGCGCGTTGTTGTTTGGTTAGGAGGGTGGCGTCAAACTCACCTATGGTATCAATAATTTTATTTAGATTTGACATATAGTGACCATTGAACTAGGTACATGTATATATATGAAGAATTTATGGAGACCTTTCATGGGATTATGTTTGGGGCCTCTAAGATCAAGGTCGAGGTCACTGTTACTAAAAATAGAAAAAAGGTATTGAGTGACTTAAATTACTGTTGACATATAGGAAGTGTTCATAGAAACCTTTCAAAGGATTTTGTTTTGGGCCCCGAGAATCATGGTCATGGTCAAGGTCACTGTTTCTTTTTAGAAACACCAAACTATTTTTATAATAAAATGGTTTGTTATTGAATAACTTTAGTTTGGATTGACATATTGTGACCAAACTTGGTATACAATGTATTGGAAGAGTTTACGGAGGACTTCCACTGAATACCATTTTGGGGCCCCTAGGGTCAAGGTCACTGTTACTAAATATGGAAAAACAGTTGAAACTGAATCTCAAAACAAAGGCTGATGTTCTTTTGCAATCATTAAAAACCTGGTTTCACCAAGTTGCAGCGATCCCCAATTATTCCTTGAGTAACATCTCCTCATTTTTAATTTGACTTTTTTTATTGCTTTTGACAAGCACATATTACATCATTATTGTATTCATTTCTCGGACAAAGCAGCGTATAGTTAAGTGCTTTGTCCTACGCCAGTTCTTGTTTTAGATAACTTTACAACCGTTGAAGATATCAACGCCAAACTTCAAAAACTTACTCACAGTAACAATGTGCTCTTTCATGACCAGTTATTTAACTACAACTTAAATATTGTAAGAGTTTTGGCCCTTTGTAACTTTTTAAAAATTACACATTTTTCATGTCATTTCAACTAACTTTATTACCATAGAAGAAATCAACTTCAAACTTCATAAACTTACTTAAGTTATAATGCGCTCTTTAAAAGTAAGTTATATAATTCCAGTATTAATTTTGTAAAATATATCGCCCAAATTGAAACTATTAAAATTACACTTGTTTTTTGTTTCTTAATTACTTTTAAACTATTGAAGATATGAACTTCAGCTTTATACACTTACTCACAGTTACAATATTTTGTATTGACAAGTTATACAACTTCAAATTTTCCTATTGTCATATTTAAAAATAAATTTGAAATGTTATTGAATGAAACTTGAAACATCAATATAGAAATGGTTATGACACATTATTGACAGTACCCGGTACTAAAACCACAATTCCAATATGAACCTATGCATGGTGTTTAGTGGATGCAACTTACTTAAAGTGACACTCATATTTAAAAGCGATACAAACACATGTATAACACAGTCTTCCCGAAATGTGCCGGTCTGCCGGACATGTCCGGCAAATTTTGTACGGGTCCGGCAGATCTTCCAAAAATGACGGTCCGGATGACCGACATATTTTGAGACGACTAAATAGCGAAAAGGTATTTGAAAGCGTAATGTCTATAAAAACTTTCGCTGATTATTTGCCTTTGCGGTAGTTAGTCGATCCTATACTGATATTGACGTCACATAACATCGCCAAAAGTCGGCCATTTCGGATTTCTGATATGATGTTTATTCCCGGGGATAAACGAGTAAAAATGATTCATCAGTAATTTTATTACAATAGTTTTGATTGGTTCTTGGTTTGCAACAAAGTACAATCGAAATCGTCGGCGCTCAATTTACTTCGTCTGCAGTCAAAATGGCAGCAGTTGGTGAAATTACCGGACGACCGAAAAAAAAGAAAGTACCTTAATGGCGACGGTGTTTAAATATTTTTTTTTTGCGAGACCAAGTGGGTTTATTTTTACTAAACGGCATGTCAATTTAGTGTTTATATGTTGTTGTTTTTTTGTGAACTTAATCAGGAAAGCATTAAAAACAGTTGACATTCATTTTTTTTACTCTTTATGTATACTATGACATATTTGTTCGGACAGGCAAATATTTTTTCGGACAGGTAAAAACTTCCAAAGTGCCTGTCCGGTGGACAGGCAGAATTTTTACAATTTCGGGAAGACTGATAACAAATGAAAATTTTCGATAAACCTTTAAGCACTTACTTAATAATGCATTTATGGAGAATATTAATTACTGAAAACAAGATTGTAACTGAGTATTTAATAGCTGGAAACGCACAAATATTAATTGACTGGTAAAAGATTTGCAGTGATCAAATTATGGCCCTTTATTATTTGACTTAAAAAGTCTGGTTAATGTTTTGCACGTTATCTAATCTAACAGTGATCCATGTATGCTTCACCAAAACTTGCAATCCTTCTATTCTAGAGTGGTGGAATAGTCGAGCGTTCTGTCTCTGTGACAGCTCTTGCTTTAAGTGCATTCATTTCCATTATTGAAGAATGACACAGCATGTGTAAATTTCTCTTATCATTTCTCTCTATATATATATGTATGTGTGTTACTGAAACCATTGAGAGACAGGTCTATGTGAAACTGTTATTCAAATGCCTAGATTTCCTTTTGATTTGTGATTGTACCCAAAACATTATATTCATAGAGTAAAACTATTTTTGTTTTTATAGATAACTGCAGTATAACAAGCTGCCTGCTATGTGATGATGTGATAGCTGGCCTGTGCAATAAGTGTGTCTACTTCCTGTCACATGACCGTAAGCAGTGCCTGATAGAATGTCCCGGGGGAAGATCAAAGTTTCAGCAACCACCCGTGTTGAGTCCCGTCTGCTCAGGTATGGCATTTATTATAAAAAAAAGGATTTTTTATAGCTATAAATATAGTTTGGTTGACATCTTTGTTCTCTTATTATTTAGCTCACATCATAGGTATTTCTTTTAGCATTGGTGTGGGGGAGGGGGAGTGTTTTAAGCAAAACTGTGTACAGACTCATCATTGTTTTCCAGTCATGGTTAAAAGTAACAGTGTTTGTAGGAGGGTAATAGCAAAGTAATATGTCCTTTCAAAAATAGTACGTTAATAACTTACGCTGACAAAAACTAAGATTTTTTTTTACCAAATCATGGTTAAACTTGGTGACAGTCTTTGTTGGCATAATATCTAGGTCAAGTTTGATTGTGGGATAAATTACTTCACTTACTCCAGAGTAATGGCCCATTTACCATTAACATAGTATTAGTTTAGTATTTGTGTGGCAAATTAAATACTTACATATTATCTGATTGTAATTATACTGAGTGGCACTGTTTACATGTTCATAAAGTTCAATCGTCACCATACAGAGATAAAATCACTCAACTTACACAAGAGTTATGCCCCTTTTACATTAAAATACAGTTGGCTTACTTATTGTTTGGATATGCTAATCGGACATATTTCTCTATTAACTTTAATTTTTTGCTCTTTTGACATTCTTATTATTATGCCCCCCCTTCGAAGAAGAGGGGTATATTGCTTTGCACATGTCGGTCGGTCGGTAGGTCCGTCCATCCGTCGGTCCGTCCATCCGTCGGTAGACCAAAGCTTGTCCGAGTGATAACTCAACAATTCCTGGACGTGTGGTCATCAAACTTGACAGAAAGGTTGGGCCTGACCAGTAGATGACCCCTATTGACTTTAGGGCTCATCAGATCAAAGGTCAAGGTCACAGTGACCTTCAATGGTAAAATAATTTAAAGCTTGTCCGAGTGATAAATCAACAATGCTTAGACCTATGGTCATCAAACTTGATATGAAGTTGGGACTGACCGGTAGATGACCCCTATTGTTTTTGGGGATCATCGGGCCAAAGGTCAAGGTCACAGTGACCTTGAATGGTAAAAGGTTGTCCGAGTGATAACTCGACAATGACTGCACCCATGGCCCTCGTACTTTACTTGGAGGTTGGGCCTGGCCAGTAGATGACCCCTATCATTTTTGGGGGTTATCGGGCCAAAGTGACCTTGAATGGTCAAAGGTTGTCTGTGTGATAACTCGACAATGCCTGCACCCATGGCCCTAAATCTTGACATGAAGGTTGGGCCTGATCAGTAGATGACCCCTCTTGACTTTAGGGGTCATCGGGCCAAGGTCAAGGTCACAGTAACCTTTAACGCAAAAAGTTAACAAACTTCTCCCAGTGATATCTCAACAATGCCTGAACCTATGATCATCAAAATTGACATGGAAGTTGGGCCTGACCAGGAGATGACCCTTATTGATTTTAGGAGTCATTGGGTCAAAGGTCAAGTTCACAGTGACCTTGAGTGCGAAAATGTTTCGAGTGATAACTCGACAATGCCTGCACCCATTTCCTTCAACCCTGACTTGTAGTTGTGTCTGACCTTAAGATGACCCCTTATGAATTTAGGGGTCATCCGGTCAAAGGTCAATGTCACAGTGACATTGAACGAAAAAGGCTTGTCTGTGTGATAACTTGTCAATGCCTGCCCCCATGGCCCTCAAACTTGACATTTAGATTTTTGATAACCAGCTGATGACTCCTATGGATTTTGAGGTCTAGAGTGAAAGGGCATGGTCATAACACACTCTATCCTCACACTTTGAATGGTCATAATCTTAAAACTGCCTCAACGGCATCCAATGTCAGTGACAAATCAGCTGTCATTTCGGTCATTCAATTGTCCATATAATCCTGACAACATGGCGCTCATGGGGGGGGGGACATTATGTTTGACAAACATCTTTTGTTATAATTATGGGTTTGACTATGACAAGCACTCAAAACTGACTTCACATCAGATGCTGCTGAATTCTAGTATTGATTTAGTGATGGTCTTTTACCACTAAGAAATAAGAAATCAGCAAAACTTTAAAGTTAAATCATTGAAATGTTGCTGCACTCAAGAAATCATAAATCATCAAAGTGATTACATTTCGGGGAAAATAATGACACTAGTGATAACTCTAGTTTGAATTTTAGGTGAGAAAGATGAAGTTTAAAGCTGCACTCTCACAGATTATCCGTTTCAACAACCTTTTTATGTATGTATTAGACCTTGCGGTCAAGGATAACCTGTGAAAGCGCAAGCACTTATTTCCAACGGGGTCCTTTGTTTTTGCTGAAGGGACAGCACGCTAAAGAGACAGTGGTGGGATACAAGGAAGTCCAGGTGCGATACCCTAGCTCTTTTTCGAAGAGACCCCGCGGTTCTTTTACGTGCTCGGTGTAAAGCACCGATACACGGGGTACAACTTTCCTGGGTTAAACCAGTACTGAGTACACCATTTTTCCAAGCACTACCCTTTAAATGCTGAGCGCCAGGCAAGGGAGCTACTTGTACCAATTTTTAACGTCTTTTGGTATGACGCGGCCAGGGATCGAACCCACGACCTCCTGCTCCGTAGGCGGATGCTTAACCACTAGGCCACTGAGTTGGTTTTTAGCTCACCTGTCACGTAGTGACAAGGTGAGCTTTTGTGATCACTCTTCGTCCGTCGTCCGTCCGTCCGTCCGTCCGTTCACAATTGCTTGTGAACACAATAGAGGTCACAATTTTGACCTAATCTTTATGAAACTTGGTCAGACTGATCATCTCTATAAAATCTAGGTCAAGTTCGATATTGGGTCATCTGGGGTCAAAAACTAGGTCACTAGGTCAATTAGTAGAAAAACCTTGTGAACACAATAGAGGTCACAATTTTAGCCTAATCTCAATGCAACTTGGTCAGAATGGTCATCTCTATAAAATCTAGGTCAAGTTCGATATTGGGTCATCCGCGGTCAATAATTAGGTCACTAGGTCAATTAGTAGAAAAACCTTGTGAACACAATAGCGGTCACAATTTTAGCCTAATCTCAATGCAACTTGGTCAGAATGATCATCTCTATAAAATGTAGGTCAAGTTCGATATTGGGTCATTCACGGTCAACAACTAGGTCACTAGGTCAATTAGTAGAAAAACCTTGTGAACACAATAGAGGTCACAATTTTAGCCTAATCTCAATGCAACTTGGTCAGAATAATCATCTCTATAAAATCTAGGTCAAGTTCGATATTGGGTCATCCGCAGTCAATAACTAGGTCACTAGGTCAATTATTAGAAAAACCTTGTGAACACAACAGAGGTCACAATTTTGACCTAATCTTTATGAAACTTGGTCAGACTGATCATCTCTATGAAATCTAGGTCAAGTTCGATATTGGGTCATCTGGGGTCAAAAACTAGGTCAGTAGGTCAATTAGTAGAAATACCTTGTGAACACATTAGAGGTCACAATTTTAGCCTAACCTCAATGCAACTTGGTCAGAATGATCATCTCTATAAAATTTAGGTCAAGTTCGATATTGGGTCATCCGCGGTCAATAACTAGGTCACTAGGTCAATTAGTAGAAAAACCTTGTGAACACAATAGAGGTCACAATTTTAGCCTAATCTCAATGCAACTTGGTCAGAATGATCATCGCTATAAAATGTAGGTCAAGTTTGATATTGGGTCATTCACGGTCAATAACTAGGTCACTAGGTCAATTAGTACAAAAACCTTGTGAACACAATAGAGGTCACAATTTTAGCCTAATCTCAATGCAACTTGGTCAGAATGATCATATCTATAAAATCTAGGTCAAGTTCGATATTGGGTCATCTGCTGTCAATAACTAGGTCACTAGGTCAATTAGTACAAAAACCTTGTGAACACAATAGAGGTCACAATTTTAGGCTAATCTTAATGCAACTTGGTCAGAATGATCATCTCTATAAAATCTGGGTCAAGTTCGATATTGGGTCATACGCAGTCAACAACTAGGTCACTAGGTCAATTATTAGAAAAACCTTGTGAACAAAATAGAGGTCACAATTTTAGCCTTATCTTAATGAAACTTGGTCAGAATGATCATCTTAACATAAGCTAGGTCAAGTTCCATATTGGGTCAACCCAGGTCAAAAACTAGGTCACTAGGTCAATTAGTAGAAAAACCTTGTGAACACAATAGAGGTCACAATTTTAGGCTTAACTCAATTCAACTTGGTCAGAATGATCATCTCTAGAAAAATATAGGTCAAGTTCGATATTGGGTCATTCGCGGTCAATAACTAGGTCACTAGGTCAATTAGTATAAAAACCTTGTGAACACAATAGAGGTCACAACTTAAGCCTAATCTAAATGAAACTTGGTCAGAATGATCATCTCTATAAAATCAAGGTCAAGTTCGATATTGGGTCATTTACCGTCAATAACTAGTTTAGCTCACCTGTCACATAGTGACAAGGTGAGCTTTTGTGATCACAATTTGTCCGGCGTCCGTCCGGCGTCCGTCCGTCCGTAAACTTTTACTTTAAACGACATCTCCTCATAAATGGCTTAGCCAATTTCATCCAAACTTCACAGGAATGTTCCTTGGGTGGTCCCCTTTGAAAATTGTTCAAAGAATTGAAATCCATGCAGAACTCTGGTTGCCATGGCAATGGAAAGGAAAAACTTTAAAAATCTTCTTCTCCCAAACCACAAGGCTTAGGCCGTTGATATATGGTAGGTAGGATCACCAAATGGTCCTCTACCAAGATTGTTTAAATTATGGCCCTTGGGTCAAAATTGGCCCCGCCCCGGGGGGTCATGGGTTTTCTCTAAAAAAAACTTAAAAAATCTTCTCCTCTGAACTTACTTGGCCTAGAGCTTAGATATTTGTCATGGTTCATCGTCTAGTGGACCTCTACAAAGTTTGTTCAAATTATGGCCTTGGGGTCAAAATTGGCCCCGCCCTGGGGGGTCATAGGTATGCTCTGTATGTTTATAGTTAAAACTTCAAAAATCTTCTCCTCTGAACTTACTTGGACTAGAGCTTAGATATTTGGCATGATTCATCGTCTAGTGGACCTCTACAAAGATTGTTCAAATTATGGCCTTTGGGTCAAAATTGGCCCCGCCTCGGGGGGTCATGGGTTTTCTCTATATGTTTGTAGTGAAAAAAATTCAAAAATCTTCTCCTCTTAACATACTTGGACTAGAGCTTAGATATTTGGCATGATTCATCGTCTAGTGGACCTCTACAAAGATTGTTCAAATTATGGCCTTGGGGTCAAAATTGGCCCCGCCCCGGGGGGTTAGGGTATTCTCTATATGTTTATAGTGAAAACTTCAGAAATCTTCTCCTCTGAACTTACTTGGCATAGAGCTTAGATATTTGTCATGATTCATCGTCTAGTGGACCTCTACAAAGATTGTTCAAATTATGGCCTTGGGGTCAAAATTGGCCCCGCCCCGGGGGGTCATGGGTATACTTGATATGTTTATAGTTAAAACTTCAAAAATCTTCTCCTCTTAACTTACTTGGACTAGAGCTTAGATATTTGGCATGATTCATAGTCTAGTGGACCTCTACAAAGATTGTTCAAATTATGGCCTTGGGGTCAAAATTGGCCTCGCCCCGGGGGGTTAGGGTATTCTCTATATGTTTATAGTGAAAACTTCAAAAATCTTCTCCTCTGAACTTACTTGGCCTAGAGCTTAGATATTTGTCATGATTCATCGTCTAGTGGACCTCTACAAAGTTTGTTCAAATTATGGCCCTGGGGTCAAAATTGGCCCCGCCCCGGGGGGTCATGGGTATGCTCTATATGTTTATAATTAAAACTTCAAAAATCTTCTTCTCTGAACTTATTTGGCCTAGAGCTTAGATATTTGGCATGATTCATCGTCTAGTGGACCTCTACAAAGATTGTCCAAATTATGGCCTTGGGGTCAAAATTGGCTCCGCCCCGGGGTGTCATGGGTTTTCTCTATATGTTTGTAGTGAAAACTTCAAAAATCTTCTCCTTTGAACTTACTTGGACTAGAGCTTAGATATTTGGCATGATTCATCGTCTAGTGGACCTCTACAAAGATTGTTCAAATTATGGCCTTGGGGTCAAAATTGGCCCCGCCCCGGGGGGTCATGGGTATACTTGATATGTTTATAGTTAAAACTTCAAAAATCTTCTACTCTTAACTTACTTGGACTAGAGCTTAGATATTTGGCATGATTCATCGTCTAGTGGACCTCTACAAAGATTGTTCAAATTATGGCCTTGGGGTCAAAATTGGCCCCGCCCCGGGGGGTTAGGGTATTCTCTATATGTTTATAGTGAAAACTTCAAAAATCTTCTCCTTTGAATTTACTTGGACTAGAGCTTAGATATTTGGCATGATTCATCGTCAAGTGGACCTCTACAAAGATTGTTCAAATTATGGCCTTGGGGTCAAAATTGGCCCCGCCCCGGGGGGTCATGGGTATACTTGATATGTTTATAGTTAAAACTTCAGAAATCTTCTCCTCTTAACTTACTTGGACTAGAGCTTAGATATTTGGCATGATTCATCGTCTAGTGGACCTCTACAAAGATTGTTCAAATTATGGCCCTGGGGTCAAAATTGGCTCCGCCCCTGGGTGGTCATGGGTTTTCCCTATATGTTTATATTAAAAAAGATCAAAAATCTCCTCTGAACTTACATTGCTTAGAGCTTAGATATTTGGCTTGATTCATCGTCTAGTGGACCTCTACAAAGATTGTTCAAATTATGGCCTTGGGGTCAAAATTGGCCCCGCCCCGGGGGTTAGGGTATTCTCTATATATTAAAGTTAAAACTTCAAAAATCTTCTCCTCTTAACTTACTTGGACTAGAGCTTAGATATTTGGCATGATTCATCGTCTAGTGGACCTCTACAAAGATTGTTCAAATTATGGCCTTGGGGTCAAAATTGGCCACACCCCGGGGCTGATGGGTTTTCTTTATATGTGTTATAGTGAAAACTTAAAAAATCTTCTCCGAACTCACAAAGACAAGTAACGTCTTAATTTAAACTGGATAACATTTTTAGTACACATACCAATTTTCAATATGGGCCACATACAACAATTAATAACAAATATACATATATAGATACACACGTAAAATCAAGTAGTGACAAGAGCTTAGATATTTGGCATGATATATCATCTAGTTGACTTGTACCAATATTGTTCAATCTTTGGCCCTGGGGTCAAAAAATGGCCCCACCCGGGCGGTCATGGGTTTCCTTATATATGTATATGATGAAAACTTATAAAATCTTCTTCTCCGAAACCAAAAGGCGAAGGCCTTAGATATTTGGTATGAAGCATTGTTTATCGGACCACTATTAAGATTGTTCAAACTTAGCCCTGGGGTCAAAATTGGCCACGCCCCGTGTTCATAGGCTTAGATTTTCAATATTTTTATATAGTCTTATATAATAAAACTTTAAAAAACCTCTCCTAGAGCTTTCATATTTGGTATATAATGTTACCTAGTGGACCTACACCAAAGATATTCAAATTATTGTCCTGGGGTCAAATTGGCCTTGCTCAGGGGTCATTTGTTTTTACATTGTCTTGTCACTTAAACATCTTTTCCTCTGAAAGTAAAGGTCAGAATGACTCCATACTTGATATGTAGCATCCTTACATGGTCCTCTCTCAACTTTGTTCAAATGGTTTTGTTTGGCCCCTTTTAGGGGTCACCAGAGCAAAAAATAGAAAAACCTTTAAACAACTTGATCTTATTAACTGCTTGATAGATCTTCAAGTCTAAAGCATCCTAGCATGGGCCTCTGTCAGGTCTTTCCAAATAATTTTGTTTGGCCCCTTTTAAGGGCCACCAGAGTTAAAATTAGTAAAAAATACTTAACATTTTCTTCGCATGAACCCCTTGATAGATCTTCAGCAAATTTGGTTTGAAGTGTCCTTGCATGGACCTCTCTTAAATTTGTTCACATAATTTTGTTTGGCCCGGTTGCCATGGCAACCTAAAGGAAAATGTCAACAATTGGTTATAATCATCTTCTCCTAAACCGCTTTGACAATTTTGATGAAACTTCTTAGGAATGATCCTTAGTTGGTGCTTTTTCAAAATTGTTCAAAGAAATTAATTCCATGTAGAACTCTGGTTGACATGGCAACCTAAAGGAAAAGTGTCAACAATTGGTTACAATCATCTTCTCCTAAACCGCTTGGACAATTTTGATGAAACTTCATAGGAATGATCCTTGGTTGGTGCTTTTTCAAAATAGTTCAAAAAAATTAATTCCATGCAGAACTCTGGTTGCCATGGCAACCTGAAGGAAAATATAGGCTGTCGTGTCCGCGCTGTGACTTTCTCTTATATGGACAGATTTTAAAATGACTTGCCATATGTTTTCGACATACCAAGACAACGTGTCGTGTGCAAGACCCATGTCCCTACCTCTAAGGTGAAAGATACACTAAGTGTTTATTCACAATGGAATGCTGAATATGAGGACATAAAGAGTGTTGGCTGTCATTTAGTATGATTGGGGTTTTTTCTATGCTCAGAGGCAATTTAATATAACTTGCAATATGTATTTGACACATAAAGGCAAGATCAACTTTTTATGTACTTGTTCATAGATCAATGTCACATTGGGAGGCATTTGTCACATACTTTGACAGCTCTTGTTCAATATTCTTTGAGAAACAAGCTATTTTAATAACAAAGGTTAAACTCTTTTACTCAGGTGAGCGATTTAGGGCCATCATGGCCCTCTTGTTTGTCTTGGGATGAGCCAATTTTGGTATAAATATCTGAAAAACAGTGATACATAAGACTCCTGACAAAAGATGAGATTACAGTTTTACATATTTCCATTCCAAAATTACTGTTTTATGGCTTAACGCTTTAAGCAAAATGCATAAAGCATCAATTTTTGAACATAAATATCAAAACCTGCGATCTGAATTTTGTCAGCAGTCTTATATCACTGGTTTTCATTCCATTTTGCAAAAATTAGCTAGTCCAAGACAAAAATTAAAATAGTTATCAAAACTTTTAATCTGTGGGAGTGCAGCTCTAAGAGATCATAGAAAATGTTTTCGGTACATAAGTTGTTACCAGGTTATAATGGGCATGTAAGGGGTTGCTAAAATGTTTGTTTGATTTTCAGGTAAAGAAGACATAGTTCAGGAAATTGTAGAGAATGGCTTAAGTACAGAAGTGGTTATCGGAGTTATAGCGGGTGTGTCGGGGGCACTGCTGCTGTGTGTTGTCATCCTCATCGCCTATTGTATACACATACGCCGTACCAGGTAAAGATTAGTTCTAGTTAAAGTCTCCATTACTTGAAGATCAATGTCATATATTTGATTTCTGATTCTGATTCTGCCAACTAGGAATAATCGGTGGAAATATTGTTAGAAATAGTGAAAAATTCAAAGGCATTTTTTTTGTTAGATTTTTTGAAGAAATCGTAATAGGCTTGGTGTTGTGAATAAAATGGTTGTGCTGTCCTTGCAGATCAGAGAAAGCTTGTACGATTGTTTATTAGTGTATACTTGAGCTTAAGGTCCTGAAACTACCGGTAAGTAAGGGGTTGGTCAAGACCAGCAGATGACTGTTACTTGAAAACATGTTCTAATAAGCTTTATGAATATGACCCTGGTTGAGCATTAGTGTTCACTGCCCAGCACTCTTGTTTAAATGTACAACAATCTCCTCTTTTTTTAAACAAATTATTTTTCATTATTGCATATTAAAGCTGCACTCTCATAGATGGACAGGTTTGAGATTTTTTTTTATTTTGTCTTGGAATCAGCTGATACTGGTCAATCATATTAGATAACTCACAATAGAACAGATATCAATTTGTTTGGGAAACTGCCGAAAATTTCTAAACTTCTTAGTTTCTTAAAGCGTTTGTAAAGCTCTTAGCCATTTTTTTTTATCAATTTTCGAACGTTAATATGAAAAACTGTGATCTGACTTGTCAGCTGTCTTTATCGCTGGTTTCCAGACATTTGCACAGAAATTGGTTCATTCCAAGACAAAATTAAAGTTGTCAAAACTGTCAATCTGTGATAGTGCAGCTTTAAGGAATGATACGAAGATTATGTTAGCTGACTTGGTATCTTAAATTGAGAGCACATGTTAAATGTTATGAATCATTATCTCTGATGATATTTGTTAGAACAACATTCATAGATCAGTAAGTATAATTGTTAGATTCCTCACCTTACATGTTTTATAATTGTTCATGTTTTTGTTACTTTCTAGAAACAGTATTCAAGCATACATTATAGCTGTTCCATAATTAGTGACCATAAGCTTAACATATGTATCCGTGATTTACCCTTAAGAGTGGCGGGCAGCGCAAGACGCCACAGACAGTGTGGCCACAGACAGTGTGTGTATACCACCTCAATTATTGCATCATAAATGCTACGTCGGAAGGCAATATTGTGCTTTGAATGAATGAATGCTTTACACAAAGATAACTTTACTATTTCTTTACCATTTTAAATGAAGCATAGAGCTGTCTACACCACTTACAGAGTCCTGCCTTCGGTCTTTAACCAGAGTTTGATTGAGAGTTTAGTTTATGAAAACACTTCAAAAAGCCTTTTCACAAAACCGCCAGCTGATGGAGCACCGTCAAAACATTCTATTAGAAACAAGTTTCAACAAATGTTTAAAGAAACTAATCATTCAATCATACTTCAGTAATAAAACAAAGGTGGGGCTCTTTAAGCAGCATAGACTACCATTTGTTTTATTAAAAATTACAAAAAAAGAGAAAAGTTTTGGGTTAAAGTCTTAATTTTAAGCAAAATAATGCCTTCCGACAACACTTTATGACGTAATTTATCACGTGGTATACACACACTGACAGACAGTGGTGTATTCCGTAACAGATAGGATTTTTGGCTTGTCATAGCCATTTCATCATTGTCAGCAGTTTCATGCCAAAACTTTCTCCTGTAAGCCATAACTCAAAAACCTTTCAATACATTTTAAACATTTTTTTTAACTTAAAGCTGCACTCTCACAGATTGTCAGTTTTGTCACTTTCAAAAACAATTGTATCAGAATCTGCAGATTTTGGCAGCCTTGCCTTCAATTCAGTCATATTAGATAATTCACGAAAGAACAGATCAAAATAGTTTGATGAACTGTCATTAATTTCATATATAGCTATATAACATCAATTTTGAACATAAATTTGATAAACTGCGATCTGATCTTATGTCGGCAGTCTTTTAACACAGGTGTCCAGACATTTAAGCAAAAATGGCTCACTCATGGACAAAATATATAAAAAGTTGTCAAAACGATAAATCTGTGAGGGTTTTAATGCACATGGACGAAATTTGTCCTGATAATGTTCAGCTCTAAATCCTGGGTGTGCCTGCCACTCTTCTGATGAGGTTCAACATTGATATGTGCAGTACATGTATGTAGGAGTGAAAGTTTGTTTAATTGTAACCAAGGTACTTTGAGTTCCGCTTGATGTTCAAGTCTAAATTTGTTGATTTTTTATAACTATAAATAAAGTTTGGTTGTATATAACTCATTCATAAACATTATAATGCTACCAGAATATCTGAAAAACTGTTGATATTTAACACCATTCAGATACATTCTAATGTTACAAGAATATCTGAAAAACAGTTGATATTTAACACCATTCAGGTACTTGTAATGTTACAAGAACATCTGAAAAACAGTTGATATTTAACACCATTCAGGTACTTGTAATGTTACAAGAACATCTGAAAAACACTTGATATTTAACACCATTCAGATGATAATGTTACAAGAACATCTGAAAAACAGTTAATATTTAACACCATTCAGATACATTCTAATGTTACAAGAACATCTGAAAAACAGTTGATATTTAACACCATTCTAATGCATTCTAATGTTACAAGAACATCTGAAAAACAGTTGATATTTAACACCATTCAGATACATTCTAATGTTACAAGAACATCTGAAAAACAGTTGATATTTAACACCATTCAGATACATTCTAATGTTACAAGAACATCTGAAAAACAGTTGATATTTAACACCATTCAGATACATTCTAATGTTACAAGAACATCTGAAAAACAGTTGATATTTAACACCATTCAGATACATTCTAATGTTACAAGAACATCTGAAAAACAGTTGATATTTAACACCATTCAGATACATTCTAATGTTACAAGAACATCTGAAAAACAGTTGATATTTAACACCATTCAGATACATTCTAATGTTACAAGAACATCTGAAAAACAGTTGATATTTAACACCATTCAGATACATTCTAATGTTACAAGAACATCTGAAAAACAGTTGATATTTAACACCATTCAGATACATTCTAATGTTACAAGAACATCTGAAAAACAGTTGATATTTAACACCATTCAGATGCATTCTAATGTTACAAGAACATCTGAAAAACAGTTGATATTTAACACCATTCAGATACATTCTAATGTTACAAGAACATCTGAAAAACAGTTGATATTTAACACCATTCAGATACATTCTAATGTTACAAGAACATCTGAAAAACAGTTGATATTTAACACCATTCAGATACATTCTAATGTTACAAGAACATCTGAAAAACTGTTGATATTTAACACCATTCAGATACATTCTAATGTTACAAGAACATCTGAAAAACAGTTGATATTTAACACCATTCAGATACATTCTAATGTTACAAGAACATCTGAAAAACTGTTGATATTTAACACCATTCAGATACATTCTAATGCTACAAGAACATCTGGAATAATCATTAAAGCTACAGTCACACCAAAGCCTGGCCCTGAATTATCATGGAACACCCTGGATCAAGACAAATCCAGGGTGTCACCGGGGTGAAATTTAGCTAATGATCCCTGGATTGTGACAAAAACAGTATCACCAGCCTGGACCCAAAATGACACTACAACAGATCATCACGGAGCCATGGCTAAACAAGGCATGCTGGAGCGCTCTAGACCAACACGGACCATCTATGGACCATCTTTGAGCCAACCAGTCGCAACACAGGCCGACTTGGACTCCCTTGATTTGAAAAGTACTTTCTGATGGTTTGGGAGGACCACAGCAAATTTTAAGCGTATGAAATTGCCGGGATAGTGTCCAAGACCATGACCATGACCATGACAGATCATCCAGGAACATCCAAGACTGACCCAAATTAGCCTGGACCAAATGTTGAGCCAACATTGATCAGACCCTATCCACCAATTTCTTTCTGGGATGCTCTGGAACAGTCTTTGGTGTGATTGAGGCTTAATACACTATTCAGAAATTCTTTCTTAATTTCTTAATGCCACAATGAGAATATCTGAAAAACTGTTGATATCTATCACCATTTAGATAATGTTTAAATGGTACAAAAATATCAGGATTAATACATTTTACTTATTTTTCTATTATTTCCTAAGGCCTTTTGGATGAATAAGCAAATAAGGAGATAACGAACTAAACATGTGGTCTTTAAGGTCAATATGTATTTAAACTTGAAAAATTGCCTGAAAACACTATGATTATAATGCTTACATCTGATTAAATAATATAAATCGAATGATGTAAATAATGTATAAAGATTATATCAGAAACCCTCAGGCCAAGTTTGTCCGTTGTGAAATAATGTGACGAGAGGACAAATCGTTAAATTATTTACGATTCATTATTGATGTTGTTCAACATTTATAGATGTACAATTTCAGATTTAAGATCTTTCTTTTTCATTTATTAATTTATGTAAAATTTAAGTAAACATAGTAAAAATTGTTATATTTGTGTTTGCGTGAAGACTTTTTCGAAATAATTGCATTTTTTTTTAAAAGAAAAAGAAAGACTTTTGTGCAGCAAAAGTTCAAAATATTAAAAGTGGTGAATTTAGAAGAAAAAAATAAACTGTAATAATTTAATTAAAATTATGGAAATTCCTGTTACAGTAAGAAAATGGATATGAATATTTATATAACACATGTATTGGAGTTATGCATGCCACAAACATTTAACAGTGAATATTTGTAATTAACATTTTTCAAAATTAAACAACAATTTTTGAAAACTAATACAATTTAAAAATTAAAAAAATGATAATATAGCAAAAAAGCATACTAAGTCTACCAAAGTTTACCAATCATAAAATTGTAAGAAAAGTGATGTCACAGGATTTAGAATGAATAGGAAAGATGGAATAGAGGAATAAACTTATATACACAACAGTGATTAACTGAATAGAGAAAAAAAGAAGGAATACATCTCATAAAATCCAGTGTCAAGACCTTATTTGGTGCGAGGACAAAATGTTAAAAAAGTGTCTTTTGTGTTGTAGAAGAAACGTAAATCTAAATGAGACGCATTATGTGGCTGGACACATGCAGGAAGGGAACGTGAAAAAGGTGCCGATGTATGATAATAGGGGATTCGGTGAGTATTTTTTAGCACCATTATGTCTGTCGGGTTTTGGGTTCAAAAAGGCTGATGCCTAGTTTTAATGCATCAGGCCAAAATTGATAAATAGTTTGGTGGGCATGTAACCCTAGTGCCAAGAACTTGAAGAGAAGCAAAGAAAGGGACAATACTACAACTATGCATAACTCTCTGTACAAAGTTGTCTCCCTTTGAAAATGCTTGGTAGGGCTGCAGCATTTCAAGGAACATTATCCAGTCATGTTTGGGTAGAACTGGTTGATTTATAAAAGGAACTGAAACCTTATGGGTATCTAACCTGTGTATGAGTTTGATTAAGATGCAAGAAAAACTGAAGATTTTATAAGGTACACAAGCAATTGTTTACGGATGGACGCACAAATGACATACAACTGGCCAGCATATAAGGTTAAATGTCAAAATGAGTACTGTGCAATTGGTCTTCATAAAATCTTGTAAAGGCTGTATTTTGACCAGGCTTTATAGAAAAACTTGCCATGAAGGTTTATCAAGATGAGGCATAGTGTTGGAGTTCTGTGTATATGCTTGTGTGTGTCTGTCAAAGCATCTTGACCATGCATTATAAGATTTTCAAAAAACTCACCATGAGGGTTCACCATAATGAGGCAATGTGTCATGCACAAAACCCAGGTCTGTACCTCCAAGGTCAAGGTCAATGTCATACTCAAAATTGAAGATTGTTGATACTTTTTGAAAAATTGAGTACATGATAAAGTTAGAGGTGCTCTTCTATTTCATATATAGTTGAACACTGTTAATCCGAAATCGTAGGGACCCAACATATTATTTCGGAATAGCAATATTTCGGATTTACAATTTTCAAAAATATGACACCGTTTACGCATTATAGATGACATGAAATACTAAGTCGTGAAGATTGCAATGTCGGTTACATGTTACCAATATGATACATTCGGTTTGAGTGGTCTTTCATATACAAAAATATTTGTTGATTTATTGTTTAAGAAATGACAAATAATTCGTTATTATAGTTCTTTATCAAACAACGTAAAACATTTAAAACAAAATGACAGCACATGTATGCATTCTGAACATAGCACGGATTTTTCGGTAGCAGGTCGAGTGAGCATGCGGCAATCGAATCTGATGAGATAGACATTTTGGAATGATATTCAGGATGTGTTTACCAGCAATTATATACACTCTACATCTCCAAATGATCACTCATTTTCTGACATTGATGTTTGTAACATACTTGTGCTTAGTGTCATTCTTGAACAAGCGCTAACTGTGCACCATTGTCACCTTAAGCCGATGTCCAATTACATTCGAAACTATGACATGGTCAAGTTCGATATAAGAATTGATAAATAGTAGTGAAATACCAAATCGGGACCGTAATTTTTACTTTGGAATAGCAATTATTTCTAGCAATTATTTCTGACTAGCGATTTCGGATTAAAGATTAAAAATTTAGTTAAACAAAGAAGGAGTTAAATCGGGACTGAAAAATAATTTCGAAATAGCAGTGTTCGGAAAAGCGGTGTTCAACTGTATTACACCCCATAGAATGTGACCAAATGCTATTATGTAAGTCTTAATAAACATAGTAATTATCTGCTTATTGTTCAACTCCAAGTTATACTGTGTTGCAATTGCATGGAAGTGTATTATGTTTGTGTCAAAGACTCTTTCGACCAGCTGTACATGTCACCATTTGGCGTCTAATTGAAGAATATAGGTTTAAGTATTGTCATAGCCTTGGGTGTTGTCAGCAGCTGCGGTATGCTTTAACTTTTTTGTTGGCTATAATAAACTTGAAATCTGTTAAGTGACAATAGGCAATAATATGCTGTTATTCACTTTATACCCTAACAATGATCATTTTATTACATATTTGCATCACACAGATACAGAAAACGAACCATCTCTTGTGCACAACCTGATTGATCGCGATGTCTACATTCGTGAGCTAGAGAGGCTTCGCCCACATGCTCAAACCCTTCTTACAATGCTCAACGAGATACGACACAAACTTCGGGCCATGGATAAATCAGATCCCAGAGTATCAACATACAAGTGAGTGATTTAGTTTATGAATAATGTTAAGCCCATCTATGTTTTAGCAGGGAAAATTGGGACTGATAATAATAAAAATATGAGAAGCGTGAGGTGTTGTTATTGGGTAAGCAAAAGGTTCTGGGTTGGTTTTTCTCATGTCCTCCTACCATATTGTTTACCCCACATTTTTTTCCCTTAAAATTGTCTCTAAAATCTTGAACAGAAAGTGCTTCTTCCATTGATATTTGAAGTATGCTTGGGCCTAAGGTCTTTAAACTTAGTAGAGAGGTTGTTTATGACCAGGGGATGACCCCTATTGATTTTGAGGTCAGTTGGTCAAGGTCTTGAACACAAGTCTTATTTTTAATAAAAGGATTTCAACAGTCCTCAAATTTGTTATATACTATTGTTTATCACTACACTTGACCTTTAAGCAGCTATTTGTTTATCTGCATAGTTTGCTTTTGCTGCCATTATGGAGCATACATATTTTACAAAATCTCTTGTTACCACTTTATTGATGATTCCAGGGGAGTAATTCACCAGCTGTGTCGAGTGTTGGTTTTGGTCCATCGGAAAGATCCCGGCGCAAGTATTCCCTCTGATTCCCTTGGGCTCATGGAGTGGGCTCACCAGATGATCGAAGACAAACAGATGGATGTGGAACCAGTATGTTCTTTGCCTTTTTATGTTTCTAAGATTGTATGTTCTTATGCTCCCCAAAGGGAGGAGGATATAGTCGCAGCCTTGGCTGTCTGTCTGTGTCTGTCACACCGTTATCTGGAGAATCACTACAAAACTGCTGATGGGATTGAAATAAAACTTGGTATATAGATAGATGGCAAACGAGAGGAATTGCAGTGCACAAAAACCATTTCTCTATTATCAGCTTTTATTAAGTAACCTCCCAAAAAACATTTTTTCATAATTGTCAAGGTGCTAAAATATTAATGTTTTGGCCATATCTCGGACTGTTCTAGAGGGATCTATTTGAAACTTAAGATATAGATAGATGGCAATGGCAGTGCACAAGAGCCATTATCCTGCCCAACATACTTCTTAAGATCTCTCCCCTTTACCTGATATTTGTTGTAAATGGGTTAAAGACGATTGAAATGAAACATGACATATAGATAGATGGTTATGAGAGGAAGTGCAGTGCACAAGAACCATAATCCTGCTCTGCATATTTTTTTAGCTTTCTCCCCTTTACGTTTGGGTCATATCTTTGAAGTTACTAATGGATTGAAATGAAGCTTGTAGAAAGATGACAAAAGTGGAAATTGCAGTGCACAAGAATCATATCTCCCCTGAAACTCTCCTTATCCTGATAGTTTTCAAAAATTGAAGTTTATCTGGGCCATATCTTGTAAAGTATTAAAGGGATAGAAATAATACTAGAAATGTAGATAGATGGCAATAAAAGAAAGTGTAGTTCCCAAGACAATGATCATGCCTGCACTTGTTTTAGTTATTTCCCATTTACCCCTCCCTCGACCCTAAACCTGTTATTTTATTTATAAGGGATGCTTGTCTGACAGTACTTAGGGTATTAAAGAGATAGAATTGAAACTTGAAATGCAGATAGATGGCAACCAGTGAAAGAGCAGTACCCAAGACCAGGATTATGCCATTCTTATATTTTAGTTATTTCCTCTTAACGCCTTCCCATGACATTAACATCATATTTTTTATAAGGGATGCTTGTGTGACAGTTCTTAAGTCATTGAAATAAAACTTGAAACAAGACAGATGGTAATAAGAGGAAGTGCAGTGCACTAGTTCCATACTCCTGCCCTTTATATTTTATAAGTTATCTTCCATTAAAATCCCCTTAACCTGATATTTTTTTCATATGGGAGTTTCTCTGAGCCACATCTTTGCAAGTATTTAAGAAATTGAAATGAAACTTGAAATATTGATATATGGCAAAGAGAGAAAGTGCAGTACACAAGAATCCTGCCCTGCATACTTTTTCAGTTATCTCCTCTTAACCTGATTTTTTTTAAAATAGGTGTTTGTCCCGGATGTAAGTTTTAAAGGGAACTCCCCTTAACCTGAATTTTTTCCATAATGGGTGCTTGTTCTGGCCATATTTTGGAATTTTCTAATGGGATTGAAATAAAACTTGGTAAAATAAGTTACAGGGTCAGTTGGTGACCCCAAATGGGATATACGGGGCGAAGGACTGTACCATGTTCGGGCCGCTTCATAACTAAGAATTACAAGATTTCCAAGAAACTTGACATGAATGTTGATGACGATGAATTGGCACTTCGCCTTCAAGTCCCAAGTCTATATCTCAAAGGTCAAGGTCACATGAGGTTAAAAGTTAAAAGGACTGGTCTTTACTGATCCTTTACTGGGCTGTATCTTACTCATGCATTACGATTTTTAAAAAAAATAATGCCATGGAGGTTAAGTCATGACTATTAGATGACCCCACAGTGACCTTCAGGTGAAAAATGGTTTCCACTCAATAACTCAAGAATGCTTGCACTGAGGAACTTCATACTTGGTGTGCCAGTTGGTCATTACTAGAAGATGACCTCAAATGATTTTGAGATCAGTAGGTCAATGGCCAAGGTTGCAGTGACCTTGAGGTGAAAAAAAGATTTCGGGACTACTGCTCAAGAACTTGAAATCATTTTGGTCCAGGAACTTCCTAAAGTAAAATGATCCTTCTTTAATCCATCTATCACATTAATTTTTAGCTCAACTATTTGAAGAATAAGGAGAGCTATCCTAGTCACCCGAGCGTTGGCATCAGCGTCAGCGTCGGCGTAACCACTTATGATAAAGTTTGCGTACCACCTCAAATATTTTCAAAGTCCATTGACATCTGGCTTTGAAACTTTGCACACTTATTCACCATCATGCCCCAAGCCTGTACACAGGAGGTGGCAACTCTATCAAGCATTTTGACAAAATTATGCCCCTTTTTCGACTTAGAATTTATGTTAAAGTTTGAGTTTGTCACCTCAAATATTTTCATATTCAATTTATGTATATCTCAGCACATCATGTATTGCATTGAAATCTAATCTAACAGTGATCCATGCATGTTTCGCCAAAATTTTTCAATCCTTACATAGAAAAGCGTCGGAATAGTCGAGCGCGCTGTCTCTGTGACAGCTCTTGTCAATTTTCATAGGATCACTTATGCAGTAGATGTTCATTATCGAATATGCGTGAATAGATCAAACTTCAAGGCCACTGTTTATTCGTCTCCAGTCTAAAATTACAAATTTCATGCCCATCATTTATTTTTTCTCAGCTATAACCATACAATGGGGGAGATAAACCCTTTTACAAAAATGCAATCTCAAGTTACTACAAAGATACAATTTGTTGTCAGTAAAATTCATTGTTCTTTCAATTAAATGTCATTGAATTTCTGTGCTTCCTTCCAGCAATTTAAGCTACATAATTATCCATCTTTTAAAAGAGAGATGCTTCATTGCAGCTTAATTTGCAAATGTTTGACCATCACTTATTCCATCAGTCAATCCATAGTCCGATTTATTTTGTATCTAATTTATGTCAAACCTCGTTGGCTTAAACTTCCAGGGACCGGCAAAAATACATCAAGCCTCAGGAAAATCGAGCCAAGCTGGAATTGTTTCATTCAGTAGAAAAAAACTCGGCCCTTAACATCCAGTTCACTTTAGAAATTTGATGTATCAGCTTTAATGTCTGCTTAACATACTGATATGAATGGGATGAGGGGTTATTGCCGAAGCTTTCTTTCCAACATTTTACTGAATGTCAACTTTATTTCTTGCAGGCGGAGGAATCAATAGAGACGAATCCAGTACACAAGATTTCTTACATCGAAGTTCCCCCTTCTGCCAATAGCAATCCTTATGCAACCCCCGTTATTAAGAAACCCAACCCATACGCTACCCTGCACAAGCGCAATTCCCAGCTTAACGCATCCAACCTTTCAAACGGCTCATTCTACAGTAGTGTTCCTGTGCCTGTTGACTATGATGGAGGAAAATTGCCGGCAGGAAACACAAACAATCACCTGTCTGTATCTCAGAACAATACGATCAAATCAACAACCAAAGAAAGCCTTAAAAGACAGTACGAAATTCCGTGGGACATAAAAAAGTACAGTGACAGTTTTTCGACTTTGAATTGTTCGGGGTCGGATCTTACCATGGGTTATTTTGCCAATGGACGATTTTACGACCCCTCGCCTAGACAGCCAAGCGTAAATCCAAACCCCGCTCCGGAGATTTACGCCCCAGCGAGTTCATACAGTGACCCTAGCAACCCACCCATTTTTTCCACGTTTACTGGTGGCGTTCCCAGAAAACAATCCTCAGCTTCATCCCATTCCTCAACACTTACAAAGTATGTATGCACCGCTGGGGAAAATGGGGGCAATCTAAGGACAAAATAATATCAGAAGATGGGAGAAATATGCAAATTTTTGTAAGAAGTGTCAGATATTTAACACAAATTTTAAGCTGCAAATTAAAAAATACCTATCGCAACATCTCCAGCTGATCTATTTGTAATAATTCAAATTAAAAAAAATGATCATACAACTTGTTCATTGATAAGATGGTGACAGGTCTGATTGACTAGGCTGAAGATATGTTTTTTTCTTGGTCTTTTTTAAAATTCTTTTTTTTTAACAGAATTTCAATCACTTCTCTCCAATATGACATGTTTATGTTTGTTAAATCAAAAACATTTTAGTGGGTATGAGAATCCAACAACGTTTATATCTTGCCTATAAAACAGTTTTAACTTTTGACCGACATGCCTGTTCCTATGTTTTGCACCAATGCACAGACATGTACATAAAAATGTATCTCATTTTGAAGTAGCTTAAGAAACTATTTTGTAATATAGAAATGCATATTCCCTACTATATATAACGCTGATAAAAATAGCTTAATTTTTAAAAAAAATCAACAAAAGGAATTCCTACCTGAAAGAATGTGTTTTATGTTTGGGCTGTGTGTAACCGGAAACATGTTTTTGATTTTGCATAACTCATAGATTCCATGTTTAAATTGATGCAAACACCATTAATTGTTGTCTTGAGCAAATTTAAATCGCCCCTATAACATAAATCAAATGATTCTTTCAATGTTTTAGAAAAGGCCAAGGTGATATCACCTGAGTCATCTGATTACTAACATTTGGTTGTGGGTTTACTTACATCTAGGAAGTTAAAATGTTCTGATGAAGGGACACATGTATTGGATCGTTAATTATATATTTTTGCACCAAAAGTGTTGACACAAAAAACCAGGCCTGACTTTTGACATCACTTGTGTTCATTGGCCAACTATTGAATTTTGTCAATTTTTTGAAAATAACTAAGTAAGCCTTCCATTTTCAATCTATTTGCATTATGCAATTATTAATGGAATAGTAAAGTCAAAGAATAAGACCATAACTTCACTAGTTTCATACTATTTTATCTGATTATAATTTTTGATGGATGATTTCACCATTTGTACTATACAGAATAAATTGATTAATAAATAAACCACAGTTTATATTCAAATTGACAACAATTAATGCCCAAAATTCTGTATTTTATATACCCGGTAGTGTATGTATATTTTGATATAAACCACAATTTATATGTAAATTAAATACATTATATATCTACATTTACCGTGCTTTGTATTTAAATTAATCACATTAGTCATACTTAAAGCTGCAATCTTACAGATTGACCAATTTGACAACTTTTTCATTTTTTGTCTCAGAATCAGCTGATTTTGGCGTCAGTGTTATCAATTCAGTCATATAGGATAACACACAATAGAACAGATCTCAATTGCTTGGAAAACTGCCAAAATTTTCATTTTTCTTGAAGTGTAAGTAACACTTTTAGCCATAAAACATCAATTTTCGAGCGTAAATATTAAAACAGCGATCTGATCTTTAATCAGCAGTCTAACATCACCGGTTTTCAGACATTGACGCAAAATTTGGCTTATTCCAAGACAAAAAAGGTTAATCTGTGAGGATGCAGCTTTAAATAAAGCACATGTTATACTCTAATTATCCTACATTATATTTCAGTACTGAGCAAAATCAATATGACAATCATGGTGTTTTTAGAACACGAGGTGGTACCCCTATCAACAACACCTTCAATGCAGCTGTTGGTGCTATTGATGATTATGAATATGATGATGAAGATAGTGATGAAGATATACACCCAGACGGTCTACCATTTGACATTACAGATGCAACGGAGCCTGTTGAAGTTTAGTTTGAATTGTGATTTAATTTGTATGACCAAACAGTTACCGTCAGTGACAAATTTGACTCACCATGTGAGCCCAAACAAGGTTACTAGACGAAATTGAGTTATTATTATATATACAAAGCTTATTTTCCCCCCGACACATTTTTTTTATGAAATTCCTATTTTTGAAATTGAAATAATTAATACTTCTTTTAGTGTCTTTTTTTTTTTTATATCAAAATTGATATTTTAATTGACAACACAGAAGGTCCTGTAAATGACAACAAAGTATTGTAATTGATAACTTAGAGTTTGAATTGAAAAACAGCTTAAAACGCTCAATTGGTATTTGACAGATGTCATGTGATACCAGCAATCATGAAGTTTTATTAACTAAACAGTTCAGTGGAAGTTCTGAAGACAATTTTGAATTATATTTTCTTTAATAAATTGTCATTGTAATATAATTGTGAACATTTTTTATAACTACATAAACTATATAACTCCATGACAAACATTGTCAATATGCTGGCTTTGTCTGAAATTTGAAAATGAATATTCTTTTTATTTATTCACAAATTTATAAAAAATCTTGAATGATTTTCATTTTTGTATTGTTAATTGGGTAAATGTTTGTAAGAATTTTATATTTTAACATCATATTTTTTGTATGTCATTTTATACATAAAATACATGTTGCATTGTCATTGCAAGTTCAGTTTTAGAAAGTGAGATTCGAAAGGCACATTGGAATAGCTTTTTTAATCATTTATACTGTCACTTCAAAGTAACTTTGTTCATGAATTGAAATTATGGGTTACATGTGCACATATTATTATTTATGTATTAGAGTTTTTTGAATAATTATAGAAACATGACATAAACTGTAAATGTATACTCCCCCAGAACTTTCAGCTGCCAATGACCCACCATCCCCTGCGATTCAGTATTTTAAGCAGACAACGCACTAATCTATACACAGCACCATTTATGTATACAGAGCTTGTTTAATGTAAGCGCATAACAAACACTTTCTCTATGCTTATTAGGATCATGTGACTACCACCTGTTCACATTGACAATATGCATACAGTCATGTTTGTGTACCGGTACATTTACAGGTTATATTGTAGGTCGTCTTTTTTCCGTAGAACATAGGCAAAGTAATAATGTATCTATACTGAAATCTTTAAGGCAAGGCCAATTTTCATGTTACAGTGTATCTCCCTTTTCTCATAAATTCATTAAGTTTTGAAATTTTTGGCAAATATTTCTACTGACTTCTGTGGCTGGCGGTTATTGAGCAATGTGCGTGCGTCAGTCTTGTAAGCTATGCCAGTTTCCAGCATACATGTTTGTTACATCTTTTCCATAGAAGAAGGCCAAGAATAATGTACTAATACCAAAATCTTTTAAGGCAAAGCAAGGCCAATTTGCATGTTACCTCCCTTTGACTATAAATTCATGAATAATTGTGCAATTTTGGGCGAATATTTCTACACACTTCTGCTGCAGGTGTTAAGCACTGTGTTTATGTCAGTATTGCAAGCTACGCCCTTTGCCAATTTTCACCATATGTGCAGTTGTACAATGTCTCTGTGTATATCAATGAAAATAAACAGATTTTATGATAAGTGATTTTTTGTGTGGAATTATAGAGGATATTCTTGCCTGCTATTCTGTCTCCAGTGCTTTTTAGCTATTAATAGTTTTGAGCTTATCGCTACGGACAGTTTTCATTCTAGGGACTAACAGGGTGGAATCATTTGATTAAAATTGTGAATGTTTCTATATTTCAACCACTCATATAACTTAATGTCACTTGGTACATTATGGCGACAACTCCACAAATTTTAGTAATTTGATTGTGTTATTTATTCAATAGTTTTTAGTCTCGTTTCCGTATGTTATACAGCTTATAATTGCTTTGAATACATGTATTTATTTGTCTTAATTCATTGTATTTAGACAGTCACTATTTTTCTTTTTCAATTTGAAATGTATGGAAAGTGATAGTGAAACATTTACTTAACATGGTTTTGCAATATTAATTCCAAATAAAGATTTTATCAAGTCTAATACTTGAAATAGATTATTTGATTTTGAAAATGACTTGAAAGCATTTATTTATTTCCTGTTTTTCCTGTCATTTCTTTATTTTGTGTCATGAATTTATTTATCATTTTTATCCATGCTGTTTTAAATGTAGCAAGATTTTATCTGGTATTTTTTTTTCGAAAATTAAGTAATTGTAAAACATCTAATTTGATCATTATGAACCCATGAAATTTTTATAATATTATTTCAAAGATTTAAAGCTGGAGCTGATTTAATGTAAAAAAAAATCGCCTGGTATCCTAAAATTTGATTCTAGACAGTAATAAACCAACAGTAATAAACCAATCAGACTTGGCCACTAGTCGTTAAATAGGTTGTTACGTGAAACCAGGTGGTGTTATTCATTAAAAGATACTTTATTCATATTGTCAGCTTTATGTTTTGTGCAACTGTGCATTCGGAACTCCTCTGCCATATTTATCGAAACAACCTCGGCTGATGCTGGTACATTAGCAGAACTAGCTCTTAAAAATTTGTATAATATTATTAATAAAATGTACTGTTATAGCTTGTATTCGTAGATCTAAGTAAAAATTGGTTGCCAGTGAAGTGTATAATTGCAAACATTATAAGCATTCCAAAAAAGTGAAATAACTGCGATATTCTTGCAGCGTAGTTTAAGTGTACAGATATTTGACATTACAAACCGTCAATATAATCCTATATTTTTTTGAGAAAAATGGCCGAGGAGTTCAGAATGGCAAGTGTAAAGTTTACCATACAATACAGTAGGATGAGCAAGACATTTTGCATTTATAATAAACTTACTTTCATGTGCTATGTCATTTACTAATGCTGTCTCATCCTGTTTATAATGAATCATTTTGAATTTTCTTTTTATTTAATTTTGTTAAAGGATTACAAATTGATCTGAAATTCTTATATAATTATATTAGATTGAAGTATCTATCTCCCTATGTTTTAGGTTGTGCTTGTTATTTTCTTTTTTGCTGTGGTAAAGTAGGGGTTTGGATTCGCAAAGTATTATTAACTTTAGTGCCATTTGTTTTTCTTTTTCTTTTATAGTATATTTTTTCACATTTATTTACTTATTATTAAGAAAAAAGAAGTTGAGATTCAAGGTTGCTAGAAGTTTTTTTTATTAACCAATTTAGACTTGATGAGAAATCATCTATGATGAGACTCTAAAGTTGGGGGCGGTATTCATTAAATATCTTAAGTCATTTCCTAACTTAAATCACTTTCCTAATTTAATAAATGAAATAAAGATTTAAGAATTTCTACAGTACATTATTTTCATTGACCTTGAACATACTTTAATGTTAAAAACATACATTATACATTTCCTTCAATTTGACTGTGAAAATTGAAGTCAATTTGAATTAGGAATTGATTTATGATGTTTTATGGATATGGCCCCAGGATTAATCTATACCTCAGGTACCTTGAAATAAATATTAATGGCAATAGTCTATTTTTTAGATATACAGTCAAACTCTCTTGGCTCAAATTCCTCGTTGGCTGAACTAAATGGAAGGACCGATTTCTTTATACTCTATGTAAGCATTCACGCTTGGCTCGAATTTTTCGAAGCTCAAAGTATTTTGGCTGGTCCCCGGGTTTAAGGGCCAATTGGGTTTGACTGTACTTTGATTAACTCTCATCAAAAGGACTGTAGATTGTTTTTATGTTGAGTGTCTTTTTTCATGATTTTTGTTGTTTTTTTGCGCCAATTTCTTTAGCTAGTCTGTTCTTTGAAGAATTGAATTTATTATATTTGTTTCTGCATGTTTGGTATAATTTTCATATATATATCTTTGCTTATTTCTGAGTTTGCAACATGATTAAAATTGCCAATATATATTTAATATGAGCAGTCCCTGACTGCCATATCACTCACCCTCCTTCACATTTAAACGGTCTATAAGAATTTGAAAAAAGGGTACGGCTTTTGGATTAACTCCTAGGATAGTAATAAAGAATGAAAATGAACTTATGTTTTAAAGTGGGTGGGAAGGTAAAATACTAAACGTTTAAAAAATACATGTTTTATTTAGTTTTGAGGAACGATCTTCTTTGGGAGTGAAACATTTATACTTGGGGACATGTTTTGAGTTAGTAAGGAATTAAATAAATTTTACCAAAAAAGATTTTAATAGATTTTAGATAAAAAAGCATTTACATTATTATGGAAAGGTTTGTTGACATTAGTACTTCCTTTTTATGTTAAAATGCCCTAGACCACCTATTCACAATGTCTTGAAAGATCTGGATGATATCTTGTCAAATAAGAAAGTAATTCAGAAAAATAATGAAATTTCATGGATGAAATTAATTTCCGGTTTACAAAAATGCATATATCTTTTTTAAAATAGCTGCAATCAACGCAAAACCACAAGACATTGTTGATTGGGCAGTTCCGATAAATTTGACTCACAAACATTCTTTTTTTGTATCAAGACATTTTGAGAAAATGTAAATGCTTTTTGATTTGAAATCTGATAAAATATTCTTTCCTAATTACAGCTTTTCATGTTGCATTGGATATATGAATACTGCTTGTTAAATATTGTACCTCAAAACTAAGTAGAAGTTGACTTTTGCACCACTGCCGACCCTTAACTAGGTTTTCACTTCAGTAAGGGTTGACATATCTTTGTATATACCGATAGGAAGAGATAATGGAGACATTCAATGGGATTGTGTTTGGGGCCCCTTGGGTCAAGGTCACATAAAATGTTTATAAAGACCTTTCATGGGATTGCGTTCGGGGTCACTGGGGTCAAGGTCACTGCTACTAGAAATAGAAAACGGTTGGAACTGAATAACTTGGCGTGGTCACTAGAAAAATGGTTGAAACAGAATTACATGAGTGAGGGTAAACATGATTTAAGAGACCTTTCATGGGATTGCGTCTGGGGGTCAAGGTCACTTAAAATGTTTATGGAAACCTTTCATGGGATTGTGTTTGGGGGTCAAGGTCACTCTTACTAAAAATAGAATAATGGTTGAATTACTTATGGGCCAATATGTTTATGGGAACCTTTCATTGGATTGTGTTTGGGGTCCAAGGGGTCAAGGTCATTTAAAATGTTTATGGAAACCTTTCATGGGATTGCGTCCCGGGGTCCACGGGGTGAAGGTCATTTAAAATGTTTATGGAAACCTTATATGTGCATGTTTTTTATGAATGGATGCATTATAGATGGTGATATTTCAATAACCCGTGTTCAAAATTCATTGTCTTCAAATCAAATGTTCTGCTTCAAAACTAATTCTGTGCAATTTCATCATCATCAATCACCTATCATGAATTGGTTTGAAATGTGAACCGAAAATTAACTATAATCTTCCTGTTTTCTTAGAGATTGTCATTATTGCTTGTTTATAATTTACCTTAGATGTGCGTGTTCAAACAATTATAATAATTTAGATTTTGCATTTACATATTTTATCAAGTGTCATTAAAAAATAAAATATTTATTACATGTGAGTTTCATGTTGTTTTTCAAAGACGGGAGTATTTGAAGGGCTTGTTCTCAGAATTCTCTGATCTAGTAACTGGACAATTTAATTAATGACCTAGTGACCTAATTTTTAGCTGACCCAGTGACCTAGTTTTTGATCCCAGATTCCCGGATGAAGAAGACTGAGAAACAATGGCCATCCAACGATATTAATATCAGTTGGCTCAGAGCCAAAAGGTTAATTATTAATGTTTATTCAGAATCAAGCAGTCATTTCAATAACAACAATTTTCTTAAACAAAATGTTTTTCTCTTTAAAATTAACATGAGAATGTGATCCAAAATTATCAATGGAATATGAATACATTTTTTATTTATCAGCAACAACTGTGTAGTCTGCGAGGGTTGTCCCTAAACTAGCGTATAATTGTTAAATATGTGCTTAATTGTACTATTATTGACACAATCTTGCTGAGTGAATAACTTAAAAAATCTCTTTCGCTGGACTAATATCAAAATTCGAAAGATGTATGCAAATGCTTAGTGAGTAAGTTATCTTTACTCTCGAATTCATAAGAATTTAATATTTATTTTCACTAAACAATCTTGGGTAAAGCATGTTTTGAGACCATGCTGTTGCTGTTGTTATGAGTGAGTTTGTACCTAAACTATGAATGTATTAATATCATAAGTCAAACAGCACCACCTATTTCATGAACATTATTAATATTGATATATTTCAACTCATGATTATAACGTTGTTCGTTCCAAAGTTTGACTGAATTCTAATTACACATTCAATTAAACATGTCAAAGATTTCTTGAATGCATTAATTATGCTCTTGCCAAAGTCATATAGTCTTATAATGATGTCAAAGATTTTACAAACATATTAATATCATATGACAAACTAACTGTTCAAATGCATGTTCACCAAATCACAATTATACAATCTCATTATTCTCACCAAATATTTCATGAACATAACACCGAATATCTCTTAAACATAAAACTGAATATTTCATGAACAACACATATAATATTTCATGAACATCAAGCCAAATATCTCATAAACAATACAGTAAATATTTCGTGAACATCACACCAAAGATTTCATGAACATCAATGCAAATATCTCGTGAACAATGCACTTCATTTTTCATGAACATCACACCAAAGATTTCATGAACGTATTGATATCATATTCGGACTCGTATTGCTGCTCATCCCAGAGATCGCCCAAACCATCCAATATTGCCTTCACTGTGTCCTGTTTATCTGAGTGTTTTTGTTCGCTGGCAGATGCACTCTCGCCCTTCCGCTTTTCCTCGAGAGTGAATAGGTCCAGTAGTTGGTCTGTCCCCATTGTTGATAAGCTTGCGTTGTCTTGGCTGATAATTGTGTTTGCTATCGTAATCTTAAACTTCTGAAGACTGAAACGGGACAAAAATCATCATATTAGGCCAGAATTAACTAATAGTTTGTTTACGGTTTCCCTCCCAACATTATGAGGAATTGGTAGTTTAGTATTTAGTAACCCCTTTATTCCATAATGAAAAAAATGAAATAAGATATGACCACCATTGAGGCTAAATAAAAATAAATTGGGTTGCAAATATTTTTGTAAGTTGGGAAAGGACTAAAACTATTTATTTTCAGTTATTCTAAAAAAGAACGGAATATCCTAAATTGTTATACAATAGGGGTCCTATCAAAGAACAACATACCTTAAAGCTGCACTCTCACAGACATAATTTTTAGTTTTTATCTCAGAGTCAGCTGATTTTAGCATCAATACCTTCAATTCACAGTCATATAAGATAACTCGCAATAGAACAGGGCCAATATTCAATATTGATCTTATCCTTATCCTTAAACATGCCTCAGTGATTCCATTCAGCCTATCAAAAAAAACTCAATCTAAGTTGCTTTTTTGAATACGGCCCCTCTGATCTCAATTGTTGGAGAAACAGCCGATAACTTCAATTTTCTTAAAGCATTAATAGTAGCCACAAACCTCTTATTTTGGCCATATTTGAAGATTTGCGATCTTATCTAAGTCAACTTTTTTAAAGCACTGGTTTCCATTTACACCAAAACTGGCTCATTCCAAGACAAGAAAGTTGTCAAAACCGGAAAATTGTGCGAGTGCAGCTTTAAATTGTAATACAATTTCAATTTTCTATCCAATACATTTAAGAACAAAACTGCTGCCTACTTTTCAATTGTGATCTAGCACTAATTGGATATTAATGAACAATTAAGTGGTATTCAATACTTACACTTTATGACCTACTTTGATATCTCAATAAAACAAAAGGTACAAAAAATATGACACCTAGCTGTCACTTGCAAAGTTTTAAATTTCAAAGACATTGACACTGTAAATTATATTTTCTACTTCAATTGGAATATAACCTATTAACATAAAATGAATTTAAAAAAAGAAGAGGAAAATATGTGGATATAAAACTTCAGGTACATGATCTTTCATAAACTACAGCACTCATGTACGCTCTATAAAGTTTAAAGATGCACTCTTTCTCCCAAAAAAGTTAAACCACAATTAATACATTTTTATTATTTATCAACAAGAGCTGTCACAGAGACAGCACCTCTACTATTCCGCCACTTTTCAGTGTAAGGATTGAAAAGGTTCGGTGAAACATGCATGGATCACTGTTAGATTAGATTTCAATGGAATACATGATGTGCTGAGATATTAACAAAAATGTGGTTACATGGAAAATTTTAACCAGAATTTTTAAGTCTTATAATAAAGGGCCATTATTTGCAAAATACAGTTATTTAACTTGGTTATTCAATTAGGTTGGGTGGTTGAATACCATTGTATAAAGTCTCAATGAAATACATCAAGTAGTTGCTGAGATATTAACCTATGTGAAAATATCTGAGGTAGTACGCAAACTTTAATGTAAGTTCTAAGTAAAGAAAGGGGCTTAATTCTGTCAAAAGGCTTGATAGAGTTACCTCCTCCTGAATACAGGTAGGGGGCATGATGGTGAACAAGTGTGCAAAGTTTCAAAGCCAGATGTCAATGGACTTTGAAAATATTTGAGGTGGTACGCAAACTTTAACGTAAATTCTAAGTCATAAAAGGGGCATAATTATGTCAAAATGCTTGATACAGTGACCTCCTCCTGTGTACAGGTTGGGGGCATGATGTTAAAGAAGCGTGCGAAGTTTTAAGTCAGATATCAATGGACTTTGAAAATATTTGAGGTGGTACACAAACTAAAGTCGAAAAAGGGGCATATTTTTGTCAAAATGCTTGATACAGTGACCTCCTCCTGTGTACAGGTTTGGGGCATGATGGTGAGCAAGTGTGCAAAGTTTCAAAGCCATATGTCGATGGACTTTGAAAATATTTGAGGTGGTACGCAAACTTTAACATAAGTGGTTACGCGGATGCCGACACTCAGGTGACTAAGATAGCTCTCCTTATTCATTGAATAGTCGAGCTAAAAAGGTTAATTATCTTGAAAACAATGGTTCTTATGAAAGATACCGTGTTGAATTTGAAAGAAAGGTGCAGAAAACATGGTATTTCTACCTCATGAGCACTGTAAATCTTTTAGCACTCACTAGTCATATAATATTTTATTAAATACATGGTTACAATCTTGTTATCAGTAATTAATATTTTACAAAAATGCATTATTTAGTAAGTATTCATAGATTTATCACTCAAAATTTATAAATGTGTATGAATTGATTTTAAATATGAGTGTCACTTTAACAGTTCTGCACAATTAACAACACAAACAATTGAGTTCTTGTGATATTCTGTATAACAAATAGAAAACTAAAGTATTATAAATATCCATGATGTATAATGAATACACCATATAATTATGATAAAATGATATGACTATGATGTCTATAAATGCATCCTTGGTGCCACAGGCATTCATAAATTGGGTTACTTAATTGGTTATGATATATGATAAGGGTTTTAGCCCCAGGGTGCTACAGAAGAGGAACAGGGAGAAAAGGGCACATGTAATAGGGTGTGAAGAGCTTAAATATTATGAACTTTGCTGAAAACTTTAGGCATTGTGTTCAATTCAAGTAATATAAAGTTTTAAATGGCGAATTAAACAAAACATGTATTTCAGTCTTAATACTTTAATTCTATGATGGCAGATTTAAGGGTACCTATGCTGTTCTCCCTGAGGAAAGAAGGGTGCTACCAAAAAGTTCAGCACCATTTCTTAACCCTTTAGCCTATACCTTATGATCTAGAGTTAACAGAATAACAACTTGTGGATTAAGTACTACGCTGTTTATGAGGCTTATCGTTTACTTCACAGATTATTTCCATCCCAGGTATGGGTTGCGGTGCTAGTCATCACAATCGTGTTAACCCAGGATCCGAGCCCGGAGGATCCCAGCCCGAGTCCCTAACCATATGTGGGCAGTGCGGGCTCGACGGGCACCAGAAAGTTGCAACATGGTGGTGTGAGGATTGTGAAAAATACATATGCAACTTCTGTGCGTACAATCATGGCAACCTTGCCTCGACTCGTAGCCACTATCTTATCAGAGCTGAGGCTAAGCCAACACCCAAACCTAAGCGCCCCAAACCTGCATGGGAAAGAACTCTGCAATCCAAACAAGCTGTATTGAAAACTTTTTTTGACACCAGGGCTGAACTTCATTATGTCGATATTTATAACGAGGATCGATGGAATCAACGAGACGGAGAGGAGCATACGAGGGGAGAGTGTATGTTGCCAATGTGTAATGTGATCTGTTGTCCGAAACGTCATGTAGCCCAGGCAGCCGCAATCATTACAGGATGCACTTATCTACCGGGTGGATATATTGCTGTGTGTGATTACCTCAATGAGCAAGTAAAACTTTTTGATACAAAATTCCGTTGCAATTCTTATATCCACTTAGACGGTTCCAAACCAACAGACATATGTTCCCACCGCAGTCAGATCTATATAGCAATTGACGAAAAAGCAAAAATTGAGAAAGTTGAAATATCTCTACCATACTTGTGTTTTGGCAGAAAACTGTCCAGGAATGGGGTTATAAAGACCGATGGTTACTGTGACAGTATAGGAATATGTAGACGGTCCAGTTTTACCCATGCATTAGTAGCCGGAATAACATATCCACAAGGGTATGAAACAAAACGATATCAAGTTCACATAATCTCGTTTTCTGGTGACACTCTTATAAAAATGTTCTATGATGATATTGGAAAAACTTTATTCCATGGAAAACTGTTCGTCAGTGGAACACCCCGAAAGGGTGAAATAATTGTATCAGACTCTGTCGCAGGTACAGTACAAGGTTTCAACTTTGCAAAGAAAAACGGGGAAGGACTTTTTAGACATGACATCTCAGCCCCTCTTGGACTTTCCGTTGATCGGAAAAACAACATTTATGTCATTTCACATGGTTGCTTCTTCTGGATCCCAGCACATAGAGAAACTGTTGTGACCTTTCTAAGAAGAGGTCATAGGTCGAAGTCCACCAATTGTTGCTATGATGACAAGACTGAAACACTCGCAGTAACTTCTAGTCACTCAGAGACTGTGCAGTTGTATAAGATCATTTGAGAGAGACTGTGCAGTTGTATAAGATCTTTTGAGAATGACTGTGCAGTTGTATAAGATCATTTGAGAGAGACTGTGCAGTTGTATAAGATCTTTTGAGAATGACTGTGCAGTTGTATAAGATCATTTGAGATAGACTGTGCAGTTGTATAAGATCTTTTGAGAATGACTGTGCAGTTGTATAAGATCATTTGAGAGGGACTGTGCAGTTGTATAAGATCTTTTGAGAATGACTGTGCAGTTGTATAAGATCATTTGAGATAGACTGTGCAGTTGTATAAGATCTTTTGAGAATGACTGTGCAGTTGTATAAGATCATTTGAGAGAGACTGTGCAGTTGTATAAGATCTTTTGAGAATGACTGTGCAGTTGTATAAGATCATTTGAGATAGACTGTGCAGTTGTATAAGATCTTTTGAGAATGACTGTGCAGTTGTATAAGATCATTTGAGAGAGACTGTGCAGTTGTATAAGATCTTTTGAGAATGACTGTGCAGTTGTATAAGATCATTTGAGAGAGACTGTGCAGTTGTATAAGATCTTTTGAGAATGACTGTGCAGTTGTATAAGATCATTTGAGAGAGACTGTGCAGTTGTATAAGATCATTTGAGAATGACTGTGCAGTTGTATAAGATCATTTGAGAATGACTGTGCAGTTGTATAAGATCATATGAGAAAGAATGTGCAGTTTTATAAGATCATATGAGCAGGAATGTTTATTTGTATAAGATCATATGAGAAGGTATGTTCAGTTTTATAAGATCATATGAGAAGGAATGTTCAGTTTTATAAGATCATATGAGCAGGAATGTTTAGTTGTATAAGATCAAATGAGAAGGTATGTTTAGTTGTATATGATCATCTGAGAATGACTGTGCAGTTGTACAAGATCTTTAAGATGGAATGTGAAGTAGTATAAATATAGCCAGTTTGTGTAACAATGACTTCTTTTTAGAGTTAAGAAGAGTAATTAATTCTAACATACTTGGTTGGATGCGATATATATCCATTCTAGAACAATTCCACAAATTATAATAATTCATTCTTAAGAAACTCACCCCATAATCTTTTCCTCAAGAGTTCCACGAGTGATAAGCCGATAAACATTCACGACTTTCTTCTGCCCGATACGATGCGCCCGATCCATAGCTTGTAGATCTTTCATGGGATTCCAGTCATGTTCGACAAACACCACTGTGTCAGCACCGGTCAGATTAAGTCCCAGTCCGCCAACGTGCGTCGTCAGCAGCAGAATATCGATTGATGGATCATTGTTGAACCTGGTAACAAAAAGATTTGAATGTAAAAATTATTTGGAACCTCAATACATATATGTTTTGAAGACACTAACTTAATGTCATGAATATTTGGTGCAATAATACATGTTTGTGATATAAATTGATGTATATAATCTGAATACATGTATGTATTAAAACCACTTATGGCAAGTTCCTGTACCTTTTTTTTTAAATAACATCTAGTTTGATAAAATGATGATGATGTGTTCGCTTATCCAAAAATTAAAATGTTTCAAAAGTTCAAGTGTAATTTAGTTTTGCAGAACACTCTTTAGGGAGTAAAACATACATCCTTTATGTGTCAAAATGACCCATACTACCTTATCAACAATGTCTTGTGAGTTATTGATGATATCTTTATAAATAAGAAAGACATTCAATATAATATTGAAAAATAGTGCATCAAATTCATTTCCTGGTTACAAAAACGCAAATATCTTTCTTAATATAGAGCTCTGCAAACACCATTAAGTCTCAAGAAATTGTTGATTGGGTAGCACTGACTATTTTGACACAAAACTATATACAAAATGATACATTTTATGTTTTGGTCCTCCAAACAACTTTTGCGCTGTGGAAGGCCTTTAATGGCCTGAATCAATATGTATATATGTGGGCCGGAGCCGTAAGGTGAGCTAAAGGTAAAATTGTTTAATACCTTAACTCTCTGCGAATCAGAGAGGTTTCCCTGTTTTCTAATTATAGATTCACATGGAGTCGGCAAATCGAGGCGATTGCCTCTAGCCAATCATGCAATGAAAAAGAGTATTACAGACACAATTAAAATTAGGAATCCTGACTATGGCGGACTTGAGACAAGAGTCCAGCTTTTCATACATCTTGTAATTATGATGATTACGATGATTATGATGCCCCACGAACATTAATGATTTCACAGTAAATGACACGTTTACATATGTGCATTGTCTCTGACATGTGTGCCAAGTTTCATTTGAATATCTTAAACATTCTGATATTGGCGTTAATGTGCAGACGAAAAACAAAGAAAACCCTCTCAAACATGGTACAAGAGAGACTTCCTGTTCAGAAGTAAACAGCCGGCTCAATATCCCAGGGACCGGCCAAAATACTTTAAGCCTTGGGAATATCAAGCCAAGTGGGAATGCTTATTAAGAGTAAAACAAAATTGGTCCTTAACATCCAGTTCAAGCCAACGAAGAAATTGAGCCAAGCAATATCATGCCAATGGGTTTCAACTGTATATACTTATCTTAATTTTACACAGCAGGTAGAATAGATCAAATTTTTACAATAAAATGGACTACATCAGTACATGAATAATGCTTCACCTGTTGACAATGTCATGTCTGTTACCAGCAGGGACACTTCCATCCAGTCGAAGGTAAGTCACAGATGGCATTTGACACCTGGAATATGAGGCAGATATATATATGAATGTATGTTACAGTCTTAGTTTAGTTTACGTACACTGTTTCTTTAAATTGATTTTGACAAAAGCTGACAACTAATATAAGTATGCTTTAATCAATTATCTTGGTAGAAATTTAGTTGTCCGGTTAGTGCACTTGCTTTTCATCAAGGAGACCTGTGTTCGATTTCCGGCCTGGGCACATGTGAGTTTGGTTAGTTTATACCAAGCTTGTCAAGTGCATTTTCTGCGGACACTCTGGTTTCCCCCACAACACAAGACCACACTCTCACTCCACATAGTGCCAACATCAGTGACATAGTAGAGGTTAACTTTCTTCACAATTGTTGTAAAATATATAATGTTTAAAACTAAGCTTTTTTTGTTTGTGATTTAAAGTGAAAAAGCAATTAATTTCCTTTTCACAAACCATGCAATGACAATGTTTTTAAAAACTGCTAAACTTAAACATTCAATTTTTATGTAAAACCTCCCGATAATTGTACACATGAATACTAAATATCATCCGAATATTTTTACAAGTGTTTATGTTCTGGCAGACATAAAAAATGAGCATCAACAATAAATACAATGGAGACAAACAGATGGTAAAATGTATGTTTACTTGAGTAGATCAGTTTCCACTATGTCCAGCATGCCTTTGAGCTGACAAAATAGTAGCACCCGATGTTGGTTCACGACGGGAGTTTCACTCCCAGGCTGGCCGGCACTTTCGTCCACACCAATACCACAGTCACTAAGCAGCTGTCTGGAAATCATAGTGAGTTAAAATAAGTTCCATGTGCACAATGATATAAGAGCATTACTGCGTTCTATATAGTTCTCTATGTTTGTAAACTTTCTGGCCTGCACTTTCTTTCACATTGATACCACAATTATTCTTCTCCAAATGCCTAGAATTATAGTAAACAAGAACTGTCACTTGTAATTCCCACAGCGATGCCCCATGCAATGTGCACCAGTAGACGTGAAAGTGATCTTTCAGGTAAGATCTTCCTTTTGACACATCTCGTTCATGTTTTAAAAAGTGAACATTTATGCCTGGAAAATTCTTTGTTCCAAATTTGGGAAAGTAACACTCCTAAAACTACAGTATGTAATTGCATAATTCCAACATTTAACTTTGACAATTGAAGTAGGAATCTTGGTCGTACGCGGGGCATATCTTTTTATGTGAGAGGGACATTTGTGTTAAGTAAATTAAAATTGTTGAAACACATAAGAACGTTACAGCCCTGTCAGAAAATGTGGACAAAAAGAAAGATCGATGCTACGATTACTATCCCCTACCCTCTAGAGCATTGAAAGTCTAAGGTTGTTGATGAACAGCAAACAGTAGGATTACTTGCACCTGTACTATACCAAGAGCAGTCACAGACTGCCATATCCCCTGCTGAATTAAGAACAGTATCAAATTCGCCATACAACAAAAATAACAATGAAAATTATCAAAAGGCAATAACTTTAAATACTGCACCAAGATTTATGTTCATGTGCACTGCAACTTCAATGAGATCTAAATATGAAGTTTGAAGTCAATACTGCAAAGTCTTCATGCTATGCTCTAGACAAATATTAAGTATGAAAATTAACTAAAAAAATCCACCCAGTTTTACGGTTCCTGTGCACTGCACTTCTCCTCAATGAAATCTATCTGTATATGATGTTTGAAGTCAATGCCTTAAAGACTTTTCAAGTTACACTATGGACAAGGTTGCCGATTCTTAAGAAGTCAACACTAAAATTGTGAAATGACAAACTCCAGATGATTCCATAATTAATGTATATTCTGTAAATGAATGTACTTACTTTAGAGCTGTTAGCTTGGGGGCGTGATTGAGATCACGAATGTTTGAACCCTGAGATTTGAGAGAAGCCATCACTTCAGTGTACTTGGGATGGTTCTGGTTCAACACAAGAGCCGGGTGATTACACACTTTGCGTAAATACTGCAACGCCTGCAAAGAAAAGGATGAGAAAGAGAAATTAGAATGTACATATAAAGGGGACTATCAGTGAAAACAAGATATGGTAACAGGCTGAAACTCCTAACAATGAAAATACTGAGTTTTGTTTGAGTATGAGGAATACAGGGATGCTGTTCATAAAACATCTTACGTCAAAATATAATTTGATTTCTTATTTTTTATAGTCATATTACAAGAAAACTATAAGTGTTTTCGAAATAAAAGTATGCATATTCAATCAAATCAATTATGCTTAAGTATTTTATATATTATAAGATTAATATTTCATATGATCAGTGAGATATTTAACTTAAGAAAATGATAGATAGGAAATGACTTAAGTAATAAGAATACCGGCCCAGGCCCATAGCAAGCTTGTTGAAATTGTTTCCAAAGCTGTATACAGCCATTTCATGTACTCACAGTATATAAAGCAAATGTCCAGCAAAAAAACAAACCATAATTGTACGATAGTCAGACAATGTAAGCTCTTCATCTTAATTTCAAGATAAATCCTATCATCCATGAGACAACATAATGTAAATGAAGGTTTGCAAATGATTGCACTGGTAATTGCTGCGAAGAAAGACAATTTTGGACTTATTATTGATATTTCATTTCAGATTTATTGTTGTTTTTTTTAATTTTGTTTGGAATTGTGCGTATTTTAAACTTTCAGTGGTAATCACTTACTGGGACACAAACCAAGCACACAAAATTACCATTATTTTTCATTAAAATTCATTCAAAAGCTCCAAACCAACCTGGAAGATGTGTGTGGATCCCCTCTTACTCTCGCTGACCTTGACCGACGTGACACAATCTTCTACACCCCTCTGTGCCTGAGAGCGTGCAAAGTCCTCGTACAAGCGTACCTGAAATATTAAACAGCAATGAAAAGTACCTAGATCACTATAGGAAAACGTGTGGATCCCCACTCACTCACAATGACCTTTGCTAAGATCATGTAAAGTCCTCGTACAAGCATACCTCAAATATTAAACAGCAATGGAATATTAATGCCTCGATCACAACAAGAAACCTTGTGTGTCCTGGCTCACTCACGATGACCTCGGCTGAGAGTGTGCGAAGTCCTCGTACAAGCATACCTGAAATATCAAACAGCAATGGAATATGAATGCCTATATAACACCAAGAAAACGTGTGGATCCCCGATCTCACGATAACCTCAGCTGAGAGCATGCAACGTCCTCGTACAAGCGTACCTCAAATATTTAACAGCAATGGAATACTAATGCCTACATCACACCAAGAAAATGTTTAGATTCCGGCTGACTTACGATGACCTTGGCTGAGAGCGTTCATAGTCATCGTACAAGCGTACCTGAAATATTAAACAGCAATGGAATATAAATGTCTACATGTATCACACCCAGATAACATTTGAATACCCACTCACTCACGAAAGCGAATGTGTATTCATTAACACAATAACAAAGAGGAATGAGCGTTTTCACTTACTCTCACTGACCTTGACACAGGAGACAAAATCTTCTAAGCCCTTCTGTGCCTGAGGGCACGAAAAGTAATCGTACAATTGAAGCTGAAATTCTTATCCACAAATGGCTAATAAAACCTTCATAATTCTTTTTCATTGGCAACCAAAATTGATATCCTTATATAACGAGTGTTTTTTGATGTGTGCCAATGTATAATACAGTTTTTCCATTTGGTGGGTATCAGCCTGCCTGGTGTCACTGATGAAAACAATGCAGAGATTTAGAAAATTTGAAGATACTCAAAATATTTTCAAGACTTTATCCGGGACTTATCTAAGTTACCTGAAGTGGACTCAAATCACAATAATAGTCCTGGATGATTTTAGGGGGCAGATCTTGTAGTACGTCTTCTTTAAGTCGTCGCAGGATAAAGGGTAGGACTTGCCGATGTAGAGTTTCCATGGCCAACGCTCCTGAACAGGTAAATGTAATGCATATGAATGGCAACAAAAATAATTAGGTATTTTTCAATGTTTTTTCAGCATTTCTGGAATGGGCCAAGGGTCTTTCAAATTGGCTACAAAATAGACAGAGAAGATAAAAGAATATGATAATTATACATCAACAAATGGTTTGTAGGTACAATTAATTCATAAAAAAAGTAAATGAAAAATTGGATATACTTTTTTCACATTTGGAAAAAAAGAGATAGTTTTAACATTTAAAATGGAAAATTGGATATACTTTTTCCACGATTGGAAAAAAAGAGAGTTTTAACATTTAAAATGGAAATTTTGACCATTTGCCATTCTGTGCTACATATTATAAATTTATCGTGAGATGCCCAAGAAATATAATGGGAAAACACAGAATTTGAAGTTGTAATGTTGACATGTTCAAAGGTTTTTAAACTACAGTTTCACATACCAGCTTCCTGTTCTTTAGATGAACTCTTGGCCTCCCTGCTTGCAAGAATCGGTTTCCCATATCTGGCCTGGAACTGCTTCTCCGTTCCCAGAAAACCGGGAACCAGAAAATCAAACAGGGACCAAAGGTCAAGGACATTGTTCTGGATTGGGGTACCAGACAGGATTAGCCGATGGTTGCATTTTAATTGCTTCACTGCTTTTGAGATCTAAAATAAGATATTGCATTTGTTTGACCTTTATAAAAGCCAATGGGAACATGTTTAGAAACAAGATGAGCTATTGTTTGCATTTTTTTACCACTTCACCTGATTTTAAACATATTTTATTATTGCAAGAAACATACAAAGTATGCAAGGTCATATGTATGTAGAACATGGGGTTTTCACAACCAACACACTTCTGGGGTTTCGAATGGTTATTTTTTCCAGTGAATGTAAGAAAGCCTACTAAATGAATACAATGAATATAATTATGAGAAGACAGCAACTATATTAAATGTACAATACAAAGTACAAGCCAGGGCCACGCCCATTTGATTGAAACAAATACAGACAGGCTAAATTACTATCTATACAGTGGTCAAAATTAACAAAAGCCCGCAAGCCCGTCACTGGTATAATAGCTTCCGGGCTTGGTAATGGTAGAAGAATTTTGGCTTTTTCATCCAAAAGTCTAATTTCGATGACTGTCTTCATTTTAATTCTTGCAAATTAATGACTAGAATGTATGGTAAAACAACTCACCAGACTGCGAGACAGTATATAAATATAGGGTGAATAAAACTTCCTTGAAAAACTAAAGTATTGTTGAATTTTTATGTACAAGTAATACAGAATTCACTTGAATCTCGCAGTTCAAGTGTTAGTCAAGGGCTTTGAAGTCATAATATGAACCAATGAGAATGTAAGATAACAAGAGATGTTTGTCAAACATTATGCCCCCTGAGCGCCAAGTTGCCAGAAATATTTGGACAATTGAATGAAATATGCATGGACTGAAATGACAGCTGATTTGTCATTGGATGCATATGAGGCAGGTCATCTACTGGTCATACCTAATCTTCATGTCAAGTTTGATGACCATAGGTCCGGGAATTGTTGAGTTATCACTTGGACAAGCTTTGGTCTTCCAACAGACCGACCGACATGTGCAAAGCAATTATATAACCCCTCTGCTTCGAAGGGGGGCATAATTAAACTAGATGTTCACTGAAAACTGATACTTCAACTCATGCATTTAGTGACATATAAATTTCTACTGTCTACTATATAAGAAAATAAAATATGGACAATCAGAAAACCTTTTTTCAGCTTACAGTCACACTGACCTTGACCTTTGACCCACTGACCTCAAAATCAATAGGGTTCATCTGCTGGTCATGACCAATAAGCCTACCTAGTATGAGGTCCCTGGGTCAAAGCGTTCTCAAGTTATTGATCGGAAACCGTTTTTCATGTTAAGGTCACACTGACCTTGACCTTTGACCTCAAAATCAATAGGGTTCATCTGCTGGTCATGACCAATACACCTACCAAGTATGAGGTTCCTGGGTCAAAGCGTTCTCAAGTTATTGATCGGAAACCGTTTTTCATGTAAAGGTCACACTGACCTTGACCTTTGACCCACTGACCTCAAAATCAATAGGGTTCATCTGCTGGTCATGACCAATAAGCCTACCTAGTATGAGGTCCCTGGGTCAAAGCGTTCTCAAGTTATTGATCGGAAACCGTTTTTCATGTTAAGGTCACACTGACCTTGACCTTTGACCCACTGACCTCAAAATCAATAGGGTTCATCTGCTGGTCATGACCAATACACCTACCAAGTATGAGGTTCCTGGGTCAAAGCGTTCTCAAGTTATTGATCGGAAACCGTTTTTCATGTAAAGGTCACACTGACCTTGACCTTTGACCCACTGACCTCAAAATCAATAGGGTTCATCTGCTGGTGATGACCAATACACATACCAAGTATGAGGTCCCTCGGTCAAAGCGTTCTCAAGTTATTGATCGGAAACCATTTGGTATTCCGACCGACCGACCGACAGACAGACAGACCGACCGACCGACATGTGCAAAACAATATACCCCACTTTTTTCAAAAGGGGGCATAAAAATATAAAACTTGTTTAACCACTCAAACATCACACCATACAAACATACACTCAGAACATGAGATTTACACGGACAAACAAGTGACTATACAAAACAGGACAGTTGGGGTGGAGTTACACTTGTCTACATAATATCAAAATATATAGGATTGGACTGGAAGCCAAAATGTTTATATGATGGTCAATATCTATCCAATAATACGTTTTACTAATAAAACCAGATCAATGTGCAAACTTAAAATACCTGAGGACAACTTTATAACCAAGTTTTTAACAGTTAGCTGCAACCTAATGATTTTGAGTGAATTATGAAGTATTTAGGGTTCCATGCCTCAGGGATTTTCCAGTAAAACATATAACCCACGGGCAATTATTTTCATAGTATATGAGTGGGTGTCTTTTCCCCCTAATTTGGACCCCAAAAGGGTTAATTTGCTTCTGTGGGGGGGGGGGGGCATGATATAGAAGTGCCTTCCCCCAGGGGGTTATATGTTTGAATGGAATAGCCCTCACAGACATACATAATATTTCAAGTTTCTTACCTTTGTTTTGCCATTCTTTATAATGTGACCTTCATCTAGGATGCAATAGTTCCAGTGTATAGAGCTGCAATATAAGCCACACATGTATATATACATATACACCTTCTACAGTAAAACAGTTTAATCTCCACTTTAAATCCTCTAGCTCCTAAAAAAGATGAACACACACTCATTATACACAGTCTGAAAAACAGATGTGTATGTTCATATATACCTTTGCTTCAGCAGAAAAAACAACTAGCAGTTTTTATCCACATCAAATTCTTCTAGCTTCCATACACAAATGCATACATATTTAATTATACACACCATCAGAGTGAATGTTGAAAACACAAAAAAACATACATAAAACGACAGGTCCAATATAAGAGCAGTTATATGAGAAAACCCAAAGAATTGACCAGTCCCCATTTGTCAATCAAACAATAAGTTGACCAATTAGAGGATTATATTTTCAGTTAATAGACGCATTGCTCAATGGATTAACTGTAAATCCTCACCAAGTTGCAGTAATGGTTTTGGTGTCTGGTCAAAGATGTGTGTTACAATTATCTTTTTGGCAATATCACCTAAAGGTGTACCACTTTAATGTTGCATTCTCATAGATCGACAGTTTTAACATTTGTTTTATTTTTTGTCTCATAATCAACTGATTTTGATATCATTGCCTTCAATTCAGTCAAATAAGATAACTCACAACAGAACTCATATCTCAATTGCTGTAAATACTACTGACTTTTTTTCTTAAAGCGTTAGTAACAAAAACATCGATTTTTGAACATAAATTTGTAAAACTGCGATCTTATGTTTTACCAGCATTCTTGTACCACTGGTTTCCAGACATTTAGGCAAAAACTGATTCATTCCAAGACAAAAAATAAAAAAAAATTGTCAAAACAGTCCATCTGTTCAGCTTTAAAGGAACTATACACCAGAAAAACAAATCTCAGGACAATTATTTAATAAAATATTTTACTCTTTGATATCATAATTGTAAAAAAAAATACCAAAATGTAAAAAAAAAATTGTGTCGAACCAGTGTCGCCAAAATTGCAGTCCAGCGTTGTATCATCTGTGCTACGAATGGTTACCATAATCAGTTGAAATATTTAAGCTATATACCTAACTTGGTAATATCACGTGATAACATCGACTAGCCAATCACACATACATATGAAATGAATTCTATTAGGTAGACTAGTTAGTAATCTTTTTTAATGGAAAAATACGATAAAACTGCGAAAATAATTTAATTGTAAACTATGTGGTACTTCAGTTAGTAAGTTTCAATGCATTGTACACATCGATACCAAGTTTATGTCAGTTTTCGATAATTTTCTCTTCTTTTATCGCTATTTCATCATACGGAGTGCAGCCCCTTTAAAAAATGGGGAACATTGATCAGAAAATGTTGTAATGAAGAATAGAGGGATTAGCTTAATCTAGTTTTAATTCAGTTCAGCAGCTATAGAAGGATAAAATATGTTTGTGAAATCATCCCCTGGTCAATGTTCCACTAGACTGGACATACATGTACCATGGAATGTACATGTATTATGCTAGGGAACTTGTCTCTTATACGACTTTACCCCCAGCAGAGCTATTGAAAAAGTGTCTTCTTACGGCTGTAAGCGGATAGTGCACGAGATTTTCGAGTAATCCCACTAGCCGATTATTTTTCGGAAAAATAACTATTTTTTATATCTATAAATTTGTATTTATTTATTAATTAATGCATTTATTTGCTCACTAATATATGCAATACACTTATCGTCGTATAAGTCAGATACAGTTAGTATGTGTAAGTATCTATTACTTAAAACATTGACAGTGGTTGTATGAAGGTGAATGTAGAGGACAAGGTCACATGTGGGTCAATGTCACAGGTCAAGGACACATGTGGGTCAAGGTCACATGTGGGTCAATGCTTTGAAGAGCTTCTCTTAGGACAAGCACATGTATAAGTTAAAATTCTCTAAAAACAAATCATGGACACACGTGTGATCTGCGGCTCTTCACAAATACTGGAACAACTGATTCAACTATGCTTGTTGTCTTTTTCTAAATATTTCACTACATCATAAAACATTTCACCTTTAAAGGTTAACAATGATTATGTTAACAACGTTGTTAACTTTAACAAAATTCTAAACAATCAGCCCAAAGTTGGTTACAGTTTTGCATACCTGAAGAATTCTGCATCATTTCTGACAACGTCGTAAGAAGCAACAATCAAATTGTGGTTTTTGGATTTCTTTTGTAATCTGAAAATACATTAAATTAAGTAAATGTAATCAGATAAGTCATGTTTAAGAACAACAAAAAGTTTCATTGTGTCATTAAAAAAAATTATATTGTAAAAATAGGAAAAAAGGTTTCATGACCTCAAGTCAACCTGGTAGGGGCTTGAACCCATGACTGCCGGAACACTAGCATGGCGCTCTGATGAACGGGGCTAACAAAGCAGCTGGTTGGTACCCACACACACACTACAGACCTTACACTATTTCCAAGTAATGTCCTTGTTCAAGTTTTCAACAACAACACCATTAATGATGACACAGACACCAATACTACGACAACAGCTAAAGCTATTTTTTTTTCTTTTAAAGCGTCAACTACAAACATGAGATGCTTACCTCTGTCTTTCAGTTGGGGTGCCCGCATACATGAGGGGGTTGAGGTATTCCTCATCTATAAATTTCTGAATCTCGTACACCCAGTGACCAATCAGGGTGGGTGGGCAGACGACAATTGAGGGGATGGGTGAACTATCAGGGCTCTGAGATTCCTACAAAGATACCAAAAACAAAGATGTGACAATGCAGAGCAGACTGTACTTCATGACCCCTGCCTTCCATGCTAAACATGCAAGATAGCAAAGATTCTATGCCCCATGCCATCCAACCCCCCTGCTATGACGCGCCCCTCAAAATAACTTACTATAATCAGTTTGCATAATTCATAAAACTGTAATGTTCAGTGAAAACATGTCATATTGGAAGCACTCTTCTGCCCTGTTGTAGACCAGAATGTGCATCCTCCTGCATTCAAAGAATTAAATGCTTAAGATAAGACTTGAAATATGATTATGAATACAAACAAACTTTACATATTTAGTAGACTAAGTAGAAACCTAATATTCAGTGGTCGAAATAGCACAAGCCCGCGAGCCCTGCACTGGTAAAATGTCTTCCGGGTTTGCTCAAATTCTGAATTTTATATAGCAGGGCTTGTTCAAAAATATGATTCCATGCAATAGTATAAGAATTCGGGCTTGTTCATCCGAAAGTCTAATTTCAATGACTGAACATTACTTCATATAAGCACAATTTCTTACAGTTTCTAATGCTTTCATTATTAACTGCCCGATACAATGTGCCCTTTTGTCCCCCAACAGCCTTTCTCTTTTCTGTAGCACCATGTCATTTTTAAAACTCGGCTAAAACTTAGACAGTCAACCCATGCCGTCGGTTAATAAAATTAACATGATGCAAATGGGATCCTTGTTTCCGATGATCACATATCAAAGTTTTTGTAAGAAGTGGTCAAAGTTTTTTAATATCACGACAAAAATAAATAAAAATGAATAAAAAAATGAAAAGAAACAGTACATGCATAGGTACAGCTAATACAATGTCATGACGCAACAAATAAGAATGGCTGTCGGGTTAGCGCAGTGGATAGCGCACTTGCTTCTCACCAAAGCGACAAATGTTCGATTGCCAGCATGGACAAATGGGTTTTCTCCCGTTTCCGCCACAACAAAAGACCACACTCAACATTATAGTAAAATATATAAAGTTTCAACAAATTAAATTAAACCTGTAGTTTATGGTTTATAAGTAAAATTGAAGTTAAATGAAAATTGAATATGGATGATCATGATCCATTATAACCAAAGTTGAGTGCTCATTGACGATGATCTCATTGTATTCAAATATCACCGCATTGACGATGATCTCATTGTATTCAAATATCTCGCAATCATTATGAGTAATTGAACCTTGTACCTTATATTTCACTTGTCTTCTATAGTGATCTGTAGCCATTATACATATAGACTGAAGTGTCTTCCCGAGACCCATATCATCACACAAAATCCCGTGGAGTTTGTATTTGCTCAGGAATCCAAGCCAGTTAACGCCATCCTGGTGAAAAAGAAAATATTCATTGCATAACATTTATTTCTGCCCTTTTTTCAGGGTCTGTAAATTCTGCTGACTCACATACCATAATTTAACAAATTATCTCAGGGAAAATGTGTACAATGTTTTATTTGAATATCTTAAATTATTTCTGATCTTAAGGCCCAAAAAAAGTTTGGCACTAAGACAACAACACTTACGCTGCTGCTAATACCACAAGCCCTATGACAATTGTAACTTCAATTTTTTTATTAAAGCTGAACCCTCACAGATACAACATTTCAACAACTTTTTATATTTTTTGTCGTGAAAAATGAGCCAATTTCTGCATAAATATCTGCAAATCAATAATTTAAAACTGCTGACAAAAGATCAGATCGCAGATTTACTTATTTCTGTTCGAAAATTAATGTTAAATGGTTAAAAGCATTACTAACATAAATGTGGTTACATGCAAAATTTTAACGAGAATTTCTAAGTCTTATAATAAAGGGCCATTATTTGCAAAATTCAGTTATCTAACTTGGTTATTCAATTAGGTTGTGTGGTTGAGTACCATTGTATAAAGTCTAAATGCAATACATCAAGTAGTTGCTGAGATATTATCCTATATATGTGTGCTAACATGCAAGACCTTAACCAGAATTTCTTAGTCGCATAATAAAGGGGCAAAAATGTTATATTATGATGAGTTATCTTACTTGATTAAATAAGAAGGTTAAATGGTTGGGAGCTTGTGTGTAAAGTTTCAATGCAATATATGATTTATTCACTGAGGTATTGACTTAAAAGTGGTTACATGCAAAACCTTAACCAGAATTTCTATGTCGAATAAAAAAGGGGCCATAATTTGAATTTAACGCAAACTAGAGTTATCTTACTTGATTATTTAAGTAGATTGGATGGTTGAGTACCATTGTATAAAGTCTCAATGCAATACATCAAGTAGTTGCTGAGATATTAACCATGTGTGCTTACATGCAAAACCTTAACCATAATTTCTAAGTCAAATAATAAAGGCCCATAATTTGCATTAAATTCAAAAAAGTGTTATCTTACTTCATTAATCAGATAGTTGGAAATACATATCTAAAGTTTCAATCCAATACATGATATATTTGCTGTGATATTGTCTTAAATGTGGTTACATACAAAACCTTATCCAGAATTTCTAAGTGTAATAATAAAGCAGGGATGGTAAAATTCCGGATTAATCCGGAATTCCGGATTTAAGGTCTCAAAATCGATTTTGAGATTAATGTAAATCTGTTGACTTTTTTCTAGGGGGGAGGGGTACAGGGAGCGATTCTAGCTCAGATCGAACAATATGGGTACGAAAGGTGAGTTTTCCGGAAGTGTAAAGCCGGAAATTATCGAACCTATTTACATCTTGGCAGTCGAGCTATATGATTGGTTAAGCTATCATCGGGTGATTACGGAAATTACCGATGGGACTAGAAGACAGTATCCGGATATGACAGACGACGAAGACGAATAAACGAGTATTGGAAAAAAAACGACCACCACCAACTTCTAAAAACATCGATTCGTCGATTTAAAGGTATATTTGCTATTTATTTTTAAGAGAAATTTTCGAAACGCTTCTTTTTAAGTTCATAGAATGTGATCAAACTGAGAATGGCTTTTGCGCATGTAGCAATATTTCGGACATCGCGATTCGGATTGTGTCATAATAATCGATTTTTATTTTACAAATTTTATTTGGCCGATTGAGGTTTACGCTGTTAAACCGTTTCTTTATTGTTTCCATAATGTTTGAAGCATTGTTCTCAATAAGAAGTGGCTGTTGACTATATATAATGGAAGGTTCAAATGAAAATTAAAAAAAATGAATACATATTTTGTAGTAGTAATATATATATTAAGTAGGAGCAGTCAGTTTATTTTCTATTTGAGACAGTTGAACAAAACTTCTTGAGGACCCAGTTTGAGTGAGATTTAATTTCTATAGTTGTAATTTGAATTTCCAGGTATGTTGATCGTTCCAAAAGTCAGGGATGAACAGACACCTTGGCCAGTGCATCCAGTTGTTCCTGTCAATGACTGACAATTCAATACAGAGGCCATGATACTTGGATTTATGGCTGAACATGACCTTCCATACTCCCTGGCACCACATGTAGTGAGTCTTACTTAAGACACTTGCCAAAGATACAAAAGCTCTTAGCGAATTAAAACTTCAAAGGTGTACACTGTACACCTTTGAAGTTTTAATTCGCTGAGAGCTTTTGTATAAGATGACTTAGGGAGAGGCAAGCCATTTCAATGATGAACTTGTGGAGGAGTTAAGTGAAACTCAGTTTTGTTTGAACTTAGACGGGTCAACAAACACAAACAATGAGAAAACTGTTGCAGCTATTTTTCTGCTAGAAAGAAATAGTGTTGAGACATTTGGCCTCCTTAAAAATCACAAGGGCTGATTCTGAATCAATTTTCAAGGAATTTGAAAGCCTGTTTGCGAGACTTGAACTGACGTGGGACAATCTGGACAATCTAATTTGTGTGCTACTGGACTCATGTAACACCATGAGGGGAAATTGTTTTGGCTTTGAGACCAGAATACGTCAACTTGTCCCTCACCTCATAGACATTGATGGCGACACAGTCCAACATGACCACAACGGCTCACTGCCAAAGCATTTACAGTCCCGTTTGGATATTACTTGGAATAATAATTAATAATATTATATTCTCATCAAATGTGTAGATAATGGAATAAATACTCTTTATGATAAATACAAATTGAATAAATAACACTTTTACAATAAACATTTGCAAGCTTGATAATTGATATGTTGTTCATTATTATAAATCAAACATCCCACAGTGTAGACTGTTCATACACAGGCATTTGATCATAGCCAGTTGAGTTTTATGGGAAGTGGACAACTGAACCAAAATGTCAGGTACATGTCTTATGCCTGTGACTTCAGGTAAAAAAGTAAATTTAACTTTGTTTGAAGACAAAGGTGTTTAACTTCACTGCTAAGATTCCTGATAATTGTTCTGATTGCGGATGTCTCCTGTTGAACATAATTATATCTACCAAACTGAAAGGTGTACTCCTTGAACACTATTCTAAGGCAAAAAAGGGTATGAGAAACCCTGAAATACTGAAAGCTTCAGGGGGCTTTGCCCCCCTTGTACCCCCACCAGGGCTTTGCCCTGGACCCATCGGGGGCCTTTAGCGGCCCCCTGAACCCCACGCAGACATTTTCAGGATTGGCAACTTGGCTCTGTTATCATCCCTGATAAAGGGCAATTATTTGCATTAAATGCAAACTAGAGTTATCTAACTTAGTTAATTAAGTAGGTTGGATGGTTGAGTACCATTGCATAAAGTCTCAATGCAATACCTCAAGTAGTTGCTGAGATATTAACCTATGTTTGCTTACATGCAAAACCTTAACCAGAATTTCTAAGTCAAATACTAAAGGCCCATTATTTGCATTATATGCAAATAAGTGTTAATCTAACTTTATCAATTTAGTAGGTTAGATAGTTGGGAATACATATCTAAAGTTTCAATGCAATACATGATGTATTTACTGAGATAATGACTTAAAGGTGCTTACATGCAAAACCTTAACCAAGGTGTGACGCCGACGCCGAACGCAGATGCCGAAGCCAGGGTGAGTAGTATAGCTCTCCTTATTCTTTGAATAGTCGAGCTAACAAGCAAAACACAATGAGTAATATTATATCCTATCTCAATCAATGGAGCCATGTCACTCACATTATTCACTTGTTAAAACCTAAACCGATACTTAAAATTATCAGTGTACCTGTTGATATTTACGAAGCTCAGCCTTTATTGGCACGTCAATAGAGTAGTTTTCCAGCTTGGATGTGTCCAACAGCTGTTCCAGGAATACCCGATCTCGCTGTTTTTGCTCAGACAAAGTAGCTGCCATGTCGGGTGGGTCAGGAACCCCTGTCTACAAAGGTAATTAATAAATAATAAAGGCTTTCGTTATTAAGTTTAATAGAAGCTTTTGTTATTACGTTGAATGGACTCGTTATTCCAGATTATTACTTTTTCTATAGACACCTGATCAGTTTTATTATTTTATTTTTGTTATATCGAATAAAAATATATTATTTTTTGCAATTCTCTTTATTAAAGCATTGTCCAAATTGCATTCAAAAATTTATCTCCTGCCATTTTTAATAAGGTCCTTTTTATAGAATTCCTTCCACAGACTTGCATTTAATATAATTGCCTTATCCAGCAAGCTTTAAGTGGGCAAGACAAACCCTGTACGTTTTAAAGGTTGAATTAATGTATCTCTTTCATTTTGTCTGTATTTTTTATTCCATATGAAGTTAAATATTTCCTTTTTTATTTCTTGTACCGGTAATACTTTGTTTGGTGGATTTGGCAAAATTAATAAATATCCACTGCTACAAAAGCTAACATTTATAAATGCTGTGTAATGACGTCGTGTGTACATTAACATTTTCAATACGACTTTCAGTAATTGATTATACAAGTGTTGCTTAAATAAAGTGTACAACTCTTTATTGATTTTAGCCGGAGTACCATTACTCGTTCCATATACATGAATGACTAACCAAGGCCATAAAGATAACATTTGATTTCTGATTTTTAAACCTTGCATTTGTTCTACATAAGAAAATAATATTAAAAAAATATCTTATTATTCATTAAAGGTCAGGCCCCAATTTCTCAAAACTTCTTAAGTCCTTTATAACAGGATCAAGCTAAGCTCACCTTTTTGTTTTAGTATAAATTGTGTAATGTTTACTTCTTTAAGACTTTCAGACTTGAATGAAGAATTATCTTTATGATATTCGTAATTAACCATTATTCATTTAACAAAATTATGTATTTTTTGTTAATTGAAATAAGCTACTTAGCCTGTTAAGCTGTTAAGAAATAGGGGCCAGATGTGCTTACGTAATATAAACCATAAAAAGGACATTCCCTTACCTCCAGTGGAAGAAGTCGTATGAGAGATGCAAAGCAGTGAGTGGCCAGCGTTCTTACATCCGTATTTTGGTCTGTCATCCGGCCCAGTACGGGAACAATCAGCAGGACAATGTAGGGAACAATATCCAGTCCAAGACTTTCTATAACATCTTTTAGGGGAGTTAGGGAAAATAATGCAATATCATTATAACAGGGTAGTATGGATGTATAATGACTTACACTTGATCACTTTTACAAAGTAGGTTACTTTTCAAGAACATGTTCTGGCTCAACAATTTATTCTAACATCGTAAACAGGAATTTAAGAGTTGTAATGCAATTAACGAGTTGAGAGTTTATAAGTAAAAATTTCATCCAGAATGTCTTGAACAATTTAAGAGAAAGGTAAGGAAGTTCAGATCTGTAAGTGGGTAGTCCTGGGTATCTTATATCCAATCTGGCATCTATTTTTATTACCTTGCTTTCAGCTTTACAGCCTAGTACAACAGGCTGAAATAGATCTTAATAGAGAGACTGGACAACTTTTAAGGATGCAGCCTGCCTGCTCCCATGTTGCCACTGCCCGCCCCATGTGTTCATCATATAATTATGACGGATGTATAAAAATAGTGAATATATCCTCTTGAAAACCTATGTTTGCTTTGTGCAGAACCTTAATTCTGCTATCATTTACATTAACATACACTGGTACCACTCAAAAGTAGTTCGCTAACAAATACACTAACACGGCAAGAATCATCAGTAATACATTTGTGTGGTATTAATTATAAAAGGATACGATACAAAGCTTCTGAAGCCCCCTGTCTCTGCGTTATATTGTCTGAAGCTTCCAACATGGGAATAACAACCTCGATGAGAAACAACATCGTGTCTGGGGTTGAAAGACGCGCTAGGGTTCCGACACAACGAGCGGAAATGTGGCGAATCCCTGCATATCTGTGTTCTAAATAGGTCTTCAGCTGTTGAAGACTTTCTACCAACTGAAATTATCAATCAATAAATGGCACATAGAATTTATTTATATTTCATTTTTTACACTATGCTGTTGGTTAAGATATACAAATTAAGTCCAGTCTTAAGTGAATGAAAATTCCTGAACAAAAATACAAAGCTTTACAATTGTCACTAATGATACTTAAGCACTCATACAAAGTAAAATTCTTTAACCAAAGAACAGTTCATTCACAAATCAATTAGTGACACGCAAACATTATATAAGTTTATATAAAACTTTGTTCAAGTTAACAACATTGCTAACATCATTGATGTTAACTTGCAAATCTTAATTGCTCTAGAACAATACATGTTAATTTTATTACATCTCATAAAATATACATTACTATTTGAACATTAAATAATTGTTTTATGGGCTGGTGGCCTTATGTATTACAAATAAATCAATATTAGATTGTATTTCTTGCTCTAGTGAGCTAACTGAACAAACCTTTGGAAGCAGGGTTGAATGTAGTGAAGGTCCTATAGATTCTAGCACTTGTAGACTATTTACAATCTCTTGAGCAATGGAGTCTGTTACTTCAAAATCTAAAACCAATGGTTGAAAAAACAGTATCAATATCAAAGTAATTTCACATTTTAAACCAGTTTAAAAGCACAAAAATCAGCATACTCAAATAAATCGTTTTACCACAAAAAAACATAATGAGATAATGATTTTTTGAGACATTGGAAATAAAAGGGTGTTAGAACACTGGTCTAGTGCTTAAGGTTCCAGCATGCTCATGCAAAAGCTTCTTTGCCTCTCAAAAAGGGCACCATCTAAGGTGGTTATTAAATACAGCCTGAGTACTGCTTCTAACCAGGGAGAGTTATTCGATATCATTCTAAGCCACTTGGAACTCTCTTCACAAACAAGCTAACATTATCTAGTACAGTAAAACTGCGATCACTCGTGGATGCCGGGGACTGAGCTAAAACCGCGAGTGATCCGATGTTTCAAATCACCCTAGTTTCCATTTGAGTCTGTTATGAAATCTTTTAAAATGTATCAAAATTTGAAGTTGTCAGTTAATTCGGCACAAATTACAAATTATGTATTGCTTTTTGGAAATCGCTCATATATTCAAAAGTTGCTGTATATTCAATGTGAAACAAAAACTACAACATATTTTCGAAACAAAACAACATAAGAATATGATTAAATTCTCACCATTAACTTTTCACAATTATCTTCTCAAATGCCCCTTATAAGCAGACAAGCGTAAACAGTGATAATCAGGTTTCACACCTTTTCAAATTCCCTTTTATCTGTCATTGCAATTTTTACAACTCGCAAAAATGTTAACACCAGCCATATGTTTATTTGGAACATGCTTACGGAAAAATGTGTGAAAGTATGACTTCCATGAAATATAAGGTTTTGTGCATGATTTGTGTATTTTGGACTATACACAGAAAAAATCAAAGATTTAAATACATCTAACCTTTGTTTTCTGTGAGGTATTTTGTAACTGTTTCCCAAAGGGCAGGTAAGTCTGTGGGCAATTTGTCTGAGAAATCTCCAGCAACCCTACACAGAGTTATCTCCCCTCCCCTTCTCTGTATACACAGCTGTCTCTGAACCTGTAAGGGAAAAATTGACAACTTCTTTGAAAACAAAACTCAAGGTCTTTTGTAAGCATTTCTGCAACACATATTTGGACCTATAATTGAGAATAATTATCAATAAAATCCAGAGGTAACCTGCCAAAATTAGGAATTCTGCACAATTTTAAAGAAATTTGCCATTGGAAATTGGTCTGAATATCTGACCCTTTGAACGGCTAAAAAAAAACCCGGATCTCTAAAGGGCAATCATCTGTTACTTTCAATTAATTAAAGCGGCATAGTTTGACAATTATTTTAGCCAGATCGATGGGCCTGGCAATAAATATTGTCATTGGTAATATTTCTACTACGATTCATTCCAATATCATAAGTGGATCTTTAAGTTATGGACTGAATCTGAGCCTTAACCTTAATACATGAATTGAAGAAAGGGGTTCCATATATAAAGTCCTCAATCCTTTACTTGTATATGTATTGCTGAATATATATATATATAAATATAATGTTTTACAAAATAAATGCTATTTAAACCAAATACATGAATTCACTGACCTGTTCTTCCTCCTTACTGAGATCAGGGGACACACCCATATCGGATCGAGAACCAGGCAGTCTCGTTCTCCTTCGATCAGTGTCTGGCACCTTCAATAAAAAATGTTTCAATATCAGCATGTTTTATGAAAAATAACAATTTACCAATAAATAAGGCACAGTACTTTGCAAATACCTGTAATGGCTTAATACTAATATTAGTTGTCATTTTCTATCCAGACGAAAGATACATGATTAATAATTTTTACCATAATTATCTTAAATTCCTTTTTGCGTAAAAAAAAAAGAAAAACACATTTTTGTATGTTTCACCAAAAAGCGCATATGATGATGTTTACTGACGTCATGACTCACAGTAATTTTTATTCACTGCATACGTCAAGAAGTTCCTTCAATATAATGTATTTTAAGGGTTATTTTGTTTGTTTTGAAGCTATATTTTTTGGTAAGTTACTGTTTATAGAAATAATCTATTGAAGTATCATTATTATGCTTACATAAAGTGTATTATAAAAGAAATATATTGTGTCATAGCGCATGACTCATCTAACTTTAGGGGTGCCAGATAGTTTTCCGTACGGCTAAATTCACTGGAAATGCCTATCCAGTGTGCTAGAAAGTTTTCTACATATATCAAGGCATTTTTAAGGCCTCAAAAAGTACCGGTATATGAGGAAGAATTCACTGCCCTGCATTTTCAGTTACATCTCAAATAATTGGATTTAGTTGTAGTTTGCGTTTTTTCTATGCTTCCAGTGTTGTAATCAATAGAAAGACAACATTGATGGAATTTTATATGTGTATAATAATAATTTTTAAAAATACAGGAACTAGTTATTTTTTATAAAATTTGGTCAGTTTTGTTGGGACATTTGATGAACATTTTTACCGTGGGTTCAGAAAACTGATATTGCCTCCTTCAGCGCTTTGGACTTTTGGTCGCTTCAGACGATTTATCTTTATAGAAAGGTATATTTCCCAACGTCCATTTGCCAAATAAGCATTTGGAAGAGTTGAAAACATATAAATCCCGATTTTATCTAAAGAAAACATGACGTAACATTTCGTGTCAAATATGTTACGTCTCGAATCGCTTGGTTTTTTGACAACAACAGACATGTATAATTTACTTAAGTAACCTGTTTTTAATTTTACCGAGGTTAGGTGTATATTTGATGAAAACAATAGTTCCCATAAATACGTACAAAACGTGTACTGATCGACCGAAATATTTCGCCTAAAGTCGTGTCTCAAATGTTACGTCACAAATTATTCAGATTTTGTTCATGTACACAGCCTTTTGTGTATTTCGACAAACTTTAACTGTGTGGCATATAGCTAATACCGTGACAGAAAAGTAGCACCGAACGCGCGCATTGATACTGTGTAGTATATCCAAGATGGCGGAACAAGCAAAGCATGAGTAAGTGTTGTCATGGAAGTTACGTCCCAACAGATTCGAGGTGGGCTTATTTCATTCAGTTTCATGACATTAATTGATGCAGCTTGTATATTTCGCCTGTACGGGTGCACAAACTAATGATTTGTCTCAATTGTCTTGAGGTTTAAAACATTCGATTTCACGCGCGTTCAGTTCAAATGTGTTGTAAAGATCGATCCAAAGCTGGTATTTTGGTGTCTTATGTTACGTCTACGGTGTCTTATGTTACGTCTACGAAGTCATTGTGTTTACATCGGTACACGCTGTATTTTAAGCAGTCATAATTCGCAATTTTGCATATAAACTGAGTAAATTTTAACCAGATAATTGGGAATTTCTTAAAAAATGCCTGTTGTCACACAGCTCTTATTACACGAATTACACGAATACGTAACGGCGACACCATTCATTACCGATTTTGACATTTGGGTAAAAGAGTCCCAAGTTACGTCCAAATAATTTTGAAAAGCATTTTAAGTCTCTAGTGCTAGTAAGAAAGAATGTATAAACATGTTATGTACCTGTGTTACGCAATAATCAAGAGACATATACGAGAAATAAGCCTCAAATAGCTCATATTACTGTCACAAAAGTATATAACTTTACTCTTTGATGTGCGCCTTTGTGTCCAGTTACATCTGGATGTAAAGTCCTAAAACCGATTGTATGCTTCAAAACTCGGCATGGTTTGCTTGGATTTTCTGCATAAAAATCAACTATTTATGTGACAAAGCATTACAAATTATAATAAAGCAAATGTTTACGACAAGAAAGGGTTCCATTTATAGTGGAATGTCATCGTTACATCACCAATTTTTTAAATAAATTGAAGGCTCATTACTTTTTTTGTGTGAAGTGCTTTATTTAAATCTTCTAAGGTATTTTAGAAGTGACAAAAACAAATGCAGTAGCATGTAAAAGAACTTACTAAACTATTGATAAAAAAAATAATTATGTGGACACCAAGCAATTTGTGATGTAACAAAACAAGCTGGACAGTGAATTCTTCCTCATATAGTTTCCCCCAAAATAGGTAAAAATTCCCCTTCTCAAAATCACATACTGTTTTAAAGGATTACTTTATAGTTCAATTTCCTTCAAGTACACCTGAGCTGGTTTCACATTGTTTTCTATTTGAAAGAAGTATATGATTTCTGTGGTATACTGTTGTTTTTTTTGTCAAAAAATAATTTCTCTTTTTGAGCAAGGATTTTTTCATATTTACACTAATAATCTTACCTTACAGATTTTGGCAAGCGTAATATTCCCTTTGAAAGTATCACAGTTCATTTCTGAAAAGAGAAACAATGTTTATTAGTGTTACTCTAATTCTTTGGGACAAAAAAAACTTATATAATATAACTTAATTTATTGTACTTTTTGCCTTTCATTTGTGAAAAAAAAAACATTCAAGAAACAACAGACAAATTGCACTGCAATGGATTGATGTAAAACACCTTAAATTCTATGATTTTCATTCTTCTTATTCTTGCCTTTTTTTAGAATCGTGTATGTAAGGCCATCTTTAAACAAGACTTTGTACAGAAATGCCAAAAATTGTTTATAGGATTTAAAAATAAAATGGGCATATCTATGAAAATATTAAAGCCAGAGATATGGGTCATGCTACATATCATTGTATTGTCTGTGGAAATATGTGTTACAGTACCAAATTTCAATTAAACATCTTGAACTTATTTTGAATTTATGGCATTAAAGATGCACAAAAACTCACAAATAAACAGTACCACAATTAATAAAAATGTTTAATTTACCAAAAAGGATGAATAAATATCGAAAACAATGGTTCTTATGAAGGATACCGTGTCAAATTGAAAAAAAAGATGCAGCAAACAGTATTTCTACCTTATGAGACGATCCTTGATCTCCCTTATATCTTTAAGGACTCACCTGTTATTAAATATTTGTGCGTTTTCAGCTATTAAATAAACAGTTACAATCATGTTATCAGTAATTTATATTTTCCATGAATGCATTATTTAATAAGAATTGAAAGGTTTATCACTCAAAATTTATGTTTGTTTAATTGATTCAAAATACGAGTATCACTTTAAATTTTTGCACAATGCTGATTATCTCAGCCAAATCGGATATCAAGACTATGACAATACCTGGGGCCATAGCTATAGTCATAGCCTTGATTTCAGACTTGGCGGCAATATCTGTATTCTGCAAGAACTAAATGCCATTACAGGGATGTGATTCACCTGGCAGATTAAAGGCTGAAACCATTTGGGTGATGGGTTCTGGGGGTGCTTTTGGCCTCAATGGGCCCTTTAGAAGCCCTTTTGAGAGCTCTCCTGACTTCAAAATTAAAACAAACTGGTGTTGTCAATACTAACAACAGATAAAGAACCAACAAAAAGCAACCACCTTTTACACATTTTTTTCTATATATTTTTAATACATTTAATAAAATTAATTTCTTTAGATCCCTAGATCCGCGGAAATTCGCAAATCCGCGGCTGATCACATCCATGCATATACAGGATCTTTTTCTTCAAATAAGGTAGAGCCAAAGACAGTAAAATATTTGGTGAGTCCTACAAGCCGCAAAGTACATATCTATAAAGAAAGCTTGAAGTTCTAGCACATACCAGCAGCAGTGTTGTTATTGAGCTGGGGTATTATGGCAGGAGTGTGAGCTGGGTCAGAACACAGGAACCCGCACAGATTCTTTACCACCTTGGCATTCGGGCTTGGATCTCGAGACATGCATTGTCGAAGCAGGATACTCAGACATTTGGCTGCCTCATGCTGGAAAACAGAAAATTAAGTAGACATTCATTATTTACCACCTAGGCATTAATGCTTTGATCTCGGGACATGCATTGTTATCAAAAATATCACTTTTATATTTTGCACTGCACTGAGTAATATTGCTTCGAAAAGGCAACCATTTGATACGTGGGTTTGTAAGTGTCCCTATATACCTGTAGAGTTGCATTTTCCTCCTTCTTGGCACAATCCATGAGCGGTCGTATAACTGGGTTTAATTTCTCTGGAATCATGTCTAGCAGGACTGCTGCTTTTGCCAGGCTTGATTGAACTCTGAAATTAGAAATCATGTTAAAAGGGACTATAAACCAGATGGTCCAAAAATAGGGAAATACAGTATTTCCTAAAAACAAGCCTAGAATTGTCAATGCGAGCTAGCAGGAGGCCGATGATACATGACTTTACACGGTTAAAATAATAAACGCAACACTCATGTTGCCTTCTCATGTGTTTTCCCCATTTAAAATACCACAAAACAGTTTCCCAGTTTAAATCATATCTGTTTATGAGTACAGATAAATATACAGACACTACTTTTAAACTTACTAGGATTTACAATTTATAGGCATCACAATACCTAACATTTGAAAGAGGGGCTCTATTGCATTTTATTTCAAGGTAATTTTATAGTAGATATTCAATTATGTTTCAAATCCAAAAATGTTTTATCCCCTAATGTTGAATGCTACATGTCTGAAGGTGAAAGCAAACAATGCTGAGCCACCCAAGTAACAATTATGGAACAGCCCTGAGAATGATTTCCCTTTAACCTTGAATGGCATCGTTGAAAAGATGATGGTTATGCATAACAGTGATGTCAAGAAAGCCAAAAGGTTTTTAGATATTATTCAAATGAGGCCCCGAAGTGACCATGACCACCTACAGACATGGGTCTTGCCACCTTGTCTTGGTAGACATTTGTGCCATGTTCTTTTGAAATCTCCTAATGCAGTGCGAAGTTACAGACAAGTCAAGAATTTTCATAAATGACCATCTAATGACCTTTGACCTTCAGACATTGTATTTGTACATGCTACATCACTCTATGCAAGACCAAGTTAATGCCTGGACAAGCATAAACCAGACAGATGGATGAACACATGCACGCAATGATGGCTGCATATACACTTAACTGCCTATGACCTAACATCTGTAATTAAAGCCTCACAAGTCGTACCTCACAGAGAGTATCTGCTGATCCGCTGAGATCTGGGCAACTGTAGTACTTAGTGAAGCCCGTCTGTCCTCAAGGGTTGCTAGAGCCCGGGGCTTCAAAGTAGATTTTACTTGCTCAAAGTCTTGACCCACCAGAGCCGCAGCCTGGTCCAGGCTTAAAATTAATCTGAAGTAAGTAAAAGTATACAACATGATGATATGTAATTAAATAGGTATAATTTCTTTTGTGCCATGTTTGACAGTGTTTTCTTTGTATTTGTTTTTACATTAACTTACATAACTGAAACAAGTATGCTGATTTTAACACAGCTATTTTAAGCGTGCGGATAAATTAACAAGAGCCGTCACAGAGACAGCGCGCTCGACTTTTCCGCCGCTTTTCAGTGTAAGGATTGAGAAGTTTTGGCAAAACATGCATGGATCACTGTTAGATTAGATTTCAAGGCAATACATGATGTGCTGAGATATAAACATAAATGTAACCAGAATTTATGACGTAATTTATCACGTGGAATACACACACTGAGGAATGACAGAAAGTGTTAGGTGTTGTGTTAAATTGAAGCAATATTATGTTTCAACTGCCAAATATGTCAAGTATGTATTTATAATCATATTTTAAGTATCAAGGAAAACAATAGAAATATTTGACATACTTTTGTATGTAATCCTCTGAATGCAGAAAAATGCCCATGCTGCTTTCCAAGTGCAGAAGGATGGTTAAAATAAGGACAGCGTGCAGCACCCATCCATAAACTCTACTTAAAACTCTATGAGTTGTTTTCATAATAAAACAAAGACAAGCTAATAAATAGTGCAATAAAAGGAACAAAAAAAATTACGTTTGTGGTACAATCATATCCAGATTAATTCCCTGCTGTTTCAGGCTTGCCATGAAGTCTCGGCATTCTGTCTGCAGCCTCGTAAACCCAAGGGCAATCTCATCAAAGTAGATGCCTTCTGAGAGTGTCTCCAAGACTTTGGACTTGACCTCAGGGGGGCAGAGACATTCCTGCAATGCAAAAGATATGAACTTGGTATGGAGCATTTAACAGGGATGAGAATGACCATGTAAATGATTGGCTGGAACCATTTCGTGGGTTTGGGGGCACTTTGGGGCCCCAATAATGTTAAAATGGGCGAGGCACCCTGCCTCCCAAGCAAACCTTAAATTCTAGAAGCTATTTTGAGGGCTGTTCTTACTTCATATGTGAAGCAAGCTGGCAAAACAAAACAAACAACAAAGAAAGTCAAAACCAGAAGCAACCACTTTAATTCTTTACTCAGTTATTTTTTATTTATTTTTTAATAATACGACCTTTATCAGCTTAAATATAAATATACCTGACACGAGGCCCATGCATACAACACCTCAGCGATCACAATCCTCTGTACAGCGGAGCGTGTGTTGAGATGAAATGTGAGTAACTTAGTCAGCGAGTCGGAGGGCTTCTCATAGCCAGTGGGGAGGGTATTAAGAGGCACTGTCACACGTTGGCATAGAACTCCAAACAGACTGAAATATAAAGGTATTATTTGCTTCAGCATGTGAATTAATTTGGATATTACTTGTACATATCTTATAATTTAGTAGTGGAATGAATAGAAGATGAACTTTGAAAGAAGGTTTATCAGATTTTTTGCTATTTTTAAGGTTATCAGTGAATTACAAGCTATTTCACTAATGATAAATCTTACAGACATTTATCTTTGTTTTAACATTTTACATTGCCTGATTGCTTTTCTGAGCAAATGTTGTACATATCTTAAAGAAGATAAATCAGATAATGTGATCTCTTTTCCATGATTATTATTAAACTGATTGTCTTCATGCCTAGCAGGCAGGTTAAGAGATTGGAAGCGGATACTAAACTTAGAAATAATTTGGTATGGCCCAATGTCATGGCATATTTAAAATGAGATTTCCACGTAAAGTATGTTAAATTGCATGCAAATAATTATCATTTATAATAAATAATAATTTATTAATTTATAATTATTAAGGGTCAAATATGGGGGAATTAACAAGTATTCAGCTAAAATGATGGAAATTACTACACATCTACGATAAACAGAAAAGATCTTTGCCACATTGTACAAAAAAGAGCTAGATTTCAGCTGTATAGATTTTAAAACATTCATTTTATCTCTGACCCATATTCTTTTGTTGGAATATTTAAAACATTTTAAGTTTATTATCTAAAAGTTAATATTTATTTAAAATATGTATTTTTTAAAGATTTTTGAATGAGGTCATGTGATTTTGATCCTCATCATGTGACCCACGTGACATCAGTAATCACAGTACAGCAAAGGGGAAGTAACCGCTGTCAATGAAAACATGTAAATAACTTGGAAAAGATAAGGCCAACATTTAGGTTGAACAACAATACACTGCTAAGGATGACACAAAAACTTAAACATTATCTTGACAATATTTTTGGAAATAAGTTAGTGAAGAGTTATATGCTACTGAAATAAATTAGAAGCCATGGCAATTTCACATTTCAACACTGAAATCACAACTTACCCAGCAGCTGTCATCCTCGCCCTCACCACATTTTGATCCCGTTCCTGCACAGATGAGTTCAGGGACTCAAACCCTGCTATATACATGGGCTGGGTTTTGCTGGTCCCCGGGGTGGGGCTGTCTTGTTCAAGGGAGTGGCGACTACGATGAGACACAGAATCTGGGCCCTGCAAGTATATGTGAATGTTCAGTATCCAGGACTTTTCCAAAAAAAAAGTATTTTATTATTGTCTATATATATCTTTATATAAATATCAGGCCTCCAAAATGTATGACACAACACAATTGGTCAAGGACTGGTCACGCCATATTGGGTCACCAATCTTTATATTGTACCAATTGGCGTCTTTTTCCGATTCTGGTGAATAAATGAAACATTTATCAATTAAAAGAGGTTATAGACGTGATATATAAGTTTCGGGGTTAGTAGGTGACCCTATATGGAATAAACAGGGCTCAGGAAACCATCTTCGCTCTCACTTGATATGGTTTCTTTTGCCTGAATATCCAATATCAGCTTCCCTACTAACGCTGTTACTTAAAATATATATAAAAAATTGTATTAATAAGTAATGTCTTAATACACAACTATATGAAAAAAGAAGAAGTCTGTAAATTAAATATATCTCCTGCACTAGATGAAAAAGAAGAAGTCTGTAAATTAAATATATCACCTGCTGGGAGCTACCCATTTTAAAATGTGAATTTTGTCATGTTTTTTAAAATTCAAGGGCCATAACTCTGTATTCAATAAGTAAGAGTTCAAAAATGATCGGTTGATGGTGAAAAACATATATATTTCTGCCAAGCTATGCAGGTGACATAATAAAACCAATGTGGAATTCAATTTACAGGTCTGATCTGGTGTTTTATTCCCTACCCTTCCAGGATGTTTCGCCTCCACCAGAAAGCTGTGATCATATGGAATCTTGGAAGGTTGCATAGCGAGTGATAACCACACTCCCATCCATGGGGTGGCCACAGCAACCAGAGAAAGGGGCGTGGCCTTTTCCAAGACATGCCCCCAGACACTTGGAATGAGCCTGAGGATTTCTGGGCTGGTTTCCAGCAAGCTCCTCTGGTATATGTGACACAGCAGTGGCTGTAAGACCGATGGGAGCCAACTACATGCTGGATCCTGAAATAAAATTATATAGGATCAAGTTAGTGTTGAAAGGTACTAAAATTTATCGAATAAGTTGGGCAATTGTTTCACAAATAAATAAAACAATGTTGAAAAAAAATTCCTTATAATATCAAATGTATGGTAAAATTTCAGGATAACTATCATTCATACTTAAATTAACTTTCACTCACAATGCTTTGTGAGTAAATTGTGTAAACTGTGGAATCATTTATATTTCGTAGACATGAAATTTCGAGGCAGGATTTTGGAAATAGGACAATTTCATGGGTAACTTTTGGCAAACTGTGAAACCACAGTAAGGTAAAGGTGCAGCTCAGAAATAGTCGTTTAATATTTTATCAGAATAACAAAATCTAGCGCCGATGGTAAAAACACACAAGGTTAATAATCAGCTCGTTTTAATGTTCCTGCATTGTCATACAACAGATGTATTGAAAGCAAGCAATTGTCTTTAGTTTATTATCATTGAAATTAAATAATATAACATATTCAGAGTAATATAAGCAATGATAAGGTACTTACAGTGTATTCAGCAACCATGTTTATTTCATGTGAATACATGTATACCCTACTAACAAAGAATAATTTGAGAATCAAAGGTCTTATTTTCTTTGAGATCTTGAATTCATTGATTATCCCACCCACTAAACCACGAAAATGAAGGTTTCATGTATATTAATGATTTCATAATATTGCACTTATTTAACCATGCTATTAACCATAATATAAGTGTGTAAGCCAAAATAAAGCATATCTGTTGTTTATTTCTACTGAAACTGCCCAGATTGATGCATGATACAGCCCAGACAGACAGATGATAACCCCAAGATCCATGGATTTGAGAACCAATCTAGAGAAACTGTGTCGTCCATATACCTACTGACATTTCATCACAACATATATTACTTTGCACACTGTAACACAATTTCTCACCTTTTCTGACGATACTTGAACAAGAGTGTTCACAGTCTCAAGCACTGCCTTTCTAACCGAGACTATGTTATGTCTGAAGAATGGAAGCAGTCTCGGCACAAGCTCAGTTAATGGTTTGGACAACCTGAATAAGGAAATAACCTTTCATTGACAAAAACTATTGATCATATCTTGGTGCTAGCCTTGTCAAAGGTATGGAACGTCTCAAATCAATGAAGACTGCTTTTCTAACTGAGACAATGTTAAGAGTGAAGAATGGTCTCAGTCTTGGCACTAGTTCTATTAAAAGCTTGGACAACCTGAAAAATACAGTAGCATTAACAAATATCAGCTTTAGCCAGGTTCTTAAAGCTGCATTCTCACAAATTTTACCATTTTTGACAACTTTTTAATTTTAGTCTAGGAATGAGCCAATTTTTGCGTAAATATCTAACAACCGGTGATGTAAGATGGCTGACAAAAGATCAGATCACAGATTTTCAGATTTCCATTTGAAAATTTAAGTTTTATGGGTAAAGCGTTACTAGCAATTTCAGAAAAATGCATAAAACATCAATTTTTTTAACGTAAATATGAAACCTGTGAACTGACTTTTTGTCAGCATTTTTATATCACTGGTTTTTATGCATTTAAATCTGTGAGAGTGCAGCTTTAAAACAGCAGGGTGCTGCAGAAGAATGACAGAGTGTCACAGGTAAAAAGGGCACATGGTATCGGGCTGTGAAGAACTTTAACATTATCAGTTTGACAGAAAATGTGAGGAAAATGTTTAAATAAGGTAATACTGTCAAATCATTTATATTCGTTGGCATGAAATTTCCTGGTTTGCCGAAAAATTTCAATTTCGTTGGTACTTGAATTCTTGGTTTTTCATTTTTGAAAAAAACAACAAAAAAACGAAACTGCGATCGTCCTAGATCGACTGCATTATCTCAACCAGCTGGCCCGTGGTGAGTGTCAGTCTTCTACGTCACTCAGTTAATGACACTCACTTAAGTGGTACGACATGCCAATTAGTGCATATATCCATGTCAATTATCGGTTTAATTGGAAATTAAGGTCATAAAAGAAGATGTACCCTTATCCTAAATACAGATAGGCGAAGGCATTGAATGCCAATTAAGAATTTTGCAAACTGTGAAAACACCGAAAAGGTCCGTATATTTCAGTAAACAATCCCTAAGGAAAGCTGATGTTTACAAATTTAATCACTCTTGAATTTCATCTCATTTCAATATTTATTCACACGTTTTTTTTTTAAAAGTATATTGAACGCGTTGTTTTGTACATTTTCACGTTGGGTGCTCAGTAATCTCCAATGTAATCGATTAATTATTTCATTAAAGAACAAGAGATGCTTGTCAAACATTATGCCCCCCCTGAACGCCATGTTGTCAGGATTATATGGACAATTGAATGAAATATGCATGGACCGAAATGACAGCTGATTTGTTGCCGTTAAGGCAGTTTTAAGATTATGACGATTAAAGTGTGAGGATAGAGTGTGTTATGACCATGACCTTTGACTCTATGAACTCAAAATCCAGAGTCATCAGCAGGGTGCAGGCATTGTCAAGTTATCACACAGACAAGTTTATTTTGTTCAAGGTCACTGTGACCTTGACCTTTGACCCAATGACCCCTTAAATCATAAGGGGTCATCTACAAGTCAGATGCAACTCCAAGTCAAGTTTGAAGGCCAAGGGTTCAGGCATTGTTGAGTTATCACTCGGACAACCTTTTACCATTCAAGATCACTGTGACCTTGACCTTTGGCTCTATGAATCCTAAAATCAATAAGGGTGATTTACTGGTCAGGCTTAACATCCATGTCAAGTTTAATGATCATAGGTTCAGGCATTGTTGAGATATCCGTGGGAGAAGATTTGTTAACTTTTTTGCGTTAAAGGTTACTGTGACATTGACCTTGGCCTGATGACCCCCAAAGACGATAGGGGTCATCTACTGGGCAGGCCCAACCTTCATGTCAAGTTTGATGACCAATGGTCCAGGAATTGTCGAGGTCGCTTTGAAGGTCACTGTGACCTTGACCTTTGACCCCTAAAATCAATAGGGGTCATCTTCTGGCCAGGCCCAACCTCCAAGTCATGTTTGAGGGCCATGGGTGCAGGCATTGTCGAGTTATCACTCGGATAACCTTTTACCATTCCAGGTCACTGTGACCTTTACCTTTAGCCCAATGACCCCTAAAATCAATAGGGACCATCTTCTGGCCAGGCCCAACCTCCAAGTCATGTTTGAGGGCCATGGCTGCAGGCATTGTCGAGTTATCACTCGGACAACCTTTTACCATTCCAGGTCACTGTGACCTTGACCTTTGGCCAGATGACCCCTAAAAACCATAGGGGTCATCTCCTGGTCAGGCCAATTCTCCAAGTCAAGTTTGAGGGCCATGGGTGCAGGCATTGTCGAGTTATCACTCGGACAACCTTTTACCATTCAAGGTGACTGTGACCTTGACCTTTGGCCAGATGACCCCCAAAAACAAAAGGGGTCATGTACTGGTAAGGCCCAATTCCAAGTCAAGTTTGAGGGCCATGGGTGCAAGCATTGTCAAGTTATCACAAGGAAAACCTTTAACAATTCAAGGTGACTGTGACCTTGACCTTTGGCCCGATGACCCCCAAAAACAATAGGGGTCTTCTACTGGTCTGGCCCAACCTCCAATTCAATTATGAGGGCCATGGGTGCAGGCATTGTCGAATTATCACTCGGACAACCTTTTACCATTCAAGGTGACTGTGACCTTGACCTTTGGCCCGATGACCCCCAAAAACAAAAGGGGTCATCTACTGGTCAGGCCCAACCTCCAATTCAATTATGAGGGCCATGGGTGCTGGCATTGTTGAGATATCACTCGGACAACCTTTTACCATTCAAGGTCACTGTGAAATTGACCTTTGACCCGATGAGCCCCAAAAACGGGGTCAGCTACTGGTCAGGCCCAACCTCCAAGTCAAGTTTGAGGGCCATGGGTGCAGGCATTGTCAAGTTATCACTCGGACGACCTTTTACCATTCAAGGTCACTGTGACCTTGACCTTTGGCCTGGTGACCCCCAAAACAATAGGGGTCATCTACTGGTCAGGCCCAACCTCCATGTCAAGTTTGAGGACCATGGGTGCAGGCATTGTTGAGTTATCACTCGGACAAGCTTTAAAATTATTTTACCATTAAAGGTCACTGTGACCTTGACCTTTGACCCGATGACCCCCAAAATCAATAGGGGTCATCTACTGATAAGGCCCAACCTTCATGTGAAGTTTGATGACCATACGTCCAGGAATTGTTGAGTTATCACTCCGACAAGCTTTGGTCTACCGACGGACCGATCGACCGACATGCCTGTGCAAAGCAATATACCCCTCTTCTTCGAAGGGGGGCATAAAAAAAGGCAGATATAATATATTAAACAAAAAAGATTTACAGTGAGACGGATATTTACGATGCATACTGCGGCCTCTGTAACAAATAATGCACATAACATGGCAATCGAAAAAGTGAATATAGGGTCTATATATCGTGTGATCTTGAATTCGTGGATCACCCAACCCATGAAAACCACGAACATCAATGCCCCACAAACATTCATGATTTCACAGTATTAGGTTTTATAACTACATGTTATGAACAACATTAGAAGCTAACCTATCCAGTATGTTAGCCTGTGGGTGGGCATGAAGAGTAGCCAGCAGGGACATGATGGAATTGGTAGAGGCTGTCAGGTCATCTAGGTCCACAAGTATTTCCCACAGACACGACACTACTGTTGGTACCTGTAGTAATAAAAATTACTTTAATATGTATATTGAGTATTAAGCTTTTTTTTAATATATTGGAAGTTTTTTCTGTTGTTGCCAAGCTAAAAAAATGTACACCACTGCCATCAACACTAAAGCTTTCACAATACCTAGCCTTTTTACTTCTAATGGTAGTTATATCAGGTCCTATTCATTCACCTTCAGTAATATTATTAAAATAAATTCAAACAAAAAAGACAGTTGAAGAAATGAGAATATATATACATATAATATCATGACTAACATGTCTTTCATGAAAACAAAACCCTGTATCATGATGTTTTATATCTTCAATATTTGTACAGAATTGTATGTGACTAAAGGCATGAATAAGCTCTACCTGGTCAGGCAAGACCTGTATCAGTGTGTCCGCCACAGGCACGAGAGCACTAGCCGCCACTGCACGTACATCATCATCAACATCTTGTATGCCCAGGTACAGGAATGGTAAAACACTGGGAAGCAATTCCACTGTCATGTCCTGAAGCAAAAATGTGTTAGATTTTAAATATGCTTATGACAGCTACTGCACATACATCATCATCATCATCAATATCTTGCATGCCCCAGTACAGGAAGAGTAAAACAATGGGCTGCAATTCTACTGTCATACGACATCTTGAGGCAAAACATAACGTTATTTTAAATATGCTTGTTACATGCATCTTTAACATTGTTGTAGGCTCTGGTGTAGGAAGGTTAAAACATGCAGCAAAATCCCACTGACATGTCCTGAGGCAAAGAGTTAACAATAAAGATATAACTTCTTTTCTCATGCTTATGCCAACGAATCCTCCAATGGCGAACTTCCTTTTGTATAGCTAAAATATCTGTTATATATATATATCTGATGTAAACACTCAGGCTCGAGAAAATACCAGAAATGTTTAAATAAGACGATCCATTCTCGTACTCACCTGTCTTACAGCCAGAAGATACTTTATGCCAAGCAGACCCCCATGGCGCACCTCCCATTGTTTTTGCTGCAATAACTGTAACAGGATGGCTAGAACCCCTTGTATTCCCTCAGGCTCAAGGAACTTCATAACCACGCCAAGGGTTTGAGCACATGTCTCTCGGACGGGGGCTACAACCTGTAAAACAGGGGGTTTGTAGTTAAATCAGCTCAAGTTAGAAAAGGAAACTTTATCAAGATTTCCACAATTGGATGCAGATTTTTCTCTTCTCAGTTGATCAAGGGGAACAAATCAAAAATTAGTAATGAAAGCTTGCATTATTTTTTTTCAGTCAATTAAGGGGCATAACTCAACAATTATTATAGCTAGAGTTATGGGTCTTGATATACAACAGCACATTGTGTGAAAACTTTTGTACCAAGTTTCATTTTAATATCTTGAAAATTTACAGAGATACCACCAAAAATAAAGTTTTTGCATAACAAAGTTCATGACAACAATTACAAGAACAAGGCTATGGTAAAACATAGACAAGATATGAACTGATAAGTTTAAGATTAATCAAAGTGCATACTTTTCTTTTTTTATATCGAAATTGCTCATGTTATTAAATTTACCACACAATTCACATTACCTCATCTGAGACAAAGTCTCCAAATCTGTCCAGTGCAATAACGGACATGAGTCGAAGTGCAAGGTCAGACAGCCATAACTGGTTAACAGATAACATCTGGAAAGATAAACAGTTTGTTACTAACAATGTTTTGACTTAAAATATGTCTATTAGTCTCATAAAAAAGCTGCCATATCTGGTAGGATCATATGTGAGTTTGGTTTGTGGTCACCAAGTCGGACATGTGGGTATCCTCCGGATACTATCAGGGCTTTTTTACCTTCTATGCTAGGGGCCAAAATTAGGCTATTTCACAATTGGGAAAAATGGCATATTTTCCCAATTTCCAGATATTTTTTCACAATTCCTAGAAAGTTTTCCCTAAAGGAAGATCTTGCTTCAAAAATATACAATAAAAATTCATCTGTTTGAGCAAATTATTCTTTATATCTTTTAAGTTGACATAAGAAGAATGCTGTATAAATTTAAACATAATTTGAGGACCAATTAGTCCATAAAATTAAATTGTTATCAATTTCCCATTTTGAGAAGTTAACGCATTTATATTTTCCAATTTGCAGAATTTCACGCGTTTAAATTTCCCAAAATGAAAAGGCTAGGCCTCTTAACAATTTTTGGTGAAAAAGCCCTGACTATGGTTTCTCATACACACAAGACCACACTCTCCCATTACATGGTGCGAAAGAGAGTGATTAATATAATGTTGTTATAACTTGTTTCACAATCATTGTGAAATGAAATGTATTATTTTGATTGCTTCAAAAACATAGCTTAGTCATGCATTTTAAGGTTTCTAACTAATATAAATTAAGACCAACCTGGTCTACAGGAGTATCTATGGATTTACCAGCACCTCTGCCATGAATCTTGACCACTTCACGTAACCCTGTGGCTGCACCATGCCTCGTCTCCCAAGCACTGTGAAACAGGTCGGACATCTGTTGCTCACAGAACAACTCAAATGGCCATTCTTCCTGCTGAAATGAGACCAATAGAAGTAGAATTTGGTTATAATTTAACAATTCAAAGTGTATAATGACTAACTAATATAACCCTGTGCCCGCACCATGCCTCATCTCCCAAGCACTGTGAAATAGGTCGGACATCTGTTGCTCACAGACTCCAAAGCAACTTTGAATAAGGTCAGATATATGTTGTTCGCAAACAATGTAAAAAACATCTGGCATATGTTGATCACAAGCAGTGTGAAAAATGTCTGTTCTATGTTGATCTCAAGCACTGTGAAATAATTATGACATGTGTTGATCTCAGCTGTATGAAATAGGTCTGACATATGTTGTTCACAAGCAGTGTGACAAAGGTCTGTCATGTGTTGATAACAAGCGGTGTGAAATAGGTCTGACATGTGTTGATAACAAGCGCTGTGAAATAGGTCTGACATGTGTTGATCACAAGCAGTGTGAAATAGGTCTGACATGTGTCGATCACAACCAGTGGGAAATAGGTCTGAAATGTGTTCATCACAAGCAGTGTGAAATAGGTCTGACATGTGTCGATCACAAGCAGTGTGAAATAGGTCTGACCTGTGTTGATCTCAGCAGTGTGAAATAGGTCTGACATGTGTCAATCACAAGCAGTGTGAAATAGGTCTGACATGTGTTGATCTCAGCAGTGTGAAATAGGTCTGACATGTGTTGATCACAAACAGTGTGAAAAAGGTCTGACATGTGTTGATCACAAATAGTGTGAAATAGGTCTGACATGTGTTTATCACAACCAGTGTGAAATAGGTCTGACAAATTGTTCACACAAACACTGAGTAAATAGGTTGTCAGACGTCAGTTGTTGACAAGCCCTGTGAAATAGCCTGGACTTATGGTGTTCACAGAAAAACTTAAATGGCCATTCCTCCTGCTGAAAGGACACAAATTTATGTTGTTAATGGGTTTACTTTCAATATATCCTGGTGAATATGACCACTTTGTGTAATATTGCAGTCGCACCATATCTTGTCTCTAAATCCCCGTAAAAGAGGTCAGACATCTGTTGTTCCCGGTCTCCTAAGCACCATTAACTTTGTAAGACATATGTTGTTCCCAGTCTCTCCCACATACTGACATGGGTCAGATATGTAAGTAACAGTCCCCAAAGCACTGTGAAGAGGTCAGACATCTGTTGTGTACAGTCTCCCAGCCATTGTAAACTAGGCGAGACATCTGTTGTTTACAGTCTCCCAGCCATTGTAAACTAGGCGAGACATCTGTTGTTTACAGTCTCCCAGCCAATGTAAACTAGGCGAGACATCTGTTGATTACAGTCTCCCAGCCATTGTAAACTAGGCGAGACATCTGTTGTTTACAGTCTCCCAGCCATTGTAAAGTAGGAGAGACATCTGTTGTGTACAGTCTCCCAGCCATTGTAAACTTGGCGAGACATCTGTTGTTTACAGTCTCCCAGCCATTGTAAACTAGGCGAGACATCTGTTGTTTACAGTCTCCCAGCCAATGTAAACTAGGCGAGACATCTCTTGTTTACAGTCTCCCAGCTATTGTGAAATAGGTCAGACATCTGCTGTTCACAAACACTGGAAAATAATATTTTACTGCCAGATTTTTCTCACAGAAGTGTATATTACGCCATGATTTGCTTTCAATAAGTATTCATTCATTCATAAGTATGCAAGAGAATTAAAACATTTTCAACAACTGTTATCCTAAGAAATTAATCTTCAAGAAGCCAATAAGGCACTTTTTCTTCCCCAATATTGGTGCGCAAATGACACAAATTCTTGACTTACTTCTTCAGCACTGTCAACACTAGCAGGTGAGTCCACACCATAGTTTTCTCCCTTTAATTTCTTGGCAGGAGGCTCGCCATCACGATCTAGTCTGAAAACATAAAAAAAAAGGTTACTTGCATGAAAAAAACATCTGAACCTTCTGATCTTAATTCTTCTCAATTTTTTTTGACAAAAGGCTCACCACTGAAACGCTTCAGGCTGGAATACTGGAAAAACAAATCAAGAGTGCTTGGGAGGAGCGAACGCCAACACACATCTGCTATTGTTTATAAATATTAGGTAAAAAAAGGACAGAATTCAAAAATTATTAAAACCAGAGCTTTGTACATCACAAAACATGTGAGTATTATCTCAGGAAACATGTGTATCAAGTGTCATTCAAACATCTTGAACATTTTATTTCAGTTATGACCAGGGATAAAGTTTTTGCACAACAATCACACCAAATAAATGACAATACCTGAAATTTTATTGACAAGAACCTAGACAAGCCTCAATTTTTAGCTTTTATTTGCATTCTTATTATTCTAAAAGTCAAACTAGCCTTTCATGAGTTATCGTCCGGAAACCGTTTTTCTATTTTTAGTAACAGTGACCTTGACCTTGGCCCCACCAGCCCCAATATCGAACTCTACCTGTATCTTCTGATGTTTCACCTGTCTACCAAAAATTGTTCAAATCTGTCAAGCCTTTCATGATTTATCGTCCGGAAACCGTTTTTCTATTTTTAGTAACAGTGACCTTGACTTTGGCCCCACCAGCCCCAATATTGAACTTGACCTATATCTTCTGATGTTACACCTGTGTACCAAACTGTAACTTCTGATGTTACACCTGTGTACCAAAAATTGTTCAAATCTGTCTAGCCTTTCATGAGTTATCGTCCGGAAACCGTTTTTCTATTTTTAGTAACAGTGACCTTGACCTTGGCCCCACCAGCCCCAATATCGAACTTGACCTGTATCTTCTGATGTTACACCTGTGTACCAAAAATTGTTCAAATTTGTCAAGCCTTTCACGAGTTATCGTCTGGAAACCGTTTTTCTATTTTTAATAACAATGACCTTGACCTTGGCCCCACCAGCCCCAATATCGAACTTGACCTGTATCTTCTGATGTTACACCTGTGTACCAAAAATTGTTCAAATCTGTCTAGCCTTTCACAAGTTATCGTCCGGAAACCGTTTTTCTATTTTTAGTAACAGTGACCAGGACCTTGGACCCACCAGCCCCAATATCGAACTTGACCTGTATCTTCTGATGTTACACCTGTGCACCAAAAAATTTTCAAATCTGTCTAGCCTTTCATGAGTTATCGTCCGGAAACCATGTAAACCGACAGAACGACCGACCGACAGACTGACCGACAAGCTCACTCCTATACGAAGTTTGAGGGGGTATGATATGGATGAATAATCCCTTTAAACGTTGTCTGTTTAAGTTTATGACAAATTATCTAAATATATACCACAATAATTACTATGATATTTTTATAAGTGACACTTTTATATAAAATCAATACATAACCATGTATAACAAACATAAATTTTGATTGATTTATAAACCCTTTAACTACTTACTAAATAATGCATTTATAAAAAATATTAACTGGAGATTAATTTTTTAAAAAAGCACTTGTCTCCTCTATTGTGTGGCCATATCTGAGAAAAAATAAATGACATGAAATTTGTAATTTTGGACTGGAGGCGAACCAACAGTGAAGTTTGGTTTATTCACCCATATTAAATAGTGAATATCTACTGCGAACTTGACCTTTGACCTACTGATCTTTAAAATCAATAGGGGTCATCTACTAGTCATGACCAACTAGCATTACAAGTATTAAGTTCCTGGGTGCAAGCGTTCTTTAGCTATTGAGCGGAAACGAAGTGTGACGTACAGACTGACGGACAGGGCAAAAACAATATGTCTCCCCATGAATGGGGGAAACTGATAACAAATTGTAACCGTGTGTTTAATAGCTGAAAATGCAACAATATTAGATGATGGGTGAGTGCTAAAAGATTTACTGTGATCTACTCCCAGATATTCATAAGGTAGAAATACCATGTTTTCTACAACTTTTTTCAAATTAATCTTGGTATCCTTCAAAAGAACCATTGTTTCCAATATTTATTCATCCTTTTTGGTATATTAAAACAATTGTATTAAATGTGGAAAAAATTTTTGGGAGTAAGAGTGCATCTTTAACAATCAATATCTTTTGTGGATTTTGTAGGTTCACAAATAAGTGTTTATGCATATATAATGATACTAGCCTGAAGCAATTTTCTAACTTGAAAGTAAGTCCAGTGAAGCATTTTCAAACTTGAAAGTAAGTACTGAATATACTACTTTACATGTACTATAAGGCCTAAAAAAAAAATACATTTGGTTCGGGTTACCCGACCCTACCTACGGAATAGGCGCCGACCCTACCGTTTTTATAGTCAGTTTGAAAAAAAAAAATTGAAAAAAAAAAAAAAATCTCGCTTTTTTTTAAATTGCTTTTTAACATTAAGTTTAAACCTTAAATGCTTATACAGAAGATAGCTTTAACACCATTCTCCAATGATGAAAATTATTTTCTTATATAAAACCTAATAAAAAAAATAAATAAAAAAAAAATAAAAAGCCTACCTACCCTACCTATTTTTTTTAAGGATGTAACCCTAACCAAACAATTTTTTTTTTTAGGCCTAAGTACGGTAAATAATGGATGTTAACTAGTGCCTGAAGATAAATGTTGCAAACCATTATTGGTATGTTATATTTTAAACCTCGAACCATTTCAATTTAACAATATTTAGCCTGTATTTATTTACAGCATAGTGAATCTTCACTTGAAAACATCTTATGTCTAAAATGAAAGTATCTCGAGTCCAAAAACAGAAGTCAACTGTAAAAACCACAGCAATAAAAATATTTCTTAATTTTATATATGAGGGCATATTCCCTGTGTTGGGGGACTCACCAATATTCAATTAAGAGTGATGAGAAACAAGAGGGCCAAATGGCCCTGAATCGCTCACCTGTCATATATTGCACATTCTTCCATTATATACAAATATTGAAAACCTAAGCCTATGAACATGGGGCGTGGCCAATTTTGACCGCAGGGCTAAAGTTTGAACAATCTTAATAGTGGTCCGATTAACGATGCTTCATACCAAATATCTAAGGCCTTCGCCTTTTGGTTTCGGAGAAGAAGATTTTTTAAGTTTTCATCATATCCATATATAAGGAAACCCATGACCGCCCGGGTGAGGAGAAGATTTTTGAAGTTTTAACTATCGGGGCGGGGACAATCTTAATAGTGGTCCGATTAACGATGCTTCATACCAAATATCTAAGGCCTTCGCCTTTTGGAAACCCATGACCGCCCGGGTGAGGAGAAGATTTTTGAAGTTTTAACTATCGGGGCGGGGACAATCTTAATAGTGGTCCGATTAACGATGCTTCATACCAAATATCCAAGGCCTTCGCCTTTTGGTTTCGGAGAAGAAGATTTTTTAAGTTTTCATCATATACATATATAAGGATACCCATGACCGCCCGGGTGGGGCCATTTTTTGACCCCAGGGCCAAAGATTGAACAATATTGGTACAAGTCAACTAGATGATATATCATGCCAAATATCTAAGCTCTTGTCACTACTTGATTTTACGTGTGTATCTATATATGTATATTTGTTATTAATTGTTGTATGTGGCCCATATTGAAAATTGGTATGTGTACTAAATATGTTATCCAGTTTAAATTAAGACGTTACTTGTCTTTGTGAGTTCGGAGAAGATTTTTTAAGTTTTCACTATAACACATATAGAGCAAACCCATCAGCCCCGGGGTGTGGCCAATTTTGACCCAAGGGCCATCATTTGTACACACTTTGTAGAGGTCCACTAGACGATGAATCATGCCAAATATCTAAGCTCTAAGCAATGTAAGTTCAGAGGAGATGATTTTTGAAGTTTTCACTATAAACATATAGAGAAAACCCATGACCCCCCATGGGGGGCGGGGCCAATTTTGACCCCAAGGCCATAATTTGAACAATCTTTGTAGAGGTCCACTAGACGATGAATCATGCCAAATATCTAAGCTCTAAGCAACGTAAGTTCAGAGGAGATTTTTGATTTTTTTTGCTATAAACATATAGAGGCGGGGCCAATTTTGACCCCAGGGCCATAATTTGAACAATCTTTGTAGAGGTCCACTAGACGATGAATCATGCCAAATATCTAAGCTCTAAGCAATGTAAGTTCAGAGGAGATGATTTTTGAAGTTTTCACTATAAACATATAGAGAAAACCCATGACCCCCCATGGGGGGCGGGGCCAATTTTGACCCCAAGGCCATAATTTGAACAATCTTTGTAGAGGTCCACTAGACGATGAATCATGCCAAATATCTAAGCTCTAAGCAACGTAAGTTCAGAGGAGATTTTTGATTTTTTTTGCTATAAACATATAGAGGAAACCCATGACCCCCCAGGGGCGGGGCCAATTTTGACCCCAGGGCCATAATTTGAACAATCTTTGTAGAGGTCCACTAGACGATGAATCATGCCAAATATCTAAGCTCTAAGCAATGTAAGTTCAGAGGAGATGATTTTTGAAGTTTTCACTATAAACATATAGAGAAAACCCATGACCCCCCATGGGGGGCGGGGCCAATTTTGACCCCAAGGCCATAATTTGAACAATCTTTGTAGAGGTCCACTAGACGATGAATCATGCCAAATATCTAAGCTCTAAGCAACGTAAGTTCAGAGGAGATTTTTAATTTTTTTACTATAATTATAAACATATAGAGAAAACCCATGACCCCCCAGGGGCGGGGCCAATTTGACCCCAGGGCCATAATTTGAACAATCTTTGTAGAGGTCCACTAGACGATGAATCATGCCAAATATCTAAGCTCTAAGCAATGTAAGTTCAGAGGAGATGATTTTTGAAGTTTTCACTATAAACATATAGAGCAAACCCATCACCCCCCAGGGGCGGGGCCAATTTTGATCTCAAGGCCATAATTTGAACAATCTTTGTAGAGGTCCACTAGACGATGAATCATGCCAAATATCTAAGCTCTAAGCAACGTAAGTTCAGAGGAGATTTTTGATTTTTTTTGCTATAAACATATAGAGAAAACCCATGACCCCCCAGGGGCGGGGCCAATTTTGACCCCAGGGCCATATTTGAACAATCTTTGTAGAGATCCACTAGACGATGAATCATGCCAAATATCTAAGCTCTAGTCCAAGTAAGTTCAAAGGAGAAGATGTATGAAGTTTTCACTATAAACATATAGAGAAAACCCATGACCCCCCATGGGGGGCGGGGCCAATTTTGACCCCAAGGCCATAATTTGAACAAACTTTGTAGAGGTCCACTAGACAATGAATCATGCCAAATATCTAAGCTCTAGTCCAAGTAAGTTCAGAGGAGAAGATTTTTGAAGTTTTAACTCTAAACATATAGAGAATACCCATGACCCCCCGGGGCGGGGTCAATTTTGACCCCAGGGCCATAATTTGAACAAACTTTGTAGAGGTCCACTAGACGATAAATCATGCCAAATATCTTAGCTCTAGGCCAAGTAAGTTCAGAGGAGAAGATTTTTTAAGTTTTCACTATAAACATATTGAGAAAACCCATGACCCCCCGGGGGGGCCAATTTTGACCCCAGGGCCATAATTTGAACAATTTTGGTAGAGGACCATTTGGTGATCCTACCTACCATATATCAACGGCCTAAGCCTTGTGGTTTGGGAGAAGAAGATTTTTAAAGTTTTTCCTTTTGTTTGCCATGGCAACCAGAGTTCTGCATGGAATTGAATTCTTTGAACAACTTTGATAGAAGACCACCCAAGGAACATCCCTATGAAGTTTTATTAATATTGGCCCAGCGGTTAAGGAGGAGATGTCTTTTAAGTAAATTGTTGACGGACGACGCACGACGGACAAAAGGCGATCACAAAAGCTCACCATGTCAGAAAGTGACAGGTGAGCTAAAAAACAACAGGTAATTAAGGTAAATGTTGTGTAATAGAGCTGAAGATTTAAATAATCTGACCCACACATAAGTTAGTTCTCTGACAGTAACATTATCAATAATGTTAAACTTTGATGCCAGAAGACCCCATATAAACTTTTTATCATTTGAAAAGGAATTTCTTGCTGATCAAAAATATTTAAAATAAATGTCAAAAAAAGCATTTTGCATGGATTCATTACAGTTTGTATAATTATGTGCCCTTTATTTCAACTGAACTGGTACAGGAATTGACCTATTTTGCAATCTTTCTAGGGCAAAAAACCTTGTTATTTTTTATATTGCTATAATTTTAGGGGTTTTTTCCTGCACATAAAACCCTGTTACAAAAACAACATGGGGTTACCAATCTTATTCACTTAATTGTGCATCAGATCACTTAAATACACTTTCAGAAATAAAGAGTTTTTTTCTAGACATCTGTTTATGTAGAAGGTGAAAGGAGCTAGGCCATTATTTACATTCTAATGAATTTGCCTAATTTTCAATGTTTGTTTTTCGGCATTTTATGGATCTCAATACCACATGTTTAATTTGCTAGAAATGAATTCATATTTAACTAAATTAACTAATAGTGAATAGTATATATAATCATTAGATGTCAAATTCAAAAAAAACAAGTATGAGGTTCCTGGGTCAAAGCGTTCTCAAGTTATTGATCGGAAACCGTTTTTCATGTAAAGGTCACACTGACCTTGACCTTTGACCCACTGACCTCAAAATCAATAGGGTTCATCTGCTGGTGATGACCAATACACATACCAAGTATGAGGTTCCTGGGTCAAAGCGTTCTCAAGTTATTGATCGGAAACCGTTTTTCATGTAAAGGTCACACTGACCTTGACCTTTGACCCACTGACCTCAAAATCAATAGGGTTCATCTGCTGGTGATGACCAATACACATACCAAGTATGAGGTCCCTCGGTCAAAGCGTTCTCAAGTTATTGATCGGAAACCATTTGGTATTCCTACCGACCGACCGACCGACCGACAGACAGACAGACCGACCGACCGACCGACCGACCGACATGTGCAAAACAATATACCCCACTTTTTTCAAAAGGGGGCATAAAAATACAAAATTTATTAAAATATAAAATATTTTATCACATGCATTTTTTATTCAAAACATACATACAGATAGGATTCGAGGTCCTTTAAAGCTGCATTCTCACAGATAAACAAATTTGAATCAGCTCAATTTGGTATTAATGCCTTAATTTCAGTCATATAAGATAACTCACAATAATAGTGCAAATCTAAATTGTTCAGGAAACTGTCGAAATTTCCAATTTTTTTTTAAAGCGTTAGTAACGCTTTTAGCCATAAAACACCATTTTGAATGTAAATATTTTATTTAAAACTGTGATCTGATCTTTTGTCATTAGTCTAATACCACTAGTTTCCAGACATTTACACAAAACATGGCTCTTTCCATGACAAAAGATAAATAGGTTGTTAAAATGGCCAACTGTGGGAATGCAGCGTTAAAATGGATAATTCCAGAAAAAAAATTGTACTTACACTGGTGAGTCCCTAGAAATCTGTTTTTGCATGAGTCTGGCTTTCCGTTTTGCCTGGTTCCGCTCTCTAGCACTAAGATTGGTTCCCAGCTGCAGTTGTAGCAGTTCTGACACCTGCCTCTGTGAAAGAGAGGAACCAAAAGACTACAAATATCATATCAAGGTGCTTCAAACTGTTTCATATTTCAGGTTGTAACATTGGACCTGTCTTGAATAGACAGAAAAGGCAATACTTTTCAATATTTTAAAAATGCTACCAAAAAGACGTTATTACAAGTAGGACTTTATACAGGTTAAAAGTTTTCAGGGTTTAGATAATCCATAACATAACAAGAGCTGTCACAGAGACAGCGCGCTCGACTATTCCGCCGCTTTTCAGTGTACGGATTGAAAAGTTTTGGCGAAACATGCATGGATCACTGTTAGATTAGATTTCAATGCAATACATGATGTGCGGAGATATTAACATAAATGTGTTTACATGCAAAATTTTAACCAGAATTTTTAAGTGTAATAATAAAGGGCCATTATTTGCAAAACACAGTTATCTAACTTGATTATTCAATTATGTTGGGTGGTTGAATACCATTGTATAAAGTCTCAATGCAATACATCAAGTTGTCGCTGAGATATTATCCTATGTGTGCTAACATGCAAGACCTTAACCAGAATTTCTATGTTGAATAAAAAAGGGGCCATTATTTGAATTTAATGCAAACTAGAGTTATCTTACTTGGTTATTTAAGTAGATTGGATGGTTGAGTACCATTTTATAAAGTCTCAATGCAATTCATCCTACATGCAAAACCTTAACCAGAATTTCTGAGTCGAATAATAAAGGGCAATTATTTGCATTAAATGCAAACTAGAGTTATCTAACTTGGTAAATTAAGTAGGTTGGATGGTTGAGTACTATTGTATCAAGTCTCAATGCAATACCTCAAGCAGTTGCTGAGATATTAACTTATGTGTGCTTGCACACAAAACCTTAACCAGAATTTCTAAGTCAAATAATAAAGGCCTATTATTTGCATTAAATGCAAACTAGTGTTATCTAACTTGGTTAATTAAGTAGGTTGGATGGTTGAGTACCATTGTATCAAGTCTAAATGCAATACCTCAAGTAGTTGCTGAGATATTAACCTATGTGTGCTTGCACGCAAAACCTTAACCAAGGGGTGACGCCGACGCTTGGGTGAGTAGTATAGCTCTCCTTATTCTTCGAATAGTCAAGCTAAAAATAAGAACGCTGTGGAGTGAATGCCAAAGCTCATCTAGTGTTGTGTTTTTTTAGTCGGAAAAGGGACATAACTAAATTTATTTTGATAATATCTTCATTTGCAATGCCATTAGTTAGTCATTCGCAGTTTAACAGTTCAACCGCAAATGGAAGGTAACGAACACAAGGTCCCTTCATATTGTTGGGTTTGTACTTACAGGCCTCTGTGGTTTACACCCTCATAATGTGTTTCTCATACTCCCAAGACTTCATCCAAAAGATTTGACTAATACTTGTGCGCGACCCTCCATCCCAGCTCGCTGGTGACCCCTAACAAATTTTCTATAAACTTGTCTTGCCAGCGCATATTTCTGTGTTGAGACTTATATTTCTCCAGGTTTTAAATGCAACCTGTTCAGTTCATCCAAATTAGGTGTGATTATTTAACCATTGTATAATTTAACTAATTTAGAGTAACTTCAAGAATAACAACAACTTACTGTGTCAGGTTTTGTTTCATCTTCCTTCTTCATCCCGGTCAGCAGATCCTCGTCTGTATAAAGGTCTGTGTCAAGCCCGAGCTTAAGGTTGCCGGCCATATCCAGGCCAAGCTTCTTGTTCAACATCTGTCGCTGGTAGGCAAGGCGGTCTCGTTCATCAAGACCTGTAAAGCGTGTACCAGAACCGAGAATATAATATAACTGATAAATGTAACATAATTTATTTTGCTACTACATGTAAAAACAGTGGTCGAAATTAACACAAGCCCGCAAATCCTGCACTGGTAAAATGTCTTCTGGGTTGCTAATATTCTTAATTTTATACAGCAGGACTTGTTAAAAAAACTTGCTGCTAAGCAATAGTATAAGAATTCAGGCTTGTACAGCCAATCGGCCAATTACGATAACTGTATTTACTGATGAAATTGCTATTAAGGCTTCAAAGTGTATGTGTACAAGGGCGACATTTAACACTTTTTTGCGTTTATGCTGTATGAACGCAGTAGGGCATGCAAGCAAAATTCTAAGTAGCGCTTTTTGCCCTACTGCATTCCTACAGCATTCAAGCAAAAACAAGAGTGATCAATTCTAAAAAAAATACATTTAAAATATTTATTCATTCAATTAAAATTTGCCCTATCTTCTGCAATCAAGTATTTGTTCTGAAAAAAATGTAA